>NC_142184.1:31395500-32653000 GCF_026936395.1 Plectropomus leopardus | reverse complement strand
GTTCCTATATTTATAATTTATTAGAAACAGATTTACGGAACAGTCTCAGAAGTGAGCTTCAGTTTATTTATGATCTCAAGATATTGAACTCAACTACCCAAATGATACATATTCTTGTAAAAAGAACATTATCTAAGTTTTTGGCTTAACCATATTAAACAGGATGCAAATTACTGCAAATGCATAATGAAAAAAATGTCAGCATTTTAAAGGCCTTAGACAAATCCACAAAACCCCAAATTAGGTTCAGTGTTATTGTCAGAAAAATATCCACACCTTTACTTTCCATCTCAATACATAAAGGGCACACTACTTGCTGAACATTGGCATTGGATGGAAATCTTACGCTGCAAATTTGTCCAATGTGAATGTAAATCTTCGGGACACTGGGCCGCACCTCATCGCCCATTATTGATTTGTAGTCCAAGAGTAATTTCCTAATGTTAGGCTAAAATACAGACTTATTGATTGAAAGAGCAAACTTAGCCAGTTACATCCGTTTTACTCGGTGCGCTTCGTTTACGGCCACTTACAGTGTGGGGATTGTTTGGAGCCCGGAGCTGTGGATGCAGTTATGATTGTTAACGCCCACACAGAGCTGACTGACTGCATGAGGCAAAAGCTGGACAGTTCTGCTTTTTATACACAAAAGGAAAAGAAATCACACATCTATAACTCAGTCAGACCTGTTATGAAGTGCTTGCTGTCAGAAAGAAGGTCCCACAGTTTGTCTGAGGCAACGTCACATAATTATACAGCATGAAGCCAAGCACAACACTCTGAGGCTCTGTTTTGGCATTTGGTAGATCGAGATTGTACCTCATCCTGGGTGAAAAAAACAACTTTTAGACAACCTGATCTTGTAAATCGTTAAAAACTTTTTGGCGATATCTCTCCTAATCAGGTACGGGGCTTTGGCTGTGAGGTGACACCGACTGGCTCAGTGCAAAGTTGGCAGGGCTGCCCAGTTTTCTCTGTTTTTCTCGAGGATACTTGAGTGATGTGTAGTGGAAATGAAGCAGAAAAAATGTGCCTGAAACCCCATGCTGTGGATAACGGTGACAGAGAGGCAAAGCTTTACCCTTTGCTATTCCTCCTCCCCCTCACTCACTCACACTGATGCAGCTTTTTAATGTATGAAGTTAGAGGAAATGCAACACTGATGAAACATTTGACGATGGTGATGAGAGATGGAGTGAGGGAAAGTTGAACACACGAACGCGGGCATGGAGAAGCCGAGCTGACGTTCTGGCACTTTGGTGTGATGTCCGCTTGTTTTGCGTGCGTGTCGGTGTGCGCGCATCTTTGCATCCAGTCTCTGCATGTCCGTGTGGCCGTCGTTCTTTGTGCGAAACCGTCCCTCTCACTCCCACACAATGCCCACTTGCAATTAGCGAGCATAACAAACTATCAGCGTGTCTGTGTGTGTATGTGAGTGTTTTATAAAAATCAACTCTTTGTGTTTCGAGTCCATCACAGGTCTCTGCGAGGTGACGGTAAGCTCAGACGACGGGCTCCGAGACGTGAACAAAAGAGGGCTCCTCTCCTCATAATACTGGCTTAGCTGAATAATTGAATTCAGGAGCGCGCTGGCAGCCATGCTGGTTTTTCTTCATGTATATTGCAGACTAGCAGTAATCTGTTCTGGAGGAGCATCTCTGGCTGCCTGCTGCTGAGTCTGTGGAGGAGATGTGAGGTGACAGAATAGGGCTCTGTCACCAACGCCTCCATTATTGATAAGATTGGGGCGGAGGGAAGCTCGGAAAGACAAGTGGAAAAACAGGAACACTGTGAAGCTGAAAAGTTTGTTCTTGCCAATAGACAGCTTGGTTCAAATCCCCATGAGACTCATTAAGAATAGCAAAGACCGATGGGGGTTTGGAGGATTGCGTTTCCTGTGAAGCGGTATGGGTTGAGCAAAGTGCTATTAACGCTAGCAGGGGTAAGTGGAGCTTCTAAGTTGAGGAAGGTCTGAGTTGAGTTCAGAAGGTTCTGTAACCTCCCAACTAAGGGGGGGCGATGATTATTCCAGTTCTCTTTTACTGGTGATGACTCCCAAGCTTTGAGTTCAGTTCCCGCTAGGCTTGGGTGATCTTTAATATTTCATACCTTCATATCTTATTCAAATTTTACAGGGGGTATACGCCGTATGGCAAATATGGGGTTCCCACAGTCATGAAATTCCTGGAAAAGTTCTGAAATTAGTAAAGCTTTTTATCCAGGCCTGGAGATGGTTGGAATTTACAGAATTTTTTGGCAAAGGTTTAAATAAATCTTTTTTGTTTAAAACAAAAAAAATCCCAAAACACGTCTTACATTGTGTAAAATATGCTCTATTTTAGCAATCTTGTACTGTGCTTCATGTCCATTGATTAGAACCAAAGAGGTGCAGACTTGCGAAGTACCTGTATGTTCCCGTCTGGTCTATTGGCAAGCAGGTAGTTGTTGGCAGGGATGTCTTACTTGTGTGTAAATATAGCAGGCGGTATCAGTGTGCTTATTTGCAGATGCCTGACAAGTGCGTGTTTACAGGCCTTCCCATTTTAAACCATTTGAAAAGAGTCATGAAATTGAAAAGTTTTGAAATTCATTCGTAAAAATGTGTGGGAACCCTGGGTATAAGTGTGTGGCGCTTCTTACTTTTTCACTTTTCAGACTAATAAATACACTATAGAAGCCCACAAAAGGTTTAGAAAAGAATATTTTCACACACATTTTATAAAACAGAAAAATACACCTGTACACCTTTTGAACTTAAATTTATCTCAGTCACAAAAGACTGGTGAGGCCTAACTGCCTTGTTAAGTCATACTAAAACACACTTCATTCAAACTCAACAAAAACAAAATAAAACTCACCCAAATTATCTTGGTTACTATTGCTAGTGATCTAGTTACTAATTTCACTGTTCCAACAATCACCAGCTCTAGTTTGGTTGAAAAAAATCCTTAACTTACCAAGTTAGATGTAAAAAAAAACCAAACATGCCATCTCTCTCTGCTGTTGTTGTTTACAGTCCTGTAACTTCTCCCTCCATCACTACGTGTCGCAGTGTTTTTCAGCTCAGCTGCTTGTTCCACCAGTAGAGACAAGCTTTGGTGGTGTGTGCTTATAATAGAAAGAGGAGGGCCTGTACTGTATTTATGACAGTATTGAAAAACATAGCTTTGGGATTTCTAAATACCCTGGTATACTGTAATACTATGACACCGCCTAAGCCTAGTTCCCACCGTTGATTGCTTTTGCTGTGACATTCTCGAGATGTCTTTCTCCCTTCCTTCCTTCCTGTTTTCTTCCGCTGCTCTTGTCCCTGCCTGATAGAGACAAACAACCGAGTGTTTTTCCTCATATACCCTTCATGTATTTTTCTCCCATAACAAGCGTGATTAGGCAGATGTTCGAAGCTGTCAAGAGCTGTCATATTTCCGGCCTGATTTATGAAGACACAGCACCTGCTGTATTCTGAGACCCAAACGATAGCGTGAAGGGTGGAAGAGAGTGTTTCGTTCCAAGAGACGTGGCTACTGGTAATTTGAGTATGTGGATGGTGATGGATGTTGAGGTATTGCAACACCCATATTTGCTGCATGAAAGGACAAGTAGTTAGGTGTTGGTTTACTGCACTGCAGATTTTGAAGTGAGCCATGACTAATCGTAACCCTTATGGAGACCCTTTATTGATCCAGCACTTGGTGTAGGAGACACGTCCTCCAGGCTAAATTAACAGGGGTCAACAGATTACCAATAAATCACAGTGTGCATAACCCATTATGAGCACAATATATGAGGGTAGAATCGCAGGCTGATCACGCTTCCACATCATACACAGCTCTGGGGGCTGGTTTTGAAATGTATTTTAAAAACCTCTCAATCTAATTGCTTTGGCAGTCGCTGTGTTCTCACACGGCCACACAAAGTGAACAAAAAGGATCTGCTCCAGGGTTTGGAGTAACTTCTCACACTCAAGTAGGTGTGAAAAATGCATTTGCTGTATGTTTTGAATGCCAAAAAAAATAAAATGTAGAAGTGGTGTCAATGCATACAAAGTCGATGGCAGAAGGCAAATGATGAGAGACCACTTTGCTCTAAGGAAAGTAAGTTGATGTGAAGACATTCATCCACTTTAGTAAGACATTTTACCTGATAAGTCAAAAGTTAATAGGTTTCAAACTGTTTTTTCCCGTCTTGATCACTGACACAAACATTTGGATTACATAGTGAAGAGCTGATATACAAAAATTACACAATCTTAAACCTTGTTTCTTGGATATCTATCTGTTAAGAAGTCAAAAATGATCAAAGATCAGAATCTTCCAAATGAAACAACAAAATAAATCAATTGTCCCTGTTTGTTTGTAGAGGTTTTTTTTTTTATCTGATGCCTCAATTGGCGTGTCGATAAAAGTTATCTTTCCTTGTCAAAACTATTACAAAAATACTGATGAGAAATAGAAGTATCACTCTTATGATGCTGTGGTTGTACTTTGACGGGTTTAGGCCCCAAAACAACTTGTTTAGCTTGTCAAGGTTAGGAAGCTCCTATCAATTGGAAACAGAAAATAAACAGCAGTCCTCTGTGTTAGTCCGCTGGTTTATTGACCCATCCTACCACCCTGACCTCCTCCCTACATGGACTTAAAGGATAACTTTGGTCATTTTCAACCAGAACCATATTTTAATGTGTTTTGATACTAATGAAGACAACCATTTTTCAAACTGATCCAGTATTGAGCAAGTGCACTGCAGCCTGCAGCAGCGAAACAGGCTGCAATGTAACCATTTGGGGCATTTGTGCACTATTTTAAGTCCATTAAAAGTGCTTGCTTTTCTCACTACCAAGCTCAGATTATTATTCTGAGTGTCGGAAAGTACCCCACAGAGAGAAACCTTTTTGTTAAAGAGTAAGATCATTTTTATTCAACCAGAAACAACTCCAAAATGGCCTTCGGCATACCCACCAGACTCCATTTAAATAAAGAGTCATTTTAGAGCCAGCATGTTTTCACATCTAAATGTGTAAAATAAATTGTTATTCAGACCAAACCTGAGTTGCTGATTGTTGGAAAAGTGTAAAGATGAACCAAGACAGTTTCTGTAAGTTTTGTTTTGTTTCTGTCAACTTTAAATTAAACTCAGGAGAATGATATTTTCTGTTGGGTTTGGCAACAGCAATTTCGGGGCTGTTTCTGGTTAAACAAAAATAATCTTACTCTTACAGATCTATGTCTGCAGGCATATTTTCCATAAAAGTGTCAATTATAATTATTTAAACCTGTGAGTGGACTTTTAGTGGACGTAAGTTGTTGTGCTCAGTTGCTCATTAATATTACATTGCAGCCTGTTTGCATTGCAGATTCTCTCTCAATACCAATTTAAAAATTTGTTGACTCCATTAGTCACTTACACACAAAAACATGGGGAAATAGGGGCCAGCTTAAAAAATACCAGTCACCCTTTAAACATATGTTGTTTGGGGGGCACTTGATGCTATTGTTCTCTTTGGGGAGGACTGTCTCTAACCACACTGTAACAGTAATAACTATTTCACCTTCATTTCTTGTGTGTAGGTGTAAAACTGCTGGCGCACTTACAAAGAAACTGAACTCGCCCAAAACAAATTAAGCAAACCTGCAGAGAACATATTTGTGTATGCTCACTGTAGCTTTTGCATGTTTTTTTTTTCTTTATTTACACTTAATGCCAGAGGGACTTCATTAAAATAAAAAAAAATATCCATAGCCAAGGGAGACTCGAAATAGCAACGACAAAATCTCAGCATCAGTAGTGGCTGAGGTGACTGAGCAACAAAGTCTGCAGGGAAAATATAAAGATCTAAAAGCTGATGGATGAGGCTTAAAGAAGCAGATCTCCTCTAACAAGCTGAGCCGCCTTATATTTAAATTATGACCTATTGATTTTGATACAGCAGTGTAAATAAGGGCAATGAACATAACGAACCATGCTGTTTTTGAAGCCGGTTGTGTACACACGCACAGTGGGTGTACACTTGAAGCGTTCTTTTTCATTTTTCGCACATAAGAACCGGGAGGAAATTGTTTCTGCATCAATTATTTTGCCACAGTCTTCAGAGAATTTGCAGCTGGTGGGGATTTCTTTGATTTGCAGGATTGTGTGAGGCACATGTGTGGAAACTGGGAGAGATTCGAGCTGTTTTCCCTCTGCCTCTCAAATTTTGCCTTAACCTCCCCTCACCTTTTTCTCGCTCTCTCATACAGTACTTCTTCTAATAAAAGGTCTTCCCACTCCTCCCCTCCCTCCCACTTTGACTCTGCCTTGTCTCCAACTTCATCTCCCAGTCTGTGGAAAGCTGCTGCGTGGTAAACAAGTTCATCCTACGTGTTAGCCAGGTCAGGGCCGAGGCGCTCAGCAGGATGAGCGTATGTGTTACATTCAGGAAGCAGGAGGAGAGGGAAATTGATTGCCCCCTTTATGTGGGGGAATGAGAAAATACTGTACCAGCCTCCACACACACACACACACACACACAACGACGCACTCACTCAAAAAACCCTCCATCTTCAAGCAGGGAACCGCGGCTAAAGGCACCAAGGAAAATAAACGCTCTTTGCAGTTTGTTTTTCGTCAATTTGTTCATTCTGCCGTTGCCCTGATAAGAACAGCGCGGCTGAAAAAGCAGGACAAGAGAAAAGTTGTTTCCCTCGAAAAATCCTTTTGAAAGCGTCTCCATTCTTTCCTGCCTTCTTTTGATTTAACCGGTTTAAAGAAGCGATTTTCTCATATTGAGCCAGTAAGGTGGGCCGTTCTTTTGTGAGCAGATGTTTTCTTTATTTCACGCTGGGCGTTGTATGATTGCAGCGAGATCAATAATTGACTGCATTGGTCCCCTGAGGACTACTAACCGAGATCGATTGGAGCCTTGTAGGGTTGCTTTTTGCCTTCAGATACTTTACCAGGTATAACTGCTGCCCACTGTTGCGTTTCTTTCTTAATTCATTTTTTTTGTGCCATGGCATTGTACATGACTTCTGGACTCTTTGCTGTAAATAATCATATCGACGAGCGAGGAAGAGAACTTCTGTGCAACTGTTAATCAATACTGCTCCGATATATTGCTGCTCTCCACACCTACACACCTATAGCCTCAGTGCTGCACACGCCACAGTTAGAGAATTAGATTTTCAAAATGAGATTCTCACCCTGCAGCATTTAGCGCGGGGAAAAGTGATGGAGAGAACCGCACATTCATAGCAAATAAAAACGTAACCTTAATTTCAAAGACAAACGGGAGCAGGAGATTCATATAGAAGTTGTGTGTGTACATATATAAACCACCTGTGTGCATGACAGAAAGTTTCCACTCCCAGCCCGATGAGGCAAGCTGCTCTGCACCGATTGCATCACCGGCTGTTGCCATAGCAACCTGTCCCCTCACCGCGAAGGTCTCCTGGCACGACTACATTGATAGAGAGTCTAAAGCCCTCTTATAGAGAGGAGGAGAGAGAGACAGAGAGAGGAGAGGGCTGCTAAAAGCCGGCCGGGCCGAGGAGCACATCTGTATTACTTAGCGTCAGCTGAAAAGAAAGGCTCCCTTTATTAGGAAGTAAGTGGGAGACGTCCCTCAGGAGTGCTAGAGCGTAATGAATTTAGACTCATTCAACATTAATGCCATGTCGCTTCGACGCCACCGAGCTGTATCTCTCTCCATCAACTTCCTGTTTCCCGACTCCCTGACAGTCGGTAGGTCATTAGTCAATGTTGAAGCCACCGATTGCTGATTTAATCTCATCACGCCACAATTGGCTTCACCTGAGCGGGTTATTCAACGCCATTTGTGCATCACCGCCCTGGCCGTCCCAGCGATTCAGCCGCTATTCTTGTCACCCATGTAAAGTTCAGCACTGTTAATTATTCATGCGCACCTTTCCTTCCATCGCTTTCTCTTCCTTGTCTCCATTTCCCGTCCCAGCTGTGAAATAATTCAAAAACGTGACAGGTACCCCCCCTCCCTCCTGCAGAGAGTAGTGCTCCTTCCTTAAAGTAGCCATTTTGAGTTTGTCAAGGCGATTCTGTCAAGCCTTATTGGGTCTGAACGCGCTCATGCTCGCCACGACAGTCCATTTCTCCCTCTTTCACTTTGTTTGAGGTGAATGCAACAAGGCAGCAAAACAATGAAACTGATAGAGCATTTCAGCACAAACACAGGCTGTGGGGACATTTTCTTCACAGAGCAGAGGCAATCTCAGAGTAATGGAACCACTGGTTTTGGGGGGCATATTTATTGAATCTGTGTCTGTCTGAATCTATGTTGAAAAGCAAGCAACTAGCACAAAATGTTGCGCAGATAATACATAACGAACTGTGTGTCTTTCATCCACCATGCATGGACTCAAATACTATTTGCAGGGTTGAATTTGAAAGCACAGGGCCCCAGCGTGCTAAATGTGTCGAGTCCACATGGTCAGAAAAGAAATTTTGCACAATGACACGTGCTTTGATCCACCAAAGAAATGTGTCTTAGTCCCATACTGAATCCTGAAGCGTCAGAACTGGCAATAGATGCAGTGGAAAATTGCCACCAGAGAACTATGCCAGATTTTCTTTCAACTCGTAAACCATGACATTTTTCCACCGTGCCTTTAATCACAACAGTGTGATCCCTTTCCTTTCATAACCCACTGACGCATTGAGAGCATCCTTAAGGCTCCGACACCATGTCATATTTAATGGATGAGCCGTCCAAGCACGGGATCGAGTGTTACCTGTACAAGACGTTTGCCTTGACAAGCGCAAACTGGACATGCTGTCTTTTCTCCCCAATGGGATTTTCTTCCTCAGCCCCCAAATAGGAAAAAAAAAAAAAAAAACAGCATGGAAGTGAAGCTTTAAACGCTGCTGGGCTGCAGGGAGATTACCTTACACACACTGACATGGACTGGCAAGCATGCTCACACACACATATACACACACTTACTCAAAAAGACATTTGCACAAAGAGTCGCCAAGCTTTCAGTCATGCTGTTTTTCTAAACAGATCTGAGGTATCTCTAGCACTTTTAAAAGATGCAACCAGGAATATACTGTAAGTGCAAGATTTTACAACACTAGGATATGAATTTCCTGTCGGTGTAGGCCTGTTTCTACTGTTGAACTAGATCAAGAAAACCAAACTGTTAAATGTAGTAAATATAGCAGGAGATAATGCACAGCAGCTATTACTAGTGTGCACAGGGGAAGAACAGAGCGGTGCAGCCAACCACTCCATATTAAGAAAGGCATTTATTTTTTATAATGTTCCCTGTCATCAGCTCAGCTCAGCTGGAAGCTACTTTCTTGCTTGGACACACCAGCTGACTTTGTTGGACACACACACACAAACACACACACACACACACACACACAAACACACACACACACACACACGCACGCACAGAGTCCACATTTAAAATCTGCACTACTTTCGCTACTCAAGTGAGGGGAAAGAATTTTCAAAGGTCATGCCTATTATCCCACTGCCACAGCATACTTGTTCTCATTAAAAGCACATCTGTTATCCAGACACATCTGTATGGACGTTTAGTATTCCAGGCTTAGATGGGGGGGAGAGCTTTTATTTTGATATCTTATGTTAGCCTATATATATATATATATATATATATATATATATATATATATATATATATATATATATATATATATATAGATATATATATGCTCAGGATTAAGAATATAGTTATCCAGTGGCACTGTAATGGCTTGGACTCTTCTAAGATATTTACATAAGAATTCAGACAGCTATCAAAATAATACAAATTTAAAGTTGAATTTGTCTCAGTGCCGTAGTTTTTCTTTAACCCTTTAAAACCCTTATTTCTTTCCAAAACATGCAGATTGCAGTTAGCAATTTGAGAATAAATGACTGAAAAATGAGCAAAAAAAATCGTTATGAAGTATATGAATGTTACCTAAAAGTTAGCGAAAAAAGAAACAATTAAGTAAATGACCTGAAAAAGTTCTATAATTATAATAATAACATTTTTTTTTTCTAAAAAAAAAATTATAAATATAAATATGATAATAACAAATATGTTTGGGGACATTTTTAATAAAATAATAATAATTTTCCCAGTCTGCTATTTTCCTGCAATTTTTGGAACACTTCTTGCCAAGTTGCTCATGGACTTTTTACCATATTTTCAATAGACCAAATTGCCTAGGGTACTTGTGAAGGCGTGTGAATGCAGCACAAAGAAGTGATGTCGATCCAGATCTCAAGCGGTTAAATTGTTTTTAAGGGACATTTTTAAGGGACAATTAGCACTTAGGTAATCAATGTATTCCACTAAATGTTAATCCCCATATTAAATCCCTGCTCTTTACTGGTTCATAGGGATTGTTAAAAATGTAGGTTTTAAGACTCCTAGAGGCTAACCATCAACCAATGGGGGTGAAGCACCCCCCCCCCGAGAAGCACTGTGACAACAGTTACAGGACATGTGACAACCTGAGACCTTGAAAACCCCTGGCTGTGAACATTTAATCAATGGCTGTAAAACTAAGATAAACATTCTGTGGGAATTACAGTCATCAAAACTTGAACCATCAGGTCTTACATACACTCAGCCACCCAAGGCCAAAGGTTTTCTTCTAGCAATTTGGGGGGGAACTCCAGTTTTGAGCTTCAAACACTAATTTCCTGCATTTTTTATGTGCCAATTTGTGCTTTTTTGCATCAGTTCGAATCAAATCAACGAGTCTATTTTTTAACATGCAATTATGAATCAAATCTAATCTAAACCTGAAAGAAGGCAATAAGCAACTAATAAAAAATTGCCCAAAAATTTGCAAGAAATTAGAACAAAAGTTACATGTTACAAGTTACAATTAACCTACCTGAAAATAAGCAAAAAACAAACAAAAAACAAAACATTAACAAGTAAATGTTTCAAGAAAATTACCTGAAAATAAGGAAAATAATAATACTAATGATGATAATAATAATAATAATAATAATAATACAAAATAGCCTTAAGAAAGTGCTAAAATAATCTTATATCTATTTATAAGAATTCTAAATCTAGATTTTGGAAATTTTTGGACTCTAGTTGTTTTTTCTATAATATCTAACAATATTTACAGGTAATTTTTTGTCACATTTTACTAATTTTTAGCATTATGCAGGATGTTTTTTGAAAGTTGCTCTTTATGTTTTTTTTCCCCCATGTTTTCGAAAGAAAATCAAACCAATTTTCTCAGGATTAGGAGGTTTAAATGCTTGTGTCTGAATGCAGCACAAGAAAACTGAGAGTGATCTAGGCATTAAAGCGTTAATTAATCATTAATCATCAGATATCTGTGTGTGTAACAAAGACAAAAAGCAATAATCTCCAGAGGTACCTCTACATGTGTAAATTCTTGTCCGTATATTTCAGGGCAATAATTGGACACATAACACCAGAGTTGTGAATGCTACCCGTGGGAAAAGCTTCTGCATTGGCGACCTTAAGATAACATTTGATCACATTTGTTGTTTTTGTAAAGTATTGCCTATCTGTCTTCAGGATATGTCCACAGGATCCTCGCTGTTTTTATTATTGTGTCTGCGCTCCTCCAGATCACCTGTCTATCAAACTGGGTCAGGGCCAGTTCTAATTTTTTTTTGTTGACAAAGTTTTTGTTGCTGTTGTACTTTTGTTTTGGTAGATAATGCCGTTCACATTGACTGCCGAGGGTTTCTTCCCATTCTTGAGAAATCAGATGTGTCATCTGTATCTCTTCTCGGGTACCAGGAGGATTTCTCCCAGGAAAGAGCTCCGAGTACATAAGTATGCAGTTTGTACACTCGGTTCAGGGCCTTCACTTGATACCTTCCTTTTGACAGAGCCCTCAGCTCTGGTGTCAGCCTTTTGTCAGTCAGTTGTGCTCCAGGCGAGAGGGAGATTTTCTTATAGGAAAACATCGCAGAAGAGATCTGCTTACAAACCACCGCTGGCATGCGTGATTTTTCTCTCTCCGGGTGGTGTGTTCGCTGTCAGTGTTTAAGATCTGTAATATTGTGAGTAAATTTCATGACAACATTATTATTATTCACTTTGTAACTATGAGTGTCACCTTGCATATTGCTAAGGAGCACAGGTGATGTATTTAAACCACAGACAGAACGCTGTTTGGTCACCCACAGTCTGTGTCTCCTGTGTGGTTTTTTCCTGTCATCCTATCAGACACCCTCCCTCTCTCTTGTACACATCTGACACAGTTCGATTGAATTTCACCTCTTGTCACTCTGCGCGCATGGCTTCGCCTCTGAGCCACACGCTGACACTTGCATGCACAAACACACACACACACACACACACACACACACACACAGCGCGAGGCGAGAAGTGATGCCGGAGCAGTGGGCCAGTCATGACACAGCCTTCATGCAAGCACCTGGCTGCGTGTGTGTGTGAGACACCTAATGCCTACACCTCTCAGACACACACACACGCGCTGTCAGGAATACAGATGCATTCATGGATAGCTTCTCGCATACACACACACACACACACACACTTCTTTTTCCCCTGGTACAAAAGAGAGTGAGCTCAGGTAGCTGTCAGGCGCTCTCCCACAGGGAACAGTGGGCAAGTCAAAAACAGCCTCCTCGCCTGTCACTCCGTGTGCACACGCACACGTGCGCACACACACACACACACACACACACACATTTACACACTGTGCTTCAGTGTGAGGGGCAAGACAGAATGAGATGGCTTGGGCAGATGCTGGACCAGTTGTCCATGCTGCACATGGGACACAGAGGTTTATGTATGTGTGTGTGCGTGCGTGTGTGTGTCTAACACACTGTCCGTCTGTCTGTCCAGCACCGCAAAAGCCACCCTGCCAGCGAATCCAAGCGGACATGCCGCCTTGCATTTAGTCTTGGCCTGGGAGCCACTGATAAGAAATAGCTGTGAGTGAGCACGTGTGTGTGAGTGTGTGACATGTATATCCTCAGCAGTGACACTGGCCGTTCACCCCCTCCAAACAAGAGGACTTTTTTAAAAAGTGGATTTTTATGTGCTTTCGTCCATTGATTTCCAATCAGGTTGGCTACCTGTGAGAGCTCGCCATCTCTTTTAACCCCCCCGTTCTCACAGTGCTGAGGCAAGGACATCACACCAGCTGGCTGCCCAACAGCCCTAAAAGTGGGCACAGAGCCACAGCAGCTGTAGCTGCCACAACACGGGTGAATTACTCTCTAAGTTGATGTTATGTACACACAACACGAGCACATACGCACACAGGTACTCCCTGCTTGCTGTGTGCGTTCAGCAGCCTCTGACAGAATTTGAGGTTTGCTGTTTTCTCACCTGATCAAAGCCGTGGAGTCAGTGGGAAGCATAGGATCAAAGTCCAAAGAGTTGCTTTTGCTTGACTTGTGTAGCCTTGAAGTGTTTGGCTAACCTTGGTGTGTCTTCATGTTGCTGTCCCTGCGTGTTTTCCTGGACGGTGCATCATTGATGTTTCAAAGACCACAGCGTCTTCAGAGGATGGGGAAAAAAAACTGTCCACAAGACTGTGAATCAGCCTGATGTATGTTATTTGATTTTTTATGTTGATGCTGACTTTTTAAAAGTTTTTGACATTGAAGATTTTCCTAATTCCACGATAGTCTCAGCACGCCCAACAACACACTGTGCTTGCTCTGCATGGGTGGACAGATTCTCCCGGAATGAATTGAGAGCATCTGTTTGCTTTACGGCGGGATCACATTTAATCCCTGATGCATTTGTGCTGCTGAACTGTGTGGAGTTCTGCACAAAGACCCCAATGGCTGATGCATATTGAGATGAATCTGTTCCAACATGCCTGTCTGGTGTTAAAATGAAAACTTTCTTTGCACTCAACTCATGAAAACTTGTCTGAGAGGAAGTGAACGCTGCATCGTGCAAATTTGTGGTCAGACAGCTTTGCGTTTCTGTGACTGACCTTGAAATTGTTGATAGAGAGCAATATGCCCATATGATGAAATGTTCCTGTATCAATCCTAACACCTCCACCTTTTTTTTCTCCCTGTCTGGCAGGCTGCAGAGGGATGCTGTGTGGCTTTGGCGCTGTATGCGAGCGTGACCAGACTGACCCGGGCAAGGCTCAGTGTGTTTGCAAGAGAGTGGACTGTCCGTCCTTGGTGGCGCCTGTTTGCGGCTCCGATTCGTCCACCTACTCTAACGAGTGCGAGCTAGAGAAAGCCCAGTGCAACACACAGAGACGCATCAAGGTTCTGCGCAAGGGGCCCTGCTGTAAGTAACACCACCTGTTTAATAACCAACCAATCAGTCTGAGAGCCACAGGCATGAGATTTCCATTTAACAACTCATTTGATCTCATTTTCACACGGAAACAAGAGATAATTCCATCTGCTTTAACTCTTTGAAACCTAAGCAAATTGTCCTTATTTCTGTCAAAATCATGCAAAGAAGGCAATGAGAAAAAAAAATGTACTCAAAAATTAGGAACAAATAGAAGAAATGAAAAAGAGTAAATGAATTTAAAAAAAAAATTCTATGACATAATTTTAATCCTAATTATCATGATGTAATAATGGACATTAGAAGTACGGTTTTTCCTTAGCTTTTATATTTTTCCCTCGGAATTTTTCCTTAGCTTTTCTAAAAATTATTTTCTAATTTCTTGCAGTTTCTGGAACATTTCTTACCAAGTTGCTAATTTGTGTGTTTTTTCTTGAAAGAAATTGCGTTAGCTTGTTCAGAGTTCAAGTGAAAGATGTCTTAAAGCAGCAAAAGTGTTGTCGCTCCAGGTTTCATAGAGTTAAGTGCAAGGCAACTAATCAGGGTTATTGCGCTAATGAAGCTCCACTAATGTGGCATGAACATATTGCATTTCTTTTTACTTCTCCACAATAAAAGCATCCTGCTGCTGGTGCACCAGTGGGAAGCTTTTTACATGAGGCAAAACCAGCAGGAAGGTATACAGTTTGTATCAGGAGTGACTTCACACAGATCCAGTCTGCCTGAAAGAGACTCAGTAAAGTAAGGCTGGTATGTGAAAGCACAAACAGGAACACAGGAGTGAAGCTAACTCCAAACCACCGAAATTCAAGGCGAAGCTGCAGACGTACTGAGCTGCACAAAGAGAGACTGTTGAAGACAGAGCTTTCTCTAGTCTCCAGCATAGACACGCAGGAGTTAAACTGCTGAGAGGACGGCTAAGCAGAGTGTCACAGGTTGGCCCTGACAGGCCATACAACGCAGGAACACAGCAGCGCTGCTTTCCCCTGCTGTGAGGTGGTAGTGGAAATACAGGTGATAATAGTAGGGTACAATATCAGATTTTCACTACATGATTTTTATGGCCAAAAGAGTTCTAATAACAATTTTATCACGACATCCATAAAAATTAGAAAATAGATAGATAATTCCCTCAGTCAGATTCATATTTAACCTGTCTATTGTGCATTTTGTTTCTTTTTTGGCAAATTAATTAAACTTAAAATGTGAGCGGCAGGAAATAAAAACAGTCTTTAACCATGACCGAACAAAATTGCACAAAAAGAGAAATTACAGTTAATAGCAAAAAGGGCCACCAGAAGCTGGTGGGTGAGGGAGATAAAGTAAGAATGGAAACAAAGGGAAAGGATTGAAAAGTTTCTGTGTATCTCTTTTTGTGGATTATTAAGATTATATTATTTGATTTCAAATTTTACGATTATTTTAAACACCAGTATAACATAACCCTTAGATCATGGCATCACTTCTTTTTAATATTTTATGTATGAATTTAAGACTTCATTAGCTCTTAAGATGGAAAGAAAAATAAGTTGATTTAAAGCTTGATAGTTAAGGTGGCATTTAGTGGCATATAGTGGTGGGGATTGCACATTGCAACCAGCTGAATTTCATTGTTTACCGGGAGATGAATTATCTGCAGAGGTCTCTTCCTCTCCAAAACAAACAAACCAGGTGAATAAAACTGATAAAAACACAGAATAAAGCAGTTTCACGTTACAAATCAGTGTTTCTCACCCTTAAAGATCCAGACGTTCAGGAGGTTTTTACTGGAAGCAGAAATATCCACGAGGTCTCTTACTCTTCATTACAAATGCACCAGGTGATTTAGTAAAAACCCTGAGTAAAGCAGTTTTATGTAAAAAAAAAAAAAAATCAGTGTTTTTGTTGTGTTCTCACCAAAAAGTGGCTGCAAAACATGGTGGCCAGTTATTATTGAATAACAGTACTGGAAGTTATTAAAAACAGTACAACTCTTATTTTCAGCTGATTGTACACTAAAGAAAACACACTTATTATATTAGATTTGATTTCTGCCAGTATATTTCCAAAATCCTACACACTGGACATATGAATAATTTATATGCTTAGTTAAAATGTGCATTTTTACACTTGAAGACAATAAAGTTTGGGCAGATTTGACTGTTCATCAGCAGCTCTTTATTTATGTCATCACCACACTCCAAAAAAACAGATCAATAACAGCCTTTGAAGACGTCTGTGTAGTTTCTGAATTGTTACCGTTAGAATATACAGAGTTTGATCATTTTGAGGGATCAAATTGGTGCCTTTGATCCAGAAGAGATCAATCTCAGAAAGTTCACTGAATCTACAGTATTCCAGAAAGCAATCTGACCTGAGACTGACTCTATCCATTAAACCGCTGTGAGTTGAATTTCAAAGCTGCGGAGTGTAGGTGAATAAAGTGCTCAGAGCATGGGGAGTGTTGGTGTTTGAAATAATAGACATGTTTTGATCTTTGGGATAGAAAACTAGCATGGCTCCTTCATCAAACCCAAAGCCGCACATCACAGTGACACCAAATTGCTTGTTATTGTCAAGTAAATGGATTTCTATTACACCCTGTCCCAGTATAACAGGCTTTGCTTCCCTATCTTTATCCCCCAATATTAAAACACGTCCCCATTATGTCCAATCTATTGTCTTTCCAATATGGCTACGCTCCCAGTGCTTAAGTGCCACCTGCACCCTCACAACAAAAAAGTGTGCCGCTGACTGCTCCCACTGGTAGCCATCCAGTGTGTGTTTTATCCCTTAGCCCCTGGTGGGTGCCTATACTCCTGCTGTACCTCTCATTGCTCCTCTTTAGCAAAGCCCATCAAGATCCAGGGCTCTGAGGGGAGCAGCGGCTTCCTGCCAGGGCTGCAACATTGCAGCAGCCTCAATAATAACTACAGTGTTTTGTCAGCGTCGTGCCTGCCCGCCAGAGTAGGCCCACTGCTAATTCCAGGGGTCTGATTACAGTGCCAGCTTGGACCTGGCACTAATAACAATCTTGGTGACTGCTCAGCACTGGCAGAGAGGAAATGAAGAGATATAAAGGACAGAGAGAAGACATGAGTGAACAGGGAGTACAGGGGAGACGCATCTGAAAAGGGAGGGAGGGAATAATGCTGTAAGAGGAATGAGATATGAAACATTTAGTGAACGAGGGGGATGCAGCGAGCGAGTGAATGATTGAGTGTGAACAGAATACAGGAGAGGACATGCAGAGAGAGAAAGTAGTGCTGAAATGACGGTTCATGGAGGCTTAAGGCCATCAGAAGCACCATAATTACCAGTTGCAACAACAGCAGGCAGCCAGTGGGAAAAAAATGAAACATAATAATGATACTAATGATAGTATTGCTGATAATAACCACATGCTCAGCAGCAGGACAGAGACTTTCTCTTTTATAACGTCACATCTGGAACAAGGAGTCAAAAGCTGTTTTTGGGGGTGTTTTCTTTCTTCAGCCCTCTATCGCCTGCATTTGAAATAGCCAGATATAATTGATGCTAATGGAAAGGCAATTTTAATGTCAGCTTTTTTCATGTTTCCATTGAATCCGACCGCTTTTCAAAGAACACAGAGCTCTTTGTGAGTAAAATTTGGAGACAAGTGTGTATTTAATTTCATGTTTTTCCTGTTATAGCATTTTTTAAGGTGCAGTGCAGGGGTCAGCAACCTTTACTATCAAAAGAGACATTTTTAACAAAAGAAAAAGAAATCTGTGTGGACCTTTAAAATGTATCTGAACCTTATAATGAAGGTAGCACAGCCTATTAAGTCTAAATTAGCCTTTCAAAATTACTGATACTCTAAATGAGTGTTTGTTAATAGAACCAATAGACCAAGAAGTGGCTCCTTTGCAGCACGCTATTTATGATTCTTGGTGGTGAAAGCAAACAAGTCTCACCGTTAAATTCTCTATTTTCTTCTGAAGGCTTTTCCTTTTTTTTCAGATTTGAGACCCGTAGTTAGCCTAGCTAGCTTGCTAAAGCCAAGGCGCCAGACTGAGTAGAAGTTAACGTCACCTACTAGAATAATACTTGAGTAAAAGTGTTAAAGTATCTGATATTTACTGTACTTGAGTATCAAAATGTATTCTATTATATTTAATTAATCTAAGTACTGAAAGTAAAAGTACAAGTAAATTATGTTAATAAAAACAAAGCATGCGGTAAGAATCTTGAGAATTAACATGTACACTTTCAAAATGGAGCGTACATTACATTTGAGGAAAAGCCTTTTTGCTATTGAGTAAACTGATGACATATTTTAGGGATATTTCATGTTATATTTAATTCATAACAATGACAGTAAAGAGCAACACATAAACTGTGCAGTTAACCCAATTTCCTACTGCAGGACGGTTATGTTAGATTAGCAGTTATGGTGAATTTTGAGCAGACTGTTTCCTGTGAATATTGCATCAGATATGAGTTTTCCTAAAATTG
The DNA here is from genome assembly GCF_026936395.1 of Plectropomus leopardus. Taxonomy (NCBI): domain Eukaryota; kingdom Metazoa; phylum Chordata; class Actinopteri; order Perciformes; family Serranidae; genus Plectropomus; species Plectropomus leopardus. The sequence continues at coordinate 32,634,269 of NC_142184.1, read as the reverse complement.
GTTAAAACTAATACTACACTTAACTACACACAAAACTACTACACAAAATATCTATATAACTACAATCATACATTCTTTAAAGGCTACTGTTTTGAGAAATTCCTGCTGCTTAGCCATCTTTTGTAATACAGGACGAGGCTGTTTGGCAGACAGTGAAGGCTCTGTGAATATAGCTTGTGTTCAGGTCCTCACTGTCACACTGACCAATGGTGCAACTTCATCACTCACTCACCCACTCACTCACTCACCCACTCACTCACTCACCCACTCACTCACCCACTCACTCACTCACTCACTCACTCACTCACTCACCCACTTCAGGACAGAGTTTTTTGCATTTATAGGGCTGGCCTCGCATGCTGCGTTCCAGCCAAAAAAACATACTAATTTCCATGTCATTTTTGTCAAAGCCACAGGGAGTCCTTAGAAAAGGACTAAAGAGCCACATGTGGCTCCAGAGCTACAGGTTGCCTACCCCTGGTCCAGTGTGTAGGATATAGCCAAGGGAATTTTATTTATACAGCACATTTTAGCGATTCAAAGTGCTTTACATAAAACATCAAAAGCATTAAGACAAAGTGCAAAAAAGAAACACATTACAGAAGGATATTTAAGTACAATTAAAAATTCCTTTAAAGAGCCAGAGAAGAGAAAAACAAGACAGGTATGAAATAGTAGAATAAAAGTGACAGTGCCGAGCAAAACATGAATAAATATTTGATATAATAAAAGGCGGAGGCAGACAGAAAAGTCTTCAGCCTTGATTCAAAAGAACTTAGAGTTGCAGCAGACCTGCGGTTTTATGGGAGTTTGTCTCCAGCTGAGTTGGAAGTCTTTTTATCCTCGATACGTTCCTAAGGTGATGGCAGGCTGACTTTTAAAATGTGTCTTAATGCGGCTTTTGAAATTCAGGGGGAAATTTAGTGGGATATATGGTTAAAAAAGGAATATAATATTCATAACTGTGTTGTCATCAGTGTGTAATCACTTGAAACATCAAATTGCTTTTTTCCTTACCTTAAGAGGAGCCGTTTGTATTAGGGGTCGACTGATATTGTATTTCTAGGGCCGATATGATACCAATTGTTAGTACTTTTACAATAAAAATGAAAATATCTCTATCAAAATTCAGAATTAGTAATCTAACAAACTCCAACACAAAACTACGTTTAAATGCATTTATCAAATGTTTAATCAAAACTGAAACGCTCAACATCATACACAGCAAGTTTCCTGCAACTTCAGTGAAAATTTAAACAAAAAATGAATAAAAAAAAAAGCTCCCTGAAGTTTTACAAAGTAAAAGTTCCACCCATACTGAGACTTTCTCTGAATGTGTAGTAGACTGCTTTCCCTGGTGTTGGTTGAATGTAATATGCACACTGTTTCATTAATTAATTTTGTTGACGATTAAAATAAAACGCTGATACAGATAATCGGCAGAATAACAAATATCAGCCCTGATAATCAGCCAGACCGATCATCTGTCGACCCCTTGTTTATATTTAGTTTTTATATTTATCATCTGCATTCACACATTCGCAGTAAAAGTCTAAATAGTTTACATTCCAGTGTGGGCCAGTGGTAGAAACCACCATGACATGATGTAGGCACATTGATTTTTTATTTATATATTTTTTTCTTTGGGAAAGCCTCAGATCTTTTCTTTGATTACCTTTGGGTGAAAATGGTAACTGCTGTGAAAAGGGTGGTAAATGTGATTCACACTTTGCTGTGGCAGAGTACACTTAGCTAGTTTTAGAACTGTGTTCACGGAGGTGAAAGACAGTCTTTTTATTGGTGGATCTGCCCGGAGCTCACAGACTCAACCTCGACTCCATGTATTGAATAAGCTGCCACGAAGTGATGCTGATGGTGGCTGTAAAGATAAACCATGCAGGATTTTTTCCAAAAACATAAACAATATAGGCAATAACATAAAAGAAGTCTCACTCATTGACCTACTAGAAGTGTTTGTTGGCGTATTTATCTGTATAGACTCTGCCGTCTCCCTGAAATTTCTTATTTTCTTCTTATTTTGCTATTTTCTGAATGTTTTTGGTCTGCAACCTTTGGGCAGTGGTGTGTAGCCCACAGTCAGTAACAGTGTGCAGGTGAAGTCGGGACAAAAAAAGAGGCAGCTGCCAAGTGACAGACCGTAAGCATCCAAGAGAAAGCCGTGAGAGTTGTGGACATAGTGCCAGGAAAAATGCAATTTTGACAAAATGCCAAGCGGACAAATCTTGTTCCAAAACAAAAGTGAATCTGGGGTTGGCTTTTTTACGGATAGTTTTGCTGGTAAGCACTAAAGGACAAGATGGGGATGAAGAGTGATGCAAATTTGAGCTTTTTTCTGTTGGACAGGTAGCAGTTAGCTTAGTTAGCTTGTTAAAGAATTTCCATTATAACAAACATGACACTTCTACAATAGTACAGTAGCTTGCAGTGTACATACAAGTATGCATGCGCCAATGTGTCAATGTGTGATTCTTACTTTGTCTTACTTTTAGCTATTTTATTTTGTAGTACTTGTTCTGTTTTTATAACTAGTAACTTAGTAAGTTGTGCCCTCTATAACATGCTGTTGGGGAGTTTCGGTTTGTTGTTTGGAAGTACATTATTTTACCACAATTTCTGATTCTGACCAGCAGTGTAGTTTGGAGGTTCTAAGTTTTAATGTTCCTGCATAGTGTATTTCTAGTCTAAACTGCAGGCCACTGGTACATTTATTAAATGGAAATCAAAATATTATATATTTCTTGCATTATATGTTGCAATGAACCCAGTGCAGGCATTCACGGTCGAGTGTGTGCCAACCACTTAGCTTGCAGCCATCTGTAGCTATATTTACCTTTGCTCACATTGTAACATCCTTGTTGAAAGCCCCCACACATAGTTAAATCACTTTTGTCAATAGACAGTATTCTGAAGTACAGCCGACCAAAGAATAGAAGAAATATTGCAGGTTGAAAGGTTCATCCAAGTTGTAAGCTTTGCTTTAAGATTCATCAGAAGGTGCTTGCGTGGCGGGTTGAGGGATATTTGCGTTCGTTCTTTGAATGTTCATACAGGAACTGTAGGTAAAGGTGAAGATACCAAAGTGCAGGATAGGAATATGTTCACGTAAGCCCGTGTGTGTGTGTTTGTGTGTGTGGAAGAGCGAGAGGGTGTAGGGAGGTCAGGGTAAGCCGAGTGACAGGTTCTCATTCTTTTTCTGCCTCCAATAAATTCAGCCGGTACAGAGGGTCTGGACAGGTCACTCTGGCTGAGATTATGGAGTTGTCAGGGCTGATGGAGGAAGAGAGAGGCGACGATGGGATGGAGGGAGAGTGGGAGACAGTGCGAGAGGAGAGGGAGCTGAGAGAATGAGAGAGCTTTTAACTTTAAGAATAGTGTGGGCGGTTGGATTGGTGCTTTTGTGCGGAGCCTCGTTTGACTCATTCGATTTGAATGGTGGGTTTTCATTGGGGTAAGTGAATTGGCTACCGTTCTGAGAAGCCGTCATGTCCAATTCAAATCAACTCGGGAGTCTTATCTGGCACTCAGGAGTGCAGCCACAAAAGAAGTTTTTTTTTTCTCACAGATTATCCCCCTTTTTAAAGCGACTGGAGTTATATGGAGCATGTTGTTAGCGCTAAATACAAGTCTGAAGCTTTGGGTATGTTTTTTGCAAACAGGAGGGAAGCATCAACCAGCAGCAGGTCTCTGACAAGTGCAGGATGCTGACACTGCTACATTTCCTAATGTGAGCATTTTGGTGCTTACTTTAAGCAAGACTGTGGAACTCTGAAAAGACAAAATAACACATTCTTGCTCTTACAAAGGAAAAGTTTAAATTCTCGCACAGTAAATGACACCCTCGCTCACTTCAACACACTTGGGGGTTTGACTGTTACGGGGCAGCATTTCTCTCTCTGATACAACCGGTAGCTTATGATGACTTATGTTCAGCCAAACTTAGATCATCATTGCTGGGTAACTGATTATTTTGGTTGACTTTATGGCCCTTCTCCACATGAGCTTCCGCTACATGTGGTACGAAGTGACTCCATGAAAGGGTTGGATGGACCTGCACTCAGGTATTGTCAGAATATTGAAACTCATCTTGATGTGGTCCATAAAAAAAAAGATTGACTGATTTAGTCGGTGTAGGCGTGATTGTCGTTACAAATGATCTCATCCTCCAGACCTCCTACCAACATCACACAGCTAGCCAGCTGAAAGTGTAGAAAAGTCAAGAGGACTCGAACTATTTTTGGTGCGGTTTGGTCCGAAGCCTCGGAACCAAAGAAGTATGGAATGATTGACGTCTTATTTTTACTATCTTGCTTACTTAAGCTACTATTTCTACTAACAAGGTTAATCCAGAGGTCTGGTGAAGGACTGTTAGAAACTTGGACTTTGGCAAAAGAAACATGGAGAAGTTGTCCCAGCACAGCTCAATATAATACATTTTTAACACAACACTTACATTTTTTGCTTTGTTGACTTTGCTCCTCCAGACTTATTCCAGAGGTTTTTGATCCATGTCTGCCACTGAGGTTTTTGTTTTTTTCCTGATTTCATTGATAGGAACCACGGCTGTGCGATATAATGAAATATATTGTCTCATGATAACAAAAACGTCTTTTGTTTCATATCATGCTATAATGTTTTTTTTTTGTTTCTGTAATCTACTTTGCATGTAATAACACTTTGCATCAATAATCAATATTATAGCCAATCAATATTATGTAATATAGACTGGGGATATCAATGCCCAAATCAACCCAGCTTCAGGAAACTGTGAAAAAACTAAAATGACAATATTTCAAATTTGATTGAGGCAAATGTCTGAGAATTTTTGATGCTTTATATTATGCACGTAAGACCTTAAATGACATATTGAGAAAGTTTTGGGTGATTTGGGTTCTTAGAGGCTTTAACAGTTTTTGACTAACATAATAGGTGAGCTCACCTGCTGTTGCAACTGCAAATAAAGTGCTGTGTTTATAGCCTAGACTTTGTCAGACATTGCAATGTTGCTATGGTCCCCGCCCCCCCCACTGACAGATGCCCATATATTCCCACTCCCTTGACTGCACCGTTCAGATCAGCTCAGTTTGACATAACAGTGTAAAAATCCCCTCTAACCACATCCATTTAGCACCACACTCATAATGTTGAACTGGCTATTACAACATTTAAGTGCCAAGGTAACGGTGTAAGTCCTCTCCTGAGGGCAGGACAGAACGACCCACATGTCGTTGAGGCGAGGGCACTTAGTTGCCCCCAGTGCTCCGCTCTAATATTCACATAACCTAGCCCTTAATGGTTCAGACCAACTCCGCGCCAGCTTCCTCATTATCTCCCTTTTGTTCTAGATGGATGATTTAGGATGGGCGGGGTTACATCTCTCGTGGTCAAGCGGGCAGGCGGTGTGCAGATAGTAGCCTCTGATATTATCGAAATTAAAAGGAGAGGCTGCCTTTAAATTGGCCCAGCAGGAGTCCCTGACAACACAAGAGGAGAAAAGCGGTCAGTTAAGAAAAGAAAGAACTCGGAGGCAGAGAGACACAGAAACAGCCAGCAGAGCACTTTCTGCTTCAGAGAGACAAGAGACACGCGCACGCGCGTGTGTGTGCGTATCAGTGCGTGTGCGGGCATGCACACGCCACAATCGGCTGGGGAACGTGCACCATGTTGGCTCTCCTAATATTGAACTTGGAGCAGAGTGGTAAATACACTCCCTCTCCCAGAGAGAGCCACAGAAGTGCTGCAGAACTCATCTTGTGTGGCCACTCTAGTGGAACATGGACTTTTCTTTCTTTTTTTTTTTTTTTAGTTTTTTCTTTTTCTCAGTGAAGAAGTGCAACAAGTATTGCAACAAAAAAGTGGAGTGTGCGGCGAGGTGACTAAGTTCGAGAGAGTGATCAATGGGGATTGATTTTGTGTGTGTGTGTGTGTATGTGTGTTTGTGTGCGTGCATGTGTGTGTGCTCTTGAGATTTGGCCACAAGCACGGCCGGCTGCCTCCCACTCTATCAGTCCACACTCTCTCTCTCTCTCTCTCTCTCTCTCTCTCTGTGCTTTAGAGAGGGCTTTATCTCTCCAGCCCCGACACACTCTTGTGTCCTCGCGGTGAAAGGAGAAAGGCATCAGTACTCCACACCTGCTGCTCTGTCTGCTCTAACATACTGCAGGCAGTCAGACCCAATACTGGGAGGACAAGAACCTCTCCATCTTAAACATAAAGTATGTGCTGCAGCTTAAAGTGTACAGATAGAAGTCAAAACCTTTTAGAGATTTGATGCAGTTGCATTCATTTTCTCTATTTATTGCCTGAAAGGCTCAGACCTATCTCATATACAGCCATCTCACATTTACAAATATGCTTCGTAACTACTATGATACAAGCTAGAATACATTTTCTATAAACTTAATGAGGGAATATTGTGTGTAGAACTGAGAGGATATAGTGGCATAAATTGTATAAAATACATTTGTTTACTTTAGTGACTAATCTTGAGAAAATAAGAATCGTTGGGTTTTTGTTACCTTATCCACTTAGGAAGTGGGACTTTGTCCATGACGTAGCCATGTTGCACCACAATGTTTCTACAGTAGTTCAGAACGAATAAACATTAGCATCTCCTCTGCTACAGGAAATTCATTTTTGACAGCGTTTTCTTTAACGTGAAACTGCTTTATTCAGTGTTTTACGGTTTTAAATCACCTGGTCCATTTGTTTAAGAAAGAGACCTCTGTGGATAATTCAGCTCCCAGTAAAAACCTCCTAAACATCTGGATCAGAAAAAGTGAGCAAACATTAGCAGGTGCTGGGCGAGCATCCCACCTGCGACCTACAACACAGCATCAGAAAAACAAATATTTTTTAACGTAAAACTGCTTTATTCAGTGTTTTTTACCTGGTCCATGTTATTTTGGAGAGGAACAGATCGCTGCGGATATTTTGGCTCCTATTTGTAGTTGCTGGACTTCAATATGCCCAACAGCATCAGAGAAACACTGATTTGTAACGTGAAACTGCTTCATTTGTTGTTTTTAAAGGTTTTGTTTGGAGAGCAAGAGACCTCTGCGGATAATTCAGCTCCCAGTATAAACCTCAATGACAAAGAACACTAAAGCAATTCTAACTGGGAGAAGTTTCAGCTGGTTGCAATCTGCAATTCTTACCACTAGATGGCACTAAATCCCCTTAATGTTTACACACTGCACCTTAAATCACATCTGCAAAATGTTTACTGTGTTTGTTTTGGGGTTTTTTTCTGCACGATCCTGGCAGCTGAAGCCTAATTACAATTTTTATGGTTATGTTTTGAAAACTCAAAGCACCTGGTTAACATTTGGAAAGAATAGGACTGTGAAAGCCCCGTCTCTGGTGTCAAAGTAAAATGAAATCCTGGCAACAATAACAACAATTTCCTCCTAAATGTATTTGCCAGGGCACTTCAGTCCTTTTTAGTGAATCCTCTGTTTGGATATAGATGCAGATATACAGAATTTAATGATACCGTATATCCTTGTGTTGTGTCTCTTGCATGTATAAAGTACAGAACACATTGTACTGTACTGCTGTATTCAATGTGCTATTTGCAACTGTTCGATTTAGATAGTGGCATATTATAGAAAAACCTGAATAAATACATATAAATTTTGATAATTGATTAACAATTTTACAGTATGTGAGGGCTCACCAAATGTTGTGATGAGTAAAGGAATCATGCGCCATCCTTTTCACACTCACAGGATTTCTGCCCAATATAACACCTATGGTAGATTGTGGAGTAGCATGTTAGGCAGCTCCCTGCTCTGCCGTCATAAACACACCAAATCAGCTTTGGAAGAGAAGTGTTATTCCTCCAGTCGACTTTCACACGCTTAAGCTGTTTCCTCGTGGAAAGTTTCCCTTTCACACATGTAGCTCAACAACAGGAGATTCTCTGTATCAGAAGTGCTCTCACCTTCTAAAAATACTCTGTTTGGTGATGGTAAGGGTTGGCACCTGGGGAAAGGGTGCAGGAGGCAGGACATGACGTAGATTACACTGCGGTGTCTTGGCCAGTTTGTAATTTGGCCATAAACAATTGAATATTTTGCTTAACCTTTAATTTGTCAAACTATTTCAACTTTTGCCCTTTCCGAAAGAAGTTCCTTCATTTTGTCTTGTCCAGTTAGACATTTTCTCAGCCTTGTTGGTGTAAATGACCCTCTTTCTTCCAGTTTTGATTGAGCCTCATGATAGAAACGTCATCAACATGCCCACTTGCTTGCTGGGAATTCCCCGGGCAATTGCCTGCTCGCAGCCAATATGTCGGGCAAACTTAATTTTGTCCCATATCCACTTGGTACCCATGTGGGGCCCACTTAGTAAACCCATCTCTGTAGCCAATTGGCATGGGGCTAATATGGAACCTGTGGTGTTTCCACCCCCAGGTTGGTTCAGTTCAGTTCAGTTCAGTTCGGTACACATTATTTTCATTTTCCATTGTGAGATGGAACTTGGGATCTGGAACTAAAAGGTGGAGCTAGAAACGCTGCTGTCTGTTGATTGGTCAGTAGAGAATCAACACCTGGTGCTTATAACTGAGCTGTGGTTGCTTTCACCACTGTTCATACCATGACGAGTTTTTCATACATTACTAAACTCTAACTGTAAAATGAAAGGATGCTTTGCAGCCTCTAGCAGCAGCTGTAGACTTAGAGACAGTAACTTAATTCACTGGACTGACTGCCGGCAACTTTTAAGATGGAACTTTTACTTGTAATGTTACTCAATGCATGAGATGACAACGTAAATTTATCAACACCCCTTCAATTTCAATATGACAACTCCGACCACTCCATCTGTTTTTACTGTCTCTCTAGGAGGACAGTTCAGTAGTGAGTGGAGCTTCAAACATTTAAAAAATGTATATGATTGTGACCAGATTATATGAACTGCATGTATTGTAATCCTCACTTAGAGAGAAAAACGTGTCGCCGTTTCACTCCGGTACATTTTGGCAACACTAAACTCCTTCTCCTCCCTGACAAAGGGGTCAGTGCACAACCCCGTATTTATACAACAAGGAAATACAGGGAGTGCTCCTGGACGGAGCAGTGAGTGACAACAAACCTGCCCACATGTAAGAGTACTGTCTGCACTGCAAATACTAAACATGTTTAGGAGCCAGGTACCTGTTTGTAGGTGTTACTTTTGGTTCCAGAAGTACTATACCAAAAGCCTTTGATGGAAGCACAGCTATAGGCTCCACGTTTAAGCTCATTTACTACCCGCACGTGCCCCACATACAAATGTTGGCTGGTCACACATGGGCTCAGTCCGACATTACACAGACTTTGTACTCGGGAGCTGGCAGGGTAAAGTCTGTTTAATGTCTGATCCAATTGATTCGGACATTCGTGTTCTCACATACAGCCCCTCAGGGTAATGTCTAAATAATTTCAGGTGCACAGTGCACGTGTGAAAAGGGCATCTACGACTTTGAGGGTACTCACAGTTCAACAGCACCTTACTGAGACTGAGATGTTATTTTTTCCTTTAATTTTCCACCAATCTGTTTTTTTTTTCCCCAGAGAAGCTAAAGCCGTCTCTGGCCTGAGCTTGCTACCCTGGCTGTACTTTCTGTCTTTTGTCTGGTGCTGGTGTGGCTGGTTGTTAAGGTGTCTGGGCTGGGCAGGGTAAAGCCCTGATTTATCCCCTCGCAGGGCCCAAAGCTGGCGGGGAGGGAACGTTTGAGGAAATCTCCTGCAAGCAAAAGCCTCATTCTGCAGCTGGAGAGTCAGGAGATGAAAGCCAGCCTGCTTTATTCCTCCTTTACCCCTACATACCCCCTTCCACTTCCTCTTCTTCCTCTTCCTCTCTTATTGCTTGTGCTCGGACGACCTCTTTTGTTACCCTGGTGACACGCCTGATTCCCTTCGGTGACAGTGACCTGGTGGTAGTAGCTGTAGATGGTGGAGATGACTTTTGGCTTTGCCAGAGCAGATAACGGTGTTCTGCACAGTTGGACTGACGATTAGTCATCTGTGGCTCTGCACCCCCTTTACTCCTTTTTGCTTTCCTTCAGTTTTTTCTCCTTTAATTCCTTCTGCCTCAGTCATCCTCTTTTTGTCTTTTCCTTTATTTTATTTGTCATTTTTTTATCCCTCCTTTTCCTGTTCTCCTACTCCAGGGATATTCAACTTGCTTTCCTTAGGGGCCACTTTTACAAAATGACAGGAGGCCAGGGGCCAGTCTCAGCAGCCCTATATATATTTCTAGGATTTTGGGACATTTGCTAGGATTTTAGGACGTTTCTCAGAGTTTAGGACGTTTCTATGATTGTAGGACATTTCTAGGATTTTAGGACACTTCTTTGATTTTACTACGTTTCTAGGATTTAGGACATTTCTAGGATTCTGAGACCTTTATAGGATTAGGACATTTCTTGGATTTTAGGATGTTAGGGTTTCAAGACATTTCTGGGATTTTGGAATGTTTTTAGGCTGCAGGGCATCCATCACAAACACTTTTTACGATAAACAAGCTTTATCTAAGTTCTTAAAAGTACAAAAGCAATTCCTGTGAAACACTTCATTTCTATTATGAATGAGAAACTAGTTGGGGGGCCACCCAGCACCCTATTGGGGGCCAGATTGGCCCATTGGCCAGAAGTTGAGTGCTACTGTCTTATTCCCTTGTTCTCTCTTTTTAACCCTTCTTTCCTGCTTCCCTTTGAATCCACTCTTCTTCAAGTCTGTCTCATTCCATCTCCTTTGCTCACTGTTAGACTGGCCAAAAATAACTCTGTCACGCTCTCTCCGCTTCTTGCTTCTTCCTCTCTCCTTCACTTCCTCTCAGTTCCTTCCTTCTCCTTTTCCACTTGCCTCTTTCTCTTTCTGGCTGCTACTCTCATCAGTAGTAACATGTGCACTCAAACACATACACATATACACACAGAGTAATCATATTCCTCCGGCGTGATTGCTGAACACATTTATGTCCACACACACACACACACACACACACACACACACACACACACACACACACACACACACACACAGGGCGAGAGGTCATTGTAAATAACTTGGTTTTCGTGCTTTCATTTCCCTGGGGCATTGACTCTTGCTTGGTATTCATAACCATAACATGCAGAACCTGACAGACCAACTGTGTGTGTGCATGTGTGTATATATGTGTGTGTGTGTGTTTACCGGTACTGTATTTATACCCATATGCATGAACACGCATGCACACACAGGCATACTTAGTGTAATATACACATACTCGAGGCATTTTGCAAAAAAAGATAGATTGAAAAATATGCATTCTTGCTATCGTCCTTCACCACACACACACACACATACACACACACACATAGAGATGATAATGGGCTTTGCTGGAATCCTCTATCCATCTTTACTCGCTGTTCCACTCCTCTGCGTCCACTGATACTTGTAAGACAAATCCTGTCTTCTTCATCTCTATCTATCCAGCGCTCACCTTTTTGAAACCTGCAGGCAAAACACCGATTATCTGCGTGCGCACACACATCGATACCCACACGCGCACAAACACCTGCTAATGCCAGACAAGGGGTTCTGTTTTGAGACTTTTTAATGTATTTATGCATTTGGCTTCTCCTGAATAATACATTGTTATTTGTTATTTTCCCTGCGTATACTTTGGGAGACATGGAAAGGAGTGAAAATAATGAAAGCAGAGCGGTGTTGAAAATATGAGGATAACTACTAGCTCAGCAGACAATAGTGGATATTTTATTTTATTTGTGTGGAACAAGAATGGCGACAACTGTCAGGAGCCAGATTTCTAAAGAATATCTATTTGTGTGTGTCTGTATCGGCTTGCTTTCTATGGTATGTGTGTATATACTTGTGTTTCTGTAAGACTGTGTGTGGTGCTGTCACACAATATATGTCCTCACATAAACCAAACTTTCTTTCTCTCAATTCTGTTCCAGTCAGTGACTTTATGAAGAGACAGAAAGAGACAAAAGAGAACGGCTTGTATGCCAAACAAAAAGTTATTTGTGTTGAGTTTATTAATCATTTATGGTATGTACAGCCAAGCACGATCAGAAGTATCATCAGTGATGTCTAACAATTCAAAAATGTATTTCATCTCATACACACTGAGCAAAAATTTAAATGCAACACTTTTGCCTTTGTTTCTATTTTTTGCAGGTTGAAGTTAAAGATCTAGGACTTTTTTCATCCACTGAATGGATATAATTCTCTCAGATTTTTTGTCTCAAATTTGTGTTAGTGAGCACTTTTTTCTTTTCAAGATAATCCATCCACCTGACAGGCATTGCATATCAAGATTCTGATTCAACAGCATCATTACTTCACAGGTGAACTTTGGGATGGTCACAGCAGGATGGTCCATAGGAGCCGTTGCCCATTAAGTGAATGTTAATTTCACTTCTTTAAGCTGTCTCTAAAGTTGTTTCCCTGAATTTGACAATACATCCATCCGGCGTCGTAAACACAGACCACATGTAGCCACACATCTCAGGATGACCACATCCAGCATTTTCACCTGCAAAATTGTTTTTAAGATACAACACACAACACAAAGCTGATGCAATAGAGTTTGCAAAAGAAAAAAAATAATTTCTGCACAAACTGTCAGAAACCCTCTTAGGGCACCTCATCTGCATGCTCATTGTACGCTGTCCTCACCAGGGTCTTAACCTGACAGTAGTTTGTCATCCTAACCGACTTGTGTAAACCAACTGTTGCATCAGCTGTCCGGGTGGCTGGTCTCAGAAAATCCTGCAGGTGAAAACGCTGGATGTGGAGGTCCTGAGTTGGTGTGGCGACATGTGGTCTTCACTTAGCCAGCCTATGGCATGCTCACACCAAACTTCCGTGGCATTGTGTTGTGTGATCTAATCGGAAAACTTGAAGCCTTTTATACACCAAAATTAGTGTTTATATGTAGGCTGTATAAACAAGAGAAAACCTGCTTAAAATAGGTTATAGACTCCTTTCACATTGCCAGTAGGCTGGAGCTTTCTACACAGCTCTGCAGCAGACAAGTAGGCCTTTTATGTGTGTGGGGTTTTTTTTCTGGTGTGTCACATTCGACGTCACATACAGGCCAGAAAACAGCTTAGTAAATGGAAAGCAGCATGGAAGCTAGTGAAAATGCTACGGTGGCAACTTCGTTTTTAGGTCTTTTACTCTCTCTCAAACTCGATGCACACTAAATTTGGAATGATGTTCGAGCACTGCTTGGATAGAGACGGATGGTAATTAATGACAGCCTCTCATTGCTACTAGCTGGCAAAAGGGCTAAAATTAGAGCATTCACCCTGGCATTGTATTTCCATCGATGCCGATTGGATCCATGACTACTGAGTCATTTGACACAGGTGTGAATGCTGATTGTTACCTTTCTCTTTGAATTAAAAAGCCAGATGTTAGTAGGTGTTTGTTTTTTTTTTTTTGTGCAGTCGGGAAAGATGCTTTCTTTGTAACTATCACAAGGCACAACTGTGTCGTAACGATGCTGTTTTGCATCTTGATATGCAACACCTTACATTTTGGTTAAGTATATATCTATATTCTTGACTGCACTTTTATATTCAACACCTTTGGGAGCACGCACAACCACTCCTGCCCTGCTGCTTCTTAAGGGCGCTCCATCGACTGCACTCACTCCCCAGGGTAATAGTGTGTTCACATTGTGGCAGTAGAGGGCAAATTACATAGTCCTTGCCTCCAATGGGAGAACTGATTGTAAATTCCACCGCTGCTGATTTAAAATGAGCAAACAGATGTTAAACTTTCAGAACTTTCTACTGGTGTAGAGATATTCAGCCGTGTGGATGTAGCCATTTGTGTGTGAATGTAAATCACCTTGCATTGTCTCGTCTCAAAGCCAAGATGAAGCAGCACAGTGCGTATTGATCCAAGACATCAGGACCCAGAGTCCTGCTGGTGTTCAGGTTAGCGATATAATGAGACACTGTTCACACCTGGGCTGGAATGTGAATGTGGTTATCTGAGTGGAAGGAGAGAAAGTCAGCAGCTTTTTGTCCTCAGGACTGGGAAGTGCTGCAGAAGAAAATATGTAGAGTTATAGCATCATGCAGAACTAGTTACATTTTTTAGTCTTATACTGATCCACTCACAAAAAGCTCATAAAATAATCATGTCTTGTTATCTAGGAGCATTTTTTTACATGTACAACTGACATCAACTCTAACCCCAGTTGGTGGCAAACAAATCGTGTTGTCTGTGGCTGCCTCATAATAAAAGCCACCCTGTGATTCTCCAGCTTTTAGCACAAAGCCCCGGCAGTAGGAAATGTTTGGTTTGCATTCACAGTAACTTACTAGAGCTCTAATGTACGGTGGCCAAGGCTGTTTGAACAAACAGCAAATCCATGTGTGCAGCTTTTAATTTGTGTTTTCTGTTCATTTGTAGGGCTGTCGTCAACCAAAGAAAATCTTTGTTTACTAAAATTCATCTTACTCTTCAATCAATTGATCAGATCAGATGGGAGAAAAATCTGAATGTTATCTCTAGGTTAACCTAAATCCGCACAGTGTGCAGAGTGCACTCTAACTGGTAGCGTTGTGAGTCCACCACAACCAGCCTGTTTCCTAATTCCTAACTGAATTAGTGCTTCTTTGTCAGTGCTTCTGGCATAAGAGCGGTAAGAGCCAGACAGAACCAGTAGCGGTGTTAGTTCTCAGTCTGAACTCTTAAAATAGCGCCACTTTGTCAGACACAGAAGGATACTTAAAACATAATATTTAGACACTGTAGTCCACTGGCAAAGCTGCAATTTGTGACAGGATGTGAGCGTGTTACCACAACACGTTTTCCCGTCACAGGGCTCGACATTAACATTTGTCCAGAACAATAAAACTCTGAGTTCAGGCAAGTGCAATTGTTTGGTTGGACAAGAACATTTGACCAAATGACCAGAAGTGTATAGCCCTATTAATTTGCTTGTGTTTTTCAAGTTTTAAAAGCATTTCGGATATGCAGTTTGTTTAACCCGTCCATCCACCATACTGATGCGTCTGTAAGACAGCCATCAGGTAACCTTGCAAGTAATAAGATAAAATTCTGCACAGTAAACATGAAGTAGTGTTGTGGTCAAGACTGTATTAACCTAGAGCAAGACTTGAGCGAGACCAGAGTTTTACATCCAATCACATTAATTATGTTCACAAATAAATCTAGAGTGTGCTAAGTCCAAGACCGAGTCAAGATGCGATTGATTCCGAGACGAGCATGAGACCATCTAAAAGTGCTCTTGAAACAACACTATCATGAAGTGAATGCATGTAGCACGTGAATCCTGTGTGCATGGGGGACTCTGCCAGTTATAGTGAAAACTTCTGATACAAATAAGTAATTACAGAGCAAAACACAATGTGGGATTGCCAAAAAAAAAAAAAAGCAGCCCAATAATAATTAAGAAAAAAATACTGTTTGATTCAGTAAAAATCCTAAGGATTAAAACTTTTGATGTATGCATTGAAAAAGAAAACTAATCATTAGAATTAAAGTTTAATTAAAGTTGTTATTCTTTTTTGTTGGCTACCAAAGTAACCGTTTCAAAAAAAAAAAAAATTATTTCCTTGGGAAAACTGCTCCGTCTTATGAAACCTGTACTTTAGTTTTATAAGGGACAGCAGTGACTTGCTTTTATACCCAGGAGCCAGCAGTCTTTCCTGCCTTTTGTTTGTCTCAGTGGAGCATAACCATTTTTGCACACTTCCTCTCTGTGGTGTGTCTGGACACAATATCCTGTTTATAGTGGAATTACACCGGCAAGGCACCATTAAAATGCTGTTTGTTAGTGGATTCAATAGGTCGGTTTTATGGTGTGTATCAAAATCACTTGACTGGGGGATTCTGACCGCATGACTAATATTCTCTGGCAGCCGTGTGAATGCTACTTTGTTTATTGTTTACTCGAACCACATTAACTTCATTCTTACTTTGTGATGACAGGCCAATAAACTGAACCCTGATTTCTCCCTAAAACCTGTTTGTTTTCTCACTCCTAGATCTAACAATTTGCTTCACAATTAGAATAACAGATACACACACACACACACACACACACGATGTCTGCCTGCAGTAATAAAGCCAGCCAAAAAAGGAAGCAAATCAGTCCAAGTTATTTTCATCTACTGTTAGCACTGAATAAATGTCAGGACTCTCTGCTCCTCTTGCAGCTTCATTCTGTCTTTCCCAGAGAGGCTTATCAAAATAGCCTAAATTAAATAGTTGTCAGGTTAACAGGGTCCTTTATTGCAAAGCTGAAATGGGCACGCAGATTTGAGGGGTTTATCTGATTGCAAATGTCTGTGCAAGAGAAAGAAAAGTTGATGAACAGCATGTTGGACTTTTTTTTTAGAAGTTTTAAATTCCAATCCACTGGATTGTTGTTATTTTTTTGCCAATTAACTCTCAATCTTTGGTGCCAAGCACTCATTACTGTGGTATTTCTGCATTTGCTAATAAGAGATAATTTTTTGTTTTTGTGTGTTGATGAGGTTTTCATAGCTGTTGCTGATGTTGTTTAATTTTATTCAGAAACCTCATTGGCCACAGAGACAAATCTTACACATTAGTCCAGTGTAGTGGTATTGTAGAGGTATTCAGTTCCTTAACTTAAGTAGAAGTGCTAATACCACACTGTGAAAATACTCTGCTGCAAGTCCTGATTTAAAATTTTATCTTTAGTAAAAGTAAGTATAATCAAGAAAAGGTTCTTAAAGTCACAAAAGGAAAAGTACTCATTGCAGAGAAATTACATTAAAAAATACCCCCAAACCTTAAAATTATTTAACAGAAAAATAGAAGACACCCCAAAAAAAAAAATTAAAAAAGGGGAAAAAAAACATCCATAAAACATCCCTCAAAATTAGTTTAAAAATTAAATTAAAACACCCCAAACACTGGACATTATTAGAAAAAAACATTCAAAATACTCAAAATTATTTTTTTAAAAAATAGACAAAAATATTCTAAAAGTTTTAGAAATATTAAAAAAAAACACCAAAAAAGAAAATATTTAAAACATTTAAATAAAAACACCCCCAAAAATGTATAGAATTATTATTATAATTATAAAATATCTTAAATGATTATCAAAATAGCTGCCAATTAATGTTCTGACAATCAGCTCATTGGTTACTAAACATCTCATTTCAGCTCTGCTTGTATTAACTGTTTGGTCATTTAATACTACAAAAATTTCATAAACTCTTACAAGGTTTTTATACGAAAATCTGAATTTCTAAAGTCACTAAAGATTTCAGATAAATGTAGTGAAGTAAAAGTACAAAATTTCACTGTAAAAGTAAAACTATAAAGTGGCATGAAAAAAGAATACTCGAGTAACTTACAAATACCTCAAATTTGCACTTGCAAGTATAGCACTTGAGTAAATGTACTCAGTTACACTGTTGCACTACTCATGCGTTCATGTGGAGTCTGTGTTGACACTGTATGTGTTCACACAGATGTGCCTGTGCTGTCAAACATCTACTGTAACTGACTTTTTAGCAGCTCTGAGCAGCATATTGCGCCCAGCGGCCATCGCTCATTAGCGCATGTTGATGGCAAAGGCCAAGTATGATTAGCCAACGCTTCGCTGCACATCAGTGCTGATTTTGGCTCCCCACCACCACCGGCTCCCGTTAATCAGGAGCTAATGAAAGGAAACTTGTGGCATATGCGCCACTTAGTCCAAATGAGTCGGCGTACCTCTTGCTAGGGTCGGGATGACATTCTGAATGCATCGCTCTCTGACGGAGCGTTATTGGTTTCTGACATCTTTCTGATCTCGTTTTGCTGTCGGGCTGTGTGCACAGAGGTGGTTTTGCTCATTCATTCAGCTTTTAAACTATTATTCACACTGAAGTAATTTCTCCTGTTTGTTGCTCTCAATGAAGTTTTAGTGATGAAAGCGTTTCATCAGTGAACCATAGCTGAGGTATAAATGTTTGTTGTATTGCAGTATCTGCTAACGAGTTTCATCTCACTGCAGTGTGAACCAGGGGTGCCCGGTGTAGGACTCAACAATTTAAAGCTACATAAATGCATTATTGATTATCTGTGATCCTGGCCTTCAAGAGGTAAACAAACGAGCAGTTAATAGCATCCCCGACTGCACTCCCTGACTTCTTTTGGCACTAAGCTCTTTTTGCTTTCAAAAGGCCTGAGCCTTAATCCAAGAGACACACCTCTTGGTATAAGCACTGACAGTTTTCCAATACATAACACTGACTTTTTCCCATAGGCCATTAAGGTGACAGGGAGGCCCAATGTTAAAGACACTGTCCATCAGCGTGTGTCTTTTCTTCTCATGTTTCGTCTCTTTTAGCTCAGTGAAAGGGATTACAGGTCTGAAATAAAGTCAACTGTAAGTAAGTTTTTTTGGGGGGTTTTTTGGACAGGGGTGGTCACCATTGGAGTTAAAAAACAACAACAAATCTCTCCAATCTTGCATCAGTCAATAGTTAATTTCACCAGGTGTAGCTGATCTACCTACAGAGGGGCAAGAATCTCCCTTTGAGAAGTGTGTTTTTCTTGTATGAGAATGATTTTCAGATTGTTCAGATTGCCAAACTTAGAGTAAGATCATTCTGAAAATGTTCTTTTCAGTCTATGGCAATTCAGGCCCTCCTAAATTATAATGATATATATATATATATATATATATATATATATATATATATATATATATATATATATATATATATATATATCATTATAAGAGTAACTAAACCCCCAGACTACCATTTTTTTCAGTTGAAAAGCCATACATATGGGTATTTAGTCGTGTTGTTGATTGATTCAAGTTCAACTTTTGATCCTTTGAGTGCAAAGTATTGAAATTCTGCATAATGCGTCCCATACAGATGCTGTAGGGTGCCTTGTGCATTGGAAATGGAAGACAAGGGCCACTGACCAGGCTGCTGAGTTTGATACCCAGTGAAGGAGAACACATTGATTTTAACGTAGGCTGTGAGAAAAAGCCTTTACAGAGAAAAGAAAAAAAATTACAGAAAATATGAAGTTTATATCCACATTGAGGCCAATGTACTTTAACATTTCCAGTGGATGAGTTCAAAAAGCTTCCTTTTGGTGAAGTTTCTGTTTTCTGTCTCACCCCCTCAACCAAAGGTTTGATGTGTTCGATGTCCTCCATCTGCAGTTAGCTTTGTAAAATTCACTAATTATCAAATCATTCTAATGGCATGTTTATGCTCGGTGAAGCAGTCTCTCGGGCGTCTTTTAATGCGGACTACATGAGTGAGAATTTGCCTTTAAACAAATTAGAATTATGTTTAGATTGTTCAGAATTTAATGCATAAAATAAGATGGTTATGATACTCTTATTTTGATACAATGCCTGCTCCTAGGAGTTGTGTCTCTTAATGCATGATTAATATTTCCTGGTGTTTAACTGGAGAATTTAAGTAGGGTTTTTTGGGTGAAATTTTGCACTGTCCTGTGAAGACCTGTGCATCTCTGTCTGTGTTTGTCATAAATGCCACATCCAGACGATGTAATCCCATCCTGCCTTCTCGCTGTCACTCAGCAGAATAAATGGGCCCTGTGTAGGCATTTCAGCACCCCACCTGTGCTTTACTGCACCTTTCAAGCATGAGATATCTGCCACTGCAAAATGACAGCTAAGGTTCAAAAACTGGCTATTTTGGAATCATAAGACCTTACAGCAATGCCACATTTTTTTCACTGTCTGTTGTTTGTATTTTTTCCTTAATCATTTATGTTTTCTAGTGCCCCAATTAACCCTTTAGAACCTGGATTGACACCAGTTTTGTTATGGAACCTTTTTTTTTGCAAACATGGGAAAAAGGCAATGAGTAACTTTGCATGAAATGTCCCAAAGATTGCCAAAAACAATTTTTTTTTATAAAAGTTAACACAAAAAACTGGAGATTATTAGATATTATAAAAAGGGAACACACTCCAGAATACTATATTCATAATTCTTGTAATTACATATTTAGAATTATTCATTCATTCATTCATTCCTTCAGGGGTACACACTGGACAGACGCACACACAGACGTGTATATACATATATATATATATATATATATATACACAAACACACACACACACACATACATACACACACACACACACACACACACACACACACACACACATATATATATATATATATGTCATTTTCTTGTTTCTTTTGCTTTTCTTATTTTCTCTTAATTACATGTAATTTTCTTGGAACTTTTTACTTATTTCTTGCTAATTTTGGGCCATTTTTTGTTAAGTTGTTCATTGCCTTCCTCCCATGTTTTTACATAAAATCAAGCCAATATACTCAGGTGACAAAGAGTTAAAGTCCCTGTTATTTGGGTCCTTCAAACCACTGTTTTGCATCCCCCACACCTCAGACATTTGGGTTAAAATCTGTCCTGGCAAACAGTAAGCCCCCATACTTTGCTGTGTGTGTGACCACCGGCGTGCTGGAGTATGATGAGGGCTTTTCGTGGTTCATTTTCCACTCTCAAGGGTAAAACAGCAAAGCGTGTAAAAGAGAGCAACAGCTGCAGTTCAATGGAGCTCTTTGAAGAACTACATCAAACACAGAGAATCATCTTCCAGCCATTGGCCTCACAGTAGAGAAAGTGAAGAGTGTGTGTGTGTGTCTGTGTGTCTGTGTGTCTGTGCATGCATGTTGGAGAGGTGTGTAGGACTGTTAATCCTCTGGCCTTCCCTCAGTCCCTGCCTCCTGCTCCTCATCACTTGGTTTAGATGTCTGGCTGCACATTCTCATCCATATTTAGTTCTTGGATCGTGGTGTGTATTGATCTAGTCTGTTAATCTTGTTTATTTTCTGACCATTCCTTACTGCCTTTTTCTTGCTCCCACTCTGACCCTTTCCCTTATCTCACTTCTACACACTTCTCTCCATAGCACCTCTCAACTTTAAGCCTTTCCTTGCATGCTTGTCCCCGTCTTTGTTAAACCCTCCCCAACCCTCATATTTATTTTATTTTTTTCAATTTCAGTGCTCCTTGTTGGGGTCTCACTGCGTTTCAAACACCCAGCATTGCTTGCCAATCAGATCTTTTTCTTATTATCTTTATTTGTTAATTTACTTTGGAATGCATCATTGTCTAAATGCCAAAGTGGTGCTATGGACACAATTATTTTTCTTGACATTGTTGGAATTTGTGAGGGCGCTGCTTACTGCATGCAGTAACACTTTCACACAGAATTCGGACACACACAAGAAAACAATATTTCATAGGAAAAAGTGCATTCGGTGGCTAAATAGTGAATGATTTTTGACACAGCGTGGACGTTAAAAAAAAAAACGTTTTAAAGCTTTCCTGTTCTAGCTTTGTTGGATCAGCATTGAATAAATGTTAAGTATGTCATCAGCTATAGTTCACTTTTGTAATTGAGTATTCTACTGGTTAATCTGTTGATTAATTGATTAATACTTTTGCTTCATTGCGGAGCGAGTAAATGTACATAAAAAAAAATAAGAACATTACTCTGAAATGAACAACGAACAGGTTTCCTGTTCGAAAAATCAACATTTTATTGCTTAAATTACATACAATAACTGCTGCTGACACCAGCTGGTGTTTTGCTTCTTCAAGTATTTCATACTTCACTGTGAGGGGGAGTGAGTTTTCATACCTGTGTGCATGTGTGTGTGTGTGTGTGTGTGTGTGTGCTTGTGTTTGTGAGAGAGAGAGAGAGAAAGAGAGAGAGAGAACCACCTGACCATTCACCATATTAATTTATGTTTTTTAAAGAGAAACTCTGTGTCACCGCAGTGTGGGCAGTGTGGCAAATGAACAGTGTCTGGCACCCCTCCGCGTTGCCCAGAGCTCCCTGCTCATCTGCCATTGGGAGTCCCCAAGTCATGTGTGACCCGGCAAATTTTTTGGCGGTTGATTGAGCGGTTAAGTGCAAGTGCTGGCAGTCTGGAGGGAGGCTGAAGTTGTGCATTTCTCTTGCATGTTATTAACTTGGATGTACATTTTTGAGGCATCTTCCTTACATCACTTGACTGCAGCAAGAGTGTGTTGTGACAACCATCCGTGTGAAACACAGTGCTCTTTATATATTTAACAAATCTTAATCCAATTAAGTTGCATCAATTATTCTTAGTAAATAAGTTTTTCAAGTTTCTCATGGAATTATTTCAGCCCTATTGTTAATGTTAACGAACAGAAAAATGGGCTGTGTTGGCAAAGTATCCTTTAAGGGAGTAGTTCAGCATTTTGGGAAAATGCTTCTTTTGTCCTTTTTTTCGAGACAGTGAAATTAAAACATCAATACAAATGTCATGCTTGTACGTCAAAGCTGCACTATAAGTTTTTCTGGACATTTTGGGGCTTGTTTGAAATACTTTGGCCTTGTAAAGTTGTTCTGAAATCTTATGACTTTTTGCTCCAAATGTACTCCAAATCTATGATTCAGTTTGATGCTGATCTGATTGATATTCAAAACCAAAAAGCTCAGTTCTATGAATTTTCTATTTGTGACATCCCTAACTGTTTATACATCCATCAGATGCAAAGCAATATTAGCATTTGCCATAGTGTTTCTGATTAGCGTGCAAAGTCCAGTAATCACTCTTCTTTTGGATTTGCCAAATATCCCACTTCATCAGCTAGTTACTAGCTTTGTGTGCCACTTTTGCTGGAAATAAGGTTTCAAGAGAGCGGTATGGCTGAACCATATAGTAATATTACAGGTGGTTGAACCAAAATAGCTAAACGATGCTTAAACACTACATAGAGCTGAGAGGAATGTATTTTTCCAGTATGAGCAAACCTTGTTCACATTACACACAGTAATTTGACAAAGTGTTCATATAAAAATACTGATTTATGCAGCTTTTTATGTATGAAACCAGAATCAGGACATGTTAAGCCCAGCTTGGCATAAAAACTGTAAATATCTGCATGTTTCACTTCATATTTCTTCTCTTTTCCTGCACTGCTCTCATGCAGTATCTTCTCAACGACATTTTTACTCAGTCCCCTTTAAGCTTTTTTCTTCTGTCTGTCACAATCTCTCTCTTCCTCTCTATCTTTCTCTCTCTCTCTCTTCTTCGTCTTCTCTTGCTGGTGAAAGGGGGGTGGGGGGGGTGGGGGGCTTCTTGATTAGAACACACACTGCCAAGTCCCCCCACATCGCATCATTGCATTTGATTAGCTCCAACCCCCTGCTCCCTCCCTTATCACTACCAGCACAACAGGAAGCACCACACACACACTCACACGCACGCACGCATGCATGCACAGATACGCGTGCATACATATCACAAACCCAATTGCTGACTTATCTGAACTCTATGGCTGCCTGTAGACGTGCACTGGCATATTTGAACTCATACCATCTCCACACACACACACACACACACACACACACACACACACACACACACACACATCTGGGCTGCTGCTGGTGCCGTGGCGGCAGGGCATCAGGTAAAGCCAGCGTGGCGCTGACAGCTCCCTGTCCCTAATGAAGCATTAATAAAGTGCAGCACAAAACAGTGGATCAGAGAGAAGCAGAGCTCCCCACCTGCCTGGCTGTCTGCTGGCTGCCAGGGGGAGAGATGAGAGGGGAGAGGATCATCTGTAATCCCCCATCTTCCAAAACCCCTCTGCCCCACTTTTCAGGGAGACATAACCCCCTCTACATCACCTGCTCCTTAGTAGCATGCTGAAGCTTCTACTTTTCATTTTTCATGAGTCAAACTCAATAAGAGACCACAAACTACACAGTTTGAATGTTATTTTCTTTACTCTAATATGCGAATAAATGTAGTTTTACTGAAAGGTTTGCAACACTTTAAGATAAATATTTCATTTTTATACATGCAGGAAAAACAGACTGGGAATATAGAGACACTTCGAGTCATTGGCAACAAAAAACAACACAATTCTCAAAAGATTTCATTGGGAATTCTCATCACAAGTTCCTTACATCTGCAGTTCAAATAGAGTTGAGGTGATGTTGTGTATCTAGGAATCGACACAGCACACACACAATTAGGCACGCAGGTAGTCCAGTCACAATACGACTGGCAGACAATGCCGGCAGTCCGACTCAAACGGAGCAAACCTGCTGAGTGTAGATATTCCAGGAGGTGTGTCCATTCAAATGCTGCATGGCCATGATTAGAAGAATTGGAGCAATTGTTCAGTTAAAAAAAGAGCCAATCAAATCCAGCTCTAGCTGTGATTAACTGACAGGAATGAGTCCAAAGTGCTTTGAAAAAATGTCTTAGAAGATGCAACATAAATATCTTTTTAAACATACATGCAGATATATAACAGAATATTCTTTTAATTGGGCCCCAGAACGCCGGCTTTCCTCTGGGTCGTCCTCTCCTGTCCTCATCATGAGCCGGAGATGTCATCTCTGTTTGTGCCAGAATGCCGTTGCCTCTGTGTCACTTTGTATCTTCATCTCTCTGTCTATCTGTATCCTTATCTTTTTTCTCATTATCCTCGCAGCCCAAACCTCACTGAGCTTTTACTCCAGCGAGGGAGACTGATCTAATTGGCAGCGAGGATCATTCTAATTTAGCGAAGCCAACTCTCAGCTTTCCCCTCCTTTTTTTGCCACCTTTCACATGATAATAATGAGAAAATATAAGCACGAACTCCCTGAAGTTTACTCTGGTGAGCGCATTTTTTTTTTTTTTTTCATGTGGGCTTGTTACACCGATCACATTCGCCCAGGCAATTTGCCTGCTTGTCTGAGTCTGAGAAGGGAGGCTTATCTGCACTAACGCCCCATCGAGGCTGCGCTTCGTATCCAAATCGGCCCCTGTTAGCATTCAAATCAGGAGCCCCCCCACCTCCCCCTTCCTATTCTACCTAGCTCTTGCGCTCCTTTCTATCGCCCCCACCTCCTCATTGCTGTCAACACGCCAGCTTCGCTCGGAGGAAAAGAAGGCTGAGGGGAGAGAGAGAAAGCCCGGCTATTATTTAATAAGATCAGGAAAGTGCGAGGAGGATGCTGTTTACTGTCACAAAGCAAACAGGGGCTCTTCTCTGCAGGTGAAGAGTACCGCCGGGCTTCTCCCTCATCTTCCTCCTCTTCCTGAGCTGCCGCCCCCACCTTAACAACCACCAATTTATGGAAACCACAAAGCGCTCTGACAAGGCTTCTTGTCAGGACACCTCCTCCCATTCCCAACAGCAGGTGCTTCAAAACAGCATGCCTGAAGGTTATTTCCACTAGTACTGTACACTACATAACAAGTACTATTTTATAGTTGTGTGTAGCTTGTGTGTAATTGCTGCTGCTCTGATTGAACATGACCTTTTACCTGCTCTAGCAGATACAACAAGGTCATTACTGCAGCGCTGTTTTCCACAGGCTATCAGTGTCTCATTGTTCATATGATTAGACTGAAATTAGAGGCCAAGTGTCCCAATTGCTATCTAGTCCACATCGGCTGCCATTAAGCCACCATCGATGGCTCACAATGACTTATGATTATGATTCCAGTGAGCCATTGTTACTCACCTTACAGCCCACAGGCCATATCTGGCCCCTGAGAGGGTGCTGGGTGGACCCCAAACCATTTTTTTTATTTCACAATTTTTAAAATAGGGTTTCACATTGGAAATTGTTTTTGTCCTTTTAGCATACATAAGGTGACAGAGTTCATAAAACAGCATCAATATGGAGCTTTTTTGTAATCAAAAAAGTGCAAGTGGGGGTTCCTCACGCAACCCCTAACAGAAGCCCCTAATGCCCTAAAATCCAAGGAATTTCCTAAAATCTGTCCTGAAATCCTCGAAACATCCTAAAACCCTAGCAATGTCCTAAAATCCTATAAATGTCCTGAAATCCCAGAGATGTCCTGAAATCGCAGAAATGTCCTAAAATCTGAGAGATGTCTGTAAATTCTACAAACGTCCTGAAATCCTAGAAATTTCCTAATATCCAAGAAACATCCTTAAATCATAGGAATGTACTAAAATCCTAGAAATGTTCTGAAATCCCCAGAGGTGTCTTAAGAGCCTAGAAACATGAGTGGGGCTGCTGCAACTGGCCCCTGGCATCCTGTCATTTTGCATAAGTGGTCCTCAAGCAAAGCAAGTTGAACATTCCTGCAGTAAGCCATTTTCCGTCACTCTCCCTTAGCTGGAGCTGTAATCTAGTACTTGATTTTGAAGTTACTTTTGAGGTGTCATAAATTAGGCCTGGAGTCAGTTCCGGCTGCAACACAGCACAAATATAAAATGAATAAAAGAAAGTGTTCGTTAACGAGTCTCACGCACCGAACCTCAAAAAGGACTTGACAGGAGGGAGCGGAAAAAGAAAGGGAGGAGAAAATGTGTCATGAAGATGAGGAAGGCGAGGTGGGGGGGTATCCTTTGATCAGGAGCACTCCTCGTAGCACTCCTGTCTCCTTACACATCCATAATATATCTCTGCAGACATCCCAGTCTCTTATTAACAAGCCAGTGCCATTCCATCCTGAAGCACGGTAACGGATTTTCAAAAAGAAAAGAAAAACCCGAAACAGGCGCCTTTGTTGTCTTTTCTTCTGGAGGGGCGGAAGACAAACCGAAACAAAATGCGAAGGAAAGAATTTATGATTCAATATATGCACTCCCCCTTTAAATTAAATCCATGTTGGTTGTAACAAAAGAGGGGATAATATCAGACATGTGTAAATATTTATTCTAAAAGTGGCAGGCTTAGGAAATGAGAGGGCTGCCGACGCTCTGCTTCTCTCTCATGGGAGAGCATGTTTGTCCATGACAGTCATAAATATGTATCATGCAGTGAGATGACAGCGATTGTAATCTGATGCCCGCCTTTTGTCGAGCGTATGAAACCCAAGAAAGGCGCCCCCATCAGTGGCGAACGCGGGCGAAATTAAAAGTTGCACCCTGTCCTATCATCGGAATGAGTCACTCAGCAACAAGTGGCGCGCTGTTTAATTAGAGTGGAAACAAAGTCCTCGGGGGGGGGGGGATACCTCTCCCCGCTCTTGTCCCTCCTCTTTCTCTCTCTCTCTCAGTCTCATTTGTGGAAAGGTAAATATTCCGAGGGTCGCTTTTCAGCCATAGCGATTAAAGCATGCTCGAGCATAGCAATACAGAATGTGTTGTGAATGCAAAGCTCCTGAATCAATTCGTGCTGTGCTGCGAAATGAAACGCAACTTGTTTGTACGAGCAGACAGCTGTGGCGGTGCTGTCTTTACCCAGGGGTGTCAAGTACTTCTTCAAACCCAGAACAACTGCGCCTGGCTTCCAAAAGTGCATAAGCAGCCACTTAAATGAGGTGGCCTGTCATCTATGATGCACTCAGTGTACAGTAGCAGCGAGTGTACCGGAGTACAGCTGTTGACAGTGTGAGAACTGCTATGCTTTGAACATATAAATGCAGATAAATAGCAAATGTTTAGATAAAGAATGTAGCCACTGTAATGTATCTCATTGGTTTTTGGACTTCTGATTTGAAGCCACAATTGGCATTTTGGCTATTGCCATCTTGGATTTTTGGAGCCAGAACCCTAACGCTAGCTGCTAGCTTGGTTAGTGCGAGCGAGGAGTGCTGCAGGGGTGGCAGTTTTACCAACATGCAAGTTTATATTGCGAGGGTTCTTTTAATAAAAGGCTGTTGGGATTTTTACATTGGATTTTGAATTATTGCAGAAAATTACCCCTGTGGCAAACAAGCGTTTATGATACTTACACATTTTTTTCAACAATATAATCTTCATAAATGAACACAGCTTTTAAAATTGAATCATAAATGCAGTTACCACACATAAAAAGCTTACGTTAGACTACAAAACGAACTACAGCATGGTCACATGACTTCATCCTCACCACCATAACAAAGCTGTAAGGCAGCGTTCAGCATGATGATGCTCTGTAGTCTCATGTAGCCGCTTGTTAGCGACACTCCTATTTTAAAACACGTAAAGGCTTGAAAATTTATGAGTGGGGTATTAATTGACATATTTTATGTCAAAAAATGAACAAAATATAAAAGTCTCTTAAGCTTGGGGTAACCATGTTAACCACAGACCTTATTTAAGGCGTCTAACCAAAAACTCATTGACTCAGAGTCTTAGAGTGCTGAAGTGCTGACTCTTTTAAAGGTTTTAGGACTCATTATTGCACTTTATTTACAGTTATGATACCTGTGATAATGGTAACCATTTTAACAAAATATTCTCAGACAAAAACTTAACATCCAATTTCATAGAGGGTCTTTTAGTACAACCAAATGCTGAACAAGACTTTATTAGATGACCAAGTGTTACAACGAAGTTTCATAAACTGAAAACACACTGAAATAGCGACAGTTACATGTGCACCTCTGCTCTGTTAATCTAGAGCTACTTTAAGGTTACATTACCAAACCAATATTAGCTTAAAGTTATGCAGAACTTTAAACCTTAATAACACACCAAACTGTTTTGTACCAGGTTGTACACATGTTTATTTCTGCTGTAAAGTTTAAACTTTTTTGTTTTGTTAGAATCTATGGGGGTCTAATGGGACTGACTCCCTCTTGGAGCCAGCCTCAAGTGGCCATTTGAGGAACTGCAATTTTTGGCACTTATTGCTTGCCTTTGACTAACCCCTCTTTTCTTGTCTGTCCCGACCTACAGCTCTGAAGGACCCCTGCACCGAGGTGACCTGCAGTTATGGCAGCACCTGCATCCAGTCGTCAGACGGCTTGTCTGCTAAATGCATGTGCCCTCTGGGCTGTGAGGGCAAGCTCGAGAAGACGGTGTGCGGCAGCGACGGAAAGGACTACCGCAACGAGTGTGAGCTCCATCAGCACGCCTGCAAAAACCAGAAGAACATACGGGTGCAATACCAGGGGCACTGCGGTGAGCTCCCTCCTCATATTTACTTTAGGATTCTTTTTATTGATTAATTCATTTGTGTCCAGAAAAAAAAGATGAGAAGTGTGCATTGCAGTTTCTCACAGCCCAAGATGCCATCTTTAAATAAGTCTGACAATTTATTAGATTAACAATGATACTGTATATGCAAGAGAAAGGCAAAAAAGTCACTTTTGAGTTGCTGATATCAGCCTATTTTTCTGACATTTTTGCTTGATAAATGACTCGAATTACTGCTTTTGTTTCTCCTCTACTTTTTCTTCTCCTCTTTTCCTCTCTCCGCTCTGTTTACTACCTCTGGCTTTTGTTGTTCCTCCTTCACAAACCCCACTTACTTACGGCACGCCTCTGCTAATTCTCATTTTTCATTCAGGTTGCATAGCTCTCACGCAGGTACTCCTGCGGTGTGAATTGTTGTTTTCTCTAAGTAGGTCTTCAGAGCTGTCGTTTTCGTCAGGCCCGGCTTTTGCGCTCATCCTTGTTATCATCAGGCGATAGTTGTTTACTCCCAAGGCGCTCAACTTTGAGGTTTATTTTGTTTGTTTTGAGCCAGATGGAGGGAAAGAAAGGCAGACACAAGCTCTGTCTCTTAGCAGCGGGAGCTTGCAGGAGACCGAGAAGGGTGGCGGGGGAAAGAGAGATGGATGTGCAGGTCTGCCGGCGGAAGGTTGGTCGTATAAATCCAGCCCGAGTCGGCCAAAGTGACCTGAGTTGCCCTGTCCTCCCTAGAGAGAGCGGAGGCTCAGGGAACCAGTCAGCACCTGATGGCCCTCTAAATCTTCCTGCAGCCATTTCGTCTAAAGCCTTAGCTATTTCAAGTCGCTACACTGTAAAATCTGACAAGTTGATCTTACTTAAAATAATCTTAGAAACCGATAACCCTGAAAAACAAAAGTAACCATAACTGCAAATCTTAATTTATCTTCACTTTTTATCTAAGTATTAAGTTTACTTGAAATTTAGTTATATTTACTTAATTTTGTGAAGTTGTTGCACCTTCAAAGTGACAAGTGAAATTACTTTGTTTTTCTAGGAAACCGATTGCCTTGAAAAATGTCAGCAAATTTAACTTTTAGTCTTAAGGTATATCTACTTTATATCTGATTGTTGAGCTTACTTAAAATGTAGTTCTGTTTACTTAATGTTGTTAAGTTGTTGCAACTTAAAAAAGACAGGTTTATTTGAATTAATCTCTCTAAGTTTAATCCAGTAAACCAAGTTAATCAGATTTAACTTGATCGTAACAAAGTGTATATAGCCAATGATGAAATTAGGAGGTCTGTGAGTTCTTGTTTTCTTAACATGTCAAGAATTTGACTATATATATATGACTTCACTATAAAATCTGACAAGTTGATCTTACTTAAAATAATCTTGGAAACTGATTGCCTTGGAAAAGAAAAATAAATATAACCATATATTTGACACATATTTATGTTTACTTTATATCTTAATGTTAAATTTACAATTTAGTGGCAGTTCCTTAATTTTGTAAAGCTGTTGCAACTTAAAAATGTCAAATGAAATTACCTTGTTCTTTCTAAGTGTTTGCAACTTCAAAACTTAACTTGATCATCACAAAAATGATTTTGCTGATAATGAATTTAGGTGATCTGCAAGCTCTGTTTTTTTTTTTTGTTTTTTTTTTTTTACATGTTTAAGAAAATACAAATTTGATTAACTAGTTTGCAGCCAGCAGAATACAGATATATAGCATGGGACTATGATTTACTGAAGTTGCTAAAACTTTGAAAATGTCAGAAAACTTTAAATTGCAACAACTTCACAAAATTAAGTAAAAGTATAACAAATTATTAAGTAAACTTAACAATTAGACGTAAAGTAACCTAAATTAAGATTAATCGTTGTATTTACTCAAATGTAAGTAAAATCAACTTGTCAAATTTTACAGTGTAGTTTACGGCCAACAGAGCACAGTAAACTTGGTTTACTAAAGTTACTAAAACTTTTTAAGATTGATTTAATTAAATTTGTAATTTAAAGTTGCAACAGTTAAAAATATTACAAAACACTTTTACAATTAGATTTAAAGTAAACATAAACTAAGATTAAGAGTTAAATTTACTCAAATTTTCAAGGCAGTCCATCTCTTTTAAAGTAAAATTTAGCTTGTCAAATTTAACAGTGTATTTTGCAGCCAGCAGAATACAGATAGCACAGACAACTTAGTTTACTGAAGTCACTAAAACTTAGTAAGATTGATTTGATTAAACTTTAAACTTTTTAAGTCAATCTTCACAATATTAAATAGCCTACATATAACTAAATTTTAGCATTTTTTAGGGCAATTGGGTCCTTAGATTTAATATGAGCTTGTCCGATTTTTCAGTGCAGCCCTGGCCAAACAAATGCAGTTGATTTATCCAAGCTGCTCGTTTTTGCAGCAAACAGGCCATTCTTTTTGTAATTACCCTCCTTGCTCAGCTAGAGGAAAGCATGGATCCTGGAAGCTGTTCTTCTCAGTTAATGGGAGGTAATGGTCTTTCTCTCAGATAATGGTGTGGCTGGCGGGTGAAGCACTGCGTTATGCAGAGACGCCGCGTGCATTACGATAAACCCCCTGCTCGCTCGGTTGCTAGTCTCTGCAAGCCTTTGCATTGTGCTGATAGAAAACAATCTGAGGCCTGGCCAGAGCTGGCCGTGGTCACTCCGCCTCCCGGCCCTCTGCAGCCAAAGCACTCTGTCCCTGTTTATGTCCCCACATTGTTGCTCTTTGTATCCCAGCCAGAGGTCTTTGGAAACCATCTCCCCTTATTCTCTTTCTATTCCTCTGTACTCCTTTTCCTGATGATAGGGTGTTTCATCCTCGGTGTGTTTTGAATGACTCGCCGGTAGCTTGGCAGTGATTTGATATGTCACAGCACTACATAAATCCTTTGTCTTCCCACATGCTGAAAGCGTGGCGGGCAGGATAAAGCTTGGGCTCCTGTTTCAAGGAGTAACACCCGCCCCGTCCTACACATCCACAAACCAATTCCATTATGATCACGGACTGATACGGCCGAGTGTGCCAGGCCGACGCTCCCCTGGAAGGAGGGAGGTGCCAGGGAGCAAATCAAACCGTCCGTCTCTTTATCCATTTCCTTGTCTCCCCTTCACATCCAAGGTCCCACTCTGAGCTGCTCTCAGCTGCTCGGCCACTGATAATATCTGTGGAGCGGCAGTGATGGAGGATCATGCCTCCTCTTCCCATTCTAAGTCTCCTCCTTTTTCTCTTCTCTTCTCTTCTCTCCTTGTCTTCTCTTCTTCTCTCATTCACTCCTCCTTAACCCTTCTCTCCTCTCTGTCTTTTCTTCTCTCTCCTTCAATCCTCTCCTTTCTCCTTCACTCCTCTCCTTCTCTCCCCCCCTTGTCTTCTCTTCTTCACTCCTCTCCTTTCCTCTTCTCTCCTCTACTTGTCTTTTAACAAACAAAAAGTTAATGCATTCAACCTATCTCGAGATGATAATTTGGCCTGAAAAAACACAACATTATTGTTGTTTACTGCAATTTAAAAACAGGCAACAAAGCTCTTACAGGAACTATGAACTTTGGAAGGAATTAAACAGTTTCCAGTTTTGAGCCAATTAAGCGTGGACACATCGTTTCTTGTTGTATTTTAATCTATGTTTTTGGTTTGCCAAGGTATTGTTGTTAGCTTTTCCACAGAGGACCAAAAGATGGACAGAGCTATGTTTGATTAAAGCTTTCTTGTTCCATCCCCCAGGGTCTAATTAACATAAACACATTTTTAAATGTTATCTCACAAACAATACTGTTCCCCTGCCATGCTGCGGTACATATTCATGAAAGAGGCCGTGTCTCCACAGACCCATGCAAAGACAGCGAGAACAGCCTGAACACCATGTGCAGGGTGGAGGCTCTCACCCGCCGACCCCTTATCATCGGCCTGCCGGAGTCGTGCCCCCTGGGTAATGAGCCTCTGTGTGCCAGCGATGGCCAAACCTACCCCAGCGAGTGCGCCATGACGGCAACGGGCATGCAGAAAGGCGTCAAGCTCAGGAAGATCCACGTGGGACGATGCAGAAGACTGGGTAAGGACGGTTAGCTTTGTGGCTTTTATCGTGAACTGAAAACCAGAGGTGGGAGTAAGTCAAACATTGGCATGTCACAAACAAGTCTCAAGTCTTTATGTTCAAGTTTGACCAACAACAGTGACAAGTCCCAAGTCACTAATATAAGCACATAGATAGTACATAAAGATCATTGCAACAACATTGCAGCTCCCCAAAGTGAAGCCAAAACATCTTGATCGCCACTTGGTGGCTGGCTGCAGTATCGGTCATAAACCCCGCCCAATCCACGTTAGCAGATGGGACTTGCGGACATACTAAAAACTCAAAGTATTCATCAAATATTTGTTTCTGTCATTTCAGGTAGTTCAGCTATGATGCTATGAAAAAAGGGAATTTGACATCATGATTAACAGCTGTGATTTCCAATGGGTGTGCTCGAGATTAATGGTGCTGCTTGGGATTGGTCAGACAAGTCAATGGGCTTGAAGCAGATTTTTCTTTAATTATTATTATTTTTTACCTTTTTTTTTATTGAATGCACGATCATTACAAAAATGCATACAGATACATACACGGACAAAGCAAACAATGCAATAAATAATTTTATAATTTTAAATAATTAATAATTATATAACTTTTAATTTAATGAATACATTTTAAAAATATACATCGCAAAGACAAAAAGTAAAAAGAAAACAAAAATAATAGAATTCATGTTTCATTATGCTAGGTTACATCACATTGTCAATTACTTAAATCTCCCAATAGCTTTTTTGTTCCCTACCTTAGCTTACAAGGTGCTATATTGCAAAAAGTTATTAAAAGAGTGCAGTGCAATTCTTATAAATGTTAAATTTTCAAAAATAATCTTATTTCCAATTTTAAACTGCCTTTAGTAGCATGTATCCATTTCAACATTTTCAACATTTTTAAAAAGTTTCTTTTTAAGAAAGTTGACATCAATCCAAAACATTCTGTTGAAAATGTATTGAAAAATAAGTGACAAATACTTTTCCAGCTCACAAAAAGTGAAAAAAAAAAAAAAAAAATCACATTTATAATCAATTTTCAACTTGCAGCTGATGATAAATTCGGTGTAGGAGCTCCAGATGCTACTGTGACTCTGGCCAGGAATAACATCACCAGTATAGCAAATGGATTAAGCTCAATTAAAATGAGTAAAAAAAGGTTAATTTACTATGCCTGCACACAAGACTGTAGGTTGATAGTTGGAAGTCTTTTGTGTATGAACATCGGGACATCAACGTCAGGAGACTATGGTAAGTTTAAATAATTTAATAATGGATGTAATGTAAAGAATTCACTTGGAGATGTTATAGATTTACTAAATCAGTTTCAATGTCTTTATTTAAACTGTTAATTGCCGTGAATCATGGCATTGCGGCCTACTGCAAAGCTAACAGCAGCTATTCAGTTATATATACAAATTCATGCATAGCTTAACTTTGAGCTAGGCAAACGGCAGCTAATCAGCACACATTCAAACACATCACAATGCTAATCACTAAGCTAACGGTAGCGATTAGCAAGTACAAACCCAATACAATGCTAGCTGCTAAGTGCTAAGCTAGTGGGACCTATTATCACCTCAAGCAATACACTACAGTGCTAACTGCTAAGCGCTAAGCTAGCAGTTCCTATCAGCGTTTGAATAAACCCAATACAATGCGAACTGCTAAGCGCCAACTTAGCCGGACATGTCAGCATTTGAATAAACAATACAATGCTAGCTGCTAAGCGCTAAACTAGCGAGAACTATTAGCACTTCAATAAACACTATACATTGCTAACTGCTAAGCGCTAAGTTAGCTGGACATATTAGCAATGAAATAGACATAATACAGTGCTGTGAGTGCTAAATTAAGTGGTTGGGTTTTTTTTAATCTGAGTTACACCAGCACAAGATTGCATTGGCTGGATCCAGGGTATTTAGGCTTCATTTTTGTATAATGGAGATAAGTGGAGACACATCATTTAGCTTTATATAGAGACACTGGTTAAGCAAGACAGGTCAAGTCATTTCTCAGGTCAGCAAATCACAAGTCAAGCCATACAAATTTCTGATGATTTGATCAAATGTTGGTTCACTAACTAATGTCTTATCAGCCAATAAGTGAATACATTATTTACACAGATACATTCATGTGACTTTCTTTGTGGGGTTTGTAGTGACAGATAAAGTATGATGGTCATGTCACAGATTTTGAGCTGCAGACCTCACTGTTCTCTGCTTAATGCCATACTTATAAACAATATAATCCTTGAATCCAAATTGTATTCACTATATTTCATGGATCTTGGAACAGCCCCCTCCATGACAGCTGCCTTGTGTACTAATTGGCCTCCGTTGGTTTGCCACTTCCTAGTAAGTTGCCAGGTTTGCATACATTACACTAGAAATCACCCAGTCATATTTCAGAAACAAAATGTAACTTCTCAATATCCTGAAAAATCAAATATTTGATTGGAATAACATCAAGTCCTCTCAAGTCATCCATCTCAAGTCATGAATACCAAGTGAAGACAAGTCTTTTGTCATTGGTCATCAAGAAAGTCTCAAACACTCAATGGTATGACTCAGGTGTGACTCCAGTCAAGTCATGTGACTCATGTCCCCCAACTCTGCTGACAACTTATGAATGGGTATTTAGCTGTAAACAGAAAGATAGTTTGGATCACTAAATACTACGGTCAATACCTTTTTGGGAATCAGTAAATCTTTGCAATGGGGATTTGCCTCACAAATAATTTAATAACTTTTAACCTTTAACTAACCTTTGAAACCTGAAAAAACTGGCTTTAAAAGTAAAAACAAATTCCCGCCAAGCTACTCATAATATATTTTGATATGTTTTTAAAAGAAAGCAAATCAATTGTCTGGGGTTTTGGAGGTTTAAATGCTATAGTGAAAGTGTATAAGTGAAAGCATGCTGAAAGATAGATATAAAAGTTAAACAGGGTCTGATATGAATACAAAATCTGCCTGTCAAATTGGCTGGTGAGTCAAAAAGTTAATTTCGGACACTGAAAAGAAAGAAGGAAAAAGTCACACTTTTTTAAAAAAAAAAATTATGCCCTACCCTTAGTCAACTCTTCGATTATGTGTTTTTGTTTGTTTTTTTCCTTTTCTTTCCAGTTGCTGTAAATCTATTTGCTGTGACCACAACGTGCTTAACACTTAACATAACATTGCACAGCCCAAAATCGTCCCTAGATTTAATCTGTTATAACCAACGTCTCCACCTGCCCCTATGAAAAGTTACATGAATACTATCGTGTTAAATGTATATAACATTAGATAAGATCACATGGGTCACCTGAACAGAAAAGGTCTGGATGGTTTTAAAGGATCAAACAAAGCAAAACACAGTCATGAAACCTCAGTATCAGCATCCACATAGTTCACATGCTTCCCTCCTTGAATTTGAGCAGGTGCAGGTGAGCTACCATTAAAATTGAACTCTGTAACTGTGCCATAGTATATAATGGCACAGAGATAAATGACTCTGAGGTCTCGGGGTCTGTATTGTATCCATGCTAGCAGTAGCCTCTTTCAGCCTGATAAGAGCCTCCAGGGCTGTTATCTGTGCTATTAGAACAGGGGGTTTAAGCCTTAGTCAACAAAGAGCTGTCAGCTCTTACTGTACGTCTGATAGCCATCGGAGGAAATCCAATTTTCCCGCTGTGTTGTCGGCGGGATGCCTCGCCAAAGCCGCAGCCGTGTTAGTTTACGGCAGTGATGTGCGGAGACCCCCACCCATGTACTGAGACCTCTGACAACACCAAAGACAAGAATAGATCGCTGCATGACGTCCTTTGCTACAGTCAACAATGAAGGCTGATACACACTTTTTTGACACACTCGGCTTCTCCCGTTCGCTCGGCTTGACAGGCTGATGGAGGAGTGTGAGGGCTTAAAATTGCACAAATTCCGGGCTGAGTAGTGAGTTTATGTTTGCATGTGTGTGTGTGTGAGAAAGTGGATGAACGCTTTTCCTTTCCCCCCCTTTTCTGCTGTGCCTTTTTCAAATGAAAGAATAATTCAATTTGAAACAGAGATCCATGAAATCATATCCCTAAGCAAATTACAAATTGGTATCTAATGAAAATGGCCATTTCGACTTGTAACCATGACATTGCACATCCTTGTAGCCCTCTCACTCAGATACAGCAGCGATGTAATTAAGTGTGGCATGACAGGCTTTTAAAGAAAGGAGAAGAAGGAATTGAATTGCTGTACAAATTTGATCCACTGATCAGGAATGAAATAAATTCGAAGCCTGGCAAGCGCCTGCAGAACAGAGGCCTGCTTCAAATTGGATTTTCTCACTTCAATAGCAAATTTGCCATTTTACATTACCAGTGTTTCTCTCTTTTTTGTTAATTTCCGTAGTAGATTTCTGCTTAGCGTGTCAAAATGTAATGAATGTAATAGTTTAGACCAAAACTTGACCCTAAAATATAATTCTGGAGTTTAGAGTTCGCCAATTTTATTAAAGTTATTGGGGAACTTTTATTATTAAAGTTAGATGGGAGCTGATCTCCAGTCAGTTGTCATGGGTTACATCAACCAAGGAACATAACGGCAGCCAGTCACAGTGTTTTTAAGTGGGATCTTATTCTAATAAAAGTTAAGGGAAAAGTAAGAAAATTAAACTGAAATAGAATTAATATCATCCTGAACCAACTAAACCACTGTACTTCAATGAAACCTAATATTTTGACTTTTTCATGATCCAGTCTCTTGTGTGGTAGAAGTAATAATTTCTGCCACAGTGGTAAATTACTCTCGCAGCTTCGCAGTGCACCTTAAGTTCAACAGAAAACATGAATAATGTTGCATTTCTAAAAATGAAGTCAACAAATTAACATTTTTCCTCAAACACCAATGATATAATGAAGATTCAAAATAAACAAAAACTTATACACACACTAAAAATGTCCTTTTTTGCATGTTTTTTTTGTATCTTTCCACCTGCAATCAAGGGATGGGAGTAACTCATGATACGATATTATCACAATGCATTTCTCATTTTAATGAAAAAAAAGATATTTGGCCCCATGCATGCACTGCAAAAGGAAGAATATGATGTCTTCCCATATAATTATGCAGAGGCTTGTATTGGCTTTAAATGAATTTGTCCAATCTTCTTTTACACTCCTACTTATAGGACCCTGTTGACCCTTAAAAAATATTAAAAGGCATTGCATTCATTAATCTAAAAATAAGGCCTTAATTGGTATTACAATGTCATACTTAAAATCAATATTTCAAAAGAATATGTCTAGACATGGGAAATGGGATTTTTTTAAAGAACTGGGAACACTTGTTTTTGTTTATTTGTTTTTTAAATATATGATTTATCAAATGCCTCTCACATCAGAATCATTTTACAGTAAATATTAGGAAAAGTTGTTCCTATCCCTTAGTAATTGATATTGGTCCACATTTGTTCTTCAATTTTGGCAACTGTAAAAACACATACATTTTTTCCCAAGTGGCTTTAAAGGTCTTAAAAAGTCTTAAATTTAACTTGCCCTAAGTTGAGGAAACCCTGTACTTATAAATGTAATTAAATTGATTGTTTTAATTTTGTGTTTCTAAGGGAATGTTCTGTGAATATTCTGTGAACAGTCCCTTAGACTCTTCTTAGAATGATCTCTTATTGTATTAATACCTAATTAGAAAACATGTAATCATTTCTGATGAGTTGTTAAAGCAGTTTCATGTATTCCTGAAAAAGGCTTAATAATCTCTGCTGCTAAAAGAACAGCTTTTCCATGCGCTACCAGTGGCATCAGTCCACCCTGACATGTAATTACTG
The DNA here is from genome assembly GCF_026936395.1 of Plectropomus leopardus. NCBI lineage: Eukaryota > Metazoa > Chordata > Actinopteri > Perciformes > Serranidae > Plectropomus > Plectropomus leopardus. The sequence continues at coordinate 32,595,474 of NC_142184.1, read as the reverse complement.
TTTGGATGAAAACTGATTTATTTCCCCACGGCCGGACCCGCGGTGGCGCGCAGCAGGAAGAACAATCAGTTCAACACTTTGGCTAGCTTGAAATGTTGTTTTTTTACGCTTGCTGGGTACTTCCGTTGTCCTTGGCTCTCTCCTTTGTGGTGATCAGTCACACTGTTGCAAAATTGGCAGAAGAAAAGGCCTTATCTGTGTTTATACAGATGGGTGACAAATTAAAGGAAAAAAGTGAAGGGTTTGTCTTCATAGTCCCACGCAGAATTCAAAAAATCCACAACTCATCGCTTCACTCCTTCTCTCCCGTCTCCTTCTTCCAGAGGACTGTCAGGAGGAGTGTCTCTTCAACGCCGTGTGTCTGGTGGAACAGCTGAACGCCCGCTGCTCCTGCGACCCCATCGAGTGCGATGGCACCTACAAGCCCGTGTGCGGCAAGGATGGTCAAACCTACACCAACGACTGCTTTCGACGCAAGGCGGAGTGTCTGAGCAGGACCCTTATCTCTATGAAGCATCCAGGGCCCTGTGGTGAGTGGATCTGGAGGACAGGAAAGAGGCGCTTTTATAGGGACTAATGCTGTTTCCTCTCAAGCCTTCTCTGTCTCTCTGCTAATTTCAATGCATATTCAATGTGTTTTTCCTTCTCTATCTCCTAGGCTAACTGTATGTGCTTTAAAGTTTGCTGAAAAGTGTCTGAAATGGTTCGGTGATGATTTCTGAAAGGGGGGTTGGGGTATCTCGAACCGGCAGGACGTGTGTGCCTTCCTTATAAAAAGCCGTGCCTTCACTTCTCCACTCGTTCACCTCCCATCCATCCTCATCCCTGACACACGCGTCATCCCTCCATCTCAAACACGCACCCAAAATGAAACGTCACCTTCATGTTTCTTTCACCCGCTCTCTGTCTTCTACTGCCAGTCTTCCACTTAGGTGGCTTTTTTTCCCCTCTCCACTGTCTTTGTCTCTTTGTCTTGTGTTGCTCTTTCTTGTATAAAAAAAAGCTATTCTTTCTTGTTTCAGTGCGTCAGTCAGTCTGTCTGTCTGTCTTTGTCCATGTGGTCGTCTTCCCGGCTGTCTGGCTGCAGGTGGGAAATGAGGTCACCCAGTGGGCGACCTCATCAGGTGGACTCTGAGAGGTGAAGCCCTTCCCCTCGCTCCGAGAGGACCTAACAGGAGGGGTCTTGTACGGCCGTCTTTTTCCACTGGCTCCTTCTGTCTCTTTGTGTCATTAATGTCCTCTCCTTCTGTTTACCCTCCTGCAAAGATGTGATCCGTGAGGTTGGAGAAGTCTTCTCTTTCGCTGCTCTCTGTTTTTATCTCCTGTCTAACCTAAAAGAAATGCTTCTTCTGTTCCTACCTGCCTAACCGCTACTCACCTCTGACTCCTCTCTTACTGCATGCAGTAGTGCATGTCAGCTCCTGACCTCACTGCCTCCCAATCAATCCCTCTCTCCATCATCTCATCAAAGCTCGCAACTACCCAATGAATGCACAAAGCTCGTTTTTTAGCATCTCTGGCCATAAAAGCCACACTACGGTCTGAGTTTGACTGCTTGCAGTTGAATACTTAAAAATCTCTTACATAGGATCGTTTAAGTTTTAGAACAACTTAGATTAAACTTTAAATTTAGATGAGATCTAATCCCCCCCAAAAATGTTGACATTGTATGTTTGTGCAAACCATGGATATGTTACATATGTTCATTAACATGAGCAGATATGTTGAAACTTTACGTGTCTACAATGTTGTGGTAAACGTGCGGTTAGGTTTAGCCACAAAAATGTAGGTTTAGTTCTTTTGGAGGCACAATTCCGGCTGGACACCCAGCAGTGTCTCTATCAAATCCAACCGCTGTTCATGACACCATCCTGCCTGGGAAAACAACAGCTTTTCAAGGCACTATCCCACCTGGAAACAAAGCAATATCTCAATAAAAAAACAAACACTTTTCACGGTGCTATCCCCAGTTGAAGTACAGTGACGGGCCACTATAAAGCAACCACATTTGGTGGCTAAAAAGTTGCAGAAAATCCCATATATCTGATCCTTTTAGGTTCAGATTGAACTGAAAAGAAACTAAGCTTAAATTTATTAATTCCAGTGAGATCTTGGACTTAGAGTTTCAACAACACTGTGGTTAGTGTGGTAAGGTTTAGGCACAAAAACCACATGGTTATGGTCTGAAAAATATCTATCAAGTTTTGGCTCAAAATATCATTTCATTTTTCAAGGCACAGTCCTTCCTGGAAAAGCCGCAATGTCTGGGTGATAAACAACTGCTTTTTAAGGTACTATCCCACCTGGAAACAAAGCAAAGTTTCTGTTTGTTTATGTTGTTGCCTAAATACCTTGATTTCGATATCGTGACAATATTTTAGGATTCTTGCACATGATGTTTACACAGTGAGATTTTTGGTAAATAATAATCAGCAATGTTGATGTAGTGACTATACTGGTGTCACTTTACTGTAATAAAGCCTTTAAATCCAGGAAAAGACAACACATACAACATTACAACATCCAAAATCTAAGACGATTCCTCATATCATGATATTAATATAACATCCATATACTGGCCAGCTCTAATGCAGAAATTAAAAAATGTGAAGCCATCATAAAAAGACCCACTTGGCACTGTTGTGCATGGATTATTGCTCAATTTTTAATGCCATGTTCATCCTAATCAAGCATATTTCCTGTGGGTGATTTTTTCTTTGTTAATAAACCTCCAAACGCATACATTCAAATCTGTTGGGTTCTTTTGCTTGTAAAAGCTGCAATTTTCAAAGAATACCCTTTGAACTTGTGCATATTTTTGAAAAATGAGCGTAAACTTTTGATCTGGCTTACTCCCCTTTCATCAGGATCCTAACAACCCATTTTTGGCACTGATCATTGCTAAAAACCTTTACATGATGGATCCATTAGGGAAATCTGTATTTATTCTGTATGCTTATTTCAGGGCATGACATATATAGTTTATTTGCCTCTCCAGTGGTATTTTGAACGTGATTTGAATGCCTCATTTTATGTGAATCTCCTGCTGAATTAAAAGCATCTTTGTTTTTTCCCGTCGTAACCCGGTAACCCAGCATGCATGATAGAGCCGGAGCAAACTGCTTGGTGCTGCTTGCTGTCACATTGCCTCAATCAACAAATCCACACAGCAGACACGTTGTGTTATTCTGTCCAGAGTCGCTGTCCACATTTTCATTGCTGTTGTGACAGAGGCCGATAAAAACGAGCGAGATCTGTCCATCCCCCAGGCGTTTGGGTGGAGCTGAATACCAAAGTTATCTCCAGTTGTCAGCATCGGGAGGCAACCAGCACTCATTAGCATTATTCGTCCGTGTGAGCTGTGCATAAATTAATGGCAGTTCAAGCTCTTATGTGTTTTGCTGTGTTTCATTATTTCTGGCAAATGGTGTCTTAGCCCCCCCGCACCCACCCCACCCACTCCCTCATTTGTTTAGTTATTTTACTTTCTTTCTCTCTCTTCATCCTTCCTCCCTTCCCCTTCGCATAGCAGCCGTCAGCGACTGGTAGTATGTTTCTTTAATGCATTTTTATTGACATTTGCATATTTTTCAAAACAGAGCGCCACGAACACCCGCCCCCCTCTCGATTCAGTTTTAATTAAACATCAAAAGAGGCAAGCGTAGGTGCCCACAGAGACTGTTGGTTTAGTCAGACAGATGATATGCATGCAATGGGTGTGTGTGTGTGTGTTTGTGTGTGTGTTTGTGTGTGTGTGTGTGTGTGTGTGTGTGTGTGTGTGTGTGTGTGTCCATGCACATCTTAGAACTTACTTTCTTCCTTTCTGTCTTCCCTCTCCTTCCCTTATGTCCTTTCAATGTTATTCCCAGTGATTTAGTACGGCTGAGTCCAGATTACATAGAAATCCCTCCTAGTAATAGCACTGTCCCAAAGACTTAAAGGAATAGTTCAGATTTTTTGAAGTTGGGTTGAAAGGGGTACTTATCCATACACAGTATATTACATATAGTACATGTCATTTGGAATGCCCCCAGTTTTGGAAAACAGGCTGGAGTCCAACATGCAAGCAAAGCAATGCACTGCTGTAGATGGGGGTCCGCAGCAAAACATCACCTTAAAAAAGTCAAACAGGTTCTCATCCTTAGTCGTCACACATTGCTGCTTTGAAGTTAGCATCAGCGTCTGCATATTACGTTCTAGGTATCCTTCTGCGTCTGCTATTCACGTTCCAGGATGCCAATGCCATGATGTCAACACAAGCACATGATGGGATTACTCTGCACGTGGTTGTGTTTAGGCAACAAAAGCACATGATAACCAACGCCAGGACATCAATAAACACACACGCTGGCACAGATGGTTAGGTTTAGGCAAAAGAGCCACATAGTAAGGTGTAAAAAAAAAACAACCTATCAAACTCAGACGGGAAGCAAACACTGGACTCCCGCATTAAAATTCCAGGGGTTGTTGGACCCATCCACCGCCCCTCCCTGTAGGAACCTTCATGCTCCTTATATTACATCTTCACCGGCAGAAATTCAACCTGACGCCGCTCAGCGGCATATTATACGGATGCGACAAGTTCCATTCAGCCTCCTGTCTGCATGTGATGCTGCAATGGCAGGTGCCATCCAGCGGCGTATAACACCACTTACACTTCTGTCCAGACATTTTCTCAGCTGATGCCATCCAGCAGTGTATCATGCAAATGCAAAGGTGGCTTTTGGTGTCGGGATCTTACACTGAAAGTAATGCAAAAGCGAAGTTATTTGATGACTTCGGAATAAGAACAGGCTGAAAAGTCCCAGCTAAAAAAATTGGATGCCAGTTTAAGTGAATGCTAAATTGAGAATATTTTCTCCACTTTACCTTTCTGACAGCCCGTTTCAACAAGGAGGCTGTTGCAGTAACGCTCTCAGTCTCTCATCAGTACTTTGGTCAAAGCTACCAGACTCCACTGAAACTAACTTACTGACTGTTCAATGCAGTGGCAGACCAGCAGCTCCCGTGTTAAGAGCTAAATCACTGTTTTTTTTAAAAGGAGTCTGGCTTTGAAGAGAGCAATATAACAGCTTCATTTTCAAGTTGAAAATCATGTCTGACATTAAGGTTAAAGACAGACATTTAGTGTTTGTGATATACTGTCTATGGATGACTACTCCATACAGCCTTACCTCCAAAATTCAGAGCTGTCCCTTTAAGATATACAAACCCTCCAAGACCCCCAAGGGATGGATGCATACAGTGTGTGCTTTTTTTTTGTTCCAAAAAGACTGCCTTGTTTGAGATCGATCAATAGCCCGCACTGATCACGGGAGAGGAACACACACTATATACAGTATAAGACACACACACACACTCCCATTGTGCTCTACTGTGCTTGTTCTCTTACAGTGACTGGCAGTGTCAAAAGATTCCCGCACAATGACCGCTGTGTGCTCGCCGTCCACTCAGGCGCAGATTGTAGGCTTCAGACAAAGTTCCATACATCTGAAAAGGAAGAGTTTGATCTATTAGATTATCATTATTTGATAAATAACGATCTCCATCTTGGTTTCATTGGCTGAGTGGTGTGTCGGGGCGGGGTGATCGATCGCCCCTGCCAGCTGTCAAACGAATGAAATGCTCCAGTTCTGGCACCGCCATAAATCTCGTTTCATGTGGGTGACGGCGCCTAATGTCACCCCCTCCCATGTCGGCGCTTGCCTCCACAAAGAACGGACATGCAAAGAACGCAAGTCTTTAACGCCCTGACTGCTGTCCTCCCCAGAATAATTTGATTGATATCTAAAGCACATCAATTTAGAGATGGAGAAGACAGTGGCGTTTAGCTGATTAACTTGCGTCCGGACTGCAAATCTTTGAGACGTCCGAGAACACATAAGCCTGACTGTGAGGGATTTGCTGGAAGTGAATCAGAGCGGGCTGCTGGGAAGGAAGGTGAATTGGTCCGCAGCCTTGGATTCTGAGAAAGATGAAAGGTGTTTGTCATCACCTGAGAACATGATGAGATCACACAGCTGTTCGCACAGCCACTGTTATGAAAATCATCCGTTGTATTTTCTCTGGACTTTATTCTGATCATGTTTGCCATCATGATGACTGCATTGGAATTTCTGTCAGCCACTTAACTATAGAGCTTTTAAAATACCATGTTGCTGTTCTCCAATACGCATTGATTAAAGCAGCTTTCAACTTTTGATTGCTAAAGAAGCTACTATCAGGCAGAGTCTTATTAATATGCAAGAGATGTTTATTGCGGTTAATTTATAACCGACTTTAAATCCATACAGATTGTCTCAACTGGACGTTTCACAGTGAGAATAGAATTTATTTATGCTGAAGCAACAAGGTCATTTTCTTTCCCTCCCCATATGATGTCAGCACAGCAGGGTATCAAAACACAAAACAAGGAAGAGCGTGTGCAGCGTTGGATATTGTTGTAGTTATATTTAGACGATGAAGCAGTGAAGGTAGGTTGGCACCCTGATGTTTTTAAAGGCTGTTCTTCTTTCTTCTGTGCTTTTTTGAGTCCCATGCAACTGATTGGTCAGTTTTTTTAATGTTCAACCTAAGTTTTAACCCGATTAGATTAGTTTAGAAGCATCTTTTGGATAGACTGGTGATGGAACCCCAGATCTGGTCTTGCCCCAAGCTCAAGAGCTACTTGGATTGCATTTTTCATTTGTACAGCAGTCTCTCTGCAATGGTGGGTTGCTTGACGACCATATTTTTTAGACTGGTGTGTCACATTCTACGTATCGGACAATCACAAAAGTCGTAAAACAGGTTTTTAAACAGAAGAAAGCAGCACGGAGGCCAGTATAAATGTTATGATGGTTCCTTCTTTTTTTCATCTCTTACTTGTTCAGTCTCAATCTTGCGCTGACTAATGTGGAATGAAGTTTGAGCACTGCTTGGGCGGGGACTGATATTTTGGATTTGTACGTGATTGCATCTTGCTGGTTAAAAATAGCGCTTTCGCCCAGGGAATGCATTTCCATCACTGCCAATCTGAGCAGGAGCTGATAAATACCTGTGACTACTGCAGAGTCATTTGACCTGGGTGTGAATGCCCATTGTAACCTTTTTCATGACATACAAAACCCATGTATTAGCAGGTGTTAGTGTGTTTTTTGTCCAGTGGGAAAGGGTCTTCTGACTCCTTCCCATGCATTACAATAGACTCTTATGTTTGGTATTTTGTCATAGCATAATGGGTTTTTTCCTAAAAAGTGGAAATCACTTTCCCCTTCTTGCTTTGAAAATTGGATGAATGACATGGCTCCTTGTTTATACCTTTAAAGAATTTGGTGTACTCCAATGACAAAGCTCTAAGATCTTGGGACCCTTTATCGCATATATTTTCAATCTGATAATTGACTGTATCAGTCTGTATTGTACCTTAGTACTCAGATTTCTAACCTTTGTCTTGTGCCATTTTTGTGCTAACCTGGTCTTGGTTCCATGGTCTCTATTTCTGCCTTTCAATCCACATGAGAACATTTCAGGCATCGTACGGACTAAAAGGTATATGTGCACTTTTTCTGTGAGCTGGCAGTTATAATAGTCTATTTCTACATTTTTGTTTTCTTGTGTTGTATAAATGGAAAATTTTCATAGATAATAAAGGGAGAAAAAATCCTTGGGATGGCTTTAGAAAAAGGGCTATTGTAAAAGTTTTTTCTGAAGGCTTCACATAGTCTTTCAGTAAGGGATACAAAAGTCTTTCAAAATAAAAAAAAATCTTTTAAAAATGTATTTTTCAATAGCTGAGACTACTTTTATAATAAAAGTGTTTAATTAAAACTTTTTTTTTTGTCTTGGCCCGAGTTTATCCCTGTTTACTTCCTGCCCAGATGGTTTTTATTCCAGCAGCCCCTTTAAGTGGAGCTATTTCAGAGCCTACTCAGTAGTACTTTGAATCAGTGGAAGCAGGGGTGTGAGGTGGCTCACCACAACTCTCTGGAGTCTGTTGATGTACTGGCCTCAGTCTAGTAGTAGTAGAATAGAAAGAAGAGAGTTTCTAAATTGGTAGTTAGGCTGTTCATAAAAAAAGAAATACAAGCAAAGCGCGGCTTTTGAGAGTGGGGACGAGGATAATTCTGTAAAAACCACTGAAACACACAGTTGAGAGGAACACATTGTCAGGCAAAATGGGGGTGAACAAATGAAGGAGCTAGTTTTGCGGACAGAAATTCTTTATTCACAGCTCTTTTGTCATTTCATGTGCACGCAGCCGAGTGTGTGTGTAGTGCATGATTGCGAGTGTAGAAAAACTCATGGAAGTGCAAGCGAGTTGCTTGAAATGTGTTGCCTGTCGCCTCCGGAGGTTAACACAAAATCACTCAGCGGCAGACACATTGTCATTGACAAAGAGCTCTGCAAAGCGGGAAAGGAAAATCAGTCACCTTAGGTGTCAAGACTCTGTGCCGAATATTTTATCATTTGCATGTTTATTTGATTAGCATCTCTGCCGGCTGCAGTGATTGGACTCACAAACAGTCGTGGAGCTGGGGTATTTAAGTCAGCCTGAGATCACCAGCGCTGTTTTTCCTAATCAAGTTAATTAGAGGAAGTGCCGTGGGAGCCAGATTGACAGCAGCCAGGGACCGCCGGTCCACTTACTGCGGCCCGCGGGCTGTCATCGTGAAGAAATTGCAGAGAAATCTGGGTCAACAGGGTGCCAGAAGTGACTGGAGGCATTGTGGGCGCACGCCGACGGGGCTGTGATCAACCGCAATTTCTACATTTTTCATTTCATTTCCTGTTTCTTCTTATCCCTTCCTCACGCTGCAGCTCATGACTTGATTGGAGATGCAATAAATGTCGAGCGCTCCGTTTCCACATATGTTTTCTTTTGCAGTCTGAGAAATCATTTTTGAAACTTCCTCTGGCAACCCAATGACAAAACCACTTGTTTGGATTAGACGGTGTTTAGATGTCGTGTCACCTCTGATAGATACATGTCACAAGATCAGGATCCCAGCTTGCCTTTCTTCTTTCCCCACGCTGTTTTTGCTTGTCTCCATTTTGAAGAGCAGCATGTTCTTAGTTGTAAATGCACAAAGAGGCTTCGATTCACCCCCCGCCTGTGATAAGTGTTCAGTGGTAGACAGACACAGCCCGCGGGTATGCCTTTTGCTGTATGCTAATATAGCCTTTTCTCTGCACCTCCCTCTCCCTCGACTAATATGATACATAAATGTTTTTAATGCGAGGGAGGCAAAGGGAGTCGGATCAAAGCCCTGCAGGTGAAGAAACATGGAGGGCGGGGCTTGCTGCAGATTGGCCTTGCCCCATTGGAGTCCTGTGTTGTAATGGTTTGCAGTAGTAGGTGATTCTCCCTGCCAGTTGGCTACCACGAACATCACCTGGATTACACTGATTCACTGCCCTGCATAATATGGGGAGCGATTTGGAATTGCACACAGACCCGAGGGGGGAAAAGTCCAATTAACATATGTATGAGCTGAGCGGAGATGGGAGGAAGCTCTCGCCAAAATAATCTCCCAGCATTTTGCCGACATGTTACGGGGGGTTAACACTGTACGCCTGCTCACTGCGGCAACCACACAATCACAGCCAGCGTCCTGACGGAGCGCGCTGTGCCATCACAGCGACCTAAAGAGGGGTTGTTAAGAAGTTACACCGTGTCCTTGCTACTTTACCAGTCAGATAACACCACTAAGTGGGCAGTAATGATAGCTCATCTGGTATGAGGACATCAGATGAACAGGTTCCCTCAAATTTTTTCAACATGGCCAGCCGGCGCCTCGGCTTGGGTGACTTGACACAGCACGGCCTAACCTGAAGTAATCCCCTCCGAGCCCTGAAGCGGGGCCATGCCATTAAAATACCACACTAATTAAAACAGAAGAGTTACACAACAGTTGGCAGGAGAGGATACACTGAGGTGACACCCAGAATGTAATGTCCAGAAACAAGAAAGGTACAGAAACATAGCTGAGTGCACACTAGCAGAGCAGAATCCATGATTAGAAAGAATTATTCATATTTTCTTTTTTTTACTCTTTCTCCTGACTTTCCCCCAACAGCCACAGCAGACCCCTCATTGCACCTGCTCAGCCACTAAAACAATGCCTTGGCTACTGAGCCCATGTGTTTGGCATTACAGATGTTCCCAGTCAACTGTCAAGCTAATTTTCACATAGAAATAGCTTAAACCAAGCGACGTTGATTTATTGTGGACCTGGCTGACAGAAACACTGATATATGCATGAAGAAGATGTATTTAAGTGTCTGGGAGGAGACCAGGGAGAGAGACAGAGCTGGAATAGGCTTGTGAACACCATCCCACAAGCCTTAGTTGTGACAGGCTGCCATTTCAAAGCTTCTGCCTGCATCCAAGAGAGAGGAAAAGACAGCTTTCTAACTGTGTCATAAGATTTTTACACTTGGGGAGTTTTGTCTTTTTTTTCCTCGCACCCTCTCCAGTTAATAAATCAGGCAGATTTTTTGCCCCCCAGAGGTAGAGGATGATAAAAAATTAGTTTTGGAGGGGAATTTTCTTTCATCTTTTTTATGTGTGTGAAACAAAGAGAATGGGAGACTAAGGCGTTATCGGAGGCTGCAGTTGTGTTTTAGGAGCCCGTCCTTGGGAAGTGGGCTGGTGAACTTTTATGGAGGCCAAGGTTGTACAGTTAAGCCTGGATCACAAGCTTACGACTGTCACGCACGCGCTCGCGGACACACGCAAAGAGTTGAAAAGAGATCACGGGGAATCAATTGTTTTTGAAGGCGTACCAAATTAAGCAGCACTGAATGGCTTACATATTTATGTGGCACCTCCAAGCTCTTTTGAAACAGCAGCTTGGCATCAAAACACAGAAATCAGTAGCTGTTTTCTGCCTTCTAATCTGAAACATTCACTTCCTGAAATGGGACAGTCTGTCTGTGTCCTTGCTCGAGATCTGGAAAGATTTCTTTTATCACAGCCACAACTTAGTGAAAAAACAGTGGGAGGTAGTGGGCAACCTGCACAATCTACTTTACTTTGGCTTTTAATATCCACCTCATAGGGATTGGAATTGAGAACTGGTTTCAGTTGAGAGATGGTTCCATATTCCACAGGAATATTATGACTCAGAGTTTATCAATTCCTGTTATTGATGCCGGCATGCATATGGCTATTATTATACAATGGGGACTTGTGCACAGACATAAAAGGCCCTCCATTGTCCCGTGGGCAAGTGCAACTTGCTGTTGTTTCTCCTGACATAGCTGAAGGGACCATATTGCATAAAGTACTCATCTTAAGTCCTATAGATAAACTGTCGAGATAGAAAAACTCTAAATATGTATCACGATGATTTCTTTCTTGCGACATCTTCAAAATAGGTGTTTAGGATACGACTTCAGATTTCCATTTTATAAGGACTTTTGGGGCTCTGTTATTTACATGATGACTAAGCCTAAGCCTTTTGACTGCAATAACAGCGACACGCAGAAGCTCTGGCATGGGGCCCCCTTAGCCCTTGGGTCCCTGGGCATTGGCCAGGTAGGCCCCTTTTCATAGATACACCATGCTGGCATGTTTATCTGACAGTTGAGCATAGCAAAACAATAATTTCAAACTCATGCATCTATACTGTTTGAAACTTCATGGCATAAAAGAAGATGCAGTCAGAAGTGTGGCTTCATTAAATGAAGATAGATAACATCAGTGCTGCTTGTAATGCAGAGTTTTATTTGTGGCAGCCTGCCACGGTTAAAACACATGCCACGTAGTATTGTTTTTTTGTTTTTGGATCATTAGGAGCCTTATTACAATATATGCATGTCAATCAGGTATTCATTACACCACACTCTGAGCGTAGAGCGTACTCTGGGCACAGACAATGCAGAAGAAAAAAATCTAAAAATTTGCTTTCAATCACCTCTGCAGTAGCTGCTCCTCTTATCCATCGATCTGATCCACTCTGACTGAACGGATGAATATCCACCCTGTGACTCAAACAACTCAGACAGCTGTTTAGGAAAAAAAAGTGATGTGTTCTGCCTGTGCTGCATTCACAGACCTGCAAAAATGTTGTCAGCTACCACTAGAGATAGCTTCTAATTCAGTTGTAAACACTGTAAAATCTGTAAATTGATCTTAAGTAAGGGTGGAAATATAGGCAATATGCTGAACATTTTGCCAGTAACATGGGCTTCAGTTATTCTTTATTTCAATTATTTATCATTTTATGCACAAGGGCCTCTGCTTCCCAACTGATCAGCAAGAGGGAAAGTATACTTGGTTAAATAGAAATAGCTTCACTTGTTGAAGGTCTAAGGTTTGTTGCAAAAAAATAGAACAATGTGGACATTTTCCTTCTATGCACCTGTCTACAAGTTACTGAAGGTGTGCATGAGCCTCTATATTTTAAGTCATCACAGTAGAGCTATGTAGGCAGGCTTAGCAGACTTTGTCTTTGAGTAAGAAAACTTGAATGAAAACAAACGCTGTATTCAGAGTCAGAGATACAACAGTTGATGCTGAAAACCTGTGTAAATTTGTTTAGGAATCAATGAGGGAATCAACAGAGAATCATACCAATAAGCAGAATCAATAATGGCACTGGTGTCAGTAAAATCGTGTAAGTTCCCATCCCTATTGCCTCAGTTGCCATCATAATTTATTAAGAACTTGCCCTAAGATATTCAGGTGCCATTGATCCTTATTGCCCATACAGCACCCCTCCCATTGCCGCAGTCAGAGTGAAACAAGCTAATTGCCTCCATCTGAGTTGCCGGTTGATAGTTTACCCTGGCATTAGAGGCACTACCGAACGATTCCAAGCTGATAAATGAATCACGGGGCTCCTAGCACGAAAAGTCGCCCCCCTGCGATGCCATCTAATCCCATAATGGTCACAATAATGATGGAGCCATGGGTGGTGTCATTACAGGGGCCAGTTTCCATGACAGCACCCCCACCCCTCTAACAAAAGCTCAAATAAAAGGTAGACTAGGAGGAAGTTTGCCTGACATTGGATGTAAAATGCACCTCTTTGAGCGCCTCTCATCAAAAATTATTTGATGCCTCCGTCTGCTTTTTCTACTAATCTGCAGACACACCACATTTAGCTGAGTGATCCGCCCCTCATGCGTGAAGCTTTCCAAATGAAAATCGCTCCGGAGCTGCGCTATCGTCTTACTCTTGACACCGAAGTGTGTACCATTCTACTATTCACACTTTTAACCACTAAGCCAAGCCCTCAAAACTGACACACACACACACACACTAGCTCCCTGTCTCAGTATACACAATGACATGTATTATTTTCATTGACACATACAGCTGTGAAGAATTGATTGAGTCATGATGGGAGGCTGTGATCAAAAGATTGCTCATACCAGTTTTTACGGGTTTCCTCTCTCCTGATCAAGTCAGGTTATATCAGCTCAGCCTACACCCATCCGCCCGCTGTCGGGAATCATAGGTGCAAAAATACAGTCCTTATTTTAATGAAGTCATGCTGGAGCTAGTGTGTGAGAGGGAGAGACTGAAGCAGACACCTTTCTGTGATGTTCACATTTCATATCTGCCTCTGCCCAGGAGCTTGCCTTTTTTGAATTATTAAGCAGAGGGCTCTTTCTTCTCTTCGCCTGTTTCTTTTTTTCACCGTCCTCTACATTTTCTCTCCCTCTCACACTCTTTTTCTCGCTCCTCCATGTCAGTTCAACCAGCTTTGGCTGAAGCGGTGGCTCTCACTGAGATGCAAATGGCAGCCTTTGAAGGGGCACATTGGGAACGTCAATTAATCCAGGCGTTTACGCGCCTGGAGAAAAAAAAAGGCTGCACAACCATTGTTCGTGGGCTGTTTCATCTCTATTGTGCTACAGGGCCATGTTTTTATCCGCTGTCCTCATGCCACCGGATTCGGTGGGAGCTCTTCAAAGATTCAGGATACATCAGGATAGGCACAAAGGCGAGGAAATGACATAGGAAGCTGGGGGGGTCACAGGAATCAGGCTGTATTGCATACTTCATCATATCTCCTTTCCTTTCGAAACCTTTTCTAACACAAAACCTGCAGTTCCCCATGTACCTGTGCTCTAACTTACCTCCCTGTCACCTATGCCCTCTGCAGCCCTAGACTTTTCTCCAACCTCTGTTTTATATTCTTCCCACATCCCATCCCAGTTCAGTATCCCCTACCTTCTCTAACTTTGCTCTCTGTCTCTTGGGTGGTCGGCCCCTCAGATCTCAGCATACCGAGCCCCTGCCTGGATAAAGTGTGCGAACATGGGGCGGTGTGTGTGGTCAAGAACAGCGAGCCAGTGTGCGAGTGCCCCGAGGCCTGCCCACAAACGTCCGACCCGGTGTGCGGATCTGACGGCCACAGCTACGGCAGCCCCTGCGAGATGCGAGCGATGGGTTGTGCCCTGCAGAAGAACATCCACATCCAACACAAAGGACCCTGCGGTGAGTAACTGCACAACATTACAGTAATTTACTGTGCAGCCATAAAATCACTTTGAAATATGTGAATTATAGCTCACAGGTAGGGAAAGATCACCCCTTGTGGAATACAGTTAAGCTCAAATTAATTAATAGCACTACATTACCCAGAGGCAAAATTATAATCCACAGGCATTAACAGTTAATACATATGTGTTATAGTCATGGTGACCCCTGGAGGCGCCCCATTTTTATCCAGCAAAGTCAAAACAATGCTTAATATATCTCCAGGTCTCTTGAGGAATTTCCTTACCCCTCGTCCATTACTCTCCATCTCTTCCCTCATGCTCCTCTTCAGCCCCACATCAAGACTCCAATTTGCCTATTTTGACCTTTAAGTGAAGACGCTCTTTACTCATGATGAAAGAGAATCCGGAGCATACTTGTCCGTAATTGGCTACATGAGTCACTTGGCTTTGTCTTGCAGTGTCGCAGCATCAGCTAGTCATTAGTACACCAGTGACAGTGAAGCTTCAAGTGGTAAAAATATCTTCAGATCCAGCATGCAGGCACACAGCCATACGGCCAGATTTTTACAGCTTGGTAAACCCACTTAGTGATTACTCTTGATGGCTTAATGCCATCTTGGAAGGCCAATTTTCCCATGGACTCTAATTGGTGATTGAGTATTATTCCTTGTCAACCATCAAGCCATTTGCTTTTTGCACACACTGGGCAAAAGCACAGCAGTTATTAGCCCCTTGGCCCAACTCTCTCACTTACCTCATTCACTCAGTTTTACTACAATGGATTTTTTTTTCTGCATATTTTGAAGACTATAACAATGAAAGTGAGTTGGCCTCTGCGGTGCTGTATTTGTGGATGAGCTGTGCAGTTAGCTGAATGATCAATACAGCTGAATTAGTCTCACTTTGCTGCTATGAAATTGTGCTCTACTGCTTTGCCCTAAAATGCGCAGTTTACGGGTCGAGTTTGTTTGTGCGAGCTCGTCTGATTGTTTTGTAAAATGAAAAGCGGTTTGAGTTTCTGTCTACGTTGGGAAGATGACAGGGTTAGTTGTTGGAGTGCTCCTACGCTCCCTTTCTGCCTGCCTGTGTATTGCATCTGTCATCTTCCCCTCCCAGACTTCTCTAAATTGAAATCCAACGCAAGAATGTATGCCAACAGGAAATGGAGCGAGAGCAGTGTTTGGTCGGTGGGCAGGCAGGCTGACTCAATTTGGTGCACCGCACCGCAGGTAGACGGCAGGTCTGTCGGCCCGGGGTCCCTCCGCGGTAATGAATAGTCTTTATTTTAAAAAGCGAGAGGCAGAGCGAGAGGCTGAGCGAGCTGGCGGAGTGGAGGGCCCTGTCTGTAATCCAGCACTATGGATGGTTCTTGGCTCCCAGAGGAAACAGGCCTGCGTCAGCGCAATGGTGCCATAAAAATGCTGAGGCATTGGCTTGCCAGGCGCGAGCCAGCCGAGGAATGATGGCGATGATAATGTGGGTTATTTCTGGGCTGTTTGCACAGCTTTACTGGGCCTCATTCAGCACCATAACAACTGACTGACTTAAGCTATTATCTCACCTAATTATCACAGGCTATTCCCCCCAGTAATATACTATACATGTTTATGGAGCAGAAAAGGAGAGAGAGGAGAAGAACATATGCTGCCTTCAGGTGCTGTTGGAAGTATTGGAATTAAAAGTTGAAGGTATGAGCAACAGAAGAAAGTGGTGAATAAAGTTAGATGTTTCTGTGATGTGCAGGTTGTTGAGTAACTCCAATCCTTTTGTTGCAGAAGAGCTTAAAAGAGATTAGCTTTATTTTGTTTGTTTCCAATTTTGAGCTGATAATTGGTATTATATATTTATTGCAGCTGACATTTAGACTTAGGGATAGGCCTAGCTTTGTGACTACAACAGTTTGACCCGTGACAGGTCAGTCAAGCAATAAATTAATGTTAAAAAAAAATTATGTTAAAAAATCAGTTTTCATGGAAGCTTCTATTAACGGCTCATATTACTCACTGAAACTATGAATCCCAAAAACTGATATTCAGGAAAGCCTTAACGTCTAGATTTATCACTTTAAAGGCCCAGTGTTTAGGATTTAGGGGGATAAATTAGTAGAAATGGCGTAGACACTAATCATTTTCAGCACTGGCCCCATGAGCCACCAAGTTCTCAAATTTGGTGACCAAAGTACCTTTTGTAATTGCACAAATGTAAACTTTCAAAAGTCCAAAAGCCTACAGAAAGACACTTTAATGCAACTTAACTCAGCCCTCTGTAACTGTGACACTTCAGTGAATGAAAAGCCATAAACAGAATGAAAATAATCTTTGTAAACATATTGTCTCACAGTCTCTCAGTACACAGTCTGTCGTTTCGTCACTGTGTTATTATCATCTATAGTTGTCAGTTGCATAATGAAAAAAACAATTAAAATGCTGAGGAAATAAATATTCATATTTTTTTTGGTTGCCCGATAGAAAAAAAGCCGCACTAAAAGATGCAAGATGAATTCTAAAATAATTCGGATCTTATCTGAATGAACTGCTGTTCCTTAATGTTTTAGATTAAGTTGTTTTACCCAACCCATTTTTCAATCAATAGCAGCTCTGTGCACCATTTGTTATCATAGTAAAAGTACCTCAGCAGTGTTCTTCATTTGGCCCTCGTCGCCCCTCGAATATGTTGCGTTCTTTCAGTTTTTGGTTGTGTTGTTAAGGTGCTAACTGGCTAACTCGCATCACAGCGGTCCTCAGGTATCCTATGCTGTATGACGATTACAGATGACCACCATCTGCTGGTATGGAGAGGTATGTCCTCTCACGCTGATGCGGAACATATGTGCTTGTTGGTTGTCAGTTTTGTGTGTTCCTGTGCAACTTTCTGGCGGAGACACAGCGACACAGCAGTGGGCTTTCGTTGCTGCTAGTTTTCGGATATTATGTTGTTGTGTCACAGCCTTAGCAGTTAATTACCCCTCCCCAAGAAAAACAGCATGAAGTCTGAGACTTTTTCGTCATCGCTCGATTCAGTTTGTTGTTTGCTGAACAATAATTAGGCTATACATACATAAAAGAATCCCTTTCGTCCCGGAGGCATCCTGGGAAAGATCTATACTTGTCCCAAACACATTTTTTATTGTCACCTCAACAACAGTACACCATTAATCTAGAGGCCTTGCAAGTCAGGAATAATGTTGACTGTTTCAGCTTATGTGGAACTAAAAGGCAAAAATAAATCGAGATGTTTGTTAAACTTAAACTTTGCATTGCGAAGGCTCGCAGAATTACATTTTTTGATTATTTAAACTTTATTTAGACAGGTTATCTAAGTGAGACATGCATGCTTAGCGACTGGAAAACAGGCTGCTGGTGGCTTCAGCAGCCTGCCTACAGGGGATAATTGGTGGCCACAGGGCAACTTTTTGTGGCCATGGGCCATTGGACCATCTTTAATGTCAAACCCTGCCACATACAGAGCAGGCCTTCTTCCATGGAGTCCATCATGTTGTTTCTACAGTAGCCTGAAACAGAAAACCCAACACTGGCTCTAGAAAGGGCCATTCGAGTTGTCACGTCAGCCACCATCGTTCTCCTACATACTTGGCACATGGGATACGTTTCAAATCTGCAGCCTCACTGCCAGATTACACTAAATCCTACACACTGGACCTTGTATTCTTTCCTTTTTTTTCATCAAAACATGAACTATATGCCACATTTTCTATTCTGCAACATTAAGTAGATATTTTTATGGTGTGATTTCCAAAAAAGCCATCAACTTTTGTTTGTTTACCAGCTCTATTTTGTTATTTCCATCCAAATGTGCTATAATGTGCAGCCTGTCAGATTTATGGCTTCCAGACTCTAAAGTAAAGCAGCTTAAGGGAGGCAGGTGAGGGCAGCAATAGTTTGAGAGGTGATAGGTGCCACGATCGAAAATAACTGGGCATGTGTGCTTCACTGTGTGTGTTAGTGTGCATGGCTTACTACAAACCTCTCATGGGCCCAGCCATAATTTCATTTCCTTCCCTGCGGGCTAGAAAAATAGCAGTTATCTATATGGCTCAGGTGCAACCCGATAGCGATATGAGTGACATTTGTTATTATTCTGAGATTTTACCTCGCACTGCATTTGAGTGGCGGGCGACCTTGTAAGGTGGGCTGGGAGTGGTGCGCTCAGTTAATAGACCCCCCAGCCGGATATCAGTCGCCTCGGAAAAAGGGCCATTCATACGGCTTTACCCAAACAGATGAGAGCAGAGGCGCCAGAATTATTTGAGAAAAGGAAACAAATTCCCCCTTTTTTCTCCCACAGGTGTTTGAAATGATATACACAGTTGAGTAAGAAATATAGGTCACACCAGCAGCATGTGAGTGGTCGAGGAGAGGCGGTGAAAAGAAGGCAGAGGAAAGAGGGAGGGGAAGGTTATAAATGCATGGAAGGAGAGAGACGGAGGTAAATAAGATGAGGAGGAGCCGAGGAGGTGGGGGGCAGAGTTAATAGCATACTGGCCAGGCAGGCATCGACAGGGGAGTTGTTATCACCCAGGCATGTTCACAAGCCTTCAAAACATAAACCAGCCTACTTCTTTCTGCTTAATCCTGAGGTAATACTCCGCCCAAACCCCCTCAGCCGCAATTCAGGTTTTTCCCGGTGAGGATATCAACAAAACGGTGCCAAGCTGGAGGGTCTTTGGTGTTTTTTCCCTCCACAATGACTCAATCCTTCATGCTTTCAAGGCCACTTTATATACCAACCTGCCCCTGTTTCTCACTCGCATTTCCAAAAGCACAAACACTGCAACCAAACATAACAAGAGAGGCTGTCACAGTGTAAGAACAAACATCAGCAGTACCAAACTTTAGGTCCAGGAGACTTCAAGGGGACCTTGAGTAAATTCTAAGAGGTCCTCTGCAAAATGAGAAAGTTTGGTTTGATAGTTAGAGTGAGATGACAGGAATATGGAAACAAGAGAAAAATCTATATTGTGTGAGTCAACTCCACATTAACATAAAGCATTGGTTCCTAACTAGTGGGTCGCGGTCCAAAAGTGAGTTATGGGTCCATTCTGAACTGTCTGCAAAGGACTTGTGAACATGTCAAACTGAATATGTGGTAATTTATCTTATGTGTGGACCTTGGACTGGTGACTAAGGAGAAATCTGGACCCTGTGAAAGGACCAGTTGGGAACCACTGATATATAGCATATTTGTGTTATCTTTTCTTTTAATTACAGAAAATACATCAAAGAGTGACCTACAGCATTGTGTCCCAGAGGAAAATTTCCGCTCTTTGTCTCTGTGAAATAAATCAGCTTCTTATTCAGGGATTACTAACTTCTGATGTGTTTCTCCTAAACCCCCCCACCCCCACCCCCATAGTAGGAGGACCAAAAGAATAATATGGCAGTTCTTTTGCTGTGCTTGTAGGCTTCTCAGAGGTTTCTCAACTGTGAGAACTGATAAAATACACATAGTGGACAATTGTTGAAGTATTTGTTCGGATCTACTGAGTATGTTTACATGCACACAATATCCCAGTTCTTGACCTTATTCTAAAACACACAATATTCCTGTTTGCATGACAAATTAAATAAGTATTCTACTAACGATACCCTTTGCATGCAGCCGTGGATGCTCAGATTAACATGCCTTAACATGTTGTTTATCACATCGAAATATAAAGACGTAACACAGCTGTTGCTGCTTGTCATTTTCCTTCTTTGCAGCGAAATAGGAATGTTTAATAGTTTCCTACCGGTGGTGGATATGTTGGACTCTCTTTTTCCTTCCTTCAGCTTCTTAAAAAAGGTTAGAGCTGCGATATTTGCGTGTATCCAAAAACGTGTTGATATAAAAGTGTTTCGAACTGTTGGCGAATTGGTTTGTATACAATGTATCTATGACAATGCACTGAGCCAACTGTAAACAGATAAGAGGACATGTGTCGCCAACTGCAGAAAATACCCCAGTAGAGATGAATATTCCAAATTAGCTTTACACATGCCAGAATAATGCTCCTAAAACCTCAAATAATGGACCTAACCTAAATAACTGGAATATTTCACGTCTCAATCAGAAAATGCTAAATTCGGAAAACGGCTTAATTCAGAATGTTAAAACTGAATGTGCTGTTTACATGACCCACATCAAATTCATTCATATTGTCATATTCTGAATAATAAGAGAATATAGGTGTGCATGTAACCGTAGCCACTGTTATCTCAAAGGCTGATTATTTCAGTCGAATAAAAATCACTGCAGTGAGAGAGGAAAAAGAGCATTTCAAGATGCTGAATTAGGATCGGGGTGAGACAAGAGGAAGGCTATTTCTCAGGAGCTGAATTTAAGTCAAAATCTCATATTGATGTATTATTGAGCTCAGTTGTGTCTCGAAGAAATAGACTGGATAAAGAAGAGCTCTTATTTTACATTTTTCCTTTCCTCTGGGGTAAACAAAATTGCATGGCACTCAAATTGAAAAAAAATGGCTAAGGAAAGCTGCCAACATGATGAAAACTGATTCTGAACCATCAACATTTTGTAAACATTTTGAAATTAAAAATGTAAAGTCACCACCTCAATATGTGTTGCGTAAATTAAATATTGTTTTACAGCTTCAGATGGCTTAGAAATAAAGATTTCCAAGATACAAAAATGGCTTGAACAAACAACAGCCTAAGTTCAGTAGGCCTTTTTGCCAAACTCATCCCTGCATGGCAATGAATGGCACGCAAATATTGTGCCAACTCTTCTAATCTGGGAACCAGTGCTGGCGAAAAGCTTGCCCAATATTTGGTGCGGACTTTCAGTCAGACTGAGTCAGGTTGCTTTGGATACAGATTTTATTAGGACTGGCATAAGAAGATCTTTAAATGTCTCACTTTGATCTTGGACACGCTGTGTTATACTGCATATTTTCCTGGCTGGAGATATTCTTGCATTGGTGGACATGAAAGTAAATTTGAATAAGATGAGAGATCCCAGGTTCTAATGTTAGCACATTAGAACCTGTCGTAATGCCTAGCCTGACAGACTTTTTACCTTCAAGTCTGATTTTTTATGGCTGTAAAGTATTCTGCCTTCAGGAGAAAAAAAAGTTTTTCAGTGAAACTCAGAATTAGTGATGACAGACTCGGAGATGACTGAATCTGAGATGACAGAAAGTGGACGTCTTAACATTAGCAGTAATGGCGACAATTCTCACTCAGCTCTTGGCTTTGAACTCGAGCTCCCCTCCTTTTCTGTCTATTTGCGATGCGTGTTGTCTGGAGGATCAGGCAGTGTGGAGAGCCAGGTGCGAGGGGCAGGAGCTGATAAAGAAGCGGGGCTCCTATCAGGACACAGGGCCTGATAAAGGACAACATTCACTACCGCCACTTCCTGATTTATAGCTGCTGCAACCAGAGAGGAGCACAACGACAGCGACCCCCATTTTTATATTTTATGTTTATTTTTGTCACAGAAAATCCATATCTTTTATAAAGCCTCTTCATATTTTACCATCAAAACCTCCAAACCCACTTGCAATGTCCAGATAGATGGAGCAACATCTCATTACTGACAGTAGATTATGATTTAGTCTGAGTCATAGATTGTTAGAGTAGTATTATCAGATTACAGTATACATAAAGCATGGAGAAACCACAACATTCCACTCATATGTGAGTTATTGACAAAGTATTTTACTGCTGGAACCATGGCATTTTCAACAATATGGACTTTCTATTCAGTAGAAAGATGCAACTGCTATTGAAATTGGCGGTATATGACCAGATGACCAGAGAAATCAGAGAAAAAGGACTGTGACATTCGCTTTTGCTCAAGAGGTAAAAAATCTATAGTTACCAGAATGCATTGAGCAAATGCTCTAGCAGCCAAACAGCGCACCATAATATGTCTCTGTAGACATTTCGAAGCAAGTAGGCAATAAAGTTACAGAGTCTTGGTTTACATTTGATCAACACTTTTTAGTTTTACAGTTTAATCTGAATTTGGTTTGCATTTGAGAGAGATAGAGACGTGTCTCTCTCACACTTTTGTTCCACTGCTGTACTCTGTGTCCAATGTGGCGGCAGCATAGACTATATAAAGATGGACGACATGACAGCTCCCCCAAAGTGAGGTTATTCAATCCTGATCGCCCCCTGGTGTCTGACTGCCATACAGGTCCTAAGACCCGCCCTTCCATGTTTGTGAATGGTCATAGGCTGAGCTAAAAAATCAAAGAACATTCCAAATAACTTTTTCCCAAAGATGGTTTCTGTCACTGAAGGTAGGTCTCATCACCCTGATGTTTGTTTAAATGTTTGTTTTCATGATAGGTTAGTTTTTGAGTTATTAAATTATACAGAAGGGGGCTTTTCTGCCATGATTAACAGCTGTGACAGCCAATCCGTGTGCCCACATTCAATGGAGCTGCTCACTATCGGTCGGACGGTTGTTTGAGTGAGAACTTCCCCACCGCAGATATTGCTACTTCGCAGATGCAGGGCTCCCAATGACATCACCCTCGCACGATGGCAATGCTCGTATCCGGGATATTTTAACCTCATATCAGCGTAGCGGGGACAAGTGGGGGCACGTCATCCATCTTTATTTACAGTCTGTGGGCAGCAGGCATACAAAAATGAGGAAGTACAATCTGTAGTTTGAGCAACAGCCCAAGAGCTAGCTGGTTTAAAGTTTTGCTTTTACCTCATTCTAAAACCATGGGCATAAATATGCACAACCCACACCCCTGTAGGAAAGCCTTCCACAGGGTTTTCGAACCTGGCTGCACTGATTTTGCTCCCACCCTGCAAACAACAGCATTAGTAAAGTCTGCCACTGATGCTGAGGCCTGGCGTGGCTCACTCTTCCTGTTCCAATTAATCCCAAAAGTGTTTGATGGCTCTGTGCAGGCCAGCCCAGTACTTCCACAGCAAACTCAGAAAAACCATTCTTTTATGGTCCTGGCTTTCTGCACAGAGGCATTGTTGTGTTGAAAGAGGAAGTTGGCTACTCTTCTTAATTGTAATTAAGGGGACTAGCCCAAACCATGAATAACAGCCCCAGACTAAAATTATACATTGGTTTCAGGAAAAATTGCTCCTTCTTGCTCTGCTCATGTAATTTTTAAACATAGCTTCAAAGAAATTCTTCATTCTACTAGTACACAATATATTACTCCCACAGGCAGAGTAATATATGTAAAGTGCATATCAATATCCAGTTCACACTCAAGGCTTTCAGGGGAGTGGATGCCAGCTCTATATGGAGAGATGAAGCAAATGAAAGACTAATAAACAGATTAATAATGTGGAAGGTTCCAGCGGCCAGTCTCGCCTCTCTCAATTAGTGCTAAAACAGCAGGGGTTGTTAGCCGGCCCCTAATTGAATGTGATAGCGAGCTGTGCTAATGCAATCCTCCAGGTGTAATTGGTGTCAGAGGGAGAAGCGCATCCACTGCTAGCCCAATCTATGTACGAGGACTCGCGTTTGCCTTCTCATCTGTTTTCTGTCCCTATGTGACACCAGTCAGTACCCTGAACATGTCTGATCCTGCCTTGCTGTTCCGTCAGGGAATGAAACCTTGACTCCAGAAGCAGTTGACTCCTCAAGAGATGATCCAAGTGAATCATCCAACTAATAAGGGAACTCTTAAAAGCTCTCTCAGCCTTTTGGGTATCTCAGCACCATCTTTTGGCAAAAATACACACATCATCTGCCGTATTCAGTTTTGAAGTGTGATGGGAAAACAGCATATTTATAAGCAGATACGAACAACCTTAAAAAGTGAGAATTACAACCAGAAAAAAAGTGTGACTTTTCTCACTCAGTTCTGACCAGTTTTTCAGTACCTGCTGCTCACAAGCATGCCCAGAAGATAGTGCTGGCACCGTGCTTCCCCATAGGGATGGTGATGAGCAGTACCTGGCTGTCATTAGATATACAGCATTGGCATCGGGGCCAAAGAGTTTGAGTCTTGTCTCATCAGACCAGAGAATCTTTTCTGTCATGCTTTCGGAGTCCTTAAAGTGTTATTTGGCAGCCAGGCTGTCACGTGGCTTTTTCAGGAGTAGCTTCAGTTTGGACTCTCCCATAATGTCCTGATTGATGGAGTGCTGCAGAGATGGCCGTCCTATTTTTGCACAAGGATCTTTGAAGCTCTTTGTGTTCAGTTATTTAGTTTCAGCTCCAGAAAGAGGAGTTTTGGGTGGTTCCAGATGTCTGAGCCCACTGGGAGCTTTCAGCACTTTGGCATCTTTTCTTATTTATTTATTTATTTATTCTTATCCTCCTCCTCAGATCTGTGCCTCAGTAGAATTCTATCTGTGGCGAGTTTTTATGAATTTCACGGCTTGGTTTTTAGCTCTCACATGCATGTGAACCATGACGCCTTTTAATAGACAGGTGTGTGCCGACGGAAAGTATTTCAAATCAATTGAGTCTGCCTCAGGTGGACTCCAATAAAGTTTTACAGCCATTCTACACTCGCTATGGAAACTTCACATCCCTGCTCTCTTTGAATCTGTGCTGCTGCACTGCATCATTAAACACCACACCAGCTGTCAGCAACACAGATTGTCAGAAGCCACATACAGAAAAGACAACATGTTTTTACCAATTAATTGTTGAAAGGCTTTTGTAACACTATAAATGTATAACACAGAAAAATAAGGAGTAAATATATGCTGTTCTACTGCATCAGTAGAAAGCATGTAAAAGGCATGTTTGACGATAACAAACCTTGCAAAAACAAACCTTGATAGTGTTTGCTGTAATATTGACACCAAAAGCATAAAAATTAATATTGCGCCTACAGTGATGCACCTTTTTGTGAAAGAATAACAATGCGAAGCGAGGGATGATTCCTTTGCAGCTCACATCGATTTAAGGGATCATTGAAAAGTAAGATCAGTTTAAAATGCACTGCAATGTGTTTGCAGATTAATGTCATACAAATAGTGTAATCCGTTTTGAGTCTGCAACACACCAAAATATTAAAATTGTAAAAAGGAGGTAGTATTTTCCAAATTCAGGGAAAACACACACATAAACACACAAGCTGAGCCTTGTTCCTTATCTCCATCTAGATGAAGCTTGTGCCAACTGCTCTTTCGGGGCAATCTGCGACGCCCAGAGCGGGCAGTGTGTGTGTGCATCGGAGTGTGTGGAGTCCCACCAGCCTGTGTGCGGCAGCGATGGCAGCACCTACAACAGCGAGTGTGAGCTGCACGTGCGCGCCTGCAAACAACAGATGGACCTCCGAGTGGTCAGCCAGGGAGAGTGCAGTAAGTAATGCATACATCTCTACAGCGTGTGTCAGACGTTTTGAACAGCGAAGGAAGAACATGAAGTGTTGTTGGCAGAAGCATCAATCTTGGGTGATGGTGGAGTTTAGACTAAGGAAAATGCATGATATTCATGGGTAAAATACAATGAGGTAGAGTTTGTTTTTAATTTTAAATCAAATGTGAGTTTAGAAAATACCAGCTGAGCCCTACTGTACAGGAACCTCATACAGGCAGGCAGTTCATATTTTAATACGCGTGGACAGATGGAGAATAACTAAGGGAACGTGTATATGTCAGTTTTAGAGGGATATATTACAAGAGGAAGTGGCATGCATGGCAATTAGGACAAGAGCAGAGAAATTTCAGCTAAGTGCCTAATCCAGAGATGCATTTAAGGTCTGGTGTGTTTGAAATCCATTAAAACAACTCCACAAATGTTTCCTCTTTTTTTGCATCCACCGATCACGCTCTGACCCATCCCCTTGCTGTGTATGTTTGTGTGTGTGTGTGTGTGTGTGTGTGTTTGTGTAATTCAGAAACATGCGGCAACACTGTTTGTGCCTGGGGTGCCCGGTGTGTCCAGAATAAGTGTGAGTGCCCACAGTGTTCGGGCGAGGCCCTCTCCCCAGTGTGTGGAAGTGATGGCATCACCTACGACAACGAGTGTGAACTCCGCACGTCCTCCTGCATGCAGAAGAGGAGAATTGATGTGGCGAAGCCCGGCAGCTGCGACGAAGGTAGGAAATGGACTTTGAAATGGTGTAATTATGTTAACCAATCGGCCATTGAAATGGTGTAATTATCTTTATCAACTGACCTGTGTGGTAGAGTATCCAGTCATCTGTAGATTTTCATAATGGTTGCATATGCCACCAGCAGCATGCCAACAGGCTAGAAGTGAAAGTCATACTGCATGTCCGTCAACAGAACCTGAGCAGAAATGACTTCTGGGTGATTGAGTCCAAGTCAGCTGTGCATTTTCATGCTTTTGCTGTCTTATTTGTTTATTTTTTTTATGAGTGCATGGCTTATACTTCATTTCTCCTGCTAACATAAAGTTTTTTTATTAACCTCACTCGCACAAAGATGCAGGCTCATACTTGATGCAACCTTTTATTTGTTATCTACTTATTTTATCATATTTTACCATATCATAGTACGTTGCCTTCTAGCCCTCTAACTGACATTATGTTTGGATATAATTTGATTTAGATATGTTTGAAAAACATTGGATAAGAATAAGAATTTATATGTTTTTTGAATGGGTCCTGGTGGACCCATACAAAAAAACATAAAATATAAAAATGGGGGTCGCTGTCGTTGTGCTCCTCTCTGGTTGCAAAGTCATGCAAAATTTTTGAAATTCTGTGTATAAAAAATGTGTGGGTACCCTGTCTACATAGGGAGTGGGTCACCATAGTTAAAAGCCCATCTGAACCGAGAAGCATCTGAAAAAACACAGATTTTAACATGAAACTGCTTTATTTGGTGTTTCCACTGGTTTAAATCAGCGGTTCCATTTGTGTTGATGATTAAGAGACCTCTGCAGATAATTCAGCCTCCCTGTGAAAAACCTCCACCACATCTGGATCTTAAGTTATTAAAGAAAACACACATAAGGAAGTGCTGGGAGAGCCACCGGTCTCCAACATGCCAAACAGCACTGGAGAAACTCCTTTTTTTTCCTTCCTTTTCCTTTATGTGCTTTTTACCAGTTTTTATCACCTTGTCTGTGTGTTTTGGAGAGGAGGAGACCTCTGTGGATAATTCGGCTCCCACTAAAAAACCTCCTGAACAATGAACACTGAAAGAATTCTGACCTTGAAAAGTTTCAGCTGTTGTTTAGCTTGTTAAACTTTATTTAAACATCTGTTTACAAACTCTCACACAACTCGTACTGTATAATCCAAGTCTTATTTATACAATCTTATGTTCGGCACTTTCCAAACACGTGTATTTTTGCTAAGACGCTATGATGTGAAACACTTTCACCTGGAAGTACTGAGTACTGAGCCCTGAGCATAAGTTTGTGAACACATTTTGATAAAGCTTTGCTAAGAGTCAATGTGGACCCTGATTACTTCAATTCATAAAGAATATTCACCTTTACTGGATTCTCTGCACACCATGGAGGCATGTGAGAAAAACAGTTCAAGGTAACATTCAGTGCGTAACTGATATAGAAATTCTCATTTTGCGGGTCAAGTATTCCGTTAAAAGTCTATAAGGCATAACAGTTCCTATTTCCCAAGTAGGAATTTAATGTGAAACATGCAGGAAGTGTCAAGTTTCACTGACAGGAGCCTAATACCCAGCAAAAGAACAATAAAGTGTAAGTGACTGAAGTATATCAGTGACTGAGAACAGTATTTCTATTCAAAAGAGAAGCTCAGCAGACTGGTGGGCATCACATGAACATTATACTAAGTGTACCTCAGGAGCCCGTTTCCCTGCTTTTATTAGGGGCTTGGTTTTATTTGTGCATGTTGGCTTTTATTTGAAAATGTACGCTATACATTTTATCTAACCCTTGGATCCAATTATGCTTTTAAGTTTGTGACCGATGGCACTTAATGTGAGTGTCGCTGATTTCTACGTCTGTAGTGCTGTCGTTCCTCCACATTCGGAATAAATGGGATCTAATTCACCGTGCAAATCATATCTTGATCAGCGCTGACAGACTGAGGCAGCGTATCGCAGCCCCTCGCTCGGCCCGTCTTGGGGACAACTCTGGAGGGAGCAACATGCCAACCTCTGGTTGTCATGCAGGCTGCTGCGTTGATGCTCCCCCGCGGCTGCCGGGTCGTCACAGCGAACATAGTCATCCTCTGACAAGGTGTGAAGGGGAGCAGATTACACCTGCCAGCGGGAGGGATGGCTGGAGAGAAGAGAGGAGGGGGTAGATGGAGGGCAGAGCAAATAGAGATGAGAGGAATCCTCTTCCATTTTGATTGCTAGCCAGGGGTGTTTCTGTCTTTTCTTCTCTCCTTCCCTCTTTTTTTTCCTCTCCACCATTGTCTACAGTATTGGCCCTGGGCCTGTGGGGCGAATCGTGCCGCCAAAGCTTCTTGTGGTCGATTTAACATCATTTCATCGACTGAAACGAGTGACCTTTTTTGTATGTGGAGCATGAAGAAATGCGAAACTGTAGGCCTGCGTTCCAGACACCCTGTCACCGCACACATCTGCACACTCTGTCCTCTTACTGTTGGTTGTCTCCTATCAGGCACTCTTCTACCTCCCCAAGGGCATTGCTATGCTCACGGTGCCTGGTGGTATTTTTTTTTTCTATTTTATTCTCTCTCTCATACTGTCTCTAAACATCCTCCTTTTTTTCATCAGTTGCTCATTTTGATTCAGAGAAAACCATCAGGCTTACACAATAGAATCTTTTTTTTTCATTCTCGCTCCCCGTCGCTCCCTGCCGATCCCACCCACTCATGGCTCTCTCTCTCTCTATCCATTTTGCACTCTTCTCCATCAAAATTGTGCCTCTCGACAAAAGGGGCACCGATGCTTTCACAGATAGGGGTGGAGATGGGATTGTCTGCAATCGATAAATTTCACGCTAGGGGTGAAATCTGCCAGTTCTGTCCCCCGGTTCTTTCAGCCCCCTCAGATGTAACCCAGACCCTCCACAGGAAGTCTGCTGTGATTGTAAAACAATCAAAACCAAGTTGCTGTTTTTGCCCTCGAAAAATCTGTGTTTGGCTGTGGCATGCTTCTCTTTGGCTTCATACATAGAAAAGGGATTTGTTTTGATATATTTATCTCCACCTGGATGTATAGGTAGTAGATTTTGGCAAAATTGGGAGTATATATCGTGTAATACAGCAGTCTGTCACAATATATAAGACTGTATTTTCTGGCTCTATTGTAGACAGCAGCAAAGCTCTACATCACCGGTGTGCACAACCCCCCGCTCCATACTTCATATCTAAGATAAGCCTGCAGAGGAAGTGAACATGTGATTTATTCGCTTACGTAGACCTGACTTAAAAACCATCCTCATTAGTCTTGTTGGAGGGGGGAGGGGGCCACAGAGCATAAAAATGGAAGTTGTTTTCTTCCGCCTTTTGTTTAACAGTAATGAAAAATGACAGTGTTCCCACTGTTGGCCATACAGGGAAATTTATCACCTGTTTAATTTCACACTCGGGTAGGCCTGGCCTCAGCTTCTTTTCTCGACACTGACAAAGTGGCATCTGAGAGCAGTGCATCACCTACGGGGACCCGGTTGCTTTTTTTAATTGAATAGACGTTTAATAAACAAGATTATGAGCGCAGGATCACACAGTGATGCACCGTCCACACCCTCATCCTCACATATCGGATCAAGAAAGCTCCAAAAGACGTTAAAGGGCATGAAATAAAAAAAAAGGCTGGGTGGTAAAAGAGCTCATCGAGTGAGATCAGCGGATTTTTCCTTCGCAGTCCATCCATCACTGGGCTTGTAACCTTCTGTTGAGGCAACAAAACTTCTTCTCTGCTTCCTCCATCTGCAAACACCCCATCGCTTCTCCTCTGCAGGGCGTGACGCTCCATCCCTCTCTATCTCGCCGAACTTTATTTGGACTAAAAGACACTGTCACATCCGTCACGAGCAGGCCGTACAATGGACTGATAGATGGAGCGAAAACGGAGGAAAATCGCGCCATGCCTCATCTTTTGGCAAAGGCCGTCGTCATATTCGATCTTCGCCGTGACACGCGCCAGAGCGAGGGGGGATTTGTTGAGAATGATGGATGTCCAAGTTGACATCCGCGCAGGTCGTGATATCACAGGGATGATAACAATATCGGTCACTCGCGGAGCCACTGACACGACTGATCTGGTCGACCAAATATTTTCGTGCAGCATCTCAGCCCATCACGCACATTTTCTCACCCTCTATCCTCTATTACCTACCCTTTATCCTCTTCTTCTCCTCCCTCTGTTTTCTTTATCGCACACTTCTAGACGGCTCCGACGATAGCATCTCCTCCATCATTTCTTCATTATTTTCACTGTCAAGTCCTTGTAATGTTTTTTCCTCTCCGTCTTCCTTGGACATTATTCTTATGCTATTCATTTCCTCTCTTCTCTCGGCCGCTGAATTCTGTCTTCTTAATGGAGCTCCCTTGGCTAAATAGACTCTGGTTTCTGACATGATTGAGTAAAGAGGAACGGATGGGCAGTGCAGAGAGAATAGCTGATGCAGCCATCTTAGCTGGGGATGTATTAATTGAAAGGTTCATAGGCAACGTGGGTGGCGGGCACTTCAAAGAGCAACAGCTAATTAGGACCCCCCTCCGCCCCTTCACTTTTATTTATTCCATTCTAATGTCTTACCTCTTTTTTTATTTATCTCGGCACTGTAAGGGGGCCTGAGTCGAATATGAATTGGCTCCTCCTGCTTTTGCATTTCATTGTGTCTTGCTGAGCTGGCATATAGAACACAGATACAGGTAGCTGTCAGAGCCTCGGCTATTTTTATTCCTTATTACGCCTCCGCCCAGGCTAGAGCCGTCCACTTGGACCCAAGGATGAAAAAATAACATTTTGGTGGGCAAAGGACACTGTGACCTCATCCATGTCATTCTTATAAATGATATATCTCCAGAACACATTAAGGGATTTCTTCAAATGTGGCACAAACACTATTTGACTTACCCAGGTCACTGGGCCCTTACAAAACATGTTTTTTTTTTTACATAACTAAAGAATCCATATGCTAATTATGGCAAAATTTAGCATGATATAATGATGAGGTAAAGCTGATTTTAAGGTCGACTTCACTAATCTTGGTTGTCCACCTTCAAACTGTGCTGGTTTTATACATCTTCTGTGCATCAGAGGGAAGAATGTGTGTGAAGCATCAATGTTTTCACAGGCATTCATGTGAACTGTAAGTGCAACTGTACTGGTGCACTGAGGCATACAACCATGAAGCAGTGATTCTAGTTCTGATCTGTTCTGGATTTAAATGACTTCTTGTTTTTAAATGGAGTACTGCGATAATGTCACTGGCAGTTAAAAGCCATTAGCCGCAGCATTAGCCCCATCACAAAATGTTATGTTTAACTGGGAGTGCTGGTTCACAATTGATAAGTAGTTACAATGGCAAATTCAAACCAAAGGATTGGGGTCAGAGGTTCTGCTGGATTAAAATGGAGACGGAGTGAGTCCTTAACAAGTCCTGATGTTTGTGGGGGATGTGGCTTCTTCACAGAGCTCCACTGTTGTGTCCAATGCTAATGAAGTGAAGGCCCCTCCGCTGTATCGACCACTTGGAGCTGTCACAGCCCATCACTGATGACCCATATCAAAGAACAGGCAGGGCTTCATCTGCCCCTGCCCCTCCCCTGCACTGTGACCCGCTCCGTAATCTGCTTTAGAAGATGGGTTATGCTAAGTGGCACTTCCATCGCTACGACATTGATTTCACCATTAGAGGCGGCGCATCAATACAGAGAGTTGAATGAGCCCTGAAAGTATACAGGAAGAGGAAATAACACCTTGATTACCTGATGGTTTGTTTTTTTTGAGTCCCTCATCTGCGCTGGGAGCTTTTAGTTGGACTGCGTTTCCTTTTTTGAATAACAAATTTGTTTCAAATGAACTTTTCTGCCAGCCCAGGGGGGTGCCTCTCTCTCCGTCTGACATTCTCTCTATCTTTTCACGCTGATGCTTTCATTCCCTGCTTTCACACACATTCACCTAATCTCCCTCCGGTGCTCCACTGTAGGTGAAATTTGCAACTTCAAAAGCAGGATCCTCCCCTTTTCTCTGCCTGTACTCTGCAACGGCCCCCGATTTGTTTTTCATAAATGAAACTCCCAAAAGGTCCTGCTGTTTTGTTTTTTTTCCTTCATGTACGGATTGCTTACATCGTGCTTAAGTTTATTTAACTTGTGGATAAGTTTGCACAACAATGACGTAATCACAAAAGCCTGGACAGTGATTGTGAGCTTTTGTTTGGCCTTGCTGCCTCTTTTATCAGAGCTCCTTTCGATCCAGAGGAGTGCACTTTTAAAACAAATAAGAGGCCTCCCAGGGTCACAGCTAAAGAGTTGTGGGGACAACTTTCTTTAAAGTCTCAGGCGATAATTAGATTTTACAGAACACTTTGCAATTAGTTGTATTCTCATATCAGGAAGCAGGCATCCATAAAGCGAGGCCTTGCCACCAATTCTCCCTCACACTTGGAGGCCAGAGTTAATAATTCCCTCCTTTTTTGTCTTTGATTTAATTGAAATGAAAAGGATGCCTCACTGGTGGTGCAGAGATGTTGTGTCTAATTTATTTAGTCAATCTCTTGCCCTCACTACAGTTGGTCATTATCTTGTACTACCAGCAGCGCCTTTGGTTTCCTCTCCCCACCACCAGTGTGAGGGAAATGTAAATTATCCCAACTTTGTGATGTTCCTAATGCATAAATGTAGCTTAAAGAGAATCAAAAGTAGGACACTTTTTCCACCTGAAGCACCGACGACGGGGCATCTCCCATGTGTGTTTGTATGTTTTATTAATGCCACTGTGTATTTCTGGTGTGTTTATAATGCAGACTGCGGCTCAGGAGGGTCTGGCTCAGGCGTAGAGAGCTGCGAACAGGACCGCTGTCGCACGTTTGGAGGCTCGTGGGACGAAGACGCAGAGGACGACCGCTGTGTCTGTGACTTTAGCTGCCAGAGCGTGCCTCACAACCCGGTACGGTTTCACCCTAAAAACACTTTTAGTACAATGTGCGTCAAAACCCTTTTTCTCAGAGATAACTCAAGTCCAACTGAAACACAATCATCAGAAATAATGAGAGCTGCGCCTTCACGGTTTATCAGGAATACATGCAAATCATTTATTTTTTAAGAGCACATCACATAACTTAAGATGTTGCCTCCTAATCATCACAGTTTGACCTTTTCTTCTGTATAAAAAGCAATCCAGGTGATAGTTGTCTACATTTGTGGTTACAAAGCAAAAATATATTGCATTTCTAGGTGCAAACTTGCCAAAATGTACAAATATAATACATATACTGTATGTATATATGTAGAAGTGGGTTATAAAACCCTCAAACAGTGGGAAGATGCTCAGTATAAATAAAGTTGAATCTCCTGTCACTGCTTAAACTGCTCCTGCTAAAATAGACATTTGATATCAGTTATACAGATCTTAAAGGTTACATTGTATTCATGTAAAAACATATTCAACTCTCTAGCCTCTAGAAAGTGGTAGTTATGTTCATTTTATTGTGTTGTATATTTACAGGGACTGTTGCAAAAACTAAGTAGGTTGTAAACATCAGAGTACAAAACAGGAAGTTGTTCACAAAAAAAGATGCTTAGGAATTCTTTCTGTGTATTTATTTATTTATTTTAATGACAAAAGGATTATATAATGAATATATATATAAAATTCAGGTAAACATTAGCAGCACATACAGTTCAAATACAAGTGCTACAGATATCTTTCAGGAGTTTAATAGTTTTGTTTTTTTCCATGGTTACAAAAAGTTACAACAGTTTTGCCGCAGACAGGAGAGTTTGTCCTGAAGCTTGTTGCTGTATTTATACCTCATACCTTCATTCAGCTGTGAAGGTGACTGCAAACACGAAGTTACACTCCGTGACGTGGAGGGAGTGGGGAGAGTCCAGTTTGGGAAAGGCCCTGTATAAATCACCCAAAGCAAAACAGGTTTTCCCTGCTGGAGAAAACTAATTGTAGTACTGTAAGAATAACAATATGAGTCGCAAAAAATTGATTTTTAACGCTATCATTACATTTTTGTCAGTTAAAAACTCAAAATTTCTTGTCAACATGGTTTTTCATGTCTCTGGAACACTGGCACTGTTCTGTGTCATTCTTCCACAGATGTATTTCATGAATTGAAAACCTGCTGACAAACAGGCAAAAAACCAAAACAATTTCAAATTGCATAAAATGTTTTTTGTTTTGTTTTTCATGAAAAACATTCGTAGAACATGTATTGTGCAGCTAACATGTTGGAGTTTGACTTTCTAAATAGTGTAGCTTATTTTTGAAATAACAATGTAGGATCTTTGACAAAAAAAGTAAAGGTTCAGACACATCTTTATCAGAGGCAGTTTGCTTTGTCGTCATGGACTTAGATAAGTTATCATCACAAAACCTATGGAAATCTAGTGATATGATAAGAGGTGGTTGTCGTAATAACTTCGGTGCAAAGAGGAGGTATGCTAATTAGGTCAAATCCTAGGTGCCATTTACACTTAGGACAGTGTCCTCAACACTTTCTGAAATTACCATTTTTTTCCCCATCACTTTTTAAAAGCATCATTTCTTAAAATGTTTTGTAAAATGGCTTGCAAAAAGAAATGTTAACCTATGTGGTCAGTAGCAAAACCTACAGTGCAGTGTAAATAAACAAGTGTGCAATTGTCCAAAAAATTTTTTAAAAAGTAAGCTAAAATGAAATCCTTCATCAGCTTACTCAGTCTAGAATGACCCAAAAACATGCATGCATCCATCAATGACAAATTCTTGACATAGTTTCCCTTTGTCCAAGTTGTCTCTCTCTGTGAACATGACAATGCATATGAGCTATTAAAGTCCAAGGTTTTATAAATTAATCAAATGAATTAATGTTTCATTCATATGAATAGGTATCACATGCACATTCAAAGAGGTAACTTGCCTACAAGTGTGTTGACTCATGACATAAAATGAGGAAAAGTGATCCATGGGAGAAAAAATGATTGAACATAAAACAGAATGTCTGAGAACCTTGCAGCATTATATCCCAATATATTTTTAGATTTAGTTTTGTTATCTGCTGCCCGAATTGTGTGTTTTCCTTTACATTAATAATGACATTGCCTCTACCTTGTACCTTGAATTGGTGCATAAAAATTCACCATAACTTGGGAAATGAGGTGTTTTATGCTCCAAATATCCCTGAGGTAAATGTGCTTGTTTTTCCCGGCGTGCTGTTATTTCTCTATGCTGACCTCATACCAATCTCCCCATTACATTCCCTAAAATTGTTTCTGTTAAAGACCATTGAAGAATTGTTTTTAAGAGCCCTCTGTCCCCACCACTTTTCAGAGCAAACTTGGTTCAAGTGATGACAACAGAGCAAACTATCAGCTGAAGAAGATCGTGACCAGACGTTGTTTAATACTCAAGTTGCTGTGATTCTTTTGTAGGTTTGTGGCTCCGATGGAAAAAACTACAGCAATGAGTGCCAGCTGAAGAAGGCCAAATGTGAGAGACAAGAGCACTTGTTGATTCAGAACCAGGGACCCTGTGCAGGTCGGTACATTACGCCACTTAGTGTCATTACAGTGCGCAGAAGCACCCTCACCAAGACTCATGTCATTGACATCCCATTTCTCCACTCATTACATCCATTGACGGGGTCCTAATAGTCTGCGGTTTAAAATATGAATCTGACAGCACTGCTGTTTGTCTCTCTGCTGTGTGACCACTGGCGCCATAAGATAATGAAGTGAGGATGGTTGCGGTTAACCCTTTGAAACCTGAGCAAATTGGCTTGATTTCTTTCAAAGACATCAGAAGAAGGCAACGAACAACGAAAGAAGAAATTACCCCAAAATTAGCAAAAAATGCATGAAAATTACCTTAAAATTAGTAAAAAAAATAAATAAATAAATAAAATGATAATAAAGAAGACAGTGTCATAGAAAAAGTGCTTACAATTACAATTCAGTAACATAATTCTACATATGTAACGATGATAATTACCTATAGATATAGTTTTTCTGTAGATTTTTTCTTTTTTCCCTAGACATTTTCCCCCAGCTTATGTAATTTTTTTTTTTTAAATCTACAAATTTCTTGCAACTTGTGGAACATTTCTTACCAAGTTGCTCATTTCCTTTTTTCTCATATTTTCGAAAGACGTCACACCAATTGCTCCGCGTTCAAAGGTTGAAATACATGTGAAGGGTGCTTGGAAGCAGCACAAGTGATGTTGCTCCAGGTCTCAAAGGGTTAAACATGATGTGTATGTTTGTGTAATCGCTCAGGAAAGGCTGACCCAACATGCTTGTGAATTTTTCGGCCAGCCTGGAAACTAGCCGGTCCAATGGGGCCGGCCAGCGTGCACAGATAAGAATCTTTCTCAGGAGCATGTGTATTAATGGAGCTGATAGCAAGGACGATTCACTTTTCCTGTCTAGACATTCTGACAATTTAAACCATTAAACTTGAGCCCACAAGCTTGTTCTTAACCCTCGGGATACCACTTTACCCCACTTCTTTTAATATAAAAACCTCTCTCTTTGCATGTAAATGAATGGCATTTATCTGCCAGAACAGTTGTCAGATCAGTGGCTAAGTAGCAAAGGTTAGCGGTCTTCCTCCCCGTGCCTATGTTAAATAAAGACTTTTTGCTCGGCGGCTAGCACAGGGCCGGGGAGCAGAGCACAAGGCTCTTAGGGGATTTCGTGTGATCATTCCAGCCTGTTTGATTCCCCGTGGGTCCAAAATAGAGGAGGATGGAGAGAGTTGAAGAGAGAGTGAGAAAGAGGGAGCTGCCAGTGTTTTCACACATATCCCTACAGATTCTTCTCCTTCCTAAGCTGGCCTCCTTGGGCACTGACTGTCACGCTTTTCTACCATCCATGGATAATCAATCCTTTTTTTGAAGAGCCCTCTATGGGTACGAGAGCTCTGGGCTCCCCTCTCCTATTGGCAAATGGAAAAAACTCAGATCTTGGGGAATTTCGCTGCCCTCCACATTAGCTATGTAAGGAGAAACTTCATTTGACCTCAACTCCAGAAACTTATCAAAACACAACAGCTCTCAGTTGCTGAGCATGAAAGCAGCCTTGTTTTCTTTTTTTTTTGATTTTGAAAAAAACGTTACCTTCTTCTTTGCATGCGGTGTCAACAGTGTCATCTGCTGCATGCACACACAAGTTTGCCTGTCATAGCATTTCAAACCATCCTTTGTAGCTGCCTGCTAAATCTGGGTCAGGGACTTCAGTAACATCCAAAGAAACACTTATTGGTTTAGCAGACAAGCAAACGTGCAGATGTGCCCTTGCAGGACCATAAAAGACTCGCTGCAGCGGAGAAAGCACAGCAGCAGACCTTGAACGCGTGGGGATAATATTGCACGTCAGAGCAAGCTGCATTGTGCCGGACAATGGCCAGCGAAGAGGAAAAACCCTTGAAGGGTGGAAGAACATATGAAATTAAAAGTTCCTCTTGTCCTAATAGGCTCAGCGCAGATAGCTGAATGGAGCGCTGGAAAGTGGCAAGTTAAATGAACTGTGTCCAAAGCCCATCTCTAGAGTGGGAAAGCACTGGAAAAAGAGCGAGCCGAGTCATCACCATTAGGGCTGAGGCTCATATCCACACCAGTAACAGTGTGATTTATGGCCCCTGTATAGCCAGCCTCCAAACTCCAAATGAGCAACACGAGAAAAAGAGATCGGGAGGGGAATAGAGAGAGACAGAGAGATAAAAAAAAAAAGGTAGGCGAAGATTTCTGCTTTCTATCTCCGCAACTTTACTTTTCTCTCCGAAGCCTGGAGAGAATCTGCACAATGATATTTCTTCCTCGGCCATCGAACAAACCCCCCTCTCTTCCTCCCACTGTTTTGTTGTTCTCCTCCAATTTCTGGCGCGGCGCCGAGTTTTTGGGAACACATTTGTTTTTATTTTGTTGAATGTAGTTCTTTATTCAGAGCTGTCACACTAGTTTGAAGGCTGGTGCATCCTGTGACAAAGGAGCTCTCCACACACTGTGCGCAGGCAGAAGCTGCTTGGCACATTCCTTCACATTATGCAGCACGCTTTTCTTTCTTTTCTTTTTCTTTCTTTTCTTTTTTGGAGGGTTGTAGGGCAGCAGTGCAATTCCGTAATATTAGACAAGAACAAATGAAGAGAACATGCCTCCTAGTAGGTGGTAAATGTCAGCTGCCGTGCATTCACCAGCGACGCCATTGTTTGTTTTCACTGGAGGTAATAGCATCATTTTCCCCCTGATTTTGAGCCATTGTGGAGAAAGTAGCAAATAGAATTGTTATCTTGAAGCCGGCTGCCAGCCTCTCCACCTCTGCCCCTCGAGCCAATCTCATTGTTGGCAAAAAGTTACATGTTGCTCGGAGATTGTGTTGTCTAATTTCCCCCCGCACACCCACCAAACCCCTCCCCGCTGTAATCACTCAAATGTTGGTGTTCTTCTTTCTCTCCTTGTGCCATCTCCCATCTCTCCCCCCTCTCCCTTTTTTTCGTTCTTACCTCATCAGCGATTTCAGCCACATCTCTGCCTGAGCTGACAGCACCCCAGCACTGCAGTCTGTCTGTGTACGGCTGCTGCCACGACAACACAACGGCCGCCTTAGGAGTCGGGCTGGCTGGATGTCCCAGTAAGTCTTCTGCCTCCCCGTCGACTCTTCAACTTTTTTTTCATGAATTTGTTGTGTGCACTCAAAAAAAAGAAAAAAGAAAAAATGTAGATACTATCAGGCTATTTCAGCATATGGGGCTTATTGTCCTTGACTGCAATTACAGCGCCGGAGTTGCAGAGCTGAGAATGTTTCATCTTAATCCAAGGAATAATTATGATAATGTTGCACCATATCAACAGAAAAATCTCTTCATCTGATGATCTTGACGAATGATAGCACACAGATGGGGGAGAAAATGCTGCATCAAGCCGTTGGCAAGGGGATGGAGAAAATGCAGACTTAGAAATAAGGATATACAGAGACTTAGCGAAGGGGAAACTCACCTAAGCACACTTTATCCACCTTTTTATTTGTGGAATACAGCTTACCCAACATTTAAGCTTAGCATAAGTCTTTAATGCAGAGTATCCATCACAGTAAGCAGCATTCAGCTGTTGTAAGTTTTTTGATGATAGGGTTTTTTTTTAAGTTAGAAAAGCATAAACCTGTGATGAATTGCAGAGGAATTGTTAAAAGTGACATTTGTGTTTTCCTCAGGCACCTGTCAGTGTAATGCCTACGGCTCCTACAAGCGGACGTGTGATCCAGCCACCGGCCAGTGCTCCTGTAAACCGGGCGTCGGGGGACAAAAGTGTGACCGCTGCGAGCCGGGCTTCTGGAACTTCCGTGGCATTGTGACAGAGAACATGAGCGGCTGCACACGTAAGGAATAACTTCTTGGTATCTGTGCTGCCTGAGCAAATGTGTTTGCACTGTAACATGACACATGGCTTCAGCGGTTGGAGCAGTCATGTATATTTGCCACTTTTTGTTACTATCCAGAAATTCCTTCTGGTGTCATTGTTTAGATCTTTATTTCAAACATGAGAGAATAACAGTGGAATATAAGTAAGAAAAAACAACACCACAATACCCTTTAGACATGTTCAGTAAACATGGAGGAAGTGAAATCAAATCCTACCTCCTTTTTTTCTTTGTTGTTTTTTTTATTTCATTTCATCAAAAAGACATATTTTAAACATGAATATTCCAAATTTCAGCCCCAATATTCAACATACATAGCTTGACAATAATAATAAGATTAATATTTATAGCACTCATCAAAACCAACATTACAAAGTACTTCACACATAAAAAAATCAAACAATAATTAAACATTAAAGACAAGAACAGATCATTCCAAACACAAAAAAACAAAGAGATAATATCAAAGCAACGTTACCTATGTTTTATCCTGTCTTACTTTATTCCCCTCTGTGTTCTACCAGCTCATATCTCCTCAATATTTTGTTTTTGAAAACGTGTTTAAATTTGTTAAATGTTCTACATGTTTTCAATTCCACATTGCAGCTGTTCCATAAATTAACCCCTTTGACTGTAATACAATGATATTTAGCATTAGACCTCACTAAGTTTTTCTTGAACTTTCATCTCAGATCATGTAAATTTTTCCTTATTTTACACTTTCTTACCATAAAGGGTCAGTTCACTCAAATTAGAAAAGATCATCTTTTTTTATTTGCCTCAGCTGGTAGGTAGCCATGCTGAAGGTTGTGGTTTTATTTTGTTTTGAGTTATCCATCTCTGAAACTTCTGCCTTGACCGCAAAAGTCAAGTCAGTTCATATTATTATTGTGGAGCAGCTGTGGCTTAGGAGGTAGAGTGCTCATCTACCAATCCAGAAGTGGGTGGTTCAGTCCCTGACATCCCAGTCTTTGAGCCAGACCACCTGTACATGATCTAGTCAACCACTTCCACTTGGCGAGTTCACCACTTTAAATGCCGTCTCAAAATCAGGGTTCATATAAAGTGCTTGAAGTGCTTAAAGTACTTGAATTTGGCACACTATTTAATTACTAGAATACCTTGAAAATCAGACATTTTTAACTTGGTCCTTGAAAAAAATACTTAAAAAATTGGAGGATAACAGAATGGAAAATTATTTCGTGAAACGTATTTGAGAAATGTTATAAACCAGGAAGTGGATGCTTGCAATATTTTTTAATTATTTAATGCAATAATTGCAACATGAGTTGCCTCCTGCTCTGCACTCTGTATATTTCCTGCTTTTTGTTGTCCTTTGCTAATCATGGGCCTTAACTGAATAAAAACAACCAGATAATTGATTTACAAAGGTACTTTTAGGCCCTGGTAGCATGTGTTTGCGCCCTTTATATATCTGCACTATTCTCTCGCAAAAGAAGGTTGGGGAAGAAACAATTTTAGCATTGTTGATAAAAAGTGCTTGGAAAAAGTAGTTGAAAGACCTAGAATTTGACTTGCCCCTGTCTGAATGAACCTTGCAAACCAACAAGCAAGGAGTGGAAACTCTCATAGAGCCCATTGATGCTGACTTACTGACCATGTGCATACGCAGTATTGTGTCATGAAAATGCTCCATACAAATAAAGTCTTGTGTGACTACCTTTCGGAATGTAGACTGCTCAGACTAAGATAAACCTTTAATATCTTTATACAGACATTTAAATTCAAAAGTTTTTGGGATTTGGATCAACAATATCCTTTTCTAGGACTGATTGTAAAGATGTATATTTACAGGAACTATTGAAAAAAACAAGCAGATTCTTAATGTCAGAGTAAACAACTCTGACATGAAAGAAAAGAAATTCCACCAAAGAAGCTTAGGAGTAAGCCAAGTTTCACTTCTATTGGTTTTTTATATTACATTTTTTATTGTGATAAATACTGATTTTTTTTAGGGTAGCCCATTTCATTAAATGACAAAAGGATAATACAAAAAAAATCTTGTAAACAGCAGCAGCACATACTGATCAAATATAAGTGCTACAAATACATACGCAGAACATAAAATAGGAGTAAATTATGACAGTTCTCTTTTCTACCACAGAGA
Organism: Plectropomus leopardus; assembly: GCF_026936395.1. NCBI lineage: Eukaryota > Metazoa > Chordata > Actinopteri > Perciformes > Serranidae > Plectropomus > Plectropomus leopardus. The sequence goes on along the minus strand of NC_142184.1, from coordinate 32,553,493 downwards.
GTACAGTTTGTCCCAAAGCTTGCCTCTGCATTTATACCCCACACTTTGATGGAGGGTGCTTCATTCAGTTGTAAAGGTGACTAGAGATGGAGTTACTCGCCGTGTGTGCGTGTGTTTGCGTGTGTGTGCGTGAGTGTGAATGATTATCTGATGAAAGGGTTGCAACTTGTATGGTAATAGTGTAGTGTAAGAGCTTTTAGTGGTCATGTAAGGATAGAATAGTGCCCTATAAATGCAGTATATTTACCATAACCCAACACAGAAATTCTATGTGTGCTTTACAAAGCATTACAATATAAAGAAAACACTTAACAGTAAAAGACACAAAGAAAGAACAGAGGACAGATGCTTTCTCCTGGATAAACTTACATGCAATATATGTTTATACTTTAAAGAGTTTCTGACAGAATGTGAAAGTGTTTAGATTGAAGAATGTCGTTCTTTTGGAGGTGAATGAAATTCCGTTGAATTAGTTAAATTTAAATGATGATCAGAGCGTTTAAAAATGTACATTTAAACAGTTCAACAGGACCGTTACCGATCTGAAGCTGATCTGATGTCCTAGAAGATGTAGATCCGGGGTCTTAAATTGGGGCCTGGTACATCCAGAGGATCCTCAGAGTTACTGCAGGACGGCCACCATATCATTGTTGGGCAATTTCATTTGAGTTTAAATTTAGAATTTTTTTATATCTTGTATTTTGTAGTTAAAATATGTCTACAAAATACAAGATATAAATTAAACATATTGTTAGCAAAGATAAATCTCCTAAGGAAACATTTAATTCATAGTACACAACATTAACACCAGGCTAACTGTTACCCATTAATCCATGAAACATATTGGCCAATAAACTGTCTGTAGACATTCCAGTGGGTCACAATCGATTGTTTTGTTACTTTTCATGCAGAAAACTCTAAAATACCACCCCAGAGACAAACTTGGTGTATAAAGATATGGATTTGCCAATAACTATTATTTAAATAGCTTAGTATTGTATGCAACATAAAATGCTATGTTTATTCATGGATCTTTAGACCGCCATATATGTTATTGTAGGTCCAGTTTAACATAAAACGTAGTTTTTTAATACAGTTGTATGTAGAGGGGGTCCCTGCTCCATCTCACTTTCACACAAGGGGTGCTTGGCCTGAAAAATGGTGAAGACAACTGCTTGTGATAATCCAAACATCTCTGTGGACAGTTTTCATTGGAATTTCTTTCTAATAAAGGAAGAAACAGTCCCTTTTATAACTACTGACTCCAAGACAAATTTCCTTACAAGGACAGTAAAGAATATCATGTTTGTATTGACGGTGCATATTCAGAGTGACAGGGAAACTGGTTCTGGGAAAACATGTTATAGTTTTTTTAGACCTAATTTTTAACAACAAAAAAAAATCCACCCACCTCACTGTATTTTGATGGCACCAGAAACCTTTTGAGACAGATATCTCAAAACCTGTATAAATAAAACCCAATCTATATGGCCAGATTCCACCGGAGGTATGAGAGAAAATATATTTTTCAGCTGTAGCAGTGAAATACATTTCTCACTGAATTGATAGTTATACCACTGTGCCAACTCTACTTGAGATTAATATCATTGATTCAGCAGAGACAGTAAAAAGTAAAAAGTAAATTACCTGCTAACTAAACTACCTACCTTTAATGTACAGCGAAACTATTTGATGTTTCGTAAAAAGAGGTCCTGCTGTCTCCTATAGTCCTGTCAAGACTGCATTGAATGGACTGTTTGCATTTGTATTCAAGTGAAGCACGGGGTCAGGACCCCTTGTTTGTCTTGGTGTAATGCAATATGGTGACCGGCTCGTGTCCTGCCGCTGAGGTATCATAGGACATACGCTCCCAACGCCACAGAGCATTTTCAGTCAACAGCAGGAAGCCTGCAGGTGCCTTACCCATGGCCTGACCTTAACAAGGTTTACCCACAGCAAGCAGACAGCACACTGCACACCAATACCAGATTCAGCAGGAGAGGACAGAAAAAAATATACACATCATTGATTCTAGGAACATGATGGGGTTGATGTCCTTCCCTGGGGTTGTTTTTGTTGAGTTTCTGTTACGTCCTCCTCCTCCTCCTCCTCCCTCTGTGGCCCCTGAGGCTGTCTGAACTATTCCCAGGCCTTGACTCTCAGACATACACATATCTGAAGCCAAGTTCAGAGGCTAAGGTTGCCTCAAACACACGCTGTTTGCTATATACACCAAGCCATTCTTATCCCTCTTCCTCTCATTGTGCCTCATTGTTTTTATGCCTCCACGCCGGCAATGGCCATGGCTGGAGGCATTATGTTTTCTGGTTGTCCATCCTATTCTCATGAAATTGATATCTCAATAACGTCTTGAGGGGATTTTCTCAAATTTGGCACAAAAATCCACATGATAAGATTTTGGGGGGGGGTCAAAGGTCACGGTAACTTTGACCTTGTATCTCTTAAACTCTTGAATGCTATATCTCAAGAATGCCCTGACGAAATTTCTTCAGATTTAGCACAAACGTACACTTGGACTCAAGAATAGAATGATTTGATTTTGGTTGTCAAAGGTCAAGGTCACTATGACCTCTTCTGTCTCCTGTGAACGCTGTATCTATGAAGAAAGCCTTGGATTTTAAAATATTTTTAAAATTTGGAACAAATGTTCACTTGGTTTCAAGCGTGAAATTACTTTAGCGGTCAAAGGTCAAGGTAATTTTGGCCTTTTATCCTTCTTATTCTCAAGAATAAGACTGACTCATGACTGTCATATCTCATGAATACCTTGAGAGAATTTCTTCAGATTTGGTACAAACGTCCACTTGTACTCAAGAATTAACTGATTAGAATTTGGTGGTAAAAGATCACTGTGACCTCACAAATATATTTTAGCCATAACTCAAGCATTTCAGTGGTAATTATTATTATTATTATTTATTAATTAAAATTTTGCACAAATGTTTAATGTTATAAAATTATGTAGTGGTGATATTTTATATTCAGAAGATCGAAGGTCACTGTAACCTCCATGTTTTAGAAAAACATTTTTTCTAGCCATTTAATGTCACATCTCAGGAACAGAGGAGGAGACATTTGATCAGATTGAATTAGTGACGCTAATCTCGTGTCCACCTTGATCTGTGCTGATTGTATAGATCTTCTATCCTGCTTGGAGGCAAGATTTTTGTGAAACAGCCACATTTTCACAGACATTTTTGTAAACTGTTTGTGCAACTTCAAACTGCTGCATGGAGCCATAACCCACAAGGCAAAAATTCTAGTTCTAGCATCAATCTTTTTCTTCCCCTGTTTCCTCTACCTCTCCATGGCAGCGTGCAACTGCGACGCAACAGGCTCGGTCCGCGATGACTGTGAGCAGATGTCGGGTCTGTGTTCCTGCAAGACGGGAGTGAAGGGCATGAGGTGCAACGTGTGTCCAGATGGAAGCAAGATGGGCATGAACGGCTGCGACAAAGGTAATAAGAGATAGTACCGAGGCAACTGGTGGGGCGTTGATAAACTGCATAAACACACACACACACATTTTCTCTCCATCATTCTCAAGAGTCTGCCACTCATCTGAACCGCAGATCATTTCTTTCTCTGTCTGCTTTTCACATCCATCTGGTTTATTGGCACAGGAGGGAAGTGAAGCAGGGCAGTTAATTGATAGTGATTTGGAAAATGCTGAATTGTATAAATGACATATGCATGACACACACCCCATTTGTATTCTCTCTGCACCATACTTGGGAAGATTCACAACACTTGTATGTTTATACGTCTGCATAAAGATTATTAATTACTCAGATTAATAATGAAAACTGCTGCAGTGATTGCACAAGCTAAAAAGATGGTTGAAGGAAAGGTTAGTTCCTGCTGTGGGGGCCTGCAGCTTCTTGATTAAGATGCACCATCAGATATCGACTGGAAGTCAACCGCTTAATGAAGCCAGCAGTCCCAGCACAGTGGTGGGGCACTCTGCCACACACCCCGCTAGATGAAAAAGACAAGGTACTGAGAAGTGGTAGCACATGAAAGCAGGAGCCAAGGGATGGGGGGTACTCTAAGCCTGTGTGATGTTGCAACAATGCAAAGACCCCCGCTCTCTCAGCCTGGCAGGTGGATGGCGGGCTCCCCGGCTACAGTTCCTGCCGCGGCAACTTCAAGGCTTCAAACGCACCTTTGGAGAGCTTCGGGAGAGATCTGTGGGAAAAAAAGAGCCAAAATATCCTGAGTGCACACCTTTACACAGTTTTTTTTGTTTTGTTTTTTACCACAGTTTGGCAGTTTGGGAAAAATGCTATGGTGAAATCATGAATAATTCACACTGTGTATCGCACAGGTAACTAGAGAATTTTATGGTTACATTACCGTCGCGCTATTGTGGTTGTAAAGAGATTCACTTACAGAGACAAACTTACAGAGTAATGAAATAATGTCGCACACTGTGTCCCCAACTCCTACACATATTTTAAAAACAGCCAGAGTGGGATGAGAGGCGTCAGGGGTGGTTGCTTTGTGCACTGCTAGCTCAGTAGCTCTCTGGTTATTAACAAAAATGTTAACGCCATCCCATAGCAAATACCTGAACTTTGAACTTCTAGCATAAAAGATATGATACTTGACAGCTCTTTGGATACCACAGCCAAAAAAAAAAATTCCAGACACATAAAATAGGATATTACTTTTCCTTTTCTATATTTTGAACCTGCCCACAGTGCTGGTGCAGAAACAAACACTGAAGACCCTTTGACTTTCTTCCTCACTGTTTCATGTGTGCAGTCTTGGGGTTGAAGATCTCATTGTAGACCTGTTTTATTTATCACTTCCGTACTTTTTTTTGCTATCAAATACATAATTAATGGAGATTGTGTAATTTAAGACATTTTTTTTTTTAGTAAATTTAATGCAGTTTGATATCTCCGTGCTGTATTTGTGAGTTAAAACCGTAGACTAATGGAGGTAGCTACCATGATGGCAATGGTGTCATCAATTGGTGTGTGGACACTCGAACACACTTAGGACACACTTGAAGTCAAGAGTCTGGCATTTTGGTCATCGCCATCTTGGATTTTTGGAGCCAGAAATTGACCATATGGAGAGGGTGGAAATAAACCTAACGCTAGCTGCCTGTTAGCTTAGCTGGCATTGTGCATTTAAAGTAGTTTTAATGCTAATTTTTGCTAATGCAGCCAGAGCATCTTTTAGTACAACCAAATGATAAAAAACAACTTCTTTAGATAACTAAAATGTTACAGTTAACCCTCATGAACTGAAAACACTCTGAAATAGCAACAGCTACAGCTACGCCTTTACTCTGTGCAGTCGTTTTTGGGTTACCCCAAGGTTAAGTTATCTTGCTAACACTGTGGCAGTGGTAGCATAAAACCATATTTTGTTCCAGGTTGTAAATATTTCTGCTGTAAAGTTGGGCATTTTAACATGGGGGTCAATGGGGAGTCAAGTGGCCATCAGAGGAACTGCGGTTTTGCCACGTCCATATTTGCTTAATTGTCACCCTTAGAGGACGCCACATAATTAGAACAAGAGCTTGACCTCTGAAATGTAACCTCTGTTATACACGCTGAAGCTAGAGATTAGATTTGTGTCACAAATTAGGTGAGAGGATCCAGACTTCCACTGGTCCCAGCTCTATAAAATTTTTGTGTGGATCTAAGTCTTTGGTATGTCATCATAAAAATGTAGAGGAAGCTTTGAAGCAACAGCAGCTGTATTATTACTATCCTATTAACATACAGTGCAAATTAATGTGTTACTTTTGTTTTATTTCACTTTATATTTAATCAGCCTTTACAGATTTTAAGAAACTAATTTCATGGTTGTTTAACAGGCAGAATTTTTGCAAAAGTTCTGTAATTGTGAAAGTTCAGCTTTAAATATGCAATGCAAATGTATCTTTTAATTTAACTCCGCATTTCACACAAATGCCACAACAGAAATGATAAAGCAGCTGTTCTCCGTTGCTGTACACTGTTTGATTATAAATGTGTAACAGCAAAAATCCATTTCTTCCACAGGTCCTGAGGCCCCGACTTCATGTGAAGAGTTAGTGTGCAGTTTTGGAGCCACTTGCATTGAAGTGGACAACCAAGCCCACTGCGAGTGCCCTTCACCTGACTGTGACGAGAAAAACAAAACCAAGGTGGGTCTTTCAAACTTTCCGCACCTAAGAAATAAGTTGCTTGATTTACAAGTTTGCGACAGAAGAACATTGTTTCAGTGTCCTACAGGGAGTTAACATGTGTTCCCACCTCCCCTCTCTCCATCTCTGTCACCGTGGAGCAGGTGTGTGGCTCAGACGGGGTGACCTATGCCGACCAGTGCCAGCTGAGGACCATAGCCTGTAGACAGGACAAGGACATCACAGTGCTACACTTCGGACAGTGCACAGGTGAGCCCCGTCGCAGCCTCCATGCATCACGCGTCGCACGGATGGCCAACTGTTGTCAGGCCCCGATCAAAAGATAATGAGCGGAGCCCTGGGCCCCAAATTATCCTCCTCCTGCTGTTTCTCCTCTTATCCATCTCTCTGTCTCTGTCTCACAAAGTAAAGTCACAGCAGCATGCAAATGTGCCTTGAAATTTTGTGTCAACAGGAAAACACTTGCACATTATACCGTGGCTATGCAATTTCAATCACACGTTTTTAAAGAGATACTTCACCAATTTTAAACCAGATTTGTATCCTAACATGGTAGTGTATGTCAGTGAACTGTGGTAAACTTCCCTCCTTTTAACAAGTGCCTAGATATCCCTCCTCCCCCTGTGGAAACTCTGCCAGATGATGTTAGTTGATGCAAAACACGTCATCCGGTGGTGCTTCATCGGCTTTCGTGGCTGTTGCTCTAACTATAGGTTGTGTTTCCCCATTTTCATATTGCCCGCCACCCATGCGACACTGCGGGCACAAAGACTACAGACCTAGATCAAGAGACTTACCCACCTCTCTGTCTCTTGCTCTCTCAAATTCAGACCGAAATCTAACCAAATGGTAAAACTAGGCAGCGCTGATCGAATATAAATCAAGATGATGTCACTTCATTGTCTGCTTCTCTTCTTAGAAGTTTTCAGAAACATACAATACTGTGCAAAAGTCTTCTATTTATTTCTCTGTAGTCTCTATCCTAAAATACAACCAGAACCTACAGAAAATATGTAAAAAATAAAAAATACATATTTTAGAATAAAAAAACTTATATAGTATTTAGTGTGACCTCACTTTCCAGGTAGCATGTCTTTAAATCTCCTGTGTGGACAAGAGATTTACAATACTTCTTACTCCAGGTTTCATTCAAGACATGTCTAAAGCTCAGTGTTGATTGTGAGCTACATATTGCTATGGTTGTATGATTCTGTGTTACATGCTAAATGTTGAATATATATGTATAAATATATATATATATATATATATATATATATATATACATCCTCATTACAACTATGCTTAAACAGCAAATCGATGGTGGTCTAAGACTTTTGTACAGTACTGTATTTTAACGCCCTGTGAAGCTGCAATAGCGAGCGCCCACTCCCATAGGAAGTGGGCGCCATTCTGCTTCCTGCACAGTGAAAAGAGAGGCCAAAAAAACTGACATCAAATTATAAAACTGAGCAGGGCTGATTGAATATGAACAAGATTCTGTTACTGAGCTGATGCCTCAAATGTTTTCAGGAACATATTTTAGCTTACCATTTAACTGTAACATCAGATCTGAAAGGCTGCCATTGTTACACACAGACTTGTCCATATTACGTCACCCACCAGCGGGAGCATTTATTAGTGTGGTAAGGCTTGCTGCATTCTGATATTTGTAGGTTTTCTACTGTTTTGAGCAGAAATTTTCTTTTTCTCTTTTTCTCTGGTCATGTAGCACCAATTTCCAAAGTATTTCTACAGCATGGCTTAGTTTTATGTGGGGAACCCCTTTTATTTCTGTGAAATTCTTTTTAAAGCACATTTAAATATTTTATTTTAAAACATCACATTCTGATTCATGGATAAGATCACATGTAAGGAGTTTGCGTTCTGCTTCTGCTCTTCATTGTTTTAGTACTGCGCTTTTTCAAGCTGCATGATTAGGATTGTCTCATAGCAAATATTTATATTGAGTTCATTTCAGTGAGTACATAGACTACAGTATAGTAACCTCTGCCCACTTGCTCACGAGCTGCCAGGTGAGAGCCAAATAATGTGCAACACTGGAGAAAACTAAGAAAAAGAGAGACATTGTAGCGTTTTAAAAACCCAACAGCTCTATAGTTTGACTGGAGTCTGCAATCCCACACGACAGCAATGACACTTCCTCTTTGCTTTTTCACCCCTCTGTTGGGATTTGGCTTCATCTTCAAACCCTCCTGTTGGGAAATGCGTCAATCGCTCTGCAGCTTTACGCTGTCAGGAACACGACGCCCCTTCACTATGACAGCGGGTGTGCAGAATGTGTGTACTGAGCGAAAGTTGCAGCTCTTGCCCCTCGGTCCAGATGCTGATGGACATTGTTTGCATCAATGTAATAGGTGCTGGGACACACGCCAAGGCCACGGTTTTCATGTACAGTGAAGTTGTCGCACTCACTGCCAGCTTGCGTCACGACGGGGTTCTAGAGACGCCGCCGGCAAGCTCAGTGGGGGAGAGGAGTGCCAGCTGTGTGGTTCTGGCCATGAGCCATTGCCAGGTGTCTCGCATTTTGGGGGGGAAAAATGTTCGTTCACCTCTTTGCTCAGTGGGCACAGATCAGGTGACCAAACACTGTGTCGCCAGTCGTCTCCCCTGAGCGCTCTTTGTCAGACCCAAACTAGGTCATATCCATAGGAGGCGAGGCTGTTGACACGGTCTGTGTTGAATTGCTGTTGCAGGTACACAGATAAAGAATCCAAATATGCTCGGCGAGAGATCGACAAGGCTTTGATAAGTCCCCGAACATCTGGTACTTACAAATTCAGTGCCGTGGGTTACCGGCAAAAGGAGCCAAAATCCAGTCTGGTTTCACATTCCTCTGTTGCCAGGCAATAGAGATGTGGGTTGTGTGTAATCCCTCACCTAGCATTGCTGCACACAGAAGGCAAGAAGACGCCTCGCAGCGGACTCTTTCTCTATTGAACCCTCAGGGGAGGAACAGACAGGCGAGCGCTCGGGCCCACCGACAGCCACAGAGGATCTTTTAATTTCTTCTCCCGGATGCGGTCGCACTGCGGGTAGCTGCTCCGCTGCTGCTGTCGGCTCGGGGGTTAGATCTCGAGCTCATTTCACGTGTGGCTGGGTGCGAATTAGCATTTGCTCTGCCTCCACCCCTCACCATGGCACAGCCCCTGCCTGCCCTCCCTCCCGCTGTTTACATGCAGTGCTTCCAGTCTCCCGGCCCTAAGCGCTATGGCATGCTAATGCTCACCGAGCTGCTCTGTGGCTTGACAAGCGAGCAATGCCAAGGGCCTATATAAATGAGTGGATATTGATCCTTTTTTACATCATTGATCTGTCGCGACTTTTTTTTATTATACCACAGAGTGTGACTACTGCGGCACAGTCGGCCACTAATGGGCAGGCTGAAAAAAAATCCTGCAGGAGAAGCTCTTTAAAATCTTTCTGCTTGTGACAGAGAACTTTGAGCTAACTGTGATGTTACCCAGCTCCCTCTGAAGTCCCCAAGTTAAAAGGCAGCACAGCCACGGAGCATAGGGAGGAGTTTTTTTCTAGTTACTTTGCTGTGTCTCAGCAAAAGATGAATATCCGAGAAACCCAGCAAAAAAAAGCAAAAGTGACTGTACCAAGAAGCAGAGGGAGGGCTTTTGGACTGATGAGCAAATTCTGGCGCCGGGGGAAAATGGCCACCAAGTTGGCAATGACCTGCCTCTCCCATATGGTGTTATCACCTGTAGGTTTGCGGCAAATTGGCAACGAGTGCCAGCATATGGCGTCGGCAGCCCTCCGCCTGCATGTTAGGGTCTGTTGCCTCCACCATCTCGCTCCTCCATGTCCTGCGATTTTCTGTCATTACACAATCCCTCATTCTGTTCCCACTGTTTGCTTTGCCTATTCTCCCACTGCTAGCTTTGTTAACCTGTCTTTTCTTTCCGATTTAAACCGTGTTCTTAACACTTTTGTCCCTATCATTTCCTTCTTGGCTCTGTGGTTCTCTTGTCTTTCCTCTCCGGTCTCCTTAATCCAGATTTTTTCTCCTCCTCCTCGCTGAGCGTGGCTGACACCACAAACAATCTTAATAACCACCTTTCAACAATAACTACACGACTGAGACAAGCCAAGACGACAGTGATTTTTTTTTTCCTACCATGTGACACAACAGTCCATTGCTCCACTGAGAGGAAAAAAAGCAGAAAAAAAAGGCAAATGGACTGTTAAACCTGATTAAGAGAAGCATCAGCTGAACAGACTCTGCTGCCAGTCCCTCTCTCCTCTTTTCTTTCGTTATCCCGTGTCACGGCGCTCGCTGCTCAAGATATGCACACACACCCAAACACACATTAGGCACTTCCCAGGGAGCGGGCCGCCTGACGCTAAGCTTGGCACCTGACTGACAGGTGTAGCCAAGAGGAAAGGCAATGCATGCCACTATTCTTGGCGATAGCATCACTGCTCTGTGCACTCCACTCCAAATCTCTCTCTCTCTATACAAATATCTGTCGAGCTTTAAGCTGACATCCCGTGTGTCTCCCAGGCTTTCTGCCGTCTCAGTAGGTATCACATTTCACACCCGGGTGAATAATTGCCGATCAAATAGGCGATTATAGCAGTGTAATTAAGTCCTACACATAATGTTAGGCGAATCCTAATGAGGCGCAAATCTACAGTATAGGGATATTTTTTTTCATCTTCTGTTCATTTCACCCACACATCTATACTCGTGGGACGTAAAGAAGTAAAGCAAGAACGACAGTATTGTCACGCCTGCTTGCCTCGGCTAAATCCGAAGTGCTCACTTACGTAGCATCTCCCTGCCAACTTCACTTCTCCCCCTCAGGAGTTTTTGTCCTATTTATCGTTCTTTTATCGCAGACAGTTTGTCCTTTTGCACCAGAGCTTTTTGCATTGGTAATGATGGTCTCTCTGCAGAGAGCCTCTTCTCTCTCCCTCATTTGGAGTGATTTTTATGTTGCTGCGTTTGTGTGTGTGTGTGTGTGTGTGTGTGTGTGTGTGTGTGTGTGTGTGCGTGCGTGCGTGCGTGCATGTGTGCGTGTTTGCGTGTGTCTGTTGACAGCAGTGTGTTTGTGGTGGCGTTGACGGATGCTCATGCTCTCTGCAAGCAGCAGTGTGCTGTCTTTGAAGCCAGAGTTAAAGCCGGCTTTTTTTGCCCCATTTCTATCAATCATTCATCACCGGAGGCACTGGCTGTTGGTGATTAAAGCTTTGCTACTGGAGGGCAGCATTTGAATATGGATATATAATTCATAGGCATTGGCACAGCATGCACACAACACATGAACACGCATATTGTGTACACACATACATGCCATATGCGTGCACACACACACACTGCGCATTGTGCATTGACACCAACTGGAGTAGTTTAACCCTGTCTGGGCACATAACTCATCTGCAGCCAAAACCCACTGCAGTGCATATAACTCTGACTGCAGTATGTCATCTGCTGGCATATTCCATATTCACTCTGCATATGGATGCACTTCCATTACTTAAGGTTTGTCAGATAAAGAGTCTTGACATCTCATCCATTGCAGGGTTTTTAATCAGTGGTTGCTTTTACAGATGGGAGTCTGCATATGTTTGTGTGCTCTTTTTTAATGTAATTTCATAATGACATTGTTGAGCATCAGGGAGGAGGGTTAGAAGATTAAAAAGGGCATATTATTCAGTAAAAGCAGAGGTAAAAAGTTATTGTCAACAGTAGGTTGTAATAACCGTTAAGTGGCTTTGTTTTGCTTTATTGGCTAATGATGTTTTTATTTCCTCTGGTGTGGTTTCTGAGGTTGTAACCGAGTTAGGTGAAGAAAAATCAAACATTTTCATCGTCATTCATCCATTGCTTCCTCCCCTTCCCTCCACCAGAAACCATCACTGAGCCGGCAGACCGACCCACCCCCAACCCCCCCGCCTCCACCCCAAGCTCAGCCGCCGCCTCCACCACCCCCGCCCCCTTCCACCCTAACATGGTGCAGGCCATCCCGCCTCCAAGGACGGCTGAGAAAGAGAGCCCTGAGCACACCTCGTCCCCCACCCTCATCTACAACCGAGCAAACCACCACCACCCCATCCGCACCCAGCCGCCTCAGTCCACCGCTGCTGCCGCCACCTCCGCCCCAACTCCCTCCGCCGCCGCGGTCTCCTTTGAGGGATCGGGCAGTGGGGAGCCAAGCGGGGACGACCAGACCGAAGAAGAGGAGGAGCAGGAAGAGGAAGCAGGTAGCGGCGTCCCACCAGAGGCCAGTGGGGCAGAGGAGCCTGTCGGTAAATCACTGCTCTTTCACTTCATTACCCATAATGCTTTGAGGGGTGTGTGGGAGGGTCTTTTTTTCCATCAAGGGTTTGAACTCAGTCTTCTTAGTCGACATCACACATTCATGCCATCATGTGTTAATTAAGGGTTACATTAACATCAGCACAGGCTTCCGTATTTCTATGCAAATTGAGACAAATGTCAAAAGCAGGCAGACAGGGAGGAGAAATCTTTGTAAACACACGCCGTTAGTGTCATTTCCACTCGCTTAAGATGTATAACTCAATTTCAGACAGAAAGGAATGTATTTGCATGGTTCAGTGTTGCTACATCACCCATGCTCTTTTCTCCCATTCCACCGGCACGCTCGCTCTCAACAGCTAGCAAAACAAACCCAGGCTCTGTAAAATACACTCTCGGCAGGCCAGATGAAACTGCTGGCCCGCATCTGGAGGATCTCTGGAGCCTGACTTGACAGGCTGATGTGACTAGGAGGTTGAGGTGTGAGTGTGTGTGGGGGCTGCGTACCTTGTCACATGACTAGTGTCAAATCTTTCCCGACATGCCCCCCTGACTGTAACAGCAGGCCGCGGTTCCTGGGCCTCAGCTTGGACAGCAAGGGATGACTGAGACTTTTCAATCAGACCTTTTTTTTATTATTTTTCTGTTGTTGTTTTCTATCCATCCATCCACCTCCCCTGACAGCTTGCAGTAACAGGATAGGATTGATGGAACAGCGTGGCCCCAGTGTGCTCTTCCTCGGCTCTTCCTCCTCCTCCCCTCTCTCTCCTTCTCCCGGAGTCTTAGATTTATTCTCTTGTCAGAGGCTGACCAAAGTGCTCGGTGGCGCGAGAGACATGTTGCCTGTCTGCCAAGGAGACCCCGTAGCTTGTGGCTGTGGTTGTTTGTGTGTGAATGAATGTGTATTCAAGCATGCCTGGGTGTGTTTTTCCCATTTTGCGTGCTCGCTGAAATACTATCGCTCACGTCAATCTGTGATCAGAGTGTGAGCAGATTAGGAGATTGTATGATTGTGATTTCAACATGGATATTAAAACCTACACTAATGCATTTCTTTATGATTGTGTGTATGTTTTATATGTATGTTGAAGTCTAATTTTTGATGTGTGTGTGTAATTTAAATTATCTTCAGGGGCAGTGGCGGATCTCCCTAAAAGCAACACAGGCAGCTGCCCAGTGTGTTACCTCAGTTGTTTATTTGTGTTTATTTTTCATTAGCTCTTGATCTTGTTAATAATGAATTCAAAAAATATACATTAAAGGAATAGTTCTGATTTTTTTGAGGTGGGGTTGTATGAGGTACTTGCTGCTGCTGGAGTCCAACCAGGAAGCTAAGCAATGTACTGCTATTGATGGGGCAGGCAACAAAATGTATTTTAGCCACCTGAAAAAAAGTAATACCTAAAAATGTCAATAACAGTTTAAGTGTATGCTATATTGAGAGTATTTTCACTGATTTACCTTGTCATCACATAGCCCAGTTTTACAGGGAAGCTATAAACGGCTCCAGTTCCACAATCTATGCTCTCGTCAAAGCCACATGACTCCATTAAGAAAAACAATACTTTTAGCTATCTGAGCATAGGAGCTGCTGGTCTACGCTGCTTCGATCAGTTAGTTAATTAGTGTTTTTGTGTGATTTTGGTGACAGAACTTACCCCTTTAAATACCAAAGCTACACGATAGCCCAAACTAACTAACTAATTGAGGCAGTGGTAGGCAAGCAGCTCCTGTATTCAGCAAAGATAAATCACTGTTTTTCTGAATGGAGTCTGGTACTTCATGACTGCTTCTTTTGCCGATTTAAAGTCACTGTCTGACAGTAAGGCAAAGCAGGTTACATGCTCTCAATTTAGCATTCACGTAAACTGATATAGATTGTTTTTTTGTAAGGACTCTTTTAAGGTGCCTAAAATGAGTCTTCTTACTGTCCCCTCCACAGCTGTAGATTGCTAAGCCTCTGTGTCGGACTCCAGCCTGTTTCTCCAAATTGGGAGCATGCTGACTGACATTGACTTTAGTGTATATATGTTAATACACACCCCATACACCCTTTAATTATAAAAAATATTTGGGGTGGGTGCAGAGGAAGCATACTTAGGGTGCTAAATGTGCAAGATCTGGCACTGTTTAGGGACATATTTCAGACTAAAGACCACTTAAGTGGAGATGGTTTGTGCATTTTGGGACAAAAGCTGTGTCCGCAGTTGGGAAAAGCTAATTTATTTGGTTAAGGTTATTGTTAGATTAAGATAAGGATACGGCAAATAGTGGTTAGGGTTAGGTCTCCAAGAAATAAATACAAGTCTCTTTAATGTCCCCAAAAGGGTTGTAAGTAAACGTGTGTGTGTGTGTGTGTGTGTGTGTGTGTTACTCCTATCTCCCTCTCCTCATGTCACTGAGTTTGTCCAATTCAGAGTTCACGTATCACTGTCTGAGTATATAAATGTGAGCAGGCCAGAGGTGTGCGTTTGTACGTGTTTTTGTATCCCCGCTCTGTTGAAATTTGCCCTTATCTGTGGCCGAGCGTGTCACTATGCGTGTGTGTGTGTGTGCATTTATTTGACAGCTTTCATGGCTCCCACTGGAGTCATGCGGTGTCCCCTTGCTGTTGTGCACTGCCCTCTTTTCCCCAGCCAGTGCTCACCTCTTCAGCCCAGCATCTGTAAATCTGCAAACCACACGCCAACAGATGCCCTATAAACCCCTCCACCCCCACCCCCACCCCCCCGTCTCCTTTGACCGCGAGTCCTTGAGCGGGACGTCCCTCGCCTCTGACGTCTTTACGACTTGTTTAGCCGCTAGCTGTTTGCCTCCACGATTATTTCTAATCTCTGTGCGGCCATAAACTGCGCCGCTTCGACCAAGACACCCCCTCCACCAGCACCATCATTAGAGGGGACGGAGCTCCACTGCTGTTACACACTCTCATCCTTCAGAGAGAGAAAGCCCAGCCACTTTTATGTCTTTTATGTCCCAAGATAGCCAGATATTCAGGGACCATATCGCAAACACGACTGTATGTATTTTTTCTCCTGGGAAGCCTTGAAGGTAACTGTCAGCCAATCAGCAGTGGGTAGTTATCACATCCCCTCATCATTTAAAGTGCTCCGTGTGTGACACGACTGGCAACAGTGGCCATTATGTGTTCTCCACCCGACAAAATGAGTTCCAGGTGTAAAATCAATTCCCACCAAAATGACATATAATCATTCCTGACAGATGCCTCGGTTAACGTCTAATCACAGGTCAGCAGACTGAGAACTCGCGACCATCTGCAGAAGAAAGAGCAAGTTGTGGAAAAAACACAAAAGATTTTGTAGGTTTGGACTTTAGAAACACTTCCCATCCTCCAGAGCCCTGGAAAGTCTCTCCCCTCTGAGATAAGCTGGATTGAATTTATGAATTTTCCGAAGCTTCATGAATTATTATGAGCCCCTGTGTATCACCCCCTCAGGTCCCACGTTGGCAAGCACCACTGTACCCACAGCTGAGGACAGGTCGTCCTGTGACAACACAGAGTTCGGCTGCTGCCCCGACAGCAAGACACCGTCCAGCACTCCAGATGGCGCCAACTGCCCCTGTAAGTCAGAATACCCCTCCAAAAAAACACTTTCTCTACCCTGTTATCACCTTGATATTACCCTGTTCTTCCTCCTCTGTGTTTCTGTCTCCTGCTGGCATATATTATATGAGACTAGATCCTGATGGGACTTCACGTTTCTGGGTTTTACTATCTATATTTTAAGATAGAGTAAGAAAGTATCAGAATTTGCAATTAGCTAGCTTTAGATATATCCTCTCAGATTTTAAAACATTCAAACAACGAAAACTTATATATGACCGTTTACTTTCTTTCAAAGAACTAATGAAGCATACTGCTTTCATGCCCGTTCATTAAAGGGATAGTTTGGATTTTTTGAAGTGGAGTTGTATGAGGCGCTGACAAGAGGCAGAAATGGAAACTTCCTGCTCCTGCTGCAGCAAAAGAATGTGTTTTAGCCACCTAAAAAGTTACACCTTAAACAATATCAGTATACGAGATTATTTTCACCGCTGAATCCTCTCTGTCAGACAGCGATTCCTGAACTAAAGCTGTTATATTACTTCCTATAAAGCCAGACTACATTAAGAAAACTGTGATTTAAAATCACTGAACACAGGAGCTGCTTTTTTTTCTTTGTGTTATTGTGAATTTTGTGTTTTAAAGAGTTAATTCGGATTCACTGAAATCACACAATGACACAAATTAACTAACTGATAAAAGAAACAGTAGACCAGCAGCTCCTATGTTCAGCATTAATGCCTTCCCTGTCAAAATGGGCTGTCTGATGGAAAGGTAACGCAGTGAAACAAATCAATATAGCATACACTTAAACTGATTTAAATTTTTTTAGGGTTGCACTTTTTTAGCTGGCTAAATTATGTTTTGTTGCTGACCCCTGTCCAAAGCAGTACATTGCTTTCATTTCTGACTCCAGCCTGCTTCTCCAACCTGGGGGCGTGCCCACCACCATCATGTAGATAATACACTGACTATGAATAAGTACAAACAACCAAACCAGAACTTTCCCTTTAAGTATGGAGCTGGAGCCATTAGATGATTAGCTTAGCTTAGCATAAAGGCTGGGAGCAGGGGGAAAGAGCTAGCCTGTTGCTCCAAAGTTGAAATAAAAAAATACTTTTGCTATTAAACACATACACAAACATGATAACAATTTGTAGTTTTTTAATGATTTATGAGCATTTTGCAAGGTACAAGGTAGATTTATTAGTCATTATTTAAAAACATAGTTTAAAAATGTAATGGGTATTTTATAAATGGATCAGATTCCCAGCTGTTTCACATAATCTTTTTTACCATACGTGTCTGGAAAAAAGGAGCACTTTGCACTTATGTTTCTGTGATTTAAAACTGGATTTTTTTTCATCTATGGAACACAGTCCCAGAACTTCCACTTTGACTTTGACTTCCACTGATACCTCATGCTAGTAATCACCCGCTTTACTATTACTGTACTGAATGCAGAGTGGCACTGCACAGACTGCTCATCTAACGTCTCTCCTTCTATTTCCTTCTTTTTTTAAATCCCCTGTCTTCAATTTATAACCTTAATTTGTTGATGCATTGAGTATCAACACAATATTTTTTTTCATATTTAATGTTTACTTCGGGAATAGTGATATTGTGCCATCTGCCTTAAACAACCAGATGAGCAGGTGCTGTTTTTTTTCACTCTGCGGTATTCTTTCATGAATCACCAGCCTCATATGTAAATGATCATGTTGGCAGGTGGCAGTAAATAAAAAAACAATCCATAAACTGTGGAAGTCTCCTCTCAGTTATCTGTGGTTATCAGTTTGATGACACAAAACAGTATGACTGATATTAGTCATACAATGGCTGATTCCCAGTAAGATTCATTTTCTTTCATTATTCTCTACAAATTTAAATGAACTTTGGTTTGATACGGGAGTCAACTTCATATTTTAGGTTTATAAATAACCATCAGCGTCTCTATTCCTGCTTTTTCTGTCTCCTTTCACCTTCTTCTCTGTTTATTTTAATGTCCCACCTCTCCTTTTATTCACCCCCTTCACACACACCTTCTTCTCTGTATCAGTCGGTATCTCCCTCTCCAGCTATATCTCACTCTTTTCTCTCCCTGAACTCAGTCAATCTCAGTCCAGTCTTGCATCAGTTCATTTCTCTGTGGAGTTGAGCGAGGAGAAAGAAGAGAGACTACCAGAGGCCGACGAGTGCCGTTGTACCAATCAGTGCCTTCTGCCAGACTCGGTTCATAAAGATAAAGGGCTTCTTTCTCCCCTTTGCTTCTTCGTCTCTCTCCCTGCCTCCATCCCTCAGCTGAAATCTGCTCTCTATTTGTCCCAGTGGTGTTAGTCTGACTGATTGTGAAAGGAGGAATTCTCTATGGCTCCGAAGGGAGCTCCAGGTCATGACTTTAAAGAGCCGAGGCCACAAATTAGCACGTGGTGTTGCATTTCTGCCGTGTTGAAGGTCCCAAAGCCTTTCAATAAACCAGCAGAGTTCAATGCCACACAATCCATAACATCATCTGAAGATATGAGGCCACCTTTGGCCCTCCGAAGCCTCATTGTTTTCACTGAATTTACAGCCAAACACACATCTGTTCAGGTTACACTGGATGACATTTGGCTCCAAATCCAGACGATAGAGGAATGTGCTCTATGAGCACCTGTGACAGGTTTTAGCTGTAAAACAACAGTTGTTACAAATCCGCCAAAGCCTGTAAATATTTATCTCAGCCAACAATGACAGCGCGGCGGCAATCAATACTTCATTCAGCTCAAGTGTTACCAATAAAAGCAGGCAGCGCGATAGGCTGATCGATATGCCGGATCTTTTTCCTCCTGAGGAGGGTTTAGCCGAGCCTGCACTCATTAGAAGTGAAATGACACGTCCCTCATGCGAGAATATACATCGTCCTCCATCTGATTGTACCGTCCAGTTTATTGATGTGTGCCCGGCTGTCTTGAAAAGGACTCATTCTTGGCTGTTCCAATCTTCCCATTTTATTGAGACATCAAATAGTGGCTCAAGGTTGAGTTTAGTCCAAAGGAGATGTTTGAAACCCTTTTTGTATTCTGTTGTAAAGCTTCAAAGTGGACGTCAGACCTTGGTTAAGAATGCTTAAAGGGATAGTTTGGATTTTTTGAAGTGGAACTGTATGGGGTACTTATCTATAGTCAGTGTACTACATCCAGTAGATCAGTAAGTCGGCTTGGCAGCAGTTTGGAGAAGCAGGTTGGAGTCCTACACAGACGCTAAGCAATGTACTGCTGCAAATGGGAGAAAGCAACAAAACATATTTTAGCCACTATGGTTTGGGGGTATGCAATATTTAATACCTTCATTCTTTCCTGAAACATCACCAGGGTGTACGGTATATGATGGTATCAGTATTAATTAATTTTATTAATTAATTGGCGAGTCTTAAGTGTTTACTCATCATAAATTAGGGTTATTAGGCCTCTTAAAAAGTCCCACCTAAGAAAAGTTCTGAATCTATGCTCTCATCAAATCCACCAGACTCCATCGACAAAAAAAAAAAAGCTGAGTCGATCAGTAAGTTAGTCTGTGTTATGGTCTGACTTGAATCCTGTGAATCCTGACTATGTCTTCTTCTCTCGTCCCTCAACCTGACCAACTGACAACTACGTGAACTGCACCAACTAGCTGTTTGACCAATGCCTGCACCATACTATAAACATATCCCACTTTTCAGACATATCCCAATTTCACTCTTACACTAATCAACGAATTTTGAACGGCCGTGAAGCGGAGTGATACATGCAGAGTTAAAATTTAACAGTGCCAGTGATGTTGCACTCCAATTTTAGCACTAATGGAATGCCTCTCCACCAATCAAATTGCCTGGTCGTAACTAACTCTTGTATAAGAGAAACTATTTACATAACACTATATTTATAATTCTTTTAATTGTGTATTTAAGATGGTGTTACAGAAAAGAAAATGTTATTTTTTTGCACTTTCTAAGGTCATGTATTTGTCGCTTTTTGGGGTTTTTTTTAAACTTTTTTTTCTTTTTGTTTTTTTGTCTCTTTTTTTGTAATTTCTCACATATTTTTGGGCCATTTCTTGTTAAGTTGCTTATTACCTTCCACCCATGTTTTTGTAAGAAATCAAGCCAATTTGCTCAGGTTTCAAAGGGTTTAACACCAGAGTGACACAATAACACAAACAAAATAACGGATCGAGGCAGCAGCAGTTCCTGTGTTCAACAATATTAAATCACTGCTTTTCTCAATGGAGTCTGGCTTTAAATACAGCAATACAACATCTACATTTTACTGTTATAAATCACTGTCTCACAGTAAGGTAAAGGAGTGACCATAGTTTAAATTTAGCATGCGCTTTTTTTCCAGTCCCCTCCACAGACATTGATTGCTTAGCTTCCTTGTCAGACTCTAGCCTGCCTCTCCAAACTGGGGGCGTGCTGACTGACATCTATTGTACGTAATACGCTGACTATGGATATGTACCCCATACAACCCCACTTCAAAACATGGGAACTATCCCTTTAAGGGGTTGTTTCACTTACCTGCCATATGACTGAACCATGGAGATTGTTTTGGGTTTATTTGTGCAAGTATTGAGACATCTTTTCTGGTGCCAAAAAGGCTTCAGTGCAACATTGCTTTCTTGGCCCTAATGTGTTGCTCAGAAAAATCACCCCAGGCTCTCCATATGTTACATTTAAACAAGGCAATACCATCCATGTGACATCAAAGATAATGACCAGCAAATGCTCATGTGCAAAGTTAATGGCTCGCTAAGCTCCAGCTACTGTAAAGTCTTCCATATGCCAGCGAGTCTGACAAATCCATTACATTTTACAGTTCACTAGAATCTGATAGTCAAATAGCTCCGTCCCTCCTTTTATCACTCTCTTTCTTCCTCTCGTTACGTCCGTCACGGCAGTGGGCTGGAAAATCACCCTCTCTGATGTTTGTCTTCCCTGCAGATTAAAAGTCAGATCTCTCTCTCTCTCTCTCTCTCTCTGTCCCCTCTGCCCCCCCACCCCCACCCCCACCCCTTATCGGCCAAACCTCGCCCATTTGCCTCTATTTTATGGCCGCCGTCACTTCTGGATTGATGTGTGCTGCCCCGCGAAAGCACTGTAAAGATGGAGGGGGAGACAGAGGGAGCGGGGCACATAGCATGTCTCCAGTGTCTGCTGTCCTTTTCATGCAATTTTAACCAGGCTGTGTCAGTCACCGGTCTGGCGGCATTAAGGAGACAATTACGGCTATCTTTCACGATAATCATACAAGTGCTCTTCCCCGTTGTCCCTGGTGTTGCTCCGGCAGGGGCAGCCATGATTGATTTGGTCAATTTGTTCTGCTGATTACGAGCAGCGTGGAAGCATGGCATCAGCGCCTCGCATGTTCCTCCGCTCTTCACCTCGCACACAAATCCTCTCCGCTTTCAGCTTTATTTCGAGGCCCTCTCTTCTCTGGCAGGAAGAAAAAAAGAAAAAAAACGTATAGAGAGTTGATAAATGTTGGACAACATAACCCTCAAGGTCGCACAGGGAGGAGCTCGCTTTGCTGAAGAAGGCACTTTTGAGAGTGCCTGTGGGCTGTTTCCTCTTGTGTGTTTTGTTTTTTTCCCTCTTGTATTTGTGTGTCTGTCTAACTTGTTGTCTCTTTACCCAGCCCTCCATGCCTCGGCCAGCTTTTGGGATGAGTCTCAGTCTGGTAAAACTGGCCCGTTTTTCCACCTTCCCTCCTTCTTTGTTCCTTCCTCTCATATCTCACAGTCCACCTCTTCCACCACCACAACCTCCACCACCACTACACCCCCCCTTCCCCCAAACTCCAACACACACACAAACACACAATCCATCACTAACCCAAAAACTGGCACCACCCCCAAAACGAGCACTGTGTGAAGGCAGCGGGAACTGAGTGATAGAAGAAGGTTTTGAGCTGCGGTTCTTCAGTATCATATCTTCTTTCCTCTCCTTCCAGCCACCATGAGGTTCGATGGTTCCTTAAACTTGGACCAGGTGGAGGGCCAGGAGATTTTCTACACACCCGAGATGGACGACCCCAAGTCAGAGCTGTTTGGAGAGACGGCCCGCAGCATAGAGAGTGCTGTAAGTGTAGTGTTGGGAATAGTGTTCAGGTAGCAATAATGATATTTGTTTATATTTACAATCTTCTTATCCATCAATATATTTCCATTTCATTCCTATTTTTAGTCTAAGAAACTGTCTAAAGACTGAAAAGTTGAAGTCATCAGCAAAAAAAATTGTACACTACTAGGCTAAAATACAAAAGGATTGCATGGCTTTTGCAGCTGATAAACCTGCACAAATACAACAAAAGGAAACCACATAGTTCTCAAAGCTCTGCAAAGAGTGAAATGCACCTCTGACTATGCAGCCAAGCAAATAGCGTCTTGATTTTCTTGTGCCATTTGCACTTTGAATTAGGTAATATGCATCCATTTGGCGCAAAATGAGCCTTGTTGCAAAAACAGTCCAATTCACAAAGATCAGCGCTAATAGCCACACACAGTTATGTTGAAATTATTAGCATCCACAGAGAGATGGTGGTAAATGAAGTGGTCAGGACCTGAATTGCACTGTCTGAAAATTGCACTTTTCTTTATCTTTCTGTCATTGTTCTGCCGACTGTGTTCTTGGCACAAAGGTAACATGTATACTTGCGATGCGGATTTGCAGTTAGATGCATAAAAAAGGAAATTGCACTCATTTGCAAAACTTTATGGGCGTGTTTGGGCTGTAATATCATTAGCGTGTTACCTTTTGTGAACTGGCCCTTGAGACAGAGCTGGTAACAGCTGAAAGTGATGCCCAGTTCATGCTGCTACCAGTAGCTGCAATCCATTTTTTGTGAGTACACCCCTGAAAGGTTTTGCTGCCTCAGCTTTTCTTGGTGAGGTGTGATTAGAAGTATATGGTGGTTACTTTAGTGGCTAGGCTTAAAATACTGAAGAAAATTGTGTGTTGCTGAGGCCTAGTATAGAAGTACATAGGTATTTTCTGTCAAGAGCATGCCAAATCAACTGGCACCCATATAAAAATAATGAAAAGAAAAGAAGATAATGTTGGCCAATCACAGGCCTGAAAAAAAGCTAAGACTGGAAGGCCTCCACAGCTCATTCTGACACTCTATTCCCTTAATATAGCGGAAGAGTAACTCTACATTTACACCATATGCACTATTTTGCACAAAATGTTGCCTAATTTGACCTGCCTGACAAGGGAGATAAGAGTGCACACTGTGAAATTCTCACCTTAGAAGAGGTTTTACAATTTCTAATTATCATAATTACATACTGAAAATTATTTTTACACAGTAAGGTCATTTCCCTGTTGTTTTTTTCTTCCTTTTTTTTGCTTTCCTATTTGTTTTTTGTTGCTCATTTTCAGGTAATTTTCTTGTACTTTTATTAATTTCTTGTTATTTTATGGGTCATTTCTTCTTAAGTTGCTCAATGCCTTCTTCCCATGTTTTTGAAATAAATCAGGGCCACTTTGCGCAGGTTTGAAAGGGTTAACTCACAGAGGGATCTCCACCTCTTCCATTTACTAGTTCTACTGAGCCTTTCAGCCTCTTTTAGGTCTTTATTTTGGTTTCAGCCGTGTAAACGTCACTCACATTGATACCATTTCCAACTCCATAAACTCAGGCAGGCACTCTTTATGGCGGTTCTTTGTTGGAGATCAATTTATTAATCCTGCTTTAAGGCAACTTAGTCATGTGATCATCGCCATGTCGTGTACAGCAGACCTTACATAGTCTCGCTTTGAATATTTCCAAGAATCTTTATGTTTAGAGTGGGAAAGCTTTTGAAACAACATTCAAAGCATCGTGAGACACTAAAACTCTTCACCTCGAACCAGAGTAATCAAATTCTCGGAGTTCCTTCAGGCAGGCAGCTTTCATCGCAGGTTTTACAGACTTGACAACCCTGAAGCTGCTGAGTAATATCGTGCCACACTGGGCTGGAGTGATTTCTCTGGTCAGTGATCTGATAGAAAAATAACAATGATGAAAAACATATTCAGCAGCTGCAGTCGGAGAGGAACGTACATCAGATCAAACACAGACAACACAGGCTGGCTGATATTTGATTTTTAATAAAAGGGCATTCTTTGACCCAAGTAGGTAGATCAGAACAAAATGAGACTGCTCACAGGATAGTGAAGCTTTTTGGTGGTTTAACAATTATTTTTTCACAAACATTAACATCCAAACTTCCTCACATATACTGCCGACTAATTAAGAATTTGGAACTTGGGCTGGGGCTTTTAATTTCAAGCACAGCATAAAAGCTTTAGGGCTGAGTTAGTGTAGACACAACACAAGGCTTCCAGAGCTCTTCAAGTTTAATAAGAGAACTATAAAAATAACTAACAGCTCTCTGCAGACTTGTGCAAAGACTAATTTGTCAATCGCATGCCAAATGCTTCACAGCAACAGAAAGCAGCATCTCATGTGAGATTAATTAAGAATTTTTTCAGATATTTAAAAAAAATTAGGTCCTTTTTTTGGATATGATAAGTTGCTGGACGAGATGCCAGTCGCCATGAGCCAGCCAAGGCCGAGACAAGCGTGGAGCCGGTGCAGTAAGCACAGTTTGGCCCCGGCGCTTTAACCCGCTCGAATTTCTCCTCCGTCCATTTTTTTCTCTTCGAGCTCAGACCTTTGAACAAATGTCTCTGTTGTCAAGCCAGGGCCTCGCTCCCCTGATGAAATGGGAACGTGTTTGTGTGTCTGTATACACAGTACACATCCACCAGCTGTTGAATCGGTGTCACTAGCCCCCACTGGGACCTAATCTACTACCTCACAGCGATTTGTGCGTGTGTGTTTGTGTGCTCGTTACTCTCCAAGCTTGCGTGTCACTGAAGCCTGGTGTGCCACTTGATAGCAGCCACCCCCTCTTCATTTCCCAACACTCACACCAAGCACACACAGGCAATCACACAGATATACAGCACGCACACACAAAGAATCAAGCCACAGGACATTTCTTAAGCAACCTGTTACAATTAGTGAATATATGAGGATATGTGAGAGGAAGAGGCGGAGAGGAGAGGACGATCCAGAGGTTTCTAGGTCAGCGCTCTCCACAGGAGAGTTTGTCCATCATTTCCATCCTTAAGCCAGCTTTGGAGGATTTCATTTTTGACCCGTCTACTTAACCGTCACACCTCGGTTCACAAATTAGATGCGTTCAGGAAATGGAGGAAATAATCAGAATCCTTAGGCTGAATTGAGTGTACTGAATCTACAGTGTTGTTGATCGAATCAGCAGCTTTTTGCATCAGCACTCACCTCGCCAGTGTCTGAAAACGACATTCAGTATCTTAGTTTTGTATAAAGGTCCAGTGTAATGGAATAAGGGGAACATATTGGCAGCAATGGTATATAATATCATACAGTGTTTTCATTAGTGTAAAATCATCTGAAATTAAGAATTGTTGTTCTTTTGTTACCTTGGAATAAGCTGTTTATATCTACACATGTAGTTTCTATGCAGTATGGAAAAGTCTGGCATTTGATTTGACTATTTCTTGTGTTTCCTTACTGTTGCCCCTTGCCTGTTTTCTAAAAATATGAAATTCAGAATTTCTAACAGTAAAGTGATCATACAAGCAAGGTGTTTTCCTTGGTGTCTGGAGCAGAGCAGCCAGCGCAGCCAAAATGTTTACAACTATGTGAGAGAGTGCGAGTCACTGAAGGTTTAATGTTGTTGAAAAGAAGTATTGCGTGCAATGGAACGCCCAATCCTGCTTTAGCAACATAATGTTTACAGTTAGATTCTGTTTTGGGTTTTTTTTCACATAAAAAATATACTACTCAAATGTCTAGTATGGTTTGTATGGTAAACCTTATGTGATAAGGTCACATAAGCAAATTAACTACACAGTAACTGACTTTTTCAATTTATGACTGAAGTGGTACAAAATCATTTAAATGAACAAAATGATTCATCATTTCCACCACAAAACCCAGGAGTTTCAGCTTAATTTATTTTAAAGCATGATTTTCTGGACAATGATTGGCTTTGGAAAAAAATGGGTGAGATGCAGAAGTGCTCAGTGGAAACAATGGAAGTGGCCACTCAGAGGATGCTCCAGTAAAGTGGGTTAGCGGGCCCTGTGGCTCCTGTGATTTTCACCAGCAGCTCAAATGAGGACGAGGCGGGAGGATTGTCCTCTTGTCTCTCGTTGCTTTCGAGTGTGTAAATGGGAATAATCCACCAGCACGCAGACGAGAACAGAATTATGGGGGAAACACTGACAGAATGTGTAACTTTTTTCAGTTCCATGAAAATGCTCCAATTTTATGATAAAATATTGGCCCAGATTTTTTGGCTTAGGACAACTTCAGTCTTGCTGCTGTAATATCCCCGCTGGCTTAAAGAACATTTTAGTCAAACCTCCTTATGGAGTTCTTCTGGCTGTTACAAGTTGCACACAGGCGGGGGGGGGGGCATCATAAACCAATCAGGAGCACATGTCAGGGTTGCACGACATTTATCTTAGCTCCTCCCGAAAACTTGTCTCTGTAATTAATGCCATGGCTGCAGCTAAATGTCAATTTGTGCACCCACACCCGATAGGTTTCTTCTCAGCACCCCAATTTGAGAGGCAGTCTTTCTTCCTTGGAGATAGAGTACAGTCTTCTGGAATTGGACTCGCTGCTATGATAGCATGGAGCTCATTACCAGCCTCATTTATCATCTCTTCCCTCTGTCCGTTCCCTCCTCCCCCTCTCTCTCCCCCTCTCTCTCTCTCTCTCTCTCTCTCTCTCTCCTCCTCAGCTCAATGAGCTATTCAGGAAGTCAGAGGTGCGTAAAGACTTTATGAGTGTTCGTGTCCGGAACCTGGCACCCAGCAGCTCCGTCCTGGCCTTTATCGAGGCCCACTTCAAACCAGGTGAGAAATTTTTGAAGAAATAGGATTTTTTAAAAAATGAAAAATGATTAAGCACACTAGCCGATAGAGAGGTTGGAATCAATTATGGGTTTTTTTCCTCTTTGTCTTTTAGCCAGCAAGACAAAAAATACTCTCTTGATTTAAATGAAATTGGGATAAAAGTTAGGCCACTGGCCAAGGAAGACCTAATTATTTTTTTATGCAGCATAAGCGACCATATCACCATTTTTAAGGCACTTTACATTTTCACTCGTAACTCTTGGACTGTAAAGCGGAGAGGCTAAATTTGTTCTCTCCTGGATTCCTTCGTCTGGCACTCTATTCGACATTTTTTATTACTCCTACACATTTCATTCACCACTCACTAAATTAAGTGCATCGCATTTTTAGATAATATTTTGAATATTACATACAGTCCTCTTAAAACTTATTTCTTTCAGCAAATTGTGCAAGAGCAACCAAATTGTACCTGCACATAAGTACTCTGAGTGATCCTGCAAACACAAATGGCATTTTGCCTCTACAGCAGGTAACACTAAAGCAACAAACACATATAAATGATGGTAAATGATTATTTAATTGAAATATTGCACAAAACCTGGATTTAGTTGTTTTTTTTAATCATTCAGTTTTTATTGTTATGATTATTCTGTTTCAGATCTGGTTGCAGGTTAAAAACTTTTCTATTATTACAATAACGAATAAAGAGGATTGTGCATCCTTGGCAGAGATATGAACCCTCTCCATTTATTTTTTATTTGGCTTATAATATTGCGAGGTACTGAATGTTTTTTCCCCTATTTGTATCTGTTTTTTTTTTTTAATTTTCTCTTCAATGCCAACTAAATCTCTTGCTTGCAACAATTGGCCCCAGTGTTAAAAAGAAACACATCATAAGAAGGTTTTTATCTAGATGTTCACAGTGGTATTTGTTATTCATCAGAGCCAGGAAATAATTCCCTAAATGACCGTGCCGGTGAGATTGTTGGCCTGGGCTGCTTTTCAGCACCACTTTGTGTCGTCAGTACAGTTAGAGGTACAACTCGTGATATTGATAAAAATAGAACTATGCCCAGCAAAATTCAAAACAGGAATGGAACCTGCTGGTATTCTCAAATAGATTTACACGTTTTCAATCTTTTAAAGGTTTGTTTACTTCACTAATGCTGTAATCCTAGGCTTACATATTCAATTAGGAAAAAATCAGACACTTAGCTTCAGTAGTTGCTGTGGTAATTGGTGTTCAACATTTTGTGTTTTATTTTTAAACAACTCAATCAGAGAATTGAAAAAAAAGAAACTGGGGCAGTTTGACTACAAGCAATAGACTAGCAAGATGTTAAAAAAGCCAACAGCTGGAATAGTTTCAAAATGTACCAGATATGCCAAATGAAGCTGGCACACATCACAAATCTACAAGAGCTTGGCAAATCACTGGAAAACTCTAATTAACAGCTTAGCCGTCTTGCAAAGTATTTTTTGTGTACCCATTATGGCCAAGGTTACAAGCACAATAAGATTTTGCCAAGAAGGACATGTTTCTAGATCAACATGCCACATTACATTCCTTGACCAACATTGAAATCAGCCAATCACAGCCATCTGACATCATCAGTGTGCTTCTCTTAAAATTCTGTTGTTTCTCTAGAGCTACGCTTCTTTTACAGATTGAAGTTTGTACAAAGTAACAAAATGAGTCAGTGTCACTAGACAAAAACTGCATTGAAATCTTGCAAAAAAAAAAAGATAGATAGAAAAAATGTGTCAGTGGCAGGTAGTTGCAACTGAAAATTATATTGACCTTCCTCTTTGTTATTGAACAATAAACTAGTCTGTTGGCAAGCTTACTTGTTAGTGTAACCTGCCTCATTAGCAAGCTAACTTGTTCAAGTTTGCTTTTTAGCATAGACTACCCTCTTAGCAAGCTAACTTTCCAACCATAGAGTAGCTCCAAAGAATTTTGTTAAGATTGTAGGTTTTACTTTTAACTTCAATTTGGAAAAGTATCTTGGCTATGAAGAAGCATAAAGTAAGTGAAAGAAGCACAGGAGCAGCACAGTGATGATGTCCGAGGGCTGTGATTGGTTGATTGCAATGTTGGTCCAGGAACGGGATGTGGGATGTTCATCTAGGAGCACGTCCTACATGGCAAAATCAAATAGTGCAAGGTTGCTTCGACCCGCATGCAAACAAAGTGGTTAATTGTCACATTATTTTAGGTGCATCGTGTAAAAACTCATGTTTGAAGCTTAGGTTAATTGCGGATATTTCTCACTGAAGCTTCGGTGCCCAAAAAGTGATATTCAAAAGAGCAACAGTTGATGCCACAGCTAGGCCTTTAATGGAGAACTAAACCCATTTTTCAAAATTCATACATGTTATTCCTATGGTCTAAGATGGTCCACAAATATTAGTAATCATGAACAACTCCTAACTCAAACAACCAGAGTGCTAAAGCTTACATTTGTATTGTTATAGGGTGTTAAGTTTGGAGCTGCTTCATAGACAATGATTGGTCAAAGATGTTATAGATGACACTGAACAACACCCATGGGAATGTTCTCAGTGTATAGGTACATTTTTTCTTTCAGAACTGAGAGCACTACAATAGATAAAGCTCATTTGGGTATAAAAAAAGACAATAAACGAAATCAGGCTCCCGGTCACTGTCTATGACTTTATACCCTATGACATCACATCTTTAGTGTCTGGCTTTGAGAAAGAGCAACTCATGTTCACAAATATTGATTGAACTCTCCGAGGCCATTGAAATAACATCTTATAATTTCTAATTTAGGTTGTGTTCCCCTTTAAGGTTCTTTTGTACCATATACCCCCCCCCATCCCTTCTTCCTCCCCCCTTTTTTTATGAGCATCGTTTAGTGTCCTTCATACCCTTTGTACGGGGCAATGTTAAATGCTGCTCCTCTATGGCCTGTAAAGCGAACATCTGCACCAAATGTTATGAGAACGATTCATCTGGAAAAAGAGCAGGACAAGCGGCGGGTGGAGGACAAGTGGTCCCTGGAGATCCTCCACCTGTCACACACAGGGCACTCTGATATATTCATTGTTCCGCTAAAGACGCAAGAGTCCTGTATTTGCTTTGGAGCACTCCCTCGAGGCCTTGTCCTAAGTGGTTGTACCTCTTGTTTATTGTAGATACAAGATACAGTATGGACGACATCGAAGGAGCCCTGCTCAAACAGCTGAAGGCGTCCAAAGACACCAGCATCGCTGTGAAGAAGCCAGAGGACCAGAATGTTCGCTTCACCAACTTTGGTAATACAGTATGGACTTAACAGGAGTGTGTGGGGATTAATAAAATGAAAAGGGGTTTTAAGTTATTCATGAGGTGGTTTATCAAAGGTTTTACGGGTCTTGTGCAGGAAATCTCAGGACTGCAGGCACAACATACTTAAACGTCTCTTTCTCTTTGTCTAATTTCCATTGTTCTCTCCAGCTTTGTTATCAGGCCCCTCCTCCATCCCCTTCTTCACCACCACTACCACTACCACGGCGTCAGTCACCACAGCTGCTCCCACCACCACCAGGCCACCGCCAACCACCCCGTATGTCACCCGCAGGCCTTACAACAGCAGACGTACCACCACGACCTCTGCACCGGACACCACACCACCACCCACCACCACCACCACCACCAGGCCTCCTCCAACCACCCAATTTGTCACTCGCAGGCCTTTCAATGGCAGACGCATCACCACGACCGCACTGCCTCCAGCCACCACCATAGCCCACGTACGGGGCAAGTTTCACCACAAGGCCCAGAAGCCCTGCAACTCCCACCCCTGCCAACACGGGGGCACCTGTGAGGACGATGGCATCGACTTCAGCTGCAAGTGCCCTGCCGGACGAGGAGGCTCCGTGTGTGAGAAGGGTGAGCCAGCTTTTTCTTTCTATGCTTTTGCGCCAGTGATAGCTGTGTCCAGAAGCATTAAGTTTCCAGGTTGTCTGTCCATCCGTCTTATTCTAGTGAAAGTTATCTCATATGTATCATTCTTGAAATTTTGCACAAACGTTTACTTCAACGTAAGGATGAATTGATTAGACTTTGGTAGTCAAAGATTAAGGTCAATGTAAACTAGTCCGTCTTACTCTTGAGAACACAATATCTCAAAAACATCATGTGGGAACTCTTTAGTTTTGGCACAAATGTTCAATTTGACTGAAGGATAAAATTATTAGAATTTGGTAATCAAAGGTCAAGGTCACTATGAGCTTGTGTCTATCTCGTGAATATGATATCTCAAGAAAGCAGGGAGGGATTTTCTTTAATTTTGGTACAAACGTCTACTTGGACTCAGCGATGAACTGACTGGATTTTTGTGGTCAAAAGTCAAGGTCATTTTGACCTGGTTCTTCTCATTCTTTTGAACACTACCTATCAAGAGCACCTTGAGGGAATCTCCTCAATTTTGGCACAAACGTCCACTTGGACTCAAGGATAAACTGATTAGAATTTGCTGGTCAAAGGTCACTTTGACCTGGCGTCCACCTCATTCTTTTTAACAGGACAGCTCAACAAAGCCTTTAGGGAATTTTCTCAAATTTGGCACCAACAAGTTGCTCTCTATGATGAACTAATCAGAATTTGGTGGTTAAAGGTTAAAGGTCACTGTGACCTACCAGCATGTTTTTGACTAAAACTTAAGAATTCATACGTTAATTATGACAAAATTTCACACAACCGTCTAACAGGATTAAATGAAGAGGTGATGACAACTTATATTAAAAGCTCAAAGGTCAACTTCACACATACTGAATTGGTGACACCAGTCTACGTTGTCCACCTTTACGCTATGCTGTTTGTGGAGATCTTCTGTGCTGCCAGGTTGAAGATGTGTGTAAAGCATCCATGTTTAAGAATATGTAGCTTCTTTGCAGCAGCATCCATGTCTGAAGCATTGTTAGCTTCATATGAGTCTGGACAGACATGGACGTAAACTATAACTGCAGTTTGACTGGTTAGCGGAGGCATATAACCAGGAGGTGGTAATTCTTGTTCCATATATATTAGGAAGTATTCCCCTTCCCATATTTGTTATCACCCTCAAAAGTTTCAAAGTCTAAGCTTATTTCAAACTCATCTGAGAAAATGAGCTGGAACAGACTTTCCTTATTTCCTTATTTCCTTGCTATTGAAATTAGCAATTACAAAGAAACCACCAAAGGCTGACGTTTGCAGTGATTTTGCAGCAACTAAGAGGGTTTTAGGCACTCCACTTTCCATTGTGCCAATCATGCCTTTTAGCTGTTCTGTAATCACTGCTAACCACATCCTCGAGTGCTTTAATATATTTATAAAGTAGCAGAAACACACCATTATGATTTTAAAAAAATCAAATATTAAAGGTGTATTTAATGAAACTCTTATTGTAAAGAAAAAAGGGCATATATTTCTTCTGTTAAGCAGTAGCTTTGTCTACTAATTGTAGCTTCTAAAGTAGCTGCAAAGTGACACCTTAAGTAGCACTGTGAGTAATGACTTTCAGTTAGTGCTGGAATATGCAAATGCGATGTTATGTGGTCACAGATGTGGATTTATTGGGTCATATTAATTAAGCTCAACGAAACAACAGCAATCAGAGCTCCAGACAGGGCATCAGTTTTATACGAGATATTTTAAAAACTTGAAAAACAAAGAGTTTAGGTGAGTCAGACGCAACATCTGTCCTGAGCTCATCTCAAGTGTCTCAGACAGGTTTAGCACTTCGGAAGCGAGCGACCGCTGAGCCGTTCACCAAAAGCAACGCAGAATCCAATCAGCACCGCGGAGAAAATCATAAATCA
This sequence comes from Plectropomus leopardus, assembly GCF_026936395.1. Classification (NCBI taxonomy): domain Eukaryota; kingdom Metazoa; phylum Chordata; class Actinopteri; order Perciformes; family Serranidae; genus Plectropomus; species Plectropomus leopardus. The sequence goes on along the minus strand of NC_142184.1, from coordinate 32,520,738 downwards.
AGAAGTTCTTGAGCAGCACAACTCCTTTGTCTCTTCCCTCTTACCCTACTTTGAGATTTTTTTGGAGGGATGAGGAGCAACCTCACGCAGCTGCATCTTAAGATAATTGACACTAATTGCTTTGATGGGGATTAGCTGGTGAGAATCAGTGTGTGTCTTTGAGTTAGAGTGGCTAAATGAAGTCACGCATACACGCACACTCACACACAAACCGCATGCATCCAGCCTCCCCGAATCAATCAAGTCATTAGAAAAGAGGGAGCTCATCAGCTGCCATTCTCCTCAGAGAGATGGACAGAAAGACAGATGGACGGAGAGAAAAGGAGCCCGGGGGAGAAAATGGATGATAATAATCATAATTGTCGAGTGGCGGAAAAACAAAGGTTTTCCTGTGCATGAGTGTGTGCATGACTGTGTGCATGTGTGTGTGTGTGTGTGTGTGTGTGTGTGTGTGTGTGTGTGTGTGTGTGTGTGTGTGTGTGTGTGAGCGCCTGAATGCGTGTGACTTTCTGAAAAGCTCCTCCTCTTCCTCGACCCTCTCCTTTTGATAAACTCATCAAGCATTTTGGAAAAACGCCATTCCTTAAATAATCTGACAGACAGGCTTATTTCTCTGTCATCAAGAGGCGGTGACACACCACCTCCGCTCACACTTAATTATGCACATTAAACGCCTATTACGCCACGATAAAGCAAATCATGCACTAATGACAGGATTGGCTTGTTGTATCCGTTCCTCCACAGTGATCAGGTACTTCATCCCGTCATTTGGGGGGCAGTCGTACTTGGCTTTCCAAACCATGAGCGCTTATCACACGGTCCGCATCGCCATGGAGTTCAGAGCATCTGAGATGACGGGCATCCTGCTCTACAACGGCCAGGAGGGCAAGAAGGACTTCATCTCCTTGGCTCTGGTTAACGGCAAGGTGGAGCTCAGGTGAGCAGTGTGAGAGTGAAGAGGGGCAGCTGTTAAGTCTGCTGCTTTCATTTGATTAAATCTGATGAAACTTAAATGATCCCCTGTGGGGAATCAGGGTCATTGTGGCGGCAGCTGAGAGAGGATGTAGATAAGAATAACACAAATAGAGAACACTGAAGATAATGAGGCAAATAATTACAGCAAGTAAACATGTTGAAAACACCACTGCCAGAAAATGTTTTTTAAAAAAAGACACAAAAGCTTATTGACAGATTTGCAGGCTGAGGCTACGAAGGCACGCTTTCAGAAATGTGTTCAAACTTGCAGAAAAGCCGCTCGCATGATCACGTTTACAGATGGTGCGAACATATGTACAGAAATATGTGCAGGATGTCAAAATTATGGCTTTTTATATGTAATTTTGAATCACATGCATACAGAGTTAAGGTGTATGTAATGTTTGTAATTACAGATGGAGGCAATGACCTCTACACATCTGCCAGGAAATGGCTCAGATCCATTAAATTTAACATGTTGTACATGAGTATCATGTGTCATGTATGGAATAGTGCTGGGGAGAAGTAAACTACTTGTAGTTCAGTTACTAGTTAAACTACAATTTGCAGTTATGTGGCAGTTTAACCATATCCAAATCTCATAAGCTTTTTTCGGTAGTTAAAGGGGAAGTATGCCGATTTTCAAAACTGATACATGTTATTCCTGTGGTCTAAGACAATCCAAGAATACTAATAAACACGATCAACTCTTTCCCAACTCCAAAAACTAGACTTAAAACTCACACTTGTGATGTCAAAGGGTATAAAGTCTGGAACTGCTCCACAGACAATAAATTGGGAAAGATTTTCTCTTTGACACTGAGCAGCCAGAGGAATGCTCTGACAAAAAAGCAATAGAATGAAGCTCTTTTGGGTATAAACAAGAAAGCAAACAATTTGTGTGTCCACAAAATCAGGCTCCCATCCACTGTCTGTGAAGCAGCTCCAGACTTTGTACCCCATGACAGTGGTTCCCAACTGATCCAGCCACAGGGTCCAGAATTCTCCCTAGTCATTAGTTCAAGATCTGCAAATTAGATAAATTACCACATATTCAATTTTATTTCATAAAATATAAACGCCACACATTTAGAACACAAAGAAATAAAGCATTTTGCAAGAATAAACAAGAACGGCACTTAAAAGTGTGTCTTTTTTTACAAACTTGGCATATTCATGAATCACTTGTGGTCAATGCAGAATAGACCCGTGAACCACCAGTTGGGAACCACTGTCCTATGACATACCATTCGATCAATTCTTAATTAAACTTTCCAAGGCCGTAACAGGCAGTCACATTCAAATTCTTAATTTAGGTTTTGTTCCCTTTTAGCCGTCTGTGGTCTTGTAGTTTCTTTGAAAATGGTTTGCAACCAAGATGTCTGCAGTATCGAATACTATGTATTTTTCCTAAAAGTTTAGTAATTTCCTGATTCCAACCTGACAACTGTTCTGCTCTATATTCTCCTTAAAACACATCCTTTGACTGCCTACGAGAGGACTGGCCTGCCCCAGTCCCTATATCAAACACACCTACACATAATCCAGTATCAGTTCATTAAACTTCTATGTAACAATATGCATTTCCAGACTCAGATTGAAATAATTTAAATGGTGTATTCTGAAATGTAGTTGAACTACCTTTTAAAACTAGTTTTAGTTTAACAAGCTATTTTTAAATTAGTTTAAATGCAATTTAACTAATTTTATTGTGAAGTAGATTGTAGTTTTAATGTATTTTCCCCAACACTTGGACGTATGAAAATATATTAACAATGTGCCAGTCCTCGTATGTTTTTTTTTTTTTTTGGAAGAAGACATCAAGAAACAAAAGAAGAAATGACCCCCAAATTAGCAAGAAATTAGTACAAAGTACAACAAATTGCTTGAAAAAAAACAAACTTTTTTTGATAAAAGAAGTGACCTGGAAAAAAGTGCCTAAAATTGTAATATTTCTATAACTTAATTTTAAATATATGATTATAAGAATTAGCTTTACATTCAGTTTTTCCCAACCTTTTTCCTTTTTTAGAAATTTATGGAACATGTCTTATATATTTGCTCATTGCCTTTTTTCCCCAAGTTTTTGAAGGAAATTGCACCAATTTGCTCAAGGTTCAAAGGTCAAAATACTTGTGAAAAGCTACTGAAAGCAGCACAAGAAAAGTGGCGTCACTCTAGCTTTCAAAAGATTTATAGAGGTATAGAGATTTGGATCTAATCACTGTGACGCAAGTGGTGGTTGGGTGTCATCATGATATATTCTGAGAGAAAAAAAAATTCATCAGTCATCTTGCTATATCAATTATATGCACTTACATAAGCTAATTTACAGTATATACCCTAAAGTTCTTTAGGAAGCAAAGATCCAGAAACATTTGATTCCATGCCTCCCATAATGCACCTTTATAGTGTATTTTGCTACACCCTGCCTGTCTGATAAACACCCACATTATTCAATCTCCATGCCCTCAGTTTAGCATATGTAGCCTTAAAGCTCAGCTCACTCCTTGTGACGAGTAAATTGACTGTGACATGTAAAATTGGCGCAGTGCCCCTTTAGGTTCTAGGTGTAACAGGATTTGAACAATATCTTTTTTAAGGCAAGCAGTATGCTGACAGAAAGCAAAAGGGTTCACCCCATTTGTTTAAATTGGACCATTTTTCTGCCTGAAACCTGCAGAAACACTAAGTATTCATCGCTTCCCCGCAGCAGCATTGTATGCATAAAAAATCATTTGTGGGTGAGGCAGCATCTTCAGAAGAGACGTGAATGGACTAATTAGAGATTCTGCGCCGGGTCTGTTTTAGACCTATTATTTCAAACAGCGTCCGCTTTCCCTTATCTTTTGGGTCTTGTGTTTCACCCTGACCCCTCCGAGCCCTTATTTTAGTTCCGCTCAACCTGGCCAGGTTAGATTTCTCTATTCAGAGAAAAATCAATAGCAAAGTAAAGGAGATCATTAGTCACTTGTGCTTTCAAATGGAGCTCTGCCTCAATTCCAGAAATACAGCTGTGAGATTACCACCCACAGCCCTGCAAATCCAAGACGTGGGGAGAAGAACTAATTATTTGTGGCAGATAATTGCTCTCAGGTTGTGCTAATACTACCCCATGTATAGGTGCACATACACGACGGCTCTTTTCTGTGATGATATGGCCTTTTTCTCAACAAAACCTCATAAGATAGAAGGTTTAATTAAAGAATAAGATGGTGTGAAGACATTTTTTAACTGCAGCATTCCAGTCACATAGTTTGGAATCCCAAATGGGAAATCCCGTACCTCCTTTCTTTCATCCCTCTCTGTCTTGTTGAATAAAATGAGCAGATACCTACTCGTCATTAGGTGCTGCTCAATAACGAGACAAGGTGTTGGGTGGAAAATAACCTCCTCGAGTGCTGTAAAATTTACTGGATGCTTTGTTTCTCCTTTTTTCAGATTCAACACAGGTTCAGGAACAGGCACAGTGGTCAGCAAAGTACAAATCAATCAGGGTCGCTGGCATCAGCTGGTGGTGACGCGCAACCGCCGCAACGCTATGCTCAGCGTGGACAACGAGCCCCACATCGAGGGCGAGAGTCCACGCGGCACGGACGGCCTTAACCTCGACACCCACCTGTTCATCGGAGGAGTGCCCGAGGAAATGAAGCAAGAGTAAGACCCTTTATGTTCAGTTTTGTTTTGGGGATTAAATCAGACAGAACAAAAAGCATCTTCTTCACCCTAAGCTCATTGTTATTGAGTGACGTCAGTAGTGTAATAATTATAAATGCAGGCTGTGTCAAACTTTGTGTTGAAAAAAGACACTCTGTCCCCTTTTCTCCGTCAGTGTGAGGGAGAGGACTGAGGTGGCCACAGGTCTGGTGGGCTGCATCCGCTTGCTGGATGTCAACAACCGGGTGCTCAACCTGCAGGAGAACGGGGGCGACAGTCTGTACGGCAGTGGCGTGGGGGAATGTGGCAACAACCCCTGCCTGCCAAATCCCTGCAAGAACGGCGCCGCATGCCAGGTCAAGGAGGCAGAGATGTTCCACTGCAAGTGCAGCAAAGGATTCTGGGGTAAGAGGCCAACACAATGAATGGTTCCTAACAGGTGTTTGGACTTGAGTCACAAATTTGACAACTTTAGACCCAACTTTGCGAAATGGGGAAAAAAAGGCTTGCAGCTCAACTTTAAACACCAGTGACTCGTGCCATCACTTGGACTTGAGCCTTTTGACTTGACAATACTCGATACCTTGAATGCAAGACCTAAGATGCATTTGTGACTTACAGTACAATCAATAACTCGGTCCCACCTCTGGATTTTGATGAGTCCTCTCAGTTTGATGGTGAAAAGTGCACTATGTTTCGTTTATGATTTGTGAATCAAGGTTTCAGACGTAGAATGGTCTTGACTTGTCACTTGATTGCAAAGACTTGAAACTAACTTGTGACTTGCAAAACATTGATTTGATCCCACCTCTGGATGTTGCTGAGTCGTTTCAGTTAAGTTTTGAACTTGGAACTTCTCTGTTTTGACTTGGGACTTGAGTTCAAAGAGTTTAGACTTACTTGCGACTTGCAAAACAATGACTCGGTCCCACCTCTGGATGTTGATGAGTCCTCTCAGGTTGATGGTGAAAAGTGCACTATGATTGGTTAATGACTTGTGAGTCAAGGTTTCTGGCTTAGAATGGTCTTGACTCGGCACTTGGCTTTCTTGACTTGGGACTTGAGTGCAAAGATGAATACTTTCAGTTTGATGGTGAAGAGTGCATTATGACTTGTTGATGACTCATGACTCAAAATTTCTGACTTAGGAATGGTCGTCAAAAGATTTGTTCCCTCCTCTGGTTCCTAATGGTGATACTGGGATCTCTGGGCAGCGATGCAATTGTGACAGTTTAATTATAATGTAAGTGCAGGGACATTAGTAGAAACTGTGACAGTTTATTTACTTTTAGACACAGACTTTTCTAACACCTTGTTAAAATTATGTTTATATGTCTACTTTTCCTTCTCTTCTGGGATTCTCTGTGGTCATGACTTGCTAACAAATCCTAAGTAAGCTTGACAGCCTAATTTGACAGTGCAACTCATGCCCCCAGCAGGAGCGCTGGAAGTCATTTTGTAAACACCAAAACCGTCAAATCTGTGTGTCGGACACAGAAACGAGAGATTAAATGTTGACGCAGTTCAGAAAAACATGAAAACTTCCACCAAATGCTCAGCGATTGGCCTTTGGCCTATCTCCCCTTCCACATCCCTTCCTCCTTTTTTTATCCCTCCACCAGATGCCAACTAACAAGCAACTTAGAGAGAATATAGCTACGAGCAGACACCATCAGCGCCTAGCCAAGCGTGCCCCTTGCTGGTTGTACGGCAGCCCACTGCAGAAAAGTTTCACACCAGAACCAAATTAATTGTCAGAGTTAACTTTTATGCTTGAATAGTAAAGGATTTTGTGCTCACACGGGGGCAGCCTCGTGGTTTGGGAAACAACCTCTCAGCCAAGTTTTAAAAGCTTGTTTCTTGAATTTAAAATGTGGATCAATAAAGTATCACATTCTTTTATTACTGTCTTTCATATAAGAGGTGCTTTTATGTTTTGTTTTTATTGAGAAGCCTCAGAAGAAGTGAAGATAACCCCGCGCTCTGAGAAAGCATCACTGTGATCAAAGTTGTGTTGGCAACACGGCGTAAAATGAATGGCGATAATGAGAATTGGACCGTCGCCTGCAGACTCGCATTCAAGTTAATTTTGTCGTGATGTAGAAAGTGGCCAAGATTGCGCATCTCGAGGGGAGGGACAGATCACAGAAAGCCCTAAGAGAGACTAAATGGGTGGAGAGGGTTGTAGTTAGAGGGAGGACATGTCAGGACAGGCAGATGAATGAGAAAGGTGAGAGTAAAAAGTGGAGAAGGAAGAGATGTGAAAAAAGAGCTGTGGTAGGGAAGAAGTGAGTGGAGGATTAAAGCTAGCTTCCAAAAAGAGCGAGTGAGGAAAAAACGGGGGGAGCCCTGTGAGCTCAGCGGGGATGGGGTTCATTAAAGCGCTCTCCTCACCACAGGCTCTGACTGCTAAAGTAATGACGGGTGAATTCAGATGGGCTGTGGCAGAGGGCAAAACCATCATCCACCAGACACTCCCGAGCCTTTCCCACAGTCGGCGTTGGCCCAGAAACACGGCCGCGTGGCGGGGAGGCTCTCCACTGTTTAATCTGGACGTGTAATATTTCCAAATCCTATTAGAAAATGACCTCTATTACAGAGGAAATCCGCATATCCCGCTTTTTTTTGTCTCCCCTCCTCTCAGATGGAATAAAAGAGAAAATGGTTGAAAACGGTGGTGAGTTTCTCATGGGGGATTTGTGTGTGTGTGTGTGTGTGTATCTACTGTAGGTCCAACTTGTGCTGACGTCCATGATCCATGCGAGCCCAACAGGTGCCATCCATCGTCCCAGTGCCAGGCCATGCCCGAGGGAGGCTACAAATGCGAGTGTCCCATGGGACGTGAAGGGAGACACTGCGAGAAAGGTAATTGAACTGGATAAAAGGATTTGTATGCTCATGAAAAACCTGGAAGATTCATGGAATTTGCAAATAGGAATTTCCAGGCCTGGAAAAGTTTTATAATCTATAATCTATAATCTATCTATATATACCTGAAAGTTGCAAAAAAGTCACGGGATTTTGTTTTACAAACTTGTATAACACAACCATCAGAGCTTTAAAATTCCAGCAATACTTTCTGTTTTTTAAGTTTCTAGCTGGGGTAATTGGTGTTAATTTTGACTTTAAAAAAAGAGCATGCATGTTAGTCTTTACAATAAAAAAGGCAAATATTTTTAAAGAAATAAATAATGAAAAGTCCCTTAGTTACATTTAAATATTAAGCTCTAATTCTGTTTTGAAATCATTATTTTTAAATTAATATATTTGTTAAGAAAGCTATTATATAATAATGAAAAAGAGCTAATTAGGAGTATCGATGGTTGTTTCTGAGAATGCATGGTCTTGAAAATTTGCCTCAAAGTCCTGGAAAAGTCATGGAAATGTATTTGTAAAAATGTGTATGAACCCTGGTATATTTAGGTGTAACTCCAAATCGTCATGCCTCAGTTGTTTTCTCCTGTGCTTATGAAGGAGTGCCAGTCTTTTGGTCTGGAGTCAGCACAGATGCATCCTCCTCAATTTTGCCCGTTTTTTTTTTTTCCTTCCCGCTGTGTGACATTTCCATCCAACCTGAATCGAAACAGGAGATCAAACACTGAATGGAGGAGGGGGGGTTGAGCCTTCAGGCTGGAAGGGTTGGCGGGTTGCAGAACTGAGGGAGATGATTGGCCCCGTCGGGCCATTCACCACATCGACTCGGCTATACGCTTGTTAGTGTTAGCAGCAGCGAAGCGGCATCCTTCCTCCGCTCCCTCCCTCCCCGCCTGCCTATCCGCCCACAGGTGTTGTGTTCAAACATGTTTGTTGCTACTAAGCTCCACATGGCAGAACCGGGCCGCGGTTGGGGAGAAGACCGGAGCACGGCTCAGCTGCTTTTGAAGTTCATCATTAGCATTTTTGCCGGTGTCGCATTCTGAAGTCTACCCGTGTGTTTTCCCTCCCCGGCTTTGTAGATGTTGTCATGAATGTTTGCTGGAGTTGACATCTTTAACTGGGAATGAAAGAGAACCATGCACTTTTATTCTTTTATGTGTTTAGTTTATTGCTCGGGGACATTGCTAACAAAAGTGAAACATGCACCCCTGAACCCTGGGAATTTAGAAAAACCAGATGGGAATAGCCTCCTTCCAAGCCCTGAGTCCCAGTTAGCAGGTGATTAAAATAAATTGAGGTGAACCAAAATCAATGCCGTGTGAGTGAGAGCATCTCCCATTCCAAAAGGCTATTTTTTTCCGCTGGAATCAATGAGATGACTAATCGCATCAGTCCTCCCTGCCCGCCGTGATTAATGGGAGCGTCAGTCAGCCCGAGTGTCAGCCCCAGACAGGAGCTCACAGATAAGGCGGCAGTCAGGCGGACGTACCCTCTGAGGGCTGCGCCTGGAACAGTCGAAAAGACAGGTAGCTTAGAGCCCACTCATCAGATCCTGAAGGTGAATTAGTCGTAATATTAAGTGTGTGTGTAACCCGGTGTGTGTGCGCTTGAGCTATGGTTTCCATTTCCATTCTGTGAGGGTTCGCCCGTGCTGCTCATTGCTATAATATTCACCATCAAGGACTTTTCTCAAGGGTGTTCCAATAATATTGAATGGCCTACTTTCCTTAGTGCTTTTACGCTGCGATAGTGTAAATCATTACAATTTAGTGATGAAAGAAGGATCACTTGGGCTCAGCCGGTCCTTGAGAAAACTAACTGCAGGGGGGAGTTTTCAACAATGTTTTACATTCAGCTCCTTAGCTACATTATGTCAGAGACCACTTAATGTGCATGTGTAAAAAAGAGTGACAGTGTATGTGTTTGTGTGTGTGTGTCTGACTTCACACTGCAAGCAATTCAGCTGAAGAGTTGATTTATTAGGGGGCGGGACCATGAGTCGCGATTGCAGCTACAAAGTATTATAACTGCCAAATGTGCGTTTTTAACTGCTTTGTTATTATCTTTCCTAATTTTATATTGTTTTGATGGGTTTTATTGCAAGTGCTAATTATGCAGCATTACTCACATCTAAACAAAATTACCTCTGAGCTTACCGTCAACCTGAGCACGAGATTCAACAGCTCCCTGTGTATTGCATTTTGAGGCAGCAATTTCTGTGTTTAACCCTTTTAAACCTGGGCAAATCAGCTTGTTTTCTTTGAAAACACGGGACAACAAATTGTTTTAAGTACTTAAAACAATAATATTTTATACTTAAAATAAATTTTAAGTATAAAATAATACACTTTAAATATCTAATTGTTATTTTTATAAACGTAGTTCTCTGGAACTCCATGTGTTGTGTTTTTTTTTTTGTTTGTTTGTTTGTGTGTTTTGGGATTGTTTGTCCCCCAATTTCTTGAAAACCTATTAATTCATTCACTCATTTATTTTAAGTGTGAGTACATGTGTTTGTGAAGCACTTTGTTACTAGTAGCACCGTTTTAAAAAGGGCTATATAAATAAATCTTTACTTACTGACTTTCTCTATATCTATTAATTAATGCAATTTGCAGGACATTTCTTGCCAAGTTGCCCCCCTCCCATGTTTTTGGAAGAGTTCAAGCAAATTTGCTCAATGTTCAAATGTTTAGATACTTATGAAAGTTCTGAATGCAGCACAAGAAAAGTGACGTCCATCCGGGTTTCAAAGGGTTAACCAAAAGATGTCTGTGAAAAGTCCAATTTGAGCAACTTTTCTTGATCGTCAAGCTTGACTCCCCCGTACGTCATGTAGGTTTTCATGTGGTCACTCAACTCATTCTAGTGCCCGGACCTCTGGTGACTTATTGATCGCGGCGTTTTCATCTTGAAACACAGGGTGAAAGGGAGAAAGAAAAACCTCCTCTATGAGATCCTGAGCAGCTCTGTTTCTGTATTAAAGTTCATTTTAGTGCACGAATCCTTGTTGCGTATGCAAGACTATTTTTCCCACTCCTCCATGGTGCGTGCCATCATCATTAGCAGTCTTCTGCACAATAGCTAATTAGCTTTCTCATCTCCGTCTGCCTTCCCCATCCTGACTCGACTCAGCTAATCCCAGCCAATTACGAATAAAAGCTTTTTCTTGCCGGCTACATAGGTATGTGTGTTAGTTTGTGTGTGTACGCAAGCCTCTGAATGATGGTAGTTTTTTTTTGCAAACGGCACCATAAACACATACCCCCGGGTGACACTTGACTGATTTTTAATGTCAAGCCACTTGTTAGAGGGATGGCACGGTGCCTGTCCTAATCACTCCAGACAGCCAGAAACGGGACAGCCAGACGTAGACCCATCGCAGAGACATGAATTTGTAAAAAGGCCTGCCAAAATACAATGGCCGCATTATTTCATGGGTCCCGGCTGTGGTGTTAAACTCTACACGTCTCCAAAGGTTCTTTGTTACACTGTGGCGGGCTGTGTAATCAGTCTGACATAAGGGTTTTTGAATTTTTTTGTTTGAATTTCTGTCAGGAGAAAGTCTTAATCCCAAAGGCTATGAAAACACAAATCCATCTCTTTCCATAACGCTGACAGGCCCCTGAAAGATGTACTGACTATCCCTGAATTTCAATTCTGTCAGCAACAAAAACGGGTCCTGAGGATGAATATGGTCTCTTTGTTTTTCCAGTGGCTGATAGGAGAGGAGCTTACATGCCACTATTCAATGGTGACTCTTACCTGGAGCTGAAGGGGCTCCATCTCTATGGGCATGATCTGCGGTAAGTCCCATGTCTCTGCATGAAACACACCACGTCGAGACATGTATTACTGAACACGGGATGCCGTGTAGTTTTCATAGGCTAAGCTTGTTCTGTGCCTGAGGCAGAGCTGCCTGCTTTAAGCCTGAACCGAAATCACAATGTCACACAAATAACACATCTTCTCTGCATGTAGAATATCTAATATCTCTACCTCATTTACATATAGACAGAATATCAGTGCACTGACAACAAGCAAGAAAGCAACTTTTGTTTGAATCCCAGGTATGCATAGCTGTATATATCTGACTCTTGCTTGTGCTGTTTCTGCAGTCAAAAGGTCAGCATGACAGTGATTCTCATGGCCAACGACTCCAACGGTTTGATCTTCTACAACGGCCAAAAATCAGACGGAAAAGGAGACTTCATCTCTCTGTCCCTCAATGAAGGGATCCTGGAGTTCCGCTATGACTTGGGGAAGGGACCCGCCACCATCAGGTTGGCATCATCTAAAGAACCACTTCACCCCATAATCAAAAATACATATTTCCTTTTAGTTGTAGTGCCATTTATCAATCTTTATTCTACTCATGCATCTGCTCATGGAGACAAGGCTCATTCTTGCAAGATGTAAATACTAAAGCTAGAATCACACCGTACCATTTTAGCCTTTTTTATAATTTTATTTTTTATAGCGCTTTTCAAAGCAAAGTTACAAAGTGCTTTAAAAAAGCCAAAAACAATAACAAAGCTAAAATCAATGTGTACAAGTTAGGAAACAAGGTAAAATAATGTAAAAAATAAATATCATCAGTTAAGAAAAGGCCAAATGATAAAAGTGAGTTTTAAGAAGAGATTTAGGAAAAGGTCATTAAGTTTAGTCCCACAGCTGAGGGGCCTGGATAGCAACAGTCGCTGTTATAGACAGGATGAGATTTTGGAGCCATTAGTGGAGCTTTGTGGGAGGATCTCAGGCAGCAATCAGGCTCATATGGAGTTAACAAGCCACAGACAGAGGCGGCAGCCTGACTATTCAGCGCTTTAAAAACAAGCAGTAAAATCTTGAAATCAGTTCTACAACTCACAGATAACCAGTGAAGGGCAGCGAGGATTGGTGTGGTCACTTCTCCTGGTACTATTTTCCAATGTTAGTACTATATTAGAGCAAGAGAAGGAAACATTTTTTGAGTGCTTTAATCATATAAAATAAACGGTGAACATGCTGCAGGTAAAGGACATACTGAACAGAGCAATGTGTTTTTAATGAGCCTGTGTTTCCTACTAGATGATTCACCTGAGTGTGTGTGTGTGTGTGTATGTGTGTGTGTACTTCAGGAGTAAGGAACCAATCCAGCTGAATGTGTGGAACACCATCAACCTGGAGCGCTCCAACCGCAAAGGAGAGATCATGGTGAACAAGAAGGATCCTGTCCGAGGAGAGGCACCGGTAAGAACGCTAACAAGCTCCTGCTAACGGATGATCGTGGGCTGATGGGCCTGTCCTATGCTGAGCCATACTTGTGCCGTATATAATGTATTTGTTTGATCATCTCTTATCATGTCATCGCCACAGCCTCGGGTGTTAGTGCCCCGCCCCCCCCTTTATTTTGCCCTTGGTTCAACTTGCCGCTTCAGGCACAGTTTGAATCAGCAAACTTTCCCCACTTTGCTAAGGTTTTCCACACCGCTTCACACCGCGCCGTTCTGTCGGCTTGATTTGCTGAATATATTCCGCTATCCCCTGACATCCGTCAAGGTAAGAGGGAGAGCTCCAGATGTAGAGGGCCAGTTTGACAAGCTGTCTTAATTTTAGAAGTCCTGTAATTCCAAAAAAAAATAAAAAATAAAACTCAGCCTTTCAGCTTGCTGACGGACTGGAGATAAAACTTGCATGCAGAAAGCAAAAGCAGCTTTTACTGCTGGTATACAGTCGATTTTTATAAATTCAGCCTTTGAGGTGGTGTCTGGGGAAGAGGAGGCAGATAAAGGAGATACAGTAGCAGCAGCGAGGAGAGCGTAATGAAACTCCTCAGCCCCGCGTCTAGACCAATAAAGCAGGTACATGCTTTCAAATGAAGGCGATTTAATAGTTTGATAAGCCTGTAAGTCATCCAATTATATTAACCAGTGTAATTTGTGATGATGAACATGCACTCTGTCAACTCCATCATCTTCCTCTAAGACGCTCTCCTCCGTCTATCTTCTTTTTTTTTCTTCTCTCACTGCTCTGTCCTTCCCCCACTGCCTCCCATCGTCCGTATGGTAATTGTGTTTTACTCCAGCAACAGAGGCAGAAAATCTTATTAAAAGAAGAGAGTTAGAGGAGAGCGAAGATGGCTAGGGAGGGGGTTGGAGGGGGGGGCGCAAGGGATGAGCTCAGACTAGTTATGGAGCTCAATGCAGAGACCCCATCCAGTGTGGCTCTCAGCTAATTCTCTCCCACTCCTGCTGTAAGAATTAGGAGGGAGCTATAGCACGCTTTGCTTAGAGGATCTGAAATCATATCAAAGGCGGTCACACACAGGCACATGTATGGATCGTATGTTGGGAGCGTTCATCATATCAAAGTTGGCTCGGCTGCCAGCGTGATAAAGTGCATACTATCAAAGGCACGTAGGTACAGAGAGGAGAGATGAATCTTCTTCACCTTTCCTTCAGTGGCAGCAGTCTGTAAATGAGGTTGGGTGAAGTGGCACTGCTCACCGTCTCTCATCCATGATGTTTTTTTTCTTCTCATCTTTTCTTAATGGCACCATCTGCTTCATGCATGGCCTTCTTAGACTTGCTGTCTTATTTGTATTCACTCTCTTTAGGTGTAAACTCACACTTGCACAGCTTTGTGGTTGAGCAGTGGTGGAGGAAGTATACAGTAAAAGTAAAAGTACTGACTCAACATTGGTAAATACTGTGTTCTGAGTAAAAGTCCTGCATTGAAGGTGTTACTGAAGTAAAAGTAAGGGACTGTTCGTTATATATCAAAGGAGGGAGTGGCAGGGGTTCAGAGACTATTTAAGATTAAAAACAAAATGCAACCATCTAAAGTTGTATGTCACTCCTGTAAGTCCATCCCCAAGTGCTTAAAATATTATTTTTTGTTTTGCACTTTCCCTTCTCCTCTCATAAATAATGAACAGTCCCTAAGTAAGTAAGTATAATCAGGAATATATAATGAAAGAATTGAAAGTACAAGTACCCAGTGCATAAAAATCTAAAAAATAAAATTGAACAACACACCCCAAAAAAGTCAAAATTATTTTTAAAAAAAGGGAAATTATTTAAATATTTATTAAAAGAAAGTGTTACACATGAAATAGTAATTAAGTTCAATAATAATAATAATTTTTCTGTCAATTGCTACAAAAGCTATACTTGTATGAACTTTTGGCTAATTTAATTTATAGCAAAATATCATATTTTATAAGGTATTCTTTTGTGTTTATGCAAAAGTCTTATTTCGTAAAGTAACCAGCAGCTAGAGCTTTCATATTAATGTAGTGAATTAAGAAGTAAAATATTTCCCTCTGAGATGTACTGGAGTAAAAGTATAAAGTGGCATGAAAAGAAAAGACACAACTAAAGTACCTCAGATTTGCACTTAAGTACAGAACTTGAGTAAATGTACTTTCCACCACTACACAGAGGGCATATAATGCAAAAGTGCATGTGCAAAAAAAGGGTTCTTCACATGTCTTATATCCTTATTTGATGTACTTATCTCACTTGTCTGTGCTACACTGCAGCTGTGTGTAATGCTTTCAAATTGCTGCCCAGGGTGTGTGTACTTGAGTGTATATGTGAGTGTGTGTTTTGTGGGCTTTTGCACTTCCTAGCTCTGGCTCTGCATGCCTCTCTGTGCACAGACACCTACTAGTCTTCCCCTAATAACTCTCTTCCTCCCCATTTTCTTTCCTTCTCTATGATGTGCTGTCTGGAAATAAGAAATCACGCAAGGTAATGAGACAAGTCCCAGTCACACTTAAGCCCATGTTTCATTTGAGTCCTCCACTATGTCCTCTCACCCCCATCTCTCCATGCAACAACAGCACTGAATAAAAAAGGTACTTCTTCAGAGCTGCGGGCAGCTTTAAAGGTGCCAGTTCTGGAGAAAAACTTTGCCATTTCATAAGCCCATACACACAAACACACACACAAACAGCACTGAAGCAGAGATGCTCTTAAAGAACGCGGTTTGGCTTTCACCTCAGTCCATCTGCTGTGGGGGTGGAAGGGGGTGAGAAGGTGGGAGGGAAGAAGGAAAGAAGACAGTCATCTTTGTGACGGCCATTGTTTTTAGCAACAAAGGAACGTCTTCATTAGTCTGGCGTAGGAGGGGACATTACGCCAGTGCCGCGTGGCTGTCGAAAAGTGAGTGCAAAGACAGGGGAGGCGAGCGAAGGGGAGGAAATATACCGTTGGAGACGGTGAGGTGCCAAGCCAAGCCGAGCTGTTCTTTTGTCATCTGCTCTCACTTCTACTGCAAACAGGAGCAGTCCTCCATAATATCATGAAGTCGCTCACTCTTTCACTCAAGTCACTCACTCGCCAATAACAACACAAACACTCACCGGGCGAGAATCACTCCATAAAAACCAGCTGTCCTCTCTCACCAGGTGCACGTGATTACCTGTGTGAGACAAAACAGACCATAATGCATCAATTCATTGCATGAAATCTCACTGTAGAGTCTTAGAAAAGTAACTTTACATAGGTAGTGTGTGCTCAAAGAACCACATTATTAAGACAAACGAGATCAAAAAGTCCAGTGGAACAGGCTCAGTATCATAGACTGTATATAAAGATGGAGAATGCATCTCCACTGTGGAAAAATGAAGCCAAAATATCCTGCTGCCATCTTGCTCTCGTGATGTCATTTGAAGCCGAGTCGCACATAGCGATCTTCGCATTGATGGAGTTAAAGACTGCAAACTTTCAGGGTTTTTTGTTCTTCTTTTAACCCTGTGTAACCTGGATGAACATTACTTATCTCGTGCTGTGTTTAGACACATGTCACAGCTATTTAAACCATTGAGCCCTGAGCAAATCAGTCTGATTTCTTTAGAAAACAAGAGCAAGCAGCTTAAAGGGAAATGTCTCACAAATCACAAGTAATTAGTAGACTTAGAAAACTATTAGGCTTGGGGAAAATCACTAGAAAACTACATTAATAATTAGCATAACTGTATATTGAAAAGTTTGTTTAAGAATTGTTATTTTTTAAAGCATTTTTTCAAGTCCTTCCTCATTTGTTTTTTTACTTTTCTATTTTTCTTTTTTTGTTTTGTGCCAATTTGCACTTTTTTACTAATTTCTTGCAAATTTTGGGGTAATTTCTCCTCATGTTGCTCATTGCGTTTATATGTTTTTGAAAGAAATCCAGCAGACTTTCTCAGGTTTCAAAGGGATAAATGCTTGTGTGTCCCTTTGTATCATTCTGTGTGCCCTCTCTAAATTCTGAGGTTTTTGCAAGTCTGTGAACATTGCGAATGTGGAGCTCTCCATAAGTTCTTTTTTCCCTCAGGTTGGATAATTGATCTGTCAACAATTTCAGAGCTGATCAAATCAGATCAATAGATGAGAGCAGCTGCTGTGAGTGAATGCAAACTTTTAGAGCTAGTACAATGAATGATAAGGTTTCATTTTCACTTTGCCTGACGTTCTGCTGCTCCATCTGTGCCCAGAGTACACTCTGAGCTCTGCGACTGTGATGCAATGAGTATATATATGTCATCAACGCTCCCAATGAGCAGTCCAGCTCCAAAAATAGAAAGTCTCCTGTGTGTCGGCAGATGTTTTAATTGTGGCAAGATGCCGCAAATATATAGCTAAACTCCTTTTGTAGCATGAAATTGCTAATTGAAACCAAATGTATCCAGAAAACAAATACTTGAACATACATAAGGGTGATCAGAACTACCTTAAATGACAGACACCAACTATGGGGGGTGGAAAAAGCTTGACGTGTACGTTGACCTATCTTTTTAAAATTTGCTCCAGATCTCACCAGACAGCATAGTGAGATACCTCACTCATGTTATCAGAGAAACGCGGTTACCTTTGTAACCTTGAGTTTTTCCTTTGGCCTGTGTCTCATCCGCTAACATTGAGGGGGCGTGGTTTATGACCTACATTGTAGCAAAGCGCCAGTAGGCAATTTAGATGTTTTGGCTTTATTTTTCGGGAGCTGTTATGTCATCCTTTTTTATATACAGTCTATACTCAATATGCATCTGTAACTTTTTTGTGAGTGTTGCAGAGCAGTAAGGTCTACATAAAGAGACAACTTCTGGTTGAGCCTAAAAGCACCAGCCACAGCTGGGTCCAGCAGCTTTGGCCAAAGTCCCCACCCTGTCTCTGTTGGAAGCGGCTCAAGGTGCAGTGACACAGCCCCGGGCTACAGCCAAGCACCGCTGCCTCCTGCACTCCAAATCCCATCCTAAATAAAAGCCGAGTCAGTGCCAGCTTGCCTTCACAAAGCCTTGTTTATTTGGTCCCTTCCATCATTTTTCCAGCAATTAACTCCACTTTGCCCCTCTGGCAATTACTGCTCTACATAAAATAAAGATCATTAATTCCTTCCTTCTGAAGTGGGCCGCCTCTTGCACGCAAAAGAGGGAAGCAGCACCTTGCTAATGCAAAGCAATTGTCCCAAAGGTTTGGTGGAAAGAATCGAATTTCATAGCCGTCTGCCGCACAAATGAATTGCAATTAACATCTCCACACTCAACTGTTTGAAAGGTCGGTGCTTATGATCAGCCATTCATTAGAGATGTCTGTTAAGAACCATCCATATCTCAAGTCCGGCCTGCTCCTGATTTCCCTTTGTAGTCGCTTTTTATGTCTCACAGATAGAGGATAATTGACCACTCTCTCTGAGAGACATAGAAATCAATTATGTTGTAATGTATCAAGTGTATTGACGTGGAAAGAAGGCGAGGGAGTGCAGTTAAAGCTTCTGTCGGCTACAATATGGATAACTTTTTTTTTTTAATGGGACAATCTATATGACTGTGACATGCCTGCAAATATGGTTTATTAATCTCAGTCTTTATATCCTGACCAAAAAGATACAACTTATTTGAAGCTCCCTGGACACAAACACATACATTAACTTTCTCACGCACTGGAAGTACAACCATAAAACATTACGTCCTGAAAAGAAAACCTCTGAGAGGAATTGGAGATGGGGTGTGGAAAAGATTAAATTGGGTGTTTTTAAAGATGTATGTGGAGCTTTTTTGTAGAGTTTTTACAGCTCTGCTTCACCATACCGCTTTGTGTCCTGTCTCATCAGAATCTGCACGTAGATCTTAACCTGAAAGAGTCTCTTTTTGTTGGCGGAGCTCCCGATTACAGCCGACTAGCAAGAGTGGCTGCACTCACGGATGGCTTCAAGGGAACAATCCAAAAGGTAAATGTTTACAAGCCTCTATTTCTTGAAGAAGTATTATATCATTACCTTGCTTGCAGATTCTGCAAATGTATATATGTTATTTTAATGACTCTGGGTCCTTGTGCCAACTGCAAAAAATTCCAATGATAAGTTATTAGCTGTCCAGCTGTCATACTACAGACCCCCGTATTAGTAATTTTCCATTATAAGCTCACACTGTGACGGGCAGTGGCTCTGCTCATTTGGATTAGCATGCACTAATAATAGAATGCACATTTTGAAGTCCCTCCCTTTCACTATTCTCAGATCTTTCCCTGACAGCTTTCCAGTTTGTTTTTTTCCCTCCACTTTTCAGCAAAAAGCTCATCTCTAAGTGCCAAAAATAACCCAGCAGAACAAAGGCAGGATGTTACTGTTTGTGCAAACTTGTCATTAGTTCTCTTCTGCAAACTTTCCCTTGACAGTTTTGAGCTAATCAAAAGCTAAATGTGGCTTTTGTCTTACTTGGCCTGTAGGGAATAATTAATTATGACGGTATATATTCTCAGTCGGATGCACTGTTTAAAGGGGACTTTTTACGCTTATTTTCAGGTTGTATTTTGGGTTTTACAAGAACATTTTAACATGCTTTAATGTTCAAAAACACTTTATTTTTCTCATACTGTATATACCCGAACAGCTGTATTCACCTTCTGTCTAAGACACTCTGTTTTAGTACCCACTTCTTTAAGCCCCCTTCTCAAAAAGCCCAGTATGCTCTGATTGGTCAGCATGTCTTGGTCTTCTGTATTGTAACCAGGGAACGGCAATAACGAAGTAAAGCAGCATTTATTATTAAATCACCAATAAAGCAGGTAAATAAAATAAATCTTAACAAGTTAACATGTTCCATCAGCAATATGATCTGAAATCTAGTAGAAATTAACAACACTGACAACCAAGATTATATGTTTCCCTGACATTAGCAAGTAGCTACATGTAGCAGTGTGCTTGCAACCAGGCAATGACTGTAACTAAGTTTAGCGGCATTTCTTCTGTGAAAAATTACCCTTTAAAGCTTCTAAACACAATCAGACAAGTTCCAGCAAGAATATGATGCAAATTGGGCAGACATGTATAACAGCAGCAACTAATATTACATGTTTCCCTGATGCTAGCATGTAGCTACATGTAGCAGTGTGCCTGCAGTCAGGCAATGACAGTAACTGAGTTTAGCAGCAATTTCTGCAGAGAAAATCAATAAAGGCTTCTAAACACAACCGGACATGTTCTTATAAGAACATAATCTAAAATCATAAAGAAATTTACAGTTTCCCTGATGTTAGCATGTAGCTACATGTACCTTGTAAGTCATGTAATGTTAACACCTGCAGTAGCGTGGCTGTAGTAGATGACCACACGAAAAAATCCATCACAAGCTTGTCTTAAAAGTAGAAAAATCAACTGGAAGAAAGAATCTACAGTATCACTCTACAAAGTTGTTTGTTCCTAGTGTGTGCTCTGATAATAAGGTTTAATGATCATTCAGCAGAAAACACAATGGACCCATAACCTGATGCTTTCCTTTTGGATAACAACCAAGACTGGCTGCAAACTAATCCTCAAGTGTTTTGTTAGAGAGAAAAATAAATCAGATGAATCTGCAAACAAAAGCATTGGAATCAAGCTAAGAGATTTAAAAACAAGATAAGAATTATAAAGGTAACCCTCCAAAGAGAGGCAAAATTAATATCAAGTGCATTACATAAACACAGATCTGTGTATGATTTATGAGATTATACTGATTTAGCTGTCTAAGCTTACAGACACTTGGTCCAAAATGTAGAAACCCGGATTTTAAACCGAACATTCATATTGCGCTTCTATGGCCTCTATGTCTGACTTTCAACCACAGTGTTAGCCTTGGTAGAGTTTGCCCTTTGTATTTACTGTATAGAAGATACAGTATGCTAGATATCAGAAGTCCTGAAAAAATCTATTCTCATTCAGCTTCTACTAGCAGAGAACGTACCTGCACAAACACACAATATTCTGTAAAAAGCTCAGACAGTTAAGATTATTTTCAACATGACATATATCTGTATTTCTATTTTTGTCCTTTTTTTTCTTCTTATAGTCTGAAGTAGGCTAGGCTGACATGGAAAAAAGAAATGTCACATATTTCTGTGCAATCAGAATTAGAAACATTTAGGGGTGCCCAGTGACTCAGTTGGTAGAGCAGGCGTCCCATGTACAGAAGCTGTGTCTTTGCTGTGGCGGCTGCAGGTTCGTGTCCAGCTTCTGCCCTTTTCTGCACGTCATCCCTTCTCTCTCGCTCCCCCTTTCACGATATATCTGTCCTATCTAATAAAGGCATTGAGAAAAGCCCAAAAAAATCTATCTTTAAAAAAAGAATTAGACACATTTTAATCTAAATGTAATGATTGCTTATGTTGCCAAGCGGCTCTCTGATGAAACGACACCCACACAGTCTTGATAAAACCTATAGATGGTTTCATCCAAACTTAAATTTCAATTATTTCCTAATTAGTAATGAATATTTATGTCAGAGAAATATCTAAGATCTGAAACAAAGTTTTCTGGGTATTTAAAGTGGCATTTCACAGATTTATTTTAGTGTACTTCTGTAAAGTTGAAGGACTCCAAATAGAGAACTTGTAACAAAAAGCTTCAAAATGAAATATGGTCTAGATATCCCAGCTTTAATGTCGTGCTTTAGACAATTTGGAGCTCAAACGTTTCTGACTTTCTAAAGGTTGAATTGGAACACCAAACTTCCTTATTGTAAACTATAATGTGTACAAAATTAACTGATGTTAATTTTACAGTATAAACTGTAAATTAACATCAGTTTGTCATTAGCCCCCCTTTTTTACCCAATTTTTAGTGTTGTGAAGTTGGAACACTTAGACACAAGTTAGAAATTTCAACTGGGAAATTCTGACCTTCCAGCATCGACCAGAACCCAGCATCAATCCCTAGTATGGGTCAAGCTCAGGGATGGAATTTAGCACCAGCCACCAACCAGATGATGCTAAATTTGATTCACTTGTCAGCCAAAAAGGCAATGCTAGTTAGGTGAGTGGCTGGTAGATTTTGGAATCCACCAGCCACATTGACAGGTGGGTTTCAGAGGGGTTGGATACTACATGCCCCATGCAACCAATGGTATTTCTTTTCTTTTACTTTCCCTGGTTAATGTCCACATCTTTCAACTTTATGACTGAAGTTTGTAACACAGAACTTATATTATGTAAATGTATGCAAGTGCAAACTAATGACATCATGAGGGTTATTTTTTCAGACTTGAAAACACTGCTCCAGAGCCACAGAATATAGAAAAACAACTGCTTTCACAAACTGTACTAAACATGACTAGCAAGCCGACCCTTTGTATTTAACCTAAACTATGCTTAAAGTCTTAGGTGTACCCCTTTAACCCTGTGTGCCCCTGCCCCCAGATCATTCTGATGGGCACCCCCATCCTCAGAGAGGAGAACGCCCTCCGCTCCAACAACGTTGCCATGTTCCAGGAGCACCCGTGTTCCCAGGAACCCTGCCATAATGGCGGCCGCTGCAACCCCATGCTGGACACCTACGAATGCGTTTGCCTCAGTGGATTCTCAGGGGGACACTGTCAGAACAGTAAGTGCCATCGTCTATCCATGCAGTCATATTACATTTATTTTTGTCTTACTTCAAAGTGAAAGTGAATCTTGATGCTTTTTACCCCAAATGTATTTGTAAGGATCGGTTTGTTGGTCTCTGTGTGGGCCAACAAGTAGCGATACTTGCTGGCTTGAGCTCACCTCATCATGGCAGTGTGAAATTGCAATGAATCATTGTAACTGTGCAGATTGTTCTATTTCCTCATCCAACATTATGTGCTCTGAAAGGAAACATGGCAGCATTTTGGCTGCTTTGAAAGTCTGATGAGTGGGACTGAAATCGGCAATACTTTATGTAGCACAGCTTGTTCTTGGCTTGCCTCAATTAAAGGTGAAGAACTAGTTTCATTTTTTTTTCTGCTCAGAAGACCTTTGTTTCCATTGTGTTCTGTCTGAGCAGTAGTAATAATGTCGCTATAAGATGTGTGCCGTCTCCTTTATGTTAGGGTTATTATGCATTGATTTCAGAGTAAAGCAGCAGTTATGAAAACGACGAAACGTGCCAGTTGAATATTCATGAAATGCTTTTTTCAAGGGTTGCACATCCCTTTCATCATCCTCATGTCACCCTGCCAGACATATACTCACTCTGGGCCGATCCGTCTCACACACTCAGTCGCTGCCTTCGCCATTAACCTTGTGCGTGTGGCCGGCTGTCCCTTTCACGTTAATTAAAACTACAAACGCACCAACACTTCCCCCCCGTCCCATTTGCTCACACTCCATTGCCTTCAGCTCTGATAACTGAACCCTCTGTCTTATTGATTGGTGTGATCTCATCCCTCTGAACAATATTCCACCCCCCTGCTTCCTTTGCAGCCATCTACGAGAAATCCGCCGGAGAGACCGAGGCCATTGCCTTTGACGGGCGGACGTTCATCGAGTACCACAACGCCGTTACAAAGAGGTAAGGAAGAGGACAAGGGGAACATCCTCATCTACTCAGCTTCATCCAACATCTCCATTGTAATAGCTATTAGCCAAATAACCCCTCTGTCTATTCATCTCTTCCCTTGGAAAGCCGTGCTGACAGTGTGGATGATATCATCAGCGCCGAGGCTTCAGGGTGAACTAGGCGCTTGGCTAATAGCTCATCCCCCTGTCCATGGCAGTCGTGCTCCGCTTTTGACAGGATTTCACTAATTAGCGAGACGGTTAACAATCACAGTGTTTGCCCTGAGCGCGCTCAGTTCGCTCTGTGGTCCCCTGCTCAGCACACACCGGACAATAAGCACACAACTTTTTATTCTAACGTGACTGTTGGCCGTAAAAACACTGGCATGCGTAGACACGTCGCATGTAATTTTGAACACTGTGTAAATAGAAAGAAGTGTAAAATGGTTTTTGGAGCGGGTGTAAAAGAAAAAAAAAAAAGAAAGGAATCGTGTCCCTTTAGGCAGCTGATGAGACATTTTTACTCTCCCATCCATCTACAAGGTTGGCAGGAGTGTGCCTCCAGGTTGGCATAAACAAAAATGTTTATGTGATGAACCTGAAAAGACATCAAGCATACGGCTCTATATCTCCGTCTCGCAGCTCTTCACACAAACACTCAGGTGTGAAAACCGGGTCAGAGCCTGCAGATCATCACACTCCCATGGAGACGCACGCCCACTCCGAAACAACTGGCTGGAGAACTCTTGTCGCATATGTGTGTGTGTTTGTGTGTGGGTTAGTTACTTTGCTGTTTGTGTGAGCTTTGTCCTGTCCTTGAGTCTGACCTCCCTTGTCGTTGTCCAACACACGTGTTGTCTCATATAAATGTCCTTCACTGTCTTTCCTTTTTTACTCAAGCCAACTGACCAATGAGATCCCAGAGTAAGTAGACTTTGCGACTGGGTGTTTGCCCAGCTTCAAATCAAGCCCAACTAACAGCCAATCCCCTCCCCCTCCCCTGAAAAAAGCCATTTTTTTGATAGTTAACACAATTGAAGAGATTAAAGTACATCCAGTCATAATTTCCACACAGGAATCATCTTCCCCTGTTAAAGTACGATTTTACATTCAAGCTCCATATCCATGATTTAATTTGACAGATTCCATTATTTTTAAACACATTTTGCAGTGTCATTAGATCCTTGCATTTTTTTTCCCCCCAGTGCAAAGAGAAGCATGGATGTGTGCATGATAAGCATTGTGCTCAACCCCCTCCGAGAAAATGAATTGTGTACAAAGAATGTGCAATATTTTATGCATGGTTGTAACTCGTTCATAAACAAAATGAATTGCCGTGCACTTTACGCTGAATCTGTTATGTGGGAAATGAACGTTAAAAAAACTGCAAGAGGAGGATATACTAAATACCCCTTAACCTAGTTTCTGGTGCCTGCAGAGTTTCTGCTTGGGAAAGCCCTCGGTCATGACTTAGTTATTAAGGGTTTTTCTTCCAGCTCATTAGCTCGGTAAGTAACCTCTTTTTTTAATAAAGAAAAAAAAGATCCCACAAACGACGAAGCAGAATTCAGCTCAAATTAAGCCGACTGGATTCAGCCCAGAGTTCCAATCCATGCCAGGGCTTCTGTCATTTCGTTTTTGCCAGATCTCTAACTGTAATTGTGAATAATTACGGAGTCGGCCGTACAGAGAGGCAGTGACATGTTAATCACAGATTTGTCTCCCTTTGTAGATTAGACCGCCAATTGAGATCTCCGCAGTGTGTAGCCATGGGCATCAATCTCACTTAGCAGGAGGGGGACAGTGGTCCTTGGAGCCAGACTGTCAAAAGTTTAATGGATGTCACATTTACTAAGAGCCACAATGAGCGCGAATCTAAGCAAACCGGAGCTCTGGCCACGGCGCTTTGAAGGTGTGCCGATCAATTCAGCGTGATTTGATTTTGTAAAAGGAAATGAAAACATTTTCTCGAGAGGCCATTAAGAGCTGGGTGAGGCCAAAATGTCAAGTGCTCACCTTGGGTTAATGCTGCTGCTACTATTTACAGCAGCCTTTGGATCGCTCCTCCTTCACCTCCCTGCCCATATCTGAAAGCTCAGGTCGATTTGCTCAAGCGCCCCATTATTTCTGTGACAAATCATATCTGGCCTTGACTCTCAAATGATATGGCGCTTGACCCCATTTTTTGACAATTGCCCGATTTTTCTCATTCAACGCTTCCAGCTCTAGACAGAAGGTAATTGCCGCCTGACTGGGGCGTCCATAAATATAGAGTTGTTCAATAATTGGAAGCTGACTTTAAAGGGATACTACAGATTTTTAACCATCTTTGTATCATAACAGTGTGGGTAGCATGTTTAAAAGAACTGTGATAAACTTCCCTCCATCTAACCAGTGCCTAGATATCCCTCCTCATGCATGGTAAACTCAGTCGGATGACGCAAAGTCATGCAAAATGCATCATCCGGCAGAGTTTCCCTGACTGGTGGAGCTGTGTCTCGAGCTACAGGCTATACTCCGTATTGTCCACCACCTATGCTGCCACCACAGGACAAAATGAGTATAGAAGGGCACCCTTTGAAACCTGGATAAGACGTCGCTTATTTTTGCTTTGTTCAGACAACTCTCACAGGTATTTAAACTTTTAAACTGTTAGAAAATTGGTTTGATTTCTTTTGAAAATGAGGGAGTAAAACAAGAGGTCCTTTGCAAACTGCAAAAATTTGTAGATTTAGGGGAAAAAATTCATTTGAAAGCTGGGAAAATGTGTCCAGAAACCTAAATTGTTGTTTTTTGAAGCAATTTTTTTCACATATTTTCTTGTTTTGTTTGTTTGTTTGGGGTCTGTTGTAGGTGTTTTTTGCTCCTTTTCAAGTATTTATATATATAATTTTTTTTTTTTGTGCCAATTTCTTGCTAATTTTGGTAATTTTTCCCTCATTGCCTTCCTCCCCTGTTTTTGAAAGAAATCAAGACAGTTTACTCAGGTTTCAAAGGGTTAAACTTGAGCCAAAATCCAGTCACACAGTAAAAGTATGCAGCATTGATTGAATTTAAATCAAGATTATGTAACTGCACTGCCAATTTCTCACCTAAAAGTTTTAGAAACAAATGTAAGCCTGGTGTTTAGCTGTAATAAGCTGCAAGAGTTTGTGAACAGGAAGTGGGAGCCATACTGCATAGTGAAGACTGAGGGCCTATAAAAAGAAGACAAAACGGTAAAATTAAGCAGTGCTGATAAAATATAAACCAAGATTCTGTTACAGCGTTGCATATTTCGTTGCATATTTCATTGCATATTTCAGATGTTTTTAGAAACATATTTTCGCTTACTGAGCATTTATTGGTCTGGTGTAACGCAGTGCATTCTGGTAGTTGTAGGTTTCTACCTATTAGGCAAAAGCTTCTTGCAGCATCTTTCCACTTTATAGACATTCCAGTTTTCTAAATAGGCCATCTTTCAGCAGTGAAAATCCTCCTAAAGTATCCTTTGCACCTGTGTGGACACTGACTATGAGTGTACTTAATCTTGATGCTCACATTAAAAAAAAAAAAATGCTTCTTCCCAGAGCATTTTGGTGCATTAGTCATGCATCCTGATCTGACTAGTTCCCTCGAGAACTTCCTTTTATGGTTGTGGTGTGATCTGGTCTAAGCTACACACTTCCTTATGATCACACAGCGCTTGTTATCGACTGTTTGCATGGTCGATATTGTTGTAGAGCAGATACGTTTTGCAGCTCTGGGTCTAAACTAGACCTCTGTGAGCCCCCCCAAACCCCTCCCCCAGCGGGCTCACGACATCCTTCCTTCCTTCCTTCCTTCTTTCCTTCTGGCCTCTTGCGCTTACACTGCATGCCGTTGACTTTCTCCCCTGCTCCCTTAAGTCCTGAGTCTCTGGAGAACCCATCTGACCAGAGGTGAGTCTCTCGAAAGCTTTTAGACTTTGGAACCATCCACTCACCTCCTCATCCTCTCCTCTCCTCTCCAGACAACCTCGCACAGGGCTAAACCCTCCTCTGCTGAGACAACATTGTTTCCATTATTGAGATAGAGTTACCAATACCAATCACAAAGAGCCTCTGCTTCAATTAATTCAGAAGTTCAGAGCTCCGATAACCAGCCAGAGCTGCAGCCTCTTTGCAGCAGCCGTCCTCCCCGATGGCTTTTTATTATTATTCTAACCACTACTGCCACCTAGAGGTGAAACGGAGCACGGCACTCTAAAAAGAATTCCTGAGCATTTGAATACATATAAGAAGCAGATAAAATCCGTCTGTTTACAAAAAGAAACACAGCAGCAATCTATGAAGTCAGTGGTGTATATGAGATTTAGAACGCTGTGCGCCGGCGTTGTTTTATTCATGATATATTCAGCACTTTTAATAACCTTGACCTTATCACTGACAAGCCGCTCCGATGGAGATTTATTGGGCCTTGTAAGCTCTTTGAGGGTTTGCCAGGAGAGGGTTCACTGAGCTGTATTTGTGGGTTTTTTCTCTCGCTCTCTCTCTCTGGAGAAAAAAAATGATTCTCCGGAATCATACTTTTTTTTGTTGTTCTTGTTTACCTCAGCAGATTTAGTTAATCAAGGGGGGTCAAAGTTTCCAACCTAAGCATGTTTTTGAAGCATTTGATTCTCGATACCTTCCCCGCTTCTACTGAGGTGAACCAGCATTATTGTTGGCCTGAGCTGTCAAAGTCGCCTTTACCTCGGGCCAGCAGTTAATAAGCTCCAAGTGAAATATCATCCCATTGCTTCTTTAGCTCTTTTTCTTCTTGCTCGTTAATGAAAAGAAACAGAGAAAATGAGGAAATACTTCTTACAGTGTAAGAGAAGTTGCCGCACTCAGTTTCTCTTTATCCCCTCCCATTTCCTGTCCTGTTTGTACTCCCATGAGCCTCTTTGTTTGCTATGCTGACTTCTTTGTCTTGTCTGTCTTGTCTAATCTTTTTTTCCAGCTCTGTGCTGCAGTTTTTCTTTTTAAATCCACATGTCATTGGTTCTTTGTCGTACGTGTCTTCACCTTGTCTTTGTCTGTGTGTTTAAAAACCCTTTGAAGAAGGTGGAATTAGATCCATTTGGCAGATGTGCAGACAATTGCACAGATGCTGATTGATGACATGCACACACAATCGCACACAGACACACAGATCGAAGGTATAATGCTGAGCATCTCTGCTGGACTCACTAAAGACCAAAGGGACTTTGTAAGTGTGTTTGTATGCAGGAATGGGTATATGATGGTGTTTGTGTGTGCACACATACAGTAGAGGCGCATTTCTCACATATCGGTGACAGTGACGTACAGCGCCTTTTAAGGATAGGTGGAAGTCGCCAAGTCTCTGCATCCAAATCACCCCCGAAGCTGTAGCAGTCAAGAGAGTGGAGATCAAACAGCTGCCTAAACAACATACACACACACACACACACACACACACACACACACACAAACAAAGCAGAGCAACACAGGAAGCACTGAGCAGCAATGCAGCACAGGCTCAGTAGGATGTAGGAAAGCTAATAGCAAAACAGCCCCCTGCTACTTCTAAACTCAGTCTGCATCCTTAAAAATCACAGTAACTCTTTTAGTATGAGGCTGTAGAGCCCGAGCTACATGTGCCAGCACACAGAGCCATATGTCTTTGAATTATGAGTATCGTACCCTAGAGACAACAGCAGAAGTTCCCCGCTTCACACATGCAACTTTAAATGACACCAACTGCGCCGTGTCAGCTTCACCAAAGATTAGACCTCCTTTTGATGAATTGGACCATGAGCTAACTAATGTGTTTTCTGTTCTGCTAGTGAGAAGGCTCTGCTGGTGAACAAATTTGAGCTGAGCATCCGGACGGAGGCTACCCAGGGCTTGGTGCTGTGGAGCGGGAAGGGCGTGGAGCGCTCTGACTACATCGCCCTGGCCATTGTGGACGGACACGTCCAGATGACATATGACTTGGGCTCCAAGCCTGTGGTGCTGCGCTCCTCGGTGCGTGTCGACACCAACCGCTGGATACGCATCAAGGCCAGCAGGTAAGATGGGAGATGACAGGTAGCAGGGGGATCAGTGAGAGAAAGCTTTTACAGTTAGACCAGGATTAGACTTAATCCATATTATGTTTGTGTTGCTGCAAACTGTGTGATCTCTTGCATGAATGCTATGCTACGCAGTGATCCCCTGCACTGAGATGACTCTGATTAGTTTCAGATTAAGGTTATTTTCATGCCTGGTCATGCATGAGTATGACGCATTGAGCATTGAATTGCTTAGGCACATTAATGAATGTTGAAAAATGAAGAACATGCGGCAACATCCCAACACATTTTGGCACATTAGAGGAAATATATCCAGGAAATAAATTCATAAAAACCACATCAGTATTTATAGTAACACATACACTGTAAGCCTACAGTATACTCATTACATGCATTGATCCTATTTGGAGACTAAATATATGCAATATGCAACCACAAAATCAGCTGGAATAATATCAAAGAGGACCTTCTCCGTATTTTGTGTCTTACATATAGTGCTAAATTGTTCGATGGTTATATTAAAATTTTTAAATAATGAGGTAAATGTATGTAAAAGTAATCCATGTGGGCAAAAATCTCAGGGTTTCTCATTGTTTTAAACTCTCCATTTCCAACTTTTCTGCTCTAGCTAAAGTACTACATCATAGTGTATATCTTTACATGGTCATCTGCTAAAGGTATGCTACTTCAAGTGTTTACATCACATAGCCTACACGCTATTTGTTGCTAACATCAGGGAAACATGTATCCTTGGGTGGGAAAGTTGTTGTCTTGTCTCTTTTTTCAGATCATATTCCTGCTGGAACATGTCCAGTTCTGTTACTGTCATTTCTTGGGTGCAAGTACATTACTACACGCTAACATCGTGGAAATGTGTGATTTTGGTCACTGATGTTGTCAGTTTTCCACAATTTTGGATCATGCTACTGTATGTACAGTTGTGTTTAGAAGCTTTTATTGATGATTTTAAATGGGAGAAAGTACTGTTATACATAGTTCTTTCCCAGGTGCATGTACACTGCTACATGTAGCAAGATGCTAACATGGGAAACGTGATCTTGGTTGTTTATGATAATTTCTCCCAGATTTCGGATCATATTCCTAATGGAGTATGTCCAAATTTTGGTCTAGAAGCTTATATTGGTCATTTTTTTCCAGTGGAAAGTGCAGTTGTTACAAAAGCTTATTTTGCAACAGTAATTTATCGGCTGCAAATACACTGCTAGCTACATGCAAAATGTGAAAATATGTCATCTTGTAGTCTTTACCTGATTTTGGATCATATTCCTGCTGGAACATTTGTGGTTGTTAAGATTTTAGTTGAAATGCTTTTATTGGTTATTTTTTATGGTTGAATGTGCTGCTATTTTCTGTTACTGTCATTCCCTCAACAGCAATGACGGTGCAGAGATACTGAGATATGGAAGACCCATAAATGCTGATCAATAAGAGCATACTGGGCTGTTCTGGGAGGGCTGCTTAAAGAGATAGGAACCAAACAGAGCATTTGAGACAGAGGATGAATACAGGTGTTCCAGCACAGACAGTATGAGGAAAATAAAAAGTTTTTTTGAACATTAAAGCATGTAAACATGTTCTAGTAGAAACCCTGAATACAAGTATGGACCCGCAAATGAGCGTAATAGGTCCCCTTTAAAAGCCTCATTTCTCCACAGGGACCCTCTTTTAAAGACAGGTCCTCAAAATCATGCTCTTTTGTCAGTTGATCAGTGCTTTAGTAATGTATATTCTTATATTCTGAATTATAATTACAGTTGATCAAATACTATTGGTTGATGTTAATTCAGTCTTGACATAAAGCACACCTACAAACGTGCATATACCTATAGTATGTGTTTACAGGGTATACATGAATAAATGAGCCATAACTTAGACCTAAGGTTTTGGTTCAGTACGTGGATCATCATTCAAGGTAAAGAAAAAATCTAAACAAATTATGCAATACTTTGTGCCACACAGTGATGTCACATTAATGGATTCCTTCATTAGAAACAAATTAACTGCCTGAACTTTGAAAATGACCCACTTAACACCTTCCACGCGATCTGTGCTTTATCGCTGCCGAACATTTGCTTTCAGCATGGCTGTGAATGGAAGCACGGGGGATAATTAGATTGGTTTCATCATGTAAGGCAAGAATAATCGATCCTCAGAAAAACGCTGCTGCATCCGTCTCAAACGGGGATTTGGCCAAGTCTCATCCCAGGCTTACAGGAGAGACCACATGAGATGCTGGAGTGGGGGTGGGGTTGGGGGGGCATAATTTGGATGCTGACGATGGTGTAAATCGCAGCATGTGGCTGCGTGGCTCACATAGTTACACAGATATCTGTGTTTGCGGCTTGCCTTTAATGACACCCTCTCTGTTGGAAACCCGCTTTAATGGGTTCAAATTAGCCCCGTCGTCACAATTCTTAAGTGTGTGCTAATGCGTAGCGCAGAGCCACCAAAAATGAATGGTGCTCTAACGGCATCTGTTAGCTGGTAGACAGGCACATTTAGAATGCTGCTTGGCAAAGGCAGTTATGCGAGTGCTTAGTGTGCTGGCAGCAAAGCAGTGGGGTCTTGATGCTTCTGATTAAATGAAGCTGCAATTTACAGCTATTGAGTATGACATGCATGGATCACACCAACTCTCAACTGCATCTTTTCTCTTTTTCCTCCGCAGAGCACTTAGAGACGGCTCTCTACAGGTCGGCAATGAGGCAGCGGTAACAGGGTCATCGCCTTTGGCAGCAACACAGCTGGACACAGACGGAGCGCTGTGGTTGGGTAGGTGCCCACATGTGTAAAAAAAGCATCATTCAGGCTGGAAAATATGTCTACAATTGCCATACATCAAGTCAGGGGAATACTTGTAATTCTGTGCTACTCTTTCATCCCAGTGACTAGTAGAGGGCTGCCAAAAAAATGAGCAATAAACTCATTGGCATTGCAGAGGATAAGCAAAGGCTCTGACAGGGGAAAAAGATTGCGGTTTGGGCAAAAAAAAAAAAAAAAAAAAATGTCCAAGCCTATTCAGGTATTGAGTTGAGAAATGAAAGGCTATCTGACTAATTCAAAAGTTGTCTGCTCTCCTGAATCGAAAATGACCAAAGTCGGGCCCGTTATCTACCTCTTCAATTTGAACTTGGCTCAGAGAAATGGTTTTTGAAAGAACACACACGGCGCAGTGGGATTGAACACTCCGAGGAAATAACATTGAGGAAGGGGCGGCAAGATTCTTTAAAAATGCACAGTGCAAGGCGGCAAAAGAGGCAGGTTTTTAGAGGAGAGGCAGGCTGAGTGACATTTAAGAGACACGTGTAGAGGCGCGCTTGGTGTACCAAGGTATACAAGCACACACACACACTGGGAGGCAGTGCAGTGGAACAGGTGCTGAGCGAGCCCTGCAGCAAGAATACATAATCCTCACACAGCCCTCCCGTTGAGAGCCCTTCTCCCTTTTAAATCCCCTTTTCACTGTTCATCATTAATTCATCTGTAACTTGCATGAAATTAGCCCTGTCGATCCCCGATTCGGAGGCGCGCAATCCGATTAGAGGGGGCAGGGACAGGGGATGTAACGGGCTCGATGGGGATGTGAACTCTCAGCCTGACAGATTAAAAAAGGAGCTAACAGGAAAGAGAAGGAGAGACGGGGAATGTGGGGGGGGGGGCGGAGTTGGACGAACATGAAGCAAAAAGAGGATGCAGGAGGATTCTGACACTGTAGATAACAGCGAGGGAGAAGGAGAACGAGAGCGAGCGGGGATGGCAGCCAGGTAAAACATCAAAAACGAGGGTCAGCCTCTCTCCCAGTAAGAACAGATCTCATTAAATTCTCAATAAAGACGTTTCATGCTGATTTATAGAGAAAGACACTAATGACTACTTTGGGTGTGCTGGCTAAAAAAGAGGAGCTCAAAACACCATCAAAAGGGAAAAGGAGCCAGCCACACACCCAGCAATTAGGTCATCAAGTCTCCACAAAGGGACGTTATGAGACTTTGTTTTTTAAAAAAAAAAAGAAAAGAAAGTGAGAGCGAGCGAGAGCTTTGGATGATTTGAAATAGAAGAAAAAGTGCAATAAAGTTAAAAAGGAAGGCGACTACAAGGGGCTGAAACATTTGCTTTGAAGTACAAATCCATGATATTTTAACATTAAGAAATTTCCATTTTGGAAACTTTGTGTGATAGATAAAACACTTCAGTCAGTCAAGTTTTTTTTTCTCTTATCTCTTGTGGCATCTTGGCCTGTTCTGCACTACAATGAAGGTGAATAGTTTCTGGATTGTGGTGTTCACAGCAAAGAAACATTTGGCTTGAAGGTCCAGTGTGGTGGATTAGGGGCATCTATTGGCAGAAATGGCAGATAATATTCAGAACTACGTCTTTATGAGTGTCCTATCTAGAGCTGTACCCAACTCAGAATTATGCCAGTTGGATCAGATTTGGCTTTTCAACACACATATTTGACTTTTTGGTCATTGTTTTCCATATTTTGTCAAAGACTTTAAACAGAGGTCAGCGAGACATTGGGGGTGACATTCAGGTAAAAAAAAAGTAAACAAGCTAACTGCGCTAACGACCAATCAGGAATGTGCAACAACATGTCTCGCCGACACTAGGTATCAAGTAAAAGCCAGAGCCCGTATCGTGTTATATTCCTGTGAGCTTCAAACGAACCACTTCTAAACTAAAAGTTAACATTAGCTACGTGTACCAACTAAATAACAAGCAACAACGACAACAACAAAAAGACTGCTTGATTTGAATGAATCTATGTCATCTGAGATGTCACCAAAAAAGATAATCACCAAAAACTAGAGAACATTGCGTTTTTGTCACGTTAGAATGAGCTAATTATATTTAAATACAGAGCGGGCCCTTTTCCAGACAGTGGCTCTAGATGGCATCAATCAAGTTTTTGAATTAGCCACCATAGTTTTGCACGCTTGGCACTCGGGAGAAGTTTCAGTTCTGCAACCTCACTTATAGATGTCACCAAATCCTACACACTGGACCTAAAAATAACTGAATTGCAGCATCTCTTTTCAGAAAGTAACAGAACATGCTGTCAGTAGGTTTATAGTGACTATATTTATTTGATAGAAGTAGAAGTAAAGTAAACCAGTGATTGTACTAAGGGGTTAATCACTGGCAGTAGACTTGAAATTGGCAATGAAGTGTCACACATTCTGGCTCATGTGCATATTTCTATTAAGTAGGTGATGTTTTGACCCTCAAGCCTTCCCCGAGTTAAACAGTCATACTGAGACTCGGGCACACTGATGAGTTAAATATGCTGCATTCAAATGGGGTCATGTTTACCGTGTTCATGAGAAGTGACCATTTCAGCACCCTATGGGATTCACAACCTCATATGTGGATATTTTCTGAGAGCTCCAAGTTCACGACTTCGTGTTCATGACTTTCCATGTCGTTAATACGAGTTTAAGAGTTTTATTTGAACGCAGCAATAGCCATCCTCATAGAACAGTTCATATGATATCCTACGAATTAGCACCCAACGGCAATGGCATTATGACACTAATGTACAGTTAGGTTATTAACGTAAACTTACCGAGGTTAGTTTTAGGCAATAAAAGTTACTGTAGTAAGGTTTCATAAAATATACATAGTAACAACATACCTTAAATTGACTCAAAGCTCACACAGATCCGAACACGAGTCTCCGTAGGAAAGTCCTGTGAGAAAGTCCAGATTTTTGTGATCCATCCACCACCCCAGCCTGCCTCCTCACAAGACTGCTTGGGACTGCCTCCTTATTTATTCCCATTGGCGCATTGGTCACGGGATTACAGCCTTTCAAAATATATGGGATATGTACGAGTACAGATGCATTACGTTTGATAGGAAAACGTATGAAGAGTTTTGTGAACAGCCTGCAATAAGCCACAGTCTTGTTGCACAGCTGACAGTGATTAATCCTGCTACTCCATGAGGTTGAACAAAAAAACACGCAAGAAGCCTTCAACAGCTTCAAACTTTGTAACAAAACAGTGACAGGAGCTATAGCCAAAGCATTGCCTTCAACACAAATGACAACAACAGCTATATATCACACCACATTTCAGTTTAACCCTAGAAGGACAATATTATACTTGTGCTGCTTTCAGAAGCCTTTGAACCCTCAGCTAATTGGTGTGATTTCATTCAAAAACACAGGGGGAAAGGCAGTGAGCAACTTGGTATGAAATGTTCCATAAATTGCAATAAGCCATTACATTTAGATTTTTTTTAAAGCTAAGGAAAAAAAATATATGTAAAAAAAAGACAAAAGCTGAAAAAACCCTGATATTTGTAATGTCATAATTACTTTTTTGAAATTATGAAACTGTGTTCTTTTTGCCTTTTTAACTTCCTTTTTCCTTTTTCTTTGTTTTGTTTTGTTTTGTTTTAACAAATTTAAATGTAATTTCTTGTCATTCTTACTCATTTCTCCTTTTGTTTCTAAAAATTTTTTCTCAGCTTTCAAAGGGTTACCATGATTTTTTTTTTAGTTCATAATATTCGAAAATGATCAAATATAAAGCATTAAGCAGATTCCTGATAGATGAACAACAAAAGTTAAGACATCAGCTCTAAATGAACATTGTGAACAAGTAAACATCCTATATGTAGAGGTACATTACAGAAAACATCAGAAGTCACAGACCGAGGGGTCACGGGGTTCTCAGGCGGT
Source organism: Plectropomus leopardus (assembly GCF_026936395.1). Lineage (NCBI taxonomy): Eukaryota > Metazoa > Chordata > Actinopteri > Perciformes > Serranidae > Plectropomus > Plectropomus leopardus. The sequence goes on along the minus strand of NC_142184.1, from coordinate 32,484,746 downwards.
GGATCCAGTCGTGTTCCTTCCTGGAAAGTAACACATCTAATTTACCTCCTCTTGGGGGGATTGAATTGGCCCTTAAGTATTTTTTAAAATTTTTTTTATTTGACTTGCAGCCAATCTCTTCCGGGGAAAAAAGCCTATAAGCAACACAGGAAACAAGTTCATGTCCTTGGTTTGAAATAAAGCAGTTACTCAGCAGTGCAATCCAACATGAACAACTGAAAAAAAAACCTCCTATAAGAACGCAAACTTTAAGGAAAGCAGCCATAGTTCAGAATCCACCGCTTGATGGACAGGTGATATCTGTGAGTTCACAGCACAGCAATGAGCGCTTAGCACTAAAGATGGAAACAAATTAAAAATAATGAGGACGTTGAGTATTCATAATTTTACACTCTGTCATCACCTCTCATTTGTAGCACTTTTTGGAGCACTTTATGCGGCGTGTCAAATTAGAAGAACCTTCTCCCTCGTCTATCTTGCTAACTTACTCTGGCTGCTGTGCAGACTTTCCGCCTTCCTCCCTTTGATCAGGGCGGTTTGACAAATAAAGTGTCAACCTGTCATGTACATCAGCCGGTGTCATCATGCAAAGAAAATGAAATACAAAGCCTGACAAAGTAACTGCTTTAGTACCAGAAATACATTTTTCAACCAAAATATTTACGGCGCAGGCCTTTGATGGCATTTACGAGGTCTAATTTGTTCTGAAATCCAAACCTTTATTGTGGCTTTTGATCTTTAAAGGGCCACTCCACGCATTTTACACAAGAAAGTGAGTTTAAAATCATGTCTGAACCCTTTATGATGCCATTAGGAGATACTTGGCTTGGGCTTTGATACTGAAAGTAACAGAAAGCCTGCATCACAAACTGCACCATGTCAGGGAGGGCCTGATGAAATAGATAAAGAGTCCATATTTATGGGAACACCCACAAAAAAACACCACCTCCTTTTATGCAGTGGGAGAAAACAAAGCACTCACCACCATGCTGAAGAGTTGATGGTTGGCTGTCTGCATGCCAGATAAACTTAAACTTAAAATAAATCCAAACTTAAAAGGTACTTTTCAATCTGGACCCCATTTTCCCAGGTTTTTCTGTGTAAGTAACCAATGGGAACAACATTTTTTGAAATTGGTCCAGACCATTTAAATCTCGAAAACATGAAAATAATTTCAGGTAACAAGAAAATGACCTAACAATTAGCTGGGGAGAATTATTAAATATTTTCCAAGAATGTGGAAAATGGCCAAAACTACATTACTACATAAATAATTCATAGATAAATAGATAACTTTTTTTTTGCCTATTTTCAGATAATTTTCTTTTGACTTCTTACAAATTCCTCACTAATTTTTGAGCAATTTCTTACGGGGTTCTCGTCGCTGTCTTTCCATGTTTTTGAAAGAAATCAAGCGAATTACCTCAGGTTTAATATTCAGGGGTTAATATTGTAATTATTGTTAAATCTTTATCTGTCTATTCATACTTTGTATTTGTTTCTTTTCCTTTTTTTGGTAATTTGCAGGTAATTTTCTTGTAACTCTGAACTTTAAATCTCTTCCTGTGGTTTTAGAAGAAATTAAGCCCATGAGCTCATGTTTCAAAGGGTTAAAAACTGCACTTTCCCAGCATTAACAGGCTGAGGCAAAGAACTGTTTAAGCTGCAGCCAGCTCTGCCCTCACCACGCTCCCAGACTGTATCTTTGCTTTTAGCTGTACTGTGGTGAGTGTAATGCTTAATTAGCTCAGTAGACTTTTGAAATACACTAGTTGCTATTTTAGAGGGCAGATTGTATTTGAAGTAATTATTCTCTGTGTTTATTTCAGCTGTTTCCTCAATATGAGTGTTTTTATCTGATTCTTGTTGTATTGACCTCTGCGTCCGTCTCCCCTCAGGTGGTCTGGAGGAGCTGGCGGTGGCCCGTCGGTTGCCCAAAGCCTACAGCACCGGCTTCGTCGGCTGCATCAAGGACGTGGTGGTGGACGGCATGGACCTCCACCTGGTGGAAGACGCCTTAAACAGCCCCAAAATATTACACTGTCCCGCCGCCAAATAACCCAGCAGAGACAAAATATCCAGAAAAACGGGGAAAAAAAAAAAGAAAACCTCCCACTCGCTCCCTCCATAGCGCCCATGTCTCCTGCTGTAATTATTTTCTATTTTTGTATACTTTTCATCGCTTTTTATATGGAAAGAAAATGAATATGTTGTTTTAATTTTTGTTTTATATATTTTGTTCTTTTTTTTTTTATCTGCACCTCCATAAACAGAACACACTTTCTTTTTTCCTTACTGCCCTGGCCCTTCTTTTTTTTTTTTTTTTTTTCATAAAAAGCAGGCATCTCTGTGAAAAAAAGAGATATTTTGTCAGTTTTGTTGTTTTAAAACAAATGCCAACTTTAAAGAAAAGAAAAAAAAAAAGAAAGCCTGCTCCTTTTCCTCGCTCATGACTTGAACACTGGTGGACCTCGCCGATGATCTCTGGTTACTGCCTTGTCTTGGTGCCATATATATATCGTCCACATTCCCCAAGCATGGCCTATACATCCATGATTACACAGACGTGCACCCCCCCCCTCCCTGTGCGAGCTGGACGCAGTGTGCGCGCTGTGGCCGGCGTGTGCAGCTCTTTGATACTGCGGCCAGCTGGCATCTCCAGTCAAGAAACTCTGTAATCAGCCCCGGTAGCCCACTGTATTTTCCTAATGGGGACTTTTCAGATGTCAGTCAAGCTGCTACAGTGAGAAAGTACACAGTCGAAAAACCACTCCATCAACTCCCATCTCACAGCGCCACAAAAAAAGAAAAGAAAAGAAAAGAAAAAAACTCTCCGCTCAATCTGAATCCCATCAGAGCCTTTAGTTTTGAAATATGACTCACTAACACTGCAAGCCGACATGACGGAGAGAGCGCTGCGTTCAACAATGACTCCCATATCATTAGTCATAAGTCAAGACATGAATAAACGTTATATAAATATAGAGTATATAAATAATACCTGAGACTGTGAATATGTAAGATGGGTTCTCTTTGGAGAATTGTGCTTCTCATGTACTATCGTGCGTTCTGTTTTACAATCCGCGGATGAACTAATGATGACCACTATAAATGCATGCACTTCTGCAGTGTTGATTTGAATCTGGTTTTTGTTTTTATTTTTGTTCTGTTAAAAAAAAAAAGAAAACCTAATTTGGAATACATCAGTGATGGGGTTTGTTTGTTTTTTGCAATGACTATAAAAAGTTTTTTTCTCTCTCTTAATTCCACTGATGTGATTTCAGCAACTACAGAGAATAATGTTTTTATATGTGTTCATTCCCTGTATCTTTTTTTTATTTTCTTGGGAGCAGTTAGTTTTGCAAATGGTGCATCGGGGAGGAGTTGTTACCGTATCAGACCTTAAGGAGGCGCCGAAAGCAAAGACTGAAGAGAAGGACAAACAGAAAGGAAGATCTTATCATGGGGAGTCCTGTCTTGTCAGTCGTCAACACAAACACGCAAAAAAAACTTCAAAAACTCCTCCCAAGACTTTGTTTCTTTTCGTATTTGACCTAGGAGCATTCCTGGAGGAGTCTTATGTTCGGCTGTTGAGAGAAAGAGAGAGAGACTGTGACGTTGTTGTGACCTTCTGAAGCCATAACAGCCAGAAAAATGGGGGGAAAATGCATAATCCTACAGTACTTGCAAATTAACATAGTAAACGCATGGGTTTGTATTACTAGTGCGAATTCTGTAACATTCAGTGAACTGATGCAACGTGGAGTCGTCTCAGCCGAACCACAATAAGCTGCGTCGACTGACTTAAGGACACTTGTTTTGATATGAGAACTTTGGCAATATTCTAAGACAAAATCATGCCTGTTCGTGGTTGAGTATCAAATGGTCTTGTGCTTTTTTTTTCTTCCTTTCTTAAGTTCTTAATTATGTTTTACTTCTTAAATCATCAACAGGTTTTGTACAGCCCTGCAATTTTTAAGTGTAAATTTAGCAAATGTGTTATCTGTGGAGGTTTATGTTTTTAGTAATATACACTGGAACCATGTCTGACTCGTCTGTTCGCCTACACGATGATATACTCATGTACATGGGGGAGGGATAGCCCTAAAGCTATAACTGTGTTGTGTGTAATCAAGCTCTGAGTGTCCACACCAGACCACGAAAAACCCTTTTTTCTGGTGTCCCAAGACACATTTTAAATTCCAGCACTCACACTATTAACCTTAGACTGGTCTTATTTTACCACACTGTTGTTTGAATTTGATCCATTACGGTGGTAATAAAGGAGAGATTCCTGTGTTTTTGGATGGACTCAAGAACAATAAAGACAACTGCAGTCTATGGTTTGGGTGGAAACTATTTGCCTTAAAAACCGGTCACCTCGACTCTGAGCAGGTGACAAAGACGTCATCCATATAACTGTTTCCTTATTTTAGCCAGTGTATTAGCCTCATCCCATAATGTAAAGGAGTAATACATAATAATAATGATAATTATATTAGTAATAATGCTCATACACAAAAAAAAAATCCCAGGGGGCCTCTGCAAATGTCCCCTCTGGCTTTTTACAAAAAATCTTCTATTTACTGTTTTTTGGAATCTATTTTCTGTTCCTTATTTATGTCTACATGTGGATTACCCTCCATGTCTGGCCTCTGTAAACTACTGTCCAACTGCGCAAACCTCCTCAAAGGGCAGTGCACCAAGTAAGAGTGGCATGACCTGAACATTACTAACTTTATGACCTTTGTCTTGTGTTCCTACCACCATGAAATAAAATGTCAACCAAATGGAGCCCGCTCTTGTCCGCCGTCTTGATTGTGCCGCCGTCTGGAGTTGATTTTCATTTCTTTTCAGCCCAGTTGAAAAGAAAGAGTTGTGGGAAGAAAATGTTGGCATTGTGACTGCCTGCAATCCATGGATATGTTACATTTGCACTGTGGCTGTCAGCATTAAAGCGTTAATGGTAACAGTTTAATTTTTTTAATTTATTGCAAATTTTGATCAATAATCCTGTCTGTTTTTGGTCTATTTTATCCATTTTATAATTTTTCTGCATCCAGTATAAATGTGTTATTTTTGGCAAATGTTTTTGAGTATTTCTGTATATCGTGGTCCCCAAACAGGTATAAAATTGCTTCCACCAACGAGCTGAGCACACAGGTGCAGCTAATCAGGCTGATGTCAGCAGGCAATCGCATTGCTAAAGACGGCAAAGCACTGCTTTGGAGTGTGCAACCCTGTGGGTGAAATTAAATCAAAGAAGTTGACTACAGCGCTTGTTAAATGGTCAGAGACTGACTGCAGACCAGCCAACATCAGTCAACAAATGCTGTCATCTGATCCCCAATCAAAACAATGTGGAAAAACTTGCTTTATCTTGTTAATATGGACTTCAAAACTACCCTGTAAGCAAAATCATGGAATTGTAAACATGCAAAAAGAGATTAATCACAAGTAACTATTGAAATTCAGTGATTAATCACATTTTTTTTTCTTTTTAGTGGTAAATGAGTGTGTTTATTGGAGTTTCCACTGGGGTTATGCCACAAAAAATGATTGTTTTTAATCAAGAAACTAAAGCATTTCCTGCTGGGATTGTGTCAACAAAACCAGATATTTTAAGCCCAAACTTGGTCTATTCTTTGCCACAACCAAGTGTTTTTTTGTGCCTAACATTTCAGCGTTTCTGATGCATAATAATGTACAAAAATAATGTGTCCGTGGTTTGCAGAAACGTTCAATGCTGATTTTGTGTGATCGTGATTGTGTGGTCATCACCATGCTTCTTCAACACAGGCTTAAGATAGTTAGAGGTTTTGTTCTGCAACATAAAATACACCCGCTTAAACCTTATTTTTGAACTTTTAAGGTTTTACGCGTCTTAAAAAAGGCGGTTGCTAACAAGTGGCTAAATGGGACTGCAGTGTTGATCGGGGACGTTGGACTTCATCACAGCGGACACAGAAACTCAGTAAACCCACTTGTCTGCCTTTACAGCTTTACGGACTCGCACTTGAACTTGTAGATATATCTGTTTATACTATTTTTTGATCGTGTTTAAACATGTTTTTAAAGTGTTTGTAGTGGTGACGGTTAAGTTGTGCGACCACAATGTAGTTCCTATATAGCCTAAGAATAGCTTTTTGCTTCTGGCGATTTCATTTAGGCTTCAAAACACACAAAAGTGATGTTTATCTGTGAAGATTATCATGCTGAACAAAACGTGTAAGTATCATAAACTTGTGTTCGTCACAGAGCTTATTTCTGGTGATAATCGAAAATCCCATTTAAAAATCCCATAATGTTCTTGACAAGGGAACCAGTGCGACGGATACTTCCTGGTTGGTTTACAAAAATACGTCATCCCTTCACCACTCTATTGGACAAGAGACTGTTGATTATAGGCCATCACTTGAACCTACTGTACTGTTTTTTTCCTTCACCCCGGGGCTGTTCAATATTAATAAGTAAAAAGTCTTTTGATTCTTTTCCAAGTCAGTGGGGGTATACTCTTGTACAACTTCTGTACATAATGAAAAAGCTAATGGAAGCGAAGAGAGCCCACCCACAGGTAGTTTCTATATATTTCCAGCTTTGGATAAGTTGAAATTGCAATAATTTCAGTGCAATTTGGTGGGAAAGCTCAAGTATCTCATGAATTCACAGTGTCAGTCTCGTATTCATGGTGCATTTGAAGGCACCTGCACATAAAGAAGCAATCACAAGTTAAGACTTCAATCTGTGGTCTGTCTTAATGAGAGGTTTCTGCCCACATTTTAATTGAAACGTCCAAGACAAACAGTGTTTTTCCAAATCAAAAGCAATTTAAGCCGGCGCGCTCATACACACATCAATAAACAGCGTTTCTGGCTCCACTGATATTTTCTTCTTCTTATAATTCAAATCACCTATAGCAATCTCTAGTGCCCTACCGCTAATTGAAAGCTGAGAATTCAAGAGAAGAAGAAGAAGAAGAAAAAAAAAAAAGAAGCTGCACAGCTTCATACATCTTTCAGTACATCCCAAATCTGTCTCGAGCGTTTTCATTAAGGCTGAGATTTAATGAGTTTAATTTATTCCTTGCTAATGACAGAGAAGGACACTGCATCTTGTGTTGTGTTAATTAAAACTCTATGAAATGGTGTAGATGAAACAGTTTCACTCAGTGTGGGATCCTTCTGGGGGGAAGATCGTTTTCAAGTTAATACGTGTAAGTAGTTTGATTAAAGGGTTTTCCAGGAATTCAAATCAAAACAAAATACGTCTATATATAGAACCAAGTAATGAAATTGAGGATCACTGCTTGGGTGACACCCGGAGGAGTTGGTAGGGTTGAGAGGATTCGGGGTGAAATATGTCTTTCGGTGGATACAGAATTCACAGAAGCAAGGAGACGGAAAACTAATTTTGATTCATGTGGAGCAACCGGCTGGCTTTGAGAAAATCTGCAGAAATAAGAGCTCCGAGGTAGCCAGAACATTTTAAGATGTGCCGTTTTAACACATGCAGTTTGTTCAAAGGTCAAAGTGGAGTTATGAATTATGCAATAAACTCAGGCCCTCTCTGGATGAAATTTCATCAGACCATCCAACCTGAGCCAAACGCAGGCCCTAGAGTCCACAACATTATTTGCGAAGGAAGAAACTGTTCTTAGAAAATCACTCAGAGATCTTCTAAGAGTGTTTTCCAGGAACACCGGACAGTTACTCCCCTAAAATAAAAGACCTCGCCCTCACTTTTCACCCTCTTTTTGGAAATCAAGTCCCTCTCTCACAGCTTTTTATGTCCACATGGTAATAAAAGTTCTTTCTCTCTGACGAGGCTCCAGCTGTCCAGCTGCATCACTCTCAGTATAAGTCCTCTTTGTTTCCCTTTCCAGATTTTTTTCAATCTCTGGACGGGCAGATTTGCAAGTCTCAAGGCAAAAAGGGGTCAAAGGCCAGCAGCCTATAGAAGCAGCCACCTCGGGGTATGGGACATCCTGGTTTCCATTCTCCTGGGTGAGAAACTTGCCTTTGTGTGCTTGAGTCCTTTTGTCCATCCTAGACTCAACAGGACATGAGTCTGCATGGTGATAAAAAGTGAATGTTTCAGTCCAGGAACCTCGTCAAACCTTTCCATTCCTAACTTTGCCACTGCTATCATTTTTTTTTTTTTGACAAATTGTGTATTCTTATCGTCAGCTTTCATTGAGCAAACGTCATTATTATGTTTTTAATGTATTTTTTTCTTATCTTAAAGGCATTCATTGTATAAGTTAATTTAATTAACTTCTGTATGGTGTGAAAACCAATCAGGACTCTCTAGAGACCTGATTGAGTTGTGTAGGTTTAATCCAGCAGTCCAGCAATTTTACTTTTGTTGTGATGCAGTGTGGTGTAAAACTGTGTGGCCTGCATATACATGATCTCTTTATGCATTCAACATCTCCTCATACAGTGTTTCATATATTTAATGAATTAGCAGCCTGTGGATGCATCCTCATGTTACAATCTCAACACAAAAATATGTATCTAAAATACAGCTGCGTAGGTTTGGTTTAGGCAAGTAAGGTTATGTAGGTTTGGTTAAAGAAAAGAAATATAATTGGCTGTTGTCACATTACATATTGAATGTAAAGTTAAGGAGGTTAGGTTTAGTCAAGAATTGATGTTATATGGTTGGATTTAGGAAAAGAAACATAGTTGGGTGTTGTCATATTACTTTCTTAATGGAAAGTTCTTCACTTAATAAAGTTTTATAGCTCACATTTAAAAAAAAGTAAATTTACGTAGGTCAGGTTTAGAAAAAAAAAAGATGGTTTAGGACTACCACATTGCATACTAAATGTAAAGTTACGTAGCTGAGGTTTAGCAGGATAGAGTTAGGTCAAGTTAAGTCAGGTTCAGGAAATGAAACATAGACAATATCATGTACTTAACATAAAGTTACACAGGTTAGGTTTAAGAAAAGAAATATGGTGACAATGTAGCCTACATTAAAATAAGTTTACTTGGTTCTCACAGGACACAAACACCATTCTTCTTGGTTAAATTCCTGTGTTTGTTTGACCTGTCCGCTACCCCAACCTGCCCCCTATGAGGACTTTCACTCTTATTAATACCTTCTTCCTCACTCACATCAGCAAATTTATCACATGAGTGCAGCCTTCATGATTATTTGTGTCAAAACTATAGGAATTGATGTTTTATTTATTAGTTTTTTACATTTAATTGATATACAGATTCTGTCACATTACTTTTCATTGGTACACATAAACAGTGCATGAGAATAGCCTGATGAGTTAAAACTTGCAAACACATTAGCATGACCCTTCAAAGCATACCTCAAAAGTATTTCTCTTTGCTCCATATTTTATCACATTATTAAATCCATGCTGACTAAATTCCATTACTTGCATCACCATACAACTTATAGTCTGGTTGCCAGGGTGACACTCTTTCACACAGTCCTGAAGAGCCTTTCAAAACTCCACCTTAAAGTATCAGTTTTGACGTTTAAGTTATTACACCTAGATTATTTCCCCATTATAGTCGAGGGAACATTTTTAATAGCTACAATTACAATGTTTAAGGTCATGACGATTTGTCATACCACTAGCAACACTAAAGCTCAGCTTGATTGACCTTTATCTCAGACACATTCAGAAGCCAGAGTGAGCTAATTTTCCCCAGTTATCTCCTACAATATGTGCCTAAAGATGGAGCACAAAAATAGTTTCCCATCATCCTCACAACCAGCACAAGATGGAAATTTTCAATAAATGGTAATGACTAAGTTTTTTGAGTCCCACAGTCTTGCATCGGTCACATTTAGTATAACTAAATGTGCACTTAGTGTTGTTCCAATATTCAGCGCTTTACCCTCCTCATCAATTTCCACTTTATATCGATCACAGAGTAAAGCCCTCCCATTGTGCAGCAGGATCATTTTAACTGCTTGCCGGACCCAAACAATAAACTCCATGTTCAAACACATGTTTCCTGCCTGCAGCGTGTTGCATTTGGCAGAGGCAAAGCAAAACCCTGGCAACATGAGTGCCACAGAGAGAAGAAAAGTCCCTCTCCATCATCTCGACATTTGTCTGTAGGCTGCAGCAGCACACTGGGTCAAACAGTGGAAAAGCAAATCCATAGATGCGAAGCTTGTGAGCTCACAGACAATTGCATAAGCCCATCCATCCCCCAGTAGATTAACCTCCACTGATAACCACAGGCTGGTGACGTCAATGCTGCTCTGCCTCTCTTACTCCCCTCCGACACCACCAACTCTTCCAGAGCTGGAAGGCCGTCCCTTCATGAGGGTATGACAGAGGAGGGGATATAAATACCAGCCTTATCTTTCATGAGACAATAGTAGCACATAGCAAAACTCTGCCAGTTAATTATTATTGCATCCACATAAAATCAATCAACGTGTAGGCACATGTATGAGTTGTAATGACAGTTTCTTATTGTTGTATAGGTTGTTGACCTTTAGCTTTATTGTACTGCTGCTTACACCATTATCAATTACATACAAAAAATCTAAATCAACGGGTCTTTCATTTTTTGCAACTAATCAGTTAAGTTTTAGCACAAGCAAATACCATTCTGTCACACTGCAGCATGCACAGCTAAATAACACAGCTGTTTTAGCTCATCAAGGGACTGTACTTTATTTATCAGATTCGGAGGGTGGCTGCAGTGTGACTTTGTTTATTTTTTTCATTTTTATAATAACCCTCCCTGGGGCTACAAATATTTTTCCTTAAGCCTCCCTAAATGACTGAGGGACATGCATGACCCTCCCTCCACCATGTGATCTAGAAATTCTGAAAAAAATCATGCCTTTTGAACCTACTTGTGGCATTTGGGGTTTTGTGGACTTTTTAAAAATAAATACATAATACATCCATTTAAAGTTTAATGTCCATCCCGTAAGCCAAATCTAAAAACATAACTCCCTCCCCACAGTTTAAAAAACATTTGGCTTGCCCCTCCCAACACCCCTCCCCTCTTATAAATAATGATCAGTCCCTAGTTGATCAACAGTTAGGCAGTCACAGGTGTGCAGTTTTGCAATTAGAAGAACGTAAAGGAAGAACCTATTCATGCATATTTTGAGGACTCTTAAAGTAAAGGGCCATAAAGTCTCCGACATAAACCTGAAAATGCTAAAAATGTTTTGTAGGTGCATCAAGGTATCTCGAGTTAGTCGGAACAGGACAGGAAAAGGAGGTTGTCGTGCACAATAAAAGAGTAAAATGGTGACATTTGAAAAACACAACCCAAAAACGACAAGTAGGAATTGTTAGAGTTAGTTCGGAGCTAAAAACAAACAAACAAACAAACAAACAAACAACAACAAAAACATCAAAACCCTAGTTTTGCACTGTTGTATGAAACAGGTTTTCCTCATGACTGTTTTTAACTCAAAAAATGTTAAAGATGAAATATTTTAGAATAAAGGTTCCTGTTCGGAAGCCAGAATGGTGCGGCACATACAAGAAATATAAACAAACTTACAAAAGTATCTAAAAATATAATATGATGAATATTTCAAATATAGCATTAAAAAATCCTCTATAAAACTAGTCTCCAACGAAGGCTTTTGTTTTGAAGGCGGTAAGCGGAAGCCGTGTCAGTAATAATGCGTGCATCATCACGGCAGGTTCAACAGATCTTCACTCTACACAGCGACACAGCAGAGGCGAAAGGGGAACGTTTGTGGACACTTGACAGCTTCCAGAGACTGCTATGACATCTCGCAGGTAAAGTTTGTTTTCTCAAACTGTCATTAATGGCGCCGTAATATTTAACAGCCTCTTTACGGTGCGCGAGCGGCCAGAGATTTGTGCGGGCGAGACTGAACTGAGGCTGCCAGCAAGAAAGCAGGGGCGCCTCAACTTTTCTCCAGCAACTAACCCCTGAAACAGACGCACTTGACGCCGTGTATTTAAAATTTTATCCAAAGAAACTCCAATTCATGCTTTCCGTAGAAATTCTGTATTTGCACAGAGTCACGTAACTGCTTTTTCTTAAAGTATGGTGGCAACAAAAAGTGGCAGCGTTGAAAGCTTTGGGGTAAAATCCTAACGGATAAATTTGCTTAACTGTCGCGAGCTCCTGCAAAGTGAAATGACTTGAATTTAAACTGCGTCAGGTGGCTTTAAATTCATGTTTTACGTCAATTTGCATATTACGCGCGTGCGCTCCAGAGTGGTGTGATTTATTTGTGACTACTGTAGTGAAGTCAGACCGTTAAGTTAGTATGAACTCTTTCTCGCTCTTTTTCTTTTATGGGCGACACCACACACGTTTTATCTTTGCGTTTATCTGGTTTAAGTAGAAGTTACCTGTTTCCTGGGCTTTTTTGGGGGGTCCTCTCTCTTTGTGTCTGTGTACACAGTGCAGGAAATTGACTTAAAGCTTCCTGTGAATGCAAGCTTTATGCAGAGAGTAACTTGTTTTACTAAACCTATAACAAATTTAAAAGAGCACTTTAGTGAACCCCAGAAATACCTCAAGTTTATGTAGGAATATTGTAGCAACATTGGTTTCAGGTCTCCACTAATGAACTGTCAAGAACCACAAAACTATTCAAGTGCACATGGAAGTTACTGTAGCTCAAAAACACTAACTGTAAAACCCTCTTAACCACTTAATACTGATATAAAATGACTAATTAATACCAAATGTATGTTTTTATTCCCTCCAGATATAGTAATCAAATAAATAATCAAGATTTTTAAATTAAGGACACTGGCCTGCTTTACTTTTAACAGCTTTGGTAATTATTGTGTGTATTCCTCATACCAATTACTCTGTCCTCTTCCTGCATATTATTAACCACATGCACATTTGTGGACTAGTAATGATTTGTAGATCTCCCTGAAACATTGACCAGTTTAGTGTTTGAGGAATTAAGAGCTGTTCTGAACACTACACATTTCCAGTATGTAGTTATTTAGATTCGTCATCACTGCTTCTTATGTCTGATTTTCTCCTGTATGGCCCTTTCCAGGTACTTTCCAGTACACAATAGGACACTTATATTAGCCTACTTGTCATATGTTTATGGAAAAATTTTAATTATCAGTTTTTTCGGATTATTTGAGCAGGATATGTGAAATGTGAAGTGAAATCCACTCATTTAGATTCTTGCACTTTTTCCTAGCCCTCATTAGAAGTAGTGGTCCACACAAGAGAAACAAGTGTTCGTTCCAGAAGGTTTCGGTGCAAGGTGACCTCTGAAATGTTGACTCCAGCAATCAACTTGTCTCTTGACCATAATAGCTGTTGTGGACTCAAGAAAATGCAATGTTGGCAATCAGGGAGTTTATAGTTGATACAAATACTCTACCACTATATGGGTGGAAAAGATAGCAGATGTGTTGTGCCGCATGGTGTTTGACACAGGATTTCTGTGTCCTGTATGCCTTTGGTAGGTAAAGTTGTGAAGGTAAAATAACGAAGTTGCTGTTAAAAGGCCAGGTTACTGATTTTAACATAATCCAATTTCATAAAACACCAAGGCCTGTATTTTTGCCTCTGACTGAACGAATAGTATTGAATTCCAACTGTGTTATTAGGTAAAATTATGTTTTTTCACAATACAATTTAGCTGACTGTGACTGACAGCTCATCACCCTGCATTAAAAGGAGTTTGGAAACAGTGAAGCTGCTCAGTTGACTGGTGCATTAAGGAAAATTCAAATACAACGTTTTTCTCTCCAACACACATCTCCATTAACATGGAACATTGGATTGCTTAGCTGTTTCCCGTTATAGCTTTTACAAGGATAAATCTACATACTATATGCACATTTTTAAAAAAGTGCTACTACTGTGCGGTCAAATTTTTCATAAGTTATCAAGTAAGATCTAAGTCCTTGTAAACTTGCTGCAGTGGCTGATTATTTATTACACTATTGCAAGGATGCTGGAAGAGATGTGGACTCTTTTAACTGAGAATTGAGTCAGACTGAAGTCACAAATTTTGTAACTTGAGACTCAACTTGACAAAATCAAAAACTTGAACTCTAACACCAGTGACTTGTGACTTCACTTGGACTTGAGACTTTTGATTTGAAAATACTTGATACCCTCAAAGATTAAAAAATTATATTATGTGTGCCACAAATTAATTTGGTTTCTGAATAAACTAACAGTAATGTTTTTCATTCCCAGCAAGTTGACACTTAATTTCCCAGATGATCCACTTTGTTTGAATCACTCTGACAGCATCCAATCAAGTTGCAGGAAAGAGCCACGAAGAAACCCGCTATACACTTTGCGATCTCAGATGAAAGCTAACCATCTTGACAGAAACATGGCGATATCTTTGGCCTTGGCTCTAAAATGGTGGTCTAACGTCGCACAGTGAGAGAGGTTCAAGCAAGGTGTGTTGTCACGTGCAATCAAAGACAGTCTGGGATAAATTTCTGACTGTCAGAAATTTGTGACGACCATCTAATTATTTGTCTTCTGATTCGATCCACGTCTACTAACCACCCAAAAGAAATGCAGCATGAAATGACGCACTGATCAGCGCAACTCTGCTGGTGAATGCTAAATGCTAATAGATGCTAATATTTACTCTGAGCTCTTGTTACAAAATTAGCATGCCAACTTGGTCCCTTTTACCCTGCCATGACCGTGTTCACGTCCTCCTCCTCCTCTTCAGACTTTTTCTGACAAACATAATTGCCACTACAGAGAGGGCTCAGTTTATTTGTTTACATTTTGCCCTTACCACTTCAGTGGCGTAGACGGACACATTATGATGATGTTTTGTTCTTGCGTATTGACGTTGATGGACGTACGTTGTAGCTTGTGATTCAGTAGGTGATGTCGTTGCACGGTCTGCATACATCAAACTTGATGTCATTCTCAAGGTTATTAGATCCATGTTGCAGAGTGCTGCTAGTGCTAAACTTACAAAATTGCAAAACAATTCACTGTCTGCAGGAGGTTTAATGTTTCGTTATGTAGTGGAAGTTGAAAAAATGATACCAAAGATAATGTTTGGTTGCATACAAAAACTATGCAGTTGTAAAAAAGAATTTAAAAAAATAAAAGCACATTGCATTATGCAAGGTATGCAGGTTGAGAATTGCAGACAGACACACAGATTCTAACAAACTTGTTTTAACAAATAAGTACAAATAAAAAAAAACAAAAGCATTAATTTTAAATTTAATTACAACTGTTGTTAAAATGGCATAACATCAGGTGCATTTTGACTTTAGGACTTAAAGCTCAAAATAAAGGGCTTGGGACTTGTCATTCTTGACTTGGGACTTGAGTGCAGAGACTTGAAACTTACTTGTGACTTGCAAAACAATGACTTGATCCCACGTCTGGATGTTGATGTGTCATTTTAGTTCACTTGTACCTGAATACACAGATAAAGGGCTTAACCAAACTGTGGAAGCCTTTCCTGCACATTGAACAGCATCCAGTTGACTAACACAATAGACAGTTTTGGCAGTTACCTTGAAGTTTAAATTCACTTTTATTTCCATTTCCAAATACTGCATGTGGTTCAGAATACTGGATTCCATGGTTGTATTTCCCTGTTTTTAAAGGCTGTATTACAGGAAAGTAATGTGATTTCTGAACTTACCAAACCATTGTAGCTTTTGTCACTAGAATTCTATTTCAGGGACATTTATTTCACTTCAAAGAAGTTTGTGACGTTTTTCTGACATTTACAATAAACACTTGTGAGTTGACAGAGGGCCAAGCGTTCAGTCGCCCCGGGGCCCAAAGCCACCAGCAGGCTCAGATCAGAGATGGGGGGCGAAACACTGAGACAAAGTAAAAAGTTGTTTTCATCTTAGTTGGTTTCCATGGTTTGTAGCCGGCTCGAGACACGTATGACTGTTGCTCTGTGGCTCGTTCGGTACTTCCTGAGGTGAAATACCACAGGGGAACAATACTTCAGTGCGTGCCATCTTGATCAGACAGACCTGCTCTCCTGTTGATGATAGTATCACTCAGACTCCCCATTTCAGGAAGGACTTTACTTCATCATACTGTTGGGGAGGGCTGGAGTTTCCACCTATTTTGCCATTATTGTCTTTTCAGTGAAGAGTTATGGCAGTTTAGTCATAAAGGAACCATTTGTAATGTCCCTCATTGTGATTGTATCGCCAGCGTTACAGTGATTAAGCATTGTGACAAGTTCTGTATAACTCTGTGGGCCCAGAGAAAGCACTAGTGATGCATAATTTTTTTCGTTTCTGTTCCATTTTTATGCTGCCAGTTGATTGTGTGTAGTATTACAAACTTTCCACTATTGGAAACCACCTCTGCCCCCCTTTGTTTAAAGAGGAGACCTCGTCTGTCACTGAAACTCATTTGACCAGCTGAGAACAGTGAGTCAGTTTTGTCGATAAGCCGACAGGAAAACAACAGCCCATGTGGAGGAATAAGATAGCGCTGCCAACATTTCCAGGAGTGCTCTGAACCAACTGTTAGTTTTTTCCAGATACATGTTTTGCATTTTGTTGAGCCCCAAAACAATGCAGATAGAGCGTAGGAGACAAAACATTAAAACTGTGTCAGCTTCACATGCTTATGGTCTTAAAATATAACGTAATGCTTGTGTAGTAAGGGGAATCGGGCTTTTAGAAAGGATATGCTGTTCCAAGTGTATGTTAAATAGTTGGCGTTTAACATATCAGCTCTGCACCACTCTTTTATTGAGCTGTGTAAATCCAATCTCAGCTTTGATCAGGGTTGTCGTGCCACACCTGCCTCTGTGTCTGTGTCCTCTCTGATAACTGACTTTGAATATTGAAGTCACGCTCATCTCACTTCAGAGACCAGTGCATTCTCTCGCTATCATTGGCTGGTGAAAAGACGAACAGCATGATTGCCCACACTAATATTTACAATTTACCTTCTTTCTTTGTGATAGTCTGATGCCTGTAAATAGGCAAGTTTATCACAGAAAAAGTCTAAAGTTATAGGTGTTGTGTGACATTCTTCAGCACATGTGACACCACTTTCAATCTATAATTATTGGTAATCATCATAAACAAAGTTACCCCTGTCAGATACAGTAAATAATAGGAAATGTGGATTATAAAGCCCCTGACAAACTGACAGTCGGCCGTTGGGCATTATGGGTCTGTCAGTGAGCGTCTTTTGCTCTCGTTGGTGTGTCCCACACAGTCAGCCTTCATTGGTCTTTGTTGGCTTTTTTTCCAGTCAATCCAGCATGTTGAATCAGTGTCAGAGATGGTGGAGCATGTCAGTGAATAAAATCACTCTGACTGGCGGTACGGCTCATTAAGTCAAGATGGAATGAGATTTAAATAAACTTGTTATATAAGATTTAGCCCTTTAGCAGAAATGTTTCCTGATGGTTTGTGTTGTCGTTTACTGGTGCACAGTAAATATGCTTTGTTCTTTCAACACTGGATTCTGATTTTAATCTGCTAACTAGTGTCAGGACAGTCTTCCAGTTTCCCTTTTTGAATGACGATCACAGACGACCACTATCTGCTGGTATGGAGAGTTATTTCCTCTCACACAAGCGTAGAAATTGTGTTCTGTGTGGTGGGTTCATGTGCATCTTTTTGGCAAGACACAGACTGTATGAACCATTGCATCAGTTCGCTTTCTTAACCTATAGTTTTTTGATAAAGGTTTGGTGCATCTTAACCTTAACACACTTAAGTCATGTTAAATGAGTTGATATTGTCTCAAATAGCAGCCAAAACACAATATCTTCATTTTCTGGTAAGTTCAAATGCAGAAGAGCAAATTTAATCTTGGCATTCATTATTTCCAGAGTGTCGGATTCAATCATAAAATACATTCAAACTAGTATGCCGTTAGTTTTGCATAGTGAAATGAGATGTGAAAAATCTTAGCAAAGTATTATCATAAATTTGCTTTCAATGTAAAGATTATGACCAGCCACATTTTCTTGTGATGATAGAAAACATTAGACAATGTTAAAAGAAAAAAGCAAATATGATATCTAAGTGAGACACATTATCTAAATATCAAACATACTGTATTTCTACCAGTACATTATTTAATCCAAATAAAAAAAGAGGATTATTCACTTATGCTAATCTCTTTCTCCCTGATAAATTTTGCACAAACAAAATTGCAAAGAGGGCTGTGTTGTGGAGTCAAAATGCTGAAAGTTTTTGAGTGATCACTCTGTGTTCTCAGTTTGTTTGAGGCAAGATGTCTGGTGTGTATTAACTAGTTTGTAGAAAGTTTGATTTCCATGTTGTCTGCTAAAAAATGTTGGATGTGTTTGTGAATAAACCTAGTAGTTATTTATTAACCATTAATGTCCGTAACCACTTTTACTGTGTTTGACAAGTATTGTTTACACTAGTAAATACTAAAAACCCTAAACTATGAATACCCTGTGAAATGAGTTGTTAATGCATGATTTAAGAACTGCCTAACTATCCTGAAACCTTTCTACTGTTTGTCATAATCAGCACCAGCATTTTCACCAATCAGTTAGTCAACCTCTGTTGAGTTACACATATGCAAGTGTGAAAAACAAACTGCATGCATGTGCGCAGCCTAAGTTGGTCATTAAGCCAATTCTGCTAAGCTGACTGCCTGGTGCTACACAGAGAGGAGAAGCATCCAGTGACAGTGGGTGTGCAAGGTTTGCACCTCATGTAAATACCCCGGATCATCAGCTGGGCTTTAAATATCTGCGACATTACCAAAATCCACACCCTGGGCTTGTCTGTGACCAATATAGCCCCTGCAGAGGCTTTCATGCTGCGCTGTGGCTACTAAGTATATCACCTTTTTGTCAGTGGGCCTAGACAGGCGCGCTTTAAATAGCCAACCAGAGCTATATTGAACTTGAGACATTATGTAAGAGGATAGAATGGTGGCTGGATGCACACTGGGCCTGTTTCCCCTCGACCAGCCTGAGGCCTAACCTGCAGCTCCCAGCTGCCTCAGTCTCTCCCACAGCACATCTACTTTGTTGTCTCCTTTCCTGTCGACGGCTCGTCAGATAAAAGCAGGCTATTCGAAATCTGGTTCTCTTTGTCTCGTCTCTGTCTCTTTCTCTCACTACCCAAGGCCAGATGCAGGGAAATAGGGTGCCTGATGGTTGTCAAAGCGAATCCTATTCTTGGAAAGCCCTGAGTCACTCCTGCTCCAGCAGGCATGATCTGAGGAGAGGAGGGAGGGAGAGGATATGGACATAGACAGTGACTCAAATCAACGGTTTACACAGAGAAATCTTTTTAGTTAAATTAAAAGGCTACACATAACTTTTCAGACCTATCACCCAATAGGGGTGTTGCCTTGCTTGATGCTGCAGATCTGTACAATGCTATTTTAATGTTCTGACAGATTATTTAATACCAGGTGATCAGCATTACTCTAAGTATGAAGAAAGAGGCCTATAGACACATGAAAAGTTCTCAGTATTCCTGGGTAGTTAGGTTTAGTACAAGACAAGGTGGCAAAACAAAGCACTTCACTCAAAGAGAGATATTTTGCCACTGATGCATTAATTTTTAACTGGTCTCTAAACACACCGGGCAGGTTCAGTAATTTTATTCATATCAAACCAACCATTCCCAAAAAGTGAGTGTGGCAATAATGTCTTAACTGAATGTGTAAAAATTAATAGCATGTCAGTGCAATTATCCAACCCTTAGGGTTAATTG
Source organism: Plectropomus leopardus (assembly GCF_026936395.1). Lineage (NCBI taxonomy): Eukaryota > Metazoa > Chordata > Actinopteri > Perciformes > Serranidae > Plectropomus > Plectropomus leopardus. Next base: position 32,465,080 of record NC_142184.1, on the reverse strand, counting down.
TACCCTCTCGAATATAATACTGAATTGGCATCCTACTTGGCAGCTAAGAGTAATTTGAACATCAGCAAGTAAATGAGCAGCTCAGTATTCTGTATCACTTCCTCTCCATAACCAGGTCTGTTTCTACAAGCATTTCTTGGTGAGTGATGGCCTTAAAGTTAATCATTAAACACAGCAACACACACTGACAGAGAAAGGGCAAATACATTTTGTCCTGCGCTTTGACAACACAGACACCAGATCCCAAAATAATGGTTTCACTGCAAATCTCACCAAAAGGCTTCCAAGAAATCTATCAAGAGCCTTGCAGCCAGGATTGCATAAGCGACATTTTGGGGAAAATAGGTTTCATAATTGAAAATAAAATGTCTTTGTTTGATCTGCCTTCTACGAAAAGGACAGTGCTTGAATCAGAGCAACAAAAAAGTGTGTGGTCTTCACAGAAGACGTATTTCGCCAAAATGTAGTAACATGGAACATTTGTTGTCTGCTGCTAGTTGTGAAGGGATTTAACAATTATAACATGCATTTAGGAAGCTGGACCTGCACTTTCATATCTGGCCCAGTTTATTAAGGTCAATTTAGAGCGAAAACATTGTGGTTTGACCTGTTGTTGAAGCCTCAGTAGCAGTTTGCCCTGGGCACAAACTCAGTTAAAGGCTGCTAGATATTTTTAGCATGCTAGTTTCAGTCTGTTAGTCGGTCAGTCAGTCCACCCGACCAGACTGACACTATCACATAGACTGCCATGAAATTTTGTACACACATTCCTGGTCCCCAGGGCATGACTTTGTTTGTCTGACTTTTCCTCTAGCACTACAATGAACTATGGGATGGATTTTTATTTTCAAGGTAAAAAAATAAGGAAAGTCTGAGATTCTGATCTTCAGTTGGAGACCCCTTAGACTACTTAGATAGCTTCCAGTCAAGGATTCTTGTTTTGTGGGGTATTTTTTTGCAACTCAGTGTGCTTTGCGCTGTGCTTCTATGGACTTTTTGGTCCCAAGGCTTTACTGCAGAGTAAGCGCTCTAGATTGCCATGCTAGTCTTTAGTAGAGGCTGCAGTACATGCGATGCAGCAGCACAGAGGAAGAGTCACTCTGCACTGTCATGCTCACAGAAAACATTATCCTCTCTCTTCCGCTTTAGAGGTGGTGAATTTACAGCTTAGAGCAACCTAATATTATACATTCGCTGGCTTTTAGTTGACGTCTTGTGCCTGCAAAAAATGTTGTTGTGCATTTGTGACCTGTCGTTACTGCCATTAGCTTATTTACTATATCACATGAATGCCACTGTCACATTGAACGTTGCGCTGAGCCTGTTCAAATTGTAAAACTTTATATGGAGAAACAAAACAAATCACTGAATATTTGTATATAACAGCCAAATCTGATTGGACTGACTTAATTCTGAGTACAGCCCGAGAATGATCTGTATTAACTAATATTTGTCAGATAATTTATGAAAAGATATGATCAATAAGACCATGAATGAAACTGTAATGCAGACCATATTTAACTTAAATCACATGTAAGATAAAAGTAGGTCAAATCAAACTGAACCTGTTCTTTGAGATAGGTGCAAAATCCAGAGGTTTTTGTAAGGTCAGTAGACATTATGCTGCAGTCTGACATTGCCAAACCTTTGTTCTCTGCATTTATTTTCTAACTCATCTACAAAGCTGACTAACCCAGCCCTGCAAAATTAATAGCCTAATGGCATACTGCTGAATTGGCTGGATTGGGGGGTTTAGCTTGGCGAGGTCTAACTATGATCCGGTGTAACTACGCCGCGCACGATTTGGTGTAATCTCCAGGCACGGGCAACACAGCTGTTGCATTTAGCCTCAGACAAGATAGCAGGGACCTTGTATCTGGCTTGGCCTGCTCTGTGTTACAGCCAGAGAAAGCTCTGTTAACTCTAGGGTTGCATTGTTGGCTTTGGAGCCATCAACCAGCCGCTTACCTCCTAGGGTACGAAAGGGGAGAGAAGGTGAGGCTGAGGGAAGAGTGCAGAGGGTGGTTTGGACCAGTCTGCCAGCGCCTGTCACATTGGTCTGAGGTGGGAAAGGAGGGAATGCAGGGGACGACTGATAGCACTGACGGGTGCTGGTATCAGGCCTGCTCACGCTCGTCCAAATCCCAGATTAACAGGCCCCCGCCCCCTCGCTCTCCCTCCTGTACACACTCTCTGTCTTTCTCTCACTCTCTTTCTCTAACACTCTTACAAAGCAACCCCCCCCCTCCCCGTCGTTCTCTCACTGTCTCTGTCTCACTCTATCTAACCCAGTAACACTTTTACAAGCACCCCCCCCACCACCGCCACCCTCCGCCTTTCGTCTCTATATCTCTCTCGCTCCCTCCCGCCCTCTCTTGTGTAACAGTGCCCAGTGCTGGATTACTAAACTCAGAGGCTGCTGAAGCAAGGGGCTGTGGCAGGCTTCGACCAGAATGGTGAGGTAGGGCAGGAACGATCCCATTCAACTTCAGCATATTTTCTGCTTTCGGACAACCCTCAAATTCATTTTAACTCCTCCTTTTATCATTAATAATTCCCTTTTAATCCTGCGGTAGTTTGCTTATTTTAATGCACAGAATCCAGCGCTGAAGGATGAAAAGTGAACTCTGAAGAGCATGTGGAGACCTGGCTTTGCAGAAGTGTTTGTGCATATGCATGTATTTTGTCACTGTACATTGATGTGTGCGTGTTGCTGTAAAGGTGGGCGTTTCAGGATGTTTGGTTACAAAAGGGCTCAGAGTATGCTCTAGTTGTTAAGAAGGCTGAAAGAGTTGTGTGCCAAGACACTCAGGGGAAGGTGCCCCCCCTGCCTTCAGCTGTCTGCAAACCTGACAAGGTGAACAGTTGTGCACTAGTTGCTGCTATTGTGTTTTTGAAGCATTGGTCCAGTGTTTACGCCTGGTTCCAGCCCATCTCCATTGTTTTGAAAGTTTGACGAGTGACAGCAGCGCTGTGATGATGGATTAGATATGGATTAGTGACATAAGGCATTTTTGCCCCACTGTTATTATTTTTCCTTATGAATCTGGGTAGGATTAAAAACAATACCAGAGTAATCTGTCCACCAGCTGACACCCATGACTTGTCAATGGCTCCTCAGTACAGTTACCTAAATGTAGTGGACAGTTTGAATTTTATTGTAGTGAAAGGGCTGTGACAGGTGGAAAAATATATATAGTCAAATAAAGATAATGAAATACCTCATTTTACAGGTATAAAATATATAAATAGTGTACATAGCATTGAGTATTGAAAACTACCCTGAGCTGGCATGATGGTTTGATTTCATCTTAGGATGTTACAGATATATTGGTATGTGTGTATATGTCAACTGGTAAGTTACACAGAACAGTGATGCCATCCCATAGTTCTTCCACTGAAGACCACTGAAAAGTTTGATCACAACTGTAAAATAATTGGAATTCTCCAAAAAGTTTTTCCAGGGGGGTCTTTATCATATATGTTTGATCATGTTATGTGTTAATGAAAAAATAGCAAATACAGAATCATTACATTTCTTTTAAACTCCCAAATGTCCATATTGGTATTGGCTTCAAATTACAAATTAATTTGCAGTTGGACTGTAATGCTTTTCTCAGTTTCTGATTTCATCATAATTTTGCCAACTTTATACTTTATTTAGTAAGGGCTGAATGTCATTAAATAACATTTAACATTTGATATCTATGGCTTCTCTTGTTATATGGGTTTGTAGAAAGACGTTTACCATCCTCAAAGGCATCAAAACTCAATGTATGGTGTCAGCTCTCAAAATAAAATAAATATCCAGCCCTACATATAGTTGGTAAGACATGGATATGGATATTTGATTTAGTCATCCCAAGGGCTGCCAACATTGTTAGACATTGATATCTGGTTGAATTTAGGTTGTGGCATCAGGTGACCAAAATGTAACATCAGCCCAAAGTTTAATGCCAACATCAACTTGGTGTACAATTCTGATGACAGGTGGTGTTGATATTTTTTGGCATTAAATTGTGTAGTTAAGTCACCAAAATCTTGTCTTTTAAATGTCTCATGCCAATGTCATTTTGATGTAGAATAATAACATTGCGTGATAAGGTATGGAGAACAAAATCCAACATCTGCAAAACATCATAATGTCAACCTCCGTACAATGTTAAATTGTAACATTATTAGACATTTAAAGTATTGTTGACCTGATTTTTATTCTTACTATAATTTAACAGGAGTAATGTCCAAGTTTATTTTGCCATTTGTACATGCACAGGCAGTACATGCACAAATGTCTATTTCTCACATTGTATTGACATCCGATGCCAACTCAGGTGGTCCACATCTACGCAAAACTTTTTCTTGACATTCAGATTTTATTTGAAACAAATAAATGATAATAAAACAGAATAAACAGTGTGACAAAATATATGATAAACCATGGAAAACAGGAAAAAAAAAAAGAATACTAGCCATAATGTTCTCAGAATGCACTGCTTCGTATTTTCTAGCCTAGAGATGTAATTGCATTTTGGTGAGAATAAATCTCCTATGGACTCACTTTCAGTGCAGTGGATAATACATTTAACACTTTCTCTCCATCCCATTGAGTCATTTCCTGTCTGTTTACATATTTCTGTCCTAAGCTCAATAGGCCAGCCTCCAGGCCAGACTTCCAGAAATATTTCTGATGTCGGAGGGAGGGCCTTGTCCAATTCACCCTCCACTCATACATGTTTTTAAGACTAATCCCTTTGTAATCGGTCAGTGTTTATTATTTGTAAAGTTCCTCCTATAATCTGCTTCGCGGGGCTTGTGGAATGAGGGAAAGCGCAGCAGATCGGGTTCGCCCCCCAGTGAGGATAAGGGGGTCAGGTGCAGTCTGGGTCAGATGTCTGGGCTGGTCTGTTGTGGTCCGTCTGTCGTAAGCTGGACCAGTCCAGTCAAGACTCTCTGTTCATGCAGGCTGGACTGATATTTGTATCTAGATTTAACATATTTTGGCATTTTATTTCAGAATGTTTTAGTCCTGTGGTTCCTCCTATAATAAAGGATGACCTCGATGACCTCAGTGGAGAGATGTAGTGCGCTGCATTGGTCTAAATTCTAAAATATATCATGTGTCATTCCCTTCTGTACAAAGCCCATCACACATGTAGCATCATTACTGACTCCTGCAGTGTCTGTCTCTTGCTTCACCTGTCTCCTCTTTCACTCCTCTCGTGTTTCCTCGCATGTCATCGTCAAAACAGGTCAGGCAGCTTTGTGATTGACAAGCAGTCAGTGTCACTTAGATTCATCTGTTGAATGCAAAATGGTGATGGTTGCTTCGTCTATAAAAGCGCACACGTCTGACATTTACATTTAGCTCCCAAAAAGCAATTTCAAGCCTTTTCGATTTAGTTTTAGTAAATGTCACTCACGGTTCATTTGATCTGAATTTTTAAGTCGTTCTGACGAACAGAAATTCCAACAGTCGGCAATAAGAATGTCAGGCCCAGATATCCTTATTACGCAGTGATTGTATTTAGGTTTTTGTGGTTATATGAGCTATTGAATAAATTATTAAATTGTGTCACAAAATGTGAACTGAGATTCAGACCTTAGTGACCACAACAGTACTCTGCTTTGTATTCGCCACTCTGAAGTGACACAAGATCTGCTGAGCTGACACATGAGTCTTATTTTTATCTTACTGTCATGAGTTTGTGTCATACAGTGTACAAAAACAGAAGCGCCTAAATGCTCGCCTACTGTTGAAGCGCTCAGATATTATCTCCTCAGCATGAGCTTCATGAAGGCGCTCTTGTATCACCATCTGCCTGCTCTCCACTGGGTTATATTAATCAATAATAAGCCTTTGTAATGTGCGCGGGCTGGTGGTGAAAGGCTATGATTTAGGATGTGAAATGCACTATTTCCATGACTCATTCTGTCTATATGTCATTCTCAAAAAAAGTCTGTTTTCCCATCCTTGTTGAATCATTGTCATTTACAAGCATTATCTTGCCAAAGACATGTCAAGGGCTAAAAATAGAGGTTGTTCTAGTTTTTGAATAATCTAGAGGAAAAATTTTAAATTCATCTAGTGGTGACTGTTTTTTTTTTCACCTTGATAGTCTGTGTGTCTGTGTGTGTGTGTGTGTGTGTGTGTGTGTGTGTGTGTGTGTGTGTGTGTGTGTGTGTGTGTGCGTGCGTGTGAGTGTGTTTGTGTTTGTGTGTGTGTCATCATGGCAAAATGTGGTCCTGGAAACACCTATTTTTGCAGGAACCACCACAGTAGTGACTTTGTCTGTGGACAGATTTTGTCACTGCGATAGCATCACAATATGCAGAATAAAACTTTACACGTGTGTAAAACCCCTTTCCCACTGGACAAATAACCAGATGCGATCAGCTTCGTTCGGCAGTGATAGAAATACAACATCCTGATGGAGGCACCTACTTAAGCCCTTTAGCTGATGCAATGCAATTATGCAATATTACTGTCCTCCTCTGTCTGAGTAGAACTTGTAGCTCAAAATTTAGTCTGCACCAAGTTTAGAGAGGGACTGAATAAGTAACAGATATTTTGAAAAAAAGTTACAAGAGAAACTGGAGTGATCCCATTGCAAGATGGTCCCTTTTTTTCCCCCAAATTTCCATTACTCCAAACAAATAATAGATATATACACAAAGTGTTGTGACAGCAGTTTAAAATCTATTTAGGTAAATGTTTTTAAATTGCAGATTCTCTGTGTGCTAGTAGGACGGAGAGCCTACAGGAAATAATCTACTGGCTTTCATAATATGTCTAAATGTCTGGCTTATAACTTCCAATGATGGAATGGATTTTATACAGCAGTGATTCAACATGTGTCTTGGAAAAAATAAGTGACAAGTTGTCAATTGAAAAATATTTTTTGTCAAAAGCCTGTCTTAAACAATGAAAAGATAAGGTAGAAGTATTTATATTTAGCTTACTTTTGAAATTATCTGGACATCATAGTCAAATATGATACAACAGTAAATGATGATCTTGAGGAGCCAGATTTGATTCTGTAGTCAAGCTCTGTCGTCAATGATCTGTGAGTAGCAAGAATACTTGCCAGCTACCAGCTGGTTTAGATCTAGAGAGTTGTCTGTAAAGTTTTAGTGTTCTGTGAAAGGCAGTTTTAGTTTTAAGTGAAATACTCTCTGAGTTGCATAGAAAAAGTGTTGGACAGTGGACTACTGTTATGCATGGGTTTAGTTGTTTAAATACTATCATTAAAAACCCACACACAAGTTTTTTTCCTTTAATCTATAGATCTTTTTCCAAATCAAATAGTTATTTAAATTGTGAGATTTGAGGGGCTGAAACAAACAATGTTTATATAGTTTTAATCAATAAATGACCAAAACAGTTAATTATCACTATCACTATCATTATTGATTTGTTTTCTCTAGGTTGACCTGTGGTTTTACAAATGGCTGGAACTAATTCATTTCACACAACCCATTTGATCATTTGTCTCAAACTACTGCAGCTGTGGTTGCCTGATTATTCCTTTCTGTATAAAATAACTTAAAGACTCAAATGTGTTTATGACTTACATTTAAGAAATCCCAGTATAACAATGAGAGGCAGTGCATAAAAAACAGAGTTGCATAGCTGTAGTGGTGCTTACAACACATGAATTATGGCACATTTTTTGTGTCACCACTAATTGACATTATACCACGTACTGTATACATGCACTTTTAAAACCCACTTCTTTGACAAACAAATGAGACTGTGGATGGCTAATGGTGCATTGGATTAGCCAGCAATGGCACACAGTAGTTAGAGAGGTTTAACCCAACGATCCCTGCTTAAACATGAGCTTTAAATCCACACAGCTGACGTACAGCCATTCGTTGAGGCATTGCTGCCATACCTACTCGCTGCTTCTTTGAGATTAATGTAGTCCTTCACTCATTAAACACAGTTTGTACTCAACACTCCAGCATGTTAGTGCTAGTCACAGTGTTTGGATGTGCTGGGTTTATGTCTTAAAGCTGTTTGTGAATAGTGAATTTGGTTTGGATAGGTGGCAGCGTCAAACACTCCAGTAAGAGTGCACAACACAGATAATCGGTTGACATACCTGAGAAGTGGATAGGATAAATATTTGCCTGAAGTGTTTAGCAACAGAGGAAGTAACATGTAATCATTAGCTTTGGCTTTGCAGTACTGTAAACCTGAGTGTTCTTTCATTTCAAACCAGGGCAGGACATACAAATGTGTGGTTTAATTCAAAGAAACAAGTGCACTATAAATATACATATATATTAATATACTATAAATACTAGGCCTGTCACAATAACTATTGTTGATATATTGTTTATACATTGTTCAGTCAGTTCATTGACAGTCATTTTAAGACCTTTTTATACCGCTGATATAATTACAATATAATCTAATAATGCAAGTACGCCCTTTAAAAGACAAATGACCATTTAATCCATAAGAATATTCAGACATCAAAATGCAGGATGTGACACTCAGACATGAAGAGCAAAGGAGAGGGCAGAAGCAGTGCAACTTAACAGTGCAACAGAAATGATTGCAAAAAGTGTCTCACCATAACTTTTTTTTTTGTACTTTCAGCTTAGGTTTTCTGAAAAAGCTCGTAGGTGCTGTGCCCAAGTCTCTACATTTTTTGGAAAGCCCTGCTGTAAATTCTGGCAATTTGTTGGCTAAATTGGTGGTGAGCTTCTCATTTAGAAAATAAACATAAGAGCAATATTGTACAAAATACAGTACTGCGCAAAAGTCTTGGACCACTTTAAACCACTTTTTCTCTAAATCTTTTTACTTTTGTGTTTTGATGCATTGTACATTATTTTCCGTATTCTTTGTTTGTATCTTAAAGAGACACACACACACACACACACACACACACACACACACACACACACGCACACACACACACATATGTATATCCTCATTGCAACTTTGCTAAAACAACAAATCTATGGTGGCTTAAGACTTTTGTACAGTACTGTATGGACACAGCTTTAGTCACTTTTGCTGACCTCAGTAACTGGATTATGTAATTATTGTGACAGACCTAACTAATGCACCACTGGAGTCATAATTGCAGATTTTGTTTTGAACCTCTGAACCGTCTGTGAATAAATCTTTAAGAATAAGAACATAAATAAGATGGAATGTAATTTTCAGCAAATACTGTTGCTTCCAGATGTGCTGAAAGTTGTCTTTTTCATACAGCTGAGTTTTGAAATAGAGCGTTAGTCAGACTACTACTGTTTAACTTACAGTAGTTTGTCTTACTTATTAGTGTAATTTTACTCTAATGTGTCAATGAACAAACTACAGACACCAGCAGGCAACTAATGTGAGACTTGAGATATCATTTCTTTAAGTGAGGTACATTTAATGGTTTTCAAATTCTTGGTAAATGATGATATTGTTGAAACTAAAAAAATATACCATAGTTGTATTACAAAGAAAATAATTAAGTGTAATATTCATAACTTGAAATGACTGATGTTTAATCGGTTTCTTATTCTCTCTGTGGCCAGATCTCACATTTCTGTGCTCCTGGTGTTGTGTTAGAGAAGATTAAATGCAACCGCCACTGCCTGATACATGTCTAGTACCATGCTCATACCCTTTTATTGCCATCACTCACCTCATATAAATAACCCTTAAACATCTGTCTACGATCTGTCTGTCGATTAAACTTGACTTATGAATGGCAGCTGTGCCCAAATTAAGAATTTTTTTTAACACTGCTGACAATTTTTGTTGGTCATTGGAGCACGAATCCCAGTTTAACTTTTCTTTAAACTAGCAGGGGTAATTTTGTATTGTACCTTGAACCAGTTATTTTTCCACCTGAGCTGATCTGATCCAACTGCCAGAGGACGAGGAGCTGAGACATTGTTAAGTCATCTTAGCTGTTAGTTTGTTCTTTGAAAACGCCAGTGTCAGGATGATTTGACTGGGGTACACTTATTGAACCTAACATGCATAGGCCGGTTAAGTCCTTTCTCAGCAGGAGTCTGTTTATTCAGCTACGCTTAACAATCCTACAGCTGCACATCTGTTTTTGCAAATGACAATGAGATGAATAAATGAGACACAGATCCTATAGTGCTGGCTCATCTTCAATGTCAACATCCTGAAATTGAAGCTGAAAGTAGCAGTAGTAGTAGTACTTAAACCTTACCGTTAATATTGCATTTCGAGAACAGAGCCAAACAAATAGAAAAAGTGCTACTGTCTAAATACTTGTGGACATATTGACTCTTTATAGTATTTTCTTCTACATTAACCTTTTATCAGGTTACCCAATGTTTGTCTCCACCGACATAAAGCTAGTTCTTAACCATACAAATGGAACATTACACATTTCTTCTGTCACGACCGCTGCATATGAAATATGTCAAAACACTCCTACAGGTCTGTACATTAATAGCACTCTGAAATGTAGAGCTGAGTGGTTAAAGCTGAAACACTGCAGGCTCTCATAGTCAGCGTGACTGCAGAACAGACATTTTGACTGAAATGGACTGTTGTGTCTGACAGTTAAATGTAAAATATTTGTAAAACTGACATAATATAATGGAAATGATATACAAATTTGAACTCAGTAGATCTTTTCTGTTGGGGTCTGTTTTGTCCCTATAGGAAAGGAAGCTGGTGGTCAACACAGATTGCATACATTCTCCTGGACAAATGGATCGTTTTGGTGTTTACCATGCCACTCTATTGTGCCCTGTTTTTCTCTGCTGTTCAGGTGGTTCCACCCCAACATCACCGGAATCGAGGCAGAGCAGCTCCTGTTGACCCGGGGCGTCCACGGCAGTTTCCTGGCCCGGCCCAGCAAGAGCAATCCGGGGGATTTTACCCTCTCTGTCAGGTAAGACCTCACCTCCACTTGCATAGAAAAACTGTGACTGCAGTCACGCTGATATTGTTTTTGACATTCATCATCAGCCTCACTTTTTAATCTTAATATTCTCCCCTGTTCAAAGTTCAGCCCTGAGAGCAAATAAATCTCTGGGGCTGTCGTTTTCAGAGGCTGAACGGGTGATTAGAGAGGCAAGTGGTTCCCTCTGGAAAATAATCGTTGTGACATTTAAATTTTAGGCACTTAGCTAGTGTTCCAATCCTTTGTGATTTTAAGTGAGTCCAACTGTATAAGCCTAAATGCCTGGAAGACCAAAAGATTTCACACAAACAAAACTCAAGAGTGCCCGAATGACAATAAAATAATTATGTGACTGTGGAGCCAGTTTTCAGTCTGACAACGAGGAGTGACTGTGCAGGTCTGACTGAAGTTGGGCTACTCAGAAGAGGGGAAGGCCTCAGTCTCTTAAATTCCTACCCGAGCTCAGCAAGTGATGTAAGATTTTTGTCCATGGGTAAATAGATGCCATTTGAACAGAAGTTGTTTTGTGTAAGTGTTTTTTAGGAACTTGTTAGATAACAGATTTGGAATGTGCGATTTGGTAACTGAAAATCATACTTTGGGCAGCTGGGTGGCACTGAGGTGAGTCGGACAAGCACAGTCGAATCGAGTACCCTGTGAAACCTGTCATACGTGCCCTTGGTGTGCTGTAGAGAGTGTGAAATTTCTGGTAAGTAGGACTCAGCATTACATGCTATGGTGATTACAGAGAGCAGGAAACAAACTGAGATAGAAGAGAGAGTTTGAAGAGTGGCTCTTCCTTGGCAACGGAAGCTTTTAAGAGATACATCAGTCGGCCAAGCACCTGGAAGGAAGCCCAAACGCATTTGTTACTCTGCGACTGGCATGGCGGCATGGGCAGGGAGAGGCTCTGTGTGTGTGTGTGTGTGTGCGTGCGTGCGTGCGTGCGTGCGTGCGTGCGTGCGTGCGTGCAAGAAACAGAGACAGAAGGAGGAAAAGGAAACAATGAAGTTAGACAGGCAGCTGCAAGCTTTTAAATAATGTTAAAGAGAGAGGGACCTGTGAAGGCTTTGACCTTCACTGCCTGTGGTTTGAATGTGTGTGTGTGTGTGCGTGTGTGTGTGTGTGTGTGTGTGCATGCGTGCGTGCCTGTGTGGTCCAGAGTGTCATAAATCACACACACCACAGGAAGGTTGGTGGGCTGAGTTGTAGCCACAGTTTGTGGTCCTGTCAGACTTAAACCCACACACACAGGTCAAGTGGCTCGTGTGCAGAACCTCTACACCTGCTAGAGAAGGTTGGTCACACTGAACTAAGAGGAAGAGGAGGAAAGCAGACTTCATATTAAAGAGAGACCAAGAGAATTTAGAAGTCATAAAAATTACGGAGCCCTTCTGGTGTCACATGGTAGTATAAACTTTGATGTGTAAATCCATGCAAACTGTTTTGTAATCCCTGCCCTCAGATCAACAATCCATATTTACAATGAAGCTTGATCACACTCTGTTTACATCCCTTCAGCCTACTACCTAAATGTTTATTGTTGCTATGCAACAAGGAACAGCTTTCTTTGGTTTATAATAGTTAATCTTATCCTTCCAAATATAAAGATCAGTCATAAAATTCCAATCTGTAATTTTTGAACAAAACCAATTACAACTGCAAACAGTCAGACCCTTTAACCTTGTGTTGTCACAAGTTATACTGTCAAAATGAGAAAAATAATAGCTTAAATCCCAAGCATTAATGACAAAGGCATGAATTGCAAGATTGTCCACATGGATTTGTACAGTTATTTTTCCACCATGTGGTCCCAGAAAGGTCTCTGTATAAAATGTATTAGTGCTCAGTTCAGTGCAGTCATACCCCTTTTCCACCAACATGGAACTGGTTCTTTTCCCGAACCTAATTCTAGACATTCAGAGCAAAATTGCTGGAAGAAAAGAGCATGTCTTTGGATCATTAATATTTGATTTATACATGTTTAAAAAAAACAAATATCTTAAATGCAGAACAAAATTTTGCAGGTAACCAGTGCAATCCACAAATTTGCTTCTCCTGCTAACTTCTGTTGTGCTTTGTGCTGCGCCCTCTGTTGATGACACATCTTTGATTACGATGGTTCTGAGCAAAACTGGTGGAAACATGGGCTGGTTCTTTAGAAAGCACCAAGCTGCCAAGAATCCTGAACAGAACTGGTTCAAGAACCAGTTGATGGAAAAGGGTATCAGGGGCTGATACTTGGTCTGACCAGTAGCTCATTGTGACAAATATTGGCTCAAGTTAACAAGATTGAAATTGTTGTTTAAGTGACATTAGTGGGTCTGTTTACCAGCTTTAGAACTATTCAGTGCCGCTATTATATTTACCAGTACCCTATCCCAGTACCAATATCCCTTTTGCTGGCTGCTGTTTGGAAAAATAGGTTTACATTTCTCAGGTTTCCGGGTATTTGTATCTCTTTGTATCTGGAATCAGTATTGAAGTTAGATTTGAAACTAAAATAAATGTGGTTGCAAGATTACATGGATTTAAAGGGAACTTTTAATAGCCATTGTGGTTATACAGTAAAAAAAAAGATAAAGTATTGAAGAAAAACAACTAATCCTGTTGAAAAGTTGTTAAAAATTAGAGCTTTTTCTTACACTGTATGTCAATCCAGTTTCTCTTTTTTGGCCTTATTTTAAGGGCAACTTTATGCCTCAGAATTGACCGTATAGAAATATTTTAGCACAATAAGTTTGACAAACAGCCCAACATAAACCTAGATACAACAAACACACAGAATAAAAACCAGAACCCGCAACATCAAAACTAAAAAAAAAGTGACAGAGGGGCAGTATTGGTATTGCAGTGAATACAGCGTTATATGTCCTGCCACAGTATCCTGTTTCTCAGGAAACTGGGTCATCTGTAGGGGCAAAAGTCAGTCAACAATTGTGCCTATTTGTGATTTTTATTGTAAAAACCAAGCACTTTATTGCTACAGTACACCTCCATCAGTGCAAAGTTTCAGAGTAGAAATTGTAAAAATTAATTAAAATCAAAAAGTGTTATAAGTAGGGAAAAAAGGTCATAAGGTTTTCTAATCTTTTGAATCCAAATGTTCACAGATGTTTTTTTTTTCTTACTTCTGGCTTTTCACTGATTGCACTGCATCAAATAGTCTGTAAAAAGTAGAAAATATTGGAATATACTGAAGATAATTACTTCATTATCCTGTATCTACAAAAGTTTTTCTTAGCACGCTATCATACTACCTAACTCAGTCTTAGTGTCTTTTCAAACACACACTCTCACACACACGTACAGTGTCTTATCACAGCAGAGGAGAGGCTAATTAGCCAGTCATTAACCAGGTTTCATCTTACCAAGGCCATTATGAGCGTGATAGTCACTGTTCAGATTGTAATGGATGCCAAGGGAGTCCGTCGTCCCTTTCTTTCCCTGTCTTATCTTCGTCTCTCTGCCTCTCCTCTTCTTATCTCCACCACCTCTCTTCTTCTCTGGTCTATGAGGCGAACAGAGTAAGGAGGGGTCGGACAGAGCTGCTGCTATAAAAGCTTCTGAAGTCTGAAGTCTCAAACGCTAATGAGAGCTTTTTGAGGGTTTGAAAATGTAATCAATTCAGAGTTTCATAAAACTCAAAGATGGAGAAAGAGAAAGTTTGAAGCAGAAAAAGTTTCACCATAATTTATATCCAAGTCCAACTCCGTAAGGAGCGCAGTCCGGTCAAGTTTTCTCATTTTTCATGCTCTTTATTCACTCTAAAGACCCCGAGGAGGAATTTTAAGGGCAATCTTAAGAGAGAATTTTGCAGGGCAAGTTACCACAGAGAGCAAATGGATTTCTCCTAGCCTCTGTATTATATAATGCCAGCCTTAGATATGTTTCCACTGCAGCCTGGCTATTTATAGGATGATACAGTCGAGTAAATTTCACTATCATAATTGTGAATGTCAATCTATGAATGTTAACCGTATTTAAACTACATTTCTCTACAAATGTTATTTTTTAACATGTTTTAACAGCTTCCTTATTCCTATGACGGATGTGAATGTTGTATTCTGACATTTAACTTAGCACATCGTGATACAGCATAGTTTTTTTTGTTGTTGTTTTTTTCTTACTTTCAGTAAGTATTTAAGTGTTGTTAAAGTGCTTGATAACATAGTTACATAGTTACAGGCTTCTGTTTGTCTGGTACTTGCCACAGACCACTTCAACTGAACGCCATCTAATGTTTGTATTTGGTCAAAAAAAAAAAAAAAATCTACGCTTCTGATCAATGTCTGAGTCCTGTTTTAACATCACATTTCAGTGCCTCACTCATATCCATCACATATCATCCCGTGTGCACCGTAATGCGCATAAGCTAACATAACATCAGCTATCTAAGATAAAGTACCATAAAGCACAGTACCATAGCTAGAAAGAGAACATATGTTTGGCCGACGCTTCCCTGCTTCACTGGAGCGTTGTAAAAAGTTGAGGACAGCCTAACTTGAATTGTAGTGCGTCATGTCTGTCAACAGCGACAGGTGTCAGGACTCAGTTTGTATCTCCTTGTCACCGGCTTCCATTGAAAATGACTTGTAGCCTGCTGCTGTGTTGCTAGTGTGACCGAAGTATTAGGCTTATAGCAACATACGTATCCTGCAAGAGAAATGCCAGTCAAATAAATCACAACATGTCATATTCAATGACTTCTGAATATTAGTGCAGCCTAATGTTATCTGCAGCTGTGAAAAAATACTAGGTTCAACCAGAATGAACAGACATGTCTATTCAAATGCTGATTTGGAATTCGAATGAGGCTTCAAAGCTTCAAACTATTTGGTGCAGCCCCAGTGATCTTGATGATTAAAAGTTTTCCTGGTTGTCTGAATTTGCAGACACCTCTGGGCTTGAATTGCCCAACGTTCAGAAGTGAGGTGAGTGAGCTGAGGAAATAGAGGTAGCTCACAGAGATCTCTGCTTTCACCAGATGATGCGGTGGTTGAATGCCTGGTTTTTTCACAGTCTATCAGGACAAGCTCTTGAGACACAGATCACACTGACCTGACATAACGTCTGAATTTTATATCAGATGAAAACATGCCTCCTTTAAGATTTAGGTAAAAAAAAAAAAAACAGAGTAGTAGTCTGTAGAGCTGTGAAGGGGGAATTGAAATAGAGGCCAAAACTTTATCACCCTCAATTTGATAAGTGGAGTGGATACAGTAAAAGGGATTTCTCAGTGGTTTCAGACTGTGTTGAGGGAAAAATATTGCTTGGAATAGCTTCAGGGCAAAGCAAGCAATAATTTATACATTCTGGGCTTTCCACATGCATATTTATGTGCATTTCCCAGTTGTCTGTGTTTGTGTGTGTGTTTGTGTATTTCATCTTATCAGTGTATCAGATTGTTCAGTCATACTGATCTGAATACTGTTTATGACAAAACCTCAGTAGTTTGCAGGCTTCAGTGTTCTGGATAGAATGTGGAGAAGTTTTTGACACATAATCCTACACAGATGTGATGTGTTTGCTGCTGGCTGTTGTGCCACAGCAGAGCGTAGTGTTCACACAGAGAGGAGCTGTGAAGGACTATGTGACTCTATGTACGTTTGTGCTTCTGCTCGGTCAGCCCTGTTAGTGCAGCCAGTTGATAGCATAATCGAGGACAAACTTATCTTGCTGGTATCTATTGCATTGGTTTTTCAGTAAAGCAGGATATCATCAAATTAAATACATGGTAAAGATTGATTTGAATTCCAATGCACATTCTTAGGACTTACTGTATACTTTAGGTTTCTTCTTGTTTGGCGGGAAGTTATTGAAATTTGTCTCGTTATTTGGTTTGTTTATGCAAAGAAAATTTGTATTTTTTTGCACTTAGATAAAAAAAGTTTACATATCCTGTGTAATTGGGTGATCATCACATGTAACAAAGCCATATAGATGAGGTTAATGTATCTTGTCATTATCAGTGAATCCATTTAATTGTGAGCAAACTTTCAGTATGATATAACAGTGTTTTTCCACACCTTCTTTTGTAGCTGGAATAATCAGCGAGAACAAACAGTGATTTGAAAATACAGAACTTCTGTTGGCAAGGAGGAACAACTTGCACTTCTCGTAGATGTTCATCACAACAATTTTATGTTACATCCTCAACTGTGAAAGGACCTAGAAATGTCGGTAAAGTGACAAGTGATGGACAGTATGCAGGATTCTTTGCTTTTTAACATTCAAAAGTTTTTGATGCTATGCACTTGTCAGTAATGAATTACATTGATGCCAATTTTTTTTTGTCATGAATGGATTTGAATGGAATCTAAATGAAAGGAAAACCTGCCTTATTTTAATGAAATGTGTGACAATCAATTATAAATATCCATAACACTTTGTTAAAGGAGAGCACCTGAGTTGGAATATGAATGACTGACAAAGGATGAGTTAACAGGATTCTAAAGTGCCTTAACAGAACCATGCTTAAATTTGACCCCAAAACACACTTTGTAGTGCAGTAAACAATTTATGAATGCATGAATTAATGGCACATTGGTTGGATTTGAACAATAAATTAATAATTAAATAACTACAACAGGCTCTGTATCCAAGATTACTCTTTATAATTTTCCATGGAACCAAAGATTGTAGCATCAAGGACTCAACAGTATGTAAGAATGCTTATGAAGCAGCTGGTACTTTAGGTTGTTCCCTGTGCTGTTTTGCATTTGCCCATCATTGAAAAGTAGAATTCATTTTGCTTTTACTCAAACAATCAGTGTTACACCACACAATAGGCTATGCAACAAATTGATTGTCTTTAATGTACAAATAATCAAAAAAGCATGTTCTTGTCAATAACTAAAGGATTTTAATGCATTAAAATACTATTAATTGGGTTACTGATTTACTTTTATGTATGGCTTATAGAAAGCTGTTACAGCTCAGCACTGCATTCAGCATTATTATCAAGGCTATAAAAATACTGAGATGTATTTTTTCGAACAACATTGCTATGATCTACCAATTTGCTGTGTGGAGCTGAATATTCCATAGACTACAATGCCAATATGTGCCACAAGCCTGGTTGGGTTTCTTTTTTGTTATGAAAAAGAGAGTTCTTCATTAAGGGCAGCATGGAATCTCTACTGAGACAGAAGAACCATATACACCATATACAGAGCTATTGTTGAATAATAACTATTTCTGAAAGGTATTTAATGTTTGAAAATGTATTCTGAAATAAGCAGGATGAAAAAATTACGTTGTCCAGTCTGTTGCTGCTGAGATAAAAAGTTGTACCATTTGCTGGTTTACCTTGCATCTTCAAGGGGATACTTTGCTAATTCTCAACCAACTTTGCATCATAACAGTGTGAATAGTATGTGTAAATGAATGGTGGTAAACTTTCCTCCACCTTGCCAGCATCCAGATCTCCCTGCTTGGAGAGAGAGACGCTCCTCTCTCTGTCTCTCACCCTCTCTCTTTCTCAAACTCAGATCTAACGGTAAAAGTAGGCAGTGCTGATGCATATCCAGATATAAAAATATTGCCTCAAATGTTTTCAGAAACATATATCTGCTCTCTCATAATGCACTGTAATTCGAGAGTTTGTGAACAGGAAGTGGGCACCACACTGTTTTCTTTATTGTGAAAATGGAGGTTGAAAAAGCTGAGATGAAACTGTAAAACTAAACAGTGCTGATCAAATATAAACCACGTTTCTTTCACTGTGTTGTCTATTTATCACCTAAAATGTTTTCAAAAATCTGTTTTAGCTTACGTTTTAAGTGTAAAATGAGCTTTTTTGTTACCAGCCGGCTGCCATGTTTGTTTTGCAAGAGCTGACCAAAACCAGCATGCATTGTGTCATCCACCAGCAGAAGTGTTAGTTAGCCCAATGCGCTCCGGTAACAGTAAGTTTTCTAGCTCTTGTTCTGTTTTCTCTGGTGACCAGTTTCAAAAGTATTTGCATCTTTCTATTACATTCACAGTCCAATTTTATAAAAAGACCCATCTCTCCAACAGTGAAATACTTCTTCAATAAGGCACTAAGCAGGCTGTCTTATAGTGGAAAAATTGTTTAGTAGGGTAACTACAAATAGACCTGTGGTATTTGATAATTCATGCTGTATATCAAAAGAGGATTGGCTCAGTTATCACTAAAAGAACAAGATGGTAGAGAATGTCATAAAACATAATTACCTCTTTCACTCTTTCCCACAAAAACATGGTATAAAAGACAGACATTTATGTTAAGTAATCCATCATTTATTGAAATAGACACTAGTGAGCCAGAGCCGAGTCGACTCAATGCTGACCTTGGCTCCCTGAACTCTGTCTGTAGAGGCGATTGCCATATCGCAATAAATCCACAAATGTTATCAATGTCTGAGAGAGGCAGAGCAGGGAAGTGAATGAAAATCTAATAGGACGTGTTTGGCTCATTCCAGAGTTAATGGTGTTAAACTCTGAGAGAAAAGGGGGCTTTGGCCTGAGAGTTTAGGAGGGGCCTTTAGCAGGGCCATAGACCTGTGGCACCCTGCCAACAGCCACTAATAGAGCCATAAAGCAATTACCAGGAAATACTGGGAGAGAGGGGTGGAGGGAGAGAGAGAGATGGATTATGGGACAGAAAAGGAGGAAGGAAAGGATTTACAATGTGTTGAGTGGGAGGATGGAACGAAGGAAAAAGGGAATGTGACATTCACGAGGACAAGGAAAGTGATTGAGGGAAATAGGATTTTTGTCATTTGATATGACCATTAGCTGATAATCAGTTTGCAGAGAGAGCGATAGAGAGAGAGAGAGACGGGGGGGGGGTGGCTGTTGTATTGACAAAGTCATAAAGTCATATATGCTCCAGATCAGATAGTACTGACTGCCTGGTTAACCCCCTTCTGTTGTTTGTGTGTCATCATACTTAATATGTTTACAGGATGTTTTGTTTATCGGCGCTGAAGAAACATGTCGGACGAAGTCACTAGAGATGGAAAATGAAAAAACAAGTACATTTATCAATCCAGCTCGAGCAGCAGCATCTCATTCTTGCTTCCAGGCAAATATCTTTAATAAAGTCGAACTGCTTCTGTGTGTGCGTCGGTGTGTTTTCAGATTTGTGTGCACCTATTCAAGCCAGTCAGAGGACTTTGAATATGCAAAATGGTACCAAATGTTTTCTGGCTTATCTGTATTTGAGCTCGGCAGCTGCATGCCTTTCTTCTGTATTGTTCTGCAATCACGACAGAGCCTTCCTCCAAATACATTAGATAAACTACAGAGTATTAAGAAAAAGGGATGATCCCTAGTGAAAAGATTGGTGTTGTTTTGTTTATAAAAGTCAAAGTGAAAAATAGTCTGTGTGATAAAATGGATCAGTATTTTTGAATGGCCACAGTAGCATTTTCTTGCATTTTCTTTCTGGTAGTAGCTTATGGCTTATTTTGTCATTGCAGTGTTGGCACAGTTACTTTATTATAACAGTTATGCACTTATTACATATACCAATATGTTCAGCTCCACTTTGCAGAGAAATGAACGTGTCACAGACAGAACACCTATAGAATACAAAAAATAATGTCACCACATCTGCAGATTCTATAACGTGTTAAAAAAAAAAAAAAGGTTTTCAGAGTCTTGAGATGGGAGCAGATGGCTCAATAAGCCGGGCATTTTCGTAGTGTATATGCATTTATGTTCTGTGAGTGAGTGTGGGCGACAAAGTGTGTATGGTCTCGATTTGTTTGTGTGAGCATATACTGTATGAACATGTGTGTGGGTGGCTGTTTGTGTGTTAGAGCTGAAATATCTGCAGGGTGCAAGTGAGCAAGAGAAAAACAAGGAGAGAAAAAAGCTGAATGCTTCTCTGGAGTGAGTTCACCTCTGTTAACACGCATGGTAACTGAGTAATAAATTCCCACTGTGTTTTTTTCCCTCTCAGGCGCAACGATGAGGTGACCCACATTAAGATCCAGAACTCAGGTGACTACTACGACCTGTATGGAGGCGAGAAGTTCGCTACGCTGGCCGAGCTGGTGCAGTATTACACCGAACAACAGGATCTGCTGCGCGAGAGGAACGGCCATGTCATCGAGCTGAAGTACCCACTCAACTGCAAGGACCCCACCTCTGAGAGGTGCCGACAAACACTAACACCCACACATGCAAAAAAAGCTCACATTTGCATACAGCTTAGCACTATGTGGAAAAATGCAGGCAGAGAGGCACAAATATGCATATAAACTTATCTGAGGTCAGCTCAATATGATGCTCTACTATCTGAACTCATTAAAACTGCATGGAAGTTTCTCCTTGACCACAGACAGTTATTTTTATTTCTTGCAGCTTCAGGGTTGTCAGGCTGTAAAGCTTCATCCTGCCATGAGAAGCAGCTAAACCACCTGAGAAATGTTATTAGTCGAGCTTCCAGTGCACGCACAGCATCCTGTTATGGCCTAAATGCTGTTTGTGAGGCATTTTTACCCTGCAGAAAACAAACTAACACACAAAATTTAGAATCCTTGTACTTCCTTGAACATGATTTAGGGCATGAAAATTGCTGAATTAAAGGGGATACTATGCTGATTTTCAACCAGGTCTGTACCACTGCCGTGTGGGGAGTGAATGCAGATGATCGGTAAATGGGAGTTACCATCGGTAAATGGCAGCTGATCGCATGGGAGGGCTGTCTTCACACTGTTCATCTACACACACAGCCCCCCACCCAGTGACACAGATCTTGTTGACAATTGGCGAAGTATTCCTTTAATATTATGCAACAAAAGTTTTGCATCATCATAAAGCATTTCCACCATGTTGAACCTGAAGAGGCCGTTTTGAATTACAATAATAGTGTGTGTGAAGAAGTGACTATGCCAGAACAATAAATGAACAGTTGGGAAACTAAAAAAAAAAAAAACCCAACAAAATTATTCTAACATCTGTTAAATATTCACGAAAAAATACTATTAATATAGCAACAAGTGAGATCATCCCCACAGGTTGGTTGATATGGTTAAAATTAACTGATTTCAGTTAATTTCAGAATATGGATATTTTTCTGATCTCAATATCAATCAATACATGCAGGGTTCCCAAGGTCATGGAAAACCTGGAAAAGTTATGGAAATTTACAATCACAATTTTCAGGCCTGGAAAAAGAATGGATATATTAAAAATTATTGAAAGCTTTGGAAAATTCATGGAACTTTGTTGTGTGTAATGATGAAATAGTTACAGTATCTTCCATGGATAACCTTCCAAATGTAACAAAATAGCAAAGTTAATGTCTTTTCCTGTCAATGTAACGTAGCTCTAATATGTGTCAATGTGTGGCATTTTGTTTACCATCAGGTTGGCCTGCTTTTCCTCATTTTCTCCCCGTGTTCATCTCTTTCTCGTTGTATACCAGATAGCTGAAATTATGTTTGAATACAGTTTGAGTCTGATATGTTTGAAAAAAAAGGCAGGTGGGAAATGAAAAAAAATATTTTTTAAAATTTATCCATGAAAATGTGTGGGAACCCTCCTACATGGCAAGTCACAAGGAAACATCAAGGTTGATGCTTAATACAACATACAGCTATCACAGTTATGCACCATGTTGGCTACTTTTTTTTTTTTTACTTGAAAGCAAAAACATAGGGGAATGTCCTTTTTGCTCTGTTTTTCTCTCCACCACCTCCAGCTGCTAAATGCTCCATTATATTTACATGGTAGTTGCTTACTTTGTCTGCTGTTTAGGGATAGATAAGTAGCTTATAGTGGATTTACCAGAACGTTTTTTAGCTGCATGATGCAGCTGGAAATGGAGGTTGATGAGAACGCTGACACTGAACCAAAAGTAATGAGCTGAAAGAGTTTGAAACACTCTGTAGAGCTGTAGTCATTTGATCCATTGTTTATGTAAAAACATTGATTAATGCAGCTTTAAACATTTATGAGGGTTTTTTTACTTATAGTTTATGCAGAATAATTAATTCAAAGAACAGAATATGTACATTAGCACAACATGGTCATTACAATGCAATTCTGTTGAGTAAATAATGACACTAATTTATTGTCCTTCGGCCTCATCACAGAAAAATATCCTAACTGCCTGTTCGATCTTAAGTTTCAAAGAAGGAACAGGAAAAGTCTTATCATCTGAATTACAGAGCAATTCCTTAAGTCATGTCTGTGTATTCTTGTCTCAGACCTCGCTCATCCATCTCTGTCTTATCTGAATGTAAGAAATGGTAACTATAACCTTAGATTTGATTCTATGTCCGGTCATGCCTGAATCTGTTTAGAATGTACACAGAATGTCTGTATCTTTGATCAGAATGTACCAGCGGGCCGCTCAAAATGGCCACAGCTTTCTTTTGTCACTTGTTAGCTTGCTTGTCATCATGAACATGGAAAAAAAGAATGCCATTCAGTTTTAGCTATGAAGAGTTAAAGGGACATTGTCATTGGATCTATATACCCATTCACACACAGAAATTTAAAGCACCTTTATATGATTCGAGTAGTCTTTCATTCATCATTTTTGGCAGTTATTTAGAAATGAGTTATTGGTTATAAAATCCCTTCCTTAGGACACCTGTCTAACAGCTGAATTCCTGTCCTAAAGTAAGATTTTTTCCTCCTAAATCAAGTCAGAAACATATTTCTGTAATACCAAAAATCTTAAAATCTTATCCTAAGCTAAGATGAGATTTGATTTTTTTAGACTTAGAAAGTTTCTTTTATGAAGACCCAGGCCTACATCACTAGAAAGTTTACTGTTTAACCATAGGGAAATAGAAAAGCCATTATATCATAAACTATGTATAAATGCACATATGTGTTGACACAAAGTGTATATAGGGAGGATGCATTACTATTAATGTACACATTAACTCCCACACATGAAACTCAGATGCACTTTACGTCCACATGCATAAATAGTGGCATATTCCCACATGCATCTTCAAACAAACTAAGTGGGTGGTGCTGCTGTTTTTGTTTATGCTCACTAAGTATCCTTCCAGAAAGTATACAAAGGTTGGACACAGCTATACCCCTCATCACACCTACACACCCTCATTGAAATGGAAGACGTGAGGCAGCTGTAGTATTCATGCCAGGAATGCATGCGTGCACTCGCACGCATATAGGAAGCATTATGGAAAGCTACGTGATCATATCATCATTTGCAAATGATCACTGCTCAGCTGTGTTTGGTATCAAATCAGGCGGTGCAGGTTATGTACATTTTTATTTTTTCTACACATCTGCACATTGCCATGTGAATATCTCAGTTTCTATTTAGGACTACGAACAACTGATCTATGGTTATGGTTTATGTGGGTTTTCCATTCTACATACGTCTCTTGTCACAGCCTCCTACACGTTCCTGCTCACCACACAGGAAAAAAAAAGCACACTCATACAGGTTTATCACCTTAACATCAGCAACTGAGTGAGGCTGCAGCAATATAAGAGACACTTTCATTCTCAAGTAGGAGTCAAAGATCACAGTACACATATAGATAGACGTTATGTTGAACCCTAAACCAGCAATATGGAACTTTTCCCCTGGAGGCAGGAAGCATATTGCTGGTCCTCCCCCACTGTTGTCTCGATATTTTGTCTACCTTATACCAGCATCTAACTTGATGTGCCTCTCCTTAATCTCCACAGGAGAAGCAGACAGTGAACACAGTCAGTCTGAAATAATCAGTGCTTATGTTCACTGTGTTTTTAAACACAGTTTCTTGCCTGCTGCATGTTTTGTTTTTTCTGGTGTTCTTTGGTGTTGGCCCTTAATTTTTACAATGACATTGTTATTAAATGACAAGGTAAAAACAATGTGATGTGATGTAAAAGAGGTTGTTCTTGTGATGAATGAGAATTTTCAGTCTGCTCCCCTTTACAGTCAGTTTCGACTCATTGTTTAGCTGTCTGGACACATGTTGACTGTTTTGGTTCACTCTCACCACTCTTTTCAGGAGTGGCAAGCAGCTGGTTACAGTGAAAAAAGCTTAGAAATCAAACTGTGCACTACCTGCTCAGCATCATACTGCACACAGACACAATTAGAGACTAACTGGTTAACACAGCGAAACATTTAACAGCTTAAGAGGCAGATATTTTCCTCAGAAGTCAGTAGAAACCAAAACAGAGCTAAAAGGACAAACATCATTCATCACCTGAACAGTAACATGACTCTAACTAAATGCTTACCTTTTCCTTATACTGCTGGATGTGTAAATAAATCACTATTTGCTGAAAAGTTAGCCAGTCCAACTTAAATACAATATGTGATAATATGTTAATATTTTGTTCACAACTTGTTACCACCACCTTTAAGTAGGGTTGATAGGGTTCATAATAAGTGGTGTATAGGACTGCAATTAACAATTACTTTCATTATCAATTGATCTGCCAATTAATTTTTCAATTAATCAATTGTTCAGCTCCTCAAAATGTCCAAAAATAGTGAAACATGCCCTGTGTGATTTACAAAAACCAAAGGTGCTTCAAATAGTATGTTTCATCCAACAGTCCAAAAATCCAAAGCTTTTCAGTTTATTATTTTGTTTGACAAAACATCAAATTCTTACATAGCATGAAACCCGCAAATGTATGCCTTTAAAAAATTGTCGAAATGATTATTCAGTGTTCAGAATAGTCACCAATTGATTTTCTGTCAATCAGCTAATCATTTAATGGATTAATTGCCTAATATTTGCATCTCTAGTGTGGAATAAGAGCACATGACGATACTGAACTGACCCAACAAAGTATTTGTTGTTGTATCTGGAAACATATTTTCTATTGCTTTATAATTAAAGTCAAAAACAGTATAATAGCAAGTAATGATGATTATTTAGTAATATATTATATTAGTTGATAAATGTAAGGCCAAGATTTATTGTTCTTTACATGATTATTTGTTAATTTTCATTTTTCAGAAATTGCCATAAATTGTATTAATTCTTCAAGTTATTTGTATGCATGTTCAGTCATTAAAGCTGTCAGTGTGTTATTGGATATTGTGTCTGTGTTGGTAAATCACAGTCTGTACTCTTATTCCTGTCCAGGTGGTACCATGGGCATCTGTCTGGGCGAGATGCAGAGAAACTGCTCACAGACAAAGGCAAAGCTGGGAGCTTCCTGGTACGGGAGAGCCAGAGCAAACCGGGCGACTTTGTCCTCTCAGTTCTCACCAATGAGGAGAAACACGAGAACGTGGACCGCAGGACCAAGGTCACCCACGTTATGATACGCTACCAGGTGAGGTAACTCTCCCTCAACACTCAGACCACTTCAGCGTGCTGTCTGTGCTGTGAGGCATTTATTTTTAAGAAGGCCATGGTTTATTTTTGCACTCTAGGAACTCCTCAGATCAGCTGTTACTGCATTTGAACTGTTGATGTTTGCCTCCAGCAGGACGGTAAATATGATGTGGGAGGCGGCGAGAGGTTCGACACCCTGGCTGACCTGGTGGATCACTACAAGAAGAACCCCATGGTGGAGAAAAGTGGAATCGTAGTGCACCTCAAACAGGTATGGAACAGAAATTAAACGCACAAAAGCATCCAGTCTGGTGAATCATGGATGGTGTTGTAATATGGTCTATCATTCAGACCACATAAAAATGTTATCTTTACAGTTAAGCTTTTTAAAATTAGAACAACTTGTTTTGCTCTGCTGACTAATTCAATTTACCCATGCCAATATGACAACAACAGCCCTTTAATGCCACAAGGATAAATGCAGCCAACATTGAGAACCGGGTACGAGAGCTCAACAAAGTAGCAGACAACTCTGAGAAACCCAAACAAGGATTCTGGGAAGAATTTGAGGTATGTAGCCTTGAAACTGTCAGTACCAGGATTATTCCTTTCATGCATGACTTTTACATCTCATTTGATATTGTCAATCATTTTGAAATTCACTTCAAAGGCTATTTGTTCCACAAGTTGATAAAATGAGACGCCAGTTGAGGGCTGGATGAGTCAAGTCTTATATACAGGAAATAATTGTGGAAACTGAGTCATGCATATTACTCTTTCGAGTGCCATCCATCATATCCATTTGTGTAGGCTTGCATCTATGTGTTTTCCAGTCCGTTATGTGTTTTCGTGTCTATCAAGGGAAATTCAGATGTATTTATGCCGTCTTAACCTTTGAGTAATGATGTCGAATCTTATCTCGTGGCATGCTCTTATGTTCTTTTATTTGTCATTTTGAAGCAACTGGCAGGTCATGAATGTGAATCATTTTTGTTGTGTCAGTGAATATTAGGCGGTCAATTATTATTTGGTATTTATTGGCCCCATGCCACGTTTGTCTACAAGATCATAGCTACTTATCAGTGTCTGGTTTCCTGCTGCTAGACAATAATCTCTATTGTGTTATAATAATCATCTTTCATATGAATTTAAATCACTAACTGCATTTTCTCTGGAGTGGGTGTGGATGACATAATGCACAGAACATGCACACTATGAACTCTTCTATCTGGCTTTGTGTTTATGACACAAAAGTGTCTTTTGTTATAACAGCTAAAGAGCTGTGGATAAATGATTTACTTGTATTACATATTGTACCCTGTAAGAGCACATGTGCATCCAGCATGAATTTATGTATAAAGTGTAAAGGAAGGGATTTTGAGACTACGTTTCCTCCTAAGTATAACCTGCACACTGGCACATGCAGTTCAACTGCTCTTGCACTCTAGGGTGACCCCTACTGTATCAAGGGCCCATTACACTATTCAGACACAGCATGAGCCA
The DNA here is from genome assembly GCF_026936395.1 of Plectropomus leopardus. NCBI lineage: Eukaryota > Metazoa > Chordata > Actinopteri > Perciformes > Serranidae > Plectropomus > Plectropomus leopardus. The sequence goes on along the minus strand of NC_142184.1, from coordinate 32,437,419 downwards.
TGTGGAGATGTTTTTGTAAATAAGCAAAAGTTATGTTAAAATGATACAGTATATCTTCTTTGTTCCCTGTCTTTGTCAGTGCATTGCTGTATATCTTTGAGAAATACAGCCACCTGTTGATCAGGGGAATAGTGTGAAACCATTGGCAGGATTGTGTTCTCCATAGTGCTGCCCCCAGGTCTCTCAGAATTAGTAATGGCATTATAGTGCATTCACTTTTGACTGGAACTTTTTGAAATGTCTCATTTTCTCCTTTGCCTTTTGTCATGAACTCATAGGTACTTCAGCAGCAGGAGTGCAAACTGCTGTATCCCCGGAAAGAAGGCCAGAAGCCAGAAAACAAGAGTAAAAACAGATACAAGAATATCCTCCCGTGTGAGTCACGCAGCAACCTGCCATTTCCTGCCTCTCCAACTTCCTGTGGAAAGAATGACACAAATATACAACAGTCAAAATAGAGGCCTCGGCAGCTTGTCAGACTTTGCTTTGATGGCTCACAGCTTATCAATTAACAATAGTTTTTTGGAGAAAAAAAAGCATAAAGTGTGATATCAGGAAACCATAGAGTTTTTGTTGTGTGTTAGTGACAGTTTGACTTTGTGTTTTCAGTTGACACAACGCGAGTTGAACTCAGGGAAGCAGATCCAGATGTTCCTGGTTCAGACTACATCAATGCCAACTACATCAGAGTAAGTCTGCTCAGCAGTCTACAGGGCCATTTATTTGTTTAATAGATTATTCAAAGTATCGAAAGATGGCAGTAATACACAGCGTTCTGCCAACACTCAGGGTAGTTCATGTAAAAAAAACTAGATGATTTTATACATACAATTATAGATATACAGAAAACCCTTTTCATAAGTAACAGTCTAAAACCTTTATATTCCTCTATTTTTGTCTTTTTTTTATTTGGTCCGTATTTTTATTAATAAATGAAACTATTAGTATATTTCTGCATATACAACTTCATATCAGGTGGCTCACATTATTCCATTCATTTTATTCCAAAATACTCTATTTACTGTGTAACTGTACAGAGTATTCATGAAGAGGGCCGGCATGTGGATGAGGGCAAAGTCTTCATCGCCACCCAAGGGTGCCTACAGAATACAGTCATCGACTTCTGGAAGATGGCGTATCAGGAGAATACACACGTCATTGTTATGACCACGAAGGAGATGGAGCGAGGACGGGTGAGTGATTAGAATAAAACCTAACGCAAATTTACAGTAGTATAGTTCAGCTGAGGGCCTGTGAAATATTACGATTTCTACTGTTTCTACTATTCTATTAAGTAAAAATGTTTCTAAAGTTCCTTTTACTCTTCCCATTTTTTTTTCATTTGCTTTCTGTAGCATTTACTCCTAAATGGCCTCTCTGTTGTGTCGTAATTGCACTCTTTTGAGCTGATCACTGTTGATTGCTTGTAGTGATGGAGATCTATGAACTGAGGGGTGTTATGTGATGGGTGTTTGGAATAAGAACATGAGCAAAACACCGTACAACTAAAACATTACATTTTTAAAAATACACTACACTAGTCAAGTTTAATAGTTTGGTTGCTTTAACAACCAAATTGGTCACAAAATGCTTTACAGAGCAACAGAAGATAACAGGACAAATAAGAACAAGAGGTGGACAATTTTAGTTGCTCATGATGAGCTCAATGTTGTTTCAGGCACCTTCCAAGAAACCAGGAGAAAGAAAAAGTCCATATTGTTTTAGTTTAATGACACAGTATCGAGCCTGCTGATGACCTGAAATATCTGCACTGCTCTGACTGCTTATCAGCCATTTTGTTCCTGTATTCTCAGTTGAAAGACAGAACTGGCATTAGTTAATTCTCAGAGAGAGGAGTGGAATGCGTACTACGAAGGGTGCTGTGTTTGTGTGTGTATGTGTGCGTGTGTGTGTGTGTGCGCATGTGCATGTGCATGTGTGTAAGGTGTGGGGGTGGGGAGGGAGACGGCTGACAAGGATAGTATGACAGTTAAGCTGATTGAAAAGCTGCTTTAGATGAGCTGGTTGTTTCGATTGTCTAATACCCACCACCCTCCCTCTTCCCTCTCCCTCTCTCTCTCTGTGTTCTCCCTCTGATTCAGAACAAATGTGTACGTTATTGGCCCGACCTCCACTGCACCAAGGAGTTTGGGAAGGTGCTGATAAGGAACGTGGACGAACGGCCAGCACAGGACTACATCCTGAGGAAGCTGGAGGTGACCCGACTAGACCGGGTAGGAAAAGCTGTGAACTTAATCAGGGTTGACCCAGTGACCTGGGTTCAGATTGTTTAACCCCTCACACACACACAATCCTAGAACACGTGCTTGTGCTTACAAGAGGATAGACTGCTTCTCAAGAATACAAGAAGCAGATTGAGAAAAAGTAGAAGTGCGCATAGCATTTTAAGAATATTAGTTTAATTGCACTGAAGCCTAAAAAAAAAAGAGTTGTTTTTTTACATGAATACAATAAGGAGCAAATTAAGGGGGGGAAAAAAACACTCTTTCTTTGTTGTTGCACAGTGTCGCTGTCCAATTAATGCTTAGCAGAAGCTGTTTCTTTGATCTCAGTGGTCAATCCCTTTAAACTTCATATAAAGAAGAGGAATTTAAAGTAGTATGTAAAGCCTGCTAAGCCTGTTTGAGATTAATTTAGCAATATTGTCTCCAAAGAGTGGCCCCAAGTGATGCTTCTGTCCAACCTTAATGTTTGTGTTTCGGTGAATGAAAGCTTAAATTGAAGGAAATCAACCATTCCTTGGCTCATGTTATTATTTCACTCTCTTTGTTAATTAAGGTTCCTGTCAAACTCCTGTAAAATCAGGAGACTACAGGGGCATCCTCATCAAGAATGAATATAAAAATGTTTGTTTAAAAAATTGTTCCTCAACTCAACTCAAGTGGATGACTGTGTCCAAACCACAACTGTAATTACAACAACAGTACTGAATGATAAAATGAGGATCACTTTTAGAGTGATTTGATGACATGAACAATAGAAACACTGACAGTATTTTCCTAAGCTGCTGACTAGGACTTGGTATCGGTACTCGGACCCCAGGAGTAATAGCTGATGCTCGGGTGTTAGCTAATATGAATCCTAATAAACTAAACTAAACTCAATACCTTCAAGGAATAATCCAGCACCAAGTAGAACTCTCTCGGGTTTTTTTCTGTTTCCAATCAAACTATACCTGTATTCAGCCCTTTTTGTATCCAGATTGAAAATAAAACTGTTTTTGCTCTCAGCCAGTCACTCCAAGTGTTCTTTGATTTAATGTGACATGTGATTGGCTCATGACCACAGCAGCTACGCCCACAGACTGCAATGTGATGAAGTTGAGTGTCGTGTATTTGCTGGAGTTGGTAGTTCAACTTGCCGAGCTGTCACCAAAACATCGCAGTGGTAGCAAGTGAATGGTTTCATTGACATTGTGGGTATCAAAGGTACAAAGGTATCAAATAAAATGTCTGTAGGTTTTGGTATCAAGTTAAATGTACTAGTATTGGCACTGGTATTGTAATTTTTTAAATGGTACCTGGCCCTGCTGCAAACACAGCTAGAGCGCTCAGTGCATGCTTGGAGACACTATTTACAGGCTGTTATTGTTCACTGGTGCTGATGCTCACAATATTAACATTTCTGTTTCCTCAGCCCGAGTCCACTGTATTAAATAAGGGATAGAATCCATAATTCTCATCTCACAGCATTCAGGTCTACTTATTATTACCGATGTAATTGCAATGCAACTAGTATATATGACTACTAGAGAGTATCCCTCTATTGTACTAACAATGTCACAGCCAACACAAAGAAAGAATTTTGTACTGCAGTTTTGGAAAAACGGATGAATCAAACTGCTGAAGCTTCATATTAACTTTAGTTAAACTTTGAAAACTGTGCTTGGAAGGATAGTTGTTTTTTTTCCCCCAGTTTCTTACAGTAAGCCGTTTAATGAACACTGCAGAGCCACTATAGAGAGGAAGTTCCATGTTAAATGTCACCCACAGTCAACATAATCATCTAAAATAATACTGCAATTGCTACTAGAAGTGTTTGAGAACTTTAGCTCATTGTCTTGTTTTTTGCTGTAATGTCCTTGTAGAAGGAGCTTCCGAGGTACATCTGGCACTACCAGTACCTGAGCTGGCCGGACCACGGAGTGCCCAACGAGCCCGGCGGTGTCCTCTGGTTCCTAGAGGAGGTCAACCGCACCCAGAGTACCATTCCAGACACTGGACCCATTGTCGTCCACTGCAGGTACAACCAGTTTTACAGTAAGAAGCATCAAGTTTGGATAAAAAAAACTGCGGTTTGGGCCATACATTAATTATTAGTGGGTCAGATAGAGGAAGAGATGATGTGCCAACACAGATACGAATAGATATGTTGCTCTGTGGCATAATGGATAGCGCATTGGACTTCTAGTTAAACCCAGGAGAAGGATTTCAAAGGGTGTGAGTTCGAGTCCCACCAGAATCAGTTCTTATTTAGGCTGAACAATAATAACTAAAATCCTCTTTGTGCACACACAACGGCTGTTAGCCTCTTCATCTGAACCACAGAGTTGAGGGCAGTTTTACAGTCATACTGAAGACATCTAAAACATATGGTGAAAACTGTAACAGCGTGCTATTTTGACAGGTGTGGGTGTAAATATGAGAGAGAAATATAATAATCCAGTTTCTCTTCTCAAGTTTAAACACACGCGTACTGTCTTTTGTAAAAGTTTAGTGATTTTCTGGTTTGAGCTCTCTAGGGTTTTTTTTCTGTTTGGCTAAACCCATCTGTGGCTCACTGCTCGCTCTTTTGCTCTTCTTCTCCATGTTGACTTAGTTTTCTGTGAGATGGTAAAATTATTGTGGACTCCTGAAACTTAACTCTTAATTCTGAACTTAACAGAAATTCTTGAAATTAGGATTTCATGAAATATGGTTTCAATCGGCCACTTGGGTGCGCTATAATTAAGGTCAAAACTTTTCTCCTCTTAAGTCTTCACCAAACTGGCACCATCACAGCTAATTATACATGGTCAGTGTCCCTGTCCCTATCACGGGCATAGTAATCAATAGTACAAACACACATGCTCTTGATTTCACTTAAACCTCCATGTTGCCACTTGCAGCTGTATTTACTTTTAGTACCTGTTAGATAAACCTTTGCATTTGCCAGCAAACTGTTACTCCGAATGCTTTATTTACATTGTTCTGTTTTACTTTCGAAGGACATCAGCATGACCGTTAACTAAACAGCAGAAAGGATTTGAATTAGCACAGTCTGTTTTAGTTCTTCTGTAGTGGGGATCTGCTCCCTTTCCTGATATAATAACCCAAAATAAAAGATTTATCTTTCTTTTCTCTGTGGTACACATTAAAGTCTATCATATCCATTACTTTTTCTGTTTGTCATTAGTACTGCACTGATTCACCACCCCTTCCCTTCTTATGCTGATTTTCTTTAGATGTTTAAGACATTTTGTGTTGACTGTCACAATTGTTTTCTATTTTCTATTTTTTGAGATGTGTATTTTATAGCAGGTGACTACCACCCTAAAATATTGTTAATAGCAAATAAATGTTGTAATAGAATTTTCCATTTGGTGTGACTCATTCACCACACCAATCCTCCCAGCATGTACTACAAACTTGATGACAGGTTGGAAGAGCACATCTGACTTATGAACTTCACTGATCCGTCAGCTCCTGATAAATTAATGTTGTTATTGCGGGGAAAAGATCACTGAGTGGAGCTGAATTCTCTCTTAGATCTAACTGCATTTTATATGTGACACAACAACAAATTTTGCTTATTGCTGTTGGCAAGTGCAAACCTATAATTCATGACCTTAGACTTTCGTGTGTCTTTCATTGTCATGTCTTGATGCTTATGTAACACTTTCACAACTGTCTGGATCAAATCAAATATGCTCTTTTATAAGTGCATCCATTTTTCACTTTGATGCTTGTTTCCCTCACATGGTTTGACTGTTCACTCTGCTGTCCCTGCAGTGCAGGTATCGGCAGAACGGGCACCATTATCGTCATTGACATCCTTATTGACATTATTAACCGCCAAGGTAGGAGACTCAAATATCAAACAGACTTTATGATATGAAAATCTTTGTACTGCATGTCTGCTCATTTGTGGATGTGTGTGTACATGTGCATGACAGGTCTAGATTGTGACATCGACATCCCCAAGACCATCCAGAGGGTACGGCAGCAGAGGTCAGGCATGGTGCAGACAGAGGCCCAGTATAAGTTCATCTACATGGCTGTGCAGCAGTACATCGACACGGCTCAGAAGAGACTGGAGGAGGAGCAGGTACTTTAATACACTAGCAGTCCGCATTACTAAAAGAAACTTTTTTAACACAGTAATGAAGACTTTATATATTTATTATCTTATTTTAGAGTATTGCATACAGTCATGACATTGACAGTTTTTTGCTGTTTATTACAAAAAATATAGTAATACACTTTAAACCAGCATTACATCAATACCTCTCTTTTTGTTGTTGTTTTTTCCTTTTTAAACTGGAAATTTTATTTAGAAAAGCAATGCAAATATAATGTAATATAAGATAAAAGTCTATGTATTTATATACATATGTATGTATACACTCTCCTGCATGTATATAAATACACATAAGCATGTGTTCGTACATTCACCCACATGTACATATATGTCTACATATATGCACACATACACCCATATACACATACTTCCACATATTAAGGAAAATACGGTCAAAAATAAATAAATATTACCAAAAAAACACAAATTAAATAAGATTATAAATAGTTAAATCCTTCTCTTATGAATACATGACAGTTTTCGGGAGCTTTTTTTCTTTACACTGAATCTGCCTCTTGTCATGTTGTCACTTTGCAGAGGAATAAGATGAAGGAGAGGGAATATTCCAACATCAAATATCCCCAGATGACCAACTCGAGGTCCAAATCCAACATGACATCCTCGCGCTCCTCCTCAGTGTAAGTATAACACATACCATGATGAGGAAATGGCAACTGACATGCTCGCACAGCATTAAGCAGAGAATTTGTTTTGATTGAATTTTTTTTCCCTGTGTGTTATTGCAGGATGACAAACGACGATTCATCGAGTGTGTACGAGAACATAAACTTTAAAACTCCTCAGACGTCTTTTAGCAGTAACACCAGGAGGTAAAACCATCGCTGTTGACCTCCACATTTCTCTGTCTGCCTCTCTGTAAGTACCTTATGAGTTTCATTCCACATAGTTTGCTTTTGGCAGTGTGCTGTGGCATTGAGTCTTTTCTCTATAAACTTGGCACTTTTTACCTGCAAAAGTGAGCAAATCTGTTAGAGCATCATCACAGTTGCTGGAAAAACTGCCCATTTCTCATTCCAAGGGCAACAAATACTAAAGCATTTTCAAGCCACTGAGTGTGTGATATTGACGCCAAAGGCACCCTTTAGTATTTTTATGAGATGCACTGGGCTTACACCTAAATCCCATGTAAACCTGACCATGGAAATATTCGACGCTGATAGCGGCATATATCAATGCCTGTATGTCCCTTTGTATCATTCTGTGTCTTCACTATAAATTCAGAGGTTTTCGCAAGTCCATGAACGCAGCACAGATGGAGCTCTCTGTGAGTTCTTTTTCTCCCCCAGCATCTGTTTGTGACTTGCGGGTTGGATAATAGATCTGTCTATCCATTCACAGATGATAAGATCAGATCGATGGATGAAACTGCCACGAATCAGTAATCATCAATTTGTGGGAAACCCTGGATGTTTTCCAGCTATGGGTCACATAGAGATGCTGAAATGCATCCTGTGTCAGTATGAGACGGTGAGAGGTGTGTCACAGTGTTGGTATCTGAAGACCTGGGTATGAGAACAGACATGCGAGACATCTTTTTACTAAAGAACTATGGTTAAATGTCTGCATCACAGTCGGTGTGGTAGTGTTGTTGGTTTTAGAGTTTAGATGTAGCTTTTGTTGGAGAAATAGTTATGATTTATCCTTAATTTATATGATTTTAATCCTCTAGTAGAGCTGTGTAGCTGTTTTGTGCTCATGGTTGTGGTGATACAGAGTTCAACCAATGGTGCCACGCTATTCTGCTAATGTACAACTGGTAGTAGCACAAAATAGATATGCTGCAATGGGTCAGCAAAGGCAAAGAAGAAGAAGACTGCAAGCTAGGAAGCATGGCTAAACATTGCTGGATTTAAATTCCTATTTAAATTATGAAGAAGGAAATGTGCGGGCCACATTTGTTAAACCTCAAGGATACACAGTGTGTCTACTTTTCTTCTAAAATAAGAATTCAAGGTGCTGTTTAAACTTTTACGCAAGCTCATGTTAGAGTTCAGTTTTTCCAGTGAGTCAGATTCATTTTACATTCGTAATGTTCTCTTTTTTATGGTTCAAATTAAACAGTGGCCAGGAGCGGCTTTGCTCTCTTAAAAGAAAACCTGAGCGCCCCTTAAAGCAACAAAAGATTCTATTTAGGTTCGAATTATAATCAACCTTAATTCTCACAAGCCCGTTCTTTTCTCTCTCATAGTGATTAATAAAGCAGACAGAGAAACCAGCAGGGTTAAAGTGAGGGAGTAATGGCTGTGCTTAGGGGTCATCAGCACAAGACATATATTGACAATTTTGAAATCACCAGTGAATGTTTATGGTGCCTTTATCGTTTATCGTTAAATTTTGCATATTTTTATTTGGCACATTTTTAATGGGAACTTTTCTGTCTCTTAAAATATTTAATTTATAGCACTAAGCAATATAGATTTTTCAGTTCCTCCAAATGTCTTTACAGGTTAAAATCTCTTTTTATTGATTCATTTATTTATTTGAACTCTCAATTCCAAATTCTGATGGCGACTTCTTTGGGGGATTTGGAATTCAATGTTTATATATTTTTTAATGCCTCCATGCTGGCCACATTTGTGGCTTTTGGTGGTCAAAGTGTGGTGATCAAAACATGTTTTTGGCCATAACTCTAAAATTCATAATGTAATGATGACAAAATTGAACAAACATGTCTAATAGGATAAATAGATAATGATGAAGTGATGGCATTTTGTATTCACAAAAGTCCACCTGAGGCCAACAATGAACTGATTTTTGCGGTGTTCAAAGGTCAACCTTTCATCATAATGTTCTGCAAAAACAAGTCTGTAGCCATTTTTCAAACCCATATCTCAGGAAGAGAAGAAACATTTGGTCGGACACTGACTTGGTGACACTAATCTTGTCCACCTTGAAACTGTGCTGATTATATAGATCTATAGAAAAAACAGTGTTTGATTTTGTTCCAAAAAGTTGTTTTCATAGTTCATATTTTCAGCCACAGTGGGCATAAAGCTGTGAGAAATGTTACTGCTATTTTCTATGGCAAACTTACTCTGCATGGAGCATCTCTTTCAGAGATTTCTGTTGTCGAGCATGACAGATAAATTTAGAATATCAACCTATCCTAGACATATCAGTTAATGTCGGCCTGTAAATAACTAGAAATTATATATATGTAATATATGTACCAGACAAATGGAATCCATTATCTGCCTTTAAAATCTAATATCAGTCAGGCTTTACTGTACCCTTTTGTTTTACTCCTCAAAGTTGTTATAAAGTCAATAAACTTGAATTTCCAACAGCTTGAAAGCCTCATGAATCATTGAACTATAATAATTTAAAATCCGAACCCACTTGGACACACTCCAGATAACGTGGCAGGTGCAGTGTATGCGAGTGAATGCTGCTTTTAGTCCTAGTGGTCCCAGTGTTCGTGATTCAAAGCGACACCAGCCATTAACTCCACTTGTCTGCCCGTCTGTTTGTGTTTGCTTCAGTTTCAGTGGAGGTGTCGCTTCATCAGCGCCTGAATATCCCTTGGGGGAGGAGGGAGTGTGTTGCTCTGTCTACACCCCACATCAGTGGACCCTGCTGGAGCTGAAGGTGGCCAGCTGACCACCCCCCTTTCCTGCTGCTGTCCTGCTGGACCTCTCTGTCTGGAGTTAAACCTTATCCTCCATAGAGAGGATGACTCTACAGCATAGCTCTCTCGCTCAGGGCCTTCGTCTCTCTCCTCTTTCTCCCCCCAATGCCCCAGCCTCTCCTTCTCTTAATCAGCGCAAGTGCCTTGTCACAGAATGTGTCTGTAATCTAGCCTCCCCAAACCTGCTGTCACATCTCTGCTGTTACTAGTTTTCAAATCCTGGAAGTTGACGTAAGAAACCACCAGTTTTTCCTTGGGATGACGGATATTAAACATGGAGTCTGCCCCGGCCTGAACTAAACAGAGCTGTATGGGACTCAAGAAGAGGTCAAAGCTAAGCTGTTTGTCGCCAGAAATCACTCTATTCGCGACCCCTCTTTTTGTGTCTTTGCTGGCTTTCATTTGGACTCGAACCCAAGACTGTTTTTGCGGCATTCTGTCTCTCCAGCTGTGGTTATTAATGGTTATTAATGTGGCTGCTGAGTGATAGCAAGGACAGTTATGTAACCTGCTACAGGACCTTAAGGCACAGGGGAGGCAAGCAGCCCCTGTCTTCCAAATCATTTACAGATTAATTTGTGGTGTAAAAGTGGATGCTTTCACTTATTTTTCTTGTCTTTGTTTGTGCAGCTGCTTGCCCAAGTTTTGTGAAAGGGTTGTATAGTATGTAAGCAGCTGTTTTTACAGAACTGGAGGCCGGTTTAACTTACTTCTTGTGGTTAGTGGGACACATCAGTCCTGTCTATCATCTGATCACGGCCTCTAGCTGATATGACTTTGAGCACAAACTTATTCTTGTTAGCTTCTTTTTATTATTTCATGGTTGTTGTTGATACTGTGGGTATCATGGTTGTGTTACATATGAGATGTTGACTTTTAAAATATGTATATCTATATATTTATAAAGGAGCATTATGGTGGAAGAGATCATGTTGAAGCACAGTTGTCTGAGCAGCATCCCCAGCACTGAGTTTGATTTACCAATAAATTGTAACAGTAGTTTGAAGCCCACATTTGACAGGAAACAGGTGGAGAGGATTCCTGAATGGGTGTTTCGCAGTTGAGCTTGGCTGGCCGCCGCCTCTCAGCTTCGTTTGACTGTCTGTCCTCGTTAATCAGCAGGTCTGATGCAGTTCAACATCTGTCGGAGGAGATCGTCACAAGGAGACGAGGGAAAAGGGGGGCGATTACAGTGGGCCAGATGGCCATCTGCCTGAGATTGAAGAATAGATTTGTCTCCAAAAAGTAATTTAGAAGATGGCCATAATCCAGGCTTGATGATAGTGGGGCGAGTAAGCTGACGTCATTGATGTGATAACGAAGACGGTGGTGCGGCGAAGCACTGAGTCCTCCACACTGTCTGGCGGATTGTTTGCTATTTTTAGCCTTCCAGCATCAGCACCAAAATATCCTGCTCATATACAAGTGAAATCTGATCTATCTCGTTTAAAATGTACGACTTAATGATCCCGAAGTCCTTCAAAACAATGTCTCTTGCAAATAGAAAGATGTCCTGATAATGTGTTCTCCGTCTACCTTTTTTTTTTTTTTTTTTCAAAGCATCAAAACAAACCATGAAGGAGCAGCCCTTGTTGGTGGCGTCTGTGTGCAGACCATTCCTCTTTCTCCACCAGCAGAAATGTTCGACTAACCAGGTCAAGGACACTCACAGGCTGTATTAGTTTTCTTCAGTCATAAATTGGCCAGTTTGTGCTACTGTAGCTCGTGATTTTTAAGATTTAAAATACAGATAAGTGTAATCAAAATGGACTGGAGTAACAGTACTCAGTCACTGCACTGTAATAAACCGTAATTTGATACTGTTGACCTTGTGAAGGATATTGAAATATAGTAAAGTGTAACCTGCAGCCATGTTGTTTTGTTTGACAATTGCGTTCTGTCTTTTAATGAGCATTGAGTCCTTTTATTATGGACTCAGTTGAAGTTTTGTCTTTCTAGTGAGCGGTGAGTTTTCCCGGTATGAAGTGTTGCCAATATATTTTAATGGTTGATTCCTTTTGTGAATAAAAAGTTAAGTTTTATAAAATCTGTGGCGCTGATGCCCTGTGTCACTGAAGGCAGATGTCAGTCCAGAAATCTGCTGCACTGCTTGATGTACTTCAGCTGCATTTTACAATGAATATGTGCAGACTCTTCTGGTTCTTCCTTTTGTCCTTTTCCCACTTGAACTGTGATCTTTTGTCCAATGAATGACAAAATGACTTTTGTGGTTTTGTTTTTGTGTTTCTAAACTATCTCATGCTGTGGATGAATTAGATTTTTATTGTATTTCACTTTGCCTCTATGGGTCAAATTATTTTTTATGATGATGGTAAAACATCAATACTTGAAAGTGTGAAACTGCTGAATCTTTGGCCTCAGGCTGTGTGTGGATGTCCGTTGGCTGTGGAAGTATTTTTGGTAGTGCACTAGAATTTTCAGTGTTTTTTTTTCTTGTTGTTTCATTTCAAATTGTATTTCTAATTGATTGTTTTATCCACTCTTGCATTTTGTATTGTGTCTGAATTATTATTAATATTTTATTATTATTATTACTATTGGTGTAATCTCACCATTGATAAGTAAGTTCTGGCTCTGAATTTAACCAGCATACATGGGGGTATGCAGTAGTAACATGGTATTTTCTTTCTGCTTGTCCTCATACATTTACTTGAACACGATGTTGATGTCTTTTTGTTTTGATACCTTGTTCCTCTGTTGGTTGCAGTATGCCTGAAGTGAGTCGCGGTATACTGAATGCTCCCATGTTCTTCCCCTTTTTCCTCTTCTTGCACTGGCTCTGCCCAGACGCCTTTTGCTGTATAGGCTACAACTGCTGATGCAATGAGCTGCCAAAAATGGCATCAAAATGGTTTATTATCATATAGTTTAATAAAAATCTATGATGGCACATTGTTAAGATACATATTTGCTTTTTTTCCTGTTGTGTTTGCTTGTGTGTCAGGAGCAGTTTTTCTACTGAGGGGAAAGAGGTGAAGGTTTCTGGAAACTTTGCTCTAAGGTCAGTGGTGATCCTAGACTCTAGGGGACCCCGGGGCGAAGAAACCCATCAGCCCCCCCAAAAAAAATCCATTCAGTCAATATAGTCAAAAAATGCTTTTGTTTGATCAAATGTCATAATAGTTCATTAAAAAAATAATAAATTATACCATGCGGACACATACATCTCATAATTTGAACATCCAGCTGTAATTCAGTAGGGGTGGCAAAGACTAGAGGCCCCATGATACAGTACAGTCAAATTACAATATTGCAATCGTAATTGTGTTGTGATATTCTGAGTATTGTGACATATATTTCGATTCATTGCCCGTTGTCAACATTTGTTTTACCCATTAAGATAAAGATTTCAGTCTGTTTACCTCACTTCATGCAGTAAATTGTATCTATTGGGCCAAAAGCAATTGATTTTGTTATTTTAGTGGGCTGGCAAAAGTTTTATTTGTATTTGTAACAGTTTCAAATTATTCAACCCCTTTATGGCAAATGTACTTAGTACTTAGAGGAGCACCCTTTTGCTGTTATGCTGCAAACATGATGTATAACCACACACCAGCTTCTGGCAGCGTTCCTGAAGAATCTTAGCCCATTCTTGTTGGGCAAGTGCCTCCAGTTCACAAAAATATTCTGGGGTTTGCATGCTGCAACTGCCTTCTTCAAAACCACTTTGATGGCCACTCTAGGAATCTTCCAGGACTTTTTCTGAAACCAAGCCTTGGTGGACTTTAAGGTATGTTTGGAATCACTGCCCTGTTGGGAGGTCCAATGATGCAAAAGCTTCAACCTCCTCACAGACAGCAGGGCAACCTCTCCTAGAATTTCCTGAAACTTGACTGAATCCATCTTGCTCTCCATACACTGAAGATCTTCAGTATCAGGGGAAGCAAAGCAGCCCTGGAGCATCACTAAGTCACCGCCATGCTTCACTGTAGGCAGGGTGTTCTTTTCAGCGTATGCTTCATTCTTCTTCCCCCAGAACAAATCGCTGATCCATAGTCCCAAAAAGTTCCACTTTTGTTTTATCACTCCCCAGAACAGAATCCTAAAACTTCTGTGACCTATTTATATGGTTTTGAGCATAATGGAGCTGACTTTTCTTGTGCTTTTAGGTCAGTAGTGGTGTGCGTCTTGGAGTTTTTTTTGGGAATTGAGACCTTCAGTGTTTACAATGTGCCTTACTGTGCAAACTGAAACGTCAGTGCCTGCTGTTACCAAGTCTTTCTGCAGGTCTTTCGCAATCACTGGAGGGTTTTTGACCACCTGCCCCCTCAAGAATCTGTTGGCTACGGTTGATAACTTCCTCGATCTGCCTCGTCCGGGTAGTGTAGCCAGTGTTCCTTTAACTTTGAATTTGCAAACTCTGCCTCCAACAGTATCTCTATGAATATTCAGTGCCTTTGCTGTTTTTGTATCCTTTTCCTTGTTGGTGTAAGGCAGTAATCTCTTTCGACTTTTTGGACAATTCTCTTGACTTGCCATATTTCTCACATGCCATCAAATGTCACCATCAACAAACCCTGAGCCTGTCAAGGTATTTGATGTGTTCTGACTCAAGCACACCTAATGCAACTACTGAAGCCCTTGATTAGTTGCATCAGGTCTGCTTGAGACAGCACCTGATTTGCAAATGTGTGCTCTTGTGAGAGATTCTCTTCAGGGGTTGAATAATTTTGAGACTGCAGTAGTCATTATAAGTGGCGTTTTGTGTGGAATTTGAAGAAACCTCTTATACTTTTAGTTGTGTCGAGCTATTTAAATTGTTTTTGTTTGATCTGAAAATTGCAAACTGCTGAAAGTTTGTACAATTTTGCCAATAAACCTAATTTGTAATGGGGATTGAATAATTTTGAGTGCAACGGAATTTATATGTACTGTATATATATATATATAATATAAAATTGATACTTATTCTTGATATGATATTACAATATAATATATATATATATATATATATATATATATATATATATATATATATATATATATAATATATATATATATTGTAATACCGGTGTCGATTCGAAGGTTTCAGGGGTAGCAGCGGTGCATTGTATAGTGCTTTTGTGAGAAGTTTTAAGGGGGTTTGGTTGTCATTTCAAAATGTGCTAATATCAGTGGCCATCAGGGGCCCATTTTTCCCAAACTTTTTTGGGTAGGCCCCCAAGCATTTGCCAGGTTTGCCTTTCCTTTAGGTGCACCCCTGCACAAAGTGAAAGAATATCAGTTCATGATGCAGGCTTCTTGTATCTTGCCTCCAGGTACAGTCCCTGTAGTAGAGCAGAGATCATAGGACAGTATGTTGTTACAAAGCTGTGTTTGTGCTGAAAACCTCCTGTGGCTCTTCATCTTATCCACTCTGATTGTCACCTCAGTTAGAAAAAAGCTCCACTACATGAGCTGTTTGATGACCGAGAATATTGCTTAATGAACATGGGTTAACTAATATTAATATTGAAAACCAAGGCAGGAAATGCATTCCGGAAAAAACACCTATTTAAACAGTAATGACAGATTATTTCATGGTTGAAGTGGCCGACACAAATTGTGTTTTTGTAACTCACAATAAAAAGAAACGGGGGAAAAAAACAAGCATTGGTTTGAGTTAGTGCTGTTTAACTGTTATTTTCTGCGTTTTAACACACAAGGCACACTAAGTGTTGAATAAAACAGTTTTATGTAGCTGCCATCCACAAGAAAATAGGCTGTTTATTCTGCTTTATTGAAGAAAAGGAAAAAACTTAATACAGACAACCCTATAATGGGCATCTTTTTTGAAAATGTTTAGTTTTAAATGCTCTACATCAAAATAAGGACAACTAACAAGAAGCTTTTATTTGTTCTTTCAGTGCAATATTTATTATTGTCTTCTTTATTTACCCTTTATCATTTAGGAAAAAAATGCACTGAAGCCATGACTAAGCATTTTTTCTTGTTTTTATCTGTATTTCTTCATTAACCATGTTTACTGGCAGTTAACTTGGTGCTTCAGGAAGTAGCACTTTTATTACAGCCACTCCTAAATGAATGAAAGATTTTAACATGAATGTGTTATCAACCGTGTGTCACAAGCGTGATACTTGGAAAACCCCACAGCCTAACTTTTCCTTTATCTGACTCACCTAATCCAGGAATGAATAAAGGCGATTTCCTGTCAAGGCGAAGGAGGCCTTGCTTTTATAGTCATGTGTTTGTAGTCAGATGGAGGAAATGACACACGACAGTCAGTGAAAGGCTTAACCATTTTGCAGTTTGACCCCGAAACTAACACTTATTTTAAATTTGTGACTGCTGTCCACATAGATTAAAACGCTAACTGATGCTGCAGTAAAATTGGTTTAAGATGTAGAGAAAAAAGCATCCCAATGAAGTGATATCAATCTAAATAATGAAACTACCATGGTTAAATGTCTCATTATTTCTCAGAAACATGATGTTTTTATTATAGTAATGTAAACAAAGACATAACAAAACTCACAAATTAAATGTACAATATATAAAGAATGAGTTCGTAGTTGGCACGTTGGGTTTACATTCATTTCCTTTTGTCACACCTTTGTTTCTTATAAATTTTGCTGTTGTTCTTTAGCCAACCGGATATTTGCAAAGCAAAGTTCACATCATCGTTTTAAACGTCACTGTTTGTCTCTGATACAACAGTGAGAACTACCTTGTTGGTTAATGCTTTGCACAAGTCTGCCCACTCGTGTTCTCTGTTGTGCAACACTCTGCCATATCTCCAAATATGACAGCATATCCAATCCAACCAGTTAGACCCAAAAGTCTGATGTAATTTTAAACTACGTGTTGAGAAGTGCAAAAATTCTGTAAATGTTTTTGTGACACTGAACACAGTTTCAGGGAAAGTGCCTGTCACAGTTCATTTCCCTCCACTCTTAGACAGTCTTTGTGTCTTTCTAAGCTTGTGTGAATAGTTTAGTGATGTACTTTATAATGTTCTAATTATTGGGAAGGTTATCTTTAATTTTTGAAGAGTTAACCCTTTGAAACCTAAAGTGACACCACTTTTCTTGAGCTGCTTTCAGACATCTTTCACAAGTATTTAACATTTGAACTCTGAGCAAAATTGGTGCGATTCATTTCAAAAACATGGGGAAAAGGCAATAAGCAGCTTGGTAATAACTATTCCACAAATTACAAGAAATTAATAGATTTAGAAAATATTTTTTTAAAAAGCTAGGAATAAAATGAAAGGAGAAAAAGAAAGAAAGCTAGAAAAACTTTATTATTATCAGAATTAAAATTATGTTACAAAGCTGTTTGTAATTTTAAAGCACTTTTTCGGAGGTGATTTCTCTTAATTTTGCGGTTGTTTCCTGTTTTGTTGCTTATAGCCTTCTTTCCATGTTTTTGAAAGAAATCCAGCCAATCTGCTCAGGTTTCAAGGGGTTAAAGTTGCTATGTGCATTTTTTTTTTATGATTCTAATTTACCAATACAATTAAATTCGAATTAGTCTGACGCCATATGACACAATAACACAAATTTCGACTTACAAAGCCTTAGAATATGTGGTTCTGTTGCAAGTAAAATTCTGAGGTGTTGACAGTTGTGTGTGGCAACAACACTCTGCACTTGCAAAAGTGCAATTATACACAATAAATGTACATGAAATGTTGGTATAAAACATTATGTACAGTTTGAGTGAAGTCCTGTCAGTCTGTAAGTTTACTCTTTCAGACCGACTGCTTGGTGAATGGATTAAAAGGAGTGGTGGTTGTTGGGACAGTAGTGGGGTTGGGGTAGACGGATTCTCGCAAACAGCGCATGTTCCCGGTGCTGAATACACACTGCAGTGGCCACAGCACGACTACAATAAGCAGCACCATGAGCACGATGAAGAGCACCAGCCTCTTCCAGTCTGACAGTCGGTCCAGCAGGCCAATAGTCCGGGTCTGCGTTTGAATCGGAGCATCCGCTGTCTTGCTGGCCCCAATGTCAATGCAGATGCAGAAGGCCGAGGGACTATCAGGGGCGCCTGAGCCGGTGTCGTGCCCTGAGCTCTTGTAGCACAGCTTCTCCCCCTCCAGCCACACTGGCTCCTCCTGCTGCTGGTGGCTGGGCAGCTTGCAGAGGACCTCGCGGCTGGTGGTCAAAGCAGGGGGTCCCTCCTCGGGCAGCGTGGTGGGGTGACGACAGAAGGGGCAAGAGAGGCGATTGTTGCCGCTGTTATCGTCCTGGTCAGCCAGCGAGATGGCCATGAGGCGGGATAGGCACTCCAGACAGAAGGTGTGAGTGCACTCCAGCAGCTTGGGTGTTTTGAAGACATTGTCATAGTTGTTGTAGCAGATGGAGCACTCCGGCTGGCTCGTGACTGACACCTTCTTTTTCAACTCTGCAGCAGTGTCGTGAGGGGCCACCTGCATGTGCCAAACCTGCGGAGACTGTTCCATCTTTAAAAATACAAGCCCACTCTGTCCTTTCCCTCCTTTGCCCTTTCTGTGTACTTCTTGGTCGATTCTTAACTTCTGAATGATCTGAAAAGAGAACAGATGACAAGTACAGGTTAGTTAAAGGGGCATATTGCTGCTTGTATGAGAACTGTGTGAGCAAGTACAAACCATTTTTACTCAGTCGTGCACAACCATAATCCCAACAAACTAACAGGATTGTAGTCAATCAGTGCATTTTTTATACAGCCCAGGAGAATGTTGAACTTTGAACTTTTTTTTTTTTTTACCCTCACGTATAACACACATCATACTGCAAAGCTGACAGGATTTTGGTCTGTCAATGAGTAATTCAGTCACGGCTGTGATGCAAAATGGGACAAATGGCTTGAGAGGAACTGTGGGTTTACTACAGCAACAGGCACAAACAAATCTGTGACATGCCAGGACAGGAACAGACAGGACAGCGTCCCCCCGTACATCCTGTGGGCAGCGCTGAGAGGAATGTACCGCACGTACAGAATGTTATCATAGAGATAACACTCTTTTATTAGAGAACACAAAAAAGGTTTTAATAATGTGGCAACATTTGAATTAGGCAGAGGAGGGACCAAGTCACTGCTTTGCAAGTCACAAGTGAGTCCCAAGTTTATGCACTCAATTTCTGAGTCAAGTCCCAAATCCTAAACTTTAAGGTTTGGGTGTTAAACAGTTAAGAATTACATTTGAATTGAATTACATTATATTACATTTGAATTAGGCAGAGGAGTGACCAAGTCTTTTTCAAATCCCTAGCCTTTGCACTCAAGTCGCAGGTCAAGTCCCTTCACTTTGCACTTCGAGTCCTAAAAAAGTCATAGTGCAGTTAATGTCAGAATGTCTGTTATTATAGAAGTATTCTAATAAGTCCTGATTTAAGACTTACAAGTCCTGAGCAAAGTCCCAAGTTAAGCCTGAGAAGTCCCAAGTCTTAAACTTTGAGTTTGGGGTCTTCAATAAGTTGTAATACACTATACACCAATTGTAAAGCCATTTAAACAACAGAGTAATAATAGTAGCCTATAATAATCATAATGCGCTCTTAGCCAAGTTCATTTCAGTGACAGAGAAATAAAAGTATGATAATAAGTCCTGATGTAAGACTGACAAGTCCTGAGTCCAGTCCCAAGTCCTAAACTGAGGTTCTAGTCCTAAACAAGTTAAAATGCAATCCTAACCAAATATAATGCCATTTTAACGGTGATTATATATTAAGTTTACAAAAAAAATCCTGTTATTTGTCGTTTTTTTTAAGTTGTAATTTGTTGCATCAGTATCTGTAATTTTCAATCTTTTGGTTTCATGTTTTCATATTCGTTTTTTGAACACCACTACATAGTTTTTGTATGTTTTTTTAAACAGGCACTCAGTAACATAACATTAGTGCTTCATAGTTCTTTCCTGCAACTTGAGTGCAGAAGAAAAGTGACAATTGTGTGTTGACTTGCTTGTGATGAGCCACGTTAATTTTGGTTGATTTAGCCAATGAAGGGAAATGAGCTGAACAATCTTTAGAAACTTTTTTGAGGGAAGGTTTCCAGTATTTTCAAGTCAAAAAGCTCAAGCTCAAGTTCAAGTGAAGTCACAAGTCATTGGTGTTAAAGTCCAAGTCAAGTTTCAAGTCTTTTTTGATTTTGTCAAAAAAGTAACCAAATTTGTGACTCTACTTTGACTCTACTTTGGCTGATGGACAAAAAAGAAAACCAAAAAATGAAAACATAACCTTTTTGGCAGATGTTATTTTGTAACTTTTTAACCTCTATTGACCTCCACTTACCTGTTAATGTTAATTTTGCAATGTTTGTCTAATGAGTGACTGCCGTGTCTCATCATTTGCTGACTGTTCTGTCACAAATGTTAAAAAAAAATCAGCTCAGTATTAATAAGTAAGTCACTGTAAACATGGTGACAGGGGGTGTTTTTTGCTTGCTTATGACCTGAGCATTGAGTCAGGGTGCAAACTTTTTGGTCCTCAGGGCACATTGTGTAAAGAATGGGGAGAGAACTCGATATATTGCTCAGGGCAGATAGACCCAGAGGACAGCAGCTTTAACATTCAAATATTTCAGTCATACTTTTATATTGATATCAACGTGGAGATGGAAACTCAGAATCTATGTTATCTAACCAACGATTAAGCAAGCAAACTTTGGTAAATTTACACTGAAAGAGTTTAGTCCAAGTACTATCTGGCGAGCTATTTTAAGCTATCGATGCCCACTGTTCTTGTTAACTTTTTAACTCTTAAATGCCCGACTGTAGACACCTTATTTTTAAGGTTGTACACCAGCTGCTGCAAGGAGTCTTTGGCCTCTTCTTGCATCACGCAGCTGATGAAAGATTGCTTTGAGCGAGTTACAGTATGTGGCCTTACCTGGAATAAAACCAGGGATAAACACAGGCTGCATTGTTAACGTGGCTATTTGACCATGTGTGTTCAAATCTCTGTATCAGAAGTTAATAGACTAGGCTTTGTGTCACTGGAGGTCACCCAGACCAGGTTTGGATTGTGTAAAGTGCAGAACTCTGGGTTTTCAAGGACCAAACTTTCCTCTAAGTCTTGTCCCCTTGTCTAATTCCTTTAGGATGATAAGAATATTACTTGGTAATAAGCTGCCTGTTGGTTTTATGGGTTAAAGGCCCCTACTGTGAAGAAGACTGTGTGTGTTTTTGTGATAGGGATGATGGATAGTCAGAACGCAGGTGTTCTCCTCTCTGTACCCTCAGGGCTGGTCCTGCCCCAGTGCTCCCCCCCTACACAAAGTCCCTGCTTGTTCTCCGTCTAATCGCTCCATCTACCCTTGAAATTCCTGCTCCACCAGCTCTCTCGCTCTTCGTCTCTACTGAATTCTAACATACTTTAGTGGGATGAGGAAAGATTTTACGGTATAATTACACCTGTCTTATCAGTATAAAGCCTCCCCTAATCACTGATTAAGACTGAATTCCCCTATTGGTCAAATTGAAATTGTGTTATCAGGTGTGGTTCTTTGCTAGAGCCTCCTTTTGCACTCAAAAGTGTTTCCAGATAACACAGAGGTGCACTTTTTTCTTAATCCCATCTCACGGAGGGTGTCAATTTAGTTACAAATTGGGGGGACATGTTGGAAGGGAGGGTTTAGGGGTCCCCACCACAAAATTTTAAGCAGAAAACATGTAATTCCCTGCATTCTGGGGATTTTTTTATGAATCAGTTTGTCTGTTTTCTATATAAATTTATAGTGCAAATGTCTTTAATTTTGCCAAAATAAAAGTCTTCTGCAACTTTAATGGTTTTACACAGAAGAGGAGAACACATCTGAACAGGGAGTTTGGCTGTCATCTGCCAAAAAATGATGAGTATCATCCATGTAATTTCCTGCAATCTGGGGTCAAAATGTCTTTGATTTTGTCAAAGACATTTTTTGTAATGATTTTACTGCGGGGAACAAATCTAAGCTACACTGAGAAACCACTCAGAAAAATACCTGCATTCAACGAGAGCACAGCTAACTGAAAAACTCCAAGCATTCAATATTTACACAGTGGCTTCTCATTTAATATGAGACTGCTCAAGTGTGCTCAGTGCAGCTTTAAGAAATGACTGAACAAGTACTACATCAAATATCTTAAGTACTTACCATAATATGACAATTCATGTCAACTGTTTCCTCTAACAAGTGCAAATAAATTAACTACTTTGGTTTTTTTTTTACTGTAATTGAGAACTAGGTGGTTATTTTGTTTAAATAAAGTAATTAATGTTCAAACACACAGGAATAAACAGTTGTTGCCTTTGGCTCCCTAAAGCTATGCTGTTATCAGATACATAGCTAGTAATTGCACGAAGTGTTCTTTCACATCCATAAAGGTTCATGTAAGGCTAATCAATGTGCTTCAATCATTCACGGGTCATAGAGATCAAGCTCAAGGTCTTATAAAGGAGAGATGGTTTCCCAAAGCCCCAGGCCACGTTACCCGTAAAACCAGAACTGAGTAAACAGCAACCAACCGAGCACTCAACAGCACAGTGTCCCATTGTCAAAAGCTAATGAGGTGAGAGAGGTTTTAACTGATGCCTCAAGCTCCACTTTGTAGGACTCCTAATGATTCCTCTAATAGTCCTGAACACAATACCAGGCTCCAACACTCACCAGACGTAACAACATTTTTAATCATTTTACCAAAAAGATTCAAATACATCCACAGCATCTTTGTTTTAACTTTGTTTTACAGTGTAACAATTAAAATATGGAGATTAGATTCGAACTTAAAGGGCTCAGGTCTAGCCTGCTTGACTGTGAGCTTAATGCAACCTCACCTGTCTAATGTGTCCTCACTTCACCTCCATTTCTACTGATTTGGTAACACATTTACCTTGTATCTTAGCTAAAGGTTCACACGTTTAATCTGCTCATTGGTAAGAAGGAATGCACAAAAAGGTTCTCTCTATCTTAATTCCTTACAAACTCCTTACAAATGCAAAAAAAAAACATGCTGTTTGCATCCTCATCTGACCCTCTGACAATATTCCACACATTTCAGAAACAAGTGAGACTGCACTTGAAACAAATAATGAAATTATATCCCTGCAGTGGTGAAATTTGTGTAGTCTGTATATCAGTATAGCCTTATTTGGTCTGTTTGACCAGTAGCTTATGGTGGCTAATGTTCACGCCTGTTAGAAAACTTCAGCATGATTCAGTTCACTGACTTGACAGGGTTTTATTAAAGTGAGCTATTGTTACTTTTGTTGTTGTTGTTTTTATTATTTATTTGGTTTTTTTTTAGAATTCATCTTTATCTATAAGATACGTAGGCTGGTACTTACTGTTTAGCTAGTCTAGCTTTAGCCAGCTAGTTTTGCTTTTGGATAATGGTAACCCTAATGGAGAGCCATGCCCCCCTTTAAGAGGCTGTGGCATGCTGATATTTAAGCTAGCATGAAGGTAGTGGTAGCTTTTGAAACTAGACATCCTGAGGCATCCATTTCCAACGATGTTGTTATATAGCTTGTCAGGAAGGAGGTTACATAATGTTGTCCCCAGTAAATGTGATGTTTTGTTATTTACAATCAATGTATTCCTTCAAACTACAGCTGTATATAACCCGCATTATTTAAAGAAAAATTATTCACATAACATGCATAACAAATATGCAACAGAATGTTCACAATATCAGTATTAGCTAGTCTATGCACATCAGATAATTAGTAACATTAAATGACAAATAAGAAACAAATATATCAGCCTTAATTCTCCATATTGACAATTTTCAACTAGCCTATATACTTCAACAGCCTCAGCAAATTCCTGAAATTAAGATATGGCTTTTGGATTTTGTGTGCCACTACAAGATTTTCAGTGGCCCCCATCTCACCACCACTATGACAAATTTATAGGGGCACCACTGCTTGAGGGTGGAGAAAGTCTTATTGCCTTTTTACACTGTTTCAAAACCACATCGAAGCCTTGCAGTCCTTTTTTCCCTTCTAACTGTCCAGAGTCCAAGTGGAGAAAAGGTAATCCATAGAGCTTTGGCGAAAAAACTCATGGGTCACATGTTAGAGTCAAATATTAACTGTTGAACCCAAAATACCAACTTCAAACATGGGAGAGGTCACTTTATTGCCTCTGTACAGTACTGTGCTGTGGTTTTCCATTTATGGTCCCTCATGGCTATCAGCGGCACATGTTTTTCTCACCTGTCCTACTGACCCATTAGTACACAAATCACAGCTCGTTGGTCACGAGACTTCAGACTGAGACGCTCTTTTCAACCTTAATGTAAAATAGTAGTCTCCTTTGTTAGCCCCTTTGTGTCGGGCTCAGCTGTGCGTATCATCAGCTCAGCCGTCACCCACAATGCTGCCCTACCTGTTCTCAGTTAGAAAACTAAGTGAAACTCGATCGGTCGTTTGAACTGAGGGTGGGGGTGCAGACGGTTTAACTGAACGCAAAGGCTGGCTGAGTCAGAAACAGACTTGAGCGTACAGATAGCACATGTGTAAACACAACAGACAATGCAGGAAACAGTTCCCAGACAGCTGAGAATATCACTGGTGCAGCTGCTACTGGGGGGCAGTTTTTCATCTCATGGTGGATTTAACCCTTTGATACCTGAGCAGTAGGCTTGATTTCTTACAAAAATTTGAGGGCGACGAGTAATTTAACATAATACGGCCCCAAAATAGCAGGAAATTAGTGAAAAGTTACAAGAAAAATTACTGGAAAACAAACAAAAAATAATAATAATTAAAAATTACATACCATTCATTTCCTTGTTGCCTCTTACTTTTTTCTAAGTATCCAGGACATTTTATGCAATACATTATGTTTTTTTCTCATGTTTTTTGAAAGAAATCAATTTTCAAATTCAAATGTCAGAGGATGGATTGCTAGTGAAGGAACCTGATGTTGATCCAAGTGTTAATGTTAATGTTCAAGGGTTAATCCATGTGCA
The DNA here is from genome assembly GCF_026936395.1 of Plectropomus leopardus. Lineage (NCBI taxonomy): Eukaryota > Metazoa > Chordata > Actinopteri > Perciformes > Serranidae > Plectropomus > Plectropomus leopardus. The sequence goes on along the minus strand of NC_142184.1, from coordinate 32,412,502 downwards.
CTATCACATGTTTTTGCATCTGAATTCAGTTTAATTTAGGAAAGCAAATAATTTATAACAGATCAAGTCAACAGTCTTGAGTTTTATTGGTACTAGTTTTAGGAAAATCTCACAGTCTGCAGTACTTAAAAACGGTAATTTTTTATGGTCTTCCCTTTAAACAAAACGGTTTAAATAAAAACATTGGCTGTCGTGAAACTGTTTTCAAAGTCTTGATTTATAGGCTAGAAACTGGCATAAAAAGCACAAAAGCTCAGGGCAACATTTGGAGAGTAGAGGTTGAGTTTACCTGTGAACTGAAGAAGATGTCAGAGGATCCTCTCTTTAGCTCTCGGGGCTTGGATCAGCTCACTCCCTTTGCACTTAAAAATGCATTTTTTTTTTTTAAGTCAACTGACTTCTGAGATACCAGCAGGGAGTAAGAGGTTTTAATTGTGCCTCTGCCCAGGCCAAGGTCCTCCTCTGTACTGGTCTGAATGCTCAGCTGAAGTCACAGGTGTGTGTGTGTGTTGTGGGTGTGTGCTCAGAGGCTGTATAATAGCTTGTGTGTGTGCTCTAGTTCCTCCTTCCTCTGCGTCCGTTGGCCGGTATCACCTGCCCTGCTCGAGCAGCTCCCCTTTTAGCACTTTATGCAAATAGGTTCAGACAGTGCCTTGGCCTTGAGGTAGTGTCAGGGGTGTGGGTTGGAGCATGGGGAGGAAGAAGCCTCGAGCCCTTATGAAGAGCAATACACATTCTTGCCCACTCACCCCCTCTCCCTGACTCTTTCTATGCTGATATCTTTCTCTTTTTCCTCCTCAGCTTCTTCATTCTGTCATCCACCCTCCCCAAAACACATACATAGTGCAAATACCCCTCAACTCCGGCCCTGTATACAAACACACACAGTAATAAATCCTTCAACTGACAACTGAATTTACTTTCTTGTCAGCTCTATCTCACATCTGTACTCTTAAAAAAAAAAGTCCTTAACCTTTTTTTACCTCCCAGAATGATTAAAAGCAAACTGAAGGAACCAGGAGATATGGTGTAACACCACTGTGCCGGACGTTAAACACGAAAGACACAAACTACACAGCTTTTGCATCAGCCAGTATGCTTATGCAGCGCACTGCATATAAAGGATTCATTTCCATTTAGTGAGTGATAAGGTAACAGGTGGCGATACAGGAGCGTCTTCCCACCTCAGCGCCGCTCTCTCTGAATAGCCTGTTGTTCCTCCTCTATACCAGCACACAGTCATGTTGGTCTGGATGACACATCCCTGGCCAGGCTGTTCCCCAGAGTAGTGTGGATCCAAAGTAGGACATTTTTATTGATTGTGATGTGTAGTTTGAAAATTCTCCCAGCTATGCTTCACCAGGCAGAGTGTCTTGTAATGGCAAAAATTATTTCACGTTTATTCGGTGCCAGACTTAACAGATTTGGTTCCCCCCCTAAAAAACAAAAAAGAAACAAATAAACAAACAAAAAACCCTATTATTCACTTCATATGCATTACAAACATACAGACAAGAACAAGAGCTAATCAGAAATCAGCACAAATAAACAACTTAGCCAAAAGTAAATAAACAACAGGATACTGTATAGAAGCCATTAGCATTAGATCTTTAGATCATTTTTCTGTTAGAGGCTGGTGTGACTTTGTTTATTTCTTTTTTATTTTTTACACTTATTTCACACTTAATGTTTATGATAAATGATGCGATTTTGGAGATTTTTTTTTTTTTTAAAGAAAACATGCCTTTAGAACCAACTTGTGGGTTTGGGTGTTCTGAGTGCAATAAATAAATACATACTATAACCATATGATCCTTTGAAACCTGAACAAATTGGCTTGAGCTCTGTCAAAAACATGGGAAGAAGGCAACGAGTAATGAAAGAAAAAGAGAACCAAAAATTAGCAAGAATTTTGAAAAAAAATACGAGAAAATTACCTGACAAATATTTTTTTAGAAAATGACGCCAAACAAAATTGAAAAAGAAGGTAAAACTGAAAAATTAAACAAAACTGGAAAAAGTGTTTAAAAAATATAAGAATTATTCTGTAACATAATTTCAAATGTGTAATTGTCACTTAATATGTCTCTTGTTGCCTTTTCCCCATGTTTTTGAAAGAAAACACAACAATCTGCTTCGGGTTCACAGGTTTGAATACTTATAAGAGGCATCTGAAAGCAGCACAAGAAAAATGATGTCGCTCCAGTTTTTAAAAATGTTTAAGTGAAGGGCCTAAAAAACAAATTATCTATACCATTTAAAGAACAGTCCCTTGTGTTCAATTTTTTTTCGAATGAGATTTTCCCAGCACTGTGTTTGGTCTTCAATAATGACATCACCTTTAGCAGAAAAGAACATTTTCTTCAAAACTGCACATTCTCAAAGACTTTTATTAACACTCATTCAATATTTAACTCAGGAAATAAACATAAAAATAACAAATGTGCCTCCACCAGGAAGAGGCTCTTGCTCATTAAGCTGACTTGAAGGATGTGGCTTGGAGTTTTTTATATGACTACTCATTTTATTTTATGGTAATGACTAATGGCTGCGGGCCATTAGCAATAGCATGTCTCTGCAGTAACAGCTGCCTAACTGACTCGGTTATTTAGTAACCCAAACACAAATACTGCCGTATCATATCAGCAAAGTAATTTATTGGGCATTGAGTTGTGAGTGCTTTGAGGAAGGAGAAGGTATACAATCAAAAGCTGTTTTATTTTCCTTCCTGGAATCCCTGAACCCGGCTTTATAATAAACATGTCAAGGATTTAGTGGCTGGCAGGGGGAGAGTAATAAGCTACGGTAAGTTATCTTGCGGGATGGAGGGTGGGGTGACGCTAGTGCTGAGATTGGGGAGGGATACACGTGAGCGGGGAAGATGTGTGTGCAGGCAGGCTATAAAATGGGACAATGTTGACCGTCTCTCCACTCTGCCTAACATTTACCTAAACCCTAGAGAGCAAAGATGATTTTTCAAGGCCATTGAGGGCAAAACCCATACTTTTGCATATTTTCAGGGTAGAACAAACAAAGTTACGTCTGGGGCAAAAGGGTTTGTGTACACTGGTTTGATGATGTAAGCTTTGTGTTTACTGTGATATCTAGAAGGGTTTGATCAATAGAACTATTGTCCATGTTTTTTGGTTGATCATATTTTCAAGAACTGATCAGTGCCATTCTAACTGTCTGTGAAACAGTAATGATCTGAAATGATCAGGATTATTTCTAGTCAAAACTCTTATGTTTAACTATAATGCTATATACCTCTGAGACTGAAAAATAAAGCCAATGCAGAAGTGCCAAACAAAAACTGCAGTTTATTAAATGGCTGATTCACTGTTGACAACCTGGGAATAAGGGCCAGAATATTGTTCCATTGTACTCCAAACTCGGGGAAAAAACAACCTCTGACTCTGAGAAGTGCAATGGAAAAACCAGTCATCTCAGGCAAGATCCATGTAGACCGAATCTTAAAATAGTCGTCACAGCAATATGGCGACCCACATGTTCGTCAGTTTTTACTTTTGTGTTGTGAAATGTGCTGTAACAACTTTCCCATTTCCATTTAGTTGATTTATATTTGATAGAAGAATTTGTGAGCATGTAGTAGCCTACTAGCGTGCTCCTCCCATCTCTTTAGCTACCGACATCAGTGAATCTGCATGTAGCCAACTGTAAGATCTAAAAATCGCCAAAAACGTTTCTATAGGAGGTCGGCATCTGGTGCTGTGGTAGCTCATGTAGGTCCTTAGAACGTGCTTCTGATGATCAGAGGCTAGACAAACAAAATGGGATTACTGCAGGCATCCATGTTGTCCCCAGCAGATGCACTGCAACGCATTTAGATCAAAAGATGGAAAAACCCACACGGCATTATTGACTTCCGACTTGCAAATAAATGCAGCATGTGAGTAGAAAAGGTGGGGTGACTTTAGTTTTGGGTCTAAGTGGGATATATTTATGCCTCCATACCTGCAATATGAGTTGTCTGTCTGTCTATCCATCCCATTTTCATGATTGAAGTGTCTTAAGAATGTGTTGAGAGAATTCTCTAAATTTGGCACAAATGTTCACTTGGACTCAAGTATGAACTACAATTTGGTGGTCAAAGGTCAAGATTACTATTACTTCTTCCATCTTCTTTTTGTGAATGGGGTGGGTGCTTTTCAATGTGCTAACCTGACTCCTCGCTTCCTTCACTGGCCTCTTCTCCTCACGTCTTAGTTGCACCCACAGGAGATGCGAGCGGAGGAGGCGAAGAAGTGATGTGAGGAGAGAGGAGGCAAAGCTGTGAAATGAGAACTCCTTGGTCCAACAGCGTCAGTCTCAGGAAATGTCAATAACATATAGCATGCTGCACAGCTGATCAGCTGTGAGACAGACTGAGAGGCTACTAATGTCCACAAGAGCCCTTATTTAAGATTATATTGGGGGGATTTTTTCCCTTTTATTGATAGGACAGCTGTAGAATGACAGGAAATGTGAGAGAGAGAGAGGGAGAATGACACGCAGCAAAGGGCCACAGGCTGGAATCAAACCCGTGCCGCTGCAAAGGCCTCAGCATATGGGGAGCACACTCTAGCAGGTAAGCTAGAGGCCGCCCCAAGAGCCCTTATTTAAGAACAATTTCAAAACATTACAAGACAGGAAAATGTTTCGTATGTCAGTAAAAGTCTGACATATAGCTACACAGGAAGCATTTATTACTGATGTGAATTTTAAAAGTCCTTTAAAATCTAATTCATAGAGGGATCAATTTCATAGTTACTCAGCCTATTTGTTTTCTTGCCTTATTATCTGCACGCGGCCTCTCTGTGTAAGAATGTGTGTCAGTGATGTGTTGGTTGACCCGCAGGTCAGGTGAGCTTATCAGAAAATATTGCATGTTTTGGGCACGTGGGTCATAAAGTGACAAAGCAGCACTGATTAATTTATTAAAACTTTTTGGAAACACTGCAATGAATCAAATTCTACCTTCTTCTTCCTTCTTTTCTTCCTTCTCTTCCTTCTTCTTCCCCTTCTCTAAAGCTATTCTATGGTGTTAGAGTCATCACTCACAAGATGACAGCTCGTTGATTAAATCCCATCATGTGACTGTGTTCTGTTATATTACCTGTAGATCCCTTTAGGTGACACTGCAGAATGAGCACTGTGAGAATAAACTGTGAATGAATGAAGACGCATGAGGAGCTGCGGCATATATATGACAGGACACAAATAGAGAATCTCTGTGACCCTTGAGAAGCTCCCTAGTCTCTCCACTCGATAAAAGACTTCAGTGTAGGAGACACCGCTGTGTCCTCCCTCTGGGCTCCTCCAGAGGCCTCCTCTCTCCTCTCCCTTTTCCTCTCTCCTCACCTCCTCAAGGTGCATTTTAGCGATTACAAGGTCCTTCATGATGATGGAGGGGAAACAATTTCCAGGCCACCGGAGGTGATAGGAGGCAAGGAAGCATAAATTAGAGTATAATGAAAAGCGCCTAATATCTCAAGAACGCCTTGAGGGTTTTCCCCCAAACATCCACAAAGGTCAAAGGTCAACCTCACTGAAAATGTTCTGCATAAATACTTTTCTAGCCACTACTTAACATCAATTCCAGGAGCAGAAGGGAAGACATTTGGTCAGAAACCAAATTGGTGACACTAATCTTGAAACTGGGCAGATTTGAGAGATCTTCTGTGCTGTAAAAATGTGTGTGACGCATCCATGTTTTCCCCTTAAAGCTAAAAATACTGCAAATGCTGTAATTTGTGTGCAAAGATATGCGTAATCTCTCATCTGTAGTTTATATTTAATAATAATGATAATAATCGATAAGACTTACATAGCATTTTTCTAAGTACTTAAAGATGCATGAAATGAAAAAAGAAAAAAAAATCCATAATAAGTAACACAAAATACCGAATGATGCTTAAATGGAACAGAAGAACAAATACAAAGAACAGAATACAAAAACAAAAAATACACACAGTAGACTGTGTGTATTTTTTGGTCCAGTTATCTAGAGGTCAAATTGAGGTCTGACAGGTGAGGTCAAGAGGACTTCAAAACCAAGCAGATAAACACGGGGAATATTGATTTACAAACTTCTGATGGTCTATTTTACAGCTTACTGTAAGTCAGATCAGGTAATCAGCTTATCTTTATGGCCCACAACCTAAAAATACTCTTGCTCTTCTTTAGATAATCTTTGTGCTGTTTGTGTTTTCCTGCCATGTCATTTGAGGAAGAGGGAAGTATTATTCATTATGCTCCTTTTCTGGGTCACATGATCGTTATCATTACGAATTTTCCAAAGGTTTATCTAGGTCAAAATCTCAAACTCAGGTTTCCAAGAGGTTATCAAGGTGCTAATACGACAACAGCTTCCCACGACAAAGATCCCAATTTTCAAGTCAGCTCATGCCGTATTTCTCTTTGGTTTCAGATGATCATTTTCCAGCATGCTGACCTTCACTGTCAACATGCAGCTTTTATGGTTATATTCATGCAGAGTCTATTTTATGCATAATTACATGCAAGCAAAAATAATGACGTTGTTCAAAAAAACAAAAAACACCTGTTTTTACAAACTCTGACACACACACGCACACACGCTCTGTCGCTCACCCTGAATATAAAGACTTGGTAAAATGTTACATTTAATCTGAAGTCTTGTCCTTGTCTTTTTTTGTCTCCTTTTGTTTGTGCCAAGTTGATCATCAAAAGCCTTTGGAACATTGATTTTGCTAAATCAGATTTCAAAAACCATACATTAGCTTTGACTGAAGTTTTGAATGGATTTTTGCACATTGAGAGGAGAAAAGGTTAGCTGCTTCAATACATTACATTACTAGATTCATAATTATTTCCAAATATCAGTTATCGGTCTCATTAACTACTAATAATCGTTATCAGTGTCAGCCCTGAAAAATCAATATCAGTGGACCCCTAATAACAGATTCAAACTCCATTCAAACATAATTTCAGCGATGGTAAACAAAACATCAAACACGGATCAATATCAGAGCAGTGTTGCGCCCACAGCTACAGTCTATATACTGGCTGTTATGTGACATTATGTGGAAGTAATCTACCAGAGATACAATTTAATTACAAAAAACAAAATTCCACGACTTTGTCCAAATTTTTAAAATAATTTTTATTATATCCATGACCTTTCCAGGCCTGGCAAATTTGATTTTGAAACTATATGACTTTTCCAGGTTTTTCCATGACTGGTGGTAAGAAAGTCAAGTGTATTTGTGTAGCACTTTTTTTAAATTAGATATCGCACAAACAGATTTAAATGCATGAGAAGTAGTAAAACAACACAACATTAAAGACTGAATCCAATAATAAGACCAAAGGGAAAGAGAAAGGTTTGTACAAAATCTTCATGTCTTTACATTCTTACAGTTGTTATTTACTTAAATTATATATACAGTATATTTACGTATCTATTTTTCCTAATATTGCATTCTTTTGATGTATATTGCAGGGTGTATGTTTCTCAGATTGTAAAGGCCTCTTACGTGAGATCCAGCCACCAGGCCGTGGTCAGAGGCCCTACAGTAAGTGACCTGCTGATGTACTGTACTGTATTGTACTGTAGGTGGGTGTCTCTCCATGCAAAGCTCTGTTGTTAGTTGCCTCTGTGCTGCCCAGGGAACGCTGCTCCCAGAGGCCAAAGACAAAAGTACTCCCAGCATGACTCCCCTGATAAGGTGCAGTGACTCCAGGTGTGTGTCTGGTTGTGCTCTGCCTGACCACTTCCGAGCTCCGCTGCTTTATGACAACTGGCACTGTGAGTTTTCTCTCTTTATTTTTACATTTGTTATTACTTATTTGAATTCTGCTTGGCTTGTGTACATCTGATTACATATCTGGCTTGTTTATTGAAAGTTTGCCTTATTGTAGCGATTATTAACAACCGCAGGCTGTTTGATAGTAGCAAAGAAAGCATGCACTGACTTCAGTTAAGAAAGAAAACACACCAATGAATGTATTTTCCTAGGAAGGGAGTACCAGGTGTGGGGAAGGTGAGGGCCTTAGTGTCGTCTGCAGGGGGCGGTAGGGAGAAGCTCCTCTTTCGCTTCACCATGGTGAGATGTTCAGGGGTTAATGGGGTGAAACATTAATGAGGGGAGGTCTAGCAGGTCAGCTTTTACCTATACTTCCATCTAACTTGTTTTGTTTTTTTTTAAATTACATATTAAGTTTGACTTCTTTTCAACATACAATTTTGGCTGATTTAATTTTTTGTTTTGTTTTGTTTTTTGACACGGTGTACTATAGCCTACTATGGCTTTCTTTTGACACAATATACTATGAATTCCTTCTTAAGACACAAAGCTATGACTTTGAAAGAAGGTTTTTCAACACACAGTGCTGACTTTTTTTCCCCACATACTTTACTTATATTTCCAACATGCAGTACCTTGACTTTAACAGTTTGTTCAACACACTATACTATGACTTTTTTCATTCCATTTAGGATGACATACTATAACATGACTTTTCTCTTGCATTTTGGATGAGTAAAGTAAAGTATGACTACTATGACTGACTTTTTCTGCCATTTTTGAAAACATACTATAGTATGATTTTCTTATGCCATTTTGGAAGACATAGTTTAATACGACATTTTATGACATTCACAACGACATCCCATAGTATGACTTTTTTATGGCATGTAGGACAACACACTAGGACGACATACTGTACAAAACTTTGACAGTTTTATGCTATTTTGGACAAAATACTGAAGGATGATTATATATTGTCATTTTGGATGACATACCACAGTACGACTTTTTTATGCCATATTGGCAGTTAGAATATAATATGATGTTTTTATGAAATTTTGGACGACATAGTACAGTATGACTTTTTCATGCTGTTTTGCACAACATACTATACAATTACTTTTAAAAAAATATATATTGGACGACATACTGAAGTACTGCAAGTAGAATTTTTCATGCCATTTTGGACAACATATAGTATGACTTTTTTGTGCCATTTTGAATGACATAGCATAACATCACTGTTTTTATGCCATTTTGGATGGCATACTATGAGATTTGTATGCCATTTTGGACGACATCCTACAGTATGACATTTTTAAGCCATTTTGGACAACATAGTAATCAATTACTTTTTTGTGCCATTTTGGACGACATAGTTTAGTCTGACCTTTTTATGCTTGTTACTGCCACTTAAACTGGCTCAAAGTGAGGCTGAACATATAACAGACATTGGACTACAGATAGCAAGGAAGAGGCAAAAGTATTTATTATTAACTCAAATATACTCACACATACTGTACATGGAACTGAAGAGGGGTTGTGGTTCCTGGCCAAAACAAACAAAAGACGGGGAATCGCTGGGTCAAACTTGCAATAGGCCATCAGACCAAGGTCATCCACCTAAACTGAAGGAGCCTAACAAAACACCCAAAAACAGAACTGCTGGCAATCTCCAACCCAAACTGAAAATATAAGCAAAATACAAAAACTCATAAGATGAAGGCCATCTCCCTGCTGATTTCCTGAAGTAGTGCTCCTGCTGCTCAGGCGTCAGTCTGTGTGTCTGTGCAGAAGAGTCTCCTCCTCTCCGCTCCTCAGCTCCCTTATATTCCTCTCCGTTGATTGCCATCACTTGCTCCTGTGACATGTAGTGGAGGAGCAAGTGAGGGAGAGAGAGAGAGAGAGAACAAATCACACTCACGGAGATGACCTTTCTATGCCATTTTGGACGACATACTATAATATGAGTATTTAATGATATTTTTGACAATGTACTTCAGTATGACTTGTTTATGATATTTTGGAAAACATCCTATAGTATGACTAATTTGACTAATAAAGTTAACAATGACTTTTTTATGATATTTTGGATGATATAATATAGTATTACTTTTTTATGATATTTTGGAAGCCATACCATACTTTGACGTTTTTATGCCTTTTTGGACGCCAAACTATACTATGACTTTTTTGTAAGATTTTGGACAGTATACTACAGTGTGACCTTTTTATGCCATTTTGGATGATATAGTATTATATGACTTTTTTGTACCATTTCTGATGACATACTATAGTGTGACATCTTATTTCATTTCTGACCCCATACTACAGTATGACTTTTTATTATATACATACCATTTTACTATAACATACCACTGTATTACTTTATGATATTTTCGAATACATACTGTACTATGACTTTTTTATGGCATTTTGGACACTATAGTGCTCTATGACTTTTCATGCAATTTTGGAATACATACTTTAGTATGAATTTTTTATGATATTTTGGACGACGAACTAAATTTGAAATTTTGGATGACATATTGTGGTAAGAATTTTTATGCCATTTTGAAATTCGTACTATGCTATGGTATGGTATGGTATTTATTAAACAACTTTGGATGACATACTGTTGTATGACATCTTTATGACAGTTTGGACATCATACTATAGTATGACTTTTTAAGCCATTTTGGACAACATAGTATACCATGACTTTTTTGTGCAATTTTGGACGACATGCTATACTATTTTTTTTTTTTTCATGATTTTGAACAACATACTATAGTATGACATTTTTCATGATTTTAAACGAAATCCTATACTATGTTTTTCTTCATGATTTTGGACGACATACTGCACTAAGTAACCCTTTAAATAATTTTTTAAAAAAGTATTAAAGATAACACAATAACACAAAACTTAGATAGAGGTCATTAGTCTGTGGTGAGGTCTGGGTGTTGGGTGATGTGGGCCTCAAAGGCACCAGCCCTCCAGTAGGCAGAGAAAAAGACATCTTGGGAGTAGTCAAGCTGATATAGACTATTAGCAGGTGAGGTGAATCCCATAATGAGGTGGGAGGAGCCAGTAAAGCAGTGGGAACCTGAAAGGAAATAGCAATGGCAGGACAAACAAGAAATGACAAGTGGCCCAGGTACATCACACTGTACTATGGCTATTTTTTTAATGCCGTTTTAGACAAAATTCTGTAGTAAGACATTTGTGGCCTGTTTTTCGACATGCTATATTATGACGATTTGGGCCTTTGTTTCCAACATGCTATACTATGATGTGTCTCTACAAGCTATAACATGCAGTTTTTTAGCCATTTTTTCACATGCTATTTTATGATGTTTTTGGCCTCTTCTTCGACATAGTATACAAGCTATAATATGCTTTTTTCGGCAATTTTTTTGGCATGTCAAAATTTGAGATTTTTTGTCATAGTACAGAATGCTGTTTTTGGTCGTTTTTTCGACATGCTATATTATGGTGTTTTAGGCTGTTTTGCAACATTTTATGCTATGGCGTGTCTCAGCATGCTATTATATGCAGTTTACAGCTGCTTTGAGGACATGTTATATTATATATATATGTTATATATATATATACAACATTTTTCACCATACTGTAGTGTGGCATTTTCATTAATTTTTAAATATACTATAGTAAAGTGTTTTTGGACGTTTTTGCAAAATTCTTTGCTGTGGTGTGTCTGGGCAAACATTTTTATGCAGTTTTCCGCTGTTTTTGGGACATGTCACATTTTGACATTTTTGCCATACTATAGCCTTGCTTTTTCGGTCATTTTTTCCACATGCCAAATGATGCTGTTGTTGGCAATTTTTGCAACTGTCATTGCTATGGCGTGTCTCCACAGGCTATTTTCTGTGGTTTAATGCGGTTTTTAGCTGTTTTTGGGACATGTCATATTTTGACATTTTTGCCATACTTTGCTTTTTCCACATTCTTAATTAGGCTGTTTTTGGAACTTTTTGCAACTGTCTTTGGTATAGTGTGTCTTAGACGGCTACTTCTTGTGGTTTAATGTCGTTTTCCGCTGTTTTTGGGACATGTCATATTTGGACATTTTTGCCATATTATAGCCTTGCTTTTTCGGTCATTTTTTCCACATGCTAAATTCGGCTGTTCTTGGCTCTTGTTGCAACTTTCTTTGCTATGGCGTGTGTTAGAAGGCTATTTAATGTGGTTTAATGTGGTTTTTAGCAATTTTCGGGACATGTCACATTTTGACATTTTTGCCATACTATAGCCTTGCTTTTTCCGTCATTTTTTCCACATGCCAAATAATGCTGTTGTTGGCGATTTTTGAAACTTTCTTTAGTACGGCGTATCTCCACAGGCTATTTTATGTAGTTTAATGTCATTTTAACTGTTTTTGGGACATGTCTTGTTTAGACATTTTTGCCATACTATAGCCTTGCTTTTTCAGTCATTTTTTCCACATGCCAAATGATGCTGTTGTTGGCCATTTTTGCAACTTTCTTTGCTATGGCGTGTCTCCACAGGTTATTTTATGTGGTGTAATGTGATTTTTAGGTGTTTTTGGGACATGTCACATTTGGACATGTTTGCCATACTGTAGCCTTGCTTTTTTATTCATTTATTTTTTAAGACAATGTTTTATTGAGTTTTAAAAACAAACAGAGACAACAAAAACATACATGACAACATCTGGATGATCACAACATGTTAAATGGAAAAAAAGAAAAGAAAAAAACACAGCAACAGCACCAACAACATGGAATCTATATACACATTACAACACTTTCTGAAATAGGAAAAGCCTTGCTTTAATGGCCATTTTTTCCACATACCAAATTGGGCTGTTTTTGGCCCTTTTTGAAAATTTCTTTGCTATGGCGTGTCTTCACAGACTGTTTTAAGTGCTTTCATGTGGTTTTTAGCTGTTTTTAGGACATGTCATATTTTGACATTTTTGCCATACTATAGCCTTGCTTTTTCAGTCAGTTTTTCCACATGCGAAATTATGCTATTTTTGGCCCTTTTTGCAACTTTCTTTGCTATGGCGTGTCTTAGAAGGCTATTTTCTGTGGTTTAATGTGGTTTTTAGCTTTTTTTGGAACATGTCTTATTTGGACATTTTTGCCATACTATAGCCTTGCTTTTTCCGTAGTTTTTTCCACATGCCAAATAATGCTGTTGTTGGCCATTTTTGCAACTTTCTTTGCTATGGCGTGTCTCCACAGACTATTTCATGTGGTTTTATGTCATTTTTATCTGAATTTTGGGACATGTCTTATTTGGACATTTTTGCCATACTATAGCCTTGCTTTTTCGGTCATTTTTTCCATATACTAAATTAGGCTGTTCTTGGCTCTTTTTGCAACTTTCTTTGCTATGGCGTGTCTTAGAAGGCTATTTAATTTGGTTTAATGTGGTTTTTAGCTGTTTTTAGGACATGTCATATTTTGACATTTTTGCCATACTATAGCCTTGCTTTTTCCGTCAGTTTTTCCACATGCCAAATTAGGCTGTTTTTGGCCTTTTTGCAACTTTCTTTGCTATGGCGTGTCTTAGGAGGCTATTTTCTGTGGTTTAATGTGGTTTTTAGCTGTTTTTTGGACATGTTTTATTTGGACATTTTTGCCATACTATAGCCTTGCTTTTTCGGTCATTTTTTCAATACGCTAAATTAGGCTGTTATTGGCTCTTGTTGCAACTTTCTTTGCTATGGCATGTCTTAGAAGGCTATTTTCTGTGGTTTAATGTCATTTTTAACTGTTTTTGGGACATGTCTTATTTGGACATTTTTGCCATTAACAATGCCATGTCTTCTATTTATTCAGGTTGGAGCAGTTTCACTGTTGGCGCGAGCAAGTTTGCCTCAATCGCTAAAGATAATACATCTAAACTGGCAAACCAAGCAACCTTGCTTTTTCGGTCATTTTTTCAACATGCCAAATTAGGCTGTCTTTGGCCTTTTTGGAACTTTCTTTGGCATGGCGTGTCTTAGAAGGCTATTTTCTGTGGTTTAATGTCGTTTTCCGCTGTTTTTGGGACATGTCATATTTTGACATTTTTGCCATACTATAGCCTTGCTTTTTCTGTCAGTTTTTCCACATGCCAAATTATGCTATTTTTTGCCCATTTTACAACTTTCTTTGCTATGGCGTGTCTTAGAAGGCTATTTTCTGTGGTTTAATGTGGTTTTTAGCTGTTTTTTGGACATGTTTTATTTGGACATTTTTGCCATACTATAGCCTTGCTTTTTCGGTCATTTTTTCAGTACGCTAAATTAGGCTGTTATTGGCTCTTGTTGCAACTTTCTTTGCTATGGCGTGTCTTAGAAGGCTATTTTATGTGGTTTAATGTCATTTTTGACTGTTTTTGGGACATGTCACATTTTGACATTTTTGCCATACTATAGCCTTGCTTTTTCCGTCATTTTTTCCACATGCTAAATTCGGCTGTTCTTGGCTCTTGTTGCAACTTTCTTTGCTATGGCGTGTGTTAGAAGGCTATTTAATGTGGTTTAATGTGGTTTTTAGCTATTTTTGGGACATGTCACATTTTGACATTTTTGCCATACTATAGCCTTGCTTTTTCAGTCAATTTTTCCACATGCCAAATGATGCTGTTGTTGGCCATTTTTGCAACTTTCTTTGCTATGGCGTGTCTCCACAGGTTATTTTATGTGGTGTAATGTGATTTTTAGGTGTTTTTGGGACATGTCACATTTGGACATGTTTGCCATACTGTAGCCTTGCTTTTTTATTTATTTATTTTTTAAGACAATGTTTTATTGAGTTTTAAAAACAAACAGAGACAACAAAAACATACATGACAACATCTGGATGATCACAACATGTTAAATGGAAAAAAAAAAGAGAAAAAAACACAGCAACAGCACCAACAACATGAAATCTATATACACATTACAACACTTTCTGAAATAGGAAAAGCCTTGCTTTAATGGCCATTTTTTCCACATACCAAATTGGGCTGTTTTTGGCCCTTTTTGCAACTTTCTTTGCTATGGCGTGTCTTAGAAGACTATTTCATGTGGTTTAATGTCATTTTTATCTGAATTTTGGGACATGTCTTATTTGGACATTTTTGCCATACTATAGCCTTGCTTTTTCCGTCATTTTTTCCACATGCTAAATTCGGCAGTGTTTGGCCCTTTTTGCAACTTTCTTTGCTATGGCATGTCTTAGAAGGCTATTTTCCGTGGTTTAATGTCATTTTTAACTGTTTTTGGGACATGTCTTATTTGGACATTTTTGCCATACTATAGCCTTGCTTTTTTTTTCATTTATTCCACATGCTAAATTCGGCAGTGTTTGGCCCTTTTTGCAACTTTCTTTGCTATGGCGTGTCTTAGAAGGCTATTTTCTGTGGTTTAATGTGGTTTTTAGCTGTTTTTAAGACATGTCTTATTTGGACATTTTTGCCATACTATAGCCTTGCTTTTTCGGTCATTTTTTCCACATGCTAAATTAGGCTGTTCTTGGCTCTTTTTGAAACTTTCTTTGCTATGGCGTGTCTTAGGAGGCTATTTTCTGTGGTTTAATGTGGTTTTTAGCTGTTTTTGGGACATGTCATATTTTGACATTTTTGCCATACTATAGCCTTGCTTTTTCTGTCAGTTTTTCCACATGCCAAATTATGCTATTTTTTGCCCTTTTTGCAACTTTCTTTGCTATGGCGTGTCTTAGAAGGCTATTTTATGTGGTTTAATGTGGTTTTTAGCTGTTTTTGGGACATGTTTTATTTGGACATTTTTGCCATACTATAGCCTTGCTTTTTCCATCATTTTTTCAATACGCTAAATTAGGCTGTTATTGGCTCTTGTTGCAACTTTCTTTGCTATGGCGTATCTTAGAAGGCTATTTCATGTGGTTTAATGTCATTTTTGACTGTTTTTGGGACATGTCACATTTTGACATTTTTGCCATACTATAGCCTTGCTTTTTCCGTCATTTTTTCCACATGCCAAATAATGCTGTTATTGGCCATTTTTGAAACTTTCTTTGCTATGGCGTGTTTCCACAGGCTATTTTATGTGGTTTAATGTTATTTTTAAATGTTTTTGGGACATGTCTTATTTGGACATTTTTGCCATACTATAGCCTTGCTTTTGCCATCATTTTTTCAACATGCTAAATTAAGCTTTTTTTGGACCTTTTTGCAACTTTCTTTGCTATGGCGTGACTTAGAAGGCTATTTTATTTGGTTTAATGTGGTTTTTAGCTTTTTTTGGAACATGTCACATTTTGACATTTTTGCCATACTATAGCCTTGCTTTTTCGGTCATTTTTTCAACATGCCAAATTAGGCTGTTTTTGGCCTTTTTGCAACTTTCTTTGCTATGGCGTGTCTTAGAAGGCTATTTCCTGTGGTTTAATGTGTTTTTTAGCTGTTTTTACGACATGTCTTATTTGGACATATTTGCCGTACTATAGCCTTGCTTTTTCAGTCATTTTTTCAACATGCCAAATTAGGCTGTTTTTGGCCTTTTTGCAACTTTCTTTGCTATGGCGTGTCTCCACAGGCTGTTTCATGTGGTTTAATGCGTTTTTTAGCTGTTTTTGGGACATGTCATATTTTGAAATTTTTGCCATACTATAGCCTTGCTTTTTCAGTCATTTTTTCAACATGCCAAATTAGGCTGTTATTGGCTCTTGTTGCAACTTTCTTTGCTATGGCGTGTCTTAGAAGGCTATTTAATTTGGTTTAATGTGGTTTTTAGCTGTTTTTAGGACATGTCACATTTTGACATTTTTGCCATACTATAGCCTTGCTTTTTCAGTCATTTTTTCCACATGCCAAATGATGCTGTTGTTGGCCATTTTTGCAACTTTCTTTGCTATGGCGTGTCTCCACAGGTTATTTTATGTGGTGTAATGTGATTTTTAGGTGTTTTTGGGACATGTCACATTTGGACATGTTTGCCATACTGTAGCCTTGCTTTTTTATTCATTTATTTTTTAAGACAATGTTTTATTGAGTTTTAAAAACAAACAGAGACAACAAAAACATACATGACAACATCTGGATGATCACAACATGTTAAATGGAAAAAAAAAAGAGAAAAAAACACAGCAACAGCACCAACAACATGAAATCTATATACACATTACAACACTTTCTGAAATAGGAAAAGCCTTGCTTTAATGGCCATTTTTTCCACATACCAAATTGGGCTGTTTTTGGCCCTTTTTGAAAATTTCTTTGCTATGGCGTGTCTTCACAGACTGTTTTAAGTGCTTTTATGTGGTTTTTAGTTTTTTTTGGAACATGTCTTATTTGGACATTTTTGTCATACTATAGCCTTGCTTTTTCCGTCGTTTTTTCCACATGCCAAATAATGCTGTTGTTGGCCATTTTTGCAACTTTCTTTGCTATGGCGTGTCTTAGAAGACTATTTCATGTGGTTTAATGTCATTTTTATCTGAATTTTGGGACATGTCTTATTTGGACATTTTTGCCATACTATAGCCTTGCTTTTTCGGTCATTTTTTCCATATACTAAATTAGGCTGTTCTTGGCTCTTTTTGAAACTTTCTTTACTATGGCATGTCTTAGAAGGCTATTTTCCGTGGTTTAATGTCATTTTTAACTGTTTTTGGGACATGTCTTATTTGGACATTTTTGCCATACTATAGCCTTGCTTTTTTTTTCATTTATTCCACATGCTAAATTCGGCAGTGTTTGGCCCTTTTTGCAACTTTCTTTGCTATGGCCTGTCTTAGAAGGCTATTTTCTGTGGTTTAATGTGGTTTTTAGCTTTTTTTGGGACATGTCATATTTTGACATTTTTGCCATACTATAGCCTTGCTTTTTCTGTCAGTTTTTCCACATGCCAAATTATGCTATTTTTTGCCCATTTTACAACTTTCTTTGCTATGGCGTGTCTTAGAAGGCTATTTTATGTGGTTTAATGTGGTTTTTAGCTGTTTTTGGGACATGTTTTATTTGGACATTTTTGCCATACTATAGCCTTGCTTTTTCCATCATTTTTTCAATACGCTAAATTAGGCTGTTATTGGCTCTTGTTGCAACTTTCTTTGCTATGGCGTATCTTAGAAGGCTATTTCATGTGGTTTAATGTCATTTTTGACTGTTTTTGGGACATGTCACATTTTGACATTTTTGCCATACTATAGCCTTGCTTTTTCCGTCATTTTTTCCACATGCCAAATAATGCTGTTATTGGCCATTTTTGAAACTTTCTTTGCTATGGCGTGTTTCCACAGGCTATTTTATGTGGTTTAATGTTATTTTTAAATGTTTTTGGGACATGTCTTATTTGGACATTTTTGCCATACTATAGCCTTGCTTTTTCCATCATTTTTTCAACATGCTAAATTAAGCTTTTTTTGGACCTTTTTGCAACTTTCTTTGCTATGGCGTGACTTAGAAGGCTATTTTATTTGGTTTAATGTGGTTTTTAGCTTTTTTTGGAACATGTCACATTTTGACATTTTTGCCATACTATAGCCTTGCTTTTTCGGTCATTTTTTCAACATGCCAAATTAGGCTGTTTTTGGCCTTTTTGCAACTTTCTTTGCTATGGGGTGTCTTAGAAGGCTATTTCCTGTGGTTTAATGTGTTTTTTAGCTGTTTTTACGACATGTCTTATTTGGACATATTTGCCGTACTATAGCCTTGCTTTTTCAGTCATTTTTTCAACATGCCAAATTAGGCTGTTTTTGGCCTTTTTGCAACTTTCTTTGCTATGGCGTGTCTCCACAGGCTGTTTCATGTGGTTTAATGCGTTTTTTAGCTGTTTTTGGGACATGTCATATTTTGACATTTTTGCCATACTATAGCCTTGCTTTTTCCGTCATTTTTTCCACATGCTAAATTAGGCTGTTTTTGGACCTTTTTGCAACTTTCTTTGCTATGGCGTGTCTTAGAAGGCTATTTAATTTGGTTTAATGTGGTTTTTAGCTGTTTTTAGGACATGTCACATTTTGACATTTTTGCCATACTATAGCCTTGCTTTTTCAGTCATTTTTTCCACATGCCAAATGATGCTGTTGTTGGCCATTTTTGCAACTTTCTTTGCTATGGCGTGTCTCCACAGGTTATTTTATGTGGTGTAATGTGATTTTTAGGTGTTTTTGGGACATGTCACATTTGGACATGTTTGCCATACTGTAGCCTTGCTTTTTTATTCATTTATTTTTTAAGACAATGTTTTATTGAGTTTTAAAAACAAACAGAGACAACAAAAACATACATGACAACATCTGGATGATCACAACATGTTAAATGGAAAAAAAGAAAAGAAAAAAACACAGCAACAGCACCAACAACATGGAATCTATATACACATTACAACACTTTCTGAAATAGGAAAAGCCTTGCTTTAATGGCCATTTTTTCCACATACCAAATTGGGCTGTTTTTGGCCCTTTTTGAAAATTTCTTTGCTATGGCGTGTCTTCACAGACTGTTTTAAGTGCTTTCATGTGGTTTTTAGCTGTTTTTAGGACATGTCACATTTTGACGTTTTTGCCATACTATAGCCTTGCTTTTTCAGTCAGTTTTTCCACATGCGAAATTATGCTATTTTTGGCCCTTTTTGCAACTTTCTTTGCTATGGCGTGTCTTAGAAGGCTATTTTCTGTGGTTTAATGTGGTTTTTAGCTTTTTTTGGAACATGTCTTATTTGGACATTTTTGCCATACTATAGCCTTGCTTTTTCTGTCGTTTTTTCCACATGCCAAATAATGCTGTTGTTGGCCATTTTTGCAACTTTCTTTGCTATGGCGTGTCTCCACAGACTATTTCATGTGGTTTTATGTCATTTTTATCTGAATTTTGGGACATGTCTTATTTGGACATTTTTGCCATACTATAGCCTTGCTTTTTCTGTCAGTTTTTCCACATGCCAAATTAGGCTGTTTTTGGCCTTTTTGCAACTTTCTTTGCTATGGCGTGTCTTAGAAGGCTATTTTCTGTGGTTTAATGTGGTTTTTAGCTTTTTTTGGAACATGTCTTATTTGGACATTTTTGCCATACTATAGCCTTGCTTTTTCCGTCGTTTTTTCCACATGCCAAATAATGCTATTGTTGGCCATTTTTGCAACTTTCTTTGCTATGGCGTGTCTCCACAGACTATTTCATGTGGTTTTATGTCATTTTTATCTGAATTTTGGGACATGTCTTATTTGGACATTTTTGCCATACTATAGCCTTGCTTTTTCTGTCATTTATTCCACATGCTAAATTCGGCAGTGTTTGGCCCTTTTTGCAACTTTCTTTGCTATGGCCTGTCTTAGAAGGCTATTTTCTGTGGTTTAATGTGGTTTTTAGCTTCTTTTTGGGAAATGTCATATTTTAAAATTTTTGCCATACTATGGCCTTGCTTTTTCGGTTATTTTTTCCACATGCTAAATTAGGCTGTTATTGGCTCTTGTTGCAACTTTCTTTGCTATGGCGTATCTTAGAAGGCTATTTCATGTGGTTTGATGTCATTTTTGACTGTTTTTGGGACATGTCACATTTTGACATTTTTGCCATACTATAGCCTTGCTTTTTCCGTCATTTTTTCCACATGCCAAATAATGCTGTTTTTGGACCTTTTTGAAACTGTCTTTGCTATGGCATGTCTTAGAAGGCTATTATCTGTGGTTTAATGTGGTTTTTAGCTTTCTTTTTGGAACATGTCACATTTTGACATTTTTGCCATACTATAGCCTTGCTTTTTCCGTCAGTTTTTCCACATGTGAAATTATTATTTTTGCCCTTTTTGCAACTTTCTTTGCTATGGCGTGTCTTAGAAGGCTATTCAATTTGGTTTATTGTGGTTTTTAGCTGTTTTTAGGACATGTCATATTTTGACATTTTTGCCATACTATAGCCTTGCTTTTTCAGTCAGTTTTTCCACATGCTAAATTAGGCTTTTTTTGGACCTTTTTGCAACTTTCTTTGCTATGGCGTGTCTTAGAAGGCTATTTTATGTGGTTTAATGTGGTTTTTAGCTGTTTTTGGGACATGTTTTTTTTGGACATTTTTGCCATACTATAGCCTTGCTTTTTCAGTCAGTTTTTCCACATGCTAAATTAGGCTGTTCTTGGCTCTTTTTGCAACTTTCTTTGCTATGGCGTGTCTTAGAAGGCTATTCAATTTGGTTTATTGTGGTTTTTAGCTGTTTTTAGGACATGTCATATTCTGACATTTTTGCCATAGTATAGCCTTGCTTTTTCCGTCATTTTTTCCACATGCCAAATGATGCTATTGTGTGCAATTTTTGAAACTTTCTTTGCTATGGCGTGTCTTAGAAGGCTATTTCCTGTGGTTTAATGTGTTTTTTAGCTGTTTTTACACATGTCTTATTCGGACATTTTTGCCATACTATAGCCTTGCTTTTTCCGTCATTTTTTCCACATGCTAAATTAGGCTGTTCTTGGCTCTTTTTGCAACTTTCTTTGCTATGGCGTGTCTTAGAAGGCTATTTCCTGTGGTTTAATGTGGTTTTTAGCTTCTTTTTGGGAAATGTCATATTTTAAAATTTTTGCCACACTATAGCCTTGCTTTTTCCATCATTTTTTCCACATGCCAAATAATGCTGTTTTTGGACCTTTTTGCAACTTTCTTTGCTATGGCGTGTCTTAGACGGCTATTTAATTTGGTTTGATGCGGTTTTTAACTGTTTTTGGGACATGTCATATTTGGACATTTTTGCCTTACAATAGCCTTGCTTTTTCGGTCATTTTTTCCATATGCTAAATTAGGCTGTTATTGGCTCTTTTTGCAACTTTCTTTGCTATGGCATGTCTTAGAAGGCTATTATCTGTGGTTTAATGAGGTTTTTAGCTGTTTTTGGAACATGTCACATTTTGACATTTTTGCCATCCTATAGCCTTGATTTTTCAGTCAGTTTTTCAACACGATAAATTAGGCTGTTATTGGCTCTTGTTGCAACTTTCTTTGCTATGGTGTGTCTTAGAAAGCTATTTTATGTGGTTTAATGTCATTTTTGACTGTTTTTGGGACATGTCACATTTTGACATTTTTGCCATACTATAGCCTTGCTTTTTCCGTCATTTTTTCCACATGCCAAATAATGCTGTTGTTGGCAATTTTTGCAACTTTCTTTGCTATGGCGTGTCTTAGAAGGCTATTTTCTGTGGTTTAATGTGGTTTTTAGCTTTTTTGGAACATGTCACATTTTGACATTTTTGCCATACTATAGCCTTGCTTTTTCCGTCATTTTTTCAATATGCCAAATTATGCTATTTTTTGCCCTTTTTACAACTTTCTTTGCTATGGCGTGTCTTAGAAGACTATTTTATGTGGTTTAAAGTGGTTTTTAGCTGTTTTTTGGACATTTCTTATTTGGACATTTTTGCCATACTATAGCCTTGCTTTTTCCGTCATTTTTTCCATATGCTAAATTAGGCTGTTCTTGGTTCTTTTTGCAACTTTCTTTGCTATGGCGTGTCTTAGAAGGCTATTTCCTGTGGTTTAATGTGGTTTTTAGCTTCTTTTTGGGAAATGTCATATTTTAAAATTTTTGCCACACTATAGCCTTGCTTTTTCCATCATTTTTTCAACATGCCAAATAATGCTGTTTTTGGACCTTTTTGCAACTTTCTTTGCTATGGCGTGTCTTAGAAGGCTATTTAATTTGGTTTAATGCAGTTTTTAACTGTTTTTGGGACATGTCATATTTGGACATTTTTGCCTTACAATAGCCTTGCTTTTTCGGTCATTTTTTCCATATGCTAAATTAGGCTGTTATTGGCTCTTTTTGCAACTTTCTTTGCTATGGCATGTCTTAGAAGGCTATTATCTGTGGTTTAATGTGGTTTTTAGCTGTTTTTGGAACATGTCACATTTTGACATTTTTGCCATACTATAGGCTTGCTTTTTCAGTCAGTTTTTCAATACGCTAAATTAGACTTTTTTTGGACCTTTTTGCAACTTTCTTTGCTATGGCGTGTCTTAGAAGGCTATTTCCTGTGGTTTAATGTGTTTTTTAGCTGTTTTTAGGACATGTCTTATTTGGACATTTTTGCCATACTATAGCCTTGCTTTTTTAGTCAGTTTTTCCACTTGCGAAATTATGCTGTTTTTTTCCCTTTTTGCAACTTTCTTTGCTATGGCGTGTCTTAGTAAGGCTATTTTCTGTGGTTTAATGTCGTTTTCCGCTGTTTTTGGGACATGTCATATTTGGACATTTTTGCCTTACAATAGCCTTGCTTTTTCGGTCATTTTTTCCATATGCTAAATTAGGCTGCTATTGGCTCTTTTTGCAACTTTCTTTGCTATGGCATGTCTTAGAAGGCTATTATCTGTGGTTTAATGTGGTTTTTAGCTGTTTTTGGAACATGTCACATTTTGACATTTTTGCCATACTATAGGCTTGCTTTTTCAGTCAGTTTTTCAATACGCTAAATTAGACTTTTTTTGGACCTTTTTGCAACTTTCTTTGCTATGGCGTGTATTAGAAGGCTATTTCCTGTGGTTTAATGTGTTTTTTAGCTGTTTTTAGGACATGTCTTATTTGGACATTTTTGCCATACTATAGCCTTGCTTTTTTAGTCAGTTTTTCCACTTGCGAAATTATGCTGTTTTTTTCCCTTTTTGCAACTTTCTTTGCTATGGCGTGTCTTAGTAAGGCTATTTTCTGTGGTTTAATGTCGTTTTCCGCTGTTTTTGGGACATGTCATATTTGGACATTTTTGCCATACTATAGCCTTGCTTTTTCAGTCAGTTTTTCCACATGCCAAATTATGCTATTTTTTGCCCATGTTACAACTTTCTTTACTATGGTGTGTCTTAGAAGGCTATTTTATGTGGTTTAATGCCTTTTTGACTGTTTTTGGGACATGTCACATTTTGACATTTTTGCCATACTATAGCCTTGCTTTTTCTGTCATTTTTTCTACATGCCAAATAATGCTGTTGTTCGCAATTTTTGCAACTTTCTTTGGTATGGTGTGTCTTAGAAGGCTATTTTCTGTGGTTTAATGTCGTTTTCCGCTGTTTTTGGGACATGTCATATTTGGACATTTTTGCCATACTATAGCCTAGCTTTTTCAGTCAGTTTTTCCACATGCC
Source organism: Plectropomus leopardus (assembly GCF_026936395.1). Taxonomy (NCBI): domain Eukaryota; kingdom Metazoa; phylum Chordata; class Actinopteri; order Perciformes; family Serranidae; genus Plectropomus; species Plectropomus leopardus. Next base: position 32,388,641 of record NC_142184.1, on the reverse strand, counting down.
AAATTATGCTATTTTTTGCCCATGTTACAACTTTCTTTGCTATGGCGTGTCTTAAAAGGCTATTTTATGTGGTTTAATGTGGTTTTTAGCTGTTTTTGGGACAAGTTTTATTTGGACATTTTTGCCATCCTATAGCCTTGATTTTTCAGTCAGTTTCAATACGATAAATTAGGCTGTTATTGGCTCCTGTTGCAACTTTCTTTGCTATGGTGTGTCTTAGAAGGCTATTTTATGTGGTTTAATGTGGTTTTTAGCTGTTTTTGGACATTTCATATTTTGACATTTTTGCCATACTCTAGCCTTGCTTTTTCAATCAGTTTTTCCACATGCGAAATTATGCTATTTTTTGCCCTTTTTGCAACTTTCTTTGCTATGGTGTGTCTTAGAAGGCTATTTTATGTGGTTTAATGTCATTTTTAACTGTTTTTGGAACATGTCACATTTTGACATTTTTGCCATACTATAGCCTTGCTTTTTCTGTCATTTTTTCCACATGCCAAATAATGCTGTTGTTGGCAATTTTTGCAAGTTTCTTTGCTATGGCGTGTCTTAGAAGGCTATTTTATGTGGTTTAATGTGTTTTTTAGCTGTTTTTAGGACATGTCATATTGTGACATTTTTGCCATACTATAGCCTTGCTTTTTCAGTCAGTTTTTCCACATGCCAAATTATGCTGTTTTTTGCCCTTTTTGCAACTCTCTTTGCTATGGCGTGTCTTAGAAGGCTATTTTATGCAGTTTAATGTGTTTTTTAGCTGTTTGTAGGACATGTCTTATTTGGACATTTTTGCCATACTATAGCCTTGCTTTTTCCGTCATTTTTTCCACATGCTAAATTAGGCTGTTCTTGGCTCTTTTTGAAACTTTCTTTGCTATGCCGTGTCTCCACAGGCTGTTTCATGTGGTTTAATGCGTTTTTTAGCTGTTTTTGGGACATGTCATATTTTGACATTTTTGCCATACTATAGCCTTGCTTTTTCGGTCATTTTTTCAACATGCCAAATTAGGCTGTTTTTGGCCTTTTTGCAACTTTCTTTGGTATGGCGTGTCTTAGAAGGCTTTTTTCGCTGGTTTAATGTGGTTTTTGGCTGTTTTTAGGACATGTCATATTTGGACATTTTTGCAATACTATAGCCTTGCTTTTTCAGTCAGTTTTTCCACATGCCAAATTATGCTATTTCTATTTTTTGCCCATTTTACAACTTTCTTTGCTATGGCGTGTCTTAGAAGGCTTTTTTCGCTGGTTTAATGTGGTTTTTAGCTTTTTTTGGAACATGTCACATTTTGACATTTTTGCCATACTATAGCCTTGCTTTTTCAGTCATTTTTTCCACATGCGAAATTATGATATTTTTTGCCCATTTTACAACTTTCTTTGCTATGGTGTGTCTTAGAAGGCTATTTTATGTAGTTTAATGTCATTTTTAACTGTTTTTGGGACATGTCTTATTTGGACATTTTTGCCATACTATAGCCTTGCTTTTTCGGTCATTTTTTCCACATGCTAAATTAGGCTGTTATTGGCTCTTGTTGCAACTTTCTTTGCTATGGCGTGTCTTAGAAGGCTATTTAATTTGGTTTAATGTGGTTTTTAGCTGTTTTTAGGACATGTCATATTTTGACATTTTTGCCATACTATAGCCTTGCTTTTTCCGTCATTTTTTCCACATGCCAAATAATGCTGTTGTGTGCAATTTTTGAAACTTTCTTTGCTATGGCGTGTCTCCACAGGCTATTTTGTGTGGTTTAATGTCATTTTTATCTGCTTTTAGGACATGTCATATTTTGACATTTTTGCCATACTATAGCCTTGCTTTTTCAGTCAGTTTTTCCACATGCGAAATTATGCTATTTTTTGCCCTTTTTTCAACTTTCTTTGCTATGGCATGTCTTAGAAGGCTATTATCTGTGGTTTAATGTGGTTTTTAGCTGTTTTTGGAACATGTCACATTTTGACATTTTTGCCATACTATAGGCTTGCTTTTTCAGTCGGTTTTTCAATACGCTAAATTAGACTTTTTTTGGACCTTTTTGCAACTTTCTTTGCTATGGCGTGTCTTAGAAGGCTATTTCCTGTGGTTTAATGTGTTTTTTAGCTGTTTTTAGGACATGTCTTATTTGGACATTTTTGCCATGCTATAGCCTTGCTTTTTTAGTCAGTTTTTCCACTTGCGAAATTATGCTGTTTTTTTCCCTTTTTGCAACTTTCTTTGCTATGGCGTGTCTTAGTAAGGCTATTTTCTTTGGTTTAATGTCGTTTTCCGCTGTTTTTGGGACATGTCATATTTGGACATTTTTGCCTTGCTTTTTCAGTCAGTTTTTCCACATGCCAAATTATGCTATTTTTTGCCCATGTTACAACTTTCTTTGCTATGGCGTGTCTTAAAAGGCTATTTTATGTGGTTTAATGTGGTTTTTAGCTGTTTTTGGGACAAGTTTTATTTGGACATTTTTGCCATCCTATAGCCTTGATTTTTCAGTCAGTTTTTCAATACGATAAATTAGGCTGTTATTGGCTCTTGTTGCAACTTTCTTTGCTATGGCGTGTCTTAGAAGGCTATTTTATGTGGTTTAATGTGTTTTTTAGCTGTTTTTAGGACATGTCATATTTTGACATTTTTGTCATACTATAGCCTTGCTTTTTCCGTCAGTTTTTCCACATGCGAAATTATGCTATTTTTTGCCCTTTTTGCAACTTTCTTTGCTATGGCGTGTCTTAGAAGGCTATTTCCTGTGGTTTAATGTGTTTTTTAGATGTTTTTACACATGTCTTATTCGGACATTTTTGCCATACTATAGCCTTGCTTTTTCCGTCAGTTTTTCCACATGCAAAATTAGGCTGTTCTTGGCTCTTTTTGCAACTTTCTTTGCTATGGCGTGTCTTAGAAGGCTATTCAGTTTGGTTTATTGTGGTTTTTAGCTGTTTTTAGGACATGTCTTATTTGGACATTTTTGCCATACTATAGCCTTGCTTTTTCCGTAATTTTTTCCACATGCTAAATTAGGCTTTTTTTGGACGTTTTTGCAACTTTCTTTGCTATTGCGTGTCTTAGAAGGCTATTTCCTGTGGTTTAATGTGGTTTTTAGCTTCTTTTTGGGAAATGTCATATTTTAAAATTTTTGCCACACTATAGCCTTGCTTTTTCCATCACTTTTTCAACATGCCAAATAATGCTGTTTTTGGACCTTTTTGCAACTTTCTTTGCTATGGCGTGTCTTAGAAGGCTATTTTATGCAGTTTAATGTGTTTTTTAGCTGTTTTTAGGACATGTCTTATTTTGACATTTTTGCCATACTATAGCCTTGCTTTTTTCGGTCATTTTTCCATATGCTAAATTAGGCTGTTATTGGCAATCTTTTGCAACTTTCTTTGCTATGGCGTGTCTCCACAGGCTATTTTGTGTGGTTTAATGTCATTTTTATCTGCTTTTAGGACATGTCATATTTTGACATTTTTGCCATACTATAGCCTTGCTTTTTCAGTCAGTTTTTCAAAACGCTAAATGAGGCTGTTATTGGCTCTTGTTGCAACTTTCTTTGCTATGGTGTGTCTTAGAAGGCTATTTTATGTGATTTAATGTCATTTTTGACTGTTTTTGGGACATGTCACATTTTGACATTTTTGCCATACTATAGCCTTGCTTTTTCCGTCAGTTTTTCCACATGCAAAATTAGGCTGTTCTTGGCTCTTTTTGCAACTTTCTTTGCTATGGCGTGTCTTAGAAGGCTATTCAGTTTGGTTTATTGTGGTTTTTAGCTGTTTTCAGGACATGTCTTATTTGGACATTTTTGCCATACTATAGCCTTGCTTTTTCCGTCATTTTTTCCACATGCTAAATTAGGCTTTTTTTGGACGTTTTTGCAACTTTCTTTGCTATCGCGTGTCTTAGAAGGCTATTTCCTGTGGTTTAATGTGGTTTTTAGCTTCTTTTTGGGAAATGTCATATTTTAAAATTTTTGCCATACTATGGCCTTGCTTTTTCGGTCATTTTTTCCACATGCGAAATTATGCTATTTTTTGCCCTTTTTTCAACTTTCTTTGCTATGGCGTGTCTTAGAAGGCTATTTCCTGTGGTTTGATGTGTTTTTTAGCTGTTTTTAGGACATGTCTTTTTTGACATTTTTGCCATACTATAGTCTTGCTTTTTCCGTCATTTTTTCGACATGCTAAATTAGGCTGTTCTTGGCTCTTTTTGCAACTTTCTTTGCTATGGCGTGTCTTAGAAGGCTATTCAATTTGGTTTATTGTGGTTTTTAGCTGTTTTTAGGACATGTCATATTTTGACATTTTTGCCATACTATAGCCTTGCTTTTTCAGTCAGTTTTTCCACATGTGAAATTATGCTATTTTTTGCCCTTTTTTCAACTTTCTTTGCTATGGCGTGTCTTAGAAGGCTATTTTCTGTGGTTTAATGTCGTTTTCCGCTGTTTTTGGGACATGTCACATTTGGACATTTTTGCCATACTATAGCCTTGCTTTTTCAGTCAGTTTTTCAAAACGCTAAATGAGGCTGTTATTGGCTCTTGTTGCAACTTTCTTTGCTATGGTGTGTCTTAGAAGGCTATTTTATGTGGTTTAATGTCATTTTTGACTGTTTTTGGGACATGTCTTATTTGGACATTTTTGCCATACTATAACCTTGCTTTTACGGTCATTTTTTCAACATGCCAAATTAGGCTGTTTTTGGACCTTTTTGCAACTTTCTTTGCTCTTGCGTGTCTTAGAAGGCTATTTTATGTGGTTTAATGTGGTTTTTAGCTGTTTTTTGGACATGTCATATTTTGACATTTTTGCCATACTATAGCCTTGCTTTTTCAATCAGTTTTTCCACATGCGAAATTATGCTATTTTTTGCCCTTTTTTCAACTTTCTTTGCTATGGCGTGTCTTAGAAGGCTATTTTCTGTGGTTTAATGTCGTTTTCCGCTGTTTTTGGGACATGTCACATTTGGACATTTTTGCCATACTATAGCCTTGCTTTTTCAGTCAGTTTTTCAAAACGCTAAATGAGGCTGTTATTGGCTCTTGTTGCAACTTTCTTTGCTATGGTGTGTCTTAGAAGGCTATTTTATGTGGTTTAATGTCATTTTTGACTGTTTTTGGGACATGTCACATTTTGACATTTTTGCCATACTATAGCCTTGCTTTTTCTGTCATTTTTTCCACATGCCAAATAATGCTGTTGTTGGCAATTTTTGCAACTTTCTTTGCTATGGCGTGTCTTAGAAGGCTATTATCTGTGGTTTAATGTGGTTTTTAGCTGTTTTTGGAACATGTCACATTTTGACATTTTTGCCATACTATAGCCTTGCTTTTTTAGTCAGTTTTTCCACATGTGAAATTATTATTTTTGCCCTTTTTGCAACTTTCTTTGCTATGGCGTGTCTTAGTAAGGCTATTTTCTGTGGTTTAATGCCATTTTTGACTGTTTTTGGGACATGTCTTATTTGGACATTTTTGCCATTTTATAGCCTTGCTTTTTCAGTCAGTTTTTCCACATGCGAAATAATGCTGTTGTTGGTAATTTTTGCAACTTTCTTTGCTATGGCGTGTCTTAGAAGGCTATTTCCTGTGGTTTAATGTGTTTTTTATCTGTTTTTAGGACATGTCATATTTTGACATTTTTGCCATACTATAGCCTTGCTTTTTCCGTCATTTTTTCCACATGCCAAATAATGCTGTTGTTGGCAATTTTTGAAACTTTCTTTGCTATGGCGTGTCTTAGAAGGCTATTTCCTGTGGTTTAATGTGTTTTTTAGCTGTTTTTAGGACATGTCATATTTTGACATTTTTGCCTTGCTTTTTCCGTCATTTTTTCCACATGCTAAATTAGGCTTTTTTTGGACCTTTTTGCAACTTTCTTTGCTATGGCGTGTCTTAGAAGGCTATTTAATTTGTTTTAATGTGGTTTTTAGCTGTTTTTAGGACATGTCATATTTTGACATTTTTGCCATACTATAGCCTTGCTTTTTTAGTCAGTTTTTCCACTTGCAAAATTATGCTATTTTCTGCCAATTTTACAACTTTCTTTACTATGGTGTGTCTTAGAAGGCTATTTTATGTGGTTTAATGTCATTTTTTAACTGTTTTTGGGACATGTCACATTTTGACATTTTTGCCATACTATAGCCTTGCTTTTTCCGTCATTTTTTCCACATGCTAAATTAGGCTGTTCTTGGCTCTTTTTGCAACTTTCTTTGCTATGGCCTGTCTTAGAAGGCTATTTTCTGTGGTTTAATGTGGTTTTTAGCTTTTTTTGGAACATGTCACATTTTGACATTTTTGCCATACTATAGCCTTGCTTTTTCGGTCATTTTTTCGATATGTCAAATTATGCTATTTTTTGCCCATTTTAATACTTTTTTGCTATGGCGTGTCTTAGAAGGCTATTTTATGTGGTTTAATGTGGTTTTTAGCTGTTTTTTGGACATGTCTTATTTGGACATTTTTGCCATACTATAGCCTTGCTTTTTCGGTCATTTTTTCCATATGCTAAATTAGGCTATTCTTGGCTCTTTTATCAACTTTCTTTGCTATGGCGTGTCTTAGAAGGCTATTTTATGTGGTTTAATGTCATTTTTAACTGTTTTTGGGACATGTCTTATTTGGACATTTTTGCCATACTATAGCCTTGCTTTTTCAGTCAGTTTTTCCACATGCGAAATAATGCTGTTGTTGGTAATTTTTGCAACTTTCTTTGCTATGGCGTGTCTTAGAAGGCTATTTCCTGTGGTTTAATGTGGTTTTTAGCTGTTTTTAGGACATGTCATATTTTGACATTTTTGCCATACTATAGCCTTGCTTTTTTATTCAGTTTTTCCACTTGCAAAATTATGCTATTTTCTGCCAATTTTACAACTTTCTTTACTATGGTGTGTCTTAGAAGGCTATTTTATGTGGTTTAATGTGGTTTTTAGCTGTTTTTTGGACGTGTCTTATTTGGACATTTTTGCCATACTATAGCCTTGCTTTTTCCGTCATTTTTTCCACATGCTAAATTAGGCTGTTCTTGGCTCTTTTTGCAACTTTCTTTGCTATGGCGTGTCTCCACAGGCTATTTTCTGTGGTTTAATGTGGTTTTTAGATTTTTTTGGAACAAGACACATTTTGACATTTTTGCCATACTATAGTATATACTTTTTTTTTTTCTGTCATTTTTTCCACATGCCAAATAATGCTGTTTTTGGAACTTTTTTGCAACTGTCTTTGCTATGGCGTGTCTTAGATACATATTTCATGTGGTTTAATGTGGTTTTTATGCCAAATTACATACCAAATTACGCTGCTTTGGCCCTTCTTGCAAGTTTCTTTGCTATAGCGTGTCATAGACGGCTATGTTATGTGGTATAATGTGGTTTTTAGGTGTTTTTGGGAAATGTCATATTTGGACATTTTTGCCATACTATAGCCTTTCTTTTTCAGTCAGTTTTTCCACATGCCAAATTATGCTATTTTTTGCCTTTTTTGCAACTTTCTTCGCTATGGCGTGTCTTAGACAGCTATTTCATGTGCTTTAATTTTTTTTTAATGTGTTTTTTAACTGATTTTGTCTTGCTTTTTCAGTCATTTTTTCCACATGCCAAATGATGCTGTTGTTGGCAATTTTTGCAACTTTCTTTGCTATGGCGTGTCTCCACAGGCTATTTTATGTGGTTTAATGTGGTTTTAAGCTGTTTTTGGGACGTGTCACATTTTGACATTTTTGCCATACTATAGCCTTGCTTTTTCTGTCTTTTTTTTTCACATGCCACATTTGGGTGTTTTTGGCCCTTTTTGCAACTTTTTATGCTACGGCGTGTCTCGGCAGGACATTTTATGCATTTTTCAGCGACCATCACCAGTTTTTGGGACATGTCACATTTTAACATTTTTGCCATACTATCATCTTGCAATTTGGGTCGTTTTTTCCACATGTCATATAAGAGAGTTTTGGACAGTTTTGCAACATTCTATGCTATGGCATGTCTCTGCACGCTATTTTATGCTATTCTTTGCCATTCTCTTTTGTTTTAGGGAAATATATTTTGAAATTTTTCGATATAGTATAGCCTTGCCTTTTGGGTGTTTTTTTTCACATGCCATATTAAAGTGTTTGGGGATATTTTTGCAACATTCTATGCTATGGCGTATCTCGGCAGGCTAGTTTATTCAGTTTTCAGCGCTTATCACCAGAGTTTAGGACATGTCATATTTTGACATTTTTGCCTTGCTATAGCTTTGCCTTTTGGGTTGTTTTTTCCACATGCCATATAAGAGAGTTTTGGGCCGCTTTTGTAACACTCAATGCTATGGCCTGACTCGGTAGGCTATTTTATGCAGTTTTCAGCAGTTCAACACTTTTGCCTTAGTATAGCTTCACCTTTTGGGTTGTTCTTTCAACATGCCATGTCACAGTGTTTTTGGATATTTTTGCAACATTCTATGTCATGGCATTTCTCGACAGGCTATATTGTGTAGTTTTCAACAGTTTTCAGCTGTTTTTGGGACATGTCATATTTTGACATTTTTGCCATACATTGCCTTGCATTTTAGGCGTTTTTTTCCACATGCCATATTAGAGTGTTTTGGGCTGTTGTGACAAATTGGGATTTTCCCATGACTCGTGAGATTACTTCAAAATGCATAACATACTTTAGAACTTGAAAACATCCAATCAATGTTTTTTTCATCATACATAAAACGAGATGCCTTACGTATTCAGCCACCTAAAGTCATTCACTACCTCAACCTAAAGGACAAATTACGATACGAAGTTTAGGAATATTCTCCGTCAAAACATCAATTTCAACAAAGGAGGTTTTTTTCTTTAAATCTTGTGTTAAGAAATGTGTCGGGCAGAAAACATCTGCAATCCAGTGGGCCTGAGGTGGGTGTCACTTTGAATATTTGCTTCAAAGCATCTTCACATTCTTTAGTGGAAAAAAGTAAGCTACAAATGTTTTAGTATTTTTTTTTACTTTAAAAAGGTCTCTGGTACAATTTATCTAGGTGTGTGTGTGTGTGTGTGTGTGTGTGTGTGTGTGTGTGTGTGTGTGTGAATTCGAAATAGGTTTCTATCGAGAATAACAAAATAAACAAAAACAAAAATATATAATATAGCAGTGCTATGACGTGTCTCTGCAGGCTATTTTATGCAGTTTTCAGTTGTTTTAAGCACTTTTTTGGACATGATATATTTTGACTTTTTGTCATACTTTAGTCTTCATCTGATCTTCATTGTCCCAAGTACCAATCTCTGAGACATGAACAGGCTCTAAAACTAGAGTATTTGAAGGCCTACTGCAAACACTTTTGAATATCTATGTTGACATTGCATTCCAGCTTCATTTTTTATGTGGTAGACAATGTGGCATTTTGGGTTGCTGTAAGTAAATATCCGGACTTGTGTAATTTATCAAATCTCTCCTGAAGGTAGGCCACAGTCATTCATCAATGGAAATGAAATGAAACTGTCTCTAAAGAGAGGGCCTTGGCAGATACATTTGCATTAGGCCTCTGTGACATTCTGAGTCTGGCAATATAATAGATTTTTATCCACAAATTCAATGGAAAAAGACCAGAACCAACAATAGGCCCTTTTCTTCGTAGACATTTAAAGTTGTCATAGCAGGAAAAGCACAAAAAAAGTTAATTTAATTGCTGCTGTCTCAGTTCCACCAAGTGGTCTTAATAAGCCAGTGAGTCAGCATGCACAATACCAAATACTCTCCAGTCATTTCTAAAGTTATCAGTTACCCCTGTGCTTTTTCTGCAAAGTAAAGCCAAAATGTCTCCTAAAGAAAAGATCTGTTTCTCTCAATATTTTCTAATATTCAGCATTCTCCAGTCTGTCTGTAGCTCTCTGTCCTAAGCCCACTGATTCTGACTAAAGATGTCAATCTGAAACAAAAAACAGCCTTGAATATATTGTTAATTTTTGAAAAAGGCTAAAGGATTCCTTAAAACAAGAGAAGCAACTGATTAATCCACATTCAGCAGACCTTCCCTTTAACCTGAGCCTGACAAGTCTTAGTTCATAACACTGCTATTTGATTCCTTGCAATACACCCTAAAGTACCCAAAGTTATACTGTAAAATTTAAAACTGTAATCTGATCTTGGTTGATATAGTTAAACACCAAAGTCAAACTATACTCAATAGTTAAAGGTCCAGAGTGAAGGATTTAGTGCCATCTAGTGGTGAAATAGCCAAACTAAAACACTACCTCGTGCGAAAATGAAAAAACAGAAATGGGTCCATGACCATTTTGGGCGACTGTAGAAACAACATGGCAGACTCAGTGGAATGCGCTCCATATGTAGATAGAAACGGCTCATTTTAAGGAAACAAAAAAAAAACATAGCTATAAATGTTAAGTACTATTTCTGCCCACAGATGCCTCTAAATCTGATGCACTGGACCTTTAAAGAAACAGCTCATAACAGTAGTACTTTTCTTCTCTATAACACATACAACAGATATTTATAATCTAGCCATAATGTTATTTAAATACTATAATATATATAATATATCTATGACGCTGAAGCATTAAAATGTAAAGTTAGGGTCGATTTTAGGTACAGTGGACTGAAGACTCAACTCTGCAGATCCATTTCTGTCAGTGAAAGCACATGGAGACAGTGCCCCCATGTGGTCACATTAGTACATCCTTGTATGATGTTGCTCAGATACTATTTTATATTTAATTGCTCATGTTACTTTAGGAAAAGAGTATTTTATTGGCCTGCAGGCTGAGCTTACCCCTTTGTAGTTTGGTCTTGGGCTGGCTGAGTTTTGGGCAAAACACTGTGAATAGTTCGCCAACAGAAAGTTTACAGCATATTTAAAACGTATATGTGACGATTCATGAGCATACCTACATATTCTCAGAATAATTTAGTTGAACTGGAACTATTGACTCAACCTATGCATGGGTTGAACGACTATGTATTGAATTCTCTCTTATACTAAACAGATACAAATCTACAGAATAAAGCACAACAGCTTAAATTTATTAAATCTGAACTATTAAGCTCTTGAAATGTTACTCTCAATATCAGATGGACTGTCCAAATAAAGTGTTTCCAGGCCATGTTTTGGGTTTAGGATCTCAGAAAAGGAAGTGAGAGATGCATGCAGCCAAAGAGGAAGTTGTGCACTGAGAGGCTAAGCATAGGGCAAAAAAAAAAAGTTCACTTTTAAGAAGAACCTGTTCTGCCAGAGTTCTTTATCCTTACTCTCCTGGGGTGTGCCATTCAATCAATACAGCAGTCCTCTGGAGGACTGGCTCTTTTGTGCGGACATTATTTTCAAACTAAATTATTCAGGTGACTCCCTTTTTTTGGTTTCAGGCCCCTAATCGTATGAATTGGACAGATTGAATAGGGTGAGTTCAGAGGTGCATGCTGAGGAGGCACTTTAGATAATGTGCTGGTAAATGTGAATCATAGAGTTAATTTATCATGCATTGAACATCATGCAAAAGGCTTTCTGTTCCGGTGCCTTAAGTGGAAAAGCATGATGAGGAATTTAGCGGAAATTCTTTGATCTATCGTACATTGTAATGATTCATAGGGTTTGAAACACTTAAAATTACAGCTTAAAAAAATGTCAGTTGTGTGTTTTAGTAAGTTTACATCTAATTTTAAGAAGGTCAAAATAACTTTCGACTAAATATTTTTTTCTTAATTTGCTCAGGCTTATTGTTGCCAGACCAACTGTCTGTCACAAGATAATGGAGGGCGAAAAACGGTACTTTTAGCAAGCATTAGCAAATATTTTTCAAAGTAACCATGCATGCATGTTAACAGTTTTGCATTTTGTTTTTTGCAGTTTTTGTCCCTAAATGGTTAAGATATTTGCATGTGTTTTGTCGATTTGCGCTGCGTTGAGTTCTCAGGGCCACTGTATTTAAAGCCCCCCACACAATGTTTAATGACCAGTGTTATAGTTACGCAGGGTTCCTGTACAACACAGTTTTCAAGGTGTTTGCATTATTAATAGTACAGTCACTCATTAAATGCTGTCCTTGGGAACCCATTTAATGTAGGACTCACCATGCTTTAATACAAAAATATTCCAAATACTGTACATTGGTTCTCAACATTGTGCAAAATGTAAAAAATATTTACAATTCCAGTTAACAAGGAAAAAAGACAGAAGAAAATATGTAAATATTAATGTTGATTAATGTGGAGTCTTAACACTTTGAAATACTCTGATCAGAGTTAGTAAACCTACTTGATCTGAAATGCAAACAAATTGAAGCACAGTAAACAAAATATTTGTGCTAAAGGGAATGCGACATGGATAATGGAATTACATTATATGTGTAAAAACATGCATCAGGTTGGAACCATGAAGATTATTTTCAATTGTAAAGTACTTACAAGATTGAGATTTGACACTAAAGCTGCATTTACTGTAAAATGCACACATTGTATGTGAAGTAAACATGTTTCCAGTCCAAGAGAAAATGGTTACAACCACTCATGTTCAAGTTGATAACTGAGGTTAAGTAGCTGGAATGTTATTTTTGTAGTTTTCTAAAGACACAGTGCCTCGTCCTTAATGTTTCATAAAACAATGCTAAAAGAGAAATAGCGTTTCCAGTTTTCAACTGATAAAAAGTGCACCGCCCTGATGTGCAGACGTGGCTATGAGATTAACCTGGTCCTCTCAAACCTTACCTCTCACCGTCCCATTCACATCTTAAACAAAAGACTCTCATCTACATTAATTACCTCAGCAAGTCCAGCAGCAACAAGTGTCGTGTTTGTAATTACAAAGTCTTTCTTTTTAAAGCCAGGTGTTGGTCTGTTTTCATTTAATTTGGAGGAGCTTCATCTTGTTCCCTAAAGAAGAAAAAAACGATTAGCTGTTGAAAGACCTTTGAAAGTGAACTCCTCGTGATAGAGCGACACATACCCAGTCCTTTAAGAAATTTGTTCACGCCACTTGGCTCCGGCTCAGGGTACGAATCCAGATACTCAGCCACTCTGACCTCAAAGAGACCTAGGAGGAAGTAGGCATGTTGAGACGCCAAGACAGAACGTGTGCAGAATTAGATATTCAAATGAAATGAACAAAGTTTAAATTGTGTCTGAATTTAACATGGTTAACTGTTCTGGTCTTTGAAAAAAAGGGTTAAGATCATTTTCTTTTCATACAAACGTCCTGCTGTTACTGGAGTTTAGTGCATGCTCTGACTCTTAACTTAGGTCACATGTATGTTTGGTATGTTTGAATTAAACACTACAATTTAATTATTAAACAGATTATTAGATTATTACTGTAAGTGGAAACATCTGACTTCTTTAATCCCGATTTATGTGAAATATTCTTCAGATGACACATTTCTACACTTCTGTAAACTTCCAACACTGATTAAACAAGCGTATTGATTGCAAGTCAAGATGGACACGCTAATTTCACTTAATTTCTTTTGCAGGTAAATTTTCTGCTTGCAAAGCATTATGGGAACATCAAAAGGATGGAACATCTTGAAGGTAAACTATGCAGGATTTTCCTTCAGAGAAATGTAAAGACTCATACAAAAGTACTGTATCTTAATCATCACTTATGATCCACTATAAGTTTTGGGGGAGGGGGGGTATTTTTCTGCAGAAACTCTGCCCTCTGCTGATATATTCTTATTTTCTTCTTGCCTGCACAGAGTGCAGGTGAAGTCGAGACTTTTTAAAAAGGAAGGAACCAGGTGCGGTGGGGAGAGATGTTGGTGGGTAACACGAGTTATTCTTTAGGTGTGTAAGCTGAAGTGTTTCATGTTTTTATCCAAAGCTTTTTGATAAACAAGCTGAATTTTGTGGTCTTTTAGGTACCATGGCAACTTATGGCTTGTGGTCAACACTGGTCCCCCCATAGGATGCCAGGTGGCCCCCCAACCATGTTCTAATAAATAGTAAAAACAAAGTGATTCACACTGGGAATTGTTTTTTTTTTTTATTAAGAATCGACCCGAATAACTATTAACCTGCTGCATTAACACTTTACCTCTTCCTCCTCCCTTGCGCAGCTCTTTGTCCTGAATGAAGCCGGCAAACATCTGAGTGTCCATGAAGAGCTGCAGGAACTGGCGGACTCCACGGGAGGGGTGAGATTTACGGAAACTGTCGCGCTGCAGCTCTCTGCTTCCATTGGAGGACTCAACCATGTGGAGAGGATAGTGGCCCACCAGCTCCACGAAGAACCGGGCGAAACCCTCCGACACCAGAGAACTCAGGTCAGCCTGCTGACCTGGAGGGCCACATTTTGGATGGAGACAAAAACAGATGAGTTGTACTATAAATTTACAATAACATTATCTGAGATACAGAGATTCAATTTTCTAATTAAATTATTAATATTATAAATACAATTTTAACTTTTGATAGCCACTTAAAATAACAGAATAATAAAACAGATGTTAAAGTTTGCCTTGAGGGACATGAGTTCAAAACGGTAATAAATCGCAATGTATTGCAATGAATTTTAAAAGCAATATCAATATCAATATCATACACACAGTTTCCATAAAAACTCGAAACATCTTAAAAACGCAATTAATAAAATCAGATTAAAAGTGTCTATTTTTGTTGTTCAGAGTGGTTATTGCAGAGGGAATGAAGGATTCCTTGTAGATATTATTCCGGGCCAGTGGGACCCTGTAGCGTCTGCCTGATGGCAGTAACTGGAAGAAGTGGTGGATGGGGTGAGAGGGGTCCACAGTGATCAGGGTGGCTTTCCTGATCACTGAGCAGCTGTACAGTGGTGTTTGGGGAGACCCGATTATTTTGCTGGCCTAATTAATTGGCCAATACTACCAAAACTATCGACCAATACTACTATCATTATAAAAAAATTTTAAAATGTGATGACATAGCAACTTTACTAAAGGTCAACTAAAGTAGCTGACCGCCATACATTACTGTTTAAAACATGTAATTTCTGTTAATCTTACCTCCACTACTGTCTCCATCCTCCTGTCTCAGGATGTCTTCCCTCTCCTCCAGGATCTGCTGCAGTGCTGCCTGCAGTTTACTGGGCAGGATGCAGTCTTCGTCGCCCAGCTGTTGACACGTCACAGGAAAAGTCAACAGCAGTCACATGATGCCTTTTACAAACATGTCCAAACTTTCTTGCACAGTGTCACAACATATTTCTGGCCTTAGTGGAAATCTTTACCTGGCAAGTGGACTGGAACATAAATCATATACTTCTAACTAAATAATGTTTGACAATTTGTTTTGATAAATAAAAAGCTGTACATTTTTGTTTGGGAATTACAGCGGGTTTTAAATCCGACGTTACAAGAAGCAAATGCTTTTCAGCACCGAAGGCAGCTAATGTTGGAGTGACAAGTCAATCACTGCATGTCCCATTAACTTGCAGTTAATAGAAGACTGTGTCTGAACAACGATTACGCTCACTCAGTGAAATGTCAAATTAAAACAGACACAAATGTAAACACACCCAAACAAACAACTTTATCATTAATTGAACAGGCCACGTTATTGCTGTTGACAAACCGGCAGCTCTGAATCAGCCTTCGTGTTTGCACTATAACATTATTCACTTCTGAGCTTACATCCTATATAGTTTCATCTCTGCAACGCTTGTGGGTGTAACATCATTTTTTCTCTGTCACTCTCAAAACATTCTCCATGCAAACAAGGGACAAGTGTAGGCAAAGCCATCGTTCCCCACTGAGACCACACCTATCATTCCCTTTATACACTGCTATGTGTACACACCTGAACGACAAACTTGTCTGCACACAGATCCACTATGAGCACCTGGGGAGACAGTAAAGATAGAGAATGACAGTTACAGACTGCAACAGTTCACTATTTCGCAACAAGAGTTATAATAAGGTGGGGTGAGTCTGAGCAACAGTCTATTCAGGGTGTTTCTCCAAACCTATTCAGAGACAGTGGAAACTACCGTGGAGGCCTTACTGCTCAAATTCTGATTCATCTCATAATACGCAGTAAATATATAGTCAAAAGATGGCACTAAACAATATATATCAGGGTTCCTGGACATGTTTACCTATGAATTTTCAAAACTTTTCCATAACATTCTACTTCGTTTCCCATAGGCCAATACAGCCCTACATTATTTAGCATGCACAAACTGCTAACGCTTGCTACCTTCACTCACTCATTAGATATTCTTACTGCCAACTAGCTGCATATGCCAAACAGACTGGCACATATGCGTACTTTGCAAAACATCAAGGCTGCGCTCTTTTTTGGTGTATAGAAAACCAAAGATCCTATAGATGTCATTGTAATTTACTGTGTTTGGATGATAATTTTAACAAGTCTGTATACATTTATTTCGTTAAACAAATGTTTGTTTTGTAGACATGTCTAATAATTATTTTGCAACCTTGCCTGAACCTGACTGTTTGCTATACATTAATAAATTAAGTTCACATCTGTACATATATAGATGTCTGGATCTCAATACCTGGGAATTCAATCAAATGAGTATATTTGATTGAATAACCAGGTATCATTAAGGTTATGTAAACAACTATCATGTTAATAGCCAACTGTTTTATCTGTAGGCTGAGACTGAGTTTGAGGCGACAGTGTGATGCTGCTGTACTGTATGACTGCAGCAGCCTCCCACATGAACTTACGTTAGCCATCCATCACTTATAACTATCACCAGCTTCATTCAGACATTTATCACCCTGACAGTGAATATTTAGTATCTTCTGTGCCTCAAATCTCAGCGTAAAAGCCTTGGTACTTGGTTAACCCACTATACAACAGCTTTTCAGCATTTTTCCTGATTCTCTCCTAAAGTGACAGCACATTTCTTACGCCCAAAAACAGGAGCAGCCTTGGCGATGCAGATCTGATCTGTATATACTAGTGACGTTCAACAGCGGCCTAGCACTAGATTTTGAAATATTAATACAAGAAACATAGTTTGCCCAATGTTGGACATGTTTCGGGATTTTTAGGAACATATATTTAAAAATTGCCAAAACAATGCATATTCAAAACGTTTCCAAAGCATTCTGTTAAATAAATAAAATTAAATAAAACATTTTTTTCCTAATTGTAACTTTTCTCGGAATGTCATGAAACATGCAAACCCTGCTACATAGACAGACCAGTCTCTTTAGACTGCTAATCAGACAATCATTTCAAACTAATTGATAGAATTCTAACTGACTTCCTCGATGGGCAGCTCCAGCAGCTGTGGCAGGCAGGGTGCCAGCACTCCAATGAGGAATGGGGTGGGGGAGCAGCTGATGTCCAGCATGCTGGCGGGAAGCACAGGCACAAAGGTATGCTGCCAGGTGAAGGGGTACAGCAGCGCCAGCACTGCATGGCTACACCGAGACAACACGCTGCAGTGAACAGGGTAGAGGAGAGAGAGGATTAAACACAAAAACGCCATTCAGTTAACAACCAGATCATATGACACAAAGATACCAATCAAAGCTCACTGAAAGTAGTGTGCTAACACAACAATTCTTTTCCACCACATTGTTTAAAGTCACCAACTGTAAAAGCTTTAATCAAGCAGTACCTGACTATCAAAGAATTCTCCATTATATACCATTTGGGAATTTTAAGATAAATATAACAAGGCTACAACATGACAACTGCAACTTTCATTTGCATTTTGGTTAATGGTTAAGAAGAGCCCAATGACTGTGGTAAACATTAACAACAATATAGAAAGCCCAGCTGTTACCAATGTATTGATACTGCTGAAAATTAGAATTGAGACCATTTCAGATATTAAGAATCAATATCAATAAATTATTATTTTTGATAACATTTCTTTGTAATATATACAGTGGGTTATTACTTAACTGAGGAATGTCCTGCTAAATAATAACCCGCTTCTAATGTAACAGGACATATTACTGTTGTGGGCCTGTAGATCCTGCTGAGACACTGTAAGTGATATTAGGCTGTACAAATAAACCTGATTTGACTTGCCATTGGGACTTTGCAATAGCTCAGCATTGAGGCCAAGTTAAACATAGATAAATGACACTGGCGCAGACTCTGCGTGATGTAATCAAGCATCAACAATAGCTGGCACATGTGAAGTTGAAGTCTTTTTTTTTTTTTTAATGGCCTAATCTCATTGTTTTTGAATTGTTTTGGTTCATTATTCTTATATATACCCATGGTTAAGTGGCCCCTGCAGTGTTTCAGTACCTGAGTTTGTCAGCGACGAAGATGACCCTCCTCTCAAGCAGCAGGGAGGCAAACACCTGCAGGAGATTCCCCACACTGAGACACTGCAGCAGACTGTCAAAGTCCACATGCTCCAGTCTGGAGTCCACCGGTCGACACAACGTCAGTACCTGGCAAAGCAACAAGAGCACACGATAAATACAGTAGAATAACCTGCAGCTGTTTACACCAACTGTTGGACACTGACTGTTGGGTGAGTGCATGTTAAGTAAAATCAGACTTTTTTTGATACATACAGGTGGAGGACAGAGTTTGGCCACAGATGTGGAAACTTGAGTTGGTGTCTTAAAGCAGTTGATACAGTTGATACAGTTGATAACTTTATTCAGCAAATGACAAAAAGTTACTTTTATGTCACATCACTTCATCCTAACAGTAGTATATGAGGCAGAAAATTTGTAAAAAAATAAATAGATACATAAAATCATGTTCCTCCGTGTCCTCACAGTGCTTCTAATGGAATTTGCAAAAATTATGAAAACAACCAGTAAGAGCGCAGCTGTCATCATGTCAGTCACTGCTCCTGATCTTCAGTCAAACTGTCAAACTAGGCAGCGCTGATCAAATATGAATCAAGATTCTGTAACTGCATTGCCTATTTCTTGCCTCAAATGTTTTCAAAAACATTTTAGTGTACTGTTTAGCTGTAAAATTAGAACATTTGCTCCGGCTGGTGGGCAATTCGTCAACATGGCGGCAGGGACACAAACTATGTCATTTTTACAGCTATATAGTACACTAAAATATGTTTATGAAAACATTTGAGGGTAGAACCAGGCAATGCAGTAACATAATGTGAGTTTAGATCTGAACTACACTGCCTAATTTGACAGTCTTTCTGCAGTTCACCAGCAGTGATTGATATAATTGATATTTTTAAGTGTTCTGTTATTGGCTAGATTTTCTAAACCTTGAAAACAGAGCCAAGCGGAGGTGAAGAAGTGTGGTGTTCTCACAGATATTGTGAATAACAATATGCACAAAGGTTTCTATGGAATTTTTGTCCAATGACACCAAATTCAACTGTCTTCTCCAATTTTAAGAGCCACCTAACTGCTGAAAAAGATTTTAAAAAAGTAATTTTGCATCATTTCCTCTGAGTTTTGAGAAGGATCATTCCTTTACTTATTCTGAGTCTGATACAGACTGAAGACTTAATTGATATTGTTGATTGTTATAATACACAAATCTGTCCCAACATGAACCTCTCAAAGCTGAAATAGCTATCCCTATTGTTTACACAGATAACCTCCCATTCTGAGTCATTCTGAGTCTGCAGAGAAGAGTGGTTAGGAGGAACAAAAGTATTAATTAACATTTCCTCTTCTGGTTTAAGGGTTACCTCATTCCCAGAGCCAGGGAGGAAACTCTTGACAGTGACTGTGCGTCCAGGGGCTGGAAAAGGGGCCTCCATCACGCTACGCATAAAAGGGTAAACCAGCGCTGGGGAAATCTCCCTGCGCCTCTCCACTTCCTCCAAAATCTGGACAGACAGAGACAGACACATCACAGTGTGTCCTGAAAGAACTGGTGTTGTTGATTAAAGTCTAAACAACAGAATAAAGCCAAACGCTGCTCTGCACATAAATAAAGTTTTCCTCCTGGTCATATTCAAGCTTACTGTTTGTAAATTTCATTCAGCCGACTGGAAAACGGGTGTGACAGAGCCACTTGCATATCATATCTTTTTTGAAAAACACACCCATGGATTACTCCTTACTCCTGGATTATCTTCTAGAGTAGCCTCATTCCATCCTAACACAAACAACGAGTTCTACGAGAGCAGCTTTCACACACTTCAAGAGGATTTCCACTTAACTTCAGCAAATCCAGCTCCTTTCATCTCCCTATAGCGGCTTCTATCAGCAGAAACAAGGCAGTAGTTGCATTGTATAGAGTCCTTACCTTTGCAAAGAGGTTGAAACATCCCAGTTTGCTGACAATGCAGTGCACCTCAGGAAGCCTCTTCCCTTTTCCAATAGGCTTTAAGACACATACAGTTTCATGTCATAAAGCAGGTAAAAACAGAGGTTACTGCCAAATAATACTTCTATGCTACTACTATGCTATTACTTGTATTTTCAATGATAACTTTGTATATAGGAGAAAAAATAAATAAACGTCTAAAGCCCTTTATGATAGAAGGACTTATCTTATCTACCAACAAAGCAAAACATAAAACTCTTCATGTTAAAATTGTCCTAACTGTCCACACCAAAGACAAAAAAACAAAGCTTAATGAGACAACTACAATATGTTCACAATGATTTAAAAAAATTTAAAAAACCAAAATAAAAACTGCAGATACCACATTATTTCAACCTAAAAAAGTGCATTTTGGAAAGTTGCTTAAAAAGACCTAAAAGCAGTTCTCCTTGTGAGGCAAAAGAAAGAGGGAAATGATGAAATTCTTCTTGCGCTCTGTCATCAATTCAGAAGTGGTTTATGGTCTGTGATTCACATGTACTGATTCACATCTCCGCCGAGATGTTGAGTAAGCATGTGGCGGGCTGCCATGTCACACACACACACACACACACACACACACACACACACACACACACACACAAACAAACACACACACACAGACACACACACACACACAAACACACACACACACACACACACACACACACACACACACAAACACACACACACACAAACACACACAAAAACATCAAACTCGAGTGAATGATTCAGATATAAATGTTAACATATCCAAACTCACCAAGATCTTACGGCAGTAACAAAACCAGCGGCTGCCGTCCTCTCCCGTCAAGACAAAGGAGAAGGTCTCACTGTAAAGATATACTGCAATTAATACTCTGGACATGTTATTCAAATGACTTCTTACTGCCTAAAAAAGATGCACCCATTATTGTAAAAACGGCCATAAATCCTTGTATAAAAACTAAAATAAAGAGAAAAATATCTGTAGGGAATACTTTGATGAAAAAAGGCAAAACAAACAACAAGAATGTGGTTAATTAATGTCAGGACTGTTTAATCAATAAAGATATAAAGACAGCATACAGAAACTAGGTAAACAGACAGGTGTGTCTTCTGTTTATTGCACTACAATAGATAAGTGTTTTAAAGAGAGAGTCGGTGTGCGTTGAGATCATAACCCACATTTCAACAATGAGCTGTACTAGATAGTAAAAAGCAGAATGCCCAATGCCCCTTAGCACTCAGAGATTTAATTAGATCAGTTGAAATTTTAATTATCCCTGTGGGGAATTGGAGTTGTTGCAGCAGCAATTTATGGGTTACAGCTCAGGATATAAATAGGCAAAGAGGAAATGGGGGTATTAAACATAATACAGCCGATAATTACGGTGTCAGAACTTATCTAAATGCTGTACAGGAAAGAAAAGTCAGACAACATTTATTAGAGCACATGAAAGGTGTGTATAATGAGAACAAAAGAAAAGGAAATGATGAAAGATGAAAAAAAGAACTCAGGATCATGTTACCATTGTGCCAATTGCTTAGCCGTTGGCAAGCAGTTAATTCTGTATACATTTTGCATGCTGTTAAAATATTACTGTAGTGCATGTGCTTACCTTGGCATGTGTGCAGAGGGCTTCCAGTTGTGTGAGTCAGGGAAGCAGAACTTGGGAATGACCTTCAGCTGATCCTCAGCTTCTCTGGAGAGCCGGGAGGACTTCTCAAACTGAAACAGAGGGACTCCAGTTACAGCAGTAGTATTTCAAAGTACTTCCTTAAAGTGGTTACCAGGGGGACCAAGGTGAATTCAGTGGTCATTTAACTGCATAATAACATCATTTTATAGAACTTATGAGTATGAGATATTAAGAATGACTTATGCAAGGTTTACCTGTCTCAAGTAACCACTTGTTCTATATCACCACCAAATAATTAGCTTCTTATATAGGGGCTTGGGGCAAAACATCTTCTAAAAATGGCCAAATTATAATATGATGATAGGTGCTAAAAATAATAATAATAATAATAAAATATGAACAATAATAATAATATGAAGGGAAAAAAATCAACAACTTAAAAGCTCCAATAAACTTGAGAAGGCCCCCCTGATTCCTTATCACTTATGACAGGAATCATCTTCCTTTAATTTTGCCAAACAAGATTATATTTTGAACATGAAATTATCCCAGTCACACAGAATACCATTCAGTTGGAGCACTATGAACAAAGTACAGTTTTGTCTTTTGCCTAAAATAAGGGTAGGGGTTTGTTAAAAGCTCCTTCTGACCATTTTGGGGAATTGCTGCGTGATTTCAGGGGAGTAGGTGTTTCCTGGGGAGCCTTTTCTCAGCGACACCACCACAAAGATCTGGAAAAGCTGCTGCTGCTGCAGCTGGATCAGGTCTCTCTCCAGGGTGCGGTAGGCTGGCCGACGTTTCAGTGTAGACTGGATGTAAACTGATCTCCTGGAGCCTGCTGGACACCACACAATGAGACGACATGTTAAATGCTTGTCCTGGGACATATCCCATCCAGAACACTGGAGCAATATGAGGCATTTTAGATATCAATATACAGTATTATACTGAAGTTAACTTTGACAACACAGTTTCCAAAACAATGCCCATAAATAACTGGTACTGTGTATCTAACAGTTGTGGTATTATGTGAATTTATCAAGGTTAATATTCCCAGAGCCTCATTATTACCTCCTGCAGAGGGTGCTGGTTGGATTAGCCTTTGTTATATTTGACTTTTCAGTATTTTTGACGCACGCTACAGCAAGAAGAGTGGAGGAGAAAAAGCAGTGCAAACAAAAAACAATTACAATTCAATCATTTATATATATATATATTTGTGGTCATAAGCATCAATCAAAAATTGCACATCTAAACAGTTATATATATATATATATATATATATATATATATATATATATAAAACTGTTTAGATGTGCAATTTTTGATTGATTTTATTTTGCTGTAATATTTGTTCAGTTTTTACTGAGTATTTGAACTAAATTTATGTTTACATATACAACTATAACACTTATTTGTTGCAATTGTATATTCTCGGAATTAATGATAAAATATTCTCATTATCAGCATCAGCATCATAATGTGTCATTATTGCAAAAATATCCTGAAATGTTGTGATATTATTTTACAGCCATATTGCCCATCCCCAGTGCTGGATTGCTTTTAAAATATCACAGTCATAGTCAATATCAGTATATAGCAACACCACTCCCTAATGAACGTTATCATTTTTATCATAAGCATGTCAACAGCATTTAGCTGAGAGCACCAGTGTGTGCAATTACAGCCTCACAGAGCTGCTAGCATAGCTGGAGACCATAAAACAGAGCAACGCAGCTGATCCTCACATTTAAGAGACTGAAACCAGCCTGGAATTTTTGAAAGAAAAATGACTAACTGTAGTATCAATGTTCCCATCGTGTATAATTAAGAACATTGTGGTCCCATTATGGTAGTGCATCACTTGACTGGACAGAGGTATTTAACATGGTTGGCATTAACTAGCACTGAAGAGCAGTAACAACATTCCTGGTAGTAAACTCTTAACAGATGCTATGAAATTTTCCTTTTTTTATGCAGCCCTATGTTTATATTTGGGAGTGTCAGTGAATCCTAACTGACAAAACTAGGCTTTCTTACTTCATTCATGCATAAAACCAGACTAAACATAAGGGGACACTACAGACATATTAACTCTTTGGTGTTACCTTTGGTGTTGTCCTCAGCATCGCTCTCTGTCCCACTGGTCTCCTCTGTTGATATGAATTAAAGGGGGGAGAGAGATTATGTTGAGGCAGAGGAATGGAAAAGACTTGAGAAGCCATAATCAGATGCAGACAGTCAGCCTTTGTTTCATAATCAGCAGCTTCGTCTGCTGCAGCTGGCCTCGTGTGTACCATCAAAGCTGGGTATTTCCACCAAGAGGCTCAACTTAATCTTATTGAAGTGTTGATGTGAGTGACATTTGGGAGTCTGTGACAGTCTCTGTGTGTGTGTGTGTGTGTGTGTGTGTGTGTGTGTGTGTGTGTGTGTGTGTGTGTGTGTGTGTGTGTGTGTGTCTGTGTGTGTCTTACCTCGCACTGAGACCTGGTTCTTTACCCTCTTTCTCCCTCGCTTGTCATCAAAAATGGTCTCAATCTTGTTGACGTACTGTGTAGTAGAACACACACACACAGGTACTTGTCAGCCCCGTAATTTCACTGCCATTATAGAATCATGATTACAGGGAATCATGATATAACAGCCACTAAGTACATAATTATATTATAGATTTTCAGCATTTTTTTAACCTTACATTCCTGCATTCTTCTGTTTGTGCTCTGCGAGGACACAGTTGAGTATTTGGGAGAGTTAACTACGGCCCGCAGAGTTGGACTCAACACACAAAAAACAGGCGCATGCAGGAAGCTTAAACTTATCTTAAAGAGGACACACGACACACTTCCAGCTGAGGAGGCAAACTCTTATGACAGTGTATGGAAAGAAAGAAAAATGCCCAGACTATGACAATGGTGCTGTTGTTAAGCAAAAAAATTCATAGTGAAGTGTTATTATATTATCGTTTAAACATCTTTCTCAACAATTTGATTTAAAACAGTGTAAGGAAAGCATAAAACAACTAAATGTTATGTTTTTTTATGACTTTTTATTCTAAAATGTGTTTTTTAAATATTAGATAATTGAAAACAAACACGTCAACAAAGTCATCTTGTTAAAATACCATCCAAAAATAGCCCTGAATTGCATTCCTCAGACCTGTTTATATGCAAGTGCAAGTGTCACGCAGGTTATGAAGCTTCAATCCTTTCCTAGTCAACTTTACAGATATGTATACATCAATACGTCTGTTTTATTACTGTACCTTAGCGTCAAAGTTACTCCATGTCCACGCTCTTCCCACTGCCATGAGTTGTTTGACTGAATTCATGTGTTCTGTCTGAATTCTCACAAAGCATGTTGCTCTACCACTATCTATTTCTCTCAGCGTCCTCTCCTTCCTGCTCAACAAGTCACGCCCCCTTGTTCTTTCCAACATGATTCACCATTCAACAGAGCACATAGCATTTTGTTTGTCAACCATAGGGCAATATATCAAAAATACATCTTAGTCAACCATTGTATCCAAATAAAATGACTAATGCCACAACGCTTACGTTATTTACCTGAGGTGTTCTTTGTATTTTTTGAGTGCTTGTGCGCCGCGGTGTTGCTGGTTTGGGAGTATCAGCAAGTGTTGTGGATTTGGATGTTGCTGACCCTTGGAGCTTTTTCCTCTCCACTTTGCCAGCATAGCTGTGCAATGTTTGGGGTTTAGGGGGCAGCTGGAAGACAAGGATAGTGGAGTCTTCTCTTAGTTTTAGGAAATAATATCAAATTACAGTACTTCCTACTTCCTCTGTTAGAATCTCAGGTTAGGCCGGGCTTATTTTATACAGACATCAACTAATGAAAAACACCTTTGGAGTGTGAGAGGAGACATAAGTTGTATATTTTCCAATACCTTTGGCCTGGCAATAGGGAGACACGTTGGGGATAGCTTGACATCCTCATAGGGGTTATCTCTGGTCACTTCACCTGAGGGAAGACAGGGTAATGGGAAACATAAGCAATGCTTGCTTTCAAGAAGACACTCAGTATAAAAGCAAATAAATAAAAAAAGAAATCCTAATTATTTCCATAGCCACTTCAATAAATATGGATACAGAAAGGGCTTATGTGACAACAATTACTTCATTGTCAATTTATTAGTCAATTATTTTTCTTTCTTGAAATGTGAAAATAGTGCAAGATGCTGTGTATAATGCTGCAAACTTTATATACGACCGCAGTTCAGGAAAAGTTGGGACATTCTGTTTAATGTAAATAACAAGCAGAACACAATGATTTACAGATCCTCTTTGACCTATAATAAATTGAATACAGTACAAAGACAAAATACTTTATGTTCAAACTGATAAACTTTGTTTTTTAGAAATATACACTTAATCTGAAATCTTTAACTTTCTTTATTAGTTAAAACATCAAATATCGTGTCTTTGGACTGTATTCAATTGTATATAGGTCAAAACGGATTTGCAAATCATTGCATTCTGTTTTTATGTTTGTTTTGCACATCGTCCAAACTTGTTTAGAATTGGAGTTGTATTGATATTCTTTTATTCAACCAAACCCCAAAGATACTAATTTTAATATCAGATGTAACAACAAAAAGCATGGGAAGCTGAAAACAGATATTTTGGCATTTTAGCTTGAAAGATCCTATTAATTAACCAATTAATTGATTTTGAACGTAGTTTGGTTGTGGCCAATTCATTTTCTTTAGATTGACTAATTGAAGCACCTCTAGATAAAGACACTTTTCATTTCAAAACAGTACTAACATGTGTCTAATTTCTACCATTGGACAAAAATGGCTAATACAGACACAGCTGTCTAAAAAAATGTTTTTACTACCTGTCCTGATTTTGTAAAAATCATTGTATTATACAGTTTGCTGTCTTTCCCATCTTGAATATAACTCTAAAAATGTGAGATCCCAGTTTTCCCAAATGCTCTTCAATGATTTTTCCAGATAAGTTCACTGCTCCCTGTACTGAATCAATCTTTCACAGGCTCTGTTATGGTAATATAACAAGTTCTAAATGGGGCATTAAAAATTGGAACTGTACCTTCGACCAATGACAGGAACCAAAAAGTCTTTATGACTTCCTGTCTTTGTTTCTTTTTAAACAGAACCAGTGGGAAGTTAAGTGGTTTAAAATGCATGACAGGCAGACTGTCAGAGTGCTGATCAAAAGTTCCAGACAGAAGTGCATTCACAACTAGCTCTGAAAAGTTTCGATGACACAAGGAGTTCAACTTACAAACAATGTCCTCGTAAATATTGTCATCAGAGTAGGCATGGTAAAGGCCTGAGTGTCTATCCTCGCCCCCCGGCGTGCCCTGCTTCGCCGTCAGACGCGCCGCATCCTCATACTCAAAGGACTTCCTGTGGCGGGGAGGGAAGGGAAGGCAGTGAAAAAGACAGGCCTGGCTGCTGTCCTAAAGATAACCACCATACCATTGTTCACCCTATTGTCTTAGATTCAGTCAGTGTCCCACCACAAAATTCCTTATGTTGATATCAAACACAGCAAGAAAGCGTGTGATAAACTGTCGGGAAAGGAAATGGCTCAGCACATGGTACAAGAGGGTTTTTTTTTTCAAAACTTTAACAAGGAAAAAGATTATGACAGGACTGAGACAGAGATAGCATTTGGCAACATGACAATGTCAGGTGTTGTAGTGAAAATTAGGTCAAAGCGCAACTTTCCTCCACTAAAACCTTACATTACAATTGGACTAAGTTAAAAATAAGATACAGCTTTATTTAGTTGGAGCTGATTCACTATCACCTAGGTCTTCTTACAAGTTCAGTTCAAGTTTTAGTTACTTTTTTTGAACTGCACTTGACTTTTGTTGCTTTTGTAATGCACATTGAGTGCTGAAGCAGCGACTGTTACATGATTCACAGCTCAGTGTGATGTAATACCTAACCCCACGAAGGTATTTCATAACGTACAAGAATGAATGACAGCTGATGGCTTCCTCTGAAGTTGGTAAACAAGGAGCCCTGTAGAGCTACATAGGCCTGCTGTTTGGCAAGAAGGCAAGAGAAGTTATTGACACAAACCAAACAAGAAAAATGTCAATAACACTACTCAATAAAGTATAATAGCAACAATCTATGTATCATGTTTTTTTTTTAGTATTAGATGCAGTGTTTCCAGACTGGGCAACTTTTTACTTAATTAGGTGGGTAAAAACTGTTTGAGCATCTTGTAAATTTGGTCAGCTGCGTACCCTTTGGGCAAATTCCAGTTATACTCCATGACTGATAGTTGTTGACAAACAAAAAAAGTAATTCCCTTTAATTAAACTATGCTGAAACTGTGCTCTTCTTAAAATATCTTTCAATCAAAGCGCTGTGATAAAGGACTTTTCATAGAACACATGTGAGGTGTAACTCAACATTATCCAAAAGGCACAATATATTTTGTTTATGTAATTAGAATAATAGTAATAATAATAACTTATATAGCACCTTTCAAGAAACCCAAGGACGCTTTACACAACTGGATAAAAATGTAACACTAACGAGCAAACAAACAAACTGAACAGAGGTACAAAGATGAGTGACTGGCAGGGAGACAGAGTTATGTGAGGCTGTAGGCTGTGGTGAACAGATGGTGTTTGAGGAGTTTTTTGAACATGTCCAGAGATGAGATGTTTCGGATATTCGCAGGGAGCGTGTTCCAGAGGGTGGGCACTTTGACACTGAATCTGTCACTGTAACTGTGTAACTTTACTATTACTTCTGGGTTTGCCTATCACACTAACACAGCTATGTTTCTATCAGTTTTCTTCTTGCACTCATATTCACATACAACACACGAGGCTCTTTGCCAGTTTAAAGGAGAAAGATGCCCATTTTCAAAATGTGTATATATTATACCCAAGCAGCATCCTTCAGGGCAGATACCAATGCAGGAGTGGCAAAAACTGTACTTCCTCTAATTGCCACTTGAGGCCAGTTTCAGGAGCCAGTCACCCCTTGACACCCCATGTTAATAGGCCCAACTTTATAGCAAAGATGATAATTTTTACAGCTGAGTACAAAAAACAGCTTTGGTCTCTAGAGCTAATGAAAACTGTACAGGGGGTGAATTTTTTATTTTAAGTCAATCTTTTAGGTTAAATTTAGGCTCAAATTTAAATGTAATTAAGAGTGGGTAGTTTAAAGTGACAGGCCCTCTGTGGATAGTGTCTTTGGCTTTTCAATCGGACCCACCGTGCAATCCAAATATGGTCACTTCTAGCTCCAAACAAACAAGATGGCAACATCCAAAATGCCCAAGTCGAGGCCTCAAAATGTGAGTCCCTAAACCAATGGGTGATGTCACGGTAGCTACATCCATTATTCATACAGTCTATGGTTATTTCTGTGGTCTAAAACGGACCAAATATATAAGTTTGCATGAATATCTCTCTCCCAAATCAAACGCCAGAGTGCTGAAACTCAAATTTGCATGTCATCAAGTATAAAGTGTGGAGCAGCTCCACAGACAATGAATTGGGAAAGATTCATTGATACCCCTTTTCCACCAACATGGAAGCAGTTCCGCTTTGCTTCCCGCACCTAATTTTGCTCCAAGTTGAAGTTCCAACTTGGAAGCTGACGTTAACAGTGAACCATGATGATGTCAATGGGCGTGTCATATTCTAGTCTCATTGTGTGTTAATGAGAGTGGTCTCATTAATAGTTGCTCCATGCTTGTTTTTGGGTAAAACCAAAAACAAAAGTTCCCAGGTAATCAATACAATGTTTACTTCTGTTCAGAGCTAATTTGGTGGAAGAGGGGTATCCCAGCAATCAGGCAAATGTGTTTCCGTAATGAGAACCCAACAATAAAATAAAACACATTTTGGTATTTAAAAAAAAAGAAAAACATTCTGTGGGTCCATAAAATCAGGCTCCCATTCATTGTCTATGGAGCAGCTCAAGACTTTAAACGTCATTAAATCAAACATACAAATAAACTAGGGACGATAACAAAAAATTGATGATCAAATAATCGGTTATGGAGAATTAAATCAAACATGAGAAAGTTAATCGATCAATCAACAGGCTATGCAATGCTGTTAAATTGTATTCAATATGTTGCTGTGAGCTTTGATTGAGGGAAACACACAAGTGATTAGCAAAGTTTATGTTTTATAATAATTAATCAATCAATTGATAGTTAATTTTACCAATAATCAATTAAGGAAAGTGCTTTCAATTTGCAACCCCGAAATAAACAAATGATTTGTGACCACACAACAAAAATGTTCACAAATATTGACTTAACTTCCCTCCGACATGGAAATAACATATTGGTATTTTTAATTTAGGTGGTATTCCCCTTTAACTGAGAAGTAAACCTCATAGATATAGTTGCCAGTTGTTTTTTTACTGCATTTGCCAGTTTATTTAAGCACACTTAGCTAAAACTAATGGAGTTTCATAAAACAGTCCTGTGATAAATCCCACCTTTGGGGAGGTTATGATGTTCAGTTTTAGAGAGGTAATAATTAAACTGTATGGTCATTTTGGAGGACATGGTTTGTTTCTATTATTTTGTCCACCCCTTTTATATCAGTGAGGACAGACTAAAAACAGACACCCCTCTCAAAATCAATAATATTATGAGGCTGAATGTGTTTTTGTTATTTCACTTTTGAAGTGGAAGTTGTCTTTATTATACTCTGTCAACAACTCCTGGACAGTGTTTGGGTGATAATGACAGACACCACCAGGACATGTAAGTTACAGAAAGGTGCATTATTACAAGCCATGTCAACTATTAACCCCTCAGCCAAATGCATCTATGAGTTACAAGTTGTGTCTTGTTTTGCTTAGCCTTCAGTGAATGAGAGAGAGCAAGTGTGTGTGTGTGTGTGTGTGTGTGCGTGTTGATGATGACCCTGGACTGGTGGCTGATGAGGAACTAGGCTACATGCAGACAATAGAGAACAATGCTGCCAGATATCATGTGACATCCCACCTGGACTTCAGCCAACAATTAGACTCAGTATCCTCCACAAGATTGCCCTTAAAACACGGCTGATATTCAATAACATCTGAAACTGTGCGAGTCTAAAGCAGAACATTAAATGTTCATCTGAGACTTTTCCAGGGTTCCTGCAGCTCAAGGCAAGTTAGTCTTAACACTTTTAAGACATTTTTATTGCCGCTTGGAATAATATTTAAGACTAATTTTCTAATAGCCAAAGGGGACGAAGGACAATTTTGCCCAACTGTTTAGTATGACATAAAACAAAAAATCATAAAAGTATCATTTTGGTGTACCAACAGAACCGGGAAATAATTGATAGTTACGTCCTGTTTTCTTGGAGATTTTGTGTTTGTCGCGCTGCATGTAATATTACTTGGATTCCCATCATGACGTGTTTAAGACAAGGAATTTATTAAATTATTTAACAAAAAAATAGATGTTACCAATTATTTTGAGATTTTACAACATACCGTCAGAAAAAAAACAATTCATTAAATCCTACCTCCCATATCTGAGCATTTTTAAGACTTATGAAATATTATTTTGTCATTTTAATACCCATTCAGGCCTTATTTTTAGATTAATGAATACAATGCCTTTTATGACTTTTTAAAGGATCCACGGGAACCCTGTTTTCTTATTCCATAAGCAGGAGCACAAGAAGAAACACGTAGAGCACTGCAAGAAACTCCATCCCCTGTCGATTTAAAGAAAAAAAGTTTTTGTGCATTGACTCACCTGTTCTTTTTATGCCTCGAAATCCCATTAGTCTTTGCTTCAGGACATGGAGGAGGTGGAAAGCTGGGTGGTTGGGCTACCCTCCTGCTCCTCATATTGGAGCGGTTGATGTGAGGGGATCTGCTGTCCCATCGTACTGTGTTCCCCGTGTTGTTGTTGTTGGCTCCCTGATACTCGAATGTCCGCAGAGGTTTGGGAGGAGGCTGAGCTTCACCTGAACAACTCCTGCCTTTCTCCCAGAGCAGTCTGTCCCCCTCAAGCTTACGCCAGAAACCCCGAGAAGTATAGAAGTTTCCCGCGGGCATGTTGTCTTCTTGGTCATCAGTTGACAGAGGTAGAGGTTTAGAAGCTACTTCAATGCGATCTGTTTTTTGGTCGCCATTGGCACTGAGGATTTGTTTGGAGCTTGCAAGTGGTTTACTTCCTGGGGTTGCAAATCCAGTGGAAGATTTCTGCAGAGGTTCTGACTTCCTACCAACCAGACCGTGTCCAGTTTGTGCTGGGGATTCCCGAAAATCTAAGCCCAAACTCGTAGATTTGGAGAGGCTAGGTTTTACTTGAAGCCCCCCTCTCGATCCCTCATTGGAACACCCGTTGCCCAGGACATCACCAGACAGAGTTCGGGATACAGTTGGAGAATGCACCTTCACCCCTGCATCCTGGCTGCTGCCCTGCTGACTGCGACCCTCCCACTGCGAGATCTTCTCCCTGATGTTAATGCGCTGCTCGTGAGAAGGGGGCCTCCCTGACTGGCGACCCTGCCAAGCCACAGTGGCCCCTTTCTGCAGGCGATCAACTTCACCACCTCCTCGCCTGCCCTGCTCCAGCCTCAGAGCCAGCATGTTGAGAGGGGGCGAATGAATGCATCAGGGATTTCCTCACAAAGGCAGACAGGCAACGCCACGTAATCTGTTGTCAATAAATCCAGAAATGGTAAGTAAAAGCAGGAGCGCCACGACGTTTATGCTTATAACTGATCCTTTGTCTTTATGCGTCTTCTTGTGTCATTTCCTCCTCATGTCCTTTTAGAAACCACCTAAAAAGAAGACAAAAATTACCCATCAATCACAGCACTTAAAAACAAGTCCAGACAGCACACTGCAGGGTCAAAGGGATACTGAAGCAACACAGGAGTTACTTTTGAAAACAACACACATCTGAAGCCGTTTGCAGCTTGTAGGAAGAGATGCAGAGAAGGTCAGGAAAGACAGACTCCTGTCAAGGTCGTTTTCCCAAAATAAATATCCCGAAAGAAGAAGGAAAGACAGTGACAGGAACAAAGATACCGCAGATTTCTGCTGCTGTTGGTCTTAAACTGCCCTACCCTACTCTAGCCCCAGGGGAATTCTCTCTAGCTGTTGTCCTTAACCGCATGGCTGGCACAATACAAAATGCCAATGACACAGCAAAGCATTAAATCGAATTCAGTATTCTTGCAAAGCTGTCTTTCAAATGACATGGAAGAATGTGCAATTTAGTTGATTTCAAAAGAGCTTTAGAGGCAAGACACGCATTATTTTCAAGAAATGCATAAAGCGCCAGTGACAATTAGGTGAATCATGGAAGACATTTTAACCACACCTATTTACAAATTGTTATAAAACTTTCTCAGATGGTTTAGTTATTTATCAGATGCAAGATCAAAACATACAGGACTACAGACTCTGATTAGCTGATGCCTTTGAGCTAGGATTACAGTATAGAGTTATAATCTATGGTCTTGCTTCCTCTGATCAAATAATAGAGTTATAATCTATGGTCTTGCTTCCTCTGATCAAATACAAATACAATCACACACTGAGACTTGATCTAAAGTTCTGCAGCGGCATCCACCCTGACTCATATTCCCTGAGTCGACATCAATGCGGTCACTGTACACTCTCGCACAGCAGCTCCTGGCTTGCTGGAACCAAACCATTTGGACACGTTGCACATTAGGACCGGGGCTGAGAGAATGTGGAGAAGGGGAGACATGGTAAAATTCCACTGCACAGCTCATGATCATAATAACTTCTATGAGCTGCATTCCTGCAGAGCTGTACAAGAAAAGGAGGGGGGGGTCGGGGAATAAATTTAACTAGAGACAGTCGGTCAGTCAGTCTCGCAAGTGACGCCTTTGTTTGGTTTGACCTAAATCAAATGTATTTGTGCACTGGAATGCTCCTCGATCATTGCCAGACCCACGCAATGACAATGCGACTCCCGAACTGACCCACTTGCATTATTTGTCTGTGTGCGGTATGTCGTACAGGAAGGCATGAGTTGCACTTCCTGAACTGCAGGAAGAAGGATCAGCAGCCTGTCCATAATTATGGTGCAGAGAGATTTGCGCCCAGTTTAAACCGCTGATTTGAGCTATGTTTGGATCATCTATATTCAAACCTTGTAATGGTAAACAAACATCATCTCTGAAACACAGTAAATCCAGAAATATATCAGCTACTCGCCAGTTACAGTAAGATTTGCAAACATGTCTAAAAGTGTCCTCTTTCCCATGGCATACAGGTTCAATCAAATGTTGTATTTGCCAGTGAGGCCCTCCACAAGGTGCTGTGATATCAAATGACAAAGCCAGAGGGCCAAAATGAACTTCACTGACATTTATGAGGCTGTCAACTTAACTACAGGAAAGTATCCTTGTATTTTCTAGCGAAACTCACTGACTCATATACGTAGACACCAGACAGGAGGCCCATAAAAGCTAGAGTACCCCGTCATCACTTGGCAGCTAAATCAAACCTAATTGCACCTTCAAAACCACCACAAAACACCCTCCCATAGAAGCGTGGCATGACACAACATGTTGTAGGTGAGGTATTGTATGGCATGTGGCTTACCGTCAACACTGACAGTTGAAGCTGTAATAAAAGAAAATGTGGGTTTGTTAAATGCCAGCTAAAAGGACACACCAAGATTAAGTGCCTGAAAATGACTGATCCATCACCAGCAACCAGAACAGTTTGCGTGAGACCAAACATTCATTTTGACAGTGCCAGCGAAAGAGTGATACTCCACTTAAACACAACTTCCATCATTTCTTGTCATGTTTTGTGGATAACACTGTGCTACAAACAAATTCTCTCCTAAAGTCATACTTAGACAGCTATAATGTCAGAACATCTGCACAATTTTTTTGTTGGTAAACTGAAGAGCTTTAGCACAAAATTAATGCAAATAATTTCATCAACAGTGTTCCAGGTGCTGATCCGGCCCCTTTTCTCTGAGGGGATTCATCTCAGATGCTTTCAGTTGAAGTCAGCTAATTATTAACTCAGCTGTTTATCCTAAACTTGGCAACACCTGCAGAAGATTTCCATATCATAGCTGCATGAGGTTCAGTGACCTCTGAGACATGAATTGGTTGTTTAATTCCTAGTAGACACACTGCTGTTTAACGTGTGTAGATAATCAATGGCTTAACTACAGTATAATGTGGATGAATTCAGGAGGAGAAAAAACGTGTCCTTGTTCTCTGTTACAAGAGGACGAAGAGAAGCAACAGCCCTTGCCAAACTCCATTCAAAGGTGTATAAATTTAATATGTTCCTCCTTATTTCAAAGCCTCACTACCATAAAAAATAACCACAAACACCCCCGATTCATTGAAATCTAATTTCTAAATCGGCCTCATTAAAAGGTCAAAATAACCAAAAGTTAAAAGTTAAATGGTTTTTACGGCTCACTTCCTACCAACAAGTTTAAGAAAGCCTAACTTTTCCAGCTGTGCACTGGAGGAGAAATACAGAACTGCGGATAACATACCATTTTCGTTAGCCTGCCTCTCTCTGATTCTGATTATTTTGCACAAAAAAGCACCTTTAAATTATTGGTGGGATGCCGAATTAACAACAGGACTTATCGAGACAGAAATATGTTTGATAACATTGCTTATATTAACATATAACGCAACTGTTGTAAAATATATAGCCATGCTAGCACATTTTTTACAAACAGCGACTCGCGTTAACTGAGTTATGTTAAATTACTGCATGCAGCAAATTAGGTCAACTTATGTTGTGCTTTCTAGCGTTAACGGCAGTCGAGAAGAGTTGTGTGATAAAATATTAGAACAATACACCCACCGTAACCCTACATGGGAAAATGCATAAATTAAGTCTCGTGACTTACCCCTTGTAGTTTCCAATGACGAGTAAAACTCACGTCCTTTCCTCATTTTCTTTTCGATAAACTGAAAAACAAAAATTAAATCCGAGTAACGTTGCACTCGCTCGCATCGTTCAAACCTCAAACCCAGAGAGGTTAGCCGTCTGAATAAGTCCAGGCGTTGGAAACACACAGCCTCTTGTGCGTTACATTTTTTTAAAGAAAGTTTCTTAAAATACACTTTAAAGAGGCATAAAACGCGTCCGCTTTACTTATAGTTAAAAGCAACAACAAAGAAAGTGTCCATAAACCAGAGAAAAGTAAAACACAGCTCTCCTCGCCGTCCCCCTCAGGACAGTTACCACAAGTGGAAAGTCAGCCAGAACCGGCTTAGATGACTTCCGGTTGCAACTTTCAAAATAAAATATTCAATTTAGTAAAATCCTCGATTTAGTTTTCTCAACTTTCGAAGAAAAATTTGTTATTCTGGTTTAATGGCTTAATATGTGTTTATTCTATCTAGGCAAATAATTTGACACTGAAGTCTGGAAACACCCAAATTCCCATTTTAAATGAAAAAAAAACAACTAATGTAATCATGTTACTAGGGTAACATTTATGCTATGTGGAGTATGTATAAGTGTATTTATGACTAAAGAATTAATGATACTAAACTGCAAGCTTGCTTGAAATGCATCCAAACCCAAACAGCCCTCTGTTTTCTTAAATTTCTTCCCCGCCTCTCGCTTTTCTTTTCCACTTCCCCTTGTCTTCTTCTCATTTTCAGTTTAGGTACTGTTTATTTATTTATTTATTTATTTTGTCCCATTATACTTATCTGTGCCCTTTTATGTTTAGCAAATAGGTAACATCTGTCCATCTGTTGTACATCTGGATTTGTTAGTGTTTCCATATTGTCTACATGTCTTTGCGCTGCTTGGTGAATAAAGAGGGTAAAAGAGAAGGAGAGAGGGAAGGAAGCAGAAATACATGTGCACATTAAGGTGGCTCAGTGAGTAATTGTATAGAATATATATAAATTAAAGTCTACAGTGTCAGAGCTGGGAGTTTGACAATCGTTAGTTTTTAAATTTGTTTGTTATTTGAGGCAATATCGGCACCACGTTGTCCCACACTTACCTGCACACCTAAATTTCCCACTTGTTTTCTACAAATAAATGTCTTTTATTATTTTTATTATTATTATTATTTTTTTTTTTTTTACAGACAGATACTTTAACTCTCTAGGTAAATGGCTTAACTTCCGCTTTCACTGTGTGTATTTCTGCGCAGCTTGACGCAGCTGTGACTGTGAGAAAGTTTGGTTGAATCCTCCCGATTCAAGAGGGACGACGTCATCTCATCAACTCCAGCAGCTGTCATCGATGAATAAATGCTGTTGTCTTCAAGTGTCCTGGGAAAATTGGACACTCTTTTATGAGCCTCACCTGCGAGACTCCACGAGTTGATTAATATGACTGGGACTCTATTTTCATTTAGAAAGTAATGAGATGTGATGTTTTGGTGCAGGAAAGTGATGGACAGCGTTGAAACTGTAGTGAAAATTTTATTGCTAAGTGATGTCATCATTTCAAACTAACAATATATCTAACTCCAGAGTCAAAGTCCAGTAAATGTCTATTTTGCAGCAGTTTTTTGGAACTAATTTAAAGAATCTATGCAGTGGAGCTGAGTTCATTTTACATATTTATTCCGTTATTTCAGACTAACCACAAAACTAGAGGCTATAGGGCATATTTGACTTGGACTCCCCTGTAATTTTGTTCTTTTGGCTTTCAAAGCATAGCTCTTTATATACAGACTATGTTTCAAAGAGATCCTAGACTTCATCATAGATCAAGGCTGAATGTGACTTTAATCCACCTTAGATATAGCTAATGTTGACTTTTCCATCCCAGTTTAGATTTTCAATAACAGGAGGGGTGTGTCTTCATGGAGAATGGCAGACATCATGGAGGCTCTGTCAATAACTAATGGTGCAAGTGATGCATTATGCAACAACTCAAATGTATAACTTCATGACTGATGCACATTTCCTCTTTGTTCTGCTGATGCAGCTAAACTTCTAAAAGAAATAACAGCCATCAGAAAACAAGGTGTGGTACACAGTGTGTAAAAGAAACAAGGCACCAAATAAAAGTGCATACTAAAGTCGCATTAACAACTTGCAGGTCAGAGCTTATGAGAAACATCTGACGGCAGCAGTAGCTCAGCCAAGTCCCGAAATCAACACAAATATACAAGATCTTGCTGTCAAGTTAAGAAAAAATAAAATGAAAATTAACTATACAATCAACTCCAAATTTGCGCTAAGATTATCAGCCAACTGGTGGCACAATTCTTTCAGACAGCCCGCAAAAAGAGCATGCTCTATCTTTCTTGCAGCATTTTTACTGACCCCTGGGATGTTCTACACAAAGAGTACCAACTTTTGCCCTCCTACAGGCAATTCAGAGTCCCTTAATTTAAATAAAACAGGCAGAACAATTTTTTCATACATCATTTTATCCTGTTGTTAAACTAAAATCAGTATACTTGAATTTAAGATCTGAATCTGAGGATATTATGTGATGTGTTCCATGGTCATGACTGTTTGTCATGCTTTTATGGGCATGGACGAAATTTTGATTTTAGAGGTGGGGGGGACACAAGTATTTTTAATAAAACACGCACACACACACACACGCGCGCGCGCACACACACACACCACACAGAGGCACGCCGCACGCACACACGCGATTCACAACATAGACAGCACATGGACATAAATTAAACATTAGTGTAAATGAAATCTCTAATATTACAATCCGTCTTGCTGACGTGACCCAGGCAGAACAAACGTCCAACATGATGTTCAACAACTTAGCCTACAGGCAGCAGCAGATTACCGGGAAGCTCGAGTCGGGAGCTCCTGTCTCGGGCAACTAGCAAACCAGTATACAAATCCTGGCGGTTTACAACCTGATTGAGTGACAGGGGGGGACGGCCAATCACACAGAAACGGCAGAGCCAATCGAGGAGTGTGTGGGCGGTCTAAACAGGCTTCAGCTTTAGCGGCCGTTTTCCGCTTGGTCCTAGTGCCTGACGCGTCTTAATATAGTGTAACACTTTTTGGACGGTAAAAACTGCAGGGGACAAAAACGGCGTTTTGAAAAAGTGCAGGGGACATGTCCCCTGCGCCCCCCCCCTAAAATTACGTCCGTGTTTACGGGTATGTGCTGTTTGTGTAATTGTATGTCTATTTGTGTATGAAGTTCTAGAGCAGAGCTGTCTCAGGACGCAAAACAAATTTAAGTGTAAACTGACAATAAAGTTGTATCTCATCGCATGGCATCGTATCGTATCGTATCGTATCGTATCGTATCGTATCGTATCGTATCGTATCGTATCGTATCGTATCGTATCGTATCGCAATCGTAATCATATCGTAATATTGCAACATAATACCAATTTAACTGTGATATGCATTGATGGGGCAATTACTGCACAAAGACACTTGTTATTTCACATTTTATTTCCTTTCATTCTCATACATGATGTTTCCCATACATAACACACATACTGAAATGTACAAGTCAACTGGACAATGTGTGTAGATGACACAGAGAACATCAGTGTGTCAGAAGGTCATTTCTTTAAGATTGAATTGATCAAGAGTTACTGTGAAAAACAAATGTAGAAACTTTTCTACCTCACCACAGAGATGTATTTGAGTGGGCGCAAGTCAGAGTGGTCACTCAGACTTAATGCCCTCCTTGATGAGGTTGAGCTCGTAGCACAGGGTCTCGTAGCGATATGCCATACGGATCTGAGCCACATTGGTCTTACGGATGTCGTTGCCCGCAGGACCTTCCTTCAGGTAGTCGGTACCCAGGTAGTGGGCCTTTTCCTGGAACACAGGAGAAAACCACACGTATCTTTCGGTGCAAGAATAAAATCACCTCAATGTTGATCATCATGTGTAATCTCTTTAATTTAATGGCAGCCTGTATGATGTAAGGACAGAATCTGTCATTCAGAGGATTTGACATGAAGCTTTTAAGTGGAGAAACACCTCGAAGTTACTGTTTTGCATTAAGAGTGTAGCTAATATAAAAAAACAGATACCTTTTACAGGCTTATTTATTAATTGTGTTAAAAATTCAACACATAGGTATGTTTACTTTGGTTTATAATCACCTGAAAATAAGAATGGTGTGGGTTTTTTTACAATAGATTGAGCCGTTTATATGTACAAAGGGACCGGTCCTCGCTCAGAAGTTAAAGATGGCCGCCCGGCTTTTGCAGTGGCGTGCCGACTCAGCGTTATCCAGGTGCTCGTGTTGCATTGCCATTTTGATATGGTAGTACAGAATGGACAAACGAAACACTGGCTCTAGATAGGCCATTTGCATTTTCATGTCAGCCACTATAGTTAGCAGCCCTTCCATGACAGGCCAAACAGCTTTGGAAAAACATTGATTTTTAACATGGGCCTGCTTTATTCAGTGTTTTGCCAGTTTAAAACCCTGGGTCTGTTTGTTCAGGAGAGGAGGACACCTCTAAGGATAATTCGGCTTCCAGTAAAAACTTCCTGAACACCTGGATCTTAAGTTATCTGAGAAAAGAGGTGAGAAAACATTAGCAGGCTAGGTTAGTGATCCATCTGCAACAAGCTGAACAGTGTCAGAGAAACACTGATTTTTAACATAAAACTGCTTTATTCAGTGTTTGTACCAGTTTTAATCACCTGATCCGTTTGTTTGGAGATGAAGAGCCTGTGGATAATTCAGGTAAAAACCTCTTGAAAAAACACTAAGGGAATTCTAACAGGGAGTTTATGCTTGGCACACAGGGGAAGTTTCAGCTGGTTGCAATGTGCAATTGTCTCAGCTGGATGCCACTAAATCCTATGCACTGCTCCTTTAACACTCTCCATCAGGTGTGTTACCTCATGAGACAGGGCGCTCTGCAGAACACTGTTCCTGGAGATCTCACACATGTCGCAGGTACTGAGCTTGAAGACCTGGGCAGCGATGGCGTACTCTTCCATCAGGGGTTCCTGTGAACAAAGACCAGAACTAACAACAGCTGTAGTACGTAATGTTTGCTAATGTAATGTAGCATTTTTAAGAGGTAATTGTTTGCAAAGTAAGAACAATTTACATTATTTAACAGCTAGTTTTACACACATCTGCATGCTCTCTATATATGGCTTAAACCTGTTCTTAAGATATATGCTCATTCAATGCATTTTTTACTCTATTGTTGTTGCTGTAAGTGTGCTGTAAATGACTTTGCCCGTATGATGTGACTACAAACACTAAAATGCATTCACCCATAGATGTACCCCATACAATACTTATTATACACAGCACAGTATGTGCCATTGTCTCCTCCCTCCATGTGCTCAGACCTTGGTGTAGTGGAACTGCATGGGGTCGTCAGTGGACAGAGACACCACCAGGCCTTTCTTGTGGAACTCCAGCAGCGGGTTCTTGGCATACTCCAGGAACAGGCTGTTGTTGCTGAGAGGGGACATGGCAATGGGGATCTGAGCCAGGAAGTACAGGTACTGCAGCAC
The DNA here is from genome assembly GCF_026936395.1 of Plectropomus leopardus. NCBI lineage: Eukaryota > Metazoa > Chordata > Actinopteri > Perciformes > Serranidae > Plectropomus > Plectropomus leopardus. Next base: position 32,347,415 of record NC_142184.1, on the reverse strand, counting down.
AGGACCCTGTGGTGGAAGATTGATTGATTAAATCAGTTTACAAGATCTAGTTCAGACGTCATTGGTGTAGTGTGCACTTGTACCTGCAAATAAAAACATTAAATAATCAGGGAAGTTTTATTTTGATGAACGCACAACGCAACTGATGAAGGTGGTAGCAGTAACCTCAGAAGCAATGATTGCAATCTGCTATAAAATGGAAAGACGAATAAGCTATGCACAGTCAAGGGAGGAAGTACCATGACATTTCCTTAAGTCGATGCACAAAAGGTAAAAATTAGTGCATAAAAAATCACTACAATGCAGACATGAAGTGTTTGATGCTTAATTTTTTTCTTAATACCTTTCTTAATATTTGTCCCACCAAATATTGAACTGAAACTGAACTGTGGTGGAATAAATATTCAGATCTAGCGATGCCACAGTGTGAAAATACTCCTGCATTTGAAATCTCATTTTAGTAAAATTACAAAAGTGTGACCATCAAAATATTATTAAAGAACCGAAATTAAAAGTATAACTTATGCAGAATGTCCCATTTCTGAATAACATATTTAATTGTATAATAATTATTGATGCAGCCATGTGTTCATCATTTTAATGTTACAGCTGGCAAAGGTGGAACAAACTTTAATGACTATTCACTGCCGGGTAGTTTGATCTACATAACTTATGAGTGGATTTATATTTTGTATTGATAATCTAAATCTATATATAATAGCTATAAAAGCTAAAGCTGTTAGACTGTAGTGGAGTCAACAGTGCAACACTTCTCTCTGAGATGTAGAGGAGTAGCAGTTTAAAGTAGGGTCATGGTAAAGTAAAGTCCAAATACTCAAAATTGTAATCAAGTCGAGTGCTTGAGTAATTGTACTCAGTTACATTCAACCACTGAACAAAACTACACCATTGCTTGACAGTTGATATTATTTGTTAAGCCCTGGCATTTCGACTGGTTTTATTTTTGATAGCAAAGACGGCAAAATTACTTGTCCGGCAATAAGTTACATAACAACTGAAAGATTACACCAAGGATGAATCTCAGCTCTGACAGTGCACTTGGAATCCCAGTATGACCTGCACAGTAGACTAAATATCCCCTTACAAACCCTCAGTTGAAGAAGTAATTCACTGGTGGAAAAATGGCCTATAAAGGGAAAAAAAGTCTTTCTAGTAAAAAGAGGCAAATACTAATAGAAAGTGGTGCTACATGACCAGAGAAAACAAAGCAAAATGAAAGCTTTTGCTTTAAAAGTAGAAAACCAACCACAATGCACTACTTGTGCACAAATAGTGGTGGACGACTGGCAAAACATGTTCTCAAATTACAATTTAGATGAGTTATAATTGTTTCTAAAAAAAAAATTGAGGTAAGAAATAGTCAGCTAAATAACAGAAATTTGATTTATACCCAATCAGCACTGCCTGGTTTCACCGTGATTGGATTTCACTCCAATCACTTTGATGGTTTGAGAGAGAGAGAGAAAGGAACAGGTCTGTCTCTAGATCTGCTTCTATACCTTTTTGTGTCCACGGTGGCACCATAGGGGGTGGGCAATACAAAAATGTGGAAGTACAGCCTGTAGTTCAGAGTCAGTTCATCTAGCAAACTATCTCTTTAAAGATTGCTGCAATAACTCACTAGCAATAACTATAGCTTTAAGGCCTGGAGAGGAGAGCAGTACAACATATAAAAGAAGATCAAACATCCACTTCTGTCCAGATTTCAAACACTGGGTCTAAAAAGGATTTCCTAACTGTGGGACCTTTTGGAGAATGGGGTCCTAGTGACCTTTAATCAGATAATTACAAAAAAAGATAAATCCAGAAAGAATATCCTTTTAGATAAGAGATTATGCCACGAAAAAATGTCCTTGTTAATTACTTTTAATGCCTGCAAACGTAAGTCTTTTGTACTATTTTGTATGCAGGAGCTTGGACAGAAATTACAAAGGGTGTAGAGATTACAGAAGATGTGTTGAAAGATTATTGGAAAAACGCAAAGTACAAAACACAAGCATTACAACTCCAAATACTACACAGAGTGCATTCATCGCCTGAGCATCTTTTCAAATTTAGTGCCAGTGACTCTCCATCGTGCCTTAAATGAAAAAAAAACATAATACTGGCAGCCTTACACGTCTATGGCACACATAAAAATATTCTGGGAAAAGGTCCTGCATTAAATTCCAGAACATGCTGGGAACTGAACTTGAATTCAAATTCCAGTGAGTCTTCTCCCTTTTATTCCTAGTGTGTACGTCATTGATGACCATCACAGAAATTTGTCTTTCCGTCCAAGGAAAACTTTATTACTTTAGTGGATCACTGGATCTCCTGCAGAGCTTTTACAGAGCACTGACCTTCTTGAGGTTGAGGCCGTGAGAGATGTTGTCGGCAGTCATGAAGGCAGCCAGCAGATGGGTGATGGCACCGGCCTCGCCGCAGTGAGGCCTGAACGTGAATGTGTTCATCCCCCTCTGTCTGGAAAGCAGAAGATTGATAAATATTATACAATGGAAAGGACACATATTCTTATATATTGTCCTGTTACTGTAAAATATGCAGTCACTTTGAATATTTACAAAGAAGAAATTGACAAACTAAAAAAACAGAAAACATTAAAGTTCCCCCCGAACACAGTTTTAAGTATGTAAAAACTCTAAGATTACAAAATACTTGAAGATTAATGTTTTGTGTAGTATGGTTTTCCTACTAAAAAGTAGGGCTTGACTGATTATCAGCCTGGCCGATCATTTATGTTGGTATTTTATTTCACTGACTGCCGATAGAATTAATTGATTACAAAGTGCAAAGAAAGTGTCAGCATGGGAAGAAATTCAAATTCACTTTCACAGACTTGCTGTTAAGTGATGTCACCCTTGTTTATTTATTTTATCATTCTTCCTCTATTGATTTTGCTGCTCTTACTCTATTCATCTTTATCCTTCTTTTGTCCTGTTCTTACCATCTTGTCATGTTTTAATTTATTTACTTGTTCATCTATCTCTTATTCATCTGTTTTTATCTTCTTATCTTAGTTTTATCCCCACTGATGTGATGTCATCTTCTTATATTATTTCCGCTTTTTTATAAATCATCTTTTATTGCATTTATTCTCTATTTTCTAAAGCTTTATTCATTTAGTACTTTGACTGCCTTTCGAGATCTGTCTGTTTTATTACACTTATTGCTATTTGCTTTACCCTTGTTGACTTTTTGTTCTTGCCTTTATGTTCTCTGTTTGGCATGTCTGTTGGTGTTTATTTTACTATTCCCTGAGTTCCTGCCTTTGCTTTGTCTCTCAAAACACTTTGTAAACAATTGTTTTTAAAGGTGCCATATGAATAAAGTAATTATTATTATTATTTTATTTTATTTTTTTAATCACTTCTGGGGTAAGCTATCTATCTTGCCTGGGGTGTCTTTGAATCTCAGACTTCAGAGAAGTGCAGAGATATCACCCCCTTCAGTAGAGGAATGTGAATACGCTTCTCTCATGTCAAATTTTGTACAAATACAAGTACGTTAAGTCAAAGCCAGACATTTTAGGGGAAGAAACAGCAGAAAAAGTGGAGGGGATCTTTAAGTAATCATATTTCTGCACTACTAATACTTAAAAAAGACAAAAGTGTATGTATGGAGACTGACCTGCGGAGCTGGTTGAGCACAGCGATGTTGGCGTACATATAGTAGATGTAGTAGGTGTAGGAGGGGTTCTTGGTGATGTCCCACTCTTCTGGTTTGGGGCTCTTAGTGGAGAACATGTGACCACTGTGCTTGGACTCATCGTCCACGCTGTCGAAGCCTGTCACCTAGCAACCAGGAGGCAAACGGTTAAGAATTAGACAGTTAACCCTTTGAAACCTGAGCAATTTGGATGACTTCTGTCAAAAACATGGAAAGAAATAATGGGCAGCAAAAAAAGAAATTACCCACAAAATAAGCAAAAAAAAAAATAATAATGAAATAAATAAGAAAGTACAAGAAAATTACCTGAAAATTATTTTTTCAAACAAACAAACAAACAAAAATGAAAGTAAAATAAAAAACAAACAAACAACTAGTAATGTGTAATTGTGTTAATTATAGTTTTTGTTTTCCTCTAGCTTTTTGGAAAATAATTTTCTAAATCTACTATTTTTTTTTTAATTTGAAACATTTCTTACCAAGTTGCTCATTGCCTTTTGTTCTCATGTTTTTGAAAGAAATTGCATCACTTTGCTCATGGTTCAAAGGGTGAAAAGCAGCCCAAGAGAAGTGATGTCGCTCCAGGTCTCAAAGGGTAAACAGAGGGGCTCTCAGACAAATTAACTTATTTTTTAGGTGATTCTGGGGTTTTGAATTCTTAGATAAAGATAACAGTTAAAAACTGGTTGTATTTTTTGTGACTGACTACATTTCAGAAGACATTTGTGGTCTTTCAGTTTGCTGTCCACTCGTCTGGTCTGTCATCTCTTGTTACCTGTGAGTGCTTTTTGTGTCTGTTTCTGACTCACATGCTGGAGGAAGATGCTGAGTTCTGGGTTGGAGTGAGGGTTGATGGTGGCCTCGAACACAGGAAGGAAGATGTTCTCCAGCATCTTGCCAAAGTGGGGCACAAAGTTCCTGCCTCTGAAGATGTCGCTAAAATAGAAGAGGAACAAAACACATTCATTTAAATATAAATATCAGATAACATCATACAATAGGAAAAGCACAATTTATTATTTATCGTCAAAAGTATAAATAATTCCCCATCTGTCTCACAAACTGCATAAAAGAAAGACTTGTAAACTTACTAGATTCTGGGTACTTGGATCATCCATTTGAGGTTTGGGGAGTAGACTCTGTTCTTGACGAACCAGCTGGACAGCTTGGTCCACTCGTTGGGGTTGCAGCCGTAGATGGACAGACGAGGCTCAGCAAACTGATACTTGGCATCCTCTAGGTCACTGGCTACTTCCTGGTTTACACAAAGGTCAAATCAGGCTCAGAATGCATGACTTTAACAGACGACTTAAATCTGGGGAATTAGCAGGCTGCTAAAGGGACAAAAGAAAGTTGTACAATATCTCCCTCTAGGATTTTTCAGTTTTTCTAAAGATTTTTTTCTGTGATTCTTATCTGTTCTTTTTATAAAGAAACTGACCTTGATGATTGTGGCAAAGTACTCTCCACCGATGTGGTTCTCTGTCTTCAGGTACAGGTCACGCAGCTCACTGGCTCCTACAGGGTTGTACTTGGCGTTGAACTTATCAAAACGCTGGAAGGTTTGTCTTCCCTTCAGAGAGACAGCAAAGAGACAAGAAAGTTACGGTAATAGATCTGTGTTAGTATTATTTGTGTAAGGAGAACAACGATCCATGTGTAAATGTGCAACCTGTAAATATAAAACACCTATGACAAATACAAAAAAAATCAAAAAATTTAAAAAAATAAAAATAAATAAATAAAAAGACTCTGTGCATAAAATGCAAATCTGCAAGTGTAAAATTGAGATTCAAAAATAAAAACTGGATTCACAAATATGTGTTTCAAAGTTGTAAATGTCAGGAAGATATTTACAACTGTTTTTCAGTCATTTGTTAATCAGTTCAGTGTATTCACATACATATTTTATTTGTGTAATTTTTGTGTCTATTTTTAAACCCCATTTTAAATAGAGTTTTGGGCTCACTAATCTTTTTTGTGGAAGGTGTTTTATATTTACAGATTACACATTTACACACAGATTGTTGATCTGTTAACACAAATAATACTGAAACTAATCTATCTCCATAGCAGGCTGACTGACTGAGCAACAATGTGGATTAATTTATTCCAAAAAATAAATGGATAAATTGCAATAATGGCGGTTTTTGGAGAGACAAAAATAAAAATGGTCTCTTTTCTTTAAGAAGTCATTATCCACAGAGTGGATAAGGAAATCAAAATCTAAATATGCTCTTAGAATGATTAAATTGTGGCTTTTTAATGTAATATATGTATTATATAATCTATAATTACATAAATTTAACAAATTACGACAAGAAAATACAGGAATCTTAAAATAAAACCTTTGATAGCTGTTCTCAGCTACATTTTGATGTCTGAAATCTTCATTAGGTGTACTTATAAAAATAAAAACAATACTAGAGGCTATGACTTGGATGCACTCTAACACAATCATTAAATGGTAATGACATGGCAATTTCTCATGTCCCCTTTACATTTCAGTTTGCAGCTATGCATTTTAATTATTGTGTTCACTTCTAAAGCCACCAGTGTTCCAACATTTTATTTACGCACAGCGTGCACGTCCAGGGAGTCCACAGTGAGGTCATAAGGATGCAGGTTAAGGGTCTCAAAGAGCTCCTTCATGGTGACCTCTCTCCCTTTCAGGTTATGCACAACACGGTCAGCGTCCACGCGGTACATCTTCTTGATGAAGCGCAGCAGGTGCTTCTGGTTCATGCAGGCGGCAGCGTGGATGTGGGTGTCCACCTGGAATGACAGAGAGTGGATCACTGAGGTTTGAGGTTTATATGTTGTAATACATTTGCTTGGTCACAAGAGGGAGCCAAAGACACACAGGTGCATGGCAGCTTGTGTTGAGGATGTCAGCAAATAACTAGTGGAAATAGTGGAAACAGTGGAAATAGTGTAAAATGTATAGAATCACCATTTGTGTACATGTGAGTATGAACATAATGAGTTTCGTGTGACACAAAGCCACTTACATTTCTAACATCTACAGTCAGTATATCACCTCCATTAAAGGTCAGCATAAAGAGTTTTACATCAGTCAGCGGAGGAAAAATGCAAAGACTCCACTGTAATTTACAGTTTCCCTTCATCTTAAATCTCAGTACATCAATTACAGGACATGAATTTTGAAGTTTAAGGGTGATTTAGACTTATTTTTGTGCAGCCTTTCAGTCCATTGTAAATATTTTTCATAGCTACCTTTCTGCAGTTGTAGAAGTCCCTGTGGGGGTTCATCTTCAGCTCCCTCAGCTCCTCCATCTCATTCAGCATCTCGTGCACGTTGAACTTGGACATGAGGAACTTAAGACGGCGATGAGTGTAAGTCTTACTGCAAAACAAAGAGAAGCACAGTAAAACCCCACTGACACTGACTCTTATCCCGACTCACTCCTGACATGATGTGTTACATTAATGCAAATACTGCCATCTATATTATCACTTATCTTCCAACATATTTTTGTGATATTTTGACATATTTTTGACATCCCCTGGGCAATAATTTCCACATGTGTAATGCCCATAGCCCATCAAGAAATAATATGACAGCCAGCTGGTGACAAATGATCTTGTATTACAGTTCAATGGTCAGTGAGAAATAAGCAATGCAGTATCTTGGTTCATATTTATCAACACTGCTTAGGTTTGCAGTTTAACCTCATTTAACTTCAGCCTCGGTTTTCACAAAACAGAAAACAGTATGGCGCCTACCTCCTGATCAAAAATTCTCAAATTACAGCTAAACAGAGCATTAAAATATTTACATTTTAGTCAAGAAATAAGCAGAGCAGTAACAGAATCTGGGTTTATGTTTGATCAACACTGCCTAATTTTACTGTTCTCTCTTTGCGTCTACAATCTTTACATCTGTAGAATGAGGAAATACAATCTGTAGCTCACTCAACAGGCCAAGAGACCTGATCCATCCAATGATGCAAATGTGCAAGGAGATCTGAGCACTGGCCAGATGGAGGGAAGTTTACCACAGTTCATTTACACATACTACCCACACTGTTAAAATACAAAGCTGGTTAAAAATCTGCAAAGTATCCTTTTAAGACATGAGGTGAGGTAATAGCTGTCACACAGCAGATATATATTTCATCAGTGTTTATAACAGGAAAATGTTGATGTGAAGCGTGTTGTTACTGTAAGTTATTTTGACAGGGTTGTTAACCCCCAGGGTTAACAGCTAGCGTCATCCACCTGACATCATTTTAAAGATCTGGGTCATATGAAATTGGATATGGGTAAAATCATGGCGGGACCAAGGAGATAACTGAGATATTTCAACTCTAAAATTAGAAACAAAGTAATTAACCCTTTTAGAAGGACTTACGTTGGGCCCTGTGCAATGAGAGCGATGAGGAAGTTCATGTCGTCGATGAAGGTGTTGTAGTCTGGGCAGGGCAGGTCTTTGGGCTGGTGTTTGTCAGCAGCTGCAGCGTCATTGTACACATAGATGAGACCGTCCTTCATACGAGCAACATATCCCAGGTCTTTTTGCAGGTTCTTGGTGTCAAAGGGGTCGTCACCGTTCTTTGGAGGAGATGTGAAGACTGACGGATGGATGCAATATACAAATTAATCATTAATGATACTTGGTGGTAAAGACAGCATCTTACATAAGCTCATTTATTTAGATTCCCAGGTCCAACACTCTTTTGAGCCTCAACTCCCTTTCTCTCCTCACCTGGCTGCACCTGATCTTCAATCTTGAAGGTCTCTCCCTCAATCTCACGCAGGTACTGTGAGGCCGTCCGTGGGAAGCGCTGGTAGGCCAGTCTCATGTACTTCTCCCTGATGGTCAAAGCACGGTACAGACTCTTGCAGGACAGCTCAAAGTCATCCATGGTCACCTGAGTAACAGATATAAAAGATTACAGATTTGGGGCAAAAATTGCAGCATTACAATGATGGGCATATCTTTCAAAAACAAGATGAACCACCGGCTCTCAACTCATACAAAAGTGATGATTTATATTTGATTGATGGAAGGAGAAGCTTCATTGTTAAAAACCTTTTCAAAACCTTTTCAAAATGTGCTCTCTGTGATATTATGCAGATATTATGTTATTTTGTCAGTATACCCGGGATCTGTTTTTAAAAACAACATAATGGCTAAAGCAGAAATAACAATCAGCCTCTCAAAAAGGTTCCTCTCGCTGTAAATGTCAGACCCACAGTCATGAAACTTAAATCCTGGCCTGCTCTCAGATGACCTCTATTCATGGACCTCTGTTAGTGGGAGGGACGCTGGGAGGTCACTGACCCACATATGGTTACTGAAGTGCAAAGTCTGCATCCATGTCAACTTGACCCAGGTCTAGTTTTGGAAGCTTTCATAACATGATACTTATTTGTCGTGTTAAACTGCTTCATTCGGTGTTTTTAAATCCCTGAATCTGTTTGTTCTGGAGAGAAAGAGAACACTGCAGATATTTCAGCTCTCTGTAAAAACTTCCTGAACAATGAACACTGAAGGAATGCTAACTGGGAGAAGTTTTAGCTTTTCACAATCTGCAATTCTCACCGTCAGATGCCAATAAATCCCCCTTAACCTTACATACTGGATATTTAAGTCAAGTTGACTTAAATTCCTTGTTCAGTAAGTGATTTGAAATGATAAATTAATTAATGTGCAGACTTTCCACTTAAGGAAACAAATTAAGTTTCTAAAGAAAATGGTTAGCATAGCCTATTAGCAAACTCTCTAGAATGTCTCCTTTCAAAAAATTACTGAAAAATTACTTGTTGCTGTAGCATTGTAGCACCACAACTGAATGAGCTGAATGCTATGTACTATGATCATTTTATATTAAATATTCATCTAATTCTAAAAACATTAAGGCAAATATTCAAGTGTTCAAAGTTCACCATTATTTTAGAATGGGATGAAATGAAAGTGAACGGTACCCCAGAGGCGTAGTCTCCGATGATGGCCACTCTCTGGAAGTCTGGCACTTCCAGGTAGGTGGGCGTGTCCACCTCCACTGACACTACAGGGGTAGCAGCTACCTGGGCCGCGGCTGCAGGCATGGCCATGGTGCGGCAGCGCCTCTTGCTGTGGATACGGAGAGGTGAGGTTTAGTGGTTGGCTTCAAATATTCTACGATTCTTATGAAAGGCAACTAAATTAAGTTCAATAATTAACCCTTAGGGCCCACTTTAATATTACACACACATGTATCACTCAAAATGTGCTTTTTAAAATCAAGCTTTAAAAAATATCATGCATTAGTATTAGTTTCTACTTTCACTGGGTTAACTCTCCAACCAATATCAGTCCTAATTATAAATATCAAATATTCATACATTTCCACAGTTTTAACCCTTTAAATGCTAGATTGTTGTCATGATGCCACTATGGTTTCAGAAGAAAAAAAAACAAACACAAAAATTTAATTATTTTCAATATACTGCATGCAAGGATTTCTTTTTTTTTATCACAGCCTGGGACATGTCAATGATTAGCAGCAACATTGAATGTGACAGTGCACCTAGTGGAAATAGCACTCCATATGCCAAATATGGTTAATAATAATTATATTTAGAAAAAAGACACTATCAAGTTAAAAAATAGTAAAAACTGCAAATTACAAGGCAAAAACCCAGAATGACACCCAGAAAAAAAACAATTTATTTTCTTATGCTCTGATAGCTGTGGGTCAAAAATTACAGTTTGAATGGGTTTCAATGTAACTTTTTTTGCACTTAACAGTATGAATGTAACAATTTTGTTTATACAGTGTATTTTAGACTTATTGTAGGAGCTGAACTGGAAATTCCAAGATTAAACAAAAGTTAAGTGTTGCCAAAATGTATGCCAAGTGCATGCACACAGCCAAAATATTTATTTTTTAAAAAAGTTAAGAATGAAAAGTGCATAAAATGTGCCAAACTGTAATTTTTGACAAACAGAACCTCCTTTCTCACCGTTTCTCAGCATCGTCCTCATGGTGCAGATGGTGGGCCATCTCCTGGTGCATGATGGGACAGTCCTCAGCCACATCAAACATGGAGATCTCATCGCGGACATCCTCACCTTTGGTCTCAGATGCAAAGACCTGTTCCGCGAAGGCCCGCATCTTATCATCAGTCTCTGTCAGGCACAGCATAGGTTCATAATGTCAGTAACAGAAATGCATTCTGCTCTCACACCATGCAGCACTGAATTAGACAGGCTGTGGCTGTGAAGAAAGCCAAACAAACACAGCTTCTTGACCACTAATCTATGCTGCATGAATATGACTGCAGAACAATGTATTTGTGATAAAGGAATGGTGCACATGACATTCTACTTCTAAAATAAAAATGGACATACATTACCTAACTTGATGTGTACAGACTCCAGCACATGCGTTGTATACATGACCAAAGATTGACTCAGCCATTACAAGTCTGCAACTCTGACCTCCAGATTGGTCCCATGCACACAGAGAAACTACAGTGACACACACTGTTGGCTTAACTCATACAGAAACATAGAAGGTAGATCCTTTTTAAATGTTTTTCTTGTTTTTTTAACTCCAGACCCAGTTTTCTCATCATCTCTTATTGTATATTTGGCATTTTATCATGATTTGTGCCCTGTCAGTCAGGGTTTAAATGGATTTATTCCATTGTAAATGAGATAATGTTGATCAGAATGTATTAATACATTAAAAAATGACAGGAAAAGAGGGTCAGCATCTAAAATGACTGGAGTAAAGAACCGAGCGATAAACAAGTGTTCTAAAACAGGCGTTCAAGTTTCATTAGAAACACAGTGACAGTTTGTAGCATTACTTGATGCCTACTACAGAAATAACTACTCTCTGGATCAAACTGCACTTGTTACATGCACATACTAGCCAAGAGCCAAGGCTTTCTACTCTAAGACAACAGCTCTAGTACAACTAACGTGTTTCTGAGCTTCAAGTCACAGTCTCCATACTTACTCTGTTGACCTGATTATGCCAAGAAAGAAAGTTGCACCACCCGGAATAAAACCCAAAGAAGAGAGGGTTCAAAAAGCATTGGTTAGAAAGGTGTTATACATGAAGATATCATACAAACATATGAACTTTTTACTGCGTTTTACAGTGTATGCATTACAAAATGTAATGTTATAAATACATAACATGAAACAGAAACTGCGCCTGCACTATAATATTTATCAGTTATTAATAATATAGAATAGCAAGAGAATAATGGTCATGCTTGCTTAAACTGCTATTATCTTTAAAGGTCTCTTGAAAAGTCAAGAAAATAGGCTTTGTTATGCGTAATAATGAGATAATCAACCCCCCTGTCATGACATAACAAAAGTTTATTTCTATGGAAGCTAATGCCATTAATGCCATTATCTGGAGATCACAAGTTCATTATTTCATTGTCACAAGAACAAAGTTCTAAACAATTATGATCAAAATTCTTAATAATCTCTAGGAAAGGCATTTTTATAATGAATTATCTTATTATCTTGTGTTGTTGCATGCACAGCCATTCTTGGCTTCCATAGAAAAATTTAGTTTTCTCTCAGTATCTTGAGAGAACAAATCTTGTTCTCTCAGGTAACAAAATAGATAGCAGCATTTAAAAAAAATAATTGCAAACATGGCCATTCTCAGTTTCCATAGAACAACCTTTTTTTAATCTCAATTATCTCATCATCTCAAGATAACAAAGCTTGTTTTCAGGAGATAACGACAGAGATAACAGCATTAAAAAAATAATTGCGGGCACAGCTGTTCTCATCTTCTGTAGAATAATAATTAGAAATACATGCAATAGATATGAGCAATGAAATGAGACACCACTTTATGGTAAATGGATAAGTGGGATTAAGGTATGAGGATGAACAATGGAGGACACATGAACGATAGATTGAATTTCTAGCAGCTGGACATATTACTGGTGATTGCATCTTCATGACACATGCAGAGATGACTTTGTGGCACCAGTGCTCCCAGTGACACAGGAAAGTTTTCAATCAAATATGCAGGATACTCTGGCGATATGATTTCATTATCACATCGCTACCATTTCTTAGCACCTCTGTGCATGTGAAGATGCATTTCCTGTGTCTCCCTGGTATTCCTCTGATGGTTCAAACAAGTCTGAAGGTCAATTAAATCTTGTTTGTGTGCTGCTTTGATAACTGATAAGCATTCCCAGGAGTCAGCTACCTGGGAGAAGCCATTTATTAAAATAAATGTTCACATTTAGTTCAGTTTTAAATTATAGGACTCTGTACAGAATCGGATACAAATACATCACAATAAACCATAGAACTTATATTAAATGTGAACATTAAATTAATAAATTGTTTTTATTTCTATATCCCATTACTTTCCATTTCATATGGAATTCATTTACCAAGATCCATATGACTAGGTTGCATTCAAATGCGCTTTGGAGAAAGAAATATTGGGTGATGTGACTGTCTCACATCCATACAGTAAACCATGCATGTGAAATGCTTCACATCTTCCTAAAATTCCTCAGCTACATACTCACTTCCTCCCTCTGAGTAAGCAAAAAGTCCAAGGTCCAGGTTAAAGGGAAAACAAAATATGATTGGTTAAGATTGGTTAAATCTCAAAGCAGGTAGTAAGTCATCTATATTTTAAAAAAAAAAAAAAAAAAAACTTGTCCACAAACTTTGCATATTTTGGGGGACTATTCCTTTGCTAGAAAATTGTTCACAGTTAGTTAAGCCAGTTATCTGTGGAGTGTACAAGATATGTTTGCAGACACTGTTGAGCTTCTTTTTTTAAATAAAAAATAAAAATCAAATGCTGCAGCACAAAATACAGTGAATAAAATCAAAATTGAATTGTGCGTGTTTTGTGTTAACTGTCCCTTTAGTATGAGACTCGTCTGAATGTGATCAGTTTGATCATAACACATTTGTTGTCAGCTCTCCACACCTGCTGCAACAGATCATACAACCTGCCGGCACGTACTGCACAGCAACACTTGCGTGAAATCTCTGCAGTCACAGTATCACGACAAATGGAAACAGTCTCAAAACGCAGTTTCCACCAATACTTGCATAATCATCACAACCACCAAAGACCCTTTTGAAATACATCTCTTCAAGACAGCAGCTGGTGAGACCATTGAATTTCTATTTTTTACCCTTTGAGAAACACTAAGCAGCATAATATGTCATCGTACTTGCCAGTTGCCCCGGGGAGGCAGGCCTATAATTAGTAACCATTACAAGAGCATTTATAATAGTGATAATGAACTGGGGGTGAACTACAAAAAGGAGAATGAAAAAAAAAGCTAAAAGCTGATTTACACATGACCACCTGTCGCACTTGACATTGGAGAATGTGTTGGCAAATCACAACCCTCAGACGTACTCTCTTGACATTTTCCCAAATGATATTCAATCACTCACTAGATTCTGCACTGACACACAACCCTTGTTATGTATGATGTGAATTTGAATGCTTAAACTGAGCTCAAGAACAGTATTTTGACATTGGAATTACAAATCATAAAATGATAAAAAGCATTTCAATTTAAAGATGTTCAACTCAGAGAAGATAATGACTATATTTTAGTCATTGTGGACTTCATGTTTGCATTTTGACCCCTATGAACCTGCTATTAAAGCTGTCAGTGCCATCTTTTAGAGTGACAATGTAACACTGGAACACACAGGTGTGAATTTACTACCTTAACAGCTGTTGATGTCACACACAGTAAGGGGTGTGAATCCTGTAATATGCATTCAAAGCATATTTGCAAAGTTTTGGGAATTATTTCCATAAATCTCAGCAAAGAGACTTAAGGTCGGCATTTTGACAGCAAAGGTCAAGTCAGTCTTTCATGTGTTGGCCAGAAAAGTTCCTGGAAAGGCCTTACAAAAATGAAACTGAATGCACTTTTGGTGAAGGCTTCTTCATTTCATTTTGTCATGTAAAATAGTCCCTTGAAAATGCTATCCAGACACTCTATAGATGAGATTGCACTTTCAAACCCATTTCTGGCTATACTCACCTGGCACTAAGACTTTCGGCATGGTGACACTGTTCCAGTGAAACGCTCTCTGAGGACTTCTGAAGGGTGGTCAGCCGCTAGACCACTGTAGTAGGGAAGTGTGAAGCCCTGCACTTGGTCTGTGCAATATTAAGGTCCCTCTGCCTCTCACGTGTAACCAGAACCTGCTGTACCCACGCGGGACACGCCTCATCGTAACGGGGGAACTCATGTGTCCAGCTCTATTTTAAGTTGTCTACATGCACACAGGTCTCCCTGACAAGAGCAGCGTGTAGACAAAAAGACGGGTATGTGTGTGTGTGTGTGTGTGTGTGTGTGTATGTGTGTGTGTGTGTGTGTGTGTGTGTGTATGTGTGAGTGAACTAGTATTATATAACACCCTGATAGCTGCACAAGTAGCTCAGCTCATGCTAGGCAGGTTTTTAAGGGGTGCTCATGTTAATCACCACACAACTTTCACTGCAAATGCAACAGGAAACAAAACTGTAAATGTTGGGTTGAAACTGACATTTTTTATACTCGATACTTTCAGTACTGATGATTTATTCATAGAAGGAGTAGATTTTCATCCCATGGTGCCTTTTGTTGATATAAAAACGTAAATCCTTAAATTGGACATGTGAACCCTGCACTTCACATTAGCGATTTACAAAGGTGTCCAATATTGTTGTTACTACTGTTGTTGCTACTTTCCAGAACCCTCAAGTGAGAAGGGGAATAGGTTTAAAATAGCCTTAAGTCTTTTGGCACATCCCTTGGCAAATAAGGACAATCAGCCTGTTGCACCAGCTGTATGAAGTTCCAACTTCATACTGAACATTGAAACCAGCTACTTTGATCAAAAAGCCAAGTCGCTGTTCGGCTGAACCACTGAGACAGAAGGTACATCTTAAATTATGCCCACCTTGGAACTCTTTCGGCCAGTAAAACCCTTAAAATGTTATTACGCTGACCTAAGCTAGTAAGTCTGTTCAAACTAGGCTATGCTTGAACTTGCATAACTGGTGCAACCCATTGCTGGGATTTCTGTGATTTCATTTGAAGTACATCTTTATAACAAAGATTAGAGAGGAGGTATGAGGGTTGGAGCAAAATTCTCAGAGGTGTATTTAGAACCTCCACAGATAAAATCAGCCCTATCTGCAGTGCCAGGTAACAGAAGAGATTAATAGAAAAATATGTTTTGTAATTTTGGGGTTGTTGTGGAGGGAAAATCTTTGTTGCCTTTGCAAAAAAATCTGCCTTGTGTGACACACTTCCCCTTCTCTGTTGGTCCTCAGATGCTGCAGCTCCAAGACTCTTAACAAGCCATCTATTTTCAGGGAATTTGATCCCAAATGTCAACATTCCTCTTAGGGTGCAACTAGTTAAAGAGATCAAGTTAGAAATGGGCACACTCAACCATTAGAAATAAAAACATTAGTTTTTACAGGACATTTTGTAAACGATAGTCTCTTCAGAATATTCATTTCATAAGCATACTGTAAAAATATTTAAAATTTCAGCTGAAACTGCACTTTATAGATTTCGTTTTGGTCATTGGAATTAAACTACTGGCACAAGCATTGACAGTGTTGCAACATTATCTTGAACGCTCGTGATGAATTTAATCTTGTCTTGGCTGGTGCACTGTTTGGACAGCATGTTCTCAATAAAAATAATTGCATAATGAAGAAACTGACTGAATTTCCTTCCACTACATTGTGTGTTCTGACACATTATTCTTCCTCTCATATCAAAGTGTCTGACACCCTGATAACTACAATTATTAGGTTAAACATGTCTTCTTTGGGTGTGCATTTTCATGCTACATTTCCACAGCCTGTGCAAAGTTACAACATGAATGTGAACTTGAAGGACAAACCATCAAAGGCAAATGGCAACAAATGCACCAGGTGACATGAATGAAAAGTCCTCTGAAGGATTTCTTTTTCATGGTCTTGAGAGATCTGTCTGTTCTTCACCATGAACCTGAGAGATTAATAGCAGCTGGACATATGGTTTACATGGGCAACAGGGGACAGGGAGCTAGTTTTCCCGTCTCATATTACTCCTATCATCATCACCCGGACTGTCAGACACTACCAAATTACAACAGGTGCTCCCAGACTGTCCAGTTCCCAGTCTGGGGAGTTGTTTGGCTCGTGTTTGGTCAGACATACATTTCATGTGGTTTTCACTCCTCTAATAACTTTCATATGTAGGAGATAAACCAGGAGAAAATAGCAACATATGCTGTGAACACCAAAATAAAATAAATCCAAAAGAACCACCTGCATTTATGTATTTCCAATATATAAAAAGTTCTAGTTGGTATTATACACTGTGACATGTTTTGATGTTTTGTTTGGTATTGAATATTACTGGTGTCAAGTTAACTGGTGACTATAGATCCTCCCTGTGCAGGGAACACACCCACTGAATATTTTGAACATGTGAATTTGTCATCCCTAATAAAAACATGAAAGTAGCAGAGGACTTGAAGCATTTACACCATAAATTAATGCACAAAAACGCACAAAATTGTCCATAAAAATTCACCATAATGCAAGAAATTAAGTGTTCGATGCTCAAAATTTTTTGGCGGAGGAAGCCCAAACCCCCTGTTTCGGTAGCATTTGTTCAATATTATAGCAGTATTAATGGTATGAGTTGTTTGCAAATGCAGTGTCAGTTACATGCAGCATCTTTTGTGCAGTCATTTGATTTCATCAGAGTAAAAAGCAACAACTGACACATCGAAAAAAGATGAATCTTTAGTGCATCAGCTTAAAATAAAATAGTCTGAAATTATTATGATGAAATGAATGACTGTTCAGAGTATTTAGCATAGACTGTATAAATAGGTATTTAGTAGCACAGACTCACTGAGGTACGTGCTTTATAGTAATAGCTCACTGTTGTGCAGTTTACAAGGTTGGTATGTTTACATGTTCTGTTTGGATGGTAATCACCCTTCCTGTTAGAATGATAAAGAGGAACACCCAGATCTAAATACAACATAAACACCTAAATCACATAGTCTTGGTGGCTAATGTTAGTTTGTATTCACAAATGTTAGACAGATATTTGCTCCACAACACTGGATTTGCTTCTTTGTGGCACTAATTGAGGCAGTGACAGCGCAGGTTGAAAATGAGTTAAAAGGTAAAAAAAAAAAAAATCATGCCCATCCCATGGCTGTAATTAATGTACAAAATAGAAGAGGTTTCTGAAGAAAAACAACAGGATTGGAGTTCCTTGTAAATTTTGACAGAAGCTGAGCTATCGCAAAGAAAGTACACAGTCAGCATGTAGATTGCAATCTATAATATAGTTGGTACATCGGCAGTTGGGTGTGAAACATCTCTTAATGTAAAAAAAATCCCAGTGGTGAAATCTGTACGAATAACACAACACAAAAGAATTGCTTTAGACTCCTTCCTTTTTTGTGTTTTTTTGTTTTAAATTATAGCACTCTGTAAAGAACCTGATACAAATACATCACAATAACACAGAGAACTGATATTGAATGTGAACATTAGATTAATAAATTGTTTATTTCTATATTCAGTTACTTTCCATTTCATATGGAATTCATTAACTAAATTTTCGATAGGTTACTTGCAGATAATAAGCTCTGTGGCAAACAAAAGTTTACGATACTTAATGTTTTGTCCAGCAAGATAATCTTCACAAATGAACACCACTTTCATGACTTCTTTTAAGAATAAATAAAATTGCCAGTTGCAAAAAAGTTAACATTAGGTCATAAAGGAACTACATCACAGTGGCATGACTTGATTGTCACCTCCACGATGAGGCTGTAAAGCCGTGTACAGTGTGAAGATGTTCTGTTGTCCCATCTAGTCACTTGTTAGCAACTGCCTTTTTTAAAGACACTTAAAGGCTTCTTAGTAATATTTATTTATGTATTTTAATGTAACAAAACATGAAAATTAACTACAGATCTGACCTTACTTTGGACATCTAACCAAAACCCTGTTAAAGAACCACTGACCTCAAGATGAGGGAACTAGGGGTCCAAAAATCCTAACTCATTTCACAATATAAAGACTTATTACAGCAGCAGTTATAACCTAACATTTAACTTCATCCTGTAGTTATCACTTGTGGCCGATGTTTTTTTTCTGTTGTACTATTCATATAAACCTAGAAAAAAATGCTGTGTTCTTTTGCAAAAATGGAAATTATTTAAGATGGGTGGGATCATAAACTGTCCTCCAGTGGTAGGTGACTTCAGGAATTTTAATTGCTCTTAATTGCTCAAGACTTCCTCCCGACCAGAAAGTTCCCCCAGAGCAGAGAGGTCTGAGCATATGTACTACAGACAGGACAAAAAGGTAGGTGCTTCTCGTATTTTCTCATGGATATTTCTTTTAAAGTCCTTATTATTAAAAGCTTGTCTTTTATTTTCAGTGTTATGGGGACACTGTCACTGTAGACATCCTACAAAAATACTTGCTGCCCTCAAGCTTGTCCAGCACATGATGAGTAGACTAATTACAGTGAATGTTAATGGGGGTCATTTCGCTGTCTCCACCACTTCCCCTGACAAAGAACAAGTGCTCTGCACAATGTGCCACACACTGACTATACTTCATTTCAAATCACAGTTTTAGTACAATGGAAGTAAAGGTGACAGTGGACGGTATCCCACGCGTGGTTTGTGGTGTTACAGAAGAAACAACATGCCAAGACGTGGTCATAGCGTTGGCTCAAGCCCTTGGTGAGTATATCTGTGGCTCGACACTGTACTAAGATTTATTTTCTGTCATGCTGACGAACCTGACAACTCCATTGTCACAATTCTCTTTAGGTCAACCAGGGCGCTACACGCTACAGGAGAAATTCAAAGACTTTGAGAGGCGCATGGCGCCCAATGAACGCCTCCTGGAGACTCTTCAGAAGTATGGTGAGCAGGCCAGGGAGGTCCGAATCACACTGCTCCACAACGGACCTTCAGTCTGGGACAAAATGAGCAGAACAAAAGTTGGCAGATACCAGCCCTGCCCACCGCTGAGAAGAAAAGATGCAGGCACGAGAATGCGACGGGGCAGCGGTTCACTAAGTCTGCATCGTCAAAGCTTGCCGCCACTGTCCTGTTTAAGACCAGAGGCTGAGCAGCAAAAGGAGGAACTGAAAAGGCCTAAAAGAAAGTCTCTGACGCTCATGGAGGAGGCCTGGGAATGGTTGGAGAGTCTGGGCAAAGGAAAGGTCTATAGCATCGCTGGCGATAAGGAAAGCAGTAAGAGGACAGATAAAAGGTATCACACCTCTTTGGGCCTTTCTCTCACTGTTGATGAAGGTAACTCTGGTCGAAGTAGTAGAGGCAAAGTCAGAGGTCAGAAAAGTTTAATGTCAGACTTGGATCATCAAACATCCTGTTGCATGGGAAGTCAGACGAAGGGTAAAGAAAGCAAACGCCACCAGAAAACTCAGGAGGGAGAGTCTGATGACCTGCTCAGTCCAAAGTGTGGTACAACCGAGGACAAGAAAAACCGTCTAAGAAAAACCATCATATACCAGCTCAGCTGTTTGCAGGATTTACAGATCCAAATAGCAGAGATAGACAAACAAATTCTGGAGCTTGAGGAAAAACAGAGGGTCAAAAAAACTGAGCAGGAAGCCCAGCAGAGAATGGTTGAAGAGGAGATGGAACAGATCAAGTTCTGGGAGAACGAATTAAAGGCTGAAGAAGGTTACGAGAAAGACTTGCAATGCCAGTTCCTTGAGATGAAGGCAAATGCTGTGGGGTGCAGAGGCAAACTGGAGGAGTACAAGCGCAAAATACAGGGGCTTGACTTCTTTGCCACTCAAAACATAGACAATGCCGAGATGTTTTTAAAAGACGGTGCAAATGCTGCCGCAGAGATTTCAACAGTTTCAACCGAGGACCTAAATCAGCAACAATCTGATCCAGATGGGGATGTAAATATTAACAGGAAGTTCCTGCCCAGAGAGGACTTCAACCCTTCTCATGCTCTAGTTCCTCCCAACCAGATAAAGGAGCGACGGCCCACAGGGCCCACCGAGCTGAGAGAGTGGTGGGCACGCTGGGCACAAGCCCAAAGAAGCCCCCAATCACAGACTAAAAAGAAGGTGATTCACCGCTCCGAGCTCACTATATATCTGGGCAGTACCAAGGTTTAGAATCAAATTAACAAAAGTCAAAGATTTCAAAAGTCAGTAAACATTATGAATGCTTGATTGTGCTCCACTTTTGGTAATTTCATTCCTTCAAATGCAAGATGCGAATCCTTCTGATTTTTTACTTGTACTGAATGATTGTATAGAGTACTGAACTGTTTGTATGTGTACAAGTACAACAGCACACTCAGTTCCATAACAGTCTTGTTTTTTTGTTTTTTTGTTTTTTTTTAACTTAAGTGAGCTCCCTATTGGTCAACCAGAATTTGTGCTAAAAGTGAGCCTCTTTTCTTTTTTTTTCTTTGAAAGGGAACATTGGGATGATTCTGAATGTCCTTTATGAATAATCGTTTCCATAACCAAACAAAAAAGCAGAAAACCCTTTTTAAAATATTTTTTGGGCATGTGCATTTTTACATTGGACAGTTTAAGAGTGAAAGGGGGAGAGAGAAGGAATGATATGCAGCAGAAGGGCCACAGGTTGAAACCAAACCCACGACTGTTACAGCAAGGACACCTTTGTTCACTGGGCGCCCACTCTACCAGCTGAACTACTGGGCACCCTGTTTAACATTTTTGTGTCAAAATTTTTGTGTACGGTGCATTTTAAACACAGTGAAAGAAGACAATTTTTTTTTTTTAAAGATTTTTTTTGGCCTTTTATTGGGGGGGGGGGGGAGACACGCAGCAAAGGGCTAAGGCCAAAACTTGAACCTGCGGCCGCTGCAGCGAGGACACATGGGGTGCCGCTCTATCCACTGAGCCATTAGGCACCCCAAGACTTCAATTTTTAATTCAAATGTCATCTGCTGGTAGGTTTTCTATCCTTATTGAGTATCCAACATAGGCAACCTTGTATTCTAGCAAATTAGGGAATATATACTGTACATGTTACATCCTCACTGAATGAGAGGCATGGAAGGCTTCAAGACAGCTTTGATCTGAGTATGTGATCAGTTTGAGTAAAAAGGATTTTTTTTTTGTACTAAACTGCATAGAATTGTGATTTTAATGCTGGAAGAGTGTGCCATCTCTGAGAATGCAAGCAGTGATTTAACCATCAAGAAATTATGACGTAAATGATTATTTTTACTTTTGTCAGACTCATTATCTATACAGCTGCATACGTCAGGAGAGCTGGTGCAAGTTTTTTTAAGGGGAGGGGGACTGGACTAAAAGCTTTTGCTGGGCTTCATCTCTGGTGAATTTGTACATTCTGTCATCTGTTGAGATCTCCTGACTGTTAAGGTTTCTGATTTGTCGAGCACTCACCCACCCATGCACAAGGTACCTTTGTCTTCTTATAACTTGTTTAACCTCTACAAATAATTTTATGAGGTTATTTATTTTCCTTAAGTGAACACTGAAGTGTAACATTGGTCAATATAATAAAGTTGTTTTCACAGCTAATTAGGTTTTTTTTTTTTTTATTAAATTCAGTCATAAATATCACAGCCTTTCTCTAAAATAAGATGACTACAAAACAGCTCATGATTTTCATAAAACTTTAATTCAATTGTTTCATTCAAGACCATTAACAAAAGTACATGAGAACCTCTGTTTGTGGTTCAACTGAAACCCGAACATCTCCAAAGTTGAAATTAATTTAGACTGTAACTTAATGTGCAGAGGCACAAGAGCTCACCCATCATGTCTCCGGCGCACAATAACTGGAATCCTGATTTATTATGCTTTTTTTCTTTTTTTTCTTTTTTTTTTTTTTTTTTACTGAATTTTCTCCTTTAAGTTAAATTTTTGTTATATCTGAAGTTTCATTGAACTTTCACTAAGCAAAAAAAGCACACATTACATACAGTATAGTTCAACCCACAGGTTTGGGATGCATATCAGTATTATTTCTACTAGAAAAGAAAGCCACCCTAAGATTGTTCTGAATGTTTTGGCGGTTGGCTGGGAACAGAGGATACATCTAATTTTTTATTTTTTTCTTTTTATTTTGCTTGTAGTTTTTAGGCACCTTATTCTTACTTAATTCAATATTAGCAGATTGAGTTTCAATGGAAAAAAAGCAAAAATATGTGCAAGAAAAGAAAAAAAAAAACATAGTATAAAAGAACTGCAGATATAAGATGCCACAAGGAATTCTGCACCTGGGAAAAATTGCTTAAGTGGAGCATTTGAACACCAAAAAGGCATCTAAAGGCTCCAGACTGATAAAAGTAAATCCCATTAGATGAACTACTTTGACATTCACTTACATCACACACACACCCACACCATGCTTTCACTTCAGCTCTTCAATAAAGCGTTTTAAAAACTGCTCAAAAAAAACGAGCAGAGAAGAATCCTCAGTTTAAGCTCGCACATGAGAAATATGATCCTCCTTATGGAGGGAACTTTGCTTTGCTTTATGCGTCTTGTAGGAAAGCATACAGTAGTGGAAACTTGACAATGAAACCATTTTAAGTTTCCATGGGTAAAGGAGCAAAATATATGAGAAAAATAAATGGAGCAGACGCTCAAAGACATGCAAACAGTCACTCTCATTCACTCAGGCAGACTACTGGACAGATTACAGGTGCAGAATTCCAGACAAAGCAGATTCAAAAAGATAGGGACATAGACAGCCACACAGTCATCACTCTGATTTAAGAGGGACGAGGCCCTCAGAAACAAATAACCTCCGTTACACACTATAATCACTTCTAGGATACATCACACACGCACACAATCAGAGACCCCATGTACGCTGCAGTGTGGAACTCTTTATCAAGTACGTCATACATGGGAGGCAGGGAACTGTGGAATGAGAAAAGTTCCCTCGCAGGTATCGATGGGGACGAAGATTACACATGCCGATTACTGTAATGTGTGCGTATGTTTTGTGTGTACAAGCATGTGTCAAATCAAATTCCCTTATCCCCTGCTGTTGCCCTTTGGGACAGCATCCCACCAACACCAAACAGGGTGGGCTCTGTATTGCTCAGTCAATAACGCCGGGCTGGCGGATCTTGCGCTCCACATTAAAGCCCTGTGGGAAAAAAAGGAACAGATTTTTATTTATGTTGCAGTTAACATCAATGTTTAAGTACTACCTTGATTTTTTTTAAAGGGAACTAATTCTGCATACAGAGAATCCAGTGAACAGTCCTGGTTTCCAGTATATACACACTGATAGAAATGTTTTCTCAACAACTTGGAATTCACAGTAGGAATGTCAGTTCTGGTTAATTTTGCATCCAGTTAACAGATTTTGACAATTACAACAATAAGCCACATTAACATGTAGAAACATAGTGCCCACTGACCAAACTCCAGTCACCCCCAGGTGTGTAATGCCCAATGCTGCTGGGTCAGGACGGTGTTAGTAGCAGTAAACGCTGAATGAGTGGCACTGCTAGCTAGTTTCCACCAGACCTTGCTGATGCACAGTGCAATTAACAGAAGAGTAGTAACATAAACCTATAGAGCAATGTGTCTAACCAATCAAAAATATTGGATTTATATATATATATATATATATATATATATATATATATATATATATATATATATATATATATATATATATATATATATATATATATATTCTATTAACTTTTAAAATGAGTATTGAGAAACAATTGACTGTTAACCACTGACATCCCTAATTTTCAATATTTGATAATGGAGCAACTTATCACATCACAGACTGGCACAGTCAAAAAAGCTGCAATAAGTCTAATTGTACCTTTGAATTGTCAGGACCGCGGGGCTGTCTCACAATCACCAGGCGAGGAGCGCTGGCGTCATCAAGAGTGATGCTCTTTAATCGGTTTACCAGACGATCTGGACGCGGAGTCACCACTGGTTTAGGCCCCTCACTGTAATACATAATGAGCATTGAGACCAACTGTTTTCATCTTACATGACTAGAAAATATCACCAAACTTACTGTATAGCAGCAAAACTTTCACAAACGATAACTGAAAATGTAAAGCAGTCTCTGGAGTCATTACCTGACTCTGCGTACGTTGCAGGCACTACATTTTCCTGTGCGTTGATTGAGGACGACTGAGAACTCCACCTCATCTCCGGTCTGGAGCTCAAGGCCATCTTGAACTTCTTTTACATGGAAGAACAGCTTCTTGCTCTCACCAACTTCATATGTGATGAAGCCAAACTGAGGACAACAAAACAACAATTTCAGGATTCAGAACTGGAAGACATTCGCTAATTCAAGCAAGCTATGCTATAGTAGTAATGGTAAATTCAACACTGAGGTTTCCTGATGTAATGAGCCCTAAAGAAACTGAAAACAAGTAACTGATCACTACCTGGTCTTTGACACACTCCACCATGGCTCTACGCTGAGGTACCACGTTACAGGCCATCTTCTGTCCAGTTTGGGCTACTGTGCAAACCTGGAACTTCACAAGTTCTCCTTTCTGCAGGCAATCGGCCTTGTTTGACATACCCATAATTCCAAAGGGATAATTCTGGCCTTTAGTTGCACCTGAAATGATCAAGGAGATGGGAATGAGTTATACCATCATAATCCTCCAAAGAAATCACTGCACTTTGACTGCTGGGTCTACATCATAACTTGACACCCACCTTCCTCTGTGACCTCAATAAGCCCTTGGTATTCTGTCTGCGAGGGGTCCACGCTGCGCAGGGGACGGATGACTTTTCCCATCATCACTGTCGCACCAACATCCTCATTAATGCCATTCACTATAAGTAGAAAACAGAGGATTTTTATAAACCTTTTGTTTATCAGCACTCCCACCTACACTGCATTATAAACAAATGTAAAAAATGTACATTTAAACGGCTGGAATCAAACTGCTCATACCTGCAGCCACTTTGGTAACCTTTTCAGCACTGACTTTGTTTCCTTTTCCCTTAGAGAGAGTGTACTCCACTGTGTCGCCAAGCTCCAAGCTGTCCAAATCTCCACACATTTCACTGAGAGGAAAACAGATAAACATTGAGACACAGACTTAAATTACAGATGTCTGGGTGACAACAATAAGTAAATCAGCAGCTAGCACATCCAAAGGCATTTAAGACTCAAACCTCTACCTGTAGTGGAAGAAAATCTCCTGGTCATGATTTGCCGTCTCAATGAAGCCAAAGTTGTCCTTTAATGTGGCAACAAATCCATGTAGTCTCTTGGCATTGGAGGAGTTACGGTTGAGAACCCTAATGGAGACGGCGCTCTGCTGGCCAGTTCGCTTCACTTCATTGATGGAGAACTCCACCTAGAGGACAAAAATAATAATTAACACACAGGGGAGACCAAACAAACACAAGTTTGAAGACTCTTAAGCTACGTTCAGACTTCAAAAAAAAAAAATCAGATTTGTTTCTCAAATCAGGTCTTGAGGACAGTCTGTCTTCACTGTTATTTGTGCTTGTAATTGTGTGTCCAGACATAAAAATCCTATCTGCGGGGGTTGCCGTGATAACAACAGAAGCATCAGTAACTACATCACAATGCTGGGGACGTGGCTTTCCAATGCAGAAGCGTGAGAAATGGAAGTCCATCAATTCACCGTTCTGCACACTAGATTATGCCCCCATAAATATTTCATTCAAATACCACCAAGGTGAATCACCAGAGGCCACACAATACGATACTCACCATGCAATATTTTTTAAATGTTTTTGGGATATGCACTGAGCATATCCCAAAAATTGCAGTAACAAATACTGTGAGGTATTGTGATTTTATAACCATTTTTCAACTGCAAAACAAAAGTTTAAGGTTTTCAGTCCGTTCATCTCATTTTAATCATTTTTACTGCAGAAAAATCTATAAAGTAGACTAAAAAGCAATTGCTTTTATTATTCGAGTAGCCTACCAAAAGTTTACTATATCAATAATTGACATACTTAAAAAAAAAACAACTTTGTGTCCATGTATTGAAGGAATTGCATTAAAACAACCTACAAATGTTTCGATCACATATACAAAGATCGCATTTCATGTGTTTTTTCCTCCTAAAATTAATCTGAATACAGTCTGGATATGGAAAAGAAAAAAAATGCACTTGCAGCCTGAACAACACCTAAATAAACACTGCAAGCCACAGAAGTTGGGTCATATTAGCATTAGTCTGCAATAGGTGCAGACCTCATATTGCCCTCCTCTTCAGCAGTGTCTAAGTTCATTATTTATGTGTCTTTCCATGAGGAGTGCAGTGTTACTCAGTAGATACCTTGTCTCCAACCTGCGGGTATCCTCCTCCCTCTAGGTCCTTGTTATGGTATGCCACAGTGAGCTTCACTCCACAGTCTTCATATGCAATCACTCCTTCCTCTGTTTCCTAAAAAGAGGCCAACAAACCAAATGATCATTCCAATAATGAGCATCACCAATGTTTGATCCAGCTGGTCCAAATCAGTGCTACACCTGTTTTTCAATAAAACTGCTTTAAGCCTCACATGATACAACTGAATGATTTTAGAGTGTATTAGAGGATGGTGTGCAGACAGCCCACACAAGCATGTGAGAGGCAACAGTGTGTGCAATGTATTATTCTGTAGCAGCCTAGTTAGTTAGCATTTGCCTGGTCTACTGCGACAGCTCTGAGTTACAGCCTAGTATGAAGGGCTGCATAATAACAAATCACTGTTGTGGCTACATTGGGAACACTTGTGCAATATTCACTTAATTTATTCTCCCCTCTTTTATTCAAAGTAATTGACTGAACCGATCACAGCATGCCATTTACTGGTATTATCATGTTAGGCATTTCATCCCAATACAAGCATAAAAGTAAAAAATTCAAGTTGCAAGGCTGCTTGATCACAGCAACTGAGCACATTATTATGCTTCTTAATCTTTTATGTTCTTCCTGCCACTTTCAATTAATATAATCATCTTAGGTGCAACAGTATGTGTAAACTGACTAAAAGTGCCAAAAAAGGACCACAGAGATGGGAAAGAAGTTCAAAGTGACTATTCTAGGTGCTGCTTATATCCTTTGGGAGGACAAAAAAATTACTCTTCCCAAAAACTTTCAAATTTCAAAACCCATTTCATTATTAACTGTGCAGCCCTCACTCACTCAGTGATACAAAGTCTGAGTGTATGATTTAGGGGTTAATTGGTGATCAAATACCATGCTGTCAACTAAAAAGGTAAAGGAGGCAATCAGTGGGCCAGAGGCCTGCAAAGACCAACCTTTTCTACAACTTTAGCCTTGAAAAATAAGAGAAACAGACACCTGTTAGACAGCAAGGTCTGTCAACATCACACTTGTGAACACAGTATTCTTACACTGCATTATTAGTCAGATTTTGCACCGTTCATGTAAGGCCTAAGAGACAATTATTTCTTTGACTGAATGTTAGTAAAATACAGACAATGTGTATGTTTGCATACATCTGCCTACAATGCAAGTGTCCTTATCATTTATTAATGGGACGTGACTTCATGCAGAAGGTCTCAGTCCTACCTTGTCTTTTTTCTAACCAACAAGGAGCATGAACAGGAGGTCGTCATTGGACGAAAAAGCAAAGAGGAAAATTAGAACTAAAACAGAAATTGAGGATGTATGTAAAGGGGGGTGAGGTGGACTGTGAGGCCATTGTTTTTAAATGCATTGGGGGCCATCTTCATGTAGGATATGTGCCATAATTGGTGCATTAAAGTACCTTTTCCTTGCCCTTGGTTGGGCTTGCATTCTTATTGGTGTTTGCCACAACTTCCTTCTCCACCACTCCCATAAAGCGCTGCTCAGACTGGGTATGGAAGGACACTGTGCCCTTGGGCAGCTTCTTGATGCGCACTGCGTGGTTCCTCTGAGCCGAAAGCATATCCTGGCAACAACAGGGTGTTTGGCTTCAGCTTGTTATGTACAAAAAATTCAAATGTGCCTGAATAAGTAGTACGACAGAATACATACTTTTGTGAAAAGGTTAAAAACAGGACCTACAGGCACAACAGTGAACTCCACTTCATCGGAGATGTGCAGCTGGCTTTCCTCCAGGACTTCACTGAAGTGGAAGAACATCCTGGCATCCCGATCCACGCACTTAATGAAGCCGAAGCCATCTCGTATAGCCGCAATGACTCCCTAGAAAAAGATTTGTGTCACCCAAGGTTGTGAAGATTCACTGCATTTTAATGAATGAAGACGCCCCTTCTAATCCCTCATTTCTTTCATTTACTCAGTGATGCATTCCATAATATAATCGACCAGTCAAACAGATTTATTCTTTTGTAGTCCTCACCATTTCACGGGTCTCCTTGGTGAAGTTAAAGGTGTCTGGGAGGATGTCGATGTTTGTGGCCCTCTCCAGTTTGTCTCTGCGGTCGGTGGAGATGTTGAATTGTATGTGGTCCCCTTCCAAAAGGGTCACCTTGGACTTTGTGTCCTTCTCGCCAAACGGCAGCTCCTTGTCAGTGAAACCAATTCGGGCGCTGATACGGCCAGGTAGCGGGTCATTCTGTGGAAGCAGGAAGGAAAGATTAGTGAAACGTATGTTTTATATTCTTGACTGGTGAGTCAAAGTTTCATGCTATTACAGCCTAAGACACCCAGAGACATTATTCAACTCGCCATACCAATAATCCTGGTACTTGCCTGGTTTTTGGTGGGAACCTTGGGAATGACCTTCACAACAGTGCCTTCAAACTGCTCAATGCTGATATCCTCAAAGATGACTGTTCCCTGGGGGAGCAGCCTCACATCTGTGGCAACCTCTTTACCCTATGGCCATAAGAACATTAAATGTAAACAATGTTTTATATCTACACACACACGCAAACACAAACACACACACACAGGCAGAGTTAGAGGTGTCAGTGATGTAACAAGATATATACAGTATATAATGTTCACAAGTTACTTCGGTATTTCTGGATGGTGGAGACGAAAAAGCTTGACAACACCTACATTTCTGTCTTTGATGGTGAACTCGACGTCATCTCCAGCCTGCAGAGCCTCCAGATCACCCTTGAACTCACTGTAGTGAAAGAAGATCTCCTTCACCACATCCGCCCTCTCAATGAACCCAAAGGCCTCCTGAAAGACAACACATGGTTCAACACATCTGATTCAAAGATTGATGTGAAAATAATATGGAATATGGACCATAATACTTGTATGGTGGGGTCGTGGTATGGAACCAGATATAATATTTAGCAATTAGATATGACACTGGGCTACCTACATCCTATAAACAGGGTTCCTGCAGCTTAAGGCAATTAATGTTTAAGTCTTTAAGACCTTTTTAATGCCTCTTAGAGGTACTTTTTAATAACCAAAATTTTATTTTTTTCCAAATGACTTTTTTTTATGATAATCAATGTCAAATGTTTTGGGTTTTTTTTACCCTTTTCAGAACATAACACACGACAGACAATGAACATATTATATTATCATAAACATATCTATTTGGTTTACCAACAGAAGTAGGAAATATCTGGAATTTCTGGCTGCTTTTCTTGAAGATTTTGTGTTTCTCATGCTGCAGATGAGATTCCACTGCTTGGATTTACATGACCAGTTTAAGAATAAAAATGTATTAAATTAATTCTCAAAAAAAAAAAGATACTACCAACTACTGAGATTTTACAACGCAACGTCAGAAAAAAATGATTCATAAAATCCTCCTCCCCTGTCTGATCATTTCTAAGACTTAAAAGATCCATTTATGTCATTTTAATACCAATTAAGGCCTTATTTTTAGATTCATAAATTCAGTGACTTTTAAGACTTTCTAAGGATCCGTGGGAACCCTGCCTATATATAGCAGATCTGTTTGTTATAAACCCTGCCCTCTTTACAAACAAGCTAATGGCCAGGTTTGCAATTCGGCTGACAGGGAAAGCGTACAATTACTTATCTCAAGTGTTTTGGACAGTACATTTAGTTTTGCATTTTTGTGAAGTCAACTAAGACAAAGATAACCAGACTTTGTGTAATTTACTTAACAGGTCAGGTCAATGTAATGACATGGCTCTTACCTTTGTAGCACACACCACACCCTGGCACCTCATTTGCTTTTTCTTCACAAGTTGAATATTACGAGCACTGACTGCACCAGTACTGAAACACAACACAGATCAAACATATAGACAGTGCAAGCTGCTAATTATTATGACAACAATGACATGATGTAAAGACTTACTGCTTGTTGGTTTCCATATAGAAGCTGACTGTGTCTCCTGTGTCCAGGTGGATATTTCCCTCAACATCATCAGGGGTGTAGGTAAGGTAGAACACTTCCTGTGGAAAGTCACAGCAGTGTCAACATTTTTTAAGGGTTTGAAACAAACCAATTAACCCTAAGCTCTTATAACTTCAAGATTATTTGCTACAAGACCCCAGCACACCAGTAGAGTCAACAAAATAGTAACTGTTGCATTACATTACACGAAACCAGGGGCAATATATATATTAATGTATTGTGCATGTATAAATTGACAATACTGCTCACATCAAGTACAAAATGTCACTTAATTTTTTTTTTTTTTTTCAAAGTCAGCAGCATGAGACTGTCTTTGACGTTTAATTTTTCTTGCTCTCTCCTAAGGATGTTTCCCTCTTACAGACACAATAAGAAAACCAGATCCCAAAAATGATACATCACATGCACTCACTCGCTGCTCCAGGCCACTCTATCCTTAGCGACAGTGTGTGAGCAGGCGAGGTGTGTTTTTGTAACTACAGGGCTCCAGACCGCAACTACCTAGTTGCATTTTATGACCCTGGAGCACCAGTGTGACTTGAAATTAGTAGTATATGAACTGGAGAGCTGTATGTTTGTGTCACGCTGACAGTGAACAAATCCTCACATTTAACTGAGCCGCTGTGATGGTTCACCTCTCCACTTACTGGAAATTTCAAAAATTTATAGCAAAAACTTAATACTTCCTGACCATTTAAGAAAAAAAACTCTAACCTTATCTAACTTCATCATAACAGCACTTTATTTCACTTCATTATAACAGTAGTATTATTTTATTAGTCAACAGTGGTTTACTGGTGATTTCAAACTATTAAGATGTAAATCATGAATTTTGGTATAGCTGAAAACTATTACAATTATATCTATAGGCCAATCAGTCCACTCTGTTAAAGGAGCAAAAACAACGCCAACTGTTCACCAACTGAAACGTTGTTAAGAGGTATTAAGTATTGGCTAAAATAGAGATAATACCATCTTGGACACACCTGTAATTTGTTCACATATTTCTGTGTGTTCATTTGGTGATATTCTTTTTTTTTTTTAAATTTTAACTTTTAAAATGCCTGAAAATTAGCGTTCAGCTACAAACACTAAACACCATCTGGTTACTGTGCATAAATGTACAATTCTCATGCTACAGTGATATCCATATCAGATAAAAATAAACTAACAAAAACAATTTCACGGTCAAGGCCAACCACTGAGTGAAAGAATGCATATACAAAACACACAGACATCCATATGCTGTGGAGGCTCAAGATGCTACATTTTCCCAGTCACCTCATGTTCCTGAAATGAACATATGCTCTCCACCCTGAGTGCTCCACAGCATATGGATGCATATCATTGACATACATCATCATAAATCATAACGTGGAAGCAGATGTGACATTCTGCTTTTTATTTATCAAGCGTGCTGCAGTCTGCGTCACTTACCCCATTTCTTTCATAACAAACACTGCCAGTGGGCACCTGGCCGGGAGCAGACTTTCCATCCAGGTGCACTGGGATTGCCGAGACAACCTGCAGAAAAAGGAGGAAATGACAGATGGAGGCCATTAGGGCACTGCTTCCCCAATCCTAGCTTGACTATCCATTAGTAATTAGCCCAATTAAATAATTCTGGACATGTGATGGATGAAATGACTGAGTTTCAAATGTCACAGTAACAAGTATTCCAAGTGTCACCTCTCACACGTTAGCATAGCTGCATGTGCATGGTTGTGCTTCAGTGTGATACACTTTCAGGCCCCATAAGGGCTCCTGGCATGCTGCTAACCTGACTGAAGACCTTAGTGAGTGAATCAATCGGTGTGAGTGTGAAGTTGCATTGTGCCCATGTGTTAAACTAGATCCATTATTTGTGTGTGCATTACAAGACAAGCAGCGTCACTTGCATGTTATGAACTGTATATCAACAAAGAGCCAAGCGCCAAAGTCTGCCATGGCACAGCTCTGCCTTCCCATGTTGTCCTTAATGATGCAGCAGTGTCTCACTAGCCCCTTTTCAGGGCATGAACTTTGTGCCGTCATGCCTCCTGGACGTTCTGTATAAATGGTACAATCACAGAATGGGGAGTGAGTTGTATCACCTTTAAGCCAGAACTGGAGGAAGTAACAGAACCAAAACTGTCTGTACAAAAGGGACAGCTGGCAGGAAGGGTGTGACATTTTGATGTGTACGTGTGCTAACCAATGCGGGACATTTCGAAAGTAGGTAGCAACAGCTGTAAATGTCAACAAATTGGGAAAACAATGTGGTCTGGGAGCTCCTTACCCTTGGTGCAGAGGACTAGATCTGCCCCCATAAACAGGGACAATAAATGATTGTTATTGCCATGTTATGCCATTGTTAGTGTTTAAAAGCCCCGTTGACTCATATGTTATACGTCACAAGAGAGTCTGACACTGTTATGTTAAATGTTACGCATCTTTTGCTTCAAGGAAGCCAGTGTGCTGTCTAAAATTGTTCAGTTCTGTGTGAAAATGCTATGGTGATGCAAAAAAAGTACTTATTAGCGGCCCTATAGCGCGATCTCTGTGTGAAAAGGGCTATTGCCACCTGCACATGTAAGATTTGCTTTGGTTTGAGACACTGACTGTGCTGTGCTATACTGGTTGCTGTGAGCATTCAGAAAGAAATTAATACAGCCACTGGGCAATTACATTGATCACTTGACCATGTTTGTTCTAAGGTCATATAGCACCTCCAGCAAACATGCATGTCAGGGCAAGAAGCAGATCTGAAATTCAAATGTATTGCAAATCTTGATGGGAGAAGTTAATTTAGTTAATTTAGATGCAGAATAACAGAGGGGATTAAATTTAGCATTTTACTTACAATACATCCCCTGCCCAACAAAACACAATGAGCCATGTAAAATGTTAAATTGACAGACAACAACAGAACCAAAAATAAAATGGTGTTCCTTAACTGGATGAATATAACCATGCAGCACAGTAAAGGGATAGGCGTGCAGGTCTGGCCCCACCTGGCCCGAGATGCGCTCCTCTGGCAGCACCTCTGGCTTTATCTTTAGCAGCTTCACTGCTATGGGCTTGCCAGTGCGCCTGTCAGAGGAAACCTCAAACTCTACATCATCTGAGGAGAGAGAAGCAAACACTTAGCTCACATGAAATGATGCAAACTAAGATTCAGTGATGTCACTCAAATGTTTTTCTTCCAAGGCCTCTCACCTCCTATTTTAAGCTCCTGCAGGTTGCCATTGTACTGGGAGCAGTGGAAGAAGAGACGGGCCTGACGTTCGGAGCACTGGATGAACCCGTAGGAAGTCAGGAGCTTCTCCACCACACCAGTCTCTCTAATTCCAGGCCCCGTGCCATTGGCATACGCAGTGTGTCCATTGTTATGGAGCATGCCCGGGTCAAAACTCATCTGGGGAGGAGGAGACACAAGAATTACTGTGCATCCAATTTTGAATCAACATGAAGCACTTTTCATAAAAAGTAGAACGCAGTTCAATGCAGTGTTTGATGCCAACCTTAAAAATTAAAATAAAATAAAAAAACACTTCAAACATGCAGGTACAGCAAACTTCAGGAGGAAGTGCGGAGGGGTATAAAAAAAGAAGTCGTAGTCGAGTCTACTGGGACTCTCTGGCCACCAATAGAGGGGAACACACGATGATGATGTCTGATAGAATTTTAGGATCATTTATACCATTGACTGGAAAAATAAAGAAATGAATAAACACACTAACGACACTGCAGCGCTTACTGCTTTTCTTACAAGTGTCATGCACTTAAAAGTTAAAACCCGCTGAATTTGTGGAGTGGTTTTAGTCCCAAATCACCTGAGCACGGACAACACTTTCATGCAGTTCTGGTTAGACAGACAACATTCCTGCTACCAACCAACCAGTGATTGTACTCAAGAACTCACTTATCAAAATCTGCCACTACACCCTGGTTAAACTCACTTTCCATCAAACTACAAACCATGCTGTTAGCAAAAGTCACATGACACAACAGCAGCTCACAGGGCTGTTAAGTCAGTGTGTGGGCACCACCAAACATGCCCTCTTACTGATCTCTGATACAAGGGGGTCCGCTTGTGTTTTTTACTTCCCGGGTGGGGATGGCAAGAGACGGAGGAGGAGCGGGGGATAGGCATGGGACCAGTGGAGGTGGAGGTGGATGGGGCAGAGCCAGTGTTGCGAGCCACTGGAGGTTCAGAGGAGCCTCGTTCCATTTCTGACACTGGGGTTAGGACTTGGATATGCTGTTGGGAGGAGGCAACGGCTTTGAAAAAGCAGCTTTTAACACTTTTTGTTTCAAATGACCCTTATCCAGATACCACAAATTGTTTAGTTGTTACGCAAAACCAGTTGTTAACCAGCATTACGATACTGTATCATCTACTTGACCTTGCTAGTTAGACTTCCTAGCCGTTATTTCACACAACACCCAGTTTCCCATGCACCAACTTTTGGATTGCCAACATGTTTTCATATCCAGAAGATTTCTCCGAAGCTATTTTATTTTAGCTTATCACAACCACCAACACTCAAACCTGGACACCAAAATACCAAGGCTTTAGAAACCACAAGGCCACTCAGTTACAGTGCATCTGTTACCATGACAAAGTCACACTGCAGCATCGGTCGATAGCACTAATCGGTGGAAATAGTGTATCCAAAGAGGAATGGCTCTACAGAGAAGGCAAACTAAAAACTGAATAGATTACACTAACTAAACAGCCGGTTAATGTGAAGTGGTTTAGGTGCTGCATCGCGAATGTTGCTCAAGGTTGAGAAAAAAATAAAACTACTGAAGATGGAGGATCAGAAAATGCAAATGACAGGTCAAATAGCAGTGCCTCTACAGTGGACAGAGTTGGTGATGGGTTATGGGTTATGAGGAGGGGTCCCAGAGCAGCCTCTTCTGTTCGGCCCTGTACTATGAGCTAGTCTCAATATACTTATATCGAAGTCTGTTGCTATTAAGAATCTAACACAGGACATGAAAAACCATGTAGGGATTATTTTCTAACATCCACGTGAAAACATTTTGATCTTGGAGATAACGAAAGTATTTTGTTCAATGCTGATGGTACTTTAAATACCAACCATTTGACTTATTATAGTTTTTAACTACATACAGGGATCAACTGTTATGCAGATTAGCTTGTATTGGTGTAGCCCTGAATTGAGCACAGTTATCACCAGCATTTAAAGGGATAGGGACTTTTTGAATTAGAGTTGCATGGGGTGCTTATCCTTAGTCAGTGTTTTATGTACAGTAGATATCAGTTGGCATGCTCCAGTTTGGAGAAGCAGACGGGAGTCTGACACAGAAGCTAAGCAATGTACTGTTGTGTATGTGGGGTCAGCAACAAATGTATTTTAGCCAATTTAACAGCTTTAGTATAACCATCAGACTCCATTGAGGAAAAAAAACTGTAATTTTAGGATACTGCTGCTTTGACCAATTTATTAGTTTATGATTGTATGACTTAGGTGAATCCGAACTAATCCTTTTAAACGCCAACGTCACAAAAACAGAAACAACTGGTGGAGGCAGCCATAGACCAGCAGCTCCAGTGTTAAACTATGTTAAATCACTTTTTTCAGTATAGTCTAGCTGTAAAGAGAGCAAAATTACTGCTTAACTTTCCCAGTGGAAATCCCAGACATGAAGTTGAAGCAGTGACAATACTCACAATGTAGCGTACACTTACATTGATGTTAAATTTTTTTATCACAATACTTTGTCATTGCACAAAAGCACAACAAAATTTCAGTGTATCTACTCTCAGTGGGAGAAGGTAAAAAAACAAAAACAAAAAACACTTTGTTTTTTTTAAATGTCTTTGGATAAGTACCCCATACAACCCCACTTCAACAACACTGAACTATCCCTTCAAGCAGCCCAATAATTTATTCGTCACTGTGAGACTTTTAGGCGCAAATTAAAAATAAGGACGAAAAGGAGAAAAAGAACGGGTTTTCAGGACATGTGAAAAGCGCCAAATTTCCACAATCGAATCAGCAGAACACCCCTCGCCCTGCAACAAGATAACTGAGTAGAGGCTAGTCTCGGGAGCCCGAAAAGGATGAAGAGGTTAGGCCATTCACAGCAGAGAGATGCAGGGCAAGGTGGGTAGATGGGTGTTCGATGGGGGTGGGGCACGTAGAAAAGAGGTGGGAAGGTGGAACTTACGGATCGGCCATATGGCGACAGGCTGAGTCCGACAGGGGAGGTGCTGCTCAGGTCAGCGCTAACAAACGCGGTGGGTGGCGACGCAGGCAAGGTAAACTCAACAAAGCCTTTCCAGGGGCTGCCCATATTTTCCCATAAACTCGGACCAAACTTGCTTGAGCACTTGCTGAACTTGATTACTTTGTTTGAATTTTTTTTTTTTTTTTTTTGCTTGACTGTTAAGTTCTATTTTTATGTAACCACCCAATGATACACCGCTGGATGTCTGCAAGGGTGAAGAGAGGAACAAACACAACGGGTAAGGCAGAGAGTTCAGCCAGTGTGCCAAGTGTCACAAACAAAGGAAAACAGCTGTGGGCTTTAATCCCCCAGGGAGGGAGTTGAAAAAGGCAAAAATCAGGGAGGATATGACTTTAAAACGACAAAGGAGGAAAAGGGTGCGGGCTGGGTGTGGGAGGGCAGTCAAATTATTCTCAAAATATATTGAATAACAAGTTTAACTGTTTGGAGGTGGTGGCGGTTCAGTTCAGCTGGCTTATGTTTGAAGAAGAGTTATCTTTAGCAAATGGTAAAATGTGGAGGTCATTCACAAGACTCTGTACCACTTATCACACTTATTCCACATTAGAAATGTGTAATCATGTGCAAGGAGGAATGAATATACAAGGTTCATCTCAAACAAAACACTGCAGCAGCTGCTTTCACTGATATTTCCATATCTGGGTTCAAAATTCATGTTTTTTTTCTTCTTCACTTGCCCATTCACGCAAGAGGGTCAGATATCTACTTTCCCAAAATCAATTTAT
This sequence comes from Plectropomus leopardus, assembly GCF_026936395.1. NCBI lineage: Eukaryota > Metazoa > Chordata > Actinopteri > Perciformes > Serranidae > Plectropomus > Plectropomus leopardus. Next base: position 32,309,403 of record NC_142184.1, on the reverse strand, counting down.
ACTTGTCCCGACACAAGCAGTTTTATTAGCCGTTATCAGGTAACAGCAAAGACTAAAATTAAACGTTGTGAAAAAAAAAGACTTTTCTGCCTTGCTCTTAAACTAGTAGCAAACTGCATAATACAGTGTTTCACCCACATCCTTTAACACCACCCAATGAAACTCCTATTCACAGGATAACTGAAATACTCGCTTGCCCTTCAGTTCAGAGACTTTGTCTTTCAGTGCCATGTTCTTGCATGTCAGTACTGCGCATGTGCAACAGAGATGAGAAGGAAGCGAGATGGCTCACTCCTCCTCAGCTACTTCCATCATCAGCTCTGGAAAAAGTGATGTGGTTATCTTTTTATTTTTTTTCAGTTGCTAGACTTACTACCCTGACGTGGCATTTTTCTTGCCCCTGGCAATCGAGCAAGCCTTAATGTTGAGCTGTGGAGGGTGTGCCAATCAGTGAGATCAGCTGCTGCAAATAAACTATCATTGAAGATGGCACCATTTAAAAATTGAGAACCCAAAACTTTACATGATGAGGCTACAAATCCAGAAACAGATTCCACATATGCCATTTTAAAAATGGCACTCAAGTGTTTTCTTAAACATCCAACCTTGACAAAGAGGACAAATACACTGACATTTATGTTCAGTGACAAAAAAAAACAACTCTGCACTGATGCCCAAAATCAGTGCAGCTTGCCAAACTGAATCAGAGTTGAGTGTTGCACATCTGTATATCACAGTAATAAGCACAAACTGGAAATTTACCAAGTACAGTTTCTGAATTTTACTCAACTAGTGGTATCAGGGGTTTTTTTCATCTGAATTCAGCAAATACAGTGCCCCAGAAATGAATCAGAAATGACCCAGCATTTCAGCAATCAGGGTCCCATCATCTCAAAGTCAGTGTTTTTTTTTTCAATATTTAATTTTTGGTAAGATGCCTTTAGTAAGGTTTGTGGTTTAAACAGGCTGGAGAGACTTTAATTAACCCAATTGTGAACACTGAACTTTTTGCGTTTCTTTAAAAAAGCTGTTCACTACACTACAGAAAGTCATCACGCCAAGCAGCACTGGACACAACTTTACAGCCTCGTTGTGGTGGAGACGTTAAATCATGGGACGATTGTGTAGTTTTTTTTATTGCCTAATGTTAGCTTTTTGACCTTTGGCAAATATATTTATGCTTATAAACAAATCCTATTAGTGATGTTCATTTGTGAAGATTATCTTGCTGAAAAAAACATTTAAGAATCATAAACATTTGTTTGCTACAGAGCTTATTTTCTGCAAGAATCCAAAATGCAATGGAAAAATCCCATTGGCTTTTTGACAAGGAAACCAGGGCAATGCCAACTTCTGCATCAGCCTACAGAAAAACATCATCAATTGGGCACTCTATTTGGTGAAAGGAAATCATTCAAAACAATGCACATAATAACAAAAAGGACTAAAAATTACTTTTGTCGTTGACATGACAAGTTTCATGTTATGAGGGGACTATCAACCGACACCCACCTTTATTTGTCGTCTTGAATCTTGTAATTCTCAGGATCTCGATGACAATACAGTTCCTGCAGATCTCTTCACGCACACAGTTGAACACACACACACTTGTTACAGGTTTCTGGCACAAGTTCTAGATGGTTGCATAAAGCAAAAAAGGGGGGAGAAATCTAGCAAAAAAAAAGGCAAACGCAGGTGCAATAACACCGCTTAGAAAAAAATACAATGAAAACAGTGGGAGAAGTAGAGGAGGGGAAAGATGGGGGGGAATATGGGGGGGAGTAAAACTAGCAGATAGCAGCCCACTCCACACCCCGGTGGTGAGTCGGTGGTGTGGTGAGGATGAGGAGGGCTAGGAGCAGCGTTGGGACGTGTGCTTTGTCAAAGCTGTTGAGTAGGCACAAACTTCTGGTTTCAGATCAGTAAGTCTTCTCAGAATATGCTTGGGCATAAGATTGCTTCTCTTCTGTGTTTCAATTGGGCTGATGTGCGTCTTCTTTGGTCGTTTCAAGATTTGGTTACTTCATGCGTTTTAAACCCTTGAAGTGATCCGTTTTTATTTTTCCCTATGTGTCTTCGGTGTTGCAACTTTGCTTGTTTCGGGAGTTTTGTCTTCAGTTTCTTTGTTGTGATCTGAACTTGAAGCAGTTGCGGATGGTACAAAAATTCAGTTCCGTTTCACTTCATACTGTTGGGGGGAAAAGCACATTTGGTTAGCTGAGTAGAACTGGTGACTATGACTTTTTATAACTTCACAGATCAAACCTTTAGGGCAAAAATAAAAGGCCCAAGTCACTTCAATGAGGCAGAGAAATTTAATTTCACTATCTGAAGACCAGTGGCTTGGCATTTTTGAGAACACTAAATAGTTTGCCACCAGATTAATAAGTATATAAAAAGGTTTTCCTCAGATGCCTCTGGACACAGCCCACAATGCCAGACAGCTGCCTAGCAAGCAAAAGCTGTGGATCAACAAGCCCTTGTGCATGCCTTCAGTTCAGGCCATGATATTTATGGCACCATTTCTGACCAGGGCCCTCTTGTTTCGCATTTCAACTCACAACTATTCTGCACACTTATTGAATATGCTCAGTATGCAGGGGAACCTCACTAAGCAATAAAGATGAATTATTTGTGAGTTAATTTTGCTATGTTTAATTAGAAACTGAGAAAGTGCTCTCCATCATAATGTTAGAGCAGAGTGTTGTTGACCTAAATACACTGCTTTAAAAACAAGCTGGGTGAGCCAAACGGAGGACACATGATATCTATTCAGCTGTGACTGTGTTGCAATGATTCCCTTCCCACATACTTCCTGGAAATTTAAAATATAATGTTGTATACATGCCCAAACGGGACTCCAAGCAGTAGAAGGGGGAGCTTTTTTTAAGATGCCTCTGTGATATTCATATCCAAATGTCAAGTGCGGATTAACTAACAAGCACTAGGAAAGCTGAATCTATCCTATCCTACATCCTAGTGATAGGCCAAACAAAGAAGTCAGTTATCACAGACTGGATTGGTTAAGTAGGTTAAAGGTTGTGAGCAATGAACAAGAACGACTCTTAAGCGAAAACAACCTTGGGGGAGATGAGTTCTTCTGTTCCCCTTTTACAGCTTTTGGTGACGCAGGAAGAGAGAGAAAACAGTCCACCCACTAAACCACTTGCACCGATTGGTCGTTTGAGCATTTCTAATAAGTATAACATAACATTTTTTCTCGGTAATCATTTAACAAGAAAGACTATGAACCATACAGACTGTCTCAGTTATGGCAGAACGGCTAATAAACTCGCGATTAAGTCTGTAGTCTCACATGTTTTAATACGACGGTGACACCCTGGTCTGGGCCCGAACAACAACCGCCCTGACAGTACCAACCATGTGACTTCCTAGAAATCCACCATCCTCAACTGGAATATGGCCTGACCCAACACGTTGCGGCATGCGACGCCACCGACGGCGTCACTTCTTAGCGAGCAAGCTATTTTCCAACACATGCCAAACTCTAAGATATGTGCCTAAACAATTAGAGACGGGTTGTGTTTCGCCGTTTCCCCGCTATCTAGACGAATTAATGTAAACGGTTACAGTAAAGTATAAATCGCAACATCTCAATGACCTTGTGTGAGCAAACACAACCAGATTAGCATCTCGCTAACGCTAGAGTCGTAAACAGCCATTACCCCCGGGCGTTTCCAACTTTTAGATGTAAATTAATTCACTGCGACAGAGTCATTTCGCCACACGTTACCTCAAATAGTAAGCACATAAAGCATTTTAAGTTGTTATCACAAAGTAATGTACTTGGCTTTAAGTCCTAGCACAAAGTTCGCGTAAAGTACACACACAATCATGGTATTCTTCTACAAACGAGACAAGTACACCAGGCACCATTTTAAAAAAGTCGATCTCTAATTTGTTTGTGTGTATTTCTGTAATTTACAACGTGGTAGAAAAATATTCAAGGCTTACAACACATCGACGGAGTATCGCAACAAATTCGGCACATGTGTTATAAGCGAGTATTAAATGTATTTTACTAAAATCGTATTTTTAGAACTAGGTAACACCACGCACTTAGCTACGACACCGGGTATTTGATAGTTCATTTTGGTTGAACGGACAAAATGAGAGTTTGCAACGGTCGAAATGAAAGTGACTGCCGACGGACAGACGGGACTTAATATTGAATTAACATAGAAACCATGTGCGCTTTTAAAATGTTAATCCGAGTCAAATAAATGATCACAAACTAACATTTTATACTGTGCACACAAATATGAGAGAGATAACGTTATCAGCGCTGACGGCACGAGGACGGGACAACAAAGAAGCTATGACAAGCGAGCGGAGGCTCGTGCTCACTTCTTATCAATTACCGTACTGCGTCTGTCACTAATGTTTGACACGGCCATTTCACACAAATACCGTGCCTTTGGTACACTGGGCACATTTTAGATATACAGAGTTGTTAAAGTGAACCGTTGACAAAGTAGCTAGGCCTTTAATAATGCTAAGTGGCTAATAGCGGCTACAGTTAGCTAGCATGCTGCTGGACTGCTTGGTCCTTGTGTGTGGTGATTTATGGTGAGGAAAAATACGGCTGCCCCCACCCAGGCCCGAGCTCTGCGTATGACCAAGTGCTGGAAAAACCGTAAAATCCTCAAGACCTAATTGATAAGAAAGATAAAGGTCTGACCGACACGGTGTAAACAAATGTTAAAATTGTTGTATAAAATGGGAAAATTAATAAAACTCACCCCAACAGCTTTCAGCACTGTCACCAGCGCCGCTAGAAGCAGCACGGCACATTACGTAGTGATTAGGGAGGCGGCTCCCGCGATATTTGACAACGTTAGGACAGCCAGAGAGTCTAATGAATAGATTGGCCAAGGCGGCGGATTGCTGATGACTAACCGGCATTGTAGTTTCGCAATGATTCATGGGGGACTAGTCATGCAGAAGTGTGGGAAAAACGTGATGGCAATATTTTCTTTAAATTGCTAAAGCGGCTATAAAGTAGATATGCACGAGCCGTGTTATTGGAAATATCGTCATCATCAGCGTGTTGTTCAGTAGTTCTAGCCATATGAATCTAACGCGTATCCCTCATTTAAACCCCTGACAGTGATTAATCTTTTACTATAGTAGAGTTTCTGAGGCAACACGTTGCAAGATGAACTTTAGGGTGTATTCAAGAATAAAATCGACTGTAAGGGAAATGTTTTTTCAAGCTTCAAGTATTCACTCATTTGATTCGACTCAATAAATCTATGGAGACTTTAAATGCGTATTATATCTATACTTACTTGATTAACCATTAAAGGTGCTGATAAGTTATTTGATGGCTGATGCAAACATGTTAATCAGTTTATTAATTACAAAATGTGCCGAAATCCCCAAATGTATTTTATGAAATCCCGCAATTACTTGATGTTCAATCACTGTACAAATGTCATACAAATATTCTTTGTTAGGGACTGTTAATTATTTATGATGTAGGGTGGAGTGGTTTAAAAAAAAGGGGGGGGGGGTAAATAAATATTTTTAAGCACTAGTGAGGGACTTTATTCATTTTGGATTAGCGGCTGAGCAACAAATTTAAATGTCTGTATTTTGTCATTATGTTAAAGCTGATTTTAAAAGAAAGCATGTGTTCCAAACCACCCGTGGGTTTATTACACCATTCATAATATAGCCAGAAAATGTAAAAACAGAAATTGTGGATTTTCACATTTCCAACAGTCCTTCATGTTCGATGAATGCCTCCGCCATAATAAAGATAAAGAAACACACACACAAACAAATCTTAAGTTAAAAATAGTGATATTTCAACAAAATCACTTTATTTTACATGTCTCTAAAAAAATGGCCAAATGTATAAAGTTTCCATGAACTATCTAGCATGCATGGCAAGAGTGAACAACCAAGTTGTCTTTTGCTGGAGGCTCTTGCATTCAAGACCCAAGGAAAAATGTTTCAACCTTTTGGGAAGTGACAAAAAACACCTACGTCACACCCCAGCCACGCCCTCCTCTGACAAATAAAGAACTGTTCCCTACCATATTCGTATGTGTGTGGGCAGTGAAATGAAAAGGTAAAGCATCAACATGGCTACATGTTTCCAAATTCATTGTAACACATGAAACACAGCAACGCTCTCCGCTGCTCCCCGTCGTGCAGAAAACGTAAGACTCTTAAAAACTCACCCGGGTTTTGTTCCCTTCCTGCAAAGCTGTGTTGTTGTTGTTGTTGTTGTTGTTGTGGTGCTGGTGGTTTTGATTTCAGAATCAAGCGTGTTCTGTCCAGCTAATCAATTTCACGGTTGCTATTGTCAATTATCTAAACCCTCCAATAGGTGGCGGTATCAACATGGAATCCGGTTTTGTAATTTACGATAGACAAAGAAGAAGATACGGATGTGACGTCATTGTTTAGTCTCACACGGAAACGGCGCAATTGACAACAAAACAGAGAGTATTTTTTTTTATTATTTGCGCGTATTTTACTTATTCCGCCTGTCGACAAATATTTCCGAAGTCCCGCAATAGTTGGTACACATCGCTGTAAAGGTATCGCAGCTGCCTCGGCTAGCTAGCAACAACACAAGATAACACTGCGAGGTATTTCAATCCGGCTGTGTGAAGTAACGTTAGCTTGTTATACAGGAGTTGACAGTTTCCAGTATGGCCTGCACTTTGGAAAAAGTGTTGGGCGATGCTCGGACCCTTCTGGAGAGGCTCAAAGAGCACGACACGGCCGCCGAGGGACTGATAGAGCAGTCCGGGGCCCTCAGCCAGAGAGTGCAGAGCATGAGAGAGGTGGGAAATGCTCCCCCAGACAAGGTGAGGACAAGTAGCTCCGCACCGTTACATTCACATTTCTGCAAAGTTTGCTGCGTTGCTCAGTGATGCACGCACACATTAGGTGCAGCAGAACTCAGTTGAGCTCTAACTTTGTCATCTGTTCAGAATCAACGTACTAAATCGAATTTTCTGCCCAACAACGTCTCAAATGTTTCCTCTGATGAGCACACACTCCTCTACCATCAACACAAAGGGAAGTGTGTGGACCAATGCTAAATGCAGAAATTAGGATGAAACTAAGTGGCAATTTACCTTTAGAAAATTCCAAAAATGAGTTGCTTAAATATTCTGTGCATGTTTGAAATAAGGCGCATGAGGAAAAAGGTCACACCTGCACACTGTTTAAGACCTTTTTTTTGATCCTGCTTGGATCTTCGATATGTCAGATGTTTGAAAATGCCTCTCATTGTTTATTGTTATTTTAAATTTTTCCATTTTTGGAATTTGATTTTTTGTATTTATAATTATTCTGATATAAACATTAATTCTGATACAAACATTCTCTATATAATGTTTTTAGGAACTGAGATAGGTTTGATGTTTTGTACTATGGCATTGACATCACTGTTTTTCTTTTCCTGTGTACTTTTTCTATGTAATTTTTTAACTGTTGATTGGCAATTGTTTTACCACCCTGCCTGGTTCAGATGGTTAACCACACCTGCCACACCATAGAATTCATCAGCCTATTGGTGTGCGTTATGTGTTATGTATAAATAAAGGTGTGGTTTCATGTTTTCAAACGTTTGACCTGACAGAGATCCTAGTAGGATCAAATGGTTGTCTTAAATAAAGTAAGTGTGCAGACAGTCATTATTTTATGCAATCGGAACAGTGGGATCTGCATTTGTATTGCATTTGTGTACTGCTATTTAGCAGTCAAGGGGTTAACACAACACAAAATAAACTACTGCCACAAATCATCACATGTATCTATGAATTAAAAAAATAAATCCAATGTTTTTTAGAATCGATGCAGCATCACAAAATATAATATCACATTTACTGAAGTCTATCAATATTCTCTTACATTTCAAGTTATATTTTGTTAAATTGTGTGTTTGTTTGTACAAAAAAAACCCACAAAGAATAAATTGCTGGCCAGCCAGTTCAAGCCCCCTTTTGTGAAAAGGGAACTTGCAAAACTTAGATGTCATGAATATCATAGAACTAATCAGTGCTTTAACAGTAGTTCATGTTTGATGCTGAGACTATGAATACAGTTTATAATAACATAATATGATACATTGAAAATGGAAATTAGGACTCTGATTTACAAATGAAACAATAGCTTTGATCTCACATCATTAACATTCACATCATTATCTCGTATCATTAAAACAGAACGACACATCTTTCTGTTTGTTATTTCTCTTCACTGCTCTATTCCCGCTCTCCTCTCAGCACACAGAAGATGCTTCAGAGATTCAGGAGCTGACAAAATATAAGCCTCATGTCCTACTGACTCAGGAAAACACTCAAATCAAGGAACTACAGCAGGAGAATAAAGGTGAAAATGAAAAAAAAACAATCTTGTAGATTGTGTGACAGTTTTATGTTTTTGCTAACCCTCTTTGTGACTGTCTCTTCAGAACTGTGGTTATCTCTTGAAGAGCACCAGTACGCGCTAGAGTTGATCATGGGACGATATCGCAAGCAGATGCTCCAGCTGATGATGGCAAAGAAGGAGCTGGACACTAAACCTGTGCTCAGCCTCCACGAGAACCACGCAAAAGTATGCTGGCTCTTCATGTTTTTAGGTTCCCTGTCATCAGTAGATTAAGATTCCAAACTAATGGTTGAATTTCTCTTTCATTTACTGTTCATTTCTGACTGTTCTCCAGGAAGTGCAGAGCCAGGTGGAGCGGATATGCGAGATGGGGCAGGTGATGAGAAGAGCGGTGCAGGTGGACGATCAGCATTACTGCTCAGTAAGAGAGAGGCTCGCACAGCTAGAGGTGAGCACGGGGCTTCAGTAGAATCAGGAGCAACTGTTGATGTTTTTGCGCCTCCCTGCCGGTGACAATCATGGCGGGAAGAGTTATGATTTCAGGTCATCTGTCCCATTCTTGTGAACGTGATATCTCAGGCATGCCTTGAGGGAACTTCTTCAAATTTGGCACAAGCATCCACTGAATAGAAGTTGATTGTCAAAGATCACTGTGGCCTCACAAAAAAGTTTTTTACTGTAACTTAAGAATTTATATGCTACTTATGACAACATTTCACACAAATGTCTCAGAAGATAAAATTATGGTGACATTTGATGACATTTTATATTCCCAAAGGTCATTGTGACATCATAATGCGCTGCAAAAACACTTTTCTGGCTATTATTCAACGTCATAATACATAAAGATGAATGGAATTATGTTAGTGGCATTTACAGCATTGATAAATTACAATTACAGGGACTGTTTTAGGATAAAAATAGTTCCGGTGATAATGGTTCTCAGTATGTAGATTACGCAGAGGAACAGAAACACTATTTAGTAGATGCAACTGTTGGATGTTTAAGAAGTTTTCAATGCTGTAAGGACCACAAATGTAACTCGGTTCACTTCAGCTGTGATGATGATGATGATGATGATGTGTTGAGATGGAAGCAGAAATCCCGGAGACAGATGTCTCAACCTGGACTGATTAAACCAAAACTACCTGAATGGCTAGATACCACTAGTAAGAGTAAAATATGTGATGATATAAACAGAACAAAAATGTTTTCATAGTTTGAAAATAAGATCTAAGACTTTTTGTGCACAGATATATTTCTCTCAAATTTTGGTCACAAATTTTAAAAAATCCTTGCTAGTGAGCACTTCTCCTTTTCCAGAATAATCCATCCACCTGACAGGTGTGACATGCCAAGATGCTGATTAATCTGCATGATTACTACGCAGGTGTGCCTTGGGATGGTGACAATAAAATGCCACTCTAACTGTTCAGTTTTATCTTGAAAAACGACAATTGCACAACTAGGAAAAAAAAAAAAAAATATATATATATATATATATATATATATATATTTTAAATCACAGATACACAAAAGTACTAGTCAGTATCTGGTGTTACCACCATTTGTCTCATGCAATGCGACACATCTCCTTCACATAGAGTTGATCAGACTGTTGATTGCTGGCCTTCTTTTCAATAGCCATGTGAAGCTGCTGGATAATGGCAGGAATTGAAACAAGATGTCGCCCGTGCAATTCCAGAGCAGCCCAAACATGCTCAGTGGGTGACATGTCCGGTTTGAGGATTGGGTCTTTGCAACATGGGGCCAAGTAATATGTTGCAACATGAGATCACGGCGTCAGATGAACGGCATGTCAGTGGATCTCAGGATGTTGTCACAGTATCTCTGTGCATCCAAACTGCCGTCAAAAAAATGCACTCGTGTTCGCTGTCTGTAGCTTATGCCAGCCCATACCATAACCTCACCGGCACCATGGAGCAGTCTGTCTGTTCACAGTGTTGGCATGATTAAACCACTCGCCCACATGACCTCATATACAGCGTCTGCCATATGCCGGCACAGTTTAAACCGGGATTCATCTGTGAAAATATCACTTCTCCAAAGTGCCAGACGCCATTGACGGTGAGCAGTCGCCCACTCAAGTCAATTATAACGATGACCTGCTGTCAGGTCAAGACCCCCGTGAGGACAACTAGCATGCAGAAGAACTTACCTGAGACAGCTTCTGACGGTTTATGTGAATCAATAATTACATCAGCATCTTGGGTGGCCAGTCTGAGATTACCTTGCAGGTTTCTAAACAAAGTTGCACCCAAAGTATGAGAGAGATAAATCTATCGAGCGCATGAAAAAGTGTTAGAGGCTTAACCCTTTGAAACCTGGAGCAACATCATTTTTCTTGTGCTGCTTTGATACAACTTTCACACGTGTTTAACCATTTGAAACCTGAGTTTCAGGGTGTGATGTCTGTTAAAAACTTGGGGGAAAGAGACAATGAGCAATTTGATATGAAATGTTCCACAAATAAAAAATATTTATTAGAAATTATTTTTTCAAAAGCTAAGGAAAAATATCAAGTGTAGAAAAAAAGGAAATTGCTGGGGAAATACTATATGTGTAATTATCATAATTTCATATTTAAAGTTATGTTACAATTACTTTTTAGGCACTTTTTCCAAGTCTTGTTTGCTTTTTTGACATGATTTAATAATTCATTTATTTATTTTACTAATTTTCAGGTAATTTTCATGTACTTCTTACAAATTTCTTGCAAATTGTTGGGTAATTTCTTCTTTTGTTGCTCCTTTCCTTCTTCCCATGTTTTTGAAAGAAATCAGGCTAATTTGCTCGGTTTCAAAGGGTTAACTTAAACTAGTAAAATACGGGAGCAAAAACAGAGGTGTGCGTTAAAAATTATGTATAAAATGATGTTGAGTTTAGTTGATAGTTGATATCTGGCCATTTAAATCTAAACATTTCATTTTGATTTTTTAATGTGTTTTTCTTTTTTTAAATATATGTTTATCCTGTCTTGTACAGATTGAGAACAAGGAGCTGCGAGACCTCCTGGCCATCAGCAAGAGCTCAGTGAAGACAGCAACAGAAGAAAGCAACCAGCCAGCAGCAGCAGCAGCAGCAGCAGCACAACAGTCCCCTCAGCCAGGGTCCCCAGAGTGATCAGACAAAGCTTCAGTGTGAACTGTGGTCGGGGCAACAAGTCCCTCAGAAACCAAGAAACAGGGTAGATGATCTCTTTACCCTTCACCACATTATTATTTTCTTTACATAGGATGGAATGCAATCAAACCACAGCATTTTTATTTGTAGCGAAGGCTATCAGACGCATTTACCTGCAGGTATGTCTGAATGATAGCACTTGTTTTCACATGTACAGTATGTGTGTTATCACTGCAGTCGTGTTGACGTGAATTCTGCATCACCTGACTTTTAATGAGGCGTCTTGGTCACACGAGCAACAGTGAGAGTTCAGACACATATGTACAGGAGTTAAGGCAGTAAAAGCAAAGGGGGGTTATTTTTTTTTCGGCCAAAGATACATTTGCTCTAAGGACACAGTTTCTACCTCTTTGGTGCCCCTTTGCTGTTCACACACACACACACAGACACACACACACACACACTCTCACAATGTGTAAGATACTCACTATCAGCCCTACTATGAGTTCACTTGAAGTCCATTAAGAAGCCAACTTGTAGTCTGCACCGTTTGAGGAGACTGTGCTTGATAATCACTCTGCCAACATGATGACTTTTGGCTGTTTCACACAGTTTGCCTGCTGAGGAGCGACAGTGGATCATTTGTATGTGACTGTCTGTCATTTAATGAATTTGATACGTTTGTCAGTCTGTTTGTAGAATTCATATATAACATGATTTCCATGTTTAGTACTTTGATTCTGTGCGATCAACACCAGGTTTTGTAGTTTTCAGATTTGGATGCAGCAGTGTCCCAGCTGACGGCACGTCTTTATTTAATGGTAACAATTTCAAAACATGCCAAGTTTTTTTTGTGTAATGGGTATCAAATGTTTGAGCACTGTTAAGTGTCAGAAATTGTATATTGTCATCTCAGGAAATCAGTGTTAATAAGGTGAACATGCTGTAATGACTTCATCACAGTGTACTGATTTGTGTCAAACAAAATTTCATTCAGAAACTTTCAAATAAATTTGCAATAAAAAAAACTGTGCATATGGGATTTTTTTTCTCTGCCAAACTACACAGAGGGGTGACAAACCAAAACTTGAATAAATGGATGGAGAAAAGATAAGATGCATCCACACAGATGCATATTACAGTTAAACAATTACCATCCAGCCATGCTCTGTTGCATATATAAGTGTATTTTGTCAACAGATCATAACTCAATGTAACACCTATTTGAGATCTTGCTAACACATCACATGTTGCATCAAAACACAAAATAAAGGAATGTCTTTCGGAAGAATGATGTCCATCCCCTCAGTAGAGCTCCAGAGACTTGAATCAAGGTCGAGGCACATGACTCCATGCCAACGAAAGCTATTTTCAAACTGCTTAGCCTCCTTGAAATATCTATCGTCACCCAAAGCCTAAATACATATAACCCCACTTACACACTGATAATAATGTGTGCAAGTAAAACAGACTGTTTTAATCTTTACCACAGGATGGCGACATTAAGCAGCTTTGGTTTTAATGCATCGCGAGGTTTGCAAGGGTGGCGTTCATGGAAAAGGGTTTAATCGAGCTTTAACCTGTTGAAGAGTTTTCCACCCACATGTATTCTCTAAAAAACATCCGCCTGATAATAAACATTATTTTGTAGCTCTGATAGGATAAAGCGTACTCGCCCACTGCACTTTGTCACAGGCCCCCTTCGCTCAAATCATCAGATGTTTATATTTCCCATAGCACCTGAAGGCAGCACCAGAGCTGCATTTGACACTTCTGAGAGAAGCTAATGTTCAGCATGTCTGAAAAGGAGCTGGGGAAAAAGTGGGACCGGTGCCTGGCAGACGGTGCCATTAAACTCGGTAAATATCTCAACGTCTTCCCGATTGTAACGACATTGTAATGCCCCCGAATAAGGCCAAAATAAGCAACAGTTTACACTGTAGTCCACAGCTGTCATTGACTGGGCGAGAGGCTAACTAGCTAGCCGAAGGGGCTCGTAAAGGACAACTGAATGACCACTAAGATATCTACGACTTGTTCATTTTGATAGGTAAAATTATGATGTATTGACTTTAATCAAAAAGACTGACCATCGGTGCTCAGAAATATTTGCGGTCCCTTAAACTTTACTGTTGGAAAGAACCTAAATTGAGTAGAAGCGCCATTCATAAAGGGACAGTTTGATGCTATCTTGCTTTATCAATACGTTACAGCTTTGCAAAGACATTAAGTAATATATTTTACGAAACTGTGTTGCCCACTCCTGAATTCGGTATATATACAAGACGTTTATTTTAATACTACGTAAACTTTTCATTGTCTCGGTTTACATCTCCGCCGTTTTCTAGAGTGAACTTATCTAACGTAACTTGAACGTCACATCGGGAACGGGATAACGTGAAAGTTTATTTGTTTAAGTAGGGCATTGCTTGATGAATAACTAGTATTATAGACCAGTTGATCCTTTAACCTTGCTATGAAGTCATCAGTCATGCATCACTCATGTATATACTGCTAATAAGCAATGAACCATACATTTGGCAGATTTTTGAACGGAGTTTGGTGTGATGTCACTGTAAGGCAGCATCAGCTGGAGTGAGGTACCTGACTCACGTTGTTTTAGAGAGACTGTGTGTAAAGACCACATGTGTTATTTCAAACAGTGAGAGGAAGTGATTTCACAGTAATGTCCAGTTTCAGAGAAAAAATGAGGACAATACTGTAACGTTACGTCCCACTACACAACTTACTGTATGAATCAGTTTAAATTTAGATTTTAAAGTTATTTGCAATGTGTATTAGAAAGTAGTGGTAGTGCATTACAAAGCAAAAGTGGGCTATGGCTACATAAAAAATATACAGTACATAAAGTCAGTCAACATAAGTCAGAGGTCATATGACACAGCATATAGCTCATGATAAATAATAATAAATAAATAAATAGCCTATGGCTATATGGCTGTTTTTTTGGGGGGGGTTAAAAAGATATTCTTTGCACCCTGAAACCAAGAAAAAAAAATCCCAGTAAGAATAAATTAATTTTCACTGTGAATTAGAAAATGGTCAGAGGATGTAGCTGTTTTTGTTTCTCCCTCTTTTTCAGGCACTGGGCTGGGGTTAGGAATCGTCTTTTCTGTTCTGTTCTTCAAACGTAAGTAGTTTTCAGTGGATTGTTTCTCTACTACATTTTGAACTTTTAATTTAGCAAGTGTAGCAAGGAGTCATTCTCTGTACCTACTGCAGCAAGTACATGCAGTTGTCTGCTACTGCTAACAGCAAATTACTTCATTAATCTTACACAGTTTTTTGAGTCTTTTGCTTTCCCAATCTATGGTCTTATCTAAAAGTCCAGTTTGTGGCATTAAGGGGATATACTGGCAGAATTGGAATATGATATAATAAGTGTTTTGTTTTTTTGTTTCTAATCACATAAAAATAAGAACTGTTGGTTTTCGTTACCTTATTTTATTTTCAATATTTCTATAGTAGCCTAGAACAGACAAACAAAAAACTTACTCTTGATATGGCCATTTGCATTTTTGCGTTGGCTACCATAGTTGCAAAAAACAAAATTTTTTCAACGTGAAACTGCTTAGGTCAGTGGTTTTTACTAGTTTAAATCACCGGGTCTGTTTGTTTTGGAGAGGAAGAGACCTCTGTGAATAATTTGGCTCACAGTAAAATCCTCCTGAACATCTGAATGTTAAGTTAACAGAGAAAAAAGGTGAGCACACATTTGTAGATGATGGGCTAATGACCTGTCTCCTACATGCCAAACAGCATCGGAGAGACACCGATTTGTAACAGGAAACTCTTTTTTTAAAATTTTAAAGTGTTTGTGCTTTTTTTAGGCACCTGGTTAAAACCTCCTGAACCATGAACACTTCAGGAATTCCAGCCAGAAAAGCTTCAACTGGTCGCAGTCTTCAATCCTTACTACTAGATGCCACTATATCTCTCTGAATCTAACACACTGTTCCTTTAACTGAACACATTATTTTTTAGTATTTTGTGCTTTTATTGTGAGAAAAGCACCAAAAACACCCACCCTCAAAAGCACAAAAAAGAACATGTGAATATGAAAGTGAAGCACTGGAGAGAAAAAACACAAACAAGGTGTCACAAGATGAGTGTGAAAAGGATTTCACGCACCATCTCGGGTATGTTTTTATAACACTGTGACGTGCTTGAGAATTCATAAAGTACCTGTTTCATTTGTAGGGCACGCTTGGCCAATTTCATTCGGCTCAGGGACGGGACTTGGCATGGCGTACGCAAACTGTCAGAACGACCTGAGATCACATTACATGCTACACAGAAGTGAAAAGGTTTGTTTGTGCAATAAAACACACATGGCCCAATAATTCATTATGTCTAAGTCAGATTACCAACCTTGTGTCATGATTTAAATCAAGATTTCTGTGACTAATTTTTGTTTTCTTTTACAGGAGCAATAGCTGCAAGTCATCAAGGGACTGTCATTTTTATTTTTTTACTTTTTTTTTTTTTGTTAGTTTGAGAGTCAGCATTTGCACTGTTCTACAGTTAGATCCTTGTGTCCCTGTTGAATGATCCACCCTAATATGACTCTGTATGATTTGTATGTGCCTGATCAGGACAGTCTGTGTATATTTAATAAAATAATCATGACAACAAAATGATGCAGCGGTGATTTATTTTTCTTTAGTTGCTTTTAAATGGATGAAAAACATTTAAAATCACCTTGAAATTAGGAGTAAAACAACAAGAGTAATGTGATGAATCATAAAGCTAGATTAATACACTCCGAGCAGTGATGCTGGTGCTTAAGGGAGTGATAGGAGTCAAGTGTTAATGCAGCATTGAAAAGGTGGATTTTCTTCAGTTTATTTCTGAATGCGAGTGGGAGTGATTTTCTCAAATGGTGTCATGGAGGAGAAGGTGGGGAGAGCGATGCAAACGCTGTCCCAGAAGGCGGTGGGCTCGGTGTGGGTGAGAAGGGGGTCAGAAGGTTGGCAGCAGCTGATCTGATGTGGCAGATGACAGGGGCGTAGTGATGGGAGAGATTAGTCAGTTCTGAGGGGGCATGAAAATAAAGCGCTTCGCATATCGTGTTTAGTATTTGACAAGGCTATTGAAATGCTGGAGTGCACAGGATTTTACCCCATGAATGCTTCGTTTTATGCTATTTTGTATTCAAGCGCTCCTGTTGTGAATAATTATCGTCTGGATGGAGTATAATGTAGGAACAAGGTGAAGTGACTTCATTGTTTTCTGAACTGTTGGAACAGGGAATGTGAATTTATTCACCAGTGCTAAATGAACAAGTCATTGAAAAATGTTTCATAAGCTATAACTCAAACTACTATTGATAAACTGGCACCTTCATGTTACTTATGTATCAACAGGTTTTTATAAAATATCAGATGTTTGTTTCAAGACACGTCACAATGAAAGCGATCTGACTTTTAGACACTGACAACAGACAAAACGAATGGAAAATTAAGACAAAGCTTCATATATGTATGTAAATGATGAACAATTATGAAATGTAAAAGAACAGATTGCATAAATATTTACGCTCTATACTGTGATGCACCTGTATTATTGGACTGGTGTAACCAATTGTTTCCAGTAGTGCCCCGTGGAAGTTTTTCTGAAATCTTTTTAAAAAATTAAAAAAAAAATTTCATGAATCAAAAATATAATTAACAAAGATTTTCTTTAAAAAAAGAACACGACACCGATGACAGACTAACTGTTACCAATGAATCCTTTTGCAGTCATGTTAGCTATCTAATGCTAAAACACTGTGCAGCACCTGTCCATAACAGTGAGGCAAAATAGTTAGACTAGACCGATTAGCCACTGATTGCTTCAGATGTCACATACAGTATGTTGAATGGAGATCACATGTAAAATAAAGGTTTGACAAATGATTTGAGGTAAAATACACCTGAATCGGAAGGGACCAGTGACAAAATTCGGCCAAAAAGCGGATGAAACAAACCTGAAGGCTATTGAATGAGAAAGGATGCAAGAACATGTGATTCAGTCTTCATTAAAACATGAAAAGGTCAGAGGAAATGGATTCTCTTTAAATGGGCCCTGCCACTACTGCTCGATCCGACGCTCATTACATTATACACATGCACTTACAACAAAAAGCAAGCAGAATGCACAAGTTTAGATAATTTCTACCTGTGAAGAAAAAGCAGTCACATCTAATCTCTGTAATGCCTCACAGAGAAGCCATAATAGTTTTATCCTAGTTGTTAAAAACACCATGACCAAACATGGAAAAAGATCACCCACACCAACTCCTATGCTGAAGAATTAGCATTTCCTGGCTGTGATTGTGCATGGTTATGCATTAACAGCTCAATGCTTTGACACGCTCCTTCTCAGAAGCTGTGCGCTCTGGCTGGGAGGCGCGCTGGAGTGGCCGACACAGGGATTAACAGGAGCGGGGGATATAAAGGCAGCGTTACAAGGACCATGGTACCTGCAGAGCACTTATGAACAGAGCTTTGCTTACAAATGACTGCTTCACAATATTTGCTTTGTTTTCGGCGGGCTGTGTCCCAGAATAAAAGGACTTGTGAAAAGCAGCAGAGCTCCAGCTAAGCGAAGGACCTGCGGAAGCCACACAATTCCACTTCTGTGAGGTGAGGTATAATTCTGAGAATTGGTCCTTGCTCTCTTCATCTTTAGTAGTCCCTGTCACCGGCAGAGCTCTCGCATGCCTTTGAAGCTTATCTTTCTGTGTGCCCTCCTCCGCTGATTGTCATCATTGTGACATGCTGCTTCGAAATTCTCTGTCAGCCGTCGAATGGCTCATTCTGGCTCTTAGCTGTGGATGAGGCAGGGACATGCTGGCCAGGATGGCGAGATGAATGAAACTGTGATCACTATACTGCTGGCAGTGAAAGTAAGCTCAGGGTACCTGGATGTATTCCTGCCAAAGGGAGATGGAGATATTAACCCATGGAGACCAGTCCGATTAACCTTGACAGGAACAGGGTTGGACGGCTTCTCAACACAAGACCTCAGCGACTTCTTTTTACTCAGTAATATCCCAAAAGTGAGCTTTGGCTGCAACAGAGAACTGGTCAAGGTGTGAAACATCTAGAGTTACCGGAAGAGGAACTTTTAGGACCTGGATTATTGGTTGTTGCCGTCCAAAACCATGGCTGACTCTCACTTGTCTGG
The DNA here is from genome assembly GCF_026936395.1 of Plectropomus leopardus. Taxonomy (NCBI): domain Eukaryota; kingdom Metazoa; phylum Chordata; class Actinopteri; order Perciformes; family Serranidae; genus Plectropomus; species Plectropomus leopardus. The sequence goes on along the minus strand of NC_142184.1, from coordinate 32,290,689 downwards.
CTCCGTAGGAAGCTACAACAACAGCTCTCCCACCACCAGCGCATGGAACATCACAGGCAGCGGCCCCTGGTTGTTAGCCTTCATGCTGACAGTCATCATCCTCATGACAGTCTGCGGCAACATGTTGCTCATCGCTGTGGTGTTTGCCCATCGCTCTTTGCGTTGCACCTCAAACTGTTTCCTGGTGTCTCTGTTCCTGTCTGACCTCATGGTAGCACTGGTGGTCATGCCCCCAGCCATGCTCAACGTTCTGTGCGGGGCTTGGGTGCTGTGGCCGGCCTTTTGCCCGATCTGGCTCTGCTTTGACATCATGTGCTGCAGCGCATCCATCCTCAACCTGTGTGTGATCAGCCTGGACCGCTACCTCTTCATCATCTCGCCGCTGCGCTACAAGCAGAGGATGACCCCACCTAGGGCATTGCTTCTGGTGGGAGCTGCTTGGGGTTTGGCAGCATTGGCCTCTTTCCTGCCCATTGAGATGAAATGGCACAGCTTAGGCCATTGGAGCAGACACTTATCAGGTCCAGGGGTCAGCAGTAACAACATCAGCTCCTACTCGACATCAGGAGGCCTTTCCCTTCAGTGCCGCCTGCGGGTCACACTTCCTTTCGCCCTGGTGGCATCTGTACTCACCTTCTTTTTGCCCTCCAGTGCTATTTGCTTCACCTACTGTCGGATCCTCCTGGCAGCGCGGAGGCAGGCGAAAAGGGTCGCAGCGCTGAGTCATCCACCACACCCACATCATTCTCTGGGGGAACCGTCCAGACCTCCTTCACCTGGAGTTGCAGCAGGGCAGCAGGACGGAGATGACTGCAGTCACCAAGAACCTCCTGTGTCACAAAATGTACCAGTAAGTAAGGGCATATAAACTTATAGATGCCTATTGTAAGACTTTTGACCAAGACATTGAATAACAGTGAACAATTTCTAAGCAAAACTGAAATGCCTAATAAAAAATCTGCTGTGATGCTAAAATAGTAGACTGGCCTTTAAGCAGAGTGGACCTTAATGAGAGTAGGAGTTGAAAAAGTTGATTCTGTAACTGGAGCAGGTGGCACAAAGATAATCACCAAATTACAGCTGTCCATCTATTGTAAGACCTCTCTAACATGTCTTTTCCTTGACTTTACTTGGATGCTTTATATAATACTCCATGCCTTTTTCCTCATGCCGTTTCCTAAAATGCCAATTATCTTGTTGAAATCAACTTAGAAGTTTAATATCATCGAAGTGCAGCAATTATAAACCTGGAGATGTTAATTTTATGATTATGCATGCTTCAGATGTATTTTGGCAGCTGAATTTCCTTTTTTCCTCTAACCTTTCTGACACCTAAGTTCTGAGTACAGACCCACTTGACTGTGCTGATGTGCTTAATTATAAAAGTACCTTGAAGTTGACCTAGTTTGGAAGAAAATCTAAAAGTATAACTGATTTGGCCCAAAAATGTTTTTATGTTTTGCACAAACCACCTTGTATTTAACATCATAGAGGTTTACAGCACATCTAAAAGTCTTAAAATACCTAAGTTCATTCATTATTATCAGGCTGCAAAAAAGAACCAGAAGAGATTCAATCTACCACTACGACTGTGGCTAGTGTATGATGAACAGTGTTTTGCTTTTAATTTATTGAGGAAAAGTGGTGATTCGGTGAAAGGGAAAAGGTATAAAACCTGCTCTAAAATCTTGGAGAGAAAAGTACAGACAGTGTGTGGTTGAGGGGGATGTGAAGTACAGACAGTGTGAGAAAAGTACAGACAGTGAAAAGTACAGACAAATGTGACAGACACCTAGTCTGTCACATTTGCCTGCAGTAAATATGTACACACACACACACACACACACACACACACACTAGAACAGTTTGTTGAAATTCACAAAAACTCTGATAAGTTTTCTGATTTCTTTCATTCAGTAGCTTTCGAATACTCTCATTCTTTTATTCAGCTTGCTCCAACTTCTCATTGAAGCCAAGTGACCCTGGCACTAAGTGTAATATTCAAACCTTTTATAGCTGCACTATTCCATCAAATAGAAATATCCAACTTTTATAAAACTCCTCCAAGATTAACATATTTGGTATCTGGGGATTTTACTATTTTCACTTAAACTTTGAATTAATTTTTTTGGGTTTCAACTCAGCTGCAGAGCATAAGTACTTAATGACTGGTCCACTGGTCTATAGGTGTTATCGCAAAAAATAATTCTTGAGGAATGGAAAAAAATTATCAAGACAGCAAATATTTGTATTTCATTAACATTTTAACAGAACAGTTTCAGCAATTTTGGGAAATATGCTTTCATCCTGAGAGATTGATACTACTCCGTGTTTGTGTGTTAGGTAGTCAGGTTAGTGAGTTGTGCAGGGAGGGCTTCTTTTTTTTGTGGAAGTTGGCCTCACTCTGATTGCCTTGTTGTTGTTTTTAAATTGGATTTTGGATTATTGCAGAAAATAAGCTCTGAGGCAAACAAGAATTTATGATACTTACACATCTTATATAATCCTCAGAAATGGACAGCACTTTTGTGATTGTTAAATGAAAATGAAATTGCCAGAAGTGAAAAGCTAATGTTAAGCTATAAATCAACTACACTACTTGATTTCTACGTTGCCACCACAATGAGGCATTAGGCTGTTTTCAGTAATGATGTTCTGTCACCTCATTAGGTCACTTGTTAGCAACTGTCTTTTGTAAAAGCTTCATAATTTAGTGGGGTATTTACTGACATTTTTTATGCCACAGAGCAAAATGTGAAAATCTCTTAAGCTTGTGTTAATGACAGGCCTTATATTAGACACCTACCCCCCCCCCCCAAAAAAAAACACAAACCCATTGTCTTTAAGACAAGGGAACCAAAAGCTTTTAGCTTTTGGTTTAGCTTAGCATAAATGACAGTGAAGGCAGGTGAAAATAGCTAGGTGGCTCTGGCACCAAATAAATGGTTCTAGTACACAAAGAAGATTAAACATATGAGATATAAAGTGTTAATCTGTGTCTTTAGGGGTGCTATAGGTGGATTGTTTATCTTAAGCGTGCCAGGCTATATTTCTGCCTTGTCTTCCTATCTTTTTGCTAAGCTAAGCTAACTGGCTCTTGCTATAGCTTTATATTTAGCATACAGACATGAAAGTAGTATCAGTCTTCATGTCTAAGCCTCAACAAGAAAGTGATACATGTATTTATATTTTCCAAAATTACTTAGATTAATTCCTTTCATTGACATATGGCTAAGCCCAGCTCCTTAGCTCACTCTGAGAAAAAAAATGGCGCGCTGCCCAAACCAACAATGGCGGCTGTCGGTTTCAAAGACATTTGTAGAGATGCAGAGCTTTTGTGGATAGAAGCTCTTTATTTCACACAGACACCATGAAAATGGTCTTCACTCTGCTGTGGTGTTAGCATTACCCAGCCTTTGCTTTCTTTGTAACATTACAACTGAGATAACGTTAATGGTTTTCAGTTGGGTGGGTTTTAACTACAACCTTTTGTTACAGTTAACACTGATGTCCCATTGTAAAAGAACAAAAATACTCAGTTAAACAGATGAAATGATTAGCTTTTGTTACAAAGCTGAGGTTGGCCATAAGGTTAGCGGCTATTAGCTAACTTAAGCTAACATACCTAGCAAATTTTGCTGCACAGTGAGGTTTTGCTCACTGCTGCAGACATAATGTATGAGGTTATATATACTAGTCACTTTCAGGGATTTTTTTAACACTGTGTTGCCTTACCTTAGAACACATGTTGACAGCCTGTTTATCTTCTCAACAGGATAAAACAACGGGGGTTATAAGTGCATAAATTTAATTAAAAACGCAAGAAAATCACAATTTCTGATGCTTTTCTATGGTGGTCAATGAGCAGGATGTCCGAGTGCAATATGTGGCTGCACAAAATGTGATTGGCTCGTGGCCTTTGAGGGCAGGGCTAAGCTACAGGTCAATTCAGAGCCCTTTATTCTCGTGCACTAGGTCAATTTAGTTTATTAACTTAGTTATAACTGGTGAGCTTCAAGTAAACCACTGACTACAGTAGGCCAAAAATAATTAAAATAATGTAATTCGTTTGTCAAATAGGTCACAAAGAGTTACTTGTAAAAGCTTTTCCAACAAACTAATGCAGGCAAGGGAGATTTATATTGTATATTTCTGTATAATTCTAAGATTAACACTGTCTATTGTTCTCTGCTGTCCACAGCCATCAGTGAACAGTGAGCGTGGTCTGGCTCACAGGCAGGGTCGGAGGGCACTGAAGGCCAGTCTGACACTGGGAGTCCTCCTGGGACTATTCTTCAGTGCTTGGCTCCCCTTTTTCATCACCAACATGGCTCAGGTCAGTAGAGGGACTAGGCACTATCTCTGCCACAGATGAGACACAGAAATGCTGTCAGTGAAAATAAAATAAAAAATAAAAACATGCAGTTTAACATGACATTGGCTTCCATCAAATCTTTGATGTGAGATATATAGTACTGTAATACCTATATGTGCAGCCGAGTGCTTTTTCTTCTTTGATCTGCAGCAATTTCCCTCATCATTTATTAGTCTTTTTTTTTTGGAATAGCACTCTTATTCCATACATCTAAGTGACTCAATGTTTTATCAGTTCCCTCCCTAATTTATTGTGTGGTGGGCACCAAAACAGTGTGAAATAAATGCAAAAGAAAGACAGAAGAAAGGGAAAAAAAACACTTGGATACCGGTCTATTTTTGTATTGGCCAGCCTTGGCGTCACAGCCTTGCCAAGCTATCCAACGAGGAAATAGATTGGCATTTCAGCTTTGTGTGGCTGACTCATTCCAAAACCCTGAAAACAACACACCACAGTAACGTTTATAATTGGCAGTCTTTTTAAGTTGTTGATTTTGATTAGATTAGAATGAGCACACACACTTATTACTTGCGAACAAACATCGTAGGCCACGAGAAACCTCAGCGAGAGTAAATGGATGTCAAAAAACAGCTTAATCTAAATTGGTAATGACACTTGTCGTGTTTTTCAAGCTTTCAATGATCCAGTCATTTTGATTTCCCATCTGTGCCCTCTCGCTTCTCCCCTGCATAACATAGAGCACAGAGACTTGACTGTGTCTGCGCTCTTCGTTCCTTTTCACACTCAATGTGGTGTGTGAAATGCACCCCTCCTTTCTGTCCTATTCCCACCGCCTCCCCGTCTCATCTTGATAGTATTTGAAGCTCCCCTCTAACAGCTGTCTCCTCCTTCACTGTCCTCCTCTAAACCTAGTGGTTCTGCTCAAGATCAGTGTTTTTAACGGCCAGACGCAAATGTATTTCACAAGTTCTTCTCAGGAAAATTAGATGTTCATGTTTGATAAGAATAGTGATGGACAGCCTAGGTGAGAATTAAGAAAGAAAATCTTTAAAAAAAACATTTTTTTTCTTTTTTTTGTAGTTATTCAAAATTGATAGAATTCTTTTTATTTAGTTCAGAGCTGTAACATAAATTAACTTGTCTTACACAGTATTTTTTTAAAAATAACTATGTGCAATAAATTAGAGATAAATTAATGCACACAATGAGCTAAAACTATATATATATATATGTTTCCAAAAAGGCCTAGATGAATTAGTGGGCAATAAATATACTTTTTTAAAACTTTTGTCTTTATTTTGTTATCTATTTTTGTCTTGTCTAATTCTTTATTTTCATTATTTATTTACAGGTTTTACCATATATTAAACTCTATTTTTCTGATGGAAATAATTAAATAAATGTGCACTTTAAATTTAGAATAAATTAAAATACATTTTGCTATAAAGGATAAATACGCCTATTGACAATGAACAAATAAATAGATCTTTCTGTACTTGTTTCTTTATCTTTTTAATTCTCTTATATTATTAAAGATAGCAAAAAAAAATACAGTAATGCTTACATTGTGTGTATTCTTGGGGTCTAACAAATGTATTGAATATATTTCCTTCCTCATAATTTTTTTGCAAAACCAATGTTTTAAATATTTGAATTCTTTCATTGTTTACATCTGCTTTTGTTTCCTAGTTCGAAGCCTTCTACTTCCTTCACAATACAAAGCTGGGACCCTCTCTAAAAATTGCTTCATAATGCTACAATGGGTCAAAAACTCATTTTGGTGCCTTTAAGATTATTATTCTCTGTATTTACATATTTTATCTATTATTTATAGTCCTTATTTATTTCCTTATTTTACCATAATTTTTTTAATGCCTTCCATACTTTCTACTGTCTTCATCCAGGCAGTGTGCGAGTGCGTCCCCCTCGCGCTCTTCGATGCCATCACCTGGCTGGGGTACTGCAACAGCACAATGAACCCCATCATCTATCCGCTGTTCATGAGAGACTTCAAGCGAGCTCTGGGGAAGCTCTTGCCCTGCTGTTCCTCGCAGTCACCCAGAAGACCCTCACCGGCGCTCTCGCTCTCTCTGCGCAACTCAGGAGAGCCTAACATCGCCAGCAGCCCCCCTTCTCCCCTTGCCTCTGACCCCACACACCCGCCTGCCACCGCCACAGACGCCGTCAACCTGCTGGATGCTGAGCACGCTGGCATCGAGTTGCCTCTGCTTCTGCCCAATCAGGTCGATACCCTGGATTGAATAGCAGTTATGGAAATATGTTGTGTCAGGGTCTATGGTGGGAAAGGTTCAAGATAACAGTTCTTGATTTACTCACTGTGAGTTAAAAGATCTAACTACAAGAAATTAAAAAAGAAAACTGAAATTTTTATTGTCACAGAAATATGTCAGTAAGCTCTGCCCATGTTTTGTCTTGAATTGTCAGGGACTATTTCCAGTATTAAATCAGTGCCCGTATACAATGTAACTACATCCCGATGGTAAGCAGCGCTTCACATTGGCATGTGTGGAATAGAGGGGAAAAAAAGGCCTTGCAGAAGACACATTCACAATTACTGTGATAATATCCATAGCAACCAGGCCAACGGAGGAAAATTAGAAGGATGAGAGAAAGACTGTTTATCACCTGTTTTGTGGCATCTTCTAAAACCTCCAAGTAATATTTACAGGAATGTAATCTCGAAGTTAGTTTAGAGAATAAATTATGACACTATTTACACTTTGAAAAATATGATTCATTTACAAAATCCTAAATTGTTATTCACCCTTTGAAACCTAAAGCGACATCTCTTTTCTTGTGCTGCTTTCATACGCTTTTCACTAGTATTTTAACCTTTGAACACTGAGCAAATTCGGGCAATTTCTTTTAAAAACATGGGGGGAGAGGCAATGAGCAACCCTGGTAAGAAATAATCTACAAATTGCAAGACATAAGTAGATTTAGAAAATTACTTTGAAAAAGCTAGGGGAAGCTTCATAGGAAAAAAAGCAAAAAAAGCTAAGAAAAAATATATTTAAAAACATCACAATTGCAGATATAAAATCATGTCATAGAATTACTGTAATTTTTAGGCACTTTTTAAGTCATTTCCTTATTTAAAAAAAAGACATCTCTTTTACTAATTTTCATTTTTTAAAAAACATTTCTTGCAAATTTTGGATAATTTCTTTTTTTGTTGCTCATTGGCTTCTTCCTATGTTTTGAAAGAAATCAAGCCAATTTGCTCAGCTTTAAAAGGGTTAAATTAATACATTACTATAAAACCATTATTTTGAGGTTAAACAATGCAGTTAATTCACAGGGGGCTTTCACTCGGGGCGACCCTATGTGTGAATTGACTCTTTAGCCGTCTCTGGCATGTCATTGTGTTAAGAATGTAATTTCCTCAGACGAAACTCGGACGCTGAAAAAAAAACGTGAGAGGATGAGATTTTACAGGGAAGCAGCCGGTCCTGTAACATGCTCTTTACAAGTTTGGCTGCCTTTGTTTGTGTGTGTGTGCTCTACAGTCCAGTGTGTATCATCCCAGCTCCATGATATGTGTTCGTTATCAGAGTCTGCCACACCGTCACGCGAGGAATTAAAAGCAGACGCTGAGTCGCCATTTGTTGCCTTCTCCTCACAAGCAAGTGGTGAATTGTTGTTTGATTCTGTATCATTTAATGAGTCCAGCAGGTCCGAAATATCAGGGATATCCCAACCGTCACCCATCTCCTCTGTCTCTGCCACCTCTTTCACGCCTCCACTTCTCTCTCCTGTACCAGCCTCCTCCACTTGGCTTTGTGTCTCCGTCTCTTGTTGCTGGTCAGGGACGTCCCCTGTTCCCTTTGTGATGGTTACAGGCTGAGGAAGAGCAAAGGAGGTTCCCGGGACTTCTTTAGTGGGAACTCCTACTGCCACCAAGATGGTGTCCATCTGACGCATGTAATCCAAGTGACCTTTCACCTGGGAAGTAGAAACATGGTTTTAGCTGTCTCTGACTGAAAAAAAGGACATATGTTTTTGTAGATTACAATGTATAGTTTTCCTTTTCCTCACAATACTTGATCAGGAATATAGTGTATGGTGCTCCAGGCCTTGTCCACATGTACACTGGTATATTTGAAAGCTTTTTCTATGGCCCTTCGGCCACACGTAAACTGCATTTTAGGTCACTGAAAATGGATCTTAAGAGATTTTCAGAAACTCAGGGTATGATGTGTATACAGGGAAAATTGAAATTTTGGCTTGAGATGTCACATTGTATCTCCTTGGTGTGGCACAAATAAGGTAACATTTCATGCAATGGCAGACATGACCAATATAGTGCTGACTCTAACCCCTTGTAACAGGATCTTTTTGCATGTTTAAACATAAATGTACAGTTGCTTTTCCACTATATTGAGGAGGAGAGGCATCAGAATGCTCTGAAGAGTTCCCTATTCCAGGATGCCACATAGTAACAGCGTTTTTTCAGACTTCTGATTAGGCGCCATCATTATCTTCTTCTTTGCCTATATGAGCCAAAAAAGTGTGTTTATTGTAGCGTGTTTTTGAATCACCTGAAATACCACCTCATGCAAGCATAGAAACTTTTTTTGCGATAAATTGGATTTTTTTCTTAATTGACATGTTTACATTCAGTGTATTTCACATTTGCAATTTCAATTTGCGCAATTTTAGGGTTAATGGAAACCCACCTATTGTATAGCTGCGATAAGGGTATTGATTTGCTCAGCCCCTCCCTTTCTCTCTCTCTCTGTTAGGAATTCTGTGGAAAACACTGAATGCTCATAATGTTAAACTCCAAATCCATGACAGAATCATAATTGATTTTGCAATTTTTACTTGCCCCTGCAGTTTCATTGCAAAAAAACCCCACACCTTAGCATAGCAGCATGCATTGCAAAAATCCCCAAAACAGCCCATGAAATGATGTTTTTATAACAGTGCTTGTGTGGACAGTATTTTCTTTTTGTAACAAAGGACAAAAAAAACCCATTTTCAAAAATACCTGTATCCATGTGGGCTAAGCCTTAGACGTGTGAAGTATCATTTTAACATTCTTTTTTTAAATGTTCAGTTGTGTAAATTACGAAACTTCTGGTGCTTTACCTAGTTTTGTAAAGCATCACCTAATTTTGTTGAGCCAGATGTTGAAGTTTCACGTGGAATCATGTTGATTTACATGAAGGCAAAAAGGCATTGCTGTAAACTGACACAGACCAGCAGGGGCCTTACTTTATCTTTTAATTTGATTTAAGCAATACAACTGTCTCTTTTGAAGTGCTACTAAAATTCTGTATTTAATAATACGGCATCAATAAATCAAGGACACCTTCAGTGACTGATCCAACACACAACTGTGACATTTTTATGGTGAAAAGTGTTGATCTGAAGCGACTGCTGCATGTGGTTTTTCTTCAAAAGGCAAAAACCTCAAAATGTTAAATAATCTTCAGCTCATATGTGCTTGAAAAGCTATTCATAAAGGAAACTTTAGCGGGCCTAATTTGAATAGAAGCTGTGACTCACCACGGAGGAGAGATCCACGTTGATTATTCGCCGATCCTGGATGTTGATTGGCTGTAGCCCAGCAACGCACAGTTGTGCAGCTGAACTTCGGTACAAGAACCCCAGGAGCCAGTCCCCCCTGACAGATGGACAGTGCAGCAAGTCATTTATTCATGAAACACTTAAATCACAGATCCTGCTGTTCAGAGAGTAGTTTCCAAATCCATGGCAGTCAAAACATCAGAACTGAAACATAAAGTGACTGAACAATTAGTATGTCAGAACTACACAGCAACTGTAAGCTTTTAAAATGTAGAGTTTATCCTTAAATAGATTTCTGTCAGATTACCTGCAGTAGCCGTTCACTATTTTTCCAGCGACCACCCTGGTCATTCTCTCCCAGGCCTTTTCAGAGCCGTCCACAGGGGCCCCCAAAAGGACCACATCCTCCACTACTCCTTCACAACCTGAAGAATCACAACAACACAGGACGCAACTGGTTTGTGAGACAATGTGAAAACTAGAATTACTGCCACGCGATTGTATGCATCCACGCACCAGTCATGTTACACTTACAGCTTACATCCATGTCTGTAAAAAACATGGATTAAAGCTACAGGCACAGAAATAGCCCTTTCAAAAGAGGGCTGAATCAGGCATGCTGAAACACATGATCTGAGTGGTGTTTTTAAGCAAAAAAAACTCACATGCATATTTTGGGGACCTCTTTGACCTAAACAAATTGTGAAACGGTATAATGACATATATCTTCCCCTGGCAGCACAGCAGATCTCTACAATCAGCACAGTGCCAAGGTGGGCCCCTAAGAATAGTGTCAACAATTCAGTATCTGACCAAATATCTCCCCTTCTGTCTCTGAGATACATGATACATTGAGTAATGGACAGAAGAGTGTTTTTGCAGAACATTATGACGTTACAGTGAAGTTGACCTTTGGCCTTTTGGATATAAAATGTCATCACCTCATAATTATATCCTATTAGACACTTTTGTCATTAGAAATTTTGTCATAATTAGCATTTGAATTCTTAAATTTAAGGCCAAAAACATGTTTTTTGAGGTCGCAGTGACCTTTGACCACCAAATTCTAATCAGTTTATTGTTAAGTCTAAATAGACATTTGTGTCAAATTTGAGGACATTCCCTCAAGGTGTTCTTAAGATATTATGTTCACAAGAATGAGACAGATACAAGGTCCCATTGATCTTAACCTTTGACCTATGACCACCACAATGCAATCAGTTCAATCTTGAGTCCAAGTAAACGTTTGTGACAAGTTTGAAAAAATGAGACTTGGATTTCACTGCACGCCTTGTGTGAGAGTTGTTTTGATATAGTTTCCTGTTGTTAAATGCAATCACCCCCCCGACTATTGATTCAGAAAGAGTGTTTGCTTTCTTTGGATTCTCCATTCACTGTGGAGGCATTCAAGAAAGCTTTCTTTATGAATTCATGGTAACATGCGGTGAGTAATTGATATACAAATGGTAATTTTGCAGTTTGCCTTTAAAGGTCATGACTTCCATTCAGGGATGTCTTACAGACAGCGAGTGCTGCTGAAAGCTGTTCATACCTTGGTCACTGGCAAGCTCCTGTAGACAGTAGTAGATAACTCTGGCCCCAAGACTGAAACCTATGAGGCTGACAGGCCGCTTCCCCTTTAAAAAACAGAAATAAAAGAGATGCAAAATTTTTAATTCTACAGCAGCTTAAATCTTCATAGTGTTTACTGAACAGCATTCAATTTAAAAGTTTGTTTTAATAGTCTCGGAGTTCAAACAAAAGAACAAAAAACAGACGTATCATGGTGAAAGTAAAACTAATGCAGTTAATAATAAGTACACAAAATGACAAAGTGCTGTGTTACACATAGACTGTATAAAGATGGACAACATGACAGTTTCCCCAAAGTGTAACATTTCAATCTTGACTGCCTCTTGGTGTCTGTCTGCAGTACAGGTCATAAAGTCCGCCCCTCCATGTAAGTGAATAGGACACAGGCCAAACTAAAAACTGTTTTTATAAGTTTGATTGACAGCTTTGCTGGCCAATCCATGCGCTCGCATTCAATGGAGCTGCTTGTAATTGTTCAGAAGGGTGTTTTGGCGGGATGTCCTCCACTGCGGATATAGCCTCTCCGCAAACTCTGGCTCTGTATGACATCACCAGCAAAAGATGGGAGAAGCCGTATTCTGGATATTTAAACTTCAGCATTCATAGGTGGGGCTAGTGGAAGGCGTTGTCCATCTTTACATACAGCCTATGCTGTTGTACTACGGTAAAGTGTGCCTTATCAGAGGTTAAGAGGTAGTACGATACCTGCTGTCTGCTTCTCAAAACCTGTGCCAGGTGTTTCCCCACCTCAGCTGAGCGGTTCAGACAAACACACCAGGGGTTGTCAATGACGCTGGCTGCTGCCAGCAAAGACGCCGGCCAGGTCAGAGCCGCCACGATGCCTGGACAGTGTGACGGTGTTAGAGACATCAGTGCAGTGCAACGAAAGGACATATGTCTGCATAAGATAGTTGTAATTGTGTGACAGAAAAATAGCATTAACTTTTTATGTCTAGATTGAAAGAGTGAAAGTGCGATCAGAAAGTATTTCATGACAAGCATAAACACTTCTGTTTCTAAATCCACTGAATAGACTAAGTGCTTCCTGCATGTTGCTACTCCTACCTGAGAGCACTGTGTACTTGAGCGCCTCTTGGGCCACCATGCCTACCAGCCCGTCCAACAGAGAGGCCATGGCTGAGCCCAGATCCCTGAGGAAACGGGACTCCCATACCAGGCAGTACTGTTCTCCACACTCGCCCAGGCTGCACCACGGGGCCTGGAACGAACCTGGAAGACAGTGGTTATTTGGTCAGGAAATGACTAAGCAGCACTTGTAATTGAAGTGGTTTTTTTACTCATTGTGTGTGAAGGGGGGATTGAGCTTGAAACTGAGTGTTTTTTAGTGGGGGAAGAGCATCTGCATCTTTTTATGTAAAAGCAGAACTTAAGTGTTTTGTTTGCATAATCTCAGGTGGACACTCTGGTGTAGTTTTTGAACATTAAGTGCACAACTGTTGCCCAGCAATCCCATCCACGCTCTTCATAGCTTCTCTTTACACCAGTTGAAAGTTTAAATTTAAGTTGAACTTAGTTGTTATGATGTCATAATATGTTAAGATTAAAACCTCTGAGCACAAAGTATCAAAAACAGACATTCCTATCAGATTACTTTATCCATGAAAATGTTCTCAATTTATTTTACAGACTAGAAATACTATACAATAATGATATTGTCATGTAAATTTACGTAGACAATGATACAGGATTTATCTAAAATGGTAATTTAGCATTTAGCATCTATATAGTGTTTCTCTAGTCATAGTAACCACTTAAAGTGCTTTCACACAACCATCTTTCAGCTGTTCGCACACACATTTATACACTGTTGGCCACTGTTGGCTACTATATAAGGTGCAACTTGCTTATCAAATGAACATTCACACACACTCACGTGCAGTTTGGGGGTCAGTATCTTGCCAAAGACAGTTCAATATGTAAACTGCAAGGGCCAGGGATCGAACCACTAGCATCGCTATGGAGACGACTGCTCTTCCTCCTGAGCTACAGCCTCCTCTATCAGTCTAATCTCACCTAATCAGTGTAAGAGACTGTCGTGAAACAGCAGAAGCCATACTTACTGTATTTTCCACTGCAGAGCCAACCCGTCACTGCAATGGTCAGATGGAGATGCTTCCCAGAGTTCAGTGGCAGGAACTCAAATTCCTCTATTGCCCCGACACACTTCTTCATCTTATATCCTTGAGAAATAATATATGAAAATTAATCAAAATGAAGAAAAGCTACAGATATTTCACACAAACGAGTGTCAAGTTCAGTCAGACTTCTAAAGAAAATAACTCTGCACATAATCATGTGTCTTCCAAAACTCTTACCAGTCAATCCAGCTCCTGCTGCTCCAAACAGAGAGGCCATGATTGCAATGCCAGTGGCTGATCCCAGAGCTGCAGCCCCCCCAGCCCCCAGCACAGCACTGGCCCCTGCCGCCACCAACGGGGCCGCCAGCCCACCTGTCACACCTGGCAAAAGCACAAAGAGAGCAGTCAGACAGAACAGAAAAAAGCCAGTGTGTGTAAGGTGAAGACTTTTTAGAGAAAAGACTATAGAAAGAAAAAAACTCTTGAAAATGTATGGTGAAGAGATTAGCCAACTGATTTGATAATCAATTTGTCAGTTTGAGTAATGTTTTGTGAAAAAAGGAACATTTTCTGATTCCAGCTACTTTAATGTTAATATTTTCAGACTTCTTTACTCCTCTATGACAGTAAACTGAGTATCGTTGTGTTGTGAACAAAATAAGAGATTTAAGGACATCATCTTGGACTGATTGACATTGTTCACAATTTTTGACGTTTTACAGACCAAACAATTAATCATTTAATTGAGACATTAATCAACATATGAATCAACAATGAAAAGAATTGCTAATTGCAGCCCTACTTCAAACTCTAGGGTGATTTAGTGATCCACTGGTTAGCTTATGAAATTAATTCTAGTCCTATTCACTCTTCTGATAGTTTTGAGCTTTCTCTGTCTGTGAATGGGATATCATGCCGCCTAGTGAGATTAGCCCCATGCATCCCAAATGCTGTTAAAACTTTATTTATAGGCCTAATTATTTATAGGTACAGATAAGTTGTGCAGAGCAGTGGCAACCAATGAATTTTTTTCTAGGGGAAAGTTGACAGATGGGCTAAAGAAAATCTTAGGGTAGCACACCAAAACCAAAAGCCATAACTGAATTTTAGGAGTTTGATAATGCTGTTGAAGTAGGCTGGTTGAAAACTATGTTGATGTTTTGTCTATGTTAGGTGATTCATTCCCTTCAAATTGGCTGGTTGTCCTTGTTCTTAAACAGACAAATGAACAGGTTTAATTTAAAGGAGTACAATTAATAAAAGGAACTGGTAGGTACCCACAAGTTACCCAGGATTTAAATCACAGACAAAATCCAGAATGATTACAAATGACCAGAGGTCCCCAGATTATACTGGTCCTTATGTGTTTACATAAGACACTACATTTTTCAAAAGTTTTCAAAAACACTTGAATATTCACCTATCACAGTTCCTCCGCCCACGGTGGCTAGTCCAATGAGGAGGTAGCGTCGTAACTTTCGCCCTCTTTCTCTCTTCTGCCGCCGAGAGGACTCCTCTCTAATGGAAGCAGAGCCAGACACATCATCCGTATTATTATTTAATATTCAAGGGCTCTAAAAATAAAAAATGTCAAATGACTCTTCGAGTGCGTTCAACGTGACATCTTAAAAACAATGAGCTTCTTGTTTATGGCACACAATGATTGTCACGCCATCATTTTTGGATACAAGTGTGAGTGCGATGCACAGTGTGTTGTTTAAACAGTCTGAAACACACAGGATTCAGTCAAAAAAGTAAAGCTAAGACAGAACCTATTATCACGAAGTGTCTCAATCATCCATCACTTATCCTTCCATCCAAACATGACTTACTCGCTCTCCTCTCCTCCTTCCCTCAGCCTCTCTCCCAGCGTTTCCTCAAACTCCTCCAGCTGCTGTGGAAGGACTCGAAGCAGAAAGCTGACATGACGGATGAGAACTCTTGATCTGGCATCATACTGGCCTGAGTACATGACAGACCATGAAAGTTATAAAGTAACAGTCTTTTCTGAATTTCAAGTAGTTGAACTTATTAATTCATCAAAGGATTCTTACCGTCCTTGACAGAAAAAGACACCAGATCCTGTAAAATAAAGTGAAAGCTGGTTAAAATTTGATGGTTTATGTTAATAAATAGAGAGTAAAAAAATAATTGTTTTGTTAGCATAGTCAGTAGTGAAACTGTCTTAACAAAAATTTTTTAAAAATAATTATATATTAAATAGGACATGACTGCACATATCTAGTGAAATGAAAATCATGTATGACCTCAGGCAGAATTGATTTTTGATACATATTCTATGCAGATGTTATAATTTATCTTGCTTGTCCAGTTATTTTAATTGTAATCACTAGGGATGGGGGGGGAATCAATACATTATAGTATCCCAATGTTTTCGCTTGGTATCGATATACAGAAGCCAAATATCAATTATCAAATAAATTATTAATATTACAGATGCAAATTAAACTTTTGGTAAGATAATGAAATCAATTGCTTTTTTATTCCAATGGATGCATTTCGCTGCAGTAAAAATTAATGAAGTGACATAAACAGACATATTTATTAGATAAAAAACATAATCGTTTGGGACATATTTGCAGTAGAAAAAATTTAATACATTGCAATATATGTTATGGCAATATTTACCATATTGCAACACATTCAAGATCGCAGCAATATTGACCCATGATCCCATCATGATAATGTTTTATCATAAAGCCTCTAGTGATTCCCACACCTTCAAATTATTAATATACTACATATATCTTTGACTTCATATTGCTGTAGTTATTACAATTGTACCTTTTTATTTAATGTGTTCTTTTACTGCACTCATTTACAGTCAAACAGCCAATGTGCTCTTATCCTTCTAGTCAACTTTTCTTCGCCTCATTTACATTTGCTAAAATCCTATTTGCATTCTCTGTGAGAGTGACCGTCACCTGTATGATAGGGGTGGATCCAGAGGCCAGCAGTGGTTCAGCCTGTAAGATGGAGAGGAAGGTGTCCGAGCCTTCAAAGCCCAGACCTGACAGGAAAGCCCCCATAACTGGCATCACGGACTCATCCAGGTCCAGCCAGCGCACCAAGCCCTGCAGATACTGCTCCCTGAAAACACTGAGGAAAGTGTACTTATTAATGCATTATTCACACATGAAAGAAGATAAAGACATTTTTTAAGTAATGTTTCATTTCTGCTGAAAAAAAATGAATTAATAAAAAGACCAGTCATCATGATTTCTTGGAGTTTCTTACTCAGGCTGCTCTCATTTTTCCAACTTATGAATTTTTGGATGTCAGAGACTTCTGAAAGACTATGTAAGAATTCCACTCTAACCCACTTCAATTTGTGCAACTCTAATTTTGATTTTCTAGCTTTTAGTATGGAAATCCATGATCACTTTAGAAATGGAAAACCCAGGTCAATTCACACAAGTATGTATGTAACAAAAATTGAATCAAAGGTGTTCAGACCAAAATCCACCCTCTTACCCCTTAAATAACATATTAGGTGGGATTACAGGATGGTGGATGGTTTTTATCTTACCAGGAAAAAAAACTGAAGCAAGCACTCTTTGACACAATGACTACATTGACATAACTAGGAAGTACACACACAGAGTGTCATGATGACATTATCCTTCAGGCTCTGTTACCTGTTTTCAGATCCAGTAAACAACTGGCCCAGAGAGACACCACACAGAGCAGCATAAGCAAACCGGCCCTGTTCACTCATCTGTCTGCTGATTATTTCCTCTGAACTGGGGTCACGTGGACAATCTTGTGTTGTTTCTGCTCCCCCTGGGTCTAAATGGACAAAGCTTAATTATTAACTTTAAGGTAGCAGTTTGACTGAAATCATAGAGGAAACAATGGAGACATCCAAACATTTAAATTTCACATTAATCGTGATAAACAAAGAAACAAACAAAGAAGATGGTATTTGCACTTGAGGGTACACACTGTAACAATATCTTAAATGCTGTTTGGTGGATCATATGCATGCCGATTTTATCCCAATGGTTGATATGAGGTCTTATGACATACAAGGTATGTTAATGTCACCGATGAGAAATGTAACATTAGACTTCACGATTTTTAGAGTGGGTTTTGGTTTGACGTGTCATTTTGATCTTGCAAATAGCCTCACGGAATTAGGTTATACGGAGTCTAACTTTGTTCTCATTATGTCTCTGATGAACTGACCTGAATTCAAGATAGAGAGGCAGCTCAAGTGTGACCCACATGATTTTTCAACACAACTTAAAGTTAAAACTTAAAATAAAACCACTGTTTCTTAAAACAAGCACATTTCATTAACACATAACACTTGAGTTAGCTGCTACAACAGCTGGCTGATAGTTACCGTTACCCTCAGCCGGCTAACTAGCTAACGGTTCACTGCTAACTTTTGATAATGTCCTCAATTTTGATATATTACTCTACTGTTGCACTGGGGACACTAAAAAACAACTTATTTGTGGTACCTGGAGTAAAATTTGTGTCCGTGCTGCTCTGTTTTTCCTCCATGGTCACCAGTATGTCAACTCTGTTCACTAAACTTTTGCTGCCTTCACGTGCTCCTCCCGTGCTCTGACATCTGAAAATTACACGCAAATACGTCAATGGCGCGTTTAAACTATATTAAGCCTGATGGTAAATATTCCCCAAACCACCAATGCAACAAAATAATTTCTTGAGGATGTTTTAATGCGCCATATAAAAAAAAAAACACAAAACCAATTTGTGCTTTATTGATAACATGACGGGGAGAAATACATATCGGAAACACGTTTAATGATATTATCATGATACTTGGGGAAAATTTCTTTATTGTAACTACTTGGTAATAGCAAACCCTTTAAAATAAAGCTTTCCTTTTACAATAAAAACTTCCCTATGTCATACACAAGCTTGTTCGTATTGCAATGTAATATTTTCGACCGTACCTGAAGCCATCATGCGTTTGCAACTTTTGAGTGACGTAACTTCCACGTACGCGTACAGAGGGCCAGGGATCTGTTCACGACTGACGCGTTTTGGAAAGTTTTTGTTGGAGAAATTGGTATTGAGATGATGAATCACCCATCTGTAGGTCAGGAATGTTGAGTTACAGTAGGTCTGTGTGCCACGGTTTCAATGATTAACCGTGCTTTACACAGAGAGGCGGGAAACCAGGGGAAACCTCTTGGTGACACAAGACCCAAAATCAGAGCTAGTGCAACTGCTGGCCAGCAGGTGTGAGTGTAACATTTCCTATCTCTTCATGTATCCCTTTTCTGCAGTTCTGTCTCCACAACCTTGATTATACCAATTATTATTGATGGGTCACTTCATTTGCTGAATGATTACTCTTTATAATGGAGATTATCCTGAAATATGGCAGAATCCCCTGTCAAACTGAACAGTAAAGCAATAATAAGCCTTTTGTAATTTGTCCACCTTCCATTCACACATATTTCAGTTTGTTCAGAGTTGTTCCAAGGTCCATGTATGACTGTCTCTCTGTCTGTGTGCCATCAGCAAAATGCTTTATCCTAGATGCTTGATGGCAGTACATCAGAAAGAGGATGGTTGCCTGCCAACCAGTTTCACTCAAGGGCATGGTCACGGATGCACACTGGAATAATTTGATAAGATGTTGCCAATGGCCAAGAAAGCAACAGAACACGTCATTGTCCAATTGTGTGTGGTTTACGTGGGTTTTAATAGCGGCAGGGTCACAAGCACAAAGACAGAAAAGCAAGAGACAGTCACAATAGACCAAGGACGATGCATTTGAAAAGAATGTTTATGTGGAGTGGAGATGTGCCCTATGAGTCATACCACTGTATGAGTATAGTATAGAGTATAGAGTGTGCAATATGGTAAACCATAGTCCAATATGTGGAGCACAGTCAGGTACAATTCAAAATGTGGAGTACAGAAAAGTAAAGTGTAATATTTGGAGTAAGCTATAGCAAAGTATAGTGCAATATGTGGAGTATGATATAGAACAACATGTGGGGTATGGTAAAGTACAGTATAATATGTGAAGTATAGTAAAGTATAGTGCAATATATGGAGTGTAATGTAATAAAGTATAGTGCAATATGTGGAGTATAGTAAAGTACAGTATGTGGAATGTAGTGAAGTATAATGAAAAATGTGGAGCATAGTTAAATATATGTGAAGTATATTAAAGTGTAGTGCAAACTGTTGAGTCTAGTAAAGTACAGTGCAAAATGTGGAATATAGCAAGTTATAGTGCAATAAGTTGAGAATGGTAGTAGAGTCAAATAGTGCAGAAAAGCTAAATGAATTAATGTAGGAAGTGATTATCCAAGGGTGAGAATTAGTTGTATTTTTTCAAAGACTCCTTAAATTACTCGTTATTTACTTATACATTACACACCACCTTTTCATATACACTCTCTGATCACTGTTTTGTTGATCTCTCACTTTCTCAGACTGTTTTGTCTGCTCTTTCCCATTTGCTTCATCAGCTCCAATTTACTTTATATACCTGGCACTGCTCTCATCTCCCTTCAAGTTTTCGAGTCTGAATTCTGTGTAGTGACAGGAGTGCAAGGCAAACACTGGAAAAGTGCACAAGGGCGGATTAAACTTCCACCAGGTCTCCGTGTGGAGGAACTGTTAGTACAACAGTGGTACTTTGTCAAAATAATATCCTGGCCTTGTCACAGAGGAATCTCCAAACCTACGTGTGCTGTAGCTGTCTGTCTCTGAAAGGCATCCTGTTTATACAGCCCACTGAATGGCCTCTAGTGTCTAATAAACAAGACTTTATATGTAGCAAAGCTGCAGCTTGATTACTAGTGATATACAGAAGTGCATCTTTATTTGGAATGTCTTTCTTGCATAGTATAAAAATGATTTCTACATTATACAAAGCTAAAGTGCAACAGACACAACTAACTATTTATGGTTTACAGATAAGAGGCAATGTGATAGAACATTTTTCAATAGCACTGATATGAGTTCTCATTTTACAGTCTTGACCTTGAGCTTGCCTAGACTTGTAATCAAGGAAAAATAAAAGCCCAGAGTCTGACTTTGAATACACAGTGTTGAAAGCAGTGATAGAAAAGATAATATGAAGTGAACTCCTGCTGTACCTTGAATTTAATTAAGGCTATTTGTACACCTGCACTCAACATCCTTGGTAGTAGTGCATTAGTAGTGCATTTACTTATCCTTTTACCAGTGCATTATCTCTAGTTTCTGTAGCTATGGTGACCATTTCTACTACTTTAAATGTTTTACAATACATTACATCACTAAATATTGACTGGGCTTTAACACTATGAAAATAATTCTATATACTGCAACAATTATTTGATTAATCCATTAGTCCATTAAAAATGATTATTGGCAACTATTTTAATAATCAATCATTTCAGCCATTTTTAAGCAAAAATGTTGAACATTCACTGTTCTCAGTTTCTCAAACGTGAGGATTGGATGCTTTTCCTTCTCTGATATACTGCATATCTTTTGGGTGTTAGAGCGTTGGTCAACAATAGCATTTTTAAGACATCACTTTGAGATTGTAGAATTTAAAAAAATAAATTAATAGCTAAATTTTGGAATAATTCTGCATTTAGTGATTTCACATCCCAGACTTCAAGTCTACAGTCATGCTACTGGTGTGCCTTAAGCTAAAATGCTAACATTAAAATGCTAACATGCTCAAAATGACCATGTTAAAATACAACTAACACGTATAATTTACCATATTCACATACTATATAAACAAAATTTTGGGCTTTTTTGCCTTTATTGTTATAGGACAGGTATGTGTGAAATTAGTAGAGAGGAGATGCCATGCTGCAAAGGGCCATGGGATGCTTTTGATGGTGTAAGAGTAGAAATTCATCAGTATTTGAGGGGATACTTAGAATTTCCTCAGGCATCTCAGGTATAATAGACTCTGCCTTGCTTCTCTCACCAATGAATCAATATGCAATACCCAGGACAGGCCCTCAATGATGTGAACACCAAGGTACTTGAAACTGGCCTCTCCATCAAGGACCTCTTGATATTAGAGGGCACACCATTCTTTCATTGCGCCTTCCCGAAAGTCCATTATCATCTCCTTAGTATTATTGATGTTCAGGAGTAAGTTTTTGTCCTGACAACAACAGGTTTAGGGTAAGCCTTTTCATTGTTGTCTGTGATCAGGCTCACCACAGCTGTGTCACTAGCAATCTTGATGATGGTGTTGGACTCTGAAGTGGCTTCACAGTCATGTGTGTACTGAGAGTACAGTAGGGGGCTCAAAATTCTGCCCTGGGGTGCTCCGGTGTTAAGGATGAGGGTAGAAGAGATGTGTCCGCCCACACCTACCATCTGGGGTCTGCCTGTCAGGAAGTCAAGGATCCACATGCACAGTGAGGTGTTTAATCCCAGCTACTTGAGCTTTGTGACGAGCCTGGAGGGAACTGTGGTGTTAAACGCTGAAATGTTGTCAATGAAAAGCAATTTCACATAGCTTCCTTTATTTCCCAGGTGAGACAGGGTGGAGGGGAGGATACGTGCTATGGTGTCTTCTGTTGATCATTGGGACGGAAGGCAAACGTAAGTGCGTCCAGTGTGTAGTACTTCAGCACTACAGAAGTGAATACCACTAGGCGGAAGTTATTCAGGCTGTACTGAATAGTGGCAGTAACTGAAAAGAAAATTGACATGAATGACTGTACCAAATGTCATGGCAATCCATCCAGTAGCTTCTGGGATGTTTCTGCCTGGACAAGAGTGATGGACCAGCTGACAGACTGACATTTCCATCTCTAGAACTATACCGCTAGTGTGGCTAATAAAAAGAAACTGTGGGAGACTGTAAAACAAGTTTTGTGAAGCTTTCACAATTTTAAGTATACATTAGGCTACGGACTCACAGCCAGTATTGATACTGTTTTTAACTGCAGACACTTTCACAAAATTTCCATAAGACGAAGACAACCTTTATAACCTAACCATCAGCTTCCACATCTGACATCACCCATCGATCACCCTTGGGCTAAAACTACTCTTCCCTCTTTGAGCTATGTCACACAACCTGCCAGTGTGTTAGCGTGTGTGCTCAGTCTTACAATGGATTACTCATTGAAAAGCAGACAAGCAGACAGGCAGAGCTCAGGCCAGACAAGTTCAAACACGGCACCCCCCGTCTTCCCCCATACCCTATCACTAACAGACAATGTCAGGTTTCTTCTCCTATCTGTCACCTTGACACTCGACAGGAGGTTGAGCTGAGTGAAACCAAGACAGAGTGGACTGCATGACCTGTGGGGCACTTAAGAGGGCGTGTTATGTGTGTGGACGGTGAAAAGAAAAGAGCAGGAAGTGAGAAAGAGATAACAGAAAGGTTGAAACGTTTGAGCGTGTGGAGAACATGCCTGGAAGTGAAAGGCACAGACTTAAGTGGGGGGGTGGAGGCAACGGATGTGGATGACAGGTGATTGTGTTAACAGGCAGGATGGGTCGGACAGCAGGGTTGTCATCTTCCTGTCATTAGACGATGGTGGGCTGTTCATCACACCTGGTGAAGCGCTGGAGTGAAAGTTTGCACAGTTTCAGCCTCCCTGTCTGCAGCACAGGTATCAAGATT
The DNA here is from genome assembly GCF_026936395.1 of Plectropomus leopardus. Taxonomy (NCBI): domain Eukaryota; kingdom Metazoa; phylum Chordata; class Actinopteri; order Perciformes; family Serranidae; genus Plectropomus; species Plectropomus leopardus. The sequence goes on along the minus strand of NC_142184.1, from coordinate 32,267,489 downwards.
TGACCAGGTGGATAGATTGTGACTTTTGAACAACATATGAGCCTTTGTGTGCACTCTTTTCCTATTTGTGCACTCCTTTAGAGTGAGCAGATATAAGAGGGATGGTGGTTTGCCTCACTTAAAACCTTGATAGGTTGCCAGGTCCTCCCCCAACTCAACCTGCCCTAACAGATTCCACTGCGGATGCACTTGTAATTACAACACATCCCTGCCTCTTTAAACCTTCAAACATACCACAAAAGTGACTTCAGCTACTTTTTTGTGTGTGTGCATTTATGCCGTATATGTATGTGTGTGCACCTCTGTCAGTGTACATGTGAGGGCTTGTGTGTGTGCTTATGTGTTTGTATAGCGTGCAAGAGTGTTACTAAGGGTGAGAGGCAGCTGGGACTGCTGAGGAGGGAGTGTGCGGGGTGACGAGGCCGAGGAATCACAAAGGGAGGAGAGAATGGAGAATCCAGCTGTTGTCCACTGCGGCCAAAGCAATTTGGAGGACCAGCAGAAAGGAAGATGGTGAAAAAGAAAGAGGACACTAATAGGCCTGCTTTATTGAAAACAGTAGAAGCAGAGGGCATGTGGCAGGAAAGAAAGGAAAGGATTTATTAGAGTCCTTGTGATGTGAATACAGACACAAACACACTTCAGCAAAGCACTGAATTGTGGTTGTATGTGAGTGTGAGAAACGCCTGTTACATCCAGCCAACTGTAGCCTACCATCCTCCTTCCCACAAGCTGCATGAGTGCAGCCAGCGCTTGGAGATCTCTGACATCGATGAGTCACCGCCACTGACCTTTCTCATGTGGTTTCTGAATAAGTGGGACTTTAGTATTTCGCGGATTATGGCGAGCATTAGAGGTTCTTTGAGCAGTTTGAGCTTTTGGATGGATGTCCCTCATTTTATACAGAACAAGAGAGCACTTGGGGGCACACTGAGGCTGTGAATGGAATTTCCTTTTTGTATTGCTGAACTATAGTCAACAAAGCAGAATAGTTCTCAGAAACTCTCTTAAGACATTTTGGAAACAACCAAAGCCCTTTCAGAGGACCTTGGGCTCATTGGGGATAAAGTTTCTCACATGCTGCTGGAGTCAGACCCTAAGGTGCTGTTAAAATTACCCATAAAATGTTTTTTAAGCCAACTTCTTCATAAATCATGATACTCTACACCCCTCACCCCTAACACATAGCCCTTACCCCTTTGTTTCGGGCGTTCGCATCTAGGGGTAGGGTGTCCCAATTCTATTTGGGATAGAGGAATAGGGTGTGTTGCTACATGCACCTCCAAATGAAGGTTTTTTTTCAGAGGCATGCTCCACATTTAGTGCAAACCAAGGCAAAATGGCTGGGAATTCGGAAAAAAAGTGTTTTCTTCATTAATAAAGATTTAAAAGTTATAATAACCATTTTGTTATTCCAACTGGCCACCAACATTGTTAGACAATGATATTTGGTCTAATTTAGCTTGTGATGTCAGGTGACCAAAAGTCTATGTCAGGACAATGTCTAATGTTCATGTCAATTTGACGAAGAATATTGACAACAGATGACGTTTTCGTTTTGTTGGTTTTAAGTTATGTTGTCAAATAACCAAAATCCAGTGTCTCATCCCAAAGGTCTACCCCACAGAGCACTGCTAGTGGTCTGGTAATGAAGCAGTGTTACTTGTTTTAACCACTGATTACGTGAGAGTAAAGATCCAGTGTGTAGGATTTAGGGGGATTTAGGAATCATTGTTTTTTTTTTTCTTTTCCTTAGAATGAGCCGTTTTAGAGCGGGTCCTCTTCAATGAATTCCACCATTGTGTTTCTACAGTAGCCCAGAATGGACAAACCAGTCACTGGCTCTAGATAGGGCAATTTGCATTTTCCTGTCGCCCACTGTAGTTCTCCTACATGTATGGAACACAGGAGAAGTTTCAGTCACCATCTGTAAGCTCACCACTAGATGTCACTAAATCCTAAACACTAGACCTTTAAACAAATTGTGATAATATCATGATTGTCATAAATGCATCTGTTTATAGGGCCTTGGTGGTCTTTGCTGCATGTCGCCCCCTCTCTCTCTCCCCCTTTCACACTTGTGTTGTTCTATCAATTAAAGGCAAAAAATGCCCCCCAAAATACCTTTAAAAAATGCATCTGTTTATGATGACGTATCAAGGTCTTAAACGGTTCTTCCATTAGATGGGGGCCTTTACCTTAGGTGGCACATGTCATCAAATCTTTGAGCCGGCTGTCTTTTCAACTTTTTTAAACCCAACTTGCCCTGATCAGTTTGTTTTCATACTGAGCCAAAAAGATGAGCACATTTATCCTCTACCTATAAATATCGCCCCCCCAGCCACTCCTCAACACAATAGGTCCATTGTCTGTGCAGACCTCTCAAAAGGAACGGAGCCAGCTATAGAGAGAACCTCCATCGACCCAACTTGGCACAACCACAGGCAGCTTGTGACATTTTACTGTGGAAACTTGCAGTGGGTGTTGGCCTCACCAGTGCAGAGCCTCACTGACTGTCGATTATTTCAAAACAGATGTTCTAACTAGCAAGATGGATCGAGCTGTGTATACCCACTTTTACTGCAAGACAGTGAGCAGACACGGGTGCTTCTGTCCAAACTTAAATATACACTCTGATTTCTCCCGACGAACCCAACGGTTGCTTGTGTTTAATATAACTTGTCATATTTGTTTAGGGGAAGCAAAGATTGAGCATTTCTGTGGATGTTAGGTCTTGTGTTCTTGGAACACAGGGAGATATCAACATTTTTATTCAGATTACTTTTTGTTTCAGGTTGCTAGAGCAAAACAAAATGTTCTAAAAGTCAAAAAGGAAATGCCTTTATAGAGTAAACAGCTTAAAATACAGGACCCACTGTGGATATACAGGATGCTGATGCTGCAGGAAAGTACCACTGACGCAGGACCGGGGGTGTCAGCATTGTTCAGGAAGGCAGTGGGCACTTGGCGCACTTCTGGTCTTCCGCACATCCCAGTGATGGGAAGTCCGTCCACTTTGTCGGTCTGTATTTTTAGTTTAATGGCTTTTATTTAGGCCCTGCGATAATATGGCGACCTGTCCAGGGTGTACCCCGCCTTCCGCCCGATGACAGCTTGGATTGGCTCCAGCCCCCCTGCGACCCTTACGAGGACACGCACTTACAGAAAATGACTGACTGGCTTTTATTTATGTATCGTGTCAAGGAACAATCTTGGCTGTGTGTTTGAGCTGCTTGCCTGAAAGCTCCAAATATAAATTCTGCTAAATATTTTGTCTGAGTTTTACTCTTATCTGGCAACACTTCGATTCACCTCTTTTTTCCATCACTCTCATACCTGCATCATCCTTTCCCTAATCTCCCTCTCCTCCTTTAGCCCAGGCATGTCAAACAATTACATAATAACCAATAAATACCAAACCTTCAATTTTCCCTCCTTTTTTAGTGTAGTGTACATTCTGAAAACATTCATTCATTTAGACTGCAGATGATGAATAGTGTGAGATGTCTTAAGATGAAATGACTGCAATTTTAACAATGTCTCTGTTTTTCCACATGAAGTCAGTACTCACTGTCATTACATGTACATTTTTCCATACATCTTGACTCCTGTGTAGTATTTCTGACATCATCACACTGCACCAAAGTGGAAACTATTGAGGAAGCAGGTGAAGTTATCCCCTGCTCTGCAAATCATTTAAAAATCTTTCGTTTTGGCAGTGCCTTAGCAGCAGGGGTTCCTCCAATATTGTTTCAAAGGTCCAGTGTATCATTTAGAGGGATATGTTTGCTTTCTTTGGCGTATAATCATCAGAAATTCAGAATTTTGTGTTACTGTCACGGTAGAATGATCTGTTTATATCAACATAGGGAGTGTGTCCATGTTCACGGAGTCCCTATTTGGACCACTATGTTTCTACAGTAGTTCAGAAGGACAAACCAAACACTGGCTATTGTTTGTGCTTTATGTGTTAATAAAACTGAACTGAATTGAATCGAGTTAAATTGGACTGAGTTAAATTAAATGAAATTTAATTTAATTTGCTGTAGATGTGATGATTTTTTGCTTCATCCATCCTACTTAGCAGCCCCTCCACAACAAGAGTATAGAAAAAATGCTGATTTTTTTAAAAAGTAAAACTGCTTTATTCAGTGTTTTTACCAGTAATCAATGGATCATTTTGTTCTGGAGATGACGAGACTTCTGCAGAAAATTTGGCTTTTCGTAAAAACCTCCTGAGTGTGTGGATCTTAATTTTTTAAAGTTTTTCAGTGAAAAAAAGGTGAGTACAGATAAGCAGGTGCTGGGCTTGTGGCCCGTCTCCCTCATGCCAAACATTGTCCGAAAAACACTCATTTGTAACAGGACACTGCCTTATTCAGTGGTTTTGTTTTTGTTTTTGTTTTTTATTTATTTACCTGGTCCACTTGTTTTGGAGAGGTAGAGACATTTTTGGATAATTTGGCTCCGGGTAAAAACTTCCTGAGTACAGAGGGAATTCTAACCAGGAGAAGTTTTATCTGGTTGCAATCTGCAATTCTCACCACTAGATGCCACGAAATCCTCCCAAATCTGTTCCTTTAAGATACAAGTCTGATACAGATTCTGCTGGACATATTTTGCACAAAATTAAATATGCTAAGTACTCATCTGGCTTTTTTTTGTTTTGTTTTGAGAAACTGAAAGCTGTATTCTGGTAAGTATGGAAAAACCTCTGAAGCAGCATGTTAAATAAAGTGGGCAACTCACCGTTTAATTTGCTCCTGAAACCTGACACCTCTTAGCCTTCAAAAGTGGATCAGATAGGTGTGCAAAGTCATCCGAGGGCTGGTTTGGATCCTTTAACGAGACGCTTCTGGCCTTTCTTTCTTTCTGGCAGTATGTTTGAGACTTTTGATCTTGCCTCCCTTTCCTTCATGTTTTATATCCTTGTGATGCAGTTTCTTTTACTGAGGCACTTTTGCTTTTCTTCCTCGAATCCACACAAAAACCTTGGTTGCTATAAACCAAACCTCAAAAACCATACACTGGCAAAGTGGAGGAAAATACTGGCAAATATAGATCTGTGGAATCCACTTTACCACCGACAGTGGCATTCCAGTATGTTGCCAAATCCTCTGCAGCCAAAGTTTTAATGGGTAATTACAACTAGGCTGCTATTATGGGCCAAAGTTACAAGAAGCTGTATAAGAGGCAGTAACTCAAGCTGCTTTAAGAGGCTTCAAACCTCTCCCAAAGGGTGTGCTGTTTTTCTTTATTTCGATGCTATCACACCCTCGGTGTTGTGATGAACAAAATGTCGTAAACTCTTCCATAGATGACATCTCACTGTTTTGGCTTCTCCTCCCGTTCCTCCCAGTCCCTCTGCTGCTGCCTTGCCCACAGCTAAAAGGTCAGGTTTACTCTGCTTTTTCACTTTTTCCCCTTTACAAGACTTTTAGTTGTCATCCCACCAGGACTATGATGGTATGTGAGAATGAGCAGAAACAGATCACTGCTCAACTTGCGTAATCTGACAAAATGATTGAGGCAGTGGAGACAGTGTGCTGACACGAAGCTGTGTTGTTTGGAAACAGCCAGCAGTGTGTATGGGTATCAGCACCATGTCAAACACCAACTCGACCTACGGCTCGCGTGCTCGACGCAGGTCGGTCAGCTGCACGTCATCTGTCATTGCACAGCTCATGCAATGCTTGACATGCTGAAATGTAGACAAAAATGTGTTTATGTACGTGCGAAGAATGTACACTCAGAGCATGCTCTGTGCATTTGCCTGTTCAGCTATTTACTGCTCTCACCCACAGTACTGCAGAGTTGTTCCAGGTGGGGGTATACTGTGTATCTCACTGATTTACAGCTTGCTGACTAGACTGTGAAAAAATAAAAAGTGCAGAAAGAGAACTCCCATCTGTAGTAATATCCGAATAGCACACTGTCGTTGACCGTGGGCTTCTAGGGCTGCAAATGTGCGTGTGAGAACTTGTACAGCCCTGGAGGGGAGGAACATAAAAACTGCATAGAAATTAATGTTGCATGTCTTGTTGAGCAGTAGCAGCAGGGTGTAAATGGAACATAATGCAAGCAGGGAACTTGACTTCCCAGACTTTTGGAGTTCAATTTTAGCAACAGAGTATTAGACAAGTATCTTCAGAAACTGGACACAAACTTAAAGGTCCACTGTGTGGAATTTTTATAGGCAGAAATGAAAATCAATACAATAAGTATCTTTTCTTTCGTGTATGATAGCCTGAATATAGGAATTGTCCACCATGTTACACTGCCAAATTTCTGCATTTTCATGTTGGCCACTGTAATCAGCTGCCCCTCATCGACAAACCAAATAGTGTTGGAAAAACTTTTTTTTTTAACATCAGACTGCTTTATTAAGTATTTTTACCAGTTTAAATAACCGGTTCCATAGGTTTTTAAGAGGACGAGACGTCTGTAGAAAAGTTGGCTTCTGGGACAAACCTGCAAGTCTAGATCTTAAGTTATTATAGAAAAAATGTGAGTGCACTTTAGCAGGTGCTGGTCTAGCAGCCTGTCTGTGATAAGCCGAATAGCATCGAAGGAACACTGATTTGTAAAGTGAAGCTTAATCAGTGTCTTTACCTCTTTAAATCAGCTTGTTAGTTTGTTTGTGAGAGAAAGTGACCTCTGCAGATAATACAGCCTCTGATAAAAACCTCCTGAACAATAAAGACTGAAAGAATCCAACACAGTCTTACCCCAACATGTGAAATAATGCTGGTTTTTCAGTGGATCTTTATGTCTTAATTGGACATGCAAGGTGCACCTCCTGCACCTGTTTTGGATATTCTGGAGTAGTGTGTCAGTTTCTGCTTTTTACATAAATTGTAACAAAATACACTTCCCTTTTCACAGGAAATGTACAGTTTCTGCTTGTTAAATGTATACAGTCTTTGTCAAAACACAGTTACGATGAATGTAAAACACTTTGTTTGTGGTGCGTTGTGTTTTGTGGTGTTTTTTGGGACTGGTTTTTGTGTATTTCTGCTGGTGTCTCTGGGTGTCCTCTTTTGTTGCAGGGCTGGGCCTGGCTTTCGGGTGCTGGAGCTCCTTGCACACTTCCTCACCTGCGCCTCATCTCCAGTCACCTCCCTGCAGCACATATACTCCGGCTTCACAATGCTCTGGCGCCATATTGTCTTCCCACCCCACCTGTGGTAGATCGGCAGTCTCTTCTCAAGAGTTATTTCTAGCGTTTCGTGTTTTTGTGAATTCTGGATTTTTGTACTCACTCGTGCTTCTTTGTCTCCTCCAGTGTCAACCTTACCTCGAGCTCCAGTGCCTCGCCGCCCAGCCCCTCGCTGTTGGACACAGCCACTCGCTGCCCTCCCCACTTTGGACAATTCCCCACACCTCATTTCACCAGCCTTATGTTTCCCCTCACCACTTACCTCCCCTCGGACTCTCCTTGCTCCACGCTCACGCTCCTCCTCGCCTCATCGCCTCTATCAGCTCATTCAGCCACACCAGCTACTTGCTCTCACATTCCCTGGCTCCCATTCCCCATATTCCTCACCCCTTGCACATTCCACTACCTAATTATTAAAACTCTGTTTATTGTTCGCATCCCCACCTAAGAGTTCGCTTTTGGGTCCTGCCTATTCCACTTATCGGTACCGGGTTTGTTGGACCTATTCACCACACCTGCCTCCTACATTCCAGTGACTTTCTAGCTCTTCATATTATGGTAGTTGCTGCTGCCCGTTGTGGATCACACCACCCAAAAGGAGCCTTGGTAAGTCAGTGTCTGACACTGACCGACTGGAAATGCAGCAGTATTTGACGTGCTGGGTTGTCACCTACTGTCTCTAAAACCAATTGACCCAGTGCTTTTCATACCCCCACAAAAGGTGCCTCTTGCATTAGTGTCCGACATCACTAACAAAGTGGCTATTTGATAAGTTGGGAGTGAAAATGGATGGATGAAATCCAACCCCAGAGTTCATGCATGGCACACGAAAAAAGTTTCTGTCGGTTACAATTCTTACTGCCAGATGCAACTAAATCCTGCACACTGCTCCTTTAAAATGTCATGGCTACCAAAGATGTTATTGTTGATGCATACATAAAGAATAAAGGGTGACCCATGTGCCACAAGCATGACAATACCATATAATTGTATTGTGCTTGTATTTGTCTAATACATGGTGCTCTTTTTGCACTGTTTTCCTTACAGATGATTGCAATGAAATGTAGATCAGACAGAGTTATCATCATGAGTTTTCAATCACTGACTGCACTACACTTTTAGTGTTTAGTTACTAGGTGTGTGTATTGAGAAGGGTGTGTTTATTGTCAATATCTCACTGAAACAATAGATGTATTTGAACACGATGCGTCACAGAGGAATCCAGACCTTTGAATTCTTGCATCCTCTCATGTCCATTTATTCCCTCCTACCCCCTTTGTTCCTTTCTTTTTCTGTCTGTGAAACACACGCACGCATGCCGCACACACACACACACACACACACACACACACACACACACACACACACACACACACACACACACACACACACACACACACACACACACACACACACACACACAGTATCAATAGTCTCCATGCTGAATCATACAGTCCCATGTGAAACCATGCAGTCCACTCACAGTCACTCTCAACATGGAAATCTGTAACTTTATTTTTAAAAGGCTGAGTGGTTGACCTCAGGAAATAGTCTACATGCAGAGTTGTTGACCATTTTCCACTCTAGCGCTATGTGCTGTATAATTTTGAAGATGCACTCCCAGTGGTTTGAATACTGCAAGTATCTGTGGTCTCTGTCAGTGAACCAGAGGTCCTTAAACTTCCGGATAGCTGGAATTCTTGGTTGTCTTCGCCAGACAAATATTGCGAAAATAAGTGAAGTGCAAAGGTAAATATTACATGCACTGTCTGATGACTAACTCAAAAAGATATCAAGAGGTTACATGGGCATTTCAGCTAAGATATATTATACGTATTTTTACAGATGTTTCAATGTATGCTCTCATTCCTCGTATGGTCTACATTACTTATTTCAAAGATTTCTAAAAATCAAAAGTGAGTTTTTATTGGGTTCCTTTTTATATATTAGCTAATAAGGTAATGTAAGGACTTGGATGTAATTGTGGCTCAGGTCCAGGGTGTTGAGGCCTGTAGGGTGAACATAGCCCTATTTACTATTCTGGGGGGACTGGGGAGAGAGGGGAGGAGTGAGGTATACAAGATATTGAGCTGTGTCACGCCACACAGAGGTAGAGGGAAGTTACAGCAGCTTTGCCTTCAAAATAAAGGCAGTTTTTTTTCAATGTCAGTAGTGGCTTACTTTGATTTATCTGTTGATCCATTTTTAAGGACCCCCACACCAGCTATCTTAAGCAGACCTCATTCTTCTAAGGTGGTACAACTAAGTCTCTGTGTCAAGTGTTTATATACAATAAGTTGTGGCAAAGTTTATGACAAGATTTATAACCAGAACTTAAGCCTTTTTAAATCTATTTAACACAGCAGTGGGGGTAAGCCTGCTTAGATTTGCTCAAATACAGTACTCAATTTGAAGTACTTATACTTTACTTAAGTATTTTTTTATTTTATACTTCTTTATACATGTAAATTCTTTACAATATTTATCTGACAGCTAAAGTCACTTTGCAGATTAAAGGTGCCCTTTGTAGTTTTTTACCACTAGGGGTGCTAGTAGCTTCCCTTTTTGTTTGTCTCCATGCATGTGTCCAAGGATGCACATGAATACTTACATAGTTGACTTGACACACATTCCTACCAGTGCTTTCAAAGCATTTCACTGATGTACAGCTGGCAGTAAGGGTCAAGAAATGCAGATACACATCAAAAAGGCTGTTAAGAGAAATGTAAATAACACAAAAAAGTTTAAAAAAAAAAAAAATTAAAAAAAAAAGCCAAAAAAAAAGAAAGAAGGAATGCATTCCCAGACCATTAGGACACACAATATTTTTTTTTAAATAACACTGAATGTAAACAGAAACTCCACTCAGCACCCTTAAGATTTTGAATGTATGATTTATGTATATGAAAAATCATTTTTTAACATTACGCACCTAATATAAATTATTAGTTTTATCACTTAAACCAGCCAATACTAAATAAACCAGTAAAAATGGTCTCATTAAATATGGTACAACATTCCAACCAGTTGGAAACATTGGTATTTGTGGCAGACAAATAAGGGTACTTTGTTTCAAAATTTTAGAGCTGTAACACAGAAATTTAATTACACATGTTGAAATAAAATGTGTTACAACCATCTCCGGTCTCCCCTACTGTAACTATTTTTACTCTGTTTTCTTACAAGATTGGGCATATGTCAATAACCATATGTAAATATTAAAAACCCTTACTTGGACCCTCAGAGACAATGTTCTTATTTTTTTGAACATTGTGTTTGTTTTTATTGGAAGAAATTAGCTTCGGCAAACAAGAGTTTTATTTTGAAAGTCGTTCCAGGAAAGCTTGTATTTACTGTGCGCGCACTTGATACTCGTGCCTTGAGCGCGAGCGAAGCGCATTTGACGAGGAGCGTCCAGACTTTGCGCACACGGACTGAAGTTTTGAGTTTAGTTTCAGCTTTACTTCCAGCGCCTCCAATTACCGACTGGTCTACCATGTCCAACAAAGAAGAAAGACAGGAAGCCAAATAAAAGGCCGGACTGGATGTGACTCATGAGAATTATGCTTCTGACTGTAATTTACTGAGTGGGAGCGCGCTCCTCCGGGCTGTGGTGGATATATGGTTGACTCAAGAACCCGTAACATTCGTGTTATACTTTGCTTCGAGGGAACTTAACTCATAACTGTTGTGATGGAGAGAAACATGTTTTTCACTTGGATGCTGTTGTGTGTGCTCGTGCGGCCCACGGTTACACAGAACCCCGCACCTGAAGGAGGTAAGCTCCCCCAGATGGATATGGACACAAGTGATCTTATAGAATCCATTTTTAAAATCATTATTTTAGGAAAACTTGCCAGAAGTTGATTTGGAGTCGATGAATTCGAGCATACAAAGTATAAAATGAAATCAAACTCAATATCTGTATTTTATTTTGTTTTTTTTAAGTAAATTTTAATGCATTGGTGGCACATAATATGAGATGCAATGACTTTTCATTAGATGCTGCTGGAGGAGGTGGGGGGCTGCTGTATGGGCTCAGGGAGGATCAGGGTGGGGTTGATACTACACCCGTGTTCTCAGTGAAATGGCACCACTCCAGGTATTGGATTGTCAGTTGATAAAATCCCACAGCCTGGGGCAGTGGTTCCCAAAACGATGGGGGCACATGCAGGGACCACCCAGGCGGCCTGAGAAAGGCTTCAAGTGCTCCCCATAAACACAAAAAAGGGCTAAATTCCCAGATTATTGTCAACTGATGAAATCCCTTGGCATTACAAGCAGTGATGTCCAAGAGAAGGACAAAGCAGTCCCCAGATCGACTGAGAAATAGTTACAGTTTAATTATTATGTCATTAATTTAAGTAATAATAAAATGAGAAGAGAAAACTGAGAGCAAGAATGACTGCAGTTTTAGTTTTCCACATCTATGATAATAATATCAATGATAAAAATATGAGGGCCACCAAGAAATACTAAAATCTCTCTTTATTTCCACACTGATGTAGAGGTGAGGCACTCCTCAGTGAGTTTTTAGGCTGATATTAATATATCTCTGTAACTGTTATCAATTCTAATCAGAGTCACCAAAGTGACAAAACAAATGTTATCAGCTGGTATCACAGCAGTTCCTAAGTACATTCAGCACCCGAGGCAAGCTTCCCAGCCCCACCCTGCAAAAACTATGCTTTTTTACAAGAGATACATTGAAATCAACACAAATGAACAACATAGACACACAAACAATAACACAAATAACAAACAGCAGGGTTTCCCACACATTAATTTATTTATGGCAGCATATTACGATTCAAACATCTGCCACCTGGACAATTTTATATTACGTTGTACATTGCACTGGTTGCACAGAGTGTGCTCTGGGCACAGAAGGAGCAGTTGAACGCCAGGCACAGTAAAAGCAAAACTTAACTGTTAATTAAAAGTTTTCTTTCACCACTCACCTCTGCAGCAGCTGCTTCTCTTAGCCATCAATCTGATCTAATCAGCTCTGAATGCTGCTGCGCTGCATTCACAGATTTTTAAATACATCCGAATTTAGAGAGGGGACACATTTTTTTTTTTTTGTAAGGGACACATTCATATGATTAACAACAACATTTTTAAACATCTCCACCAGCACACTGACGTCTTCTGTAGGAAACACTAAATTTGTAACAGTTTGTAGAATCTGGTCTTCTTTTTCCTTTATTTGTATTGTGCCCCATAGGCTTTCACCTTTTCATTTTCTCTTACTATTACTATGATGATCACTCTCTGACAAACACATAAAGATGAGCTGCATTGCCATGACTAGAGGTGATACCCCTAATACAGATACACCATTAGCATTCGATCTTTGGCTCATTTTCCCTCATGTTCCATTTTTTAGTGCTTAAATAACAAACAAAAACAACTGGGCGGCCGCCTGTGTTTCCTATAGGTAGCTCCTCCACCACGGTGCCTTTACACCCTGCAGTAAATTTCATGACCATGAAGCGTCTGAGAGGCTAAACTTGGTGGTGACACCGAGGAGTCTGTCAGTGAGAGCGGCTCTTTCTGACTGCGTTAACATAGCAGTGAGTGAGATGCTATGTCACTTTGCTATTTCCATTAATAGGGACCTGATGCGACTGAACCAACATAGCGAACAGTAATTGGGCTTTTTATAAGTGCACTTGCTGACATTACTGTCAACCTTGTATGACATAGAGCTTACACAATCCCACAGCCACAGAAAGTCACTCGATGTATGGATAATTCTGGGTAATTTAAAGATAATTAAGGATCAAGAATGGTATTTGACTGTTGTATTCTTTACTGGATGGCTGTTTTGATTGGTTGTCTGGCTTTATAACCTGTTCTGGACATGAAACGCTTAAAATTCCTCTAATCTTAAGCAGCACACCACATGCTTATATTTGTGGTTTTCATCTTTATGCTACATTTCCGTACATCCATCCAGCTCACAAAACCTGTGTTATTCAGGTCTGTTTATGCATGTTTCAGTTAGACGCTCCCATGTGTTCAGCAGTTTGCAGACCCCCTCTGCTCCCGTAGTGTTTTACTTGGACCACATGAGGTTTTTACACTTCATTTTTCCACCCTCACATCACCCAAGCGCTGGTCGTCCCCCAAAAAGTCCGACTTTGCGATTGAAAGCTGCAGACTGCATTTAAACACTAAAGATAAACAGTGTCCAGACGTCAACATGTGGTTTTTAGATAAAGGCATACCTGCACACAGGTAGAGGTGGGGAGGGGGCCTGCGATATGGAGCGGCCCCCTCGTTCCAAAGTCCAAACAACAAGACAGATGTAAGGAATTCTTTCGGCTGATGGAGAGAAAGGCAGTCTGCATGTGTGTGTACATGTTTGATTGGTGTGTGTATACATGCCTCGCGGCCTTCTCAGCTTTCAACACCACTGAGTCTTATCAACACCTCATGTCATGTGTTAGGCAGTGAAATTTAAAAAAGGAAAATGAGAGTTTCTGAAGGTGTCAGGGTGTTTGAGTCGATGCTGTAATTGCAGTCTTACTAAACCTTTGAAACCTGAAGCAACATCACTTTTCAATCCGTGCTTTCAAACACCTTTCACAGGTATTTAAATGTTTGAACCTGAAGCAAATTCGTGCTATTTATTTCAAAAACATGGGGAAGAAAGGCTATGAGGAACTTGGTAATTATTAGTTAAGGAAATTGTTTTTTGTTTGTTTGGGTTTTTTTTTTAAAAAGGGAGAGAAAATTTGTTAGGAAAAAAACAAGGGCAAAACTACACTTAAAATGATCATAATTACATTTTTAAAATTATTTTTCAGAAGTAATCATTTCGAAGCACTTTCCAAATCTTGTTTGTTTGTTTTTCCCCCTTTTTCTCCATTTTTGTTTGTTTTTGTTTGACTTTTTTGAGTGTTTGTTTGTTTGTTTTTTTAACCCTTTGAAACCTGAAGAAATTGTCTTGATTTCTTGCAAAAACATGGAAAGAAGGCAATGAGCAACAAAAGAAGAAATTACCCTGAAATTAGCAAGAAATTTTTAAAAAATCTACTTAAAAACAAATAAAAAATAACAAAAAAGAAACAAACAAACAAAAGGAAAAGAAATGACAAAAAACAAAAAAAAAACAAACAAGGAAAACAAGACTTGGAAAGAGTTCTGAAAAGTGTTTCATACTTCTGTAACATAGTAATGATAAATATCATTTTCACGCTAATATGCTTAGAGGTAAAAGGTTTAAATACTTGTGAAAGGCGTCACAAGAAAAGTGATGCAGCTCCAGGTTTCAAAGGGTTAAACTAACTTTCAGGGAGTTTTCTTGTACTTTTTACTAATTTCTTGCAAATTTTGCGGTCATTTCTCCTTTCATAGCTCATTTCCTTCTTCCTGTGTTTTATAAAGTCATCAAGATAATTATCTCAGGTTCCGGAGTTAAACTGTAGTAACCTAGAGGCAGCCGAAGGGCTCCATCTCTCAATATATCTCTCACACATTTATTTTCTTTTCTCTTAACCTCTGCTCTCAGATTTTAACAGTGGGCGTTTTTTTTTTGGACGGCTGCACAATCTGCAACTAAATATTGCTTTTAGATGCTGTCTCTATTACGGCTGCTTCTTTTGTTTCTCCCTCTGCTCTGTATATGGCCATCCAACATTCCTCCTCGTCTCTGGCATGGAACTGCGAGCACCCCACCTCACCCTCGTCAGCCCCACTCCTCTCCATTTAACGCCTTTTATTTCATCTTGTCCCACCTCCTCTATCTCTCTCTCTCTCTACTCACTCTCTCTGTGCAGCTAAAACCCAGCAGCTACTGTTTTCTCCCCCCTCCTCCTGTCTTTTGCTCTTGGCATTTGCTTTTAACTGGTCCTCTGTTACGAAATATGGAAAACTTTGGGGGGAAAAAATTCACTCTTTGGCTCAGTGCTTGAAAGCCTTTTATCTGTTGTCAGCCTCTGAAGTTATCGCATTATTTTGTATTTCCTCTGTTTGTTTTGATTTCTACTTATCTTCAATATCATTTCTTGCTCCTGCTTTCATGTCGATAATGTAAAAGTTTTGTGTTGTTCCAAGAAAGCGGAGGGAGATTCCAAATGTGTGTGTGCTGGTGAGGCAGGAGAGGGAACCTGTGGAAAAGTAAAGTAAAAAAGGAATCACAGAGGGAGTTCTCACATTATTTTGAACTTTTGATTTGCATATTTTTCTTTTTTCTCCACAGTGCTGAACTGCTGCGAGGGTGACATTCTCTTCTTATTGGATTCGTCAGGGAGTGTATCCTCCTATGAGCACTCCCGCATGCTCTCCTTCTTGTCTGAGCTCCTCCTCCCCTTCTCCCTGGGAGAAGACCAGGTGAGGGTAGCACTTCTCCAGGTGGGCACCCAACCACGCCTTGAGTTTGGCTTTAATGCCCATAACACCCAGAGCAGCCTTCAGGGAGCTTTGAGGGGCACCAAACCTCTCAGGGGGGACACCAACACAGTGGGGGCACTAAAAATGGCAAAGGAGTGGGTGCTGAGACCTGGGGCAGCAGATGGGGCCCGGGCAGGGCTCCCCAGAGTGCTGGTGTGGTTGACGGATGGGGTGAAACCAGGCGATGTGATTGGACCAATGGCTGAGCTGCGGGAGGAGGGTGTGGCTGTGCTGGTGGTCTCCACTGGGCATGGCAACTATCAGGTGTTGAGGCAGGTGGTGACTCCACCCGTGGAGAGCCACCTACACTTTGTGGACATCGATGATATGAGTATCATCACAGAGGACCTGCGGGACGCCATTATTGGTGAGTACGGTGTGGGTTTGTTCAAAATATTTGAAGCCAAAATGTGCCACCAAAATAATTATTGATTTTAAGTGTTTAATAATATTCAGATAATAATCTGTGAATTTATGTTTCACAAATTTAAAAGTGGAATCACAAAAGAATACTTAGATTTCATTTTTCTTTATTCAGTTTATCAATAGGCGGATTTCCATTAACCCTCAAACTGAATATGAGATACCCCTAATGGAAACACGTCAGTTTCATGCGCTACACTTCTCCAAGGACGCTTTCCCACCATATGTCCTGCTGACATATGAGTGCAGTGTGAAGTATAAGTGATTAGCAAGCCAGTGGGATACACACATAAGTACTTGCATGTACTAACATGCAAGCGTGGCTGGACTGTCTTCCTCAACAAAAAACAGATAAGCTCAGATCACAAAACAGAAGGATGTTAGCTGTTCAGGATGTTTTCTGCTATATCAGTGTTCTGACTTTTGTATACAACTCATTTAAATGAAAAAGACCCCTCTTTAAATATAATGAAACAGAAATTATGGTTAAGCAGTGGGGGTTTAACAATAAATGGTATATTTGTGTCATTACTTCCATCCAGACACACCTCCTTCCTTAACGCTCAAACAGTGCTAAAAAGAAAACAGACCCCAGGCCCCCGAACTGTTTCAAACCAAAATCTGAACTGTGCCAGACTTTGTGATATCATCAAATATCACATTGTTGTCCAAAAAATCATTATACTATCCAGTTGCGAAAAAACTTGTGATTTACATCCCTATTAAGCAGGATGGAAGTCAACTGTGTGATGGAACAGAAGTATTTTATTACTCATTTAGAGGAAGAAGAAATACAATTATTAATCGTAAATGTAATGATTTTATTTACTTTTTCATTTTCACTGCAACATTTAATGCAAATATCAATCATCAATTCAGAATTCTTTCCTTAAATTTATCAATTTATTAAAGCAGAACTTGGCAGTATTTTTATATCAATAATTGATCAATTTACTGTGTCCGAAACCACTCCCTATTTGCCATACACTGCAATATATTTACTGTCTGTCATTTTGTTTGACTGTCCAATTCTGAGAATGTAGTTTATGCTGTAAAATTATATAGTGCCCTTAAGAATTCCCACAATGTAACAAAAAAAAGTAGTAGTGTCCATGATGGCATGGGCTCTACTTTCTGATTGCTAGCACTTCCTCAATGCAGTACTCTGCACTTGATAGTCCACCACTCATTCACAGATGTATCACATGTCTCTGTGCTTGTCCCTAATTCCACACATGCTCCTGAAGACAGTGAGACTAAATAGGACGCCAGGACACTGGGAGTGTCCGTGTGCATGTGTAAGAGTCCCTGTAATGAGATAGGACGATCTATTAATGGATTAATGATTCAACTTCCCTTGCGTCCTCCAACACTATTCAAGATATGATACATATACATATACATATACATATACACACACACACACACATATATATATATATATATATATATATATATATATATATATATATATATATATATATATCAGGTCGGGCACTTCTCTGGCCTGATTAGGTAACCACCATAACACTCACAGGGGACCCCTCAACAATTATACAGTATGTGCTACAGCTGTAAGACATGATGCATGGTATAAAAAAGGCTTTTACACAGCCAGGAGACACGCATAAGCCTGTGCTTAGTGCTTAAGGATCTGATCGCAGATATCAGTGCTTCTGTGGCATTTGTTATTTTGTTGCAGGGCCTCACTGGGTTGGCTATTTCAAGTTGTCTTATTGCAAGGGCCATGAATGCATCCAGAAACCCAAGTCTGGCTGTCTATGTGGGTGGCTGTCTGCAGCCGAGGCATTTTTAGCACTCTGTCTTCTCCTCTTCCCTGTCACCATCCTTTCTCCATGTCTTTGCACAATTTTAACTTATTTAATTATAATCCTGACAGTAACTTCATTCATCTTTTTTTTTCTGCCCTGATAGAGATCATTCGAGCTGAGCGAATCACCGTCCGTGACGTCTCCACCAACTCAGCTACGCTCCAGTGGCGACCCGTTCTGTCTGGTTTGACTGGCTACTATGAGATTCGCTTTGGTCAGGTTCCGACTGGAGGAGGTGGTGGAGGAGGAGGGACTGGGACCAGTCCGAGCACCGGTGGCAGTCATTACCAGAGAATAACCCAGTCTGCAGATGCCAGCACAGCCCGGCTGACAGGCCTGAATCCTGACACCACCTACACCGCCACACTGACCCCGGAGTCCAATGAACAAGCATTTAACACACTCTCTGTCACCTTCACTACAAAGCCAGGTTGGCATACTTCCTGTTTACACATTGTGTCATAACAACATAATTACTGTGCTCTTACTGTGCCACCTGCTATAAATCTTATCATTGGTCTGGTTAGAGTGCAAGAAGGCAAACATTCACTGGTTCCAACTTCTCAAACTTAAAGGGACAGTTCCACCCCCAAAACAAAAATACACATTTTTTCTCTTATCTGTAGTGCTGTTTATTAGTCCAGAATATTTTGTTGTGGACTGTCTAGTGTTGGAGATATCTGCCTTAACGATGTCTGCCTTCTCTCAAGTATAATGAAACTACGTAGATGACACTCGGCTTGTGGTGAGCAAAACACCAAAAAATGACATTTGAAAAACTAGACAGCAGCGTCTCCACAGACCTTGCTGTAAGTAGTTTAAAGTACTAACTATTTTCTGTCTACCAAACTTCACCCATCAACCATATCAATGTCCAAAAGGAAGTGTGCGTCTACTCACTAGTGACAGCACAAAATGTAAACATTAATGGCGTCCTCCTCGGCTGAGGTGTAACGTTCGCCAGCTAAGTGAGCTCACGTGAGCTAGCAGTAGATGCACACTTCCTTCTGTAGTTGGGTAGATTGAAATTAGTTCTTATATGAAACTACTAACAACAAGGTATGTGGATTATCTTGATCAAGATTTCTGTAAAGAGAAATTTCTTTTTAGATTCTTTTTTTTTTGTTTTGGGCTTTGAGTGCTCCCAGCCAAGGGCTATCTAGTTCCATTATACTGGAGAGAAGGCATCTCTACATCTCTCTGTTGGGACTTTTTATGAGCACTATTCACTATTGCTTGATATTTTATTTTAAAATAATGTTGTAATGGTTTAAAAAAATTGCCAATAATCTGGCACAAATTATAGTATAGTGACATTGGAAAGGAGGTTTAAACCAGATTAGATGTTGACCTCTGGCAATGTATTTTTGGCTTTGCTCAAACACAGCAAAGGTACATACAAACAAGTTAAACACTACACACACATAAAAAAAATGCACAAACGTACAATATACAAGTTACAATTGTGCAAACAGGCAGAAAGGAGCAATAAATTATTTAAATAATAAAAGACAGCACATATTACAAAATAGAAGTTTTCCATAATAAAATTATTATTAATTAAGTGTCCAAAGTGTCTCGAACTATTCTCTACTCTTGTTATTTAGTTTTTAGAAAGTTCTCATAATTTTTCTTCATGTTATTTTATACTGAGTCAGTGTTTTTCCCTGTCTCCCCACACTTCAGAGGTG
This sequence comes from Plectropomus leopardus, assembly GCF_026936395.1. Lineage (NCBI taxonomy): Eukaryota > Metazoa > Chordata > Actinopteri > Perciformes > Serranidae > Plectropomus > Plectropomus leopardus. The sequence continues at coordinate 32,247,984 of NC_142184.1, read as the reverse complement.
CTGAGCCCAGCTGTGGTAACAGTCTCTGATTCGGGGCAAACCAGCGTTCGGGTGAGCTGGGGTCCTCCTCAGCCGGAGTTGGTCACAAGTTACTACATCGAGTACTCTGCTCTTCCCAGAGGCAAGCTCCACGCTGCCACCGTGAGCCGACTGCAAAACTCCACGCTCCTCAGAGACCTCCAGCCAGATACCACTTACTTGGTCACCATTACTGCCCGGCACACCTCGGGCAAGGAGAAGGCCATGTCTGTCAAAGTGTGCACTCAGGAAGGTGAGCTAAATGAAAGAATGCAGGTAGTGATCAAGGATCCGTTCACTGCAAACTTATCCTAAGCCTGTGCAGCCTAGTCCTCTGTGGGTCTTATATTTCAGATAATTACTATAGTACCATTCAGGTTTGACCACTCCAAGTGCAGTTATGAGCAGCTAGAGGAGCTTGAGCCAGTCCCTCACATTTTTCTACTGTACAAGCATATCTGTTTTTTCCTTTTTATTCATATCCACATTTCTAAAACTCTCTTCTCAGTTCTCTGTACTTCTGATATAAACTCCGACTGACATCTTTTAGGGTCTCTGTTGATCCTTGAAAAGTCTTAAAAAATATTAAATTCATTAATTAAAAAAATAGAAATAAAATCTTAATCTTTCAAAAGTCTTAAACATGCTCAGACATGAGAAGATTTTATTAATCATTTATCTGACACTGCATTGTAAAGTCTCAAAATAATTGGTAACATCAATTTATTGTTAAATAATTTCAATAAATTCTGTTTGTTAATCCAGTCATAATCTGAATCTAAATAGTGGAATCTCACACGGAGACTGATATTTCCCACTGCAGTCAGTAAACCAAATAGATACTTTTATAATAATATATATGTTCATTGTCTTTCATGTGTTTCACTCTCAAAAGGTTTTTTTTCAACATTTGATGCAGATTATCTAACTTTTTCTTTTCAAAAGTCATGTTTTATGTTACAATAAATATTTAGGCAAAATAAAATTATCCTTTAAGTTTGGTTATTAGAAAGTTGTCCTTAAACTCTGATTCTGAGTGGCATTAAAAAAGTCTTAAATCTTGCCTTAAGCTGCAGGAACCCTGATCTTTGTGGTCTTCTTCTGCAGTGACCCCCGCCCTGGCAGACCTGCAGCTGACCACAGTGGGCAGTGACTCAGTGCAGGTGGACTGGAAGAGCAGCGTAGGTGGTCTGAGGGGCTACTGGCTCACCTGGGAGGGACAGCAAAGCTCCATCGGCGGTCAGCGCTCCTCTTTCTATTTGCCTCCCGACTCTCTGTCAACCCGCCTCACACACCTGCCCCCGGCAACTAGGGTGTGTGTGTCACCCATTTACCGGACGGCGCGAGGAGAGGGCCTGTGCTGCACGGCACAGTTCCATTCAGGTGAGTGGTGACAGGATATGCAACCATTTTACACCATGAAGTGAATTTTTACCTAAGTTTGGTCAGTATTTATAGGAATAGTTTGAAAGTGGGAAATGCACATTCTATTACAGTTTAGAGAGTTTTATGTAATTCTTGTAATTATTTTTTTAAGTCAATTTTCTAATTTTTACTATTTTTACTGGTATCTTTACTTTTTACTCTGACTTTTATCACCACCTGTGTTTTGGTTGTCTAAACTTTGAGCTGCATCCCTTGTCTGAAAACTGCTCTATAAATAAAGTTTATTATTATCAATATTATTTTTAGAGTTTAGAGTTTACTACACAGCGCCATGATGAATTTAGCCGAGTTTAGCATAAAATCTAGAAGGAGGGAAAACAGCTAGCGTCTCTTGAATGTCAAAAAATCCTCCTCCCACCAGCATGCCTGAAACACACTAATTAACATATCGTTTTTCAAATCCATATACAATGGTTATAGGCAGAGTTAAGTGGTATACATTTTTGTTGATAAACAACAAGTAACTTCCTAAAATCTTGTCTGCAGACCCTGCTCAAAAATGCTGGAAGGGTGGATAAGTTGTCATGAAATAGTTAACCAAGCAGTCCTTCTGAAATCACATATTCTTGTTTTTACATTTCTGTTTGAGTTTGGATTAAACAACTGAGATACAACCAAATACTGTTTTCTGTGGCAGATTGCTTAACTTTGGAGGGAAAACACGAGCTGTTTCCACTCTAAGCAAAAAGTTAGTCACTCTGGAAAATATGCTTACTCACCTTCTTTCCAAGAGTGACATTAGTAGATTGATATCACTATTACATCAGATGCTAAGCATCTAGTAGAGACTCCAGAAGGTTACTGGCACTGAGCAAGAAATTGTCCAGCGCATAACCACCATAAAACGATGATTTGTCGTTTTAACACTTAATGTTTTGTACAGGGAAAAAAAGAGACAAGACCTGTTAATTAGCAAGCTTTACAGGTGCTGGTAGGAAGATTTTCTTGGACTGTGAACAGTTTTTAGTGTTTTTTTTCTTTCCTTTTTTTTTTTTTTTACCAAAGTAGTAATCCTTAAAACAAACTTTTTAAAATGTAATCTTGCCATATAAAGAACATTTTGAATGTAATCATGCTGTATAAATATTTTTTTAATGTAAGCTTTTTTTTAAAATATAAATTACATTATTTAAATTTAATCTTGCCATAGGCTATAAAATGACTTTTTTTTTAAATGTAATTTTTCATTGAACCATAAAGAAAATCCCATTCACTTCTGTTTATTGTTGGAGTAGACCATTGACTGTGTATAAAGATGAATGCTGTATCTTCATCCCCCCTCCCCCAGTCGTAAGCAGCGCCATTAATCACAAACACACCGATTTCCACACACACACACACCTGCCAATCATGACATCACACCCCCTTTTTATAGCATCAAATAACTAACTAAAACCAAATTTATCAGAAAAACTAACAATTGAACATACAATATAAATGTAATAAGAACTACATAAAATAGCATAAACAATCTTTGTAAAAGAAAATTGGTGTGCACTTTGGGTATTTGGTTTAGCCCATGTCCCATCTGCCACCATAGAGGGGGCGGGATTTATGACCTATACTGCAGCCAGCCACCAGGGGGCGATTAAGATGTTTTGGCTTTACTTCTGGAGAGCTGTCATGTCATCCATCTTTATTGTACAGTAGCTATAGAAATCACACAGACAGGGTTTTAAAAACCATGTATTCATGTCTGTGCACCACTAGAAGTAATAAAAAAAAGTGTTTGTAATTTCAGTGAACAGACCCTTCAAACTGAGATATGTTTATGTTGAACTGAATGAATTTGTTGTCTGATAGCAGTGCTATTAGATACAAGCAGATTAAAAACATAAAACTTTGACCTTTGCCTTGACGTTTTCTCCCTCTGCCCTTTAGATGCAGTAGCATACGGCTACCAGTCATAGCAGCCACGAGCTGCAAGTGCACCTTACCAAACATGGAGGGACGATGGAGAGATGAATTTTGACTTTCATCCATAATTCTTTTCCGAGCCTCTCCCCTCTGTGGAAATCATCCAGGAGAGATGTGTGGTTTGGCATACTGAGCACTCATGTGGAAGCCATAGACACTTTAGAGTGGTCTGGGACAGTGTGGCCGCATGTTGACGGCTATAATCTGCAACAGAGAGGACGATTTGCTTTTCATTTCTCTTTTTTCTCATCTGGTTTACACCTGTAGTACATGTATAATGTTTCAGTTTAAAGATGTAAGAAAAGATGTTTCTTGGGTCTGTTTTGCAGATACAGAGCAGGGCATGCTGGGAATGTTGGATGTTTTATGTAGCTTGTTTTGGAGAAAGTCTTTGCACCATATGTGGGCCTCATGCCCCAAATCAGCTTTTTTTCCCTCAAATCTTGCTAACACAAAAAAAACATCTGATTTACATTTATAATGAATACTTATGAGTTGTACTTAAGTGACTTCTCTCTCAGCACATGCTTGATATATGTGTGTGCACACTGGAGCGCAACAAGGGAATGTTAACATGAGGGCTTTAATAACAGGATCTTCAGGATCGCTTTGAACTTAGAGAGAGAAATTACGAACAGACCGTCCACATGTTCTGACTGAGATGCTGCATATGATATAAATGTGTGTAACTGAGAGTAGTCTTGTTTTGGTCTCTCCATCATTCATATTTATTAATCAAGAATCATGTAAGTATGATAATTAATAGCGTGCAGTATTTACATACAGGCTGTTTACATATTAAGACTGTTACCTTTTTTTTAAGTGAGTCTCTGCTGCCCCCTACTGAAAGGATCATTACAGGCTTACAACTGATCTCTGACTGGTCATCCTCTCAGAGCAAATGTGTTTAATGTTGGTTTGCCACGTTTGAAATTAAATATGAGCTTGCAATAAAGTCCTTTAATAATTTTGTTTATACTTATTGTATTTTATTAGTATAGTATAGGGGTCAGCAACCCTTACTATATAAAAAAATGTCTGGAGCTGCAAAACATATTTGAGCCACATAATAAAAGTAACACAGTCAATTAAGTCTAAATTAGCCTAGCAACATCACTAATAGGTCGAAATAAGCATTCATAAGTTAATTCAATAAGTTTTACCTGAATATGGCTTCTCTGCAATTAGCTATATATGATTATTTTATACTTTAACCCTTTGAAATCTGAGCAAATTGGTGTATTTCTTTAAACACATGGGGAAAATACATTTAGCAAATTAAAAACATATGACCCCAACATTTGCAAGAAATTAGTAAAAATGCCAAGAAAATTATCTAGAAAACTGCAAAAACAAACAAACAAAAAAGGGGGTGTGGGGTGTAAATACAGTCCTTAAAAAGTAATAAAACATAATTTGCAATGTAGAATATAAATATAATATAATTAATGTAATTATAAATACCTCAAGGGAAATACGTTCATCCAGACAAATAATATTGGTAACACTAGTAGTTTCTATGAAAATTTTGTGTTTTCATTTTTTTCAAAATCCTGTGAAACACAGCAGTTTTCAAGTTTTATGTAGTTTGGTAAAAAGTATGAAAAACTTATGGAATACAATACTGTGAACTACAGCAGTCAAATCTTATTCATTATTTCACATTTTTCACAGAGGTCTTAAACAAAACAGACAGTGCACTGACTGTTTGGCTGCTGAGTGACAGAAAAGGAGCGTTTTCTGTATCTAGGCTTCCCCCTGCAGGTAAATGAAAGCACTGTCTGCTGCTCAGATAGTGTGTTAAATGTTTGAAACCTGACTCAACATAAATTTTCTTGTGTTGCATTCAGACACCTTTCATAAGCTGTTTGACCTTTTAAAATTGAGCAGATTGGTTGAAATGTCCCACAAATTGCAAAAATGAGTAAAAGGTAACAATAAATTACCTAAAAAAGTGTTTTCTTTAAAGATGCTAGGATTTTTTGAAGATATATAAGTCCAGAAAGGTATATTTATAAAAATATTATATTTAAAATTCTGTATCAGAAAAATACTATATAAGGAAAATGCATTTTTAATTATTTTCAGCACTTTCTAAGGTAATTTTTAAAGACTTTTAAAACCCTTTTCTGTGCTTATTTTCAGGTAATGTTCTTGTACCTTTTTTGCTTTTTTTTTTAGAATCAATGAATGAATACAACATGGCAACAGGTTTAAACACAATTTGTCATACAGAGTGCATGTGTTCAAAGTTATTTCATTGAGTTCTCCATAATTTATCATGTCTCTCCTAAGGCAATCCTGATTTTTTGTTTCATTTATTAATTTATTTATTTTAGAAAATGCTATTGCTTCCAGGAACCTTTATGATGATCTGAGAGATGACACAATTAATCAGACCATATTTTTTTCTTTGCATTGTAAAACTAAACGAGAGCTATCATAGACACAAATACAACACCAATGACATCACTTTTCTTGTGCTGCTTTCAGTTGTCTTTCACAGCAATTTTTACCTCTGAATCCTGAGCAAACTGGTGCACATTCTTTCAAAAACATGGGAAAAAGGTAATGAGCAACTTGATGAGAAATGTTCCACAAATTGCAAAAAATTGGTAGAAAATTAAATTTAGAAAATTATGTTTTAAAGATTGTAAAACTGTATATAAGGGGAAAGAATAAAGCTAAGGAAAAACTACTTTAAAATAATTATGATTACATATTTAAAATTATGTTACAAAATTACTGTAATTTTTAAGCACTTTTTTAGGTCATTTTCTTTTTACATTTATTTTTTATATTTTAAGAAATTTTCAGATAATTTTCTTGTACATCTGACAAATATCTTCTAATTGTTTTTCTTCACTTGCCGATTGCCTTCTTCCCAATTTTTGAAAGAAATCAAAACAATTTGCTCAAGGTACTGAGGGTTAAGATCTAAACAGGAGCACCTGAACGCAGCACCGACTCGGGTGCAGTTACTAGACCAGCACAGTGGGGGCGACAATCTACGCATCCTGTTTCCCGTTAGCTCACCAAGCTGCAATATTCAAGCCTTGACATTGCGAAGATGGACGCTGTTATGGTCTAGACAAGGATACGTAGAAAGCACAAACTGCGCGTTTCAGACCTCTGTTATGACAACATTTCCAGCTCGTCAAGGTAAAAGGAAAACCCCTTGTTACTTGACTTCTGAGCAAACGTTAGCGTCTTTGCAAAGTTATCCAGCTAGCAAAATGACAGCCAGCTCAGCTAATGTCAACGAACAGGCTAGCGCTGCGAACATTAGCTAAGCTAGCTAGCAGCGTCGCTTCAACTACAACGTAGTTTGAGATAACTAACTCATGAGTGAGCGCATATAGCCGCTGGTTTTTCGTAACGAAGCTTCTCGTCTTATCCAGGGAGACAGACGTGTAACACGGAACCAGCCTGCAGCTAACCTCGGCTAATGTCATGAAGAAAGACGAGGAAGATATTTTGATGTTAGTGCTAGCTAGCGTTAGCAAGCTAGTCGTTTTCAGACTCGTTTCCTGGTTGTGATTCCTCGGCTTGTTACCGATCCGAGGTTTAGGATATAAATGGTCCTTGACTTTGTTTAAGCCCATAGGGCATAAACATTAGCTAATATTCAGCTTAGGTAATGCAATGTCAGCTTTTATAGATATATATGTTTATTTTTGTAAGGAGAGGACGTCACTTTAGCATCAACATAGTAAACCTGGGCTGTTTGATGGGTCCTACTTACTGTCAAACTATAACTAGCTTAAATAACACCAGTGAATATGACTTAACTCCCTTTAGACGATTTGATCAAACGCTTTTTATTCCTCATTGCATGCAGTGTGCCACACGACGGTGGTTTGATATAAATTAATGTTGTTTAAAATGTTGTCAATATTCTGCCTTTTCCTTCACTAAATTACACTAGCTAGCAACGTAAGATTAAGGTAAATCAGAAACCAAATTAAACTTACACTGCCAAATGGTTCTTGTATAGTGCTCAAAATCAGAACATATATTTTACAGTTAGAGGGGTGCATGTTTCTCTGCAGAGTTACATATTGACAGCTTTAGAGAAGTAATCTCACAACTGAGGAAACAGCTGTCATGGTGCTAGATATTAGCCAAATAGCATATTCATAGCTTTCTCAGCTTGTCATGTTGAGTTGCCTTCTGTGTTTGTGTTGTCTGCAGGTGGAGGCAGGAGGTGTGAGTAGAGTGCAGTAGACATCAGCAGCATGTATTCTGAGTGGCGCTCGCTGCAGTTGGTGGTGCAGAGTGACCAGGGCCACCTCAGTGTCCTGCACACCTATCCCACTACTGTGGGCACGGAGGTGGCAAATGCTGTGGTCAAGCCTTTGGGTACAGCTGTAAGCCCTGTCGCCACAGAGAACATCCTCAAGACAGATAAGGAGGTGAGAGAGATTGTTGTGCCTTGGATCCCTTTATGCACACTTTTTGACTTATCATTTTAATGGCTTCGTAGTCTGCCAAGCTAACAGTTCCATCACAAATTTCTGGAAAATCTGTCAACTTTAGAACTTATTCCCATATGAGTTACAGGAGAATTCCCTTATTGATGTATCATAAGATGTAGTTTAGACAACACCAGCTTAATGTAAACCACACTTTTTGATGGTGCTATCACTATGCTAGGTTATATTTTTTGACAAATTGCATACCCTTTCAACAGAAAAATTCAAGTAAAAAATATAAAGGGCATGATATTTTTGGATTTAGATTCAGTTTTTTTTTTAATTGAAAGACAAACCACTAACAAAACAGGAGGAGGATAGAGACAATAGATACAAATTCCAATAACAAACGATGTGCCCAAACATAAAAATGAAGTTTAATAGTTACATGTTGCACTGACAACATGTTGGTGTGTGCACGATTGTGTGTGTGTGTGTGTGTGTGTGTGTGTGTGTGTGTGTGTGTGTGTGTGTTTCACATGGTCAGTCTGAAACGAAGTCTGTAGTGTGGATGAGTGGATGGGCGACAGAGAGGCGAAGAGACATGCTAAGAGAGCATAAGAGACAATCCTACAATTGCAGCCATCAATGCTTCTGTTTCTATTATTATTACAACCACCAGCATCACTAATAATAATAAGGATTTAGATTCCCAAAAAGCTTGTTATAGCACAGGGTTGTTAGTAAAAACACAAGGCATCTAACCTCTTTAACTGAGGTTAAGCTCCTAATATCAGTTTAAATGCAATGCAAATCAAATTTGTGAATAAACTGCTTAGTGTCACCACAGTGACATTCAAAAAGTTTTTGCCCTGCACAATCACCCTTTTTATATGACATGCTGCATTTTCAGTCATTAGGTTTAAGGAAAGACCTCCTACATTGCTGGTGTTGTCATAAGTGCCATATGTAAGCTGCACCAGCAAGATGCTATTAAAATATGAAGCAAGGAGCCAGACTTAAATATACATTGACTACAGGCTCTTTGCCACTGCAGTCAATGTAACTCTTATTAACATCCAGATGTCTAAGTCACTGTGTTACTGTGATAACCAATGTAGGTGTGGCCAAAAGTCATTGTGCTAATTGCGTCCATCCCCTCACCCGTTTTGATTTCATTATGTTTCAGTTGGATTAAGTCAACTTCAATTTTTAAGGTCTAAATTTTACTCAGTAATTACTCAGAAAAGCAAAAATACTTGATTTAAAAACATTTTTATACCCTGTCTTTCACTTCTTTGTAGAAGCACAATGATCATTACATCTGTGCTTCCTCTTTAGCATGTCATTATCAGGTTTGCACTCCTAGATTCAGGCAGTTTCTCTCGTGCTTCCTTCCATTCCATTTGCATTTCAGCTTTTCTGTGTTTCTGTACATTATACATATAACTAGGCTGCTGTGCAGCTTGGGGACAAAGATCAGTGCTATGTTGGATTTGTGCTTTGTGTCATTGTCATAGTGCCATAGGGTTGCATCCACTGTAGAGCAGGATTTATTCAAGGGCCTCTCTGTGTTTGGGTTCATCCATCATTTCCTTAATCCTTACCAGTGTCTGAGTTCTTGCTTCTAAAGTCATGGTATTGTGTTACCACCGCTATGGTGCCCTGTAGGGATGATATTGTAGACCCTGATTTTGACCAGATGAAATTCTTGACATTAATGCTGAAGAGTTGCATATATGTTTCATGAGTCCTTTTACCCTAATGCCCTTAAAGTCCATTTAAATGCCATTAGGCAAGTCCCAGTTGGGCTGTTATGTGGGCTTCACTCATCTTTAGTGTAGCTACTCTAGTATATAAAAGCAAGACTTATGGAGTGCTACAGAAGTAGCTTCTCCTTTCACTGCAGGAGGCTTAGGCCTGATGCACAAGTGACACTTCACCCTGCCTTCACTTCAACTTCCATGTTAACAAAATCAAATGCAGTTTATGCATCTGTTTGAATGTTTATTTTCTCTGCATGTTGGCATGGATTATGCAAACGAAAAAAAACAACCTTTGTAAATGCATATTTCCATATCTTAAAACCTCTAAAGCACACACTATATAATCATTGCTAGACAATGTTAGTGTGTTATGTATGTCCTAAGCCCTTCTGTTAGATCAGGACAGTTTTTGATAGTTTGTTATTGGTTATAAAACCCAGATCAGTTTTTGATTGGTTTTGTTTGTTTGCATCGTATAAACCAGCTGTCAGAAAAGTCTCCCATGTGCTGTGATAAAACAACAGAACGTCTGCTAACACACACCACTGTGAGCAAGTGAACCGCAGAGCTCACAGCAAGCTGGCACTTTCAATTAATGATATGACAGCGTGTGTCAGGACTCTGGAAGGGATGTAAGAGGAGCTGAGTTGGGTTCCAAGTATTTTAGCAATATTTCTCAGGTGCACCGACATCTGAAGTGCCGCCGCTGCTTTGAACTTCACTTCATGCAGAGGATAAAGCTAAGATAAATCCTCCTGCTTCTACTGATTCAACTGACTCTCTCCTTTTCATGACTGTTATACAGAACACCGTCGGAGATTATACAAAATATTGCAGGAAACTGTCAGGGGAAGACCGTATGCAGGGTTTTAATGAAGGCAGATTTTAGGTCAAGTAGCAGTATTATGTAGGAATTAAAGAAATCCTAGATTGGACCTGTTATGTACAGATACTGAACATGTGAGGACGTGGATCATGATCATGGGCAAGAAAACATAATTGGGACATTCCAAGTTGTCTTTGGTACATTAACTCTGGTGTTTAGATATAAGGTTAACTGGAGATTGATGAACTGGTTTTCATACACTACTTGCCTTTTGAATAATCAGACCCGCTTTTGATTTAGTAACAAACTAAAAGACATACGGTTTGGAGAGGCAGTTAATTGTTATTGCCTTCATCATTTTGCCCTAAACCTTTGGCCTTCCTTGTTATGAGACAGTAAATCTTATATGCTGAACTCATTATGCTTACTCCCGTGACACAGAGCAGAGCATAGCAAGGAACAGTATTATATCAAAAGAATGGCAGCACTTGCAGAATGTGACACTGTTGAATTATGTTTTTAGAGCTGTTTGTCAGATGGAGGGGAATACAGGACCCTGTGACAGAAATATGCTGCAAAACAAACCAGTAACTCATCACTTAAAAACATTCACACAAATTGATGAAATTGGTTTGGTTCCCAGGTGAAGTGGACCATGGAGGTGCTGTGCTATGGCCTAACCCTTCCCCTAGAGGGGGACACTGTCAAGCTGTGTGTGGATGTGTACACAGACTGGATGATGGCCCTGGTGTCACCCAGAGACTCAATGCCTCAGCCTGTAGTCAAGGAGCCTAATATGTATGTCCAGACCATCCTCAAACATCTCTACAACGTCTTTGTACCAAGGCAAGTGTTCACACATGAGCCTCTGGCTGCCATTAGCTGTAGTATTTAAATTGATATGTGCTCATTTTTTCTGCAGCTTTTAGTGTCACTCTATCTCTGAGGCTGATGTCACTAATAATACCTGCTGTTTTCTTTGTGTTGTCTCTCTGATTCCTTCTCTCTCTCTCTCTCTCTCTCTCTCTCTCTCTGTCTCTCTCTCTCTATATCTCTCTCTCTCTCTGATTTCCCCCCATCCCCTCTCGTTGAACTCTCTGTCTCTCCCTCCAGGCCCGAACAGCACAGTCTGAACCACATCAGACTCTGCCAGCAGGTCCTGACTGCAGTCCAGAAATTGGCACGAGAGTCTGTTTCCATGGTGAGGGAAACCTGGGAGGTGCTGTTGCTCTTCCTTCTACGCATCAACGACACATTACTTGCCCCACCTACTGTTGGAGGTATGTCCCTCCTAGTCCTACACAACCCTCACTGCTGTATTTTTTGTAGTTCTTAATGAAAAGTAATAATATAAATAATATCTTTCAGTCGGGGTGGCAGAGAAACTGGCAGAGAAACTGATGGCAGTGCTGTTTGAGGTGTGGCTACTGGCATGTGCCCGCTGCTTTCCCACGCCACCATATTGGAAGACAGCAAGGGAGATGCTGGCCAACTGGAGACACCACCCTCCTGTTGTGGAGCAGTGGAGTAGAGTGGCCTGTGCCCTGACATCCAGGTGAGAAAGGCATCAATACAACTTAAACTTGGATTTAGTGCTTGAGGTTTTACTGAGTTATTTGATAAGGGTTGAGATAAATGGCCACTTGACTTGTCTAACCTGTTGTCTAACCTCTAGTGTCTACAGAGAGGAGAAGCAAACCTAATTTAAAAAAGAGAGTAGTAGCCTCTGAAGTGGGAAGTATATTGATGGTTGTAAAAATTACGGTAGAAAAAATAATAATAGAAGTGTTTTTATTCTCCACTAAGTGTAATAATCTGTTTATTTCTTTCTAACTTCCTTTATCTAGACTCTTGCGCTTCACCCACGGACCATCCTTCCCACCTTTTAAAGTTCCTGATGAAGATGCTTGCCTGATTCCTTTAGAGATGGACAATGACTGTGTGGCACAGACGTGGTATCGTTTTCTCCACATGCTTAGGTGCGTAAAGCCTTATTTTGTTTAGCTCTGACCTGAAAAACAGTTGTTATTTCCTCATCATATTGACACTATTGGATGATTTTTCATGTGTAGTAAGGGACAGGGAAAGAGCCCCATATCTTATACCCCTTCTACTATCAAGTCTTTTCCCCTCTCTATATACTCTACTCCCTGTCTGTTAAATGTCTATATTCCTGTCTCAGTGCTGACAATATTAAATGTCAGAGAACTGATTCCAATGTTTCAAAGCCACGGCAGAATCAGGGAACAGATGTATGCAAATCAACCTCAGCGGCTTCTGTAAGCTTTTCTGTTTAATACCTGAATCTTTCTCTGTTTGTTTCTAGCAACCCAGTGGACCTAAGCAACCCTGCGATAGTAAGCACCACTCCAAAGTTTCAGGAACAGTTTCTCAACTCCAGCGGTATCCCTCATGAAGTGGTGCTGCATCCATGTTTGAAGCAGTTACCCCAGATCTTCTTCAGGGCCATGAGGGGCATCAGCTGCCTTGTCGATGCCTTCTTAGGTAAGAATCAAAATGAAAAGCTTTGTTGTTGAACATTTAGGACGGAGTGCTTTGCACGTTTTAGCCAAAGTACTACATAGTATATTAACATCACTGTTCATTTTGCAAAACATAGTGTTGTGTTTTGGATTTTTTGAAATGTGTTGTTCCTACCTTCTAGGCTTTAGAATCAGAATTGGCTTTATTGGCCAAGACTTATGTGTGCACATTAAATCAAAGGATACAAATGGATGCTCGAGTGTAGGAAAAATACATCAAAAATCTAAAACATCCATATTGTGTAGACAATGATACACAGAAGTGTTAAATATCGTGATTTAGTAGTGAAAATGGAGGATGTCGTTGCCTGTTGAAACATTTGAATAGAAACATAAACATGTCAGTGTGATTTCTTTCTTTACGCTGTAGGTGTCTCTGTTGAAAAGAGAGATGTACGGGAGAGGGTGTTCACTTTTTCGTCAGCGCTGATCTCTCATGGTACAGACATCAGCTTATACATCAAACAATGAGATGGGCATATGATGGAGTGCTCTACAGACAGACTCACAATTTTTGTTTTACAATAACTTCTGGGTTGAAACTGTGTCACATACATAAAATGATACTGTGCTGAGCAAATGCCTCATGTTGTAAGTTTTTTTTGCCAAGCCCACCAAAAAAAACTGAAATCAAATGCCAGTTGTCCACCTGGAAGTGATTGTTGTTGATAGAGGGACGTCACAGTGATTCGGTCTGTTTATTGGTGATGATGTTATTAACAACAGGCGTCAGTCTTCCAGTAACAAAATGATATGTTCCAGTGATTCATATTAACCTGCAAGATTGTCAACAAGGGGTCTGTTGTGGCACCAAAAGTCAATCAAGATGAATGAATATTAATTTCTGCTGATTTGGATCTAACCATTGTTGTCTTTTCTACCAATGAATGCTGTCTATGATCACAGATTCTGAAGCCACTTCATTTCCTTCTCTCTTAACACTAAATATGGGCAAAATGGTTACAAGTGATTCAATTTAAGTTTTGTCCACATGAAAAAAGGGGGGGGGGGTCCAGATTTATTTTTCTTTTTTGCTAATCAGAAAACCTACCCTCTTCTGCTATGTTGGGACTAAAGACCTCACTTTAGTTCCCAGCTCATTTTACCTTTCTGTCGACAGGTATATCACGTCCCAGAGCTGACAGTGCCCCGCCCACCCCAGTCAATAGAATGAGCATGTCTCCGCCCCCCTCCATCACCAACACCACGCCCCCTCACAGCCGCAAGCAACGACATGCGGTGGTCACCAAAACCACAAGCAAGAGTTCAACTGTAAGTGTAAGCATTAAATTAAACCGTAACTATTAAGTGCTGAGTTAGAAAAGGTCAACAATGGCTGTGGCTTGAGGAATATGTTTTGGGGTTGTCGGACTGTCCCATTCTTATAGAGTACAGAGAAGAGTACATGGAGATTTTTCAATTTGGCAAAAACATCCATTTAGAATCAAGTATGAACTGATTAGATTTTGGTAGACAAAGGTCGCTGTGATGTACTCTGTCTCATTCTTGTGAATACAAAATCTAAAGAACACCTTGAGGGTATTTCTTAAGATTATTGTGTTTTCAGGTCGTCTGTCTGTCGACCTGGAAGTGAGTTGAGGGAATTTCTTCAAATTTGGTAAAAATGTCCACTTGGAATCAGCAATAAACTGATAAGATTTTGGTGGTCAAAAGTCAAGGTCACTTTGACCTTGTGTCTGTCTAATTCTTTTGATTGCAATATCTCTAGAAAGCCTTGAAGGAGTTTCAGCAAATTTGGCACAAACGTCCACTTGGACTCAAGAAAGAAATTATTTGAATTTGGTGGTCAAGAGTAAAGGTCACTGTGACCTCATGAAACATTTTTTTTGGTCATAACTCCAGAATTTAAATGCAATTTATGGCAAATTCCACACAAATCTCTCACAGGATATAATGATGTGTGATGACATTTTATATCCCAAAGGTCAACTTCACTGTGACATCATAAGGTTCTGCAAAAACACTTTCCTGGCCATTATTCAACATCATAACTCAGGAACAGGAGAGACATCGGGTCAGAAACTTAATTAGTGACACGAATCTTGAAACTGTGCTGATTGTAGAGGTCGTCTGTGCTGCTGCGGGAATGTTGTGTGTGGAGCATCCATGTTTTAACAGGCATGGATATAAACTGTAAGTGCAACTTGACTGGTGCACCGCGGCATACAACAGCGAGACGGTAATTTGAGTTTGTTGTTGTAGTTGACAGAAAGAACAGGGCTAACACATTGATGACATTTTTTCATTTGCCTCTTTGAAGCCACACGAGCCAAGTTTTTTATGGAAGAATACAGTAAGCTCATCTTTTCTGTGTGGCATCTGCTAGTGACACTGGTCATGTTGTCAACAGCCTAACCAACAGATATCCCTCCCCACCCTGCAGGGCAGCGCTAGTCAGCCAACCAAAGCATCCCAGCAGCAACAGCAGCAGCAGCAAACGTCGTCTTCTCCGACCCTGCTTTCCAGCCCCAACCAGAGCAGCTGGGAGACTCGGCCCCTGCCGGCCCCTGCACGGCCAAAGGTCAACAGCATCCTCAACCTGTTTGGCCAGTGGCTTTTTGATGCCGCACTGGTCCACTGTAAGCTCCACAGCGGCCTCAGCAGAGACCCCAGCATGACCGGTAAGAAGTGAAGCGATGGCTAATAGCGTTTGCGTTTATGCATGGGCAGGTGGGTGTTTCGTGCTGTTCTTGTTTTCGTGGAGTTACCCGTGGTTTCAGTGTCTGTTATTTTTTACTGTATGTCTTTGAGATATCCTTTCCTTTTTTCACCATTTTCTCTGAAACGTCTTTGTGCCTTTCTGTGTGTGGAGGGCTTGGTTAGAAGTGGCCTGGTATGAGATTTCCATCTGATTCTAATCCATTTTACATCTACCAACTATTTAAACCTGGCTAAAACTGCATATAGACTTTAACCATATGCTCAGGAATCCATACAGCCATTTTATTGGTAAAATCATCACTATAAGAGTCAGTGACAGCACAAAGAGTACTTAGCATATGGAAAGAAATTCGGCTCATCATTGGCTCTCCATTTATTTTCCTCTTTTTTGGTGTAGTGTCCTGCACGTGTCTACCATGTCTGGTTAATGTTAAAGAGTTGTATTGGGTCAAAAGTCATGTATTGAGGAGAACAAAAAAGAGAAAAAAAGAAAAACAATTCATGCCTGATATGAATTGAACCCCAAATATTGGATCTGCTTTGATTTTGTGTCTCTCCACTATTTCTGTTATCTTGCAGCCTCTTTTATCCAAATTCTCCTTTCTTATAAATCTTGTAAGTAGGAACGGCAGCTTTTTCTTTCCTCACTTGATTTGCGTTTCTTGACAAATTTTCCTGCTTTTGAGTTGAATTCCTCATGATCATTGCCATTATCGCCATTGTTTTTTCTGTTCCCACTGCTTGTCATATATCAAAGTTCACCAGCGTTCTCCCAGCGTTTCTCCAAAGGTGATGGAATGGGTTTCACCAACTGACCACTTGTCTCGACCATAACGTTGCCAGTTTGTGACAGCGCCACCCAGTTTATAAGTTCTCATTTCCTTTTTTTTTTTTTTTTTTTGGGTCACACTAATCCTTATTATTTAGTTTCAGACCCCTCCCCCTCCAGTTCAGCATTAACGTTTTGTTTTTTTATGATTTCCTTTCGTACTGTCAGTCCACTTGAGTTTTAATTTTATTGGTTTGGTGCCTCAATGCATGAAGTGAATGTTCTGTACTTTGAGTGACAGTCATGTAATTGCAACAGCGAGGGAGCTGACACAGGGATTTTGCTTTGTGTTCTTGCAGCTGAAAACATTTTATTGCCAGCACACACTTTGTCATGCTCTTTAGTGATAGGTTGAACTTCATGGCAAACTCTTTGTGTCAGAGTTCCCTTTTGAATGCTTTTAAATGATGTGAGTGTGTGTTTGCAGTCATTGAAGTGTTTGTTCTCTCCTGTTGTGATAGCCATTAAATATCTGCTTTATGGTGTTTTTTTAAAAAAAAACATTTTTTACTGTTTCCTTTTTATTGTAGTGTGCATATAGTAGCTACATGTCTATGTTTGCCTGTTTCTCATACACGCATGTATACTAAACAAAAACAGTGCAATTCAGGGTTCTTTCATTCTCTGTCTCTTTGCACTCTCTACAGCGATAGCTACTCAAGTAGGTCTGGAGCTGAGGAGGAAGGGGTCCCAAATGTCTACCGACTCCATGGTGTCCAATCCCATGTTCGACGCCAACGAGTTCCCAGAGAGCTACGAGGCAGGACGAGCTGAGGCCTGCGGGACTCTCTGCCGCATCTTCTGTAGCAAGAAAACTGGAGAAGATATTCTGCCTGTGTACCTGTCAAGGTAACTTCATTGTTTTTTTGGTGTGGGGGGGTTATGCCAAATTTTGACTAACTGTGGGTTTACTGTTTTAGTGACGTTTGATGTTTAGATTTTAAAATGAAAAACTCGAATTATTCTTTTTATGTGTTTCTGCAGGTTCTACATGGTCCTGATTCAGGGTCTCCAGATCTCCGATTTCATCTGCAGACCAGTTCTGGCGTCTATCATTCTCAACTCTTCCTCTCTCTTCTGTACTGACCTGAAGGGCATCAATGTGGTGGTGCCCTACTTCATAGCTGCCCTGGAGACTATTGTACCAGACAGGTTAGACTGGTTTGGGGCCAGTTACTATGTTATGAGCATCTTTTTCATACTGGATGGTATTTTTTATTGAGACAATTTCTTGAAGTTAATATGATTTGTTTTGCTATATCAGGGAGCTGTCCAAATTCAAGATGTATGTAAATCCTACCGACTTGAGGAGAGCCTCCATTAACATCCTGCTTGCCATGCTGCCTTTGCCGCATCATTTTGGCAACATCAAATCAGAGGTAAGAGCTTTGTTCTGTACTTTTTAATTTACTTATAACATGCCTATGTAGGGGTGCCCAGTAGTTCAGTTTGTAGAGCGGGTGCCCCATGTACAGAGGCTACGTCCTTGCTGCAGCAGCCATGAGTTTGATTCCAACCTTGGCCCTTTGCTGCATGTCATCCCCTCTCTCTCCCCCTTTCACACTTAAGTCGCCCTATCCAATAAAGGCAAAAAGCCTGAAAAAATCATCTTAAAACAATAAAAAATAAAATATAATGTGCCTCCATAGTGCAGCATTTAGTATGTTTTAAGGGTATCACCATTCTCCAAATCCATGCATTGATGAGACTTTTGATTTTAAGTTTTTTTCAGCGCTGAAGCCTATACCATAGTTAGTTAATGGAGTTTTAATTCATGAAGATCAACAGATCATGGGTTTAATGCGGTGTTACTTACATTCGTCAAATTTTTCCTTTCAAAGAAAAACTACGTGGTATCAAGTGGGACACAACCCCCATATATTTTTGGGGGTGGAGTACCACATTAATGCCATATGGTTAAGTTTAAATAATTTATCTAAAATGTGATAAATAACCATAACTTATTTAACCATTCATTTGAACAAACTGTTTAAGACAAACAAAAAAAAAAAGAGTCACTAGATGGCAGAATGGCACTTTACAGCAACAGCCTGAGTTTCTTGACTTTCTAAAGGCCAGCAGGTCCTGGTGGCTTTCCCGGTCAGATCTATTTGTTTATGATTCCTGCAAATATATCGTCCCAAATTTGCTGTATTGCCTGAGGTGGCTCATGGTACCCACGTGTAGAATAAGCAAACAAAGTGAAGTTTTTCTGTCAATGACACGTTTGTTGTTTTCATAACTCACGGAGAAGAAAAAATGTTGCCACACCACTGACTTCAGTGAGGCTGTTTTTTCTCAGTCATCTCTGGAAAAGTACAGCTTTAGGCTAGTGGTAAGTTATGCTGTGTCTTCTTTGAAGCTTAGGCTGTTTTTTTTTCTTTAAGAAGCAAGCAGGTTGGGGAGGGTGGGCGATTTCAGATTTCAGAAATCAAAAGCTCATATTGATTCCTTTTTTTTTTTTTTTAAATTTGGAATGGATATTATGACACCCCTAGTATGCTGATATTGTTTTGGTGTGACTTTAATGATTTTGCTTTTTTTTGTCATTGCAGCTTTTTCTTCAGTTTATGTAAAATCCATGTTGAAACATTTTCTGTACCATAAAGCCACTTGTCATTCAAAACAAAAACGCTGGGTTCTTTTCCATGTTGATGTTGTGCTTTAGGTTCTGTTGGAAGGGAAGTTCAATGAGGAGGATGGGTGGCCTCATGACCAGCCTGTGTCTTTCCTGTCTCTGAGGCTGCGCCTCGTCAATGTCCTCATAGGAGCACTTCAGACTGAGACTGACCCTACCAACACACAGCTCATCCTGGGTATCTAATAGCCTCTGTATATCTTACTTTTCCACTTATTTTGTTTTGCCTCACCATATTACAGGGTTCCTGCCTATCCTGAAAAATCTTTAAATGGCATTGAGTTCATCTTTAAATAAGGCCTTGATTGGTATTAAATTGGCCTATATTTATCTTTAAAAAGTCCTAAAAATGCAAAGACATTGGGAATAGGATTTTATAAATCTTTTTTTCTGGTGTTTCTTGTAAAATCTAAAAATAATTGCTAACATCTTGTTTGTGGAGTTTCGCGTGCAGAAGGAGAAAGACGAAATCACCCAGAAAATCAACCAGAAATTCCAAATATTTCCCACTTCAGTTGCTAAACTGAATAGATACTTTTATGATACTATATTCATTTTCTTCCATATACTTACCTCTAAAAGGTTGTTTTTCCAACATTTGATATAGATTATCTAACTTATTCACTTTTTTTTAAAAAAAATACATGTTTTATGTTACAATAAAATTGTCCTTGTTTAGTTTTCGTTATTAGAAAACTGGTATTAAACTTAATTCCAAGGGGCAATAAAAAAGTCTTAAAAAGTCCTAAATCTACCTCGCCTGAAGCTGCAGGGATCCTGTATTACTTGTGCAGTAATTATGACTTTTTGAATTATGTTAGTCTGTTATTCCATGTATTGTTTAACAATTGACCACCCCTCCTCTTTCAGGCGCGATGCTAAATATTGTCCAAGACTCAGCACTGTTGGAGTCCATAGGTGCACAGACTGAAACAGTAAGGCTCAGATCACAGCTTATTAACTGATGAACATTTTATGCTGCTAGTAGCAGTGGTGAACTGGACATCAACATGGCTGTGTTTTTGTGGTGGTAGGGGAGTATAGACGGGAGTCACATGACTGTGAGGAGTCAGAGTCACAGCCGTACCAACAGTGGCATTAGTTTCACCAGCGGGGGAAGCACAGAGGCCACCAGCCCGGACTCTGAGCGTCCTGCCCAGGCCCTGCTCCGAGACTACGGTAAGACACACGGCTGTTCTACGTACGCTAATATCCTCGTGCTTACATGAATTAACACAGTGGCGCCAGCTCTGGTCACATTGTACATAACAGACTTATTGGAGCATTATTTCATTTGAACAGTACCCTCTCGCTGATCGATGCAAAAAAAACATAATGAATTAACATGTTTGTTCTTTATAGCTAACGTGGTTAAAGTTGTGTGCAGAGTTAAGAAGCGTTGGGTAAAATGTCTTTGTAGGTGACACCAAAGTTATTTGCTGTGATGCTGTGCTGTTGAACAACTGTTTGAGACGTATAGAGTGTCTGCTGAAAGCATTTTTTCTCTAATCCACTTGGTGCGACGATGTTGCAGTATCAAAAGCATTTCAAAGATTCTGTTGTTTCCACAGTAGGGCTGAGCGATGTTTGACTTAATTAATGTGTTGGATATTGTGATGTAGGAGGCTTTTTTAAATGTTATTTTTAATAATAAATTGATAACAACTGCTCTCATTAAATAAGTACTTTCACTAAACACTGTGCTGCTTCTGGGCAACTTTGTCCAGCAGGAAATGGGAGGGGGGTTTGCGTGTTCCTGTGGAATAGGACAGTTACATTGTGTCGTGAGTCTCAGTAACAGACCAGAAAAACAAGACTTGAGAGTTGGCAGGAGTTGTTACATGTGCTGTAGCCAACTCAGCATGACTTGAGTTTTTTTTTGCTCATTATAAATTTATGACATTTAAAAAAAAGAAGCTGGATCTACATCTGAAAGAGGTTTCATATAGAATCCTCAGAATAATTACATTTTAAAGCATTACTTAGTGTGTTTTGACCTCCTCAGGCTCTTTTTGGTAGAAACTGGACAGTAAGGTTGAGAAATACTCTGGATGCGACAAAATTAATATCAGTAAAGGTTTTTGGACCAAAATTAGAGAAACAATTCTACTTTTATCACAGCCTTTACTTAAGGCTCTGTTATTTCCATTGGTTTTTACTTTTTTTTGGTTTTATTCAGGCAATTTGATTGTTGAACACAAAGTCAGCCTTTCTAGAGATCATTTTAAAATTGTTGATTTGAAAACTCTGAGAAATTGTGGCTGTGCTCTTGTAGCAGTGCCCGCTCCGCATGAAGCAATGAAACATATTCTAAGAAATGTTATTCTTTAATGTTACAAATATATAGCATAACAGCAATAGTATATTTACGGTTCATCTTATTGTGTATTAAATATTAAGCATTTTTTTTAAACTGATGATTTTTACCAGAATGACCAAGCAATTAATTAATTTAGTCAGGTTTTGGTAGATATATCCAACACAGTTTTATTTTCTTTAAAAATCAGAAGTTGATTGCTCAGCCCTACTCCTTAGCAGGCCATTTACTATCTATATTTCAGTCTTCATCTGAATTTTCTCCACATTTTGTGCTGTACTGATTTTAAACTCTATGCTTGTGCATGATCCGAACTAATAACTGGGCATGCAGGACATTATGCCTGTGGTCCTGTATACCTTAGCTGTGTTGCCTGAATCCTGCTTTGCTCTGTTTGCGGTGTTTGGTATTTTGGGGTGTTATATGGTTTAGCTCTTCCAGATACGGCGGCAGGCCTGCTGGTGCGCAGCATCCACCTGGTCACTCAGAGACTCAACTCCCAGTGGAGGCAGGACATGAGCATTTCACTGGCTGCCCTGGAGCTGCTGGCTGGGCTTGCCAAGGTAAAGGTTCAATGTCACCAGAAAGAACAAAGCTGTTACCAACACCAGAGAGACTCAGTGTAACAATCTACAGTCATTACTAGCCCTCTAGTCCTAACATATATAGTATATAATCGGCACTAGTAATCTAAATTATTGTGGCATATTTATCTTGAACACTATCTGAATCTCAGCTGGTTTTGTTTATGTTTTCACAGTTTCGTCGCTACAAGAAATGCGACTGTAGCAAGTATCTCACCATCCTCACTCTTTTTTTAAGAAGCTTCAAAGTATATTTTGCTACAAACTAAGCCGTTAAAGCTGGAGAGCAGAATGGAAGCACAGAACGTTGTTGCCATTGAGATGATACACGCCTTGTTTAGTCATATCAGTGTAAACCAGCAGGTTCTAAGAACCATTGTATTGCAAGTAGTTGCAAGCTTCAACTCGTCTTGTTGCTAATCGTTGGTCTGGACTGGACTTAAGCTGTTAAATGACATGTTAACTGGATCTTAACCCCTGGTCTTGGTTAACTATTACACCTTTTGCCCAAAAGAGGCAGTCTGGCCTCATAGAGAACACACATGATGGTGCTTTCGGGTTGTTAATGTTATCACAAGGTCCTCAAACTGTTAACGCAGTACCACAAATTACCACCATGAGAGAAGTTTCTGGATAGAGCGTGCACTTTCCATGCCTGGCTGTGCCCCTGATTCCAGTTAACTGGTGCGGTTGCTATGACACGTTGATAAGATGCGTCAGTATAAGGTCATGTTAGTAAAATAGCAGTTGACTATAATATAAAAATATTTGGCACTTGATATCACATAAATGAGGAGTGCTGAGGAGCAGAGAGAGAAGAGTTCAAGGTAAAATTAAAGTACATGAATGCTCACTCTAACAATACTATAACTTTAAAACTCTTACTTTAAACTACACATAATCAAATGTACCATTATTTAGTAAAACAACCAGTATTTTACACAACAAAGCCTACAAAAACTGTTCACATAAAGGATTTTATGAGAAAGAAGAAAGAATTGTATAATTTACCTTTCATTTACCTGTGAATCTTTGTATATGGCTTAACCAGGTAAAGGTGGGAGTGGACTCTGCAGACCGTAAACGTGCCGTCAGCTCTATATGTGGGTACATTGTGTACCAGTGTAGCCGTCCTGCTCCTCTTCAGTCCCGAGATCTCCACTCCATGATTGTAGCTGCCTTCCAGTTTCTGTGTGTGTGGCTCACAGAACATCCTGACATGCTGGATGAGAAGGTAGAGGCTAAAAAGAGTTGAAATTTCACTCAAATAATTTGTCTGGTTTGAGAGGGATATATATTTTTGTTTTGTTTTGTTAAAGTCAACCTCTAACAAGAACATAAAGAAAATTACATTTAATTTCCTTTTTTTTTTACTGAGAGTCTAACTTTGTTGGTAATTAAATTAAAATCTAGTCATAACCTCATTTTATATGGAAAGAAAAATGTGCGCTCCTGCTCTGAGATTCTGTCCCACATTCATTTCTTTTGGAACAGGATTGTTTGGTGGAGGTGTTGGAAATTGTGGAGCTGGGAATCTCTGGCAGCAAGTCCAGACAGGAACAGGAAGTCCGACATAAAGGGGAGAAAGAGCACAACCCAGCTTCAATGAGGGTAAAGGACGCTGCTGAGGCGACTTTGTCCTGGTGAGACTCCTCAAAGTTTCAACAGTATTGATCAAAATCCACAGTTTGTGAGTAAAGTTAACATAATGTGTAACACTATCTATTGTTTGTGTATGAAAAGCATGATTTTGGTTATTTATCTGTGTATGTAAAAGGAGAATTACATTTTTATAGTCATTTAAACATTTTTTGTTATATTTGCATAAAATAGTAGTCATCACTATTTAATTTCATTTCATTTTTTAAATCTGTGTCATGGTGATAGTCAGACAGCAGTGTATGACACTGACACAAAAGAGCTATGAACTGGGAACCAGAGCAAACATTAGCTTTCCAGCTGTGACTTCTCCTTCTGATCTACAAGCATAGACACGTAACTTGATTTGGACAAAAGTTGTTTACAAGCAGGCAAACAAATGTCCATTGTAGAAGAGCACATTGGGGCTGCCGTTGTTGCTTTGCATGCTAAATAGCCTAGGAACTGACACTCGGTTTTCTTTTCAGATCAGTTAGCAAGTGAGCTGTAGCAGTCAGAACTGCTTGTGATGACTCAGATAAACAGTCACTCATAGAATGCTTCATCTAAAAAAAATAAAATGTATTTTTTTGTCTGGTGTGTGCAAACTGGCACTCCAGAAAATAACAAAAGAAGAATACTATAATCAGATCATCAAGCTTAAAAAACAGTGCTGCAACTGTCAAAAACGGTCAGTTTTAATGCAGACGAGTGTGCTTCATTTTCTAGATTCTGTATGAGTCATTCAGAGCATAAATGTGGCAGCAAAGCAGTATTTACTATGTAAATATATAGTGGGATAACGGTGTCCTAAGCAGAGAATGTCACAATACATCTCTGTGTGTTGTAATTAGAGTTTCTCTGTGGTTTGTTGTGGTGAGTCGGTCTGGCCGTGCACGTGTACGTGTGTGTGTGTATCTCACTGGGTTGGTTTCCATTACAGATTTGCGCAAAAGTAATGTGTTTTTTTTTAATTGTCGATAAAACACAGTTGTGAGATGACTGCGTTTCCACTGAGTGATGTTATGCGACTTCCCCTCTCACAATAACATTCCAAGAATCATGACAACGGATGTTCAAAACATTAGCAGGTTTATTTCTATTGCAGCCACTGCACTAGCCGTCATTATTTCCAAACAAAGGCAGTTTAGGCATGTTATGCGAGTGATAATGGAAAGGCAGTCCCCTTACATGTGGGAGCAGCCATATATGAGGGATTTCTGGGAGATGACCGTCCACGATTTCATAGAAGAATTGTGGATTCAAAACTTCCAAATGATCAGCTCAACTTTTCAAAAGTTAAGTGATGCAATAACACCTCTACTAGTGCCTGCTACATCATGCATGAGGGAGCCAGTTCCTACCAACAAGGACATAGCCAGAGCATCATGTGACCCTTGCAAAATTTGGCTTTTTCAAATCCCCTGAAATACCATTTCATGTGAGCGAAAGAACTTTTTTTTGTAATAAATGGGAGTTTTTTTCAAATTGATGTTTCCATTAGGCATATTTTATATTCAAAATTTCAGATTGCGCCATTTGAGGGTTAATGGAAACCCACCTACTGGCTCGCTTACGCTACCACTTTGCACAATGCTTATACAGCAATTTCTGCCCACCCTCTGGTTCTCCCACGGTCAACGCTGTTAGCACTGTTGGTGTTGATTAGAATTGTTTATGGAGTAATTGTCTTTCGCTGATTGCCACCAGCTCAGCCACCTCCATCCGCCATGTTGAGAATGATGTCCAGACAACTCATACACTTTGAGTTTTGCATATAATCCCTTTAATACTGTTTCTGCTGTAGGCTGCTAAAGGGGCATTTCTGGATATCTAAAAAAGAAAGTTGTCAGTGATACATTTGAATATCACTTGGACTTTATTTTTTTAACTCCAAAAAGAACTTTGTGTTTTGGTTGGACTCACTCTCTTAGTCACTGTACTAAATAATATATTTTTTCTATATTCCTGCTGATACAGTGACCTAGTTTTCACGCGTTTCCTACAGAACCTCCACTCAGCACACAGACGGCTATTAGAGAGTAAAATGCTCTGTCGCTATTGACCCACTTTGCTGTGGTGTTTCCTCAGTATCATGCAGGTGTTGGGGGCCTTCCCTTCCCCCAGCGGGCCTGCCTCCACCTGCAGCCTGCTGAATGAAGACACCCTGATTCGCTACGCCAGACTCAGTGCCACAGGAGCCAGCAACTTCCGCTACTTTGTCCTGGATAACTCAGTCATCCTCGCTATGCTGGAGCAACCTCTGGGCAATGAGCAGAGTGAGTCGCTTATCCTCCATTCTTTTTGACATTATAAAGGTTTATTGAAATACTGAGGAGAGTTATGGTTCACTTTAAATATGTTAGAGACTGTATCACCAGCCATGTACTGAGCACTGGTAAAGTAAATTAGTTACCAACAGGCCATCCTGTTTCTCTGTAAATGAGAGTATCTCTGTCCTCACAGACCCCAGTCCATCAGTGACAGTTTTGATCCGAGGAACGGCTGGCAGACATGCCTGGACCATGCAGCTCTTCCATCAACCCAGAGGAGCACGGGCCAATCAGAGGGTGAGATCATCATTAGAGGTCGACATTTTTCCGGGAAATTCTGTGTTATGGAATTCCTGTGGGATTTCTGCAGAATGGGAGTCAGTTTCACCATTAATCATGTGACTGACGGAACAGGAAAAGTCAATGGTAGTGGGCAGGATTGGTATCATAGTAACAGGTTTGAACCAGCAATGTCAGCAGCTGGTATTTAATTTCCACATAGCACAGGAAATATATGCATATGGAATCGTAAGTATGAGCGCACATTTTATGTTTCATGTCAAGCAGGTGAAGTCAAATGGATCGTTTTTTGAGATAAAATTTTCATGATTGTGATGCTGTTTCCAAATGTTTCAAAGGTTTAAATACAAAATTTACTTTGAAACCTATATAGACATCACTTCTCTTGTGCTGAAGGCGGCACAAAAAAGTGATGTCTGTCCAGCTTTCAAAGGGTTAAATGACATACTCGAGTTTTGCTTTTGTAAAAGCCCCACATCTGCTTCACTGATAACACCACTCTGCTCCACATCTGTCCTCCTCTCTCCTTCCACAGCAGGTGTTTGTTCCAGAGGGCCGTCCAACGCCCAACAACGGTGTGGGTATCAAATACAATGTCAAGCAGAGGCCCTTCCCCGAGGAGGTGGATAAGATTCCTCTCGTCAAGGCTGATGTCAGCATTCCTGACTTGGATGACATTGTCAGTAAAGAGGTGAGATTTCCAGTTCGTTGATCTCATATCCACATTTCTACTCATTACATATTAAATGACTGTACTTCGGGCACAATCTAAAACAAGATTGTTTGTTGTTGTGGCTGAAATGGAACCATGGAGTGAAATAATCGCCCGTACTATTTATTATACAAACTCAGGTGTGTTGTATGGGCTGGCAGGATGATTCAAGAGCAACAAATACACTGATGAGTAATTACCCACACGTGAGTTATTGGAGAGATATAATTTTACCCGGGTGTCTCTTGGGGGGGAGGCAAAAAAAAAGAAAGGGGGTCAAATCATTTGGTTTGGTGGAAAATCTATAATGGGTGCTAGATAATGTGCAGTTTCTCAATCCAGTGCAACACCCCTGCAGTGATTTGTAGTTTTTAACCCTTTGAAACCTGGAGCAACATCACTTTTCTAATGCTGCTTTCAGGGGCCTGTATTTAAACCTTAACCCTGAGCAAATTGCTGCCATTTCTTTCAAAATTATAGGAAAAAGGCGATAAGCAACTTGGTAAGAAATGTTCCACAAATTGCGAGAAATTAGTAGATTTAGAAAATTATATATATATATATAGAAAGCTATGGAAAAAACTTTTCTCAGGTCTTGTCTTCCTTGTTTTGTTTTTTTTTTCTTGTTTTTATGTTGTTTTTGTCTTGTTTTACTAATTTCCAGATGATTTTCTTCTTTCTTCTTTTACTAATTTCATTCATTGGTCATTTCTTCTTTTATTGCTCATTGCCTTCTTCCCATGTTTAAAAAAAAAATCAAACCAAGTTGCTCAGGTTTCAAAGGATTAATCCCAAACGCTGGTTTGAATAGTTAGCACAGAGCTGAATCCAAGCATCTCTGACACAGTCTTAATAAAGTGAGCGTTATAAGCTTCAGAGGGGCTGAATTTATTATTTATAAGGGCTGTTGTACTGGATTGAAGTAGACTGTATAGATTAAGCTAATGAAAATGTTTAAAAGCACAGATTTGCACTACGTTTTGGGAGGTGACACTTCTGTGTTTGGACCACGGGACTTTCCATTTGTGGGTTAATGGTGAATTTATGCAATTGAGTGCCATTCATCAGCCACAGACTCTTAAAGTTGTCTCCCGTGTCTTCTTCTTTTAAGCTGGAAGTTCAGCACGACAATCTTCGTCTTCTGATGACCAAGCAGATAGAGTATGAGAATGCCTTGGAGCGGCACAGCGAGGAAATCTGGAACTCCAAGCCTTACCCCGACCCACTGACAGACTGCAAACCCCCTCCACCCGCGCAGGAGTTCCAGACAGCACGCCTCTTCCTCTCTCACTTTGGCTTTCTGTCTCTGGAGGCGCTCAAGGTTGGTAAACATAATTTTCTCTAACCATGGCCAATGAGAGCGAAAAGCATTTTCTGCCAATGTCAAATATTATACATGGCCTGAAGCTACTTGTACTTTACTTTAAATGGTGCTTTTGCATTCTGATTCTGTTTGTCTTGGGAAGTAATGATGTGAATAAATTATATGTATAAAGTATTGATTCTATACACATTTATAGTATTGTTATCGTTAATATAGTCCATTTAGAATGTATGTATACTTATTTATTATTGATAGGAGCCCAACAACAGTCGTCTACCTCCTCATCTGATTGGCCTGGAGTCATCCTTGCCAGGGTTTTTTGATGACATCAGCTACCTGGACCTGCTTCCCTGCCGACCATTTGACACTGTCTTCATTTTCTATGTGAGGGCTGGACAGAAAAGCAGTCCTGAGGTAAGGGACGACAGATTCTGTATGAAATAAAACTGTGTAATCATTTACATGTTTGGCTTGTTGAATGAAATGGCTTAAAAAAATTGGAAATGCACAGATATTGACCTTAATATGGGTGCAAAAATCTCTTTATAATCATGAATGTTTTCTTGTGCTTGCGGTGATCAGATTCTAAGGAACGTGGAGTCGTCGTCCAGCGTCCAGCCCCACTTTCTGGAATTCCTGCTGTCCTTGGGCTGGCCTGTGGACGTGGGACGCCACCCAGGATGGACAGGACACCTAGATACCAGCTGGTCCCTCAACTCCTGTTCTGACAGCAATGACATACAACAAACAGGTAAGCTACTAACTACTGCACTAGATCTGAGGAAGACTTTGGATGAATGCACATCATAGAAATGTTATTTATCTACATGTTGGATATTCATGGTAACAAATCAATCAATGTTTATATTTTTTTTGCTTTAGAAGACGCAGCTACTCCCGAGGACACAGGAGGTTCAGTGTTCAACGGGGAGAAGAAAGTTTTATACTACGCTGATGCTCTGACAGAGATTGCCTTCGTTGTTCCATCTCTAACAGAAAATTCTGGTCAGTATTCACTTATTTGAATATGATTTGAAAGACATTATATATAATGGAAACAAGGGATGTACAGATGTTTAGGTTAACAATTTGGTCAAAAGCGAAAATCAATATTTTTTATGGTTGTTTATTTTCTTTTTTTGTTGTTATTTATTACCAATTTTGTACTTGATAAGCAAAGAAATCTTCATTATAAAAATAAATGAAGTACAAGTGAAGAGACATTCAGCTTGTCATTACACGACCTTTGAATGAGTAAAAGATTTATTCCAATTTATGTAACAGCCTTTAATATAACCTTATATAAGAAAAACATAAAAACTAGCTTCAAAAACCTTTTTATTTTATGAATTATACTAACCTCTCTAATATCTGTTTTATACTGCTGTGAAAACATGAATTTCTCCTTCAGACAAATGTATTTATTCACAAATTTGACCAAATACTAATTTTTAAAAAGATTACATTTGAACACATCATGTTAACATTGTAATTTACCTTCACCCAATACTCATTTTAAGCTCAGGTCACTGACTGCAGACAGCTAAAGTTAACTAGTTCTCCTGCAGATTTCAACACAAATTTGTTGTACACAATATAACAATATAAGGGGGAAAAATTGTGTGTGTGTCCCCTGATGATAGAGTTTACTACGTGCTTTCATCCCAAAGGGGAAGATCTCTATTGGTCTCAAACACGTTTTCTATTGTAGTCCAGAGCCCTGCTTTTTAGACTGTGCAAAATGGATTTGACAAAACAGAAAAACATCGAACACTGCCATTGGTGAATGTCATCTTATTTACTGTTTGGCAGATGGCAGTCAACAAGGCAAATAACGGCTGATACTGATCTTCGGACGATAAATCAGTTTATCGCTACTAAAAAACCCAGCGAGGTATTCAGGGTTGACAAAGTTGCCATTTTTACTTTGCTCTTCCTCAGAGGAGTCATCAGTGCACAGTGACTCCACAGTGGAGGCGGACACCAACACAGACCTCATGCCTGGTTTAAACAAACAACCCAATCTCACACTGGAGCTGTTCCCCAACCACTCTGAAAACCTGGAGTCAGCCAAAAAGGTAAAGCCTCATTTTTGTTATTGTATCCAAACCATATGCTGACAACACTGACTTCTGATTGTTTCATGTAGTGTTTGCCTAAACTCACTGTGTATTGTGCTGTTTCTGTAGCTGAGTCCTTTGGTAAAGACAAAGAGGTCATCGACTGGAAAGTCTTTCCCTCCACTGGGTCCTGAGACAAAGGTGTTTGTGGTCTGGGTGGAGCGCTTTGATGATATAGGTAGGCATGCATTATAAACTACCCACCTGTCCTGTCATTTAAGACTATAAGTTGTGGGGAAAAATATGTTGTCCCTCTGTATAGATGGCATTCTAATAATATTTCAATTGTTTTCTCTTGTTCAGTCAGTAAATCGTAAAATATAAATTACTCAACTCTGTAGCCTTAAAAGGTGGCTGGTAAAAGTATGTGTATAATGGATTGACGTTGTCATTGTTTTTATGGTTTTAGAGAACTTCCCGTTGACCGATCTCTTGGCGGAAACCAGCACGGGCTTGGAAGCTAGCATGAGCAACAGCACTTCCTGCAGGTATTCACAAGTTTACACCCTCAACACTTTGCCTCTCATGTGCAGGATAACCAACATACTGCGCAAAACAGGAAGTGCAACATGCAGTGTGCAGAAAAGCAAGCAGAGAAAAGAAACTGTGGCAGAGCTGTGACAGCGATTATAGGTGTGAAGTGGTTTCAAGGAAAATCCTCTTTCTGTGAAACATGATTCATATGTAAGTTATTTTGGCCGCCCTTTTTAAGGTTGAGATAACATGTTACTCAGCAGCTTCGTTGGAAAGATTGCACAGATTGACACGACCTGAAGCAACACAACATAAACCAAACTGTTTTTCACACGGAAACCATTACTTCCTTAGACCTACCAACCTGATGTTTTTGTTGAAGGAGAAAAGCTCAATGTGGAGTCCCATTTTAAATACCTCAGAATCATCCTACCATTTGAATCTGCTGTTTAAGAAACATGTTAAACAAGTGGAGAAACTTAATGCATATGAGAGGATACCTAACTAACCTAAGGGATAGAAGCTGCAGGAAAACAAGGGCAACTATCAGAGGGGGCTGTGTCGTACTATATGGATAACTTATCAAGTTTGGGCAAATCAATAATTCAATCAGAGCCACCCACTTCTGGAATAGTCTTCCTAGATTGTGAGTGAGCACTATTTACAAACCTTTAACATAAAATTTAGGGATATCTTAAAGCAAAAAACTTGCAATAATTGTTTTTACATATCTACTTTTTTCCCCACATATTTATGTACTTTATTGTATTGTTTATACAATAAACTTACTTTATAGTGTGGTACTGCAGCACTTGCTGAAACATTGCATTGATAAAATTAGGTCATTGATTTGAATCAACAAGTAATATGTTGATAAATGTGCCCTGTCCCTGGTAAATAATTGATTAACAAATAAATGGCCCACTAGCAGATTTAAATGGCTTGTATTTATCCAAAGTCACAATAGCACTTTTGCAAGGATTTTGTCTCAAGGTGTGTTACCTGATACAACATGACAATTGTTTATTTAATCGGTGACAAAACAAATTTTTGTAGTGCCAGGTTCCCTTGAAAAATAATGTGTTGTTGGTATTTGTAAAAAATGCTTAATTGATTTTTCTTATTTTCAAAGCAGCCAAACAATCTATTTTGGCAATTAAAATGCTGAAAACGACACCAGATGAGAATACCAGTCGACATAGACGCATTTTCTCTGCCTACATAATTGTTTCATGCGGAGTGAAAATCTATTAGCATTAACTTTTAAGTTCAGTAAAGTTCTACATATGTCTTTCTAGTTACTGACAAGTATAAAGGAGGTCATTATTTGTAAATGTGGTGCTTTTATTGTTTTGTATTTGAACTTTTCAACAACTTTTTAGTTTTGATCATCATGGATTTAATCATCAAATCGTCATCCTCTCTGTTTTTCTAATTGTTTTTGTTGCAGGTCAGGGTTACTAGAGAAGGATGTTCCTATGATCTTCATCCACCCTCTCAAGACGGGACTCTTCAGGATCCGGCTGCATGGAGCTGTGGGTAAATTTGGTATGGTGATTCCCCTGGTGGACGGCATGGTGGTCAGCCGCAGAGCACTAGGTAATGGTTCATATAGCTCTATCTGTTTATCTCTTCCTAGAATGCATTTAGTCTTTTCCTCCGAAAAACCAGCAACAGCAAATCTTAATGCATACAAGTTACCACAGGGAATCTATTAGGATCATCAATGAGCTAACTGAGATAATAATATGCACACATAAATATTTTATAGCAGGCATTTGAGTTTCAAATGCATGGCAAACAAACCCAATTTAGTCTGTTAAATTGTTTTTCAGTGCAGAAGTTTAGGCTTGTAAAATGAAGAAGGCATGAGTCTCAAGTTGAACTTGTATCAGCTTGCATTTGGGTTGCAGTGATACAGCAGTTTTAAGGTATACCATGATATGAGAGTTGACAATTATCATAATGTGTACATTTGCATATGTACAGTATTGGGAAAAAAATACAACTTTATTTTAGTCATTTTCAAAGGGGAGACTTTTTACACATAGTTCTATTTTTTTTTAAATTATTTCAAGTCTTGAAGTCTTACAGTGAAACTGCAATATTTTCTAAGATGGTATCATACCATGAAATCTCATACCATTGCACAAAGGCTATACCAGTTTTGGTCAGATAATTTAAGAGAAAAAGACAGTTGGAAATGTCATCTTGTAGCTGGACCATTACTGTTTCCAATGTTTATTTGTTTTGTTTTGTTTTGTTTTTTTTAAATCTTGTGTGTGAGTTTTCTTTTTTTATCATTGTGTCCCTTCTAAATTCAGACATTTTTGTGGGTCCCTGAATGCACAGGAGGTGAAACTCTTCATAAAGTCTTTTTTCCCTCAGTAGCATTTTGAGGAGTTTGATTCACAGGGTGGATAATTGATCCTCTGATCAGGTCAGAGCTGATCAGGTTGTTGGATAAGAGAAGAAGACCTAGTCCAATGAAAGCCTGAGTTTTAATTTCACTGTGCCCGGCATTCTGCTGCTCCATTTGTGCCCGGAGTGCACTCTGCGTTCCGAGAGTGTGGTGCAATCAGTAACTGAACAGTATATTCCAACCGTGTTCCTAATCAATGGTCCAGCTCCAAAACTATTAAATGAATTCCTGATGACAGATGTTTTACTTGTCGGGGGACACAACAAAAAAATTAATGTGTGGGGAAACACTGACCATTAAATAATTACTTTAAGTATTTATCTCTTCTGTAGTGATACATAACATTACCTTGAAAAAGGTAAACATCCATCTGTTTTTCAGTGCATTTCTTGCCACTTTTGGCCATCAGGTGGCTATTTTTGATTCATTCAATTCAGTTCATTTAAAAATACCTTGTCCCTCTAATCAGAACAGTTAGTAAATGTTGAAATCACTTCCCCACCCCAATGTTTATTTTCACTACTTTTATCTCCTAAGAAGATGCTGTGGCTTGTCAGTTGTGAAAGGATTCATGCATTTCATGAAATTCCTTTGTATACAGTCTCCAAATACTCCTGTTTGACTACTGTGGCCTGATGAGCTTGTGTGTTTACATCCTCCTCCCAGGGTTTCTCGTGCGCCAAACTGTCATCAACGTGTGCCGACGGAAGCGTCTGGAAAGTGACTTGTACAACCCGCCTCACGTGAGGCGGAAGCAGAAAATAACAGAGATTGTCCAACGTTACCGCAACAAGCAACTGGAGCCTGAGTTCTACACCTCGCTCTTCCACGAGGTGGGGGAGGGAAAGCCTCACCTCTAACCCCCCTGCCCTGTCCTAACACTGGCTCACAAGCGCACACAACAACAACAACAACAACACACAAGCGCGCGCGCACACACACACACACACACACACACACACACACACACACACACACACACACACACACACCCCCTCTCATCCTATACTCATACACCATTTACAACTGTGCGTGCATACACACACACACTCACACACAGAATCTTTATATTTATACTGTACTGTTTTGTTATTTATATGACTACATATATCAACACTGTCTGCCTTTGACTCCGAGAGCAAAGTGTCAAAAACCATGCCAAGGTGGAAAACGCTGCATTTCTATGTCGCAGCCACTCTGAAGATCTGAATGGCTGAAGCTCAACAGTGACTGTCTCTCCTCATTTAGGTTCATGCTTTGTGGCAAAAGAGTTTCTGCTTGTCATTAACTGCAATACAATAGTTACACTGTTGGCCTTTCTGAAATTGTAAAGTTTGTTCTTTAAACCCTGTGATACGAGTGAATTCCATGATGGTTTGGTAATACAGAGTCGTGTCCAAAATCCAGATCTGCATATCTGTTTTTGTTTTAATCAAACAGATTTACAGTTGGATTTTCGCCAAGGAGATAAACATGTAAGCGTTGTAAAAAAACATTTTGTAATATACATCGCTGCTGCTTCAAGGCAAGCAGCTTCGAGAGAACAAAGAAGTGATCGACAGCATTAACCCATAATCTAATTTTCACAACAAATTGTCATCTACATGCAGACACCTGCTAAAGTCTTCCTCGTGCAAACACACATTCGGCCATTACAGCAGCTGACTGAGCACACAGATATTGCTGTTTATATATTTTTTATTTTCTAGATGATTCCTACATTGTTTTACTGTATATGGATGCTGTCTCTGTGCCAGTCTGAAAGTCATCCCATCTCACAACAGCCACTGCACTGTTCAAGTGTGTGTGTGTGTGTGTGTGTGTCTGTGTGTGTCTGTGTGTGTCTGTGTGTGTCTGTGTGTGTGTGTGTGTGTGTATACCTGGCCACATGTATACTTGTTCAGCCAGTCAAGTCAGTCCTTTACACTACAAGGAGTCACAGTGACTCCTAAAAATCCCATATGTGGCATTTAAAGACAAACTCTGTAACTTGAAAAACACATCTCAAGATAATACAGTTTTGAAAATTTTCTTGTCAAGACATAACCCTAGAGCTGGTTTCTCTTAAAGGGATAGTTCAGATTTTTGAAGTGGGGTTTTATAGGGTACTTGTCTCTGGACACTATATCACAAGCAGTAGTTGTCAGTTGGCACACCTCCAGTTTGGAGAAGCAGGCTGGAATCCAAAAAGATGCTAAGCAATGCACTGCTGTAGATGGGGTCCAGCAACAGAACGTATTTCAATCATCTAAAATAAGTCCCAGCTAAAAAGTATCGATATGAGTTTAAGTGTACGCTCTAATAAGAGTATTTTAATTGCTCTACCTTAATGTCAAAAAGTGTTTTCCATCAGGAAAATGTTAAATTGCTCTCTTAAATACCAGACTCTATTGAGAAAAACAGTGAACACGGGAGCTGCTGGTCTTCCATTGCTTTGATCAGTTAGTTTGTTGGTTTTACTGTTTCACTTATGCATTGAAAAACATTAGTTTGGATTTACGAAGGTCACAAATAACCAAAATTTTACTAACTGACACAGCACTGGTAGACTAGAAGCTCTGGTGGTCAGCCAGATAGAATTATTGTTTTCTTAATGGAGGCTGGTGGCTTTGACAACAGCATAGAACTGTTAACAGTTTTCCTGACAAAATGGGCTTTTAGATGGAAAGAAAATACTCTAAATATAGCATACACTTACACTGGTATTGATTGATATTTTTAGGTGAAACTTTTTTTTGGTGGCTAATACATGTTTTGTTGCTGGCCCCCATCCACAGCCAACATTGCTAATCTTTTATGTTGGACTCCAGGCTGCCTCTCCAAAATGGGAGCATGCTGCACATCGAAAAATCTGAACTATCTCTTTAATGCTTTGTAAGTTTTGACTTCAGTGATAATGAGAGCAGTTACAGAGCTCCTGGAGTTTGCACTTAATGTTTGCAGGGCTAATATGGAATGAACACAAAGACATTTTAGGTTTGCCAATACCAAACAGATCTATAGCACAGCTGAAGTGTCTTTCTTCTCAAAACAAACTCATGGTGATGCATTTAAAGGCCAAAACACCTAATGTAGCGAACAGCAGTATATACAGCTTGCATTTTGGCTGATCAAAGCTGTAGTTTTTGACCCAGAAAGAGAATTATTTAACTTGTTTGGAGATCAGTTTGGGTAACAGAGATGTGCAGTTTGCCTTCACACGTTTTAGTAACTTTTTTTTTTTGGCTTCACATTTTGTTTCTTTTTTTGTTTACTCACTGTAGTTTTT
This sequence comes from Plectropomus leopardus, assembly GCF_026936395.1. NCBI lineage: Eukaryota > Metazoa > Chordata > Actinopteri > Perciformes > Serranidae > Plectropomus > Plectropomus leopardus. The sequence continues at coordinate 32,211,472 of NC_142184.1, read as the reverse complement.
GATTCAAAGCCCTCTCACTGTCTGCCTGTAACAATGTGAATCTATTTATCACAGCAATGGAACAGGGCAAACACCTCTTTGTTATATCGGAAAGTCTTAATGCACTGAGCACGTTACGTTTATTTTTTATTCCCTTTGGTTACCTTACGTGTCCTTTTGTACTTTTGTGCATTTTGAAAAGAAAAACCCTGCTGAAGGAAGAGTTTTATCTTGTGAAATATGAATGAAGGAGAGGCGTCGTGGAGTTTTTAACCTGTCATGTCTAACTGTGTGACTCACTTTTTATGACAGTGCTTTGTGCACATTGCCTTTTTTTGAAAGGAAAAAGTACATTAAATATGCTTCAAAGAAACTCCATACAATCAGTCATACATTGTATCCTATGTTACTCCTCTGATGTTTGATCATATTTAAAGATTTGCCATGTACAGAAGCGGAGGATGATATGTAAATATATGATAGTGTAAGGCATTTACAAGTTGTCTGTTGCATTCCTCATCAGAGATGGCGAGGAAAGTTATGTATGTATGCAATTATGTGTGGGAGCATCACAATGGGTATTGAATGTAACATGCATCGATTAAAACTATTATTGACATTTTAATTTCTTCCATTCCTAATATTTTTTGTTCACATGATGTCTAACAAGGAATAAAATTAAATTCCTCTTTTACTTTTTCATATTTAATTGATAGAATTTTTACCTCCAGAAGCAGCTTAGGCTCTATATTTAGATCTCAACTTAATTTATTATTACCAAAAGCCAAATTTAAACTTGAAGAAACGCAGTTATTCTGTTACGAATATTTGCACTACAAACAATGAAAGGGCCTGTGGCATAAACGGTGGTCTGGTGTACGAGTGCAGTAAAAAAACAAGCCGGATATTAACTTGATAAAACAGCCAGCAGCTCTGAGGTGAGACCTGTGACAGTAGGTGTGTCTCCCTGCCCTGAAGCTCTTAATAAAATATTAACATACTGTAACCGAAAACTTTATTTGCACCCAATCCATAATGACAACAAGTCTTTGATATAAGCTAAGCTGTAAGAGTTTTTCCCCTTGTTAGATATGGATTCACTCGTAAACACTAACAAGACATAAGGGACTGTTCCTGTTCCTTATTTAACAAAGGAGAGGGTGACTGGGGTGTGACTATTTTTTATCTTGATACTGCAAGCTGCAAAGGTATAAATACTTTTCCTTGAGCCTCCCTGAGTGACTGCAGGAAAATACTTGACCCTCCCTTCACCATAAACAACCATATTTTATTATATTCTCACCAAACATAAGTATTGGAGTCAATGCAGCAAGCAAATAACACAGGGTGAAAGTTATTACCAAAACAGTTTATTTTTTAATGCTAAATGCAAATCCTCTTTACAAATCACATCAAGTTGTGTGTGCACTTAAGCAGGCAATGCATGACAGAGGGCATTTTAAATAAATACAAATTACAAATATTTAAAGTTGTATGTCTCTCCCCCAAGCCAAGAAAGAAAGAAAGAAAACATATTTATATAGCACTTTTATTATTAAGTGCTTTGACAGACAAAGCAAAGGCAGGAACTCAGGTAATAATAAAATAAACATTAACAAACATGCCAAACAGAGAAAGGTCTATAAAAGTCAAACCTAAAGGCAAGAAAAAAAAATGTGTATACAAAAGGTCAACAGGAATAAAGCAAATAAAAGGAATAAACGTGATATAACAGGCAGATCCAGAAAGGCAGGTCAAGTACTAAATGAATAAAATTTTAGAAAATATAAGAATAAATGCAATAAAAGATTTTATAAATAATATAAGAAAACAAAGTTTTTGTTTTTAACGACAAATTTAATTCAAATTTATTCTGCAAAAATCAATCAATAAATAAATATAAAATTAAATAAAGAACACATCTGTAATCCAGAAGACAGTTGCAGCTATGCAGCATGTTTGCACGAGACTCAAATGAGCTCGTGGACAGCATGAACTTATTGGATTCAAATCGGTAAGAATCCAGTGAAAAGTTCAAATTAAATTGTTATGTAGACCGGCCTTTGTACCGGAGCATGTTACATGTTTAAAAGTGAGTTTATTTTATCACCTATGCTAAAAGTTGCACTTTTGCCTGTGTCCAGCAGAGGGCGCCTTCCTCTTAAATTTACTTGCTAACGTTAGTTACAGGTGGGACACTATTGTGACAGGTAGGAGCCTAAATATTTAGCTAACTTACTCAATAAATACGATTGTAAACATTTAATAGCGTTGAAGGTGGGGATTAAAAGATTTAGTTGATCAGAAATTCTAAGTAAATGTTTCATGAAAGCTGTAAGTCTGGTCTTTCTGACCTTTAAATCTGTCTTAAATTGCTAGCATACATTGCATAAATAAGGAAGAGGGATGCTAACATTTGAATTGCCGTACACACAATACAGCCATTAGCTTAATTTGCATTTTGGTCTTTTAAAGATGTATCTCCACTTAGCCTGACAATGAGCTGTGTCCATCTCTCATGTAAAAGGAGACTATATAGTGACTATGTCACTCAGTTTAAAATTTTATCTTGTGCTGCTTTCATGTGCCTTTCATTAGCTTTTAAATCTCAGAAATTTGAGAAAATTTGTTTGATTTTTTTTTTTCAAAAACATAAAGAGCAACTTGGCAAGAAATGCCATCTTACTGAAAAAATAAGTGAAAAGCTACAAGGAAATAATCTGAAATGTTGGGGTTGATTAGTAGATGTTATCAAAAAACAAGGGTAAAACGTACAGAAAACTATATGTACAGCGCTCTTAATGAGACAATAAAAAATATGTTACAGGAAAAACGACAAAAAATATGTTTTTTAGCACTTTCTTGAGGTCATTTTTGTTTTTCTTTTTTATTTGTTTTTCACTTTATTACTCAGGTTTTTGTGCCTATTTTCAGGCAATTTTCTGTTTACTACATGTTTGCTATTTTGGGGTCTTTTCTTATTAAGTTACCTGTTTGGTTTTTTTAATAATTATTTTTTCATTCTTTGAAAAAAAAAAAATCAAACCAATTTGAGAAACTGATTTGTTGTCGTAGTTCATGAGGTGGGTTAAAATACTAGGTATATAGGTAGGATTCTGAGAAGGAAGTGGGTATACTCATCTGTACACCCCAGTGGCTTTTTGGCCAGAAATATGGATGGGTAGCTGCGTATACCCTCCACTACACCACTGTTTACATGGGCTTTTTATATGGGCATTCCCAAGTGCAGTTGTCCTTTTTTTTCCAGCTCTCCTAAAATTACTTGTTTTCTTTGGAGTCACTTCAGCATGGTATATATGGCACATATACTTTATACTATACTGAGATTTTTAATATTCTGCAGTTCAGTAATTAAGCTGCAGTCACCACCGCCTCGGGTACAGATGTGTCTGTGACCATGTTGTTTGTTTGTGTGCTCACTGCAGAGGTGAGCTGTGGCCCCTGACTGTGTGTGTCCCTGGCTCCGGGTCCCTCCTCCTCCTCCTCCTCCCCCTCCTCCCCCTCTCCGCCGTCTCTCCGCTCTGGACTGATCTGCTGTTGCATTGCTCGCCCTCAGCTGGTGTTGCGACCACACAGCCAGGATCTCCGCTTGTTCTTTGGTACTTTTGCTGAACTTTATCTCCAGTGTGTTGTGGTGCGTTGCGCATCACTGCTCGCGAGGGTTTGTCTGGAAAACTTGCTGCTGCAAGATGGACTGAAGCAACAGCTCGACAAAGTGTGGATACTTAGGAAAAGAAGAGCAATTCTGTAGAGAGCAACCTTTTTAAAGGGGTTGAATTACCATCATGGAAGAGGACGACGGGCATCAGGAGAACGGTATCCACGCCACCAAGGACTCGGACCGACAGCAGCGGCTCAGGCTTTGTGTTTTAAATGAAACACTCAACACCGAGAGGGATTATGTTCGGACGTTGCTTTTCCTTCAGTCGGTAAGTTTGACATTACCTTTCACGCTGCCTCCGTTCACGTTTCGCCCTCTCATACACGGGCAGAACGGCACGCCAAACTCCAGTCATAAATCTCTCAATTTAAGACTACCTCTCCTTTTGGCCCAAATACACGTCTCGCGCATTAAATCAGACAACTAGTGAAATTTTACGATATAATTACGGGCTACACTCAGTTCGGCTTATTTACTGTGTATTTTGTGACTCACATTGCAAGATAAAATAAGATTAAATATTTTCACCTGCGTGCTGGGCATGACGATAAATCACCAGAAATTTGTATTGGGTTTGGCGAGTGGTTCTGAAAACAAGAGAGGCTTCCCCTTTGAACTGTAACTTTTGAATCCCATGTTGCTGTAACATAAAAACACGCTGCAGGGTAAAACACACCACCTAGCTTTGGGTTAAAGCTTTTGCTGCAGAATGTGGTTTTCTTCACACAGAATTTTAGCTTTATTCTGAAACGGCAGCCTGCTGGAGATGTTTTTAACAGCTGCGCCTAACTTGCTGCATCTTACTCTAATGTCATCAATGAAAATCTGAATCTTGTGAGAAACATATTTAAAGGTAGTTTTTTTAAGCATGTGGTTTTCTTTATTGCATGAGGGGGCATCATTCACACCTCTCCCTTGTGTGTTAAAGCTCAGTTTCAAAACAGTCAAAGGAGAGCTCCATCCACACTGGCTTTGCAAATAAATAGATATTCATGAGCATTCAACACCACCACACCTCCTCTTTTCCAGACACAGATAAGGAGCCATTTTAGCACAGCTACTTATTCCCTCATTGTACAGCTGCCTTTGATGAATGGACGTCCTGGTAATTTTACACTCTCCTTTCAGCCACAGTGCCAGTGTAGATGGCGCCCACCCGCAGGAAACCATTCAGTTTGTCACTTCTCCTTGTCATTTTTCGTTGTCTTTCTCCTCCCCTCATCCTGCCTTGTCAGCTGTGGTGCCTGCACAGTGCAGGTGGTTCCTGCTTCCAGCTGAGACAAAGTGGGTATGCGGTTAAATCCAAATTGACTACATTTAATGGACAGCAGTAATGTGACTTTATTTATGCTTTACTGCTTGCTGTAGGGAATCCCCCTCTTTTGTTGCCTCCCCACACACAACAAGGTCAGAGGTCAGGGTCAGCTACAAAGCATAACCCTTAAGCTGTTAGCTTACTCGTTTTTCCAACCCGCTGACTGAAGGTTGAAACGTCAACCATCGATTGTTATAATTTACTGTTTCTTACAAACATGCTCATGATTTTGTTCATTTTTCAAATTCAACATCTGGCAAACATTTGTCAAAGATGGTCACAGTTCCCTCTTTCTCTTGTGCGGTCACGTGAACTTCCTCAAAGTTCTTGAAATAATTATGTTCATCTGTACAGACGGTTCACGGTAGCATAGTGTCACAGAGATACTAAATGATCATACATGCTTCAAATAAGGGATGCATTACTTTCTCCAAATTGTACCCACAAGATGATGCATGTGCAGCCCAAGCCTGAGCTTGTTCACTGAATGGATTTCAATTCTACAACATTCGGTGGGGGTGCAGCGCAGTCTCCGTGGTCCTGCTTCCTTTCTCAGCTAAACAAGAAGCAGCCAAAGCTTATCTTCTGCTACAAGACAGACGCAGCAGCAGAGGGACATGCTTTGACCTCCTCCCCCTCCAAACCCAGTTCCGACATAATGATAAAGACAAAGCCCCAATGATTTATCTGAGAAGTCTGGGAGCTTTTTCCTGCGAACATCTGAAAGCTGTCAGTGCCGGTGCCCTCCACTGCGCTCCTCCCCATCATCACATCAATTGGCATGTCTTGATTCAAGCCATACGGTCGCTGGATAGCCAGAGGGGAGTCAGGCATGAGAGAAATTCTGCTATCACCTGTGTCTTTGCACAGAATGCCCTTTGTTACACAAGTCTGCAGTTACAATCAGGGTTTAGTCCTATATAGCTTTTTTTGTGGGATTCGTTGTAAGCTTCAGTTGGTACTTATTAAACTTTTGCACATTTGCAGTTTGATAATAAATGCTTTTTTTTGTACTGAAAACAATGAAAATTATATGCAAGTTATGTGCCAGTCCTCTGTAGTGTAAAAATGTCATTTTTTTCCCCGTCATCTTGATTACTAGCATGTCTGTAGGGTGGAATAGATGCATACGATTGCCCTCATTACTAGTCATCGTCACATATGGGGACATACTGTGCAAACAAGCCTTGACGCCAAAGCATGCTGCTCTGTATTAATGTGATCTACATGTGCTATGTTGTGCGTACATTGAGGCCTTTCCAAAAATCCACTGAATCTCCCTATGGAGGACTTTGCATTGGGGCTCAGAAGCTTTGATTGCTAAATGGACAAGAGAAAAGAAACATCAGTCAATTCCACCCGACGCAAATCCTCTGCAAACACCCCCCCATGCTCTCCATCCAGGGTCCAGCTGAGCCTGCTGCCCTTCCCTCGGTGGGAGCTGAGGCTTTGTCACCATGCAGCTTACTGTGGTGTTGATAAGGGCAGTCTGGCTGTGGGAGCTCAGAACATATGGTTTCAATAAAGATATAGAGTGGTAGAGGGTGGGGGGTGGGTGGGTTGAGGGGATGCATAGTCCCTCAGTGTGAAGAGGCTGAAGCAGTGATGGGGAGTGAAAAGGGAGAGTGGCTATAGAATCAGATTGTTCTCAAGGCAGTTATTTGTGTTTCCAAGACTTGTTTTGCCACCACAAGTGATGTGTCTCACATCTCAACTTGTCTAATTCAGTTAGATAGTTTCTTTATTTCCCACAATGCCCTTTGACAGTAAATGAAGACTGATAGGCTTATGCCAGGCTCAGTGGAAAACAGCTCCAGCCTTGTGTGTGATTTTTCCCAATGGCCACTTGTGGTATTGTAGCAAAAAAGCCACTGCAGCCCAAAAAGTGTTCTCCGCAAAGACCACCATTATTTTGGAGACATCTGTAAAACTGTAGGGACACCTCAAAGTGCAGACAAGGTCAATTATGGCTCTTTCAATTATGAATTTTTGATCCGTGGAGGTTTTATGTTTGTAAAACTTTTTTCAAGCTGAAAAAAGTGATTTGAAAATGTATGATGTCATCACAATGTGAAGTCGAGTGGATGGGGCTAAAAGGAAAAACTACAGATTCAGGGGGCTGCATACTGTGGATGTAAACCAGGAAACTACTTACTTTTTTTGGCATATGCGCCAGGTGAACAATTCCATTGGACTGATATGGCGCTGTTTTGGGGTACAGTATCTTGCTATTATTTTACATCTATGACCTACGCATTCTCTGTGAGTACATGTACATATATGTGCATGGAGATGGGAATGGGGTAACAGAGGAGCGAGACAGTAGCCTTCTTTACACTGCCTCTTCATGGTGGGAATTTTACGCTTTTGTGCCGTCTCGGTGTTCTGTATAAAAGGCTCAAACACAGAATGGGGGCACTGAGTTCCTCGCCATTAAGCTGCCACGGGAGGTAGTAACAGTGGCAATGGTGTCTGTATAAATGGGACAGCCAGCAGGACAAGATCATGGGCGGCATGGATGTGACGTTTTGATAATGTGGTATGTGTGCAGTCCTCGACAGAATTCAAAGAAGCCCCCAAATTGGGAAAACAATGAGAGCTCCTCTGAGCAGAGGACAAGATTAGCTGCCTTAAAACAGATACGGTAAAAGATTGTTGTTGCCATGTGATGCCATTGTTATTGTTTATAAAGCGCTGCTGGTGCCTATGTTATATGTCACACTAGAGGCTGATAGTGTTGTGTTACATGTCACGCCAGTCACAACCCTTTTTTGATTCCATGATGCCGACATGCTATCTAAAATCACACACTGGAGCAAAATGATGCTGTCGTCGTTTGGTTTTGTTTAAAAATGCAAGGCCAGAATGAAGAAGGGACTTTGTAGTGGCTCCAGAACTCATTCTCTGTGTGAAAAAAGAGCTAGTGAGAGGTGTTTTCCCCAGTCAAGCAAAGTGGATTCCACCTCTGACTGAAAAACACAACATGGTTTGAGCTTGAGATGCTGTCTTGTCTCCTGGTAATGCTGTCCTGTTTGTTGAACATCAGTGCATGCCATAAATTTTTGATTCTGTGGTGGAACTGACACCACAGCGTGACATATTGTTGAGTTTTGGTCTACTGAAACATTTACTGCTGTCATAGTGGAGATATTTGAGCACATCGATGTATAACTCTTAAGTCTAAAACATCTAAAACATATTACTATAGCCATGTGTTTCAGTTTACAGATTTTTTTTTCTGTAGACCCCCTCAGCTTCTTTCTTATCTGCAGGCACCTGACAGTTTTGTTTTTCCAAGTCTGATTGGGGTTTTTCCCCCGTGTCCTGGATAGAAATTGAACAGTGGCAGATTGAATGGCAGCTTGCTGTCGACAGCCCACATCACTCTCTGTTGCTTGCCTTATCACTGATTTATTTTCTGCCTCCCTTTGTGCTCTTCCACAACCTCCTGGATCTCTATCCTCCGTACAGAATCACTTCTCAATTGCAATGATTGCAAATGACACACAAAAGAGATGGTTATCCAGCTTTGGCATCTCAGCCATACTGCACGTCACTCATCCCCTGGCAATTACCAGAGCCAGTGAGCTCATCCAATGTGCTGGAGGGAAGCATGTAGGGATGGTGGGAGGAGAAGAGGTGAGAAGGGGGTTGGGGGTGTGAAAAGAGGGATTAGAGAGTGTTATCATTACGAATCTCCAAATCCATTGATTCTTTGAGGCAGAGTGGAAGCACTCTCATTCAAACATGCGGATTCCCTTTTCCAATTCCAAGTTTATGGTGATATAACTGCTCTTTTCAGGTTTTTGTTGCAACAGATTCCCTTGTTTGTGTTTGAACTGATCATTTCTTAGTGCCACAGATAAGTGGGGATTTTCTTCAAGGCAGCGCTTTGTTGGTTTAATCCAGACAACTGGATTTTCCCTGTCATGATCCACCAAAAGTAGGCTATCTATGACAGGAATATGGTCAGTGAGTGGCGTCATTCCCGGTAGACGTAAGGGATTTTCCTTCAAAACCATAAAAATGGAAGGTTACCATTCTGAAAGCAGCTGTTTTTTTTTGTTTTTTTTTTTTTTGACCACACTGACCGGCGTTCCAGTGAATCTGGCCCAGTAAGGACAACAGTGGAATCGTGCATCCATTAAGTTGCCCAGCTTTTGACCTTCCTTCTTGTTTCTGAGAAGTGTGAGAGTAGAGTGACCAGGAAGGTCTCGTTACTGCTGCGGGATAATAGGAAACATCTGGAAATCTTGGCCTCTGTGACCCTTGTTTTGGGCCACACACAAGTGAGATTACACACCTCTAACACTGCTATGTGTTTGTGTGGATAAATGATATTTAGTTTTGCACATACATTTTATAGCTGCAGTTTTTTCACACCTCGCTCTCATCCTTTGCTGCTGTTGACTTTTCTATATGTCCACCTGCGGTTACTATTGACAAGGCTCGCTAAGCAAACAGGATGACGCATGTACATGCATACAAACACATCACCCGTCTGGTGCCCAGGAAGACAGACATGCAGGAAGCCCGCCTTGAGCTTCCTCTTCAAACTTGAGCTTGTGTCTACCTCTTTCCTTTCTCTTTTTTTCTCCTCTCCATCTCTCCAGCCCTCCCTGCTTGGTGGGAAAGACCAGCATAGAGTTTCTCTGGGCTATGGGGGGGTATAAATAGCTTCAGATTCTAACTCTCATCTTGGCCACAACGCAAGTGGTTTCAGTTCACTGCAACCTCAGCTCCACTGAAGTCATACAAACACAGGCACACATCACATATATAGCAAGAGTGAAGGGGAAAAACAGCCCGTGCAGTCAAAGCAGCAGGTAGAACAGTTACTATGGCAGGGTGCTGGGGTTTTGTGAGGGTTTTATTACTACTGGGCTTTAAAATGCTGCTTAGGAAGACTAAAGAGATGTCTCATCATGCATAACTTGAAACTACCAGATTAAATAACCCTTTGATAGATGGAGCGACATCTCTTCCTGTGCTGCTTTCAATTGCCTTTCGTGAGTATTTTAGATCTTTGAACCCTGAGTATATATATAGGAAAAAGGCAATGAGCAATTGGGCAAGAAATGTTCCACAAATTGCAAGAAAGTTTTAGATTTAGAAAATTATTTTTTGAAAAGGTAGATGTCTCAGGAATAATGTATTATTCAGTTTGTTAGAATTATTATAATTACATATTTAAAATTCTGTAACAAAATTAGTATATTTTTTAAAACACTTTTTGTCAGGGTAATTTCTTTTTTTAAAATTTCTTTTTGTCTTTTACAAATTTTCGGGTAATTTCTTGTACTAACCAATTTCTTAATAGTTTTGCGCTCATTTCTTCTTTAATTGCACATCGCCAACTTCTCAAGAAATCAAGCCAAGGTGCTCAGGTTTCAAAAGATTAAATGGCCTAAGGTGGTATTTATTCCTGAAAGACGCAAATCAGAAAGAAGAAAGAAGCAAACAAGATCACATTTAGATTTAAAAATACAATGCCATCCCATCTGATTAATCTTGCTAGATAATATCTACATGATTTTTGGTAAGAATTCAAAACAACCTGTCTGACTTGTTTTGGCCGTCTGTTACCAAAACTACTGGCCGTCTGCACACAAAGACCAGTGGCACCACTTCAACCTGAGGTCAACGCATAAACCGCTGTTGTAACTTGCCACTGTGCACCCTTCCATCACACTCTGGACAATTGGTGCCTCTCAGCACAGCTTTTGCCACAGTTTCAGTGCCAGACTCATTACAATGCAACGTGTTACATAAATGGGGGTAAATGCCAGCTCCCAACTTAATCTCAGTGCCTTTTTTTAGTCATGTGTGTTGATAAGCCATTTCTCTGAGGCATAAGACTGCAGTAGGAATTTTAAGAATTCAAGTTAACAAGTCTAAACCACTGTAACACCCGGAGGCATGATGTCAAAAAACATCCAGCCCCCCCCACCCCCCCACACACACACACACACACACACACACACACACCCCACACCCCCAAAGAGATGTTTGCAGATTCTCACAGCTGTGAATTAGCATAAGAGAAAAGCCTTTTTACATGATCGTCTTGTGAGTGTTGACTTTGCCGTCCTGTTGGTTACAATAGGTATTTAATTTAAATGAGTTGTTCTCTTTTAAGCAGTTGAATCAGGAGTGGGTGCTATTGAATCTGTGGTGTGTGTGGACATAACAGAGTCCTGAACCAGAAGTCATTAGTGTTTACTGGGTCACCGATTTCACTGTGTCAAATACCAGACCACAAAGACTTTTCAGATCCACTGATTGGTCAACAGAGTATTTTTTATTACTGGAGCAAACACCGAATAAGAGGCTACCTCTGTGCATATGAAAAGCTCTGTGAGTGCTTGTCCACAGGCTGATATTTGATACAACCAGTGACCTGGCCTGAATTGTGAAAGCGCGGCAACACAACATCTCTAATGTCCCCTTGGAGATCATGACCCAGACATAGTTGGTACAAGTACTTTCTCAGGGTGGATACAGGGTGCGGTAACTGTGCAGCATATTGTTGAGAACACTTACAGGGTGAATGAATGGATACCTGCAGAATTACTTGGCAAAGATTTTCCCTCTGGGAGCTTCCAATTTGGTTTACGAACTGTGGCAGCAGGCTTACAATGTTTGTTTGCTCTCTCAAATACAACCACATGTGTGGCTTCTTTTGGGGTCAGAGGTCATTTGCCTCATAGAGAAAAGTTGAACAGCAAAACGACCGTAGAACAACTTCACACAAAGCTTCTGAAATGTAGAGGATGTGGCAGAGATGTTTGATAAAGCCGGGGTTAGTTTACAGGGTTGTTGAAGTGTTGCCTGGTCAGGGCGGGTCAGAGGAAACGCCTGTGTGCTGTCCAGCCAGGAAGCTGCTTACACGACACAATTGGACAAAAAAGGAGGGTCACATCACAAATTGCCCAATAGAATCCTAAGTAGGTCTTCTTTGTCTCTCATGGTACAGAAGCAGTTTCTCAAATGTATTTTGAAGTAATGTTAGTACAATGTGGACTGATGCAGTCTATATCATATGAATGATCTCCTTCAAATAACATTGGTGTCCAGTTATCCAAAGTGGAGCTGCAATGATTAGTTGACTAATTAATTAGTCAAATGACAGAAAAATAATCACCAACTATTTCGATCACCAGTTAATCGTGAGTTTCCATGCAAAATTGTCAGAAAATGCTGTTTTCATCTTGTCAAATATGGAGATTCCCTGCTTTTCTGTTATATGTAGTCTTCAGCTGAACATTTTGGGGTTTTAGACTAAAAAACAAGACATTTAAAGACATCACCCTAGACTCTGATGAAGTGGGATTGACATTTTTCACTATTTTCTGACTTTTCAAGAATCTGTAGATTAATCAGTAATGAAAACGTCTATTAAATTAATTGCCAAGAAATTTGATAAAAAAATGTTCAGTTTTATTGGTTTTTTTAAAAAAAATTTTTTAAAGAAAAGCAGCTTTAGGATGCCATCTTGGGCTTTGGGAAACACTGATTTATATTTTTCCCCATTTAATCTATTTTATTGACCAAACAACTGAAGGATGAATCCAGAAAATAATCGACAGATTAATCGACAATGAGAATAATTATTAGTTGAATTGCTAAACTGGATGTGAGAATCTTAATTTTGTGAGATGTGTGCACAGGTGGGGGATGTCCCTGTAAATCCTGCCTCTTCTGTAGCTCATTCTGTTCTATTATGTCCATTATTTTTAGTTTGCAGGCTCAGGTCTACTCTCAATGACAGACTCAATTCAGCATTTTCACCTTCTCTGAAAGACTGCTGGTATATATGTGTTTTGACAAAGCTGAATGAAAAGTGTGTGTAATGATGTTCAGCGTAAGAATGCCAGTGGAGCGTGTTATGTGTGACAGCCTGAGTGAGTGGTAAAACGCTGTAAAGATGGTGGGAAGATGCAGGGAAGAAGAACACTGCTGGATTCACTTTTCAAGCTAATTGTCACAACAATGAACAGCTAAAACAAGGAAGGCGTATGCTGTAATTTTCTTATAACTTTGTTAAAAATTTTGCAAGTAGTCAACATGTAGTGGAGATCTTTGCCTGTTTATGTTATTTAACCCCACAAGTTAAAATGGACACTGACAATGTTATTCTAACAGTTCGGGACAGCTGATGACACATTCTTGGGCCTGGTTGCCGAAGGGTTTTCATTTTGGCGTTTGTTCAATATGATGACATTTTTGCCAACTAGCATGGCATTAAAGGCTTGAGTCATACATGCTTGAGCTGTTACTGTGATGATTATGTTCGCACATGCTGACAGGAAACCTTTTAGGAAACAATATTATGTTTTGACATGTCAAACTACAACACCCAAGTTTTTTGGGGATTTTTGCCCCTCAGCTGTGTTTTTACATGACCCTTTACAGGAGAGATACGTAACAGAAGAAAACAACTTGTGAGTGAATGGAGCCCTTGTTTTAATGGGGATTTTACCAGGACTGGACGTCTCTTTGCATCATGTGATTACATGTGAATTGGTCTAAGAATTCGAATTCCTACATTGTCTTATCTCTCTGCTGTACTTTTGCTCGCACTAAATATTGTGAATCAAAAGGATCCTTGAAGAAGCACTTTCAGAAGGGGAAACTAAAGCAAGTGTTAGTCGCCCTTGTGGCTCAACGAGAAGTTGAGATATAATGTTGGTCAGCTGCATCAGTGTTTTCAGAGCTTGAATGTGACAAATTCAGACAGTGAGGGCTCTAACTAACTGCTGTCTCTGTGTCCATTAATTACTGTTCTCCATTGGGTTGCTAAATACTGTTTGAGTCAAATCTTGTGGGTGTTCACTATGATCTTCCCCCCTGCTTCACCAAATGACCATCATTGTGCAGTATGGCACACTAATTTGGCTTTTACCACCATTTTCTGTCTGTCTGTGTCCATGACTGTTTATGTCTGCCCAGCTGAATGCCAGGTGTGGCATTTTTAGTGTGGTTTTGCTCGGTTATGTCACATATATAAAAGCAATCACATGTTCTTTTGATCTGCAACACACATGTGTACAGGTAATATGGAAAATAAAAGTAACTTAAAAGTTTGTAACTTAAATGATCAGCTGTGCTACATCTTTTTCTGTAGCTGCTCTTTGATCTGTCAGAAGCGTCACATGTCTCTGATGGCTCACTCAACACCAGACTCGCCACACTCTGATCCAGTCCAAACTTGCATCCAAATGTCCAGATGGCCTCTGCAATCTGGTCCATGATGTTTCCTCCTGATCACCACATGTCCCCCCTCAACAGGAAAGCCACTCAGAAAAAGGACCCATAGACAAACCTGGGCTAAGTGTCAAGCGCTGATTGAGGTGAAATTAGGTTATTATTTAGCCATGATGAAAGCTGAACCTTCCCTGTGAAGGGAGTATGTGATTTCAGCATCAAAGTTTAATATAAATAATCATATCACAGTAAGATCACTTTGACCAGTTTACAGTGTTAAGCAGATATGCAAGTCTGAATAGTTGGCTATTTTACATTCAGGATTCACAGCACAGCGCAACTGCCATTGCTAGTTTCAGACCAAGGCCGTTGTAATTTCACGGCAAGAGAAGGGGAAATGCACTAACACCCATCTGTGTGCATATGTATGTCTTAAAATGAGGTGCCCACAGATGCATTGTGTCGCCATTTTTTAGGCAGCAGAAAGCACTTGTGCAATTGACCAACAAAAACTGGTTTTAAGTCAAAATGGCGGAGTTACTTTTTAAAGGGTGCATTCTTTAGATAGTGAGATGTGCCTACATAGACAGGCTCACAACTTGTGTATTCTGCTTGTCACACACAGGACAACTAGGATAGGTTGCTGGTTGGTGAAATAATACGTCATTAATGTGGAAAATATTGATTGAATTTTCAAAAATGTGAACATAGCAGAGAGCAGAGCAGAGCTGCTGTCTGCCTCCCCATCAAGAGAAATTCTATGTGCATTTAAACACGAGCAGCAGCATAACTTCATTTATTATTTCAGAACTTCTGTTTCCTCTTCCCAGTTTATAACCATAGTTTTTAGTTGTGCTGCTTAAATTTATTGACGTGACATCACTGCTCATACTTCTCCAATTTGCTGAATCACCACATACATAGCAATACTGCAGATGCAGGCTTACCTGGCTTTAATAGGGAATGCAAGATGACACTCTGATTGTTATGCCCAAAATACACCTAGTTGACTAAATAGGGCCCCTTTGCCCCTTGTGCTTCACTTTGAGTCCTGATTATGCGCTGTTTAACAAGCAAAAGTAGACTTGGACACATCTTAAATGCACTTGTACTATGCACTTTGGGCCGTACACTATAGATTGTTGAAATTGGGCCCTCAGTGTAAAAATGATTTAGACATGTCTTCCTGCAAAATATGCACAAGCTATTTACATTTGTGTTATCACAAGGAGAGTATGTGAGAATGAGTTGAGTTTTGAGTGCTTTACTTTCTTTTGTTCTTACTTATGTGTGATAAGTGACAGATTAAGAGTGAGTCTATAATTGTGTGACAGAAGCTGCCTAACAACCTGAAAAATGGAGACATCCAAAGGATATTTATAACACATTACTTTGGTGCAGCTGCTGTAAAAGTGGGAGCATCTCGATAAATGAGGTGGCACCTCCTCTGTTTTTAATGCTTCGTGCCAGCTTTTCCTATAAAAACTTGACACGCTCAGAAGATTTAAATGTCTGCAGCAGTGCCACCCTTTGAAAGCTTCATTTTGATGGACTTAGAAATCTTGCTAAGCCAGATCCATTTTGAGATTTTACACCACAAGTGTTATTGAAAATTTGTATGTCACATGTTAATGTGCATCATACATTCATGAAAGCAACAGAGCTGATGAGGACTTGATGAGTAGGCAGTCTTAAACAGGAAGTCTCTGGTCCAGTGCTGACTGTCTGTTCTCTATGGTCGAGGCACTGTCTCATCCCCCTGTAGTGTTTAGTTTCCGCCCATGTGAGCCACTCAAAGAGCCCTGAAGTTTAAAGTCCTTCAAAGCGGAAGTGAGTGAGAGTTGGAGAAAAAAACCTGGACAAGGCTCAAAGAAGACTTTGTGTTTTGGTGATTGGCTCTGCCAAAAAGGGTTTCTCTTGGAAGACAGCGAGGGACTGGTTGGCGACTGAAGGGGAGCTGAGGGAGTTTTTGGAGGGTTGGGGAGAGATGTGAATTACGGCTTCAGAGAGAAAGTAGTCTGCTAAGGTTTGCTGGGGTCCCTCATTGTGGCAACGCCACGGGCCATTCTCTGGCTCCGCTGCACTCAGTTCACAAAGAAGGGATTTCTTCATTTATTTATTCAATTTCATGCCATGTCGACCCCAAAATGGCCCCCATTCCCTCTCCAAAACTGCCCTGTCCCCCTTTGTGGCTGGCCACCCCAATCGTCTCCCCAAAAAGAGAGACCCTTAATGGATGCATTGTTTTAAGCTTGTTGTTGTTTTCTCTGGGATAAGGAGGGGTAGAGAGTTTGAGGCTGGTGACCTGAGAACTTGCATAGAAAAGTCCTGAATCTGTGGATCTGTGATTCTGTTTGAGGGTTGTTTCAGTAGGTGTGGGAACCGCAGCAAATTGAAAAGGGGCTCTCAGGGCCTGCTGGAAAAACCCCTGACAAGTGTTAGCGCTTGTGCTTGATATACGGGGTCTCTTGTGAGATATCTGAATTGAGCGAGATGGCCCAGCATTGTCGCTGAATGCTGATGTAGCCACGGGCAATCCGAAAAATGGCCCAAGTTTTGTCCTCATTAACACCATCTTTAGTCTAATTATGGAGGAGCTGCTAGAACGAGAGAACTCTCTGCTCCCATAGACGATAATCAGGCTTGATATTTAAAAATTAAAGCAATGATGTGCCTAGGATGGTGCAATCTCATTGGCTCAGACTGCTACGCTAATACCCCGATTAATACTTAATGAGGCTACTCTATAAAATGATTTGTTCCATCAAAGAAATGGTCAAAGAAATATTTGACATAATTGACTTCATTAACATGAGTGGAATGATATAAAGTAAATCACACAACACTGCTGTGACAAAGACCCCACATTATTTCGCCTTTTCATTTTCATACAAAACCAATCAAAGCCAGCATAATCCCTCCCAAGAGTGTTATTTTAGATAGCATGCCAGTGGTGTAACACAACAGCGTCAGCCTTTAGTGTGACATAACATAAGCGTTGGACAGCACTTTTTAAACAATAACAATGGCATAGCATGAGAATTACATTCATATACTCAGTGTTATATGGTGGTTGATCTCATCCTCTGTTTCGAGGGTAAGGTTCTCCTGGACATCTTTGTTTCCTAATTTGCAGACATTTTTGTTTGCTGTTCTTTGTTGAGTTAGCTGCTAACTGCTGTCAGCTGCTTTTTAAATCTCCCGGTGGTGGGTCGCACACGTAGCACATCGCCCAAAAGTCACACTCGCCTCATCCTGCTGCCTCGCACTTTTTCAAAAGACATCAATTCGGCTCTGTTACTACCTTTGCAGGAGGCGCAAAGGTGAGATAACAATGTCCTTCCATTCCAAAATCACACCTTTTATACAAAACAGAATAACAGTGCAACATCCCTGCCTTTAACAGGTAGTGTAAAAGGGGCTAATGTTTCATCTGAGTCAAATTATAGTATTGGCTTCTTGATATACAGGGTCTACGGCCATCTAGTAGGTCACTGAGCAGTATGTAGACAAATCTATCTATATCTGGACAAAAAATCTCTTTATTTATATAGGCTACTGGGTTTCATCTTCCTATTAATCTCTGTGTAATGTGGATAACCTTTGCTGAAGGTAAACATACAAATTAAAAGGATCCTCTGCATCTGACTGAGTGACCCTCGAGGCCACATCCCCTGCCAGCAGTGTGACAGCAGCTCCACCAGCTTCAAACCTGTGACTGTACGCCTGACTGATGTTGCTCTGGTGTTGCAACTTGACCTACAATTTTCTACTTCTCCCTAGTAATTTTCCTATTGTACTTATGACTATATAGAGTTTCTTGTGTTAGGAAATAAGTCTTAATTGTTAAGATTTGACACTACGGGGTGCCCAGTAGCTCACACGGTAGAGGGGGCGGCCCATGTACAAAGGCTGACTCCTGGCCACAGTGGCTGGGGGTTTAACTCCAACCTGTGGCCCTTTGCTGCACGTCATCCCCTCACGCCTAACCAAACCTATCAACGAAAGGCAGAAAAAATCCCCCAAAGCAATCTTTAAAAAAAAGATTTGACACTAAGAAGGTGTAGACATACATAATGCTTCTTCTTGTTTCATAGCTCGATGAACTTTGCATGGTGTTTATTTGTATTTTTGTTTTTACTTTTGTGAAGCCGATTAAAAGGATTCAACACTGAAGTGAGCACACTGACCTAATGTCAATGTCTGAAGTGAGGACATTGACTCAACAGGAGTCAACAGATTATTGGCTGGTTATTGGGGACGATATTTGGCATTTTTCTGATTATCTGTATTGGTGTTTTATTTTAATGATCGGCAATAAAATGTAATAATGAAAAGGTGTGCATATTACACTCAGCCAACACCAGGGAAGACAGTATGCAGTGCATGCAAAGAAAGTGTCAGCATGGGAGAAACGTTTACTTTCTAAAACCTCAGGGCGCTAATTTTATTCATTCATTTTTTATTAAAATTTTCACTGAACTTTATTAAAAACATTTGCAGGGAACTTGCTGTGTATGATGTTAAAAGGGTCAGTTTGATTAAACATTTGCTAAAGGCATTTAAACAAAGTTTTGTGTTGGAGTTTGTTATATGACAAATTCATTCTTACTGTAAATGCATAGCTGTTCCAAATATTGGACTTATTAAGAACTAATAATCAATATCGGTATCAGACTTGAAAAACCATGGTTTTTGGAGCCCTACTCAACAATATGAAGCTATTGTTGGGCTGTGTTGTGTAGTTGGCTTAGCTGCAGGTACAAAGATCTGTTAAGAAGCAGACAGGGCAGACGTGCAGGCAGCAGGCCCTTTACTCACTGAGCAGTGGAGCGGACACTGAACCCGCACCAGCATATGGACCATCTGTATCTTCACACCTTACTGTCTGGCCCCTCTTCGCTCTGATAAACCTCAACATTTAGGGAAACCCCCCCAACCCAAGTCTGTCCACAACTTGGCTGTTTGTCATATGAGATGATTACCTGATGTCTCATATGACACAATACCAGTTACTGGTGTGATCGTACTGTCTTGGGTGGCAGGTGGATGTTGGGTTAGACATGTTTGTTTTCAGCCTGCCAGCTACTATGATGGGTGGCAATTGAATCATAAAGATGGTTCTGCATTTCTGTTTGCGCCTTTCAATCCATTGCAATAAGTATCATGATCTTCCACTTGTCATTTTGTCATTGTCGGTGCCTTAAAACATCATAGTGAAATAACAGTGCAGCCGTTGTGCCACAAAGTTAAGGTTAAAGTCCATAATTTAATTCTCTTCATGTGTGTAGAGCATAGTGTGATTTATTTGTTTTTAACAGTTTGATTGGTTGCCCGCCAGCGCAACACTGTCAAACTTTACTTAGACCACATTTGAGTGAACAACCAGTCAAACATGTCATATACTTCCTTTGTACAAAAGTCACACTTCCTGTTCAGAAACAACATCTGCTGCTTTTGTGTCGAGAGGCACTGCTTCATTCTGCAGACTGTTTATCTTCCTTCCCCGCTGTGTTGAACCACTGCCTATCTGCTTGAAAAGAAACTAAATTCTTGTCAATGATTTGGTTGTCTAAAAAAGTGTTGGCCTTTGTTCAGTGTGATTGCTCTGTTTTCACTTCCTGTTGGCGTGCCACACGCACAAAGACACGGACAGACAGAGGCATTGCGTGTGTCTTCTGTTGCAGTTTGGGTTTTTTTGAACTTGTCCTCACTTTTTCTTGCACATAAGTTGTTGCATTAAAGTGGACAGTGACTCAGCTTGGTGGGATCCTCCGTCAACCATTCAGCTTTTATGTGGACTGATGTAATGGCAGTGTCAAACTCGGTTCACTTGAGTGCGGACTCAGGCGTTTCTTTAGAAATTTGTGAGGAAGAGTGATGTCTGCTTTTGCATGGTAATCCTTTAAAAGTGAGGATACATTGTGCAACATGCCTCCATGACAAAACTGTACCATCCAATGTGCTTCTTTTATTACACTGATGCTGGGGCTGTCAATACTTTTTGCATGATATCAGGATCAGTTATGTCTAACGTCTTAAAAAATACAATTTTATATGTGCTTTCACAGGGGTTTGTGGCCTGTACACACATATATCTATAAGTCACTTTTTAAAAGCTATTTATATACAAAGGCACTCTTGTAACTTTTTATTTTAATTTTATTTGTGTTTAATTAAAAACTCAAATTGTGTTCAATTTGTGTTTAAGCAGCATCTTCCACCAGACAAGTATTTTGTGCTGGGCTCTTTGCATTCACTCATACAAGGAGGTAAAGTGCTGGCAGTTATCAGCCCTAAAACTTGGCTTTCACATTTGTTGTGGACTTGACAGCGCTTTTCTGACCTGTGCCTGTCTTTAATAGAAGGTTAATTCACACTTAAGGAAACTTACCTGCCTCTTAGGACAGACAGTGATGTCAAGAAAAACCTCTTGTAGGCTCAAGTGTGAAAACATCCCTGTATAACAGTCTGTAATTGAGGGCAGAGGAAAGGGTGTGGGGTTGTGAAAATGCTAACAGAAAGCCAATATGTTATACAAAGCACATAGACTTGTTTCTAGTGGAAACACAGGATCACGTAGGGCTGCTCTTTGCAGTTTGAATTAGATCACTCAGCCTTTTAAATGTCTCACTTTTTTCCTGCTTTAAAGATATCTGTATATCTCACGCTTAAGGCCAGGACCCTCATCTGTAAAGAACAGCTGATATTTTGCTGATACATGCTTATTGTTTTCAGGATTCAGGCCTAATAGTGCTTTACTGTAGGTATGAATAGATTTGATTTTGAGAGCGAATAAGGAGGAAATGTTCTTTGTAGAAGAGTTATTGAGCAACAGAAAAAAATCAAATAGCTTTATTGTCATGGCCATAACTAAATACAGTATTGCTTCCTGACAGTGTTGTCAGTGCTGCAATGATTGCATGAATGCAGTGTAGAAATTTAAAGGGCTGTCTGCTAAAAAGACGAGTGACAGAGTGCTGGCAAGTGGTTTTGTTCAATGAGGAACATACACAGGTCTGAATGTGAAAATGTTCTTGGTTGCACATTAAGGAACATGAATAAGATTGTTAAAACAAGTCTTTATCTGTACATTGTTTCAATGGTGAACATACATAAGTGAAATGTAAGAGTGATATAATTCTGTCTCCTGAAACCTAGAGAAATAATTATGATAATTGAAATAATTTAGCAAAATGTTCAAGATTATAATGCTTTCCATTCATAATGATGTAACTTTCAAGTTTTATAAAGTAGGCACAGGACTAACGTATACACTATTCATGGGTAAAAAAATCTATTTTTTTTTAATGATGGCATTTTATTTTCCCTTTTCTAATAAGTGAATTGGATGTTATTAGTTTGACTTTCAACTGCTCCCTTTTTGTTGACTTCTCTCTCTTAACCTTACTGAAATATTAGTGGTATAATTCTGCATTAGTGTCATACTTGGCAGCTACTTTGTGGTCTACCAAGAAGCTCCATGGTTGTGTTTCTAGTGTCCTGTGGGATTGCATCATGAGCAGCTTCTCCTAAAAGCCTATCACCCCTGCGGCATGAGACCATCGCGTGCAATATCTCTGTTGTGCTCCATGCAGCAGCTGAGCCCCCCCTCAGCCCTCAGCCCCCCTCCCTCTGAGTGCAGGGGTATCAAGAAATGAATTTGTGTCCCATCTGACCAACTATTATTACCACATTGATTGATATCATCCCTATTTTTAGGTATTGGAGAGTAAGTAGGCATCGCAATTTGCTGAAAGCTGCAAACCTGTGCAAGAGAGGGTATAGTGTTAACGGTTTAAGGATAATTAGTTTTTGGTATCCTCAAGTTCAACTCCATCAAATTCACAGCCAGTGTGGGTCAAGAGTTGACCTGTGGCTAAATCCCATGTCACACGGTAACAGAAAGAAAAATCTATCCATCTTAATCAACATAGACATAGAGTTATTGTTATTACTCATCAATGTCTGATCCTTCATTTAACATGATTGTGCAGCCTCGGCTCACTGATGACGATGTGCTGATGTCAGAAAAGAGGCAGCCGGGTTACCTGAGACGGAGATCTGAAAGTAAACAAGGACCGTCGGGCGCGTCCTGCTGCCTCTCAGCATGTTGATTAAAAAGTAATGAGATCAACCGCTGTGTTCAGTGGGTCGAGTTGCAGTTTTCGTCAAGACTACTGTGTTTGTTTATCATGATTGATTTTATTCCAATAACAACTGGCTTAGCTTTGGAGAGGATGGCTCTTTCAGTATTCATCTCATATCTTAATGACGGTGTGTGTGTGTGTTTGTGCGTGTGTGCGTGTGCCTGTTGTGCTCTGAGGTAATATTGTCCTCCCCATGCAAATGATGCATGACTTGTAATATGCTGAAGGTTATCTGAGGGTGCAATCACATCTGCTTCTTTTTCCGTTATCCAAACCAAAGTGGGAATTATTGACTCTGTTGGCATTGCATTCACACTGACTGATTATGGAGACAATCTGCACATGTTGACAAAAGTCACATGGAGTTACGTGTAGCTTGTCTGCAGCTCTTATTACACAGGGATCCCACAGTACTCCTGGGACGAAGATCCTTCATTATGCTGCCTTTGCTTTTTTATACAGAACCTAAAAAATCATGCATATTACTGCCCTAGTATGTGATTTTAGATAGCATGCTGGCGCTCAAGAAGCAAAATATCAATGGTGTGTTACACAAAAGCGCTGGTGTCTAGTGTGACATATGATATATGCATTGGGCAGCGCTATTTATACAACAACAATGGCAATGACACTCATTTACAGTCCCTGTTTTATGGTGGTTGATCTTGTCCTCTGCTCGAAGAGTAAAGACCTCAAAGACTTCATTGTGTGCCCAAATGGGGACATTTTTGGGGACTAGAATTCTTTTTTTGAGTTACTGCTAACTGCTAGCCTCTCTTTATATCTCCCTTTTGCACTACCTCTTCAAGGCGGGAATATCATGCCATTATGCTGCCTCGCTATTTAGTATATAAGGTGTTGTCTTGTCTTTTAGCTGCCATGGGAAGTAATAACATTGCAGAAATGGTGTCTGCATAAACAGGACAGCTGGTAGGTTAAGACCATGGGCAGGTCGGTGTGACGTTTAGAAGAGTTATGTATGCTACCCACTGCAGGAGATTTGAAATGCAGCTACTAGCAGATAGCAGCTAACTCAAACAAGAACGGCAGCTGCCAATGTTATTGTTTATGAAGCGCTCCTGATGTATATGTTATATGTCCCACTAGAGGCTGATGCTGTTGTTGTAAATGTCATACACGTCATACCTCTTTTGGTTCTGTGATGCCAGCATGCTGTCTAAAGTCAAACTCTGGAGAGAAATGATGCAGCCTGGTTCTGTGTAAAAGTACAGGGGCTGTATCAAGCACTTTTACACAGAACCAACCGATAGCAGCAGCATTTTGCTCCAGTATGTGATTACACACTGCATTGCTAAATCCCTTGATCAAAGGGCATGACTTGTGTGTGTGCCGTTTAACACACGAGCGTCCGCCTCTGGTGTGACGTATAACATACCCATCGGCAGCAATTTTTAAACAATAACAAAGGCATGACATCTTAATCACAATCATTTATCTTCTCTGTTATATGGCCGCTAAGCTCGTCCTGTGCTTGAAGGCTAAGGGGCTCCCGAACCTCATTGTTTTTCCAATTTGCAAAAACATTTATGGCTACCGTTACTCTTTTTTGAATTAGCCGCTATGCTAACAGCTGCTTTCTAAATCTCTTGCACTGGGCCGCACGCATAAAGACATCATCAAAACATTACACTTGTGCCGCCCATGGTCACATCTTTCCAGCTTTACCTTTTACACAGACCTCATTTCAGGGGTGTTACTACCTCTGTTGGCAGCTCAGAGGTGATACCACTCTGTCCCCCCATTCTGCGATCGAACGTTTTATACAGAACAGGGATGCGTCACAATGGCGTGATATTCCTGCCTTGCAGAGGCGGTATGAAAGAGGCTCCTGAGTGGCTCCTGAGTAACTGTCATGTTACAAAGTTACGGATAGCTGTGGAAGAAGTCAAAACAAATCAGATTCCAGTCTCCATAGCTTCTACTAAGTATGACTGACTTATCTGTTCTCTTGCCAGGGAGTTTCTTTCACTGGCTGTCATTATTGTTAAGGGCTCAAGAAATAGCAGAGTATGAAAATCAGTCCAGACCTCAGTTTGCCCAATTATGATGCTTGGCTTTCTGAGCACACTGAATTGCTGTCCATCAGATGTCAACATCCTTCCAATTATACCCATAATACCTTCGTTTGGGGCCACTTCCTGTTGTTGATTCTGATCACGCTCTCAATATTTTCACAGTCCAGACTGTAAAAATTCTGTTTGAGTAAACTCAGACACGCTTGGTGTGCATGCCCAGTTTATGCTCAGTTCTGTTGTCTGCTGCGGCTCTACTGAAGCTGGTGTTTCAGTCATGTTGGTGAACAGAGAAAGCTTCCAGTTTTTTCCCGCAAATAAACCTGTGTGCTTTGTGATGGAACAATGAAGACAGCCAATACAGTCCTGAGTGAGAATGGCCTTGTTGGAGCGAGACCTGGACTGAAAGGATCTCTTTGTTGCTCCTTCCCTCCATCCTCCCTGCTGATCCTCCTGTCACCACATCTGTGTGGCACATTTTGTTTGAAGAGTGAATCCTGCCTGGATGGTGGATGTCAATAAGAACTCCAAAGTCTGTGTATTTTAGTTTTTACGTCTGTTCCACCATTGTCCCTTACCCCTTTTTTGTTTTTGCCCCCTTTGCTCCATCCTGCACCCTCCCAGCCTTCACCCTGCTCTCCTCTATCTGAGAGCAACTGAGGAAAAGCCTCGTTTCCTGCCGCTTCTTGTCTTCCTTGCCAGCCAGAGAGCAATATCTCACATGAGTGACTCCTTCAGTGTGGACATGGTACAAGTTGCCATATGGGAGATTTAATTAGCGTACGCCTCAAGCACAATCAGCTCCCTCCCAAAACCAGTCATGAACACAACAACTACTGCTTCCCTTTAATACTGATCTTAATTAGCGAGGTCGCAGCTCCATGCTAAGGATCTTTGCTTTCTATTTTGGTACAACCTACGCAGAAGCCAGTAAAGAGGGGAAAAAAAATTGGGAGACAATCCTCCCAAAGTGTTCGGCCTCTGAGGAAATGATATGATTACTGCCTGCTGCTTGGTTGGCTGGCTTCTATCTTTAGAGCAAATGTGTGATTACAAGTGTCAGTCTTTCATTATAGGCAAGCGACTTACTGTAAGTAATACGTGCAGTTGGCTGATGATGTGTGTGAGTGTATAGAGCATGCAAAGGTTTTCTTTATGGTGCTGGTTCACCCTAAGTACAAAAAACATATTTTCTTACTTGCATTTTGTGGCATCTAGTCAACATTTTGGGTTGTTCTTGATAATCCACAGAACATAGTGCCAAACATTTTCATAGGAACTATTTCTTTAGTATATTTAGTATATTTAGACTGGATGTCAAATCGTGTAGATACTTTGTCATTTTTTTTAACCAGCCTTTTATTCTAATAATGTTAGCAATATGTGTAAATTAACTGTAGTAAACTCACCTCCATCCAACCAGTGCCACAGTCTCCCTTCTTTCCCCACAGTGAAACACCACCTGATGATGGTAAAAAAGTCACTCTGCAAAGTTTCACTATCCCTTGGCCTGTTGCTCGAAAATACAGGCTGTACTTTAGCATTTTTGTATTGCGCAAACCCATGCCGCAGACACAAAGAATATAGAAATGCATTAAGAGACAGACTTGCCCCTTTTTTCTCTCTCAATCTCAGACCAAACTCTGATCAAAAGGTAAATCGAGGCAGTGTTGACTGAATGTAAACCAAGATTCTGGTAGTGCACTGCCTATTTCTCGCCTTAAAATGTTTTCAGAAACATATTTTAGTGCCATGTTAAGCTGTAGTAGCAAGAGTTTGTGAACAGGAAGTGGGCGCCATACTGCTTCCTGCACAGTGTAAACTTTGGCTGAAAGAACTGAGCTCAAACATTAAAACTAAGTATTGCTGATCAAATATAAACCAAGATTCTGTCTCTGCACTGCCTACTTCTTGCCTTAAATGTTTTTAGAAACATGCTTTAGCTGTAACTGTAATATGAAAGTGTTTGTTACCAGCCAACTGCCATCATGTTAAAGTTCACATTAAGTCACCCATGAGCAGGAGTGTTTATTGGTCCAGTGCAGTGCATTCTGGTAGTTGAAGGTTTTATACTTCTTGAGCAAAGGAAATGCCACAGTCCTTATTTTTCTATTTTTAAGGTACTGTTGCACCAATTTCAAAAGTACTTGCATATTTCTTCTGCATAGACAGACTAGTTTTACGAAAAGACCATGTTTCCAGAAGTGAAATACTTCTTTTACACTTTTTGAGTACTCACTAAAGATGTAGCATCAAAAAAGCATAAAGAATTCCTCAATTTTTTAAATAAGATATTTCCTGATCTAATTTGTGAGACATTATTTTTATCTTTAATTCATATTTTATATTAATTCTGATGCACTGAGCAGTGAAAAGGGTTTAAAACATGTTAATAAATAAAGTAAGGTATCAAACATATTTCTTGATACTGAAAAACAGTTGTCACATTGGTACAGATATCGCTTCTTACTGAGATATTATTAATGGAAACATTGCGGTTGTCATTTTCAACATTGGGAGCTCCAAAAATGAAACTGTATTTACTCATTTCATTGCAGTGGAGGCAGAAAATCTACGACAAAGGTTATCTCAAAACCCCCCAAAAAAACCCTTCCACAAAAAATAGACAAGATACCACAAGAACAAATAATATTTTCTTGTGTATGTCCGGGCAGTATCTGTACAGACCAATTTGCTGCTTGTTTCATCATTGTAACCTTTAAGTGGCAGTTTTGAACCAACTGAAAGGTTTATAGCAATAGCAGTATCCAGTCATATTTGAATTTCAGCATTGTTGTACATTCATCATTGAACTCTTTGTCATCCACGTGGCATGCTATCAGTTTTCAGTCTTGAGGCGCTGAAACGCAGGCAGACACAACAGCAAGAGCCTGCCAGAATGAAGGAGGTTTTATTTAGTGGTTTGGGGATTCATATCTTTTCCATCCTTTTCTGTTCAAGACAGTATTGCGTCTGGAGATGAGGCAGACAGTCAGACTGAGGCAGGTTAAGCCTGTCAGACACAGGCTGATAGACGGAGAATTGGGGAAGAGAGAATAAAAGAAACTCTTTGCAGATTCACTTCCCTTCTCTTCACCATTCTTTTTTTCCCCTTAGTCAGGACTCTGATTGGCAGGCATGTACACACACACACACACACACACACTAGGACAACAACAGCACACACAAGCAAAGCTCAACTTGACATGAGCCTATTATGGCTGTCTTCGGTGAAGTGGTGTGTGTACGCTGTAACAGTGAAGCAGTTATTTTTGCTGTCTTACAGCTGAATGCTCAGGTGCATTAGCTTCCACTGCAGCAGATCCATACAGTGAGCTTTAAGTGTCACAAGATGGTGAAAAAGAACATATCTTGTCATATAGCGGGAAGTTCTGTGGTACTCAAGGGATAGTGAAACAACTGTGACACGTCTCTTCATAGCACCATGAAATGCAATGTTCTGTTAAGTATGCGAGTGTGCATGTGACAGTCGTATGCTCAAAGGCTCATGTGTTTATGCTCATGCATACATAGTGATCTGACAGGATCTGTATGTACCTCATGCACACACATACTTATTATAGAAAATAATCAGTAGAGGGAACCTGGACTTCCTTTTAATTTCAAAAACACTGTCTCGTTATCTTGTTGACTCTCTGCTTAAAACTCTCTGTGCTTATATATTTTTACAGACATCAGTGCTTCAGCCTCCCTGACTTTATCAACAATAAATCACAGTGCTTATTATTAAACCTGCTTTGTTTCTGTTTCCTTTTTAGGCATTTTTGCACAGAATAAGACAAACTGCAGATGACCAACAGTGTCTCTCACCCGAACATGTCAAGGTATGACTGGCTTTTGAATTCTTTTTTTTTTTTGCAAAGCCTACTGGTCACTATTTCAAATGACATTTTTGAATATTGAGATGCTCAGGGGTCGTATTCGTAAAGCTTCCTACCACTAAGAGTTTCTTCTCATGACAAAGTTCTAAGAAAATTTGTAGAATTATGATATTTTTACGAAATTCCCCTTAAAATTAAGACTAGAAAAAGATAAAGATAAAAGTTGTTTACAAAGGATCCCAGCCCCCAAAAGAGCTCTAAGTTGAAAAACTTTTAGGAGCAGGAAAAAAAAACAATGATCAACCTAACAAGAAATGTTATACAAATTGCAGGAAATTAGTTGACAAGAAAGTTACCAAAAATTTGTTTTATTAATAAGAATTATTCTCACAAAGAGAGAAAGATGTAACATTTTTATATTTAAAATGATTTTTACAGAAAAATGATTTATCTAACCTGAAAACATTTTTAAAATTTTTATCACTTTTATTTAAGGTCATTTTTGTGTGTTTTTTTTTTTTTCTTTTAAAATATCGTTTGGCTTATTTTCAGGGAATTTTGCGGTAGCTTTTTCACATTTTGGGAATTTTTTGAATTTTGGGGCCAAGTTGCTTTTTGCTTCTCCCTGTGTTTTTGGAAGAAATTAAACCTATTTGTTTAGGTTTCAAGTTTTAAAAGAATGTGTCATAACTGGCAACCACACCACACCTCTTTTTTAAGAATAAAGTGTCTGTCCTGTCCTTGTTTAGAGTTACTCTTAGAATATTTCTAAGTCACTCCTATGCGAGGACTCCTTCCTAAAAGCTTTAAAACTAAGTTAAGAGCTTTGTGAGAGTTTTCTGTTTCTTGAATGTTTGTGATTATGGCTCCACATATTTGGTTTTGATTTAATTGATTTTGATTAGATTTATTTATTTCTAACATGTAAAAAAGGAAATTGAGAAATTATTTAAAAAAAAACATAAAAGTAATAATTACAGACAATGAAAAACATACAGCAGCAGATATGGTATAAATCACAGATTTGCCTTCTTTCTTCACATCCCCGTCCATCTGTTGGTGACTTCCTTGCCTTTTTCCCTTTCTTCCTTCCACCCTGCCCCTTTATCTCTTCCTTCCTCTGTATCCCCTCCCTTTACATCATTCCTCCTGTTTGTAGATTCTGTTTTCAAATATTGAGGACATCCTGGAGTTGCACAAAGAGTTGTTGTCTGCAGTGGAGGCCTGTCTGCAGCCTGAGCCCCAGCCTCATCATGCCCTGGGACACGTGTTCCTCCAGTTTGTAAGTACATAAAAACACACATAAAACAGCAGACGGTCACACGCATATACAAGCGCATGGACACGCATGTGGGAGCGCATGCATGCATGAATTCCCTCCTCCATGCAAAAACACACACAGTCTTTTCATGGGCTACCCGTAACCACAGATGCAGGGAAAGCGTGCAAAGCCTGCTGTGAAAATACCCCTTAATTCTCTTTTTCTCCCATGGAACACCCCTCTCTTCTCATGGACTCCCCCTCTCCCTCTCTCTCTCTCTCTCTCTCTCTCTCTCACACACACACATACATACATTCACACAGGCTACCTCCACCCCTTTGCCTTTCCTCCTGCCGTCTTTCCAAACAGGCCTGCATCCTGTCAGGCAAAAAGAGTCTCTCTTCATCAGTCTCTGTCTCTGCCATCTCCTTCTTTTGCCCCGCCATCCCTCCATCCAAAGATTCCTCTCCGCTCTGTTCTCCCACCCCCTCACCCCCTCCGCTCCCCTCTGTTTGAACTCGTTTGGCCCCAGGGAACAAACAAAGAAGGGTCTGTCCACGGAGGAAGAGATGGTGTGTCACTCAGCGAGGGGACAATGCTTCTGCTGGTAGCACTCAATCGCAAGCTCCTTCTCTCGCTCTCTCTGTTTGTCTCTCTCCGATAAACTATCTTCACTTCACTTTCACTGAGGCACAGAACACCTCAGTGAGGTATTCCACCATCACTTGCTCCATCAGCCTGTTGATCAGTGTTGCAGGACACCATTAGATTCAGATTTTAGTTTCTAAAAGATAGAAAAGATCTTGTTGGAAAACCAATAAACTTACAGCCTTCTGCCTTTTACTTCAATTAAATGCTGTGTTCCATTCAAAGTCAGAGGTCGAAATTTCCCAGCTGAAATTTCCGACTTCCAAGTATTCCAGGTGCGCAACACCAAACATAAAGAAAAACATGACAGACAATGATAAACTGGTGTTTCTGTGGCTAGTCCATGGACAGCTGCACCATGAGCAGGGTCACCTCCTTGCGCATATAAGCGAAACAGAGGAAAAACTAAGCACAGCACAAATTTTATTTTACGGCATTTTTATATGTGGAGATATATGATATGATATATATATATGATAGTACATCTATTATTTTCATTAAATACATGCAAATACATTGCTTTTTAGTTGATTACATACCATTTACAATGTGCACCTTCTTGGTGTCCATGGACGCTGCCATTGCTGTGTGATGTCAGACCGCTGAAGCTGGGGTTCATGGAGTCCAAATATTTCGACTTAAGAGTTGTCTGGAATGCAGCATAATGTTAGAGTAAAAGAAATCAGTGGATCTTTGGCTCTATTAAAACTAAACTCAACCATCTACATTATTTATTTCTCCAGTGCAGCTTGTGCCACTGAGAAATGTCTATATATAGCCAAAAATGCAACCTTCATGCCATTTTATGTGCCACACCACCCCCCCTGCAGTGAAATGAATCAGTAACAATCCATCCACTTTACCTGCTTGTGGCGTGACTGAATTCAGTCACATCTGTGGAAAGCTGTTGAATTGGCTCATCAAAAGGTGCCTTCACACATGTGTGAGGCGTTATGGTCATTCAGTCTGTCAGGCCAAGTGTCAGGAGCAAAGAATTGATTAAAGGAGCCCAGCCTGTTTTTTTTTTTTTGCACCGCTCTGTGGTCACACTGGAAGATATAGAGGTCAGACTTGATGGGTAATAGGAAATAGGAAAGCTGCAGGTGCTTGGATTTCTAACAGAACTGATACATTTAGGAGAAAAAGCCACAGCATCTTCACAATTTCACTTTACTTCAGGTCTACATCAGTGCCATAACAGGAAAGAAACCTTTGTGACTCAAACCAGCACTGGATATTGATTTCAGGTATCATGATGAGTCATTGTTATAAAGCAAAACTCAATAAATGACACTGTAGCATTGATATAATGAATCTAAATAGTATTTCAGTCAACTTCTTTTCATCTGTTTAAGATATCATGTAGAGGCAGGGCTGTAAACTGTGACCAATGTGACCAGTTTTTGTGAGACCGAGGTAAAATTTCATGTGGTCATGCAGACTAAAGTCTCTACGGTGACAAAGAGACAGCATTTAAATGAGTCTAATATGGTTTAAATGCACATCTGCAGGCTTTTGTTCTACATCCAGTGTATGGAATGTCTGCATGGTCACTGTGCTGCATTTGTTTAAGTACGATTATCTATTCACGTCTCTCGCCTCGCCCAGATGCCATCTCACTCTTCTTCTTCTCCTTGCAGTTCTCCTACTCAAACAGCTGAAGTTACATCCAGTAACTACTCCTGTTAACAGTAAAATTGTTGGTGTTGAAACTTCAGTGTAGATAATCGGGCTGTTTATTACAGCTTCAGTATTAAATGTTGCCATCTGTTTGATTCACAACTCCACTTGCTCACCTGAACAGATGCATTCTACTTTCGCCTTCGCCTGTCTGTGGCACGGCGGCCTATATTACTCATGACGTATAACCAGTCAGATAGTGCTGTGGGCGTGTTTTTCAGTTAGTTTTTATTATTATTATTAAATGAACTAATCGTTTCAGCACTAATGTGGTTAATGTACCAAAAGTAGGTGTACACAATATAAACACACATTTTTAACTCTGTCGAAGCTACTATATAAACAGAAAATGAATAACAGTATAGTAAAACACAGTTTAATAGTAAACACTTAAATATGGCCTTATATCTCCATTCAGCAACATTGAAGTGTGTTTTAAACATTAATGAATGTTAAGGCACTGCTTTCAAATGCAAAACAGGGGTAAAAGTGTTACCCTGTATATCCATTACACTTCCGTCTCCAACCCATGACCTTTGTCTCCTTCAGCACTGACACGTCTTAGCCAATGGGTTTGCCCCGTCTGGAGCCCTCCAGCCGTAGCCCTTGACCTCGACCAGAGGTCAACACCATGACTGGGATTTGATTAACCTCCCGCATTGTTCCACAAGACTGTCTGTCACTCATGGTTAGGGAAGAAAAATGGGAAGATTCATTGCTATTCAAAGTCAGATGTTGTCAAGATGGCTTGGGAGGCTGCTGATGTAAGAAAAAAAAAAAGAAAAGAAAAGAAAGAGCACCAGTCTTTTATTTTGAAGTAAAATGACCAGAATTGTTTTACATCGTTACTCTTGTTAAGCAGTACACAGATATGTATCCATCACTATAGGACATTTACTAAAAAAAAACAATTTCCTTACTAACATGAAGCAAAAATTTGGTGTGAGTACAGATAAACGCACACACAAACACACAGATTCTTAACCCCCGCTTCAAGATCACGGCATACATGAGATTATTCAGACCCTGCAAAGGTGAAAAAGGGACTCATGTTAGAGGAGAAATCAGAGACATCAATATTAGCTCTATTCTGGGGAGTGTATACACGAGCACTGTGCAAGTAGCAACAGTCATGTCATTATGCACTTTCTGAACTACACCCATTATGCTTTGACTCTATGTGATTCCTCAGCGTGTGATACTACCCTCTCATCTAGCCTCCGGAATAACATTCCAATGACGAAGAATTCAAATAAAGACTTATGTTTATCAAAGGGACAGCCCGAGTCTTTGAGCTATTCCTGGTACAACTGATGTCTTTCAGTCTTTCAGTGTAGTCCTGATGTTGAAAATTGACTCTGTGGTTCACATATTGGCCCTGGTAAGACATTTAGTTGTGCTTAAATTGACTCTGTAGTTGTTGTCACCTGAGAAAAGGAAATGCCTTTGAGAGGGCTTTGGTTGTAAACATAGCAGCAGAAAGGCACGCTGTTTTTTGGAGCAGAGGGGTTCAATTGCAGATAGTGTTTGAGAGCTGAAATGGTTATTTCAGGTTCAGAAGCAGAGTGCCACCATATCCAGAAGCTTGTAAGTGTAAACTGAGATACAGTGACTACATTAATGTGCCTTTAAACATTCCCTTAAAGGGACAGTTCAACCCAAAATCAAAAAAGCATATTTTTCCTCGACTTGTAGTGCTATTTAATAATTGGGATTATTTTGGTGTTAGAGACAGGATTGGAAATAAGCACCAGCTACCAGCCAAATTCTGGTAAAATATTTTAGTGGCTGCTAGATTTGCTCCGCTTACCAGCCAAAAAATCAGTGGTTATCTGTTGAGTAGGTGGTTGATTTTTTTTTTAATCCACCAGCCACAGTGACAGGTGGTCGAAACATTAATTTACATCCCTGGTCACAGATATCAGCCGAAGAGATGTCTGCCTTTTCTCTAATATAATAGAACAATTATTACATGTTAATAGTCAGTCTGCTCAAGTATTGTGTTGGTGGGTTTGTCCATGTGTTTGATATTGACTGGACCAGCTTAATTCAGGTACAAGAAACCTCAACAAGTTGCTGGATACTGACACATGGAAACATCCTGTTTACTGCTGGAATGTACAGTCTGGGCACATTCACTGTAGTCGTCGCTAGCCCTTCTTGATGAAAAATCTGGGTAGGGCAAATAGGCAGCAGAAGACAGATTCTGTTTACTTTCCTAGTTTCATGAATGGAAAGCTATTGGAGAGTACATTTTTATACTGTTAAGTCTGTCCTGAGACGCTGAAGGACCATGCTGTGATTTCTCCATGTTTTAACCCAACAAATTTTGTACAATTTACAGTTCTGTCAACTGCTTTATAAAGCATGCCATTTTCTAATATATTTTACAACACAGAACAACATTGCAAAAAGCTGCAAAATTCCCATTCACATTTTTGCTACATATTACAATCACATATTTGATCTGAAGTGCATTCAGCCATCCTACATAGTTTGCTGCTGGATTACTTTGCATCATGCTCTGGACAAAATACAGCCACAAGGTAACTTTATTCTCAAAGTACTTTGCATTTCTTATTGCTTTGGGATTGCTTAGCAAACAGGGTGGTGTCAGTGAAGTACATTTTCTGTTTTATGACAAAGTGATGATTTTAGAGCTAAAGCCCCCTCAGTCTGTAAATATGACCTCACTTGTTCCAAATCTTCACCAAAAAGAATGGAAACTATTGACCTAATGTCAGTCTGTAAGACTGGATTTTGTTATACTGTAGGTGGTTTTCAGTAGATGGACAGAAACATTGAGAAACACCAGTATAGTCCTTTATCGGTATTATGGACATGCATTTAGAAAATCAGACTGTTAACAAATATCACTTTTACATGTACGCATGAACAAATAGGGTGAAGTGGTACATGTATATTTACAAGTCTTGACCCTTCTGTGCTCTCTTCCTGTAGCTGTGTATTAACTCAGTTTGACAGTATCTGGGGTTTCACGCCATATGCCGGCCCAGCTGTGCTTTGGAGTGGAGTCCCCTGCCAAACGTGGCTTTGGGTGTGTTTGGTTTACAGCCTGCCTGTGTGGCAAAAAACTGCCCACTGTTTATATTGTGCTGCTCACTTGTGATACATATTTACAAAAGATTTTCAGCTACTTCTGGTCAAGGGAAAGAAATTGAGCAGAATCACAGAGGTTTATTGAAAGAGCTGTTAGCTCTGTTAGGCTGCTTCTGTCACCACTGCAGGGTCACCATGTTAAACAGACTCTTGGCAGTGGCACATTGTGTGTAGTAAAGTTTGTGTGTGTGTGTTTGGTAGTAAAACAACACACATGATTCTTTTGCACATCTGTACCCGTGTGGGGTGATGGCTTGGTAACCATTTGTATTTGTCAAAGGATTCTTTTTTTTCCTTCATTAAATGTACTTCTGTAACACACACCAGTGCAGAGCGTACTCTGGGCACAGATGGAACAGCAGAACATCAGCCACAGTGAAAGTGAAACTTAATCGTTCATTCTTCTTTCCATTCTGCATTCTGGTCTAAAAGTTTACTATTACTCGCTTGCAGCAGTAGCTGCTCCACTTGTCCATCGATTTGATTCGGTCAGCTCTGATTGGATTACACAGAAGTAATAACCGAAGGTTTGCTCTCCTCTCCTTCCAGGCGTCATCTAAAAACCTCATGAAGTATTTCACCTGTGCTGCATTCACGGACCTGCAAAAAAACCTCCAAATTTAGAGAGGGGACACAGAGTGATATGCTGGGACACACACAGATAATAAGGGAAAGTTTGCCCCATCCCTCCCCCCTGGTGTCATCTACCACCACATATAGATACTTATTCATGAACTAATTGCGTCTGGAACTCATAAAATTATTCACATATGCTTTCAAACTCTTAACGCTGATTGGTTTAAATGACCCAATAATGATTTTTCCTTTGCGGTTCTACAGCGAAACAAGCTTAAAATGCAGAAGCCTCTGGGCAGCAACAGTTAAGGTTGAAAGTGGTGACCGAGCACCTGCCGTTTTGGATTTCACTTACTAGGCTGTTTCAGATGACAGTTTCAGTTTCTGGACGTCAATCTAAGGCCCCACCATGCGCATGGTTTCACATCCTAATTACTGTAGCATATTTAAGAATATACAATAGCCCTCAATATGCTTCAGGGTGTAAACTCAACTGCAGCTGTGAAACTGTGTATACATTGTTGGTGACAGTGTGCTGCGTGAATAATGCATTTGAAGCGACTATTCACTTGCTCAGGTGTTGCATTACATATTGTAAAGAACACTAAATGGCAGCTCGACAAAAGCGTCTGTATTAGTGCTGGGTTTGTTTGTCTTGGTACACAGTTGGATGCTATCACCCAGGAAAAGGGAAGTGTTGCCTGTTGGCATGCTATTTTTTTTCTCCGCTATGATGTAGAATACTTTGAAAAAGAGAAGTGTGACAAATGATGATGATGAATACTAGTGCATAACGATGCAAAGAGCTTTATGAGAGTCTGTATTCTTTCAGTAGTTTTGTCAAATCAATGATACACAACACCATGACAGTATATAGCATATGCTGTCATGGTGTTGTCATAGCCAATGCTGATTTTGCTGCCACGAACCCTCTCTGCACAACCTCAATTTTGGTAGGTCCAAAAACCATTTAGGTCAACATAGGTGTATTTTTACAAACAGTGTACTATATTTAGTATCTTATCCCTTTGAAACCTCAAGCATCTTCACTTTTTTTGTGCTGTTTTCAGACACCTTCCACAAATATTTAAACCTTTGAACCCTGAGCAAAGTGGTGCATTTTTTTTCCAAAAATGTAGGAAAAAGGCTATTATCAACTTCATTAGAAATGTCCCACAAATCGCAAGAAATTATTAGATTTAGAAAATTGTTTTTTAAAAAGCAAGGGAAAATGTCTAGGAAAAACGGAAAAAAACAGGGAAAAGCTATATAATCATAAAAATGTATATTTATTATATATTATATTACATATATTTATATATATCATATTTTAAGCACTTTTTCCAGGTAATTTCCTTCTTTTTTCCTTCTTTTTTTCCTTTCTTTTATTGTCTTTTTGAAAAATTCAAGTACATTTCTTGTACTTCTTATTAATATCTTGCAGATTTTTCAGTAATTTCATGTTTCTTTGCTCATTGTCTTCTTCCCATATTTTTGTAAGAAATCAAGCCAGTTTGCTCAGGTTTCAAAGGGCTAGTAATGATAAGCGATGGCAGCTGTAGAAGTGTAGTTATTCACCACTTTCCTTGTGATAGTACAACTGAATCTCATTTAATAACTGGAGCCTTCTCCCCAGCTCTGCACTGTGAATCTCTCTCCTGTCTCAGTGGATTCCTCAAGGCTGCCAACAAAAGCCAGTAAAATATGGTATTATCAAGTCCCTGGTCTGCAATCCTCACCTGTGTTTTTCTCCTTTTTTGCAGAGGGAGAGTTTCTCAGTGTACGGCGAGTACTGCAGCAACCATGAGAAGGCTTTACGACTTCTCATGGAGCTAAACAAAATCCCCAACATCAGGACCTTCCTGCTGGTAAGCCGCCACATCTCCTCTCCTCCACTCTGCTGATCTTGCTGTTTCTTCACACTGCTTCTACACTCCTCATGTCTTCATATTTGTCTTCTGCATTTTTATGGGCTGCCTTCCTCTTCCCGCTACGACTCTGACTCTTAATTCTGTATTGAAAATCTCCACGTGTTATGTATCCTTGTTGGTCTACCTCTGACCCACATTTTTCCCCCTGCAATTCTCATCTATCCATCCTCCTCCTCATTTTCCTTCCACCACATCACCTCCATTTCCATGTTAACTCTTGAATAAAGGGCAGAAACCAAAACAAGGTCAGTGGGTTCTTCCTGCCGGGACAGGATGCAACCACCAGGGTCACCTTTGTGTCGCTCTTGTAGTGTTTCCGCTGCCAGCTGTTTCTGTGTTTTGACACCCAAACCTTTGAGGCCCCGGACAATGAACTCAGAATGTCGACGGGGCCTTTGAGCGGAGGCCCGAACCAATGAAATCATGTGCAGATTCCGGGCCAGCCAGCTGTGGAGTGTTGGCAGCCTGTTTGGGATTGGCCGAGAGATCTGAGGCCCCCGGTTTGTCGCTGCCTTATGGTTTGCTTCCATGGCATTATTCTGACCCACAGGACTGGAAACAGTGGGATCAGAGTGTTGCTGTGTGCTTTGGCTTTTTTGCCTCTCTTGGCACAGTCATGCGGTGGTTAATTGGTTAGGTCTTGTGCGACACTGATGATTCCAAAATAAAATCAGGATACAACATCTGGTTATGCATTAAAACAGTTGTCAGGCCTGCTCGGGATAATCTCAAATATTGGACTGGCTCTTTTGAGTAGCAACCGTGAGCAAAATAGAAACAAAATTGATTCTATATAATTAAGGAAAAAACACACATTTATATCAAAGAAGAAAGAAAACTTGATTTTCTGTGTAGAAAAGCAAAGGATACAGAATGAAAGATTTATCTCTTTAAGTGGAGACCATTGCAAATCATTGTTATAGCAGTTAATGGCAGCATAACATTTGTTGCCATTGACTTCTTTTCAGATATGCTTAATTCTAGTAGATTTTTTTTTCTCTGGATTGAACTATTTTTATGCTAATTGAATCACACAATGAAGAGAGCTTCTGAAATTGTATGTAGAAATTAAGTGCTAATTGCGTTGGAAGAGAAGAGGGAAGTGAAAGGAGGTCAGAGTGAAGAGCAAAGGGAATTCTGGCTTTAGGCTGGCAGATTACAAATAAGCAGAAGATGAGAGGAAAGAAGAAAAAGGAAGTCAGGGAAGATTTAGATGGAAATGGGAGGGGTGGGGGTGTGGGAGAGAAAGACAGTAGGAATCTGTGGAATCCCAAAATTCTGCAGCCGTGATCAGTTGCATTTTTGCCCCTCATTTTTCCATCCAAAATCCCTCCCCACACCGCCATCCTCTCCTCTCCTCCTCTGCACTGAGTGGAGAGGAATTGCCATACGATTATAATGCTCTAAACTGATCTTCTGCCTCCTTTCCCACTGGAGAACACTCAAGTGGTTTATCTGCACGGCTGCTTTTGATCTTTCATCCCATCCCATGAGCTCATAGCACACTGACAGGCTGCGTTCCTACAAAATAGAAGGCGTAGAGAAACCATGACGGGAACTGTAACCCCCCACATCAGAGGAAAACCCCCTCCTTTCAACTGGTTCTGGGGGGCAGTTTTTAAAGCCCAAATCTTTTTGGGGAGGAGAACAAATTCGCAATGTTTCTCAGTGATCTTTCTGCCGGAAAGCACGGCTGTTTTGGAGGGTTTTTTCAGTGGCATAGTCAAAGGAATGTCTTATAGTTACAGTCCAAGAGTTGTGTGTCTAAACAATTCATCTTAGAAATGAAGTCTTTTTGTTTCATTGTCCTGATGTTTTTTTTTTCTAAGAGTAGCAAAAAGAGAAAGATCTTTTCATGCACATAAAATAAGTGCTACCAAAAAAACTCCTTTCATAAACACGGTGAAAAGGCATTGAGCAACAAAAGATGAAATAACCCCAAAATAAGCTAGAAATTAGTAAAAAAAAAAAAAAGTACTAGAAAAACATATGAAGATTAGTTAAAAAGCTTTCTAGTCATTTTGTTGATATATTTTAGAAAGGGCGCCCGCAACTTGTCTTTACAAATAAGTCATAGACTGTTTAATCCCTTCCTTTGACATAAGTCTAATGCAAACAATAATGCATGTGATATGATCCAAATGTCTCTAAATGCAACTAATGTACATTATTATTCTTTTGTAATTTGGCAAGCTCTGTGCTGTCTGGTTCTTTGTTTGTTAATGTAAAATTAATAAAATATTATCGAAAAAAGAAGAAAATTAGTTAAAAACAAACAAACAAAGAAACAATAATAAAACAAAAATTATAATTTTGTAAACTAATTTTTCAATATGTGATTATTATAATAACATAGTTTTTCCCTGGCTTTTTAAACTTTTTCCCAAGATTTTTTCTCCCCTACCTTATACCTTATCCTACCTTAAAATATACCTTTCATTACCTATTTTATAAATATGGCAGAAACAATAAATCCTTTCTGGTAACTATGGCTGTCATGGTTTGAGGTTGTGCAAAGATGTCCCAGAGATCAAGTAAAAATTAGTAAATAATTAGTAGTTGTTCCCTGTACTGTAATATAATAGTAGAAAAATTAAAAGAATAAATAAATTACTCACTATATGTATTCTTTTTCAAGACTCTCAGTACACAAACACCTTTTCAGTGGCATCAGAGCATTTGCTCCATAATTGCACATGCATTTTTTAGTAGAAAGAGCATGTCTCAAACTACATACAGGTTTATTAACTTGTTTGCAGGAGACATATAGAAAAAGTACCACACCTAAGTCTCTGTGCCCAGACAAAGTGAGGCGGAGTATTCTCCTGCACCTGGACCTGTTAAAGCAACAGACTGTGACTGAATGGAAATGACAACAATAGTCAATTAAAGTCTATTTATTGCTGACAAAAACACAAGAGGCATGAGACAGCAACGCAAACAGCTGCAAACAGTCTTAGAACAAAACAGGTGCTGTGTTAGATAACAAGCATTAAAAAAAAGTTTTATAATGTAGAAATGAAAGTTAAATGACTTCTTCCACTCTGTAAATTAACTAAGACACTCTTTTCGAAGACCTAATGAATAAATATTTGATAATTCCTTACTGATGAGTTTTTAATTTCTTCCACTGGTAAACTTAAAACAGTTTTTGCTAAGGGGAAGTAAATGGAAAGGTTAACACCTTGTCCAGCTGGACTTTTTTGACATAAGAATGTTTGACCATCTCGGTTTCATGTCTCATGTTTTAGATACAAATGTTTGGTGTGTGTTGATGTGTTAAAGCATGTTCAAACTAGGAATGGGGCAATATATCAATTATACTCGGTATATTGCAGCTTGTTATTAAGTGGTATGTATAAAATGAATTGTCAAAATATTTTTTTTAAACCAACGGCACAAATGCGTTGCATCACACACACACACACACTCTCATCCACCCATCTGCACCACTCTCTCCTGGGTGAAAGGTGAAGTGTACATATATATATAAAATATGTTGATTTTTATTGCCACATCACCCGGCCCTATCAAATTCTTCCCGTGAACCTCTGGCATTTCAGACAGACTCTTTTTCTGTCCCTCTGATGATACACATGATCTGTCCATTTTTAAATATTTAATGTGTCTTGGTGAATGCTGGTGTGTAATATTGTTTGTTTGTGTTTCTTCTTCAGCACTGTATGCTCCTCGGAGGGAAGAAAAGCACAGATATTCCCCTGGAGGGCTACCTTCTCACCCCCATTCAGAGGATCTGCAAGTACCCTCTGCTGCTGAAGGTACTGTGCAACTGCTGCTCTGATGTCACAGCACTGTCGTCAAGTAATAGCACCAAATAATGCAAAAACTCTCATGAAAGCTAAATCAGAAACCTCATCACATGGACACAATACAGATTGTAATGTATCTGTGTTGATCAATATCAGTGACTCATTTTATATTGTTAGAAAAAACTTTTTTCAAGGCAATCTTCCCCATGTACTTGTATTTCCAACTGTGGGGGTGGTAGGTTTGGGAAGATTTTCTTACTAAAGGTCACAGAATACTTTTTGCCCCTCTAAGATTGAAGTGTTTTTTTTAATGTACCTACTTCTTGAAATTCTACAGTTTCAGTTTTAAAATTCAGCACAACTCCTTTTCTCCCAATTTAGGAGCTGCTGAAGCGGACCCCCAAGAAGCACACTGACTATCCAGCAGTGGAGGAGGCTCTGCAGGCCATGAAGGCTGTCTGCTCCAACATCAATGAGACCAAGAGGCAGATGGAGAAACTGGAGGCCCTTGAACAGCTGCAGTCTCACATTGAGGGCTGGGAGGTGAGGGAGGGACTAAGAATGGGTCAGACAGTAGTCATGGAGAGAGTCATATGTCGCAAGGAGGCGAAAGAGAGGTCATTTAAAGAGGAGAATAGCTATTCCTTGCTTGGGAGGTGGAACCTTGAGAGCTGAAAGATGGTGATAAATTGGCTATGGTGACATTCAGTGGGCAAAACTGAAGAAAAAAAAGAGATTTTTTAGAGTATCCTGAATGCAATTATGATTCAGACAAGGTTTCTGCAGAAGGAAGAAATAATAGTCCTCTAACATAACCATGACAAAAACAGACTTATTTTAGAAATACCTCAACCACCACGGTCCCTGTCTATCTTAAGAGTTAAGCCCTTATGCAGCCAAAACATCGCTCTGAGCACAGGGGCCATGGACGGGGCTTGGGAGCTGAACGAAGGGTCCAGTGCATTTTTCACGCCTCCCTCACCCACCACAACAGAGGCCTTGTCTTAGCAGGCACCAATGGGACAATCCACCCACACAGGGTGCCAAGGGGGATGCCAACAGGCATACTGCCCAATCAGAAGAGACCTAGGAAGCAGAAGTCCAGTCTCACATGCCCTGGGAGGGTTATATGAGGGGACCTTTTTCTGAGGGATGGGGAGGAAGAAAACTGAAGGATGGAACCAGAGAGAGGGCCCCACTGGTACATCCCACTATTTGCTTGCCAAAACAGGATCCTCTTTTCCCTTTCCCTCAGAGAAATGTCACCTTTGACCCTGACAATTGACCACCACAACTACGGAAAAACAAGAAATGGTTATTTAGCTGGCGTATATTGCCATTTCAAGACCGTACAGACTATTTTCTGGTCCCTCTTGTGATTGGTAATCAATTATGTGTGTTTTTTTTTCATACCATGGTTTGTGCTTTAGCTACCCTGATGCCCCCAAACTACAAAGTTATACATTTCAAGAAACGAAGACATGCAAGGGAAACCTTGGAAAACCCTCAAGGAGCTTGACAAGTGGGGTTCCCCACAAAAGCCATCAGTGCATACAGTCTCTTAACATTGATTAATTGTTTAGTTGGAAATAAGAATTGAAAATTGGAAATAATTATTAGATGCAATCCTGACAGCAAGCAGTATCGCTGTGAGTCACTTTCAGATTGGTGATGGGGTTAATGTTCGACTAATTGCCTACATTTCTTGAACATGAATGACTATTGAACTCAGATTAACCACTTAACAGATTACAGCCATTATGCCACCACCAAAATCCAAAATGGATGCATATCTGATTCATTTGGTTGAAAACCTTCTAATGTTATTTTTTTGCGGTCCAAGACAGGCACTTGCACTGTGCTTTTCCTCCGAACAATTTAGAAGAAGCTCAGAAAGGCCTTCAACCTTACAGCATTAGTCTCGCTCTTCTTTCCTCTCTGCAGCCACTCTCCAGGATAATCACCTCCAGCTCTAATGGAAGAGGCCGCCAGTAGTGCCAAATCAGGCCCAGATGCATTACCACTGTGCTCAGATACACTGTGCGCGCGCATGCATACGGCGCCATCGTGTATGCGCGCACAGACTCGCACGCTTTTACATACATTATAAATGCAGGAAAGCATGTAAACACACATTACAAAGGCTCAAACACGTAGGTGCAAGCATGCCATCCAAATTCTCATACGCTCTCACACACTCATGCCAACCCCCAACTCAGCTTAGTGCAGTTTAACATGAATCGATTGTCTGAAACACGATCCCCTCCCCAGACACTGTCGGTATGCACCTTAAGAAAATTCTCCTAGAATCATTTTTCTCTATATGAACTCGGAGCGATGAACATCCATCATAAACATATGCTCATGAGAATCAATTATGGACGCTTGATAGAGGGTGTCACAGGGGGTTTCCACAGGTATCTGGTGGACCAATGTCAGACACATCAAAGACAACAAGTCCAAATCTGATCTGTGGGGATGGGGTGAGGGGTGGTGGATACTGTGCAAGCCAAAGGGGGGCATTGTGGGTAATCCTAAGTCTGCACATGGGTGTATTTAGTTCCAGTTGATCTGAAATTGAATGATCCGTTTAACAATGAGTAATGAGATGTCTTTTAACTCTTTAATTTTTATATTAACAGCCCTGTTTCGACAGCTTTGGTGGGCAGAATGTCATGGACTTACCCACGTTAAATTAAAACCTTTGATACTTCCTTGGTTGTTTGAATTCTGATAGTAGGAAATAGTTTCATCCGTCATTCACAAATTGGGAAGGAACATGTGAGTGCATGGTTACTCATGTATGTGTCTGCATCTGTGAAAGCGGTTTCTGTTCCCTTGTTGTAAATGTGAAACACTGGAAAAAACGATTTTCTGAAACTAATGATGCCTAAATAATGTGAAAAGGTTAATGAGACATCATGCTGTGGTTTCGGTTCAAATTGAGAGAGAGGAAGCATTCAGACACCTCTTGATCTTTGATGATTATTCTAACACAGATGTTTCAAAATGCAACATTTAATTTTTCACAAACAAACATTGTGCTTGTCTCAGCTCTCGCAGTCCATTGTGTGGACTCTAGAAGAGTCCGCGGCTTGTGTCGGGCTGCTTCA
This sequence comes from Plectropomus leopardus, assembly GCF_026936395.1. Classification (NCBI taxonomy): domain Eukaryota; kingdom Metazoa; phylum Chordata; class Actinopteri; order Perciformes; family Serranidae; genus Plectropomus; species Plectropomus leopardus. The sequence continues at coordinate 32,167,165 of NC_142184.1, read as the reverse complement.
TACAGAGAAAAGGTTATTTCTGTCTTAACAGGTCAGGGCGTATTTGATAGATGAGGAGAAATGGCCTTTAAAAAAGGCTCAATCACATCCTGTGAAGGTGGTGGGCTGCAGAGGACTACAATACATCTTCCTGAATAAGTACAGGGGGAGTTGACTGGGCTTTTATGACACAATTTTTAGATTGACAGAGGGACAAAGCATTTGATCAGGTTTCTCTGTGGGGTTCAGACCAAGGCTTAAGCACTTCCACCTACAGTCTGTACCATGTCATGAGTCATGTGTTTCCTTCCTCTATGCATGTACAGCTGTGTTTTTATGTGTATGGTACAGGGATGCATTTGTAGCTTGTGTGTGTTTACATCCTGAGAAGAGAATAAAAAGGCTTTGTTTGGTCCAGGGCCCCACAGGATACTATAATAGGCCAAGGTAACAGTGTTGCCGGGCTACCACTTAAGCTTCCCATTAAGTTACCCATTATTAATTTCCAAAAAGCTCAAATTAAACCCTTTAAAACTTGAACAAATTGACTTGATTTCTTTCAGAAACACGGGAAGAAGGTGATAAGCAACTAAACAAGAAAAGGCAAAAAAAACTGTAAAGTGAAATGAAATTACGAAGGAATTACATGACAATGACCTGAAAATAAGCAAAAACATCAACAAGAATACAGCAATTATTACAAGACAATAACCTAAAAATAAGTTAAAAATGGTAAAAAATGTTTTTAAAAAATCCCCCCAATTTTTTTGTCACCTTGTAGTTTTTAGCATTTTGTGGGACATTTCTTGCCAAGTTGTTTTTTCTGTTTTTTCCCAATATTTTCTAAAGACATCAAACTAATTTTCTCCAGTTTCGAAGGTTTAAATGCTCGTGAAAGTACAAGAAAACTGATGTGGATCCAAGTGTTAAAGGGTTAAGGGTTAAGACACTTCTGCAATAACTCTTCAGTTGCTATGTGTTGACACTTGTTAGTGCTATGTGCCACAAGTGCAGCGAATGACTAGCAAGATGCTTACTGTCCTGGCAGTGAACCATCATGTGCAGTTAATAATTTCTTGCATTGGGCTTAAATTGAAGCTGGGTGGGGGACTGCTTTGTTTACTCTTTCCTATCATTGACCATGGAATGAAAATAAGTTGTCAAAGTTGAATTTCATATTGTTCGTTGAGGTTGTGAACTCCTTGAGTTTCGATACAAGCAACAATGTTTTCTTTGTAACTTCCAAATTTAGACTGAGGGTGCTGTCACAGTTTCCATGCTCTGCTGAGAAAAAAAATAAACTTAAGCACATGACCATGAAGACTCTGGAAATGACAAATAACCCTGTGAATAATGGATAAAACATCATGGATAAAGCATCTTAAGTTGTGTCATGCTTTGTGTTGCTACAGTAGCCAATCTCCCTTTTTAATCTTTGTCTGTTCATTTTTTCAGGGAACCAACCTTACAGATATCTGCACAGAGTTGCTGCTTCATGGAAATCTCCTTAAAATCTCAGCTGGCAACATCCAGGAACGTGTCTTCTTCCTGTTCGACAACCTTTTGGTTTACTGTAAGAGGAAGTCCAGGTGAGAAAGACTATCTCCCTCCTCAGTAACTACACAGCAGCTGCCACAACAGCATGCCAGAGAAGGAACAAGAAAGCTTTCAAAAATAATTTTATTGACTGCCTGCTGGAGAGAAGCCAGACATGGAAAATTGGAGCAAATGTGCACATTCCTGTTTGTGAAGACAGGCATTTAGCATGCAAGCAAAACAAAAACAAGTACATGCGTCTGCTGCTTTCTGTGTCTGTATGACTACACATGCCTGTTAACAGACGCAAGGTCTTTTCTCGCTGTGGCACTGGCATCAACGGATGTTTTTCCTTGCAGAGTTTAACCACAGTGTTGTCCCATTTTTCAGGGTCTCTGGAAAGAAGTCCACCAAGAGGACCAAGTCTATCAACGGGCCCCTCTATGTGTTCAGAGGCCGAATCAACACAGAGGTGATGGAGGTGGAAAATGTAGAAGATGGAACAGGTTTGTGTTTGCCCGGACCGTCTATATGTTCATTCATGCACCTCTCCTGAGGCATTTGTGTAATTCCCCATGAGTCTCTGGTGATTTATGATGTAACTGTTACATTTAAGCTCTTGATTTGTTCTTTTTGATATTCCAGTTAAGAGGAATTGCAGTTATAATTACTACTTTCAAAGTGCCCACAGTGCTCATTTCTAAATTTTACATTTTAGGTCATGAAACTGTGCCATTTAGAAACTGGTGTTTGGATTTGAATCAGGTACTTGTTGACAGTTTGGGTGGAGTATCAAACTTGCACCCAGTTTCAAACAGGATGTAGCTCGCAACCTCATGTACCACCTTCTGGTATTCAGTATTGGGCTCAGGTGTTGATACATATCTGAAGTGCATAAGCAAACCCTGAGCTGGGCGCTAAACATGGTGTGTGTGTGTGTCAAGCCAAGAAACTGTGCCAAAGATAAACGTCTCATCTGCGGGCTTGTTGTGATACAGTCGTCCCCCAGCTTATTTTGCTTTTGTGGTTTGTTGCGAGGCACTGCGCCTGGCTTGGTAGAAACACTTCGTCTTCCTCTCTCTCACGTTTCCTCTTTTTTTTTCTCTTCTGTGCTGCCAGAATATTTTGCAAGCTCACATGACCCTTTTTTTCTGCATGTTGGCTGCTGGCTGTCACATTTAGGCTGCTGAAGGGGAAACCACAAAGAAAAACACTCCTCATTCGTAGAACCGAGGGGTCCCATATTGAAAATGCAAACATGTGTGAACTCCAAGAACACAGATTATCTGATTACTAAGTGTTAAAATGTGAAGTATAAGGAGTTATCTGCTGAAAGCTTGAATGAAAGTGTCCATTTACTATTTTAAATGATAATACTAGATAACCCAAATTTCATAAACTACACATAATACGCTACCTCATTCAAATGAGGAAGCTGAATCAAACAGCAAAGTTTTTGATTAATTTATTGTGAACTGCATAGCAGTTGCAAGCTGCAAGCTGTTGCAATATCCTCACTTTCACTGACTCACACACCTCTCCGTCTTGATGAATGCGTCCTTTACAGATCTCAGCACGTACTTACATAAAATTTTACAAGAATCCATCTTTTCCATCCCAGCTACTAAAAAGGGACTCGACACAGTAGTACGTGTCCCAGTCTAGTTCCCTGCTTACCCAGACCAGCAGTAGCTGCTCCCTGTGGGGCCTGAAGTATCAGATCTATTTATATGACCTTTGAGTGTGAGACTAATGCACCCCATTACCAGTGACCATTTATTATTCAGGAGCTGCTCACCTGCAGCTAAATGGATGATAAAATTAGAAAGGGGTACGAGGAGAGATTCTGTCGAGTCAGTAGAAAGACAGTCTTTTACTGCTCTCGCGGTGCATCATGTTTATCTTTTTAATTGGCGTGTGAATCATTGCTCGAGTAGTAAATCCTGTGTAGAGATAAATTAATGTGAACTTTAACATCTTTACAAGAGGAAGTGATTATAGTCATTATTGCTTTTTTACTTACATATACAGTGTGCATTTCTGTGGTTTGGAAAAACAGAACATGAGAACAACAGAGCGCTGCATTGATGATGTTTTTGTAGGCAGACCCGGAAGTTAGTGTCACCCTTGTCCCTGCCCTAAAAGGCTTAAGGGATTTCTCCATTGGATTTTGGATTATTTCAGAAAATAAGCTCTGTTGCAAAAAAGTTTGATACTTACACATTTTGTTCAGCAAGATTTTTTTTTTTAAAATGCAATCAGCAAAAATGAAAAGCTAACAGGCTAAACAAACCACACTACGGTCGCATGACTTGTAGTATCATTAGCTATTTGTTAGCAGCTGCCTTTTTAAAGACACATAGCTTCAAAATTCACAGGTGTGGTATTTACCAACATATTTAATGTCATAGAACAAAACAGGAAAATCTCTTAAGCTTATGGTAAAGGTTAGTTGGCATAAATGGTTTATAATATTATCATAGCTATGTTTTCAGTAGTATGTAATCAGATGAAACTAAGAATTGTTTGTTGTCGTTACCTTGGAATGAGCCGTTTTTATCTACATACAGAGTGGGTCCTTTTCCATTGAATCCACCATGTTGTTTCTACAGTAGCCCAGAATGGCTCTTGGTACGGCCATTCATGTTTTCACGTTGGCCACCGTAATTCTCCTAGGCACTTGGCACGTGTTGGCACATGGAAAAGTTTCAGATGCCACTAAATCCTACACACTAGACCTTTAAATGCAGACCTTATTTCATCTTACCCCAAACCTCTTAAAAAGAAAACAAAAAATTGACTTCAAGACGCATTCAGCTCATTCCAGTTTCTAGGAGTCACCACTCAGTAGGAAAAAGAAAAACTAGCTCGAACTAAAGCTGTGAACATGAGAGATCATTTCCATAATAAATTTTGGGATGATTTAAGTATAACCCTAAAGGCCATTCCAATAAAGGCTGACTATTTGAAAAAATAATAGCTCTCCCTACTGTATAATTAAGTCTTAATATTATTCATGATGACCCCTCTCGCTTGTGAAAAATGAATTACTTTGACGTGATTACTTTTTTTTTTGCCTTGCAGCGGACTATCATAGCAACAATTACACGGTGACTAACGGCTGGAAGATCCACAACACTGCTAAAAACAAGTGGTTTGTGTGCATGGCCAAAAATGCAGAAGACAAGCAGAAGTGGCTGGACGCCATCTTGAGGGAACGGGAGCAGAGAGAGAGTGAGTAACACTTTTTTAAAAGGCCATTTATGGCACTTCTGGTTTATGGGCCTGACAGAGCAAAACCAGAAAATACCCTTTTTTTATTTCCCCTCATGGAAAATTCAGTTGTATTTGTAATGTTGGTTAGAAAAACTAAGCACCACTGACCATGTTTTACAGGGGGAATAACAGGTGGGAGCATTTATTTTATTTTATACTTACAATGTTATACATGATTATTGTATGGAATTATTTTGCCAGGATATATTGCAGGATTGTCGTAGAGGAGTGCATTACTTGAAGCCATCTGTAATAAACTGAGTATAGAGAGGGTCCACCTGCTTTTCTAGCCACTCTATTTGCCCTACATGCTGGTGTCACCTTAGATTCACAAACTATGAAGGTTTCCTCAGTGGGCACACAGTAATGACTGTGGATGTGTCTATGACCTGGATGCACTGTTTGTGTCCTACGGTTATGTCCCACCTTGAGCGAGCTGCCTGCCTTTGTTTCGTAAATAGAGGCTTAGGTGACATGACGTCTGCAGTCGGCCTGTTTGACCTGTGAGCTAAGCAGAGGCTGCTACAACACTCTATTCTTCACATTAAAAAAATATCAATGCAGCAGAGGTGATCAAAGCCTTCGATGTGAAGCGACTGATGATTCAAACGTCCCATTCACAAACAATATAAATGCTAAAAACAGCTTCTCGGTCAAATGCTTGAAATAGAAAAGCATTCGGTTGTCAAAGAAAGTGAAGCTCGATGACGTCATTGACTTTAATTTATCTGGTTCTATTTGTGTTCAGGCTACATCCACACTAATCTCTAGATATCTGCATATGCAAGAGTTTGGTCTTGGAAGTATTCTGGTTTCCTTTTGTGGTCCGAGTAGTATTGTTATTAGTTATTAATATAACTAATATTATATTATTCATGTATGAACGGCAGGTTAACAGTCAGTGTGGAGAAGCAGAACGCATTGGCTGAAATGCAATCTTTAAACCCATCGGTTATCACCATTTAGGTTTTTATTTGTTTGTTTTTTTTTAAATGTGTCTACCTACTTTCAGTAACACCTCCACCTTGTTGTCAGTCCAAGCAAAGAAATCTCTGGTCTTACATGTTGTTATCTCGTAGTATTTTCTGTAACTAAGCAACCATCCTCAGAGTAGGCAATCTGCTTCCTGTTTATACCAGCACACCCATTCCCAGTGTGTGCAAATGGTCATGTGATAAGTGTTTTTAGGTGTGTTTGTATTAGGGCTGGGCAATATGGCCTAAAAGTAGCATCTCCAATTTTTGCACACCAAATTTGATTTTAATCAAATTTTTTTCCCCTCTTAAAAACAAAGTACAGGCGGCAAAGAAATCACTTGCTGCTTTTTACTGGGACTTTGTAGGCTGACGTGATCTTGTGCATCTCAGAGTGAGACACATTTCTCCCACTGGGCTGCATGCCTCTGTTTTTCAAGATTTTCAAGCTGCTTCCTTTAACAGCCTTCGAACAAACTTGCAGCGGACTGTGGTTCGAGGTCTGAAACCACAAAACTGAACCACTTCTAAATGACTGATGAGACTGTGCCTTTTTTGGAAATATACTTTTCATTGTCATTTACACTTCCTGCGATGTTGTTGTGTGTGTGTGTGTATCTCTAAGAGGTAAACGCGGTGGGAGGGCTAATAACTGTGGAGGCCCAAAGAGAGCAGCGGAGGAAGTTAAAGAGAAAATCTAGATTTTCATTTTTAAAAATCATCCGAAACCACAAATTAGCATTAATTGGTAAAACTGATTTATCACCCAGCCCTTGTTTGTATGGATTTCGATTATTTCTGTTACGTCTCTGTAACCCTGTTTTTTAATGAAAAAAAATGTTAGTGTGGATGTTGCCTTTAAGAAAGAGTTGAATCCATTTCGTCAGTATGTTTTTACAGCCATATCATGGAATAATACATGTGGAATTAGCTTTAGAGTGTGCAGAAATCAAAAGTATTTACTCTCACCCAAGGTAAAACAAAACCCACTCCATTCATTGATGGTAAAAATAAGCCCTGCACAGCACCACATCCACTGATGTGAGATTAGTAATGCAAACTGATATTCTTGTTGCTCTTTCAAACTTCCCTCTTTTGCCTTAAAATGCGTCCCCACCTGTTCAGCACCGGCCATCTGTCTTTGTTATGTTGTGTGCATTAGACAGTGTGAAAGGCTTTAACCAGATTTGGGGCGGTACACAGCAGGTCACCTGATAGCATTGATGGCTAACGATCAAAACTGGATCCCTGAAGCTGTTTCAACATGATTTGTCTAAAAATGACAAAATGCTCAAAGGTTTAGCTGCACGTTAGCTGAGAACTGTCAACATAAACATTTGTGTTTTTGTGAATTAGTCTTTGTAATTTTTATAGTAAATAAGCATCTGATCCCGTGATGAAAGGGTTGCAGAGTTGGAATAAGTACGGAGGAGTGTGCTGCAGCTTGTGGTGTATGGTTTCAACCCGGCGGAAATCGACCTGAGGCTAACAGATGCCAGATCAGTCACAGTGCCCAAATTCCCCACACTCTCCCTTTCTATTATCCCCTCCTCACTATACTGCTCTCAGTGTGCTTACCTTTCTCTCAACTTCTGTCCTTCAGTCTAGACAGCTACGTGATAATGTATTACTGCAATAAATCCTGGCAACGTGTTTTTCACTTCTCCCCCTTCATGCATTATTACTTTTCCTGACACGCCTTAATGTGACCTTTTCCATGTATTGCTGTGATCCTTCCCTGTGTTGGACATGTGACTCTCCCGAACCCCTCCTAGAAGACTTTAAATCATTCATTCATTGATTCATTCATCTACAACTGCCAGCTGGAGCTGTTTTGTCTTATCACTGTTTTCATTGCAGTTGAGGGGAAATGCGTAGGTCAGATAATGCAATAGGGTTTTAGCTTGTGCCAATGAGTGCAGGAAGATGAGGAGCAGCACAAGACAAACTCTGACAGCTGGAACAGAAGCGGAGGGGCCTCTGTGCTGGACAGGCCCAGTCTGTTGTTCAATGACACTCATTGTTTAAGTCGACTCCAGCTGCTGTCAAATGTAATATAACCCCACCTCTATCGCAGACTGCCAGCCCAAAATCCCAAAGACTCTCTGGGAAAACTGGACTCTGGAGTTGACCGTGTAACTTTTAACATTGTTTGTGTCACCCCTCTCTCTTCCTTTCAATTGGCCAGACTTCCATCACAACACTTGTCACTCAACTTCAGATGCTAAAAGTTGCATAATGCAGCGTAAAAAGATATTTGTTCTCAACTGCTTTGCATATTTTGCACTGGACAGCCAAGGCAGGCAGAAAATATTAAGGACCCTGGCACAATTGTGACAAAAGCCGATAGACTGTATAAAATAATAGATATGGTCACTGTGATGTCACCTATTGGTTTGTGTAATCCTGTTTTAAAACCACAAGTTTGGCGATTGTGGCTGCCACTATCTTGGATTTTTATAGCCAGAAGTGATGATTTTTTAACAAGAGGGTGTGGTTAACCTTAATGCTGGCAGCTGTCTTGGTTAGCATGTTGCATTTCCAGCTATGGTTTACTTTGATAATGCTAATGTTAATTTTTGCTAGCCAAACAAAGACTTAAAACCATTAAAACAAAAATTTAGTTAAGGGGAAAAACTGTAAATCAGACACCATAGAGAATCTTTTACGACAGCCAAACATTGAACAAGACTTTTTTAGGCAACCAAAGTGTTACAGTTAACTTTTATAAACCGAAAACACACTGAAATAGTGACCGCTACAGCTACGCTTATACTCTTTGAATCCGGGGTGACACCATGATTACATTACCCTAACTATCATTGTTGCCATGGTAGCAACTTGGTAATGGATGGCACCCATCCATCACTCAAAGTGGCTCCACCTATAATTATACATAACTTTATGCCTTGATGACAACATTTAAACGGTTGAGTTTTAAAAAAATTCACCCCCTGTATTTGTCATGAATGTTGAAATTAGCTTTAGAGATCAAAACTGTTTTGTTTTGTTTGTACCAGGCTATCAACATGTTCATTTCTTGTTGGTGATTGACTCACTCTTGGAGTCAGCCTCAAGTGGCCGCTTAAGAAACTGCAGTTTTTGGCACTTCCGTACTGGCTTCAATTTTCAGTCCTGGATGTTGCTGCTTGCAGTGTCAAATGCTATGGGTTGTCACAGATTTCCTTTTGTCTTCTGCTCAAATTTGCAGATAAGATCACTTCAAGGGCTACAGCCAAATGGGGCCTGACTGCCAGCATGCACATATGTTCTGCGGCTGCATGAGATGAAAATTACTAGTCAGCAATTCATATTTGTTGTCCAAAAAAACATCTCAGGAAGACAAACAAAGTACCCCACCATATTCAAGCCAACCAGATAAGGAGAAGCAGCACTCAATGGGTGAAATCACTGATTTGCCAGGCTGAGCAGTTAATCAGCAAGGCTCACTGGTACAATGTTTGACAATAGCTGAAAACACTAAGTTGTAAAATTGTTTGTGTTGGGTCCCTAAGAGAAATTTAAGCAGTTTACAGGTGACAAAGATCCCAATTTAGATATTTTTCCAGGTGTCACAAAAATATTATATGTTCTTTGTCATAACCCTATAGAAGTACATGACAGGCCAGTTCAGCAGCTTGATGTGTCTCCCAGTAGAGTTAAGCAGCTTAGGGAGGCGCAGCAGAGTTGAGTTGCCCGAGTCAGAAGGTCTCGCAGTGCAGTTCAGAAGTTCATCAGACCCCAATGATGAGGTTAAACAGCTCAAACTGTGAACTCACTTGAGAAGTTTCAGTGAGGCGGCGGGCCTCACAGTGAGCCTTCACATGTTCTGCTTTACAATAGAGAAATAATAGTTCACTTAACAACACAGAAATAAGATCAATATCACACTGCCCTCCTGAACTTTACTTACTCTAAAAACAACACGTCTAGGAGAGATTAACATCTGTTTCAGAGGGTTGGTGGCAGACTCTAGCCGCCATGCTCTGCTCCTGGATTCAATCCATCTGCACAATACCAGAACACAGCCGGGCCGTCCAGCCAAAGGCCTGTTTGTCTCTTCTAACAGCACCATGACAGCCTTTGCCTTTTGGCTTTGACACATGTAGAAAGCTGTGGAAAGCAAGTAGAAATTTGTGTCCAGTAATGAGTCTGCTGTTTTTTTCTTGCCACAGTGATACGGTCCTCATTTTTACAGAAATGTTTCTTCTCATTCCATTGAGGGGACAGGTGACAAATCCTCTTGGATCTGACTTGTTTTTCCCTTTCGTTCATAGGTCTCAAACTGGGAATGGAGCGGGACGCCTATGTGATGATCGCAGAGAAGGGGGAGAAGCTCTATCACATGATGATGACCAAGAGTCGGCACCTGATTAAGGACCGACGCAGAAAGCTCAGCATTGTGCCCAAGTGCTTCATGGGAAAGTGAGTTTCTTTGCCTCCTCAGCGCTTGGCTCCCTTCAGGTTTCCAAGAATGCAACTGCAATGCTGTGCCACTCACAAGGGGAGCCTTACAAATCATTGTTACGTAAGATTGGCAGGCTTTCAAAAGAGTTGGTATCCAGTCGCCCCGGGTCCTGGCAACATGCCTAAACTCTTTTATCCCTACATCCTCTTGTCCGTAATGAGCCCCCCCTCACAGTCTCCTCTCACGGTTCATAGAAAGGGCCAAGTTGCTCCCCACACACTCATATCATCGAGCACACACTCACACACCCAGACTTTCATTAGCGAAGGACCTTTAACTGAGGCTCTGCAACAAGCCATCCCACTCTCTGTCCCCTTGATGTTTCAAAACAATGAATAGACAATGAGAGAGTTGCTTAAGTTTCCCTCAGTTGCTCTACATACACGCCAGCGATTGTGAGATCCTGAGCAGCAATTAAAATTCTCTCCAGCGCCGTTTTGGGGAAACAAAAAATAAAACTAGGCACAACTACGATGGTGGCTGATGACTGGTATTGTAAATAGGAAACAGGGAGCAACCGTTAATGTCTGCAACACTGCCAACACGACCTTAGGTAGAGAGAGGTAAATGTAGTGGATGAGAGCACTGTATTGACTACTATCACATGAGCCACTGCCAAGAAGCAAATTTAATGGGTTATTCAAAAATGTAATGGTGTTTGTGGGAGACATGTTCCATCTTTGTGGCGTCATATCAAGTCCTTGTCTGGGTGTTTTCCTCTCTGTGTCCAGTATACCTCAGTCTGGATCCTGAGATCTTCCAGGAATTTCACTCCGCCGTAATGTGTGTGTCAGCGTTCGACACTCTTTAGCCATTTTTAAACAGACATTGCACTATAAGGCCACTACTAACTACCTTATTTTCGCATTTTTACGCAGAAAAAAACAATGGCGGCATCATGCCGTTCCAATGTCTGATTTAACCTGTTAACTGGACCTCATTGTTTGTGGATATTTATGGAAGCTCTTTCTCTTCTTTGAGTTAGCAGCTAAGTGCTACTACCTGCTTTCTAGGTATCCCCTGGTAGATCACACACATCCCACTGAATGATAGATGTCATTTAAAAATCATCTCCATGCTTTAGCCTTGTTATAGACCAGGATTTATCGGCTACATAAAGACCCATTTTAGACCATTTTTGAAATGATCATTAAATATATTAAAATTCATAAAAACCTGTTAATAGTTTAAAAAAGCACTGCATAGCCCCGCATTTACATCATGCATTTTTATTTTTTTGTCATATACACAGATTCTGTTTACTCTTACATCTCAGCTAAGACTAGACGTCTACTAAACTTTACCTTTTCAACCTTGGATAATCGAAATCTAAAAGTCTAAAGACAAATAGACATATAATAGACTTCTGTTAAATGTCTTTTCAATGTTAAATCGCTTAGCGGGATAACATGCCGTCACATTTGTCCTGCACATAGTCCTGTCCTGCTGGCTGTCCACTCTACATAGACACTGTTTGCTGCCGTTACTACCTTTTGTGCTGGCTTAAAGACGAGACAGCTCTGTCTCCTCATTCTGTTAATGTGCCCTTTATACAAAACAGCGAGGCGGCATAATGACACAATATTTCCACTTTGAGCAGGCAGTGTGAAAGGGGATTTTTTGTCCGTCAGAGTTTACTGTACTAAGAACAGTGCATTGTTAATATCATCAAAGAAGTAATGTTTTATCCATCAACTTATAGGTCAGTGCCAGAACAGTGGCCGTCAAATTCTAATGTCAAACAACATGATGTTTTTTTCAGTCGTTCACTCCCTCCTCTGCCTCGTCTATGTGGTATGGACGAGGCACCATGTTTTCACTTTCAATCATCTCCCACTTTCCTCATGTTATCACTCAGCCATTTCCTGCCGATGAGTGCAACCTGCATTAGCTCTGAATTTGTCTCTCTTATGAAATTAGCACCAGGCACAGTTTGAGTGCTTATTGCATTAAACAGAGTTGCTGACTGCCGGTTTGATAGCACCCTGTTGTCTTGATAGCATCATTCCATCATCTCTCTGCTGTCTACATCGGCACATGTTCGGGGTTAACAGGCTTTACATTTTCTCCTTGCTACTTTTTTGGCTGTGCCAGTGTGTGCTTAGCATAATTTGTGTGGATTTAAAGTGATGATAGCCCAATTTTCTTGTTTCATTTGTTCCTAATTGTTTGTGCTAAGACAAGAGCTAATGCTAGGAGGAGATGGAATTAGATCTCTCTGCTAAGTTTCTGGTTTAGCTTATGTTTAACTAGCTTTTGGTTCTCAATGTATTGTCTCACCGTCTCAGGGAAGATACATCAGCAGCATCCCAATTCCATGCTACACGTTGATTCTGAGCATGTATGGTTTTCACACTTTAAATATGACAAAATTAAATACACAATAAAAATTCATATATAAATGTAATGTGCACTTAATGCACATTATTGTTCCATCATGCAATACACAAAGGACGTAGAGCTGGAATAAATTGAGGTGTGAATGAAGCAGTACTTTAAGGGTATCTAGTTCATTATGATGACATATTTCTGAGTGAAACAGGACAGGCTGGCAGCACATATAATTCCATAGAGCAGATATAGCATTGCTTTGATCATTGAAAAGTGGCCGTGTCTTCACAAACGTGAATAGTCCCCAATGGAACAACCCGACAGGATAGCAGTACCCACCAGAGAGAGAGAGATGAAGCCCATTGTTTGTTCCATGTAGTTACTGAAGTAGTCCACTGTAAAATGCCCTGCATATAATCTGGAGGAGATTTCATTTATTCTGATTCATGAGCTCAAAGTAAAGGCCAATGCCTACCTTATTTTGGGGAAATGGAAGAAAATGTGAGGCGGAGAATATCCAAAGACACACCAAATTACCATGCAGCTAGCTATTTTAATCTCAGCTTTTTGCAGCCAAAAGTTTTAGATCGATTGAGTGGATGTTGTGAAGTTATTGATGGAAACTGATTAGTACTAGCTTATGTACTGTTACGATCCCTTTAAAGCAAAGGGACGATAACTCGACAACCAAATATACGAATCAGAGTAGAAGTGGAAATTCAAGTAATTTATTTGTGACCATTCAGACAACAAATAAAGGTTCTCAAAATGTGAGAGAGGATGGGACAAGGTGGTTGTGCCAAAGAAAATAATTCAATACAACAAAACTAGGCCTAACTAAATCACGACCTCAGAAAACAAACTAGAAACAAAAACCTAACTCCCTTTTCTAAAAACTAGCTTTCATGACCAAACACAGGGGTAGCAACAACTAACTAACCTAGTGTGTCTAAAAGAGATTTCCTGAGTGCGTGCAAAAATGTAAAGGGTACCCCAACTTACCTAACATCCACAACCTCTCATCACATACCTTTCACCAAATACAAAAAACACTTCTGGTCTCAAAAACATACAGCCAGCTCAGGACATCCTCTTTTATGACGATGCCGACGGATGATTGATCAGTTTGGAGTGGAGGGAACCAATGAGCATTCTGACCCTCTTCACAGGTGGAAAACACTCAGGTCATTAGCACCTGGAAAAAACACAAGGGAGGAGGGAGAAAACAGGGAAGATCTCTCGCCTTTATTTAGCGGGTTTATCCAATTTTTAAAAAAACTGCGTGCACTTGCTTATCATGGTGTGAAAAGAGTATAAAAGGGATTAAAACAAGGCATTTTTTCATTTTATCCTGACTTAGAAACTATACATAAATGCATAAAACTCCTATTATAAATGGCAAATGGTAGTGGTGTGGTTTCAGAAAGATCTTGGGATACAAAACAAAACAATTATGGGAAAACATTTTTTCTCTCTCTGAAGTTTAAGTGGCAGTGACATTCTAAAGTTACAGTTTGATTGATGTACAAGGTCACCCATACTGTGCAATTTACTTTTAGTGTAAAACAGTGAAGTGATCAGTATGTGGTATATACTGCACACAGTCAAAATTAAGTATGGAATTGGGACACAGCAGTTGTCTGTCAAAGACTTGGAGCTCACTTGAAAAACTGACACTGAACTTCATCTACAGATGCACAGATTCTAGTTATAGAAATACGCAGAAGATCAACCAAACATCAGCAGATATTTCCAGAAATCCATTATCCTCATCGTCTGCTTCCCTGTGTGTGATTGAGGGCTCTGTCTTTCTTTCTCACTCAAACACACACAGACACATACACACACTTTTTCTGCTCATGTTATTAATTTCCATAACAGCTCCGTGTCCAAAATTAACCTGTTACATAACACACACACACACACACACACACACACACACACACACACACACACACACACACACACACACACACACACACACACACACACACACACACATACATCATCCCCTAACATTTATTCCCCTGTCAATGTCAATTACAGCCATATGCTTTGACATCAACATACAGAAAGATAATAAACAGCAACCCACACCAACAATGCAGGCATGAAAACACATTTTTTCCCCCCAATTTTGATAAAATATTCTGCAGCAGATGGCCCAAGGTGTCTGCAGTTCTGCATGATCATACACACATAGCAATCACAGGCTTGTGGGTCAACTTTCTATACGCACAGACACCTGCACAACTAGTATTCTTGACATTTACACATGCTAAGCAATTGCACATTGGTTGCATGACTGCCTGAAAGCAAATCCACACACAAGCACAGATTTCTCACAGACATGCTTCAAAATTGTTCCCATGCTGGAATGTTCAGTCTTAGAATTCAACACACACACACACACACACACACACACACACACACTTGCTCTCTCCAATTCACTTTTCATCATTATCTGGGGAAGCGATTTCACTCAGCAGCATGAAAGCCGAAGAAGGGGAGAATGTAATTTTCTCCTTCAAACATTTGTTCAGCGCACACTGGGTGTGAAAAGAAGGGAGCAGAGCTGAAGTGCTTAAAATTTGGATGGCTAATGCATGTACAGTATCAAAGCCTGGGGGATAGTTGTAGCACAAGAGAAAAGGAGAAATTTAAAAGAAAGTTTTCTTGAAATGTGCACTGCAGATGCACTGTCTGTGCCAGCCTGTGGTCAAAGTCGTTCATTAAAGCTGTACCGATTTCAAATGTCACACTGACAGACTAAATTGCTCAAAGAGCCTTGCACAGTGACAAGATTTTACATTGCACAAGGCTCTCAGTAGTGAACATCCAGGCCAGCTCCGCTTCAGAATGGATGTATTTCACTGGTTGAGTCACATGGGCCTGCTGAAAGCAATAGGCTCTGCTTGCAAGGCATACATACACTGTATGTGCATTAACTGCATCACATGTGTGAGTTGGAAATAGTCTTTTGAAAAAAAGTAACCATTCCCATTTTAGCCCTGCTAACCAGGTTCAACTCATTTACACAGTCATCATATGAACTTTTGTTTTTTATGGTTAATACTTGAAAGAATTCTTCCACTGCTTTGACTTGGCAACAGAATCCAACAAAAACTAATAAAATAAACAGTAAAGCTCTGTGCATCGACTTAATTTCAGCTGGCGCTGGAGGGAAACTGGAGCACAGATCTGTTAAGCCTTAAACACCTTGGCGCTAGCGGCGCTGCAGCTGCGCTAAAGCAGCAACCTGAACTTCACATTTTTATGTTTCCTCAGTGGCACATGCATGTACACACATATCAAAGAGAAAATCCATAAAGAACTATGCACATATACTAGAAAGTACCTTTGTCTCAACAAAATAGCAAGATGCTGTTTTCAGCTGAAGATAGAGCTGAAATCCCCCACTGGAGTTGATAATATTAAAACATCTCACGTATGCATAGCTGTTATAGATAAGGATATACACTGATTAGCCAAAACATTAAAACTGGTGACATGAATGACACTGATCATTTTGTTACAATGCTGGGATACCTTTGGTCCTGGCATTCATGTGGATGCCACTTGACATGCACCAAACAACTTTGTGGACCAAGTACATCCCCCTAACGGCAAAAGCTTTCCCTAATAACAGTGGCCTAGCCAGCAGAACAGTGCCGCATGCCACTCCATAAAAACTGTCTTGAAATGATCAAAGAAACATGATAAAGAAAGTGCTGATCAGGCCTCCAAATTCCCCAGATCCCAAACTGATAGAGCATTTGTGGGACATGGTTGTACCCCACCTCACAACCTACAGGAATCAAAGAATCTGCTGCCAGTGCCCCAGACACCCACGAGAAGTCCGGTGTCCATGTCTCAACAGGTTAAAGTTAAGTCCAATCCATGAGGCTTGACTGTGGATCTGGGGTACCTCTGGGGTATTCCACAAATGCTCAGTCAGTTTAGGATCTGGTGAATTTGGAGGCCAGGTTGATGTCTTGAGCTTCTTTGTCACGTCCCTTGGTTCATTCCTGAGCAGTTTTCATGGTGTGGCATGTTACATTATTCTGTTTGGGGGCCACTTTCATTCAGGAGTGCCGTTGCCATGAGAGGGGCACTTGGTCTGCAGCGATGTTTGGATGGGTGGAACACGTCAATTGGCATCCACATGAATGCCAGGAGACAGTGTTTGCCATCAGAACATTATACTGTATTTTACTTAAATGATCAATACTGCAAGTGGTTTTCATGTTTTGGCTGATCGCTGTGCAGTGAATGTGCCACCAACATGATTAAAGCATTAGGTTTAAGTTGAGCAAAACATTTCTCAATGTTTCTTTGCATTTCGTTTTTTTTTTTAAATTTTGCATTCTACATTTGATGTTTAAAAGAGGTTATCCTTCAGAACAAGGGAAGTGTTGCAAGATATGCAAGTGTGGTATGGTTGGAGTTTTTAGCATTAGCCATGAGCACGAGAAGGCTTAATCAATGAACAAAAAAAAAAAAAAAAAAAGGCCTACATTCGGAAATCCAAGAAACAAACATAGTGGCACCCACTCTGTGTGTCTACAGGTTATTTTTGTGAAATTCCATCAAAAACAGCACAGCAGGGAAGCCAAATGCCAAAGATGGTGACAATTTCAAAAGCAAGTGAATAGATTACCACTTAAAGAAACCAGGCCTAATCATATGCTTCTGTATCTTTGTGTTCTCAGTGAGTTTGTGTCATGGCTGATAGAGAGCGGAGAGATCAGTAAGCCTGACGAAGGGGTCAACCTGGGACAAGCCTTGCTGGAAAATGGCATCATTCACCATGGTGAGAGAAAACAAAACTCTTTATCTCGCTCTCCTTTCCACATGCACACTCTCTCTGTTTTTCTGCGCTTGTTAAACCTCTATCATCTTCTTTTCCTTTATACTTTTTATGCACATCTTGAGGCTCTTTGCAGCTCCCTTTGTCATGTTTTGTACTCTGTTTTTACTCTGTTTTTGACATTCTTTAGTCATTCTCTCCTCTGTTTTTTGGGTTGTTTTACTGCCTCTCTTCTTTTTCTTGTTTGATTCACATTTTCCTCATTTGATTGTTTGGCTCATTCATGTCATGAATTTGTCCCCCACTTCCTGTTGTGGCACACAATTTTAGGGTAGAAACCACCATGCTCCAAAATGTCTGGTAATAATAATCTTGGAAATGTGTCTCACATTATTTCCCCATCCTAAATTTGACGTGTGACATTCACAGGTACACCAACCTGAATTATGCATTGAGGAGTGACACACACGCACGCACACACGCGCACACACACACACACACACACACACACACACACACACACACAAACAGTTATACATAATGTATGAACACAGTTGTCCAGAGTGTTGCTGAAGGGGGCCTTTGTATATAGTAAGTGCAAACCACTGTCACGATTAATACACACCACCCTCTCAGGAAAATTTGCTTAGGCCCAACCATCACATTCCTTAATACCTGTGGAAAATCCCCCTTGAAATCGTCCCTCATAGTAGCCTGTGACCACAGAGAGGTACAATGATGACACGCAGGGCTCCGTGGGATCGCAACAAGGCTTTGTGGGCAAACAGTAGTCTCAGGCCCTGCAGGGAAAGTGTAGGTGTCACCAGTTTGTCAGTGAAAAGAACTCAAACAGAGAGAGGTACTGGACAGAGTGACAAGTTGAGGCTGTCCATCTACCCCCGAGTCGTTTGCTACATGAAGAGACATATAAAAAAATAGACAGTCAACCACATGTATTTTATAGTGAAAAATGCAAACATTTATCCAATCGGTTGCACATTTGTGCCACTAAATCGCACCAGTTCTTACTTGAATGTTTGCAGTTTTGATGTATCCTTTGCTCCTGTAATAATCCAGTTATCTTTTGAAATGCTTTGAATTCCACATTTGACACTTTACAATGGCTGATTGTGCAGTGCCTTTGGTTTTATGAGGACATTTTAAGTCTAGACTGAGAAAACCAGCAGCTTGTTTGAGCCCGTGCCAGCTTGTTGTGGTGGATTCAAACTGCCTCTGTTTGGCAGATTTCACTGTTAGCTTCTCCAACAGGCATCTGTTGGTGTATGTATTAGTCATGTTCCATTTTTTATGTTGGACTGATTAAAGATCAAATGTTGTTTTTCTATTAATAATGTGATTATGGAGGTTTTATGGGAATTGGCAGCTGTCTGCTTTGTTAAATATTGGAATCTCATGACTTACCCAACACAGGCTGAATTTACAACTGCAGCATTTCTCACGAACTTCTTGCTTCTGGCCTCTTGTCTGTACATTCCCCAATACCATCTATAGATTAAATGCATATGAAAGTTAGGAACAGAAAACACAGTGCTTCACTATACTTTAAAAACTATGTAACTTACATGTTTAAAAAAGGTCCAGACAAATTCTTGACTGCCTGAGCTTTCCCTCACCCTGCAAAATGTCTTCAGAGATGAACTTGATACAAGTATGCTTCATCACTGACAACAAATATAATTTATAATGCACCTGTGTGTGTGTGTGTGTATATCCAGAAATACTGGCTGAACCATATGCCACTCTCAACTAAGTGAGATGCTCTGCTGACAAATCCTCGGCTCACCAGAACTTAAAAGATGAAAACAAAACTGATCTCAGCCAGTCTCTGGCTATAGCTCTGCAGCCGATGATGTCTGAATACATGTGGACATTGTTGACATGGTAGCTAATTACTCACTGTGTGTTACATTGAATTTGTATAGAAAACTTTTTTCTTCTATACCTCAAAGGTGAACGCAGAAGTTAAAACGTGGAGCTCCTTTACTTCAATTTATCTAGAATTTTCTCAGTTTTTATACAAAAACAATTATTTGAAATTTTTAATTTTTTTATTTAATAGGCGACAACGCACATTAATCCACATTTAAACAAATGTAAATACACCCACGTTAGCTGGGGAGTTAGTTTTCATCTGTGGTCTCTTGCCTGATGTTAAAAGGCAGCCTAAAATAATTTTAAAAAAATACAATATGTACAAAAACAACATTAAGTAAGGTTTTTGCAAAAATGCATGGGTATGCACTGAGCATATGACTAGATAAATGAGACTTGGATTATACTGCATGGGTTGTGTGAGAGTTTGTAAACGGATGTTATGTAGTCTTGCTGTTGTTAAACATGTTCTCCCTTTAATTCAGTTCACCAAGAATTTTTTCTGTTTTTGGATTATTTGTTCACTGTGGTGGCTTGTGAGGAAAACAAAGTTTTCTTTATAAATTTAAGGTAACATGAGTAATTAATATAAAAATAATCACTTAGAGGTTAAAGTATTTCTTTAAAGACAAAGAGAAAAGGCGTATTTAACCCAGCTGAGGTGACATTATCTTCTTTTGGTGATATTTCAGTGTCAGACAAGCACCAGTTCAAGAATGAGCAGGTTCTGTACCGATTCCGCTACGACGATGGCACATACAAGGCCCGCAGTGAGATGGAGGACATCATGTCTAAGGTAACTATATTTCTGTGTGTGAAAATCCCTGGCGTTGTTTGATAGGAAATGTAAAAACCAAAAGATGAGGAAAAAAGATCAAACTTCAATAGTTTTTAATCTGAGCTGTAAATATGTATCAGATTTACAGTAAAACCCTAAGAAAAAAGAAATAAGCATTTTGCATGTAGGCTTGTCATAATGACTTATATGAATCATTCAAATGGGAAATGATAAAATATAAATTTAAATAACATTAAAAAAAAGAATAAATGCAACAACATCATTGACTGCACCTAAGCTCATTCTAAAGTATCTTAAAAAATGCATTATTTAATTCATTTGTTCAGTATATACATTTTTCAGTGTATTTATATAATCATAAACCTTGCTGACTGATGCATAGTGTAACACTTTATGGAAATAGTCATACACTGGAGGCGCTAATCCCCCACCCATAGAGAACTCAGCTGAAATCTAAATTCCCCAATAAAAGGACATAAAGACTGGTTGTTTTGGCTTATATCTTTTCTCAGTCCCCATTCAGAGTCTGTGATTTTGAAACTTCTCTCCTAAAACGATAGCCTTGGGTAACTCTTTTCACAGTCAGCAGTTAAATCTCTTGTCCCGAGGCAATGCTTGTACTTGTTTACCCAAGGTGTGTATGTTCTATGACTCAACAGCTCCATTTTTCTTCTCTTTCAGGGCGTCAGGCTGTACTGCCGCCTTCACAGCCTCCACACGCCTGTCATCAAGTAAGTACCTGCCCTTCTCTCCTCGTGCCTCCTTCCTCGTCCTCCTCTCCCGCTCCCCCCCATATGCTAATGCTCCTGCTCTCCAGGTGCAGGAATGCATATTCATGAGGGGCTCACATTCGGTCCACGTCACCCTTTGTGTATGGTGTGAACCAACACTGCCAGGAATGACAGCCCCTTTCCTCTGCTGCTCGGACTCCCAGCCAGGCTTCGAGCTGCTGGAGGTTCATGTGTACAAGACTCCATTCAGGTGGAGGGAGGGGGGACAGGTTTTCATGACTGGAGGTTTATGTGAGGTAGCTCTTAAAGGATTAAGTAGAGCCTCATGTTATGAGCATTTGTCTCTTAATCTTTTCTTTTTAAACTTACATGAGTCCAAATGATGACTGCACACATTTCTTTAGCCCGATAAATCACTTTTTATACCTTTTACATGCTCTCTCTCATACACACATAAATGCACTCCCCCCCACACACACACACACTTTTTACTTAAATACGCTGTGCACATACTAGACATATAAACTCTATGGTATACACTATACACACACACACACACACACACACACACACACACACACACACACACACACACACACACACACACACACACACACACACACACACACACACACACATGCCAACTCCTGAATATCAAACACCATATATGGTAGCATACAAATGCAGTTCTCAATAAGGGCCCGAACACACAAACTCAATCAAACCCAAGTTTTTGCACTGTGTCTCGCACCGTTGACTGTTTTTCAGCTGATTCAAGTTGAATCTACGTCAGACACTACAAAGCACATCAGTGAGAGAAATCACACTTAGTTCAGCTCAGTAGATGAGAAGAGAAATAAAAGTAAAGAAAGAAAACAAGCAACTGAAGGCAAGAGGGTGTGAGTTCAAAACAAACTTTGTAATAGTTTTATCGTTTGCTAGTTGCTGTTCTGTGTTCTTCTTAACATCAGGTTATGTTGTTAATTTGGTTACTGGCTAACAGGCATCTTGAATCTGTCTTATCGGTCTTCAGATCTCCCCTTTTGGATGGCGAATACAGATTGGTAAAAATGTGTGGGAACTTTGAGTTAACTGTATCTAAAAGAAATCAAAATTAAACCCTGAAACTGAAATTAGTCCAACAACATGTAACGATGATCTCATTTTACAAAAATGCTTCCCATCTGAAGGTCCCAGAGTCAGAACATAAGCACAGATTTATATAAAAGGAACAGGAAACACACATCATCTCCTTCTGACACCCCCTCAAACACACACACATTCCCTGTCCGCCGCAGCCCCTCCCTTCATACTCTTTTCTCTTCACCCCTCTATCTCTCCCGACATCACTCACCCGCTGATTGAAGTGCCCGGGGTTGCCATTGCTGCAAACAAAGAGCTTTTGGTCCGGGGGACAAATCCTATTAACATACAAAGGCAATCCCTCTGCCTGCCAGCCAGATATTATGTAATCTGGTCTTGCTTTTTTTTTAATCCATCACTAAATTGGCATCATAAGTAGCAGCCATTAATTATACTATTTGAGTGATGGATGTATTGCATTTTATGAATCATAAATAATTGTGCCTCTGTTTTATTAAACTTTGCTGAGTGACAAAGTGCCTGCCAGTTTTATAACATTATAATACAGTAAATAAAAATAATAACATGATGAAGTAGATATAAACCTAATAAAATCAATCTTGGGAATGTCACAGATGTCATATTGTTATAGAGGATAATGTTCAGCCTGATACAGAAAGTTATTTATCAGCAAATTATGTCTGGAAGTAGCCCACTTTTCATAACGTTTGAAGGCATTGTCTGCAGCATCCATCAGGTAATTTTATATATGACTTTTGTTCTGAATGTGGCGGTTTGCCATAGGGTGGCCCTGACACACCCCGTGTCTTACAGCACTGAGACGTTAAAGCAAGTATACCGTTTATTTGATAGCCTCAGATACACCCGAGACGAGTCACACAGGCAACCACACATCCTTTGCAGCATTTCCTGTTTCACATGTTTACATGTTGAACAGATCGGTCCTCAGTGGCTGTTCATATCATCTCACAAAAGCTCAAAGAATCAAAAGGACGATGAGTGCAAGTTGTTGTTCTCGGAAAACTGCATTAGACTGTCAACATGTGCACTACACATGCAGCACATGTAGTACTACACCTGCAGATAATTCTCATTGTATGAATTTTGACAATAACGTTGTTGTTTTTTTTTTTTTTTGTGGCTTTCTCGGGCATTAACCAGAGCTGATGTTCTTTTTTGTCTGTTACCCAACACATGCAGCATTACATAGACATAAAGGACACTGTTGGGTGTCGATGCTGTTGACCTCAAAGAGGGTTTGTTATCGGTCAAGCACTTGTTAAATGGGAAGCGACAGACAATCAACTGTGTTTTTTCCCATGCCACTTGTACTGCACTGTGAATATGGATTTTGTGAATCATAAATACTTTTTTCCCCTTTAGGGACAGAGACCACCATCTGAAAACCTTTAAATCGGTGGTGCCTGCCAGCAAACTGGTCGACTGGCTGCTCCTGCAGGTAAAATCACTACTATATTATAATGTCATTTAATCCAAACCCACAAAATAATAATAACTGTCATTACTGTAACAGAGAATATTTTTGTATTGTTGGAATATATGCTTGATGCTAATCTTTTACTTTTGCTTAACTTAGGGCTGCACAATTTAAGGAATTAAATGACAATGATACCACTTGAAATAAAAAAACACAAAATATTAAAGTTTACACAGTTCCTCTTTACTACTGCTTTGTGTGTAATGTTCAATTAAACAAATTGAATATTGACACAAAAGGCCCCAACAAAAAAATAATAAAATTTACATTTAAAGGTGCCATTTTCCAGTGATAATCAACTAAATCAAACAATCCCTGAGAGCAATATTGTAGTCTTCTGGTTATGACTATAAAAAAAACAACAACAATATAATATGCAGCCTTAATTAAGTTTTGACTATTTTGTAGTCGTTTCAGCACAGGTGATGTGCAAGTCATGAATCATTTGTTCGAAACAAGCAACTCTTTTTACTGACTTTTTGACAAGCCCCCATCTCCACTAAGTCCTTCATTTACTCACCTCTCCTACCTGCTACTAACTAGTGTGAACTGTCAAGATGAGGGGAGACCAATTGTTCAAATTAATTACTGTATTAAACTAACATAAAAGCAACAAGTTTGGTTGTTTGCTCAGTACTCATTCTCCCGACCTGGAGCCCGCCCCCTCGCCCTGAGCTCAAGGTCTGACTCTGGCAGCATGAATCACTCACTCACCCAAAACTTCACTGCCACAGTCACTAATCTTCAATCAATAAATGAACTGTGTAATTACAACTTCCCGCTCCTACAGGGGCATTAAAAACACAAAATCATGGGAAAAGGAGCACCTGTAAAACATTTGATAACTTTTCTTGAGCATCACTGCCCCGTGAAATGACTGGTTTCACTCTAGATGAGCTGCACAGTTTAATTATTTTATCCCTGTTAAAGTAAGCAAAGGCCTAAACCGGAAGCTAGCAGACTTGGCCATCGGAAGTGTCTGGTGCACATGCTCAGAGGGCACTGGGGCCCATGAGAAAGTCACCAAGCTCTGGATAACTGACTTGGTGACTGATGTGACTTGAAAACCTGATTCTCTTTAGTAAGTGACTCATACAAAATCAAGCCAGTAAAAAGAGTCCAACCTTCCATCTCTAATTCAAATGAAACTAGGCTCTAAAAAAACTTGTTTTAAATCAGATGGGGCTCATTTACAAAAAAACCTCAAAACATTCTGGACATTTGTCACCATTCAATGACACTGAAAAACACAACCAAGGACATGCAGAATCAGTGTCCCAATCTCTCATCGTCTTCATTTTACACACATGTGCTGGCTCACAATCACTGTCCTCACTGCAGCAAACACACAGATAACTCAGGCCAGCGGTGCTGCAGTCTGCTGTAAGAGGAGGTGTAAACAGGCATTGTGATTGACCGACTGTGTGCGTCACTGATTTGGTTTCCCAGGGAGACTGCTCGACCCGAGAGGACGCAGTGACGCTGGGTGTGGGGCTCTGCAACAATGGCTTCATGCACCACGGTCAGTGAATTTGTCTCTCACGCACGCATACATAAAAGTTTGGTGAAAACACAGAAATACTAAAAAGACTTTAAGCTTTAAAAGATACATGTCGTGCGCTGATGTTTTTTGTCTCTCTCTTATTATTAACAGTGTTCTCTTTTGTAACAGCTCTGTTTATTGTGAGATATTCTCATCCTCTCACTCTCTCACTCTCTGCTGCTTGTTTACCTCATTGTGGGCCACATCTACCCACAAAAATGTAACATTAGCTTCTCCTCTGTCATGTCGTCATAGCATCATAAATTTGCATACCTGGTCTAGCCAAGTCTCGGTAACCTCACTGACCACATTGTAGTGGAGCGGCTTTGGTTCTATCCCAGCATGTTGAATGTAAACAGCGTGAGCAGCGTACCCTAACCAGAGCTGTTTGGCTTAACTACACGGCTGTCTGGGTCAGTCCACTGGACCATGACTGCTGGTTGAGGACTAAAATTGAATAATCTTTATTCGGTGTATTATGTGTAAAGTGAGAAGCACTTTAAGGAAGTACTTCGTGTTAGAATACTGAAGAAGTAGCATGATGACAGCGCTTCCTGAGGCAATGTAGTGAAGTGTGCAAGAAGTCTAACATGAAGTCATTGCTACACATTCTTGAATGGGGTAAATTTGTATAAGTAGTGAATTACATTGCAGTAGGTTACACAAAGTTACAGAGTGTGTTTTGACATGTCTTGCAACACTCAGTACAAGTGTTACTCATGAAATGCATACACTTCCAAGGTTTAGATATACACATGATTAAAACCATGCAAATCTCTTCTCAGGCATTTAATTTTGGTCTAACTCAAACACACACAACTGCTCCCAGGAAGATTGACGCTCACACACACACACACACACAAACACACCTCTCTCCACCATCTGTTGGAAGGTGTCACCTGTTCTCTCCCTTTTCTCTGCCCTTCTTCAGGGTCATGACCTCTCTATTCTCAGCCTGTCTGCACTCTTCAGCTCTCCTTAAGTCGCCCTCTTTAGTCCTTAGTCAGCACATCTGCTGCTCTTCACCTGGTTACTTGTGAACTCTGTCTTCTCTCTGTCCTTGTCTTCCTTGTCTGTCTTTTTTTCTGTCTGTCTGGTTTTATTGGATGCAAGGTAATGAGGCTCCTCTCTGCTGGGCGGATCACTGATAACAGATAACACTGTTAATATGTCTTTCATCTGTCCTTACCAGTTTACATCACTCATCTGCACGTCTTTCGTCAACACCTGTTGCTTTTTGCCCTTCAGGCAACTCAACATACAGGGTGCAGCACCAGATACTTTTCCACATTTCCCCCATTTGTTCTGTTATACGGCACAGTTCATTGGCTCCTAAGCCAAAATGTCATTGACTTATAAATTCATTTGACAATATTTACCATAGAATACCCAAAATGGAAGTAACAGTGGATAGTAATGACTTTTTAGAATAATATATTATCCCTTCAACCACAATGATGTAATTCAATACTAAACCAGTAAAAATAAATGGCTAATGTTTCTTTTGGGGATCCATTTTGACAAAGTGTTTTATTAATGGCCTGATTTAAATGATTAAACTTAAGGTGTGTACAACCTCTGTTTTGCCAGTTAAATGTTGCATAATTCAGGTGCAAGGTAAGGTGCAGGGGGCAAAGGGTTGTTTTTAGTCCCATAATTAATCATAGGTGTGCTTTGGGTGAAACCAATCAGAGAGTGTCATACATGGTGGATTTGGCTAAAAGGAGCAATGAGCAGTTTTCTGCTGAGAGTAATGTTGTGAGAGCAATAATGTCACTGCAGGAAATATCATTGGACATTTACGCATCAAAACTTAAACCAATTGTTATAAACTTGACAGAAGAAAGAGAACAACATTTTAGCTTCTGAAATGAGGTTGCTCCTTGTGTAGAAATGTGCACAGTATCTCTCTGAATGTGGAGTTGGATAAGAGCTCTGCTCTGCTCTGTTATGTTCACATTTTACAGAATGTAATTCATGTTTTCTTTATTCATTATGCATTATTTCAACCACACACACAACCCATCCATATGACCCTGTGTGTGTAACAAGCAGAGTGTATGGGTAGTGGCAGAGAATAATGTGCTCCTACAATAGTGGGAAAATACTGCGCTATTGACTTGAGACCGCATTTTTTGTTGGTCAATTGCGCAAAACAGCAATACGCCAAAAATGTGTCTGACTATGCCTCTTTGTAAGACCTACACGCCCATGGGAGCACAAATGGGTGCAAGCGCATTAACCATTTACACAGCGTAAGCAGTTGCTGTGAAAATGACACCTGTGTAAATCTGAAACTAGCAATGACAGTTGTGCTGTGTGCTTCTTACACCAGGTATAAGATAAATGCTTTCTAATACTTGGTCTAAGAAGCCACACCATTTAGATCTGTCAGAAATGTCTCTTTTGAATTGTTTGAAAATTGATTGCACCTAGTAGAATATAAACTTAAAGTAATCATTTTGTGTTTAACCATGTTGTTATAACAGTGCATCTTATATATTGTTGTGCATATATAGTTGAATTACATAAAATACATTTTAAGAAGTTCATCTATTTAGTACTCCTTTAAAAAGTCCTGTCAAGTGCACGTGTGAATAAAGGTCCAGCAGAATGAGTCTTAGCATTGTTATCTTGACCCTCTGATATTGTCAGCTGTTTTTATCATTTAAATGATGATTTAGTGTGTGTATCTGTGTGTGTGTTTGCGTATCTATGTGTGTGTTATTAGGGTATGACAGTTTCCGGATCAGCACTCCCCCTAGTTGAATAGGTGGTGTTAAGGTATTATATGACCACAGCCTCGGTGACTCAGAGGAAATAACTCACGTTCAGGCTATGTTTGAGTTGGCGTCAGGCCAGCGCAAGTGTGTGGCGTGTGTGTAATCAGTTTGTGAAGGCTTTTGTTCACCTGAGGGTGCCAGATGCTCGCCAAATCTCTGAACAGCTGGGTACCTTTGGCTGTCGGTGTTGTCAGTGCAAGCCCTATTTTATAGAAGCCATACAGATTTATACACCTAAGATAAAGAAATGTCTCGGTTGGTAGTCTTCTCTCTATGAGTGTGTTTGAGATTTTGGCCAAATGTCAAGAACTCCTGTGTGACACAAGCGAGATGGATATTTTCCCAATGATGTCCAACTCAATAAAATCTGCCTCCCACGTCATGGCTTTAGTCCAAATGTGAGCATCACATGCCAGTGTTATTTAAGGTTTACTTGTGTATCTGCACCTGTTGCAGCAGTGTACCCAATTTCTTTAAATCAGTCTTCAATTTCAAAATGTAACAAAATCAAAGTTAAAATGATGAATATAATCATTCATTCAACTGGTAGGCTGTAGGTCCTTAATTTCAATTTTAAAATTATTAGGCCTTAGAAATTGTTAAATAGCCTAAGCGTATGTCTAATTTAGTTAATCTGTCTTTTTATATATTTTTGTCAAAATGAGTCAAGCTCTTCCTTGTGAAAGTCCACATTTCTGGTGTTAAGCATTTTTAAACCTGCTACAAGGGACCCTAATACTGTCTTTTAACTTTACAATCGCACTAACCTGCAAAATATAGATCAACCCAACAAATTTTCATAACTATATTCTCAAATAAAATCTACCTGTAAATAGAACCCTTTATATACTACTTACCTTTACATTTTCACACAATAATTGAATGAGGAGAAGACAATTTGTCCAAATATCTGTTTTAAATTTGGTTAAAAAAACATGATTTTGAAAAGGCTTGAAAAGGTGTTAAATTTAAGTTTTTGATACCTATAGACTGTTCAAGAAAATTGTTTATGAGCGCAATAAATGCTGCCATACTGTAACTGAAGGCCTCATTTCAGTGATTTTTCTTTCTTATTAGAGAAACATCACGGAAATCTATAGTATGGTTTATCCAGTGCATTTTGGTTCAAGCTCAAACAGCTGTGAGTGAAGAAACATCTGTAATGTAGTCCTGACTGTTAGAAGTGCCCCATGTGCTGGAGTGAGGCTCAGCCGAATATTGGGATTTCTAAACATACTAACACACACTCACAAACTGTTTCATGTGTCCTCTGGAGGATCCTTCCCGAGCCTGGCCTGAGCTGGCTAGGACCCAGATGTGGTTTGACTCCAGATGTTGCTGCTAGCATCATTAGCTAATGAGCTAATTAACCGTTAGCTTGTTTGTGTGAAGATGTCCTCACATTTAGTGGCAGCAAACACTCGTATGTCTCCACAGGTCTTTGAAGTTGCAAATGATCTGCAAACAATGTCACATAACACTCCTCAAATTTAGGAGCTACAATTTAGAACAAGACCATCAATTTAGCCAGTAGTATACGCATAAACACATTCTGGATTGTTAATGCTAAATGCATTTTTTGCCCTTTCATTAGTGCCACTTTAAAGGGACAGTTCAATCTAAAATCAACAATACATATTTTTCCTCTTACCTGTAGTACTATTTATCAGTCTTGATCGTTTTGGTGTAAGTTGCTGAGTTTTGGAGATATCGGCTGTAGAGATGTCTGCCTTCTCTCCAATATAATGGAACTATATTGCACTTGGCTTGTGGTGCTTAAAGCACCAAAGGGATACATTTATCGTATGTATCACAGCACAGAAAGAAGAGAGCATCTACTGCTGAGGGTGCCATCAAGATTTACACATCGTGCTGTCACAGACAGGAGGATCCCATCCATAAGTAGATGCATGCTTTCTTCTCTATGGCGATGTAGTTGACAGGATGAGTTCAGTAGAAGGAAAATGGTACCTACATGAAAAAAAGGTCATGATATCTGGTAGGAAACATGCTGCTGAGCTATTCAAATTTATTTTTTTGTGCTTTAAACACCATAAGCTGGGTGCCATCTAGTTTCATTATATTGGAGAGAAGGCAGACATCTCTATGATTGATATCTCCAACACTCTGCAACTTACACCAAACAATCTAGACAGATAAATTGCATCACAGGTAAGAGGATATTTATTTATTTTTCATTTGGTGTGAACTATTCCTATAAGTCTTTTTTCAGCAACTTTTTAACTGAGATGCAGCATGTTGCTATTTCTATCATTATTTCTCTCCGCAGCAGCTTTCTGATTACACGCTGTGTGTGTTTTTCCCTTCAGTCTTGGAGAAGAGCGAGTTCAAAGACGAGTCCCAGTTCTTCCGTTTCTACGCGGATGAGGAAATGGAGGGAACGAGCACCAAGAGCAAGCAGCTCCAGCGCAACGACTTCAAACTCATCGAAAACATCTTGGCCAAGTCCCTGGTGGTGAGCTGGAACACAGACACACACATAAACACATCCACTTCCACATTCTCTCACACATATACGTGGTTACACAAATCGTTACTGTCACGCTCTGTCCAAAGTGCCAAAATCACTCAGTAGTTTTTGATTTCTTTGGAGAAAATTGACAATAATGAAGAGACAGTTGACATGTTTTACTGAGGCAAGCATCCCACATACAGCACAAAGATCTTTTAGTTCTCTACATTGTGACTCCAGCTTTATCCACACTAGAGATTGTTATTTAAAAAAAAAGAAAACACTGTACAGAATAGGAAACAACAAATTGATGGAGATGGATTCAGAATCAAAGAGAAACTGATCCACATTTAACTAGATATGCACCACTCTTACTTGCAAATACATGCTTAAGCACATGCACGATACTCTGTGTGTGTGTGTGTGTGTGTACGTGTACGTGTACACAGTGATGACATAACAGGACGGTATTGTACCGTATAGCTAATTGAACTGACATGTTAGCATCCATTATATCCTTCACTCCAGTTTGTTTGGACCTGTGTGTGTGTGTTCTCCCCAATCTCCACAGCTAGATGTAATTAACATCACTATACACGCAGAAACATCCCCCCTTTGTCCCCTCGGGAGCGTGGACTGCTTTGATGACAATAGACACCTTTGAATTTGCTCTGATCAGCGTGCATCTTAATGAGTTGTGTCTTGTGGAAATCAGCTGTACTGCCTGGAATGAAGTCCCTTTTGTGTTGCTGCTGAGACACAAGATTAAATAAACTATGAGAGATGACGGCAGTCGGTTGTTACAGTCAGATGTACTCCAAACTCGTCCTCATTTTGACGTTTTACTTTAGTGCAAAGACGTGAAACAGGGCCCTAGTTAGTGCAGGTGCGGTGGTGAGTTCTGCTTTAATTGAAACATTTAATATGACTTGCTAGAGAGGACTTATGACCTTTCATGTCATTAGATACCAATATTTTTTATTACTAAAAGGCTGCTTAGTTCCCCTATCCAATAATGCCGGGTCTGATGAAAGAGAAGAGTTTTCCTTCCTAATAAATGCTCTAATATTTAAAGCATATTTCCATTCCTTCTTTTTTGTGCTTGATAACACATTTACTTTTAACAATTTTCATTCATAACATGACAACAGGTGCTGGGAGAGTAGAGTAGAAGAACCCCCAAAAGGGGCAGAAATCAGAAGTCATATGTGCATAAATGAAAAATTTTCATATGCCCGCCACCGCGGACACATTGAGTGTAGAAGTGGGTCCTGAGAGTAAGATGCCCTAATCTAGTCTTTTTCTCTCTCAAACACAGACCAAACTCAGTTAAAAATGTGAAACTAGGCAGTGATGATCAAATATAAACTAAGATTATGTTACTGTTGCCTATTTCTCCCCTAAAATGTCTTTAGAAACATATCTTAGTGTACTGTTCTGCTGTAATACGGGAGTTGGTGAAGAGGAAGTGGGCGCCATACTGTTTCCTGTTTTGTAAAAAGGCTGAACAAACTGAGATCAAAATGTAAAACTTTTTTACTGGCCAGATGCCATTTTGTTCCCTTTGTCAAAACAGAAAAGCTCACATTACTAGTGGGAGTGTGTACTGGTCTGATGTGACAGAGTGCATTTAGATGTAGGTTTTCTACTTCTTGAGCAAAAGTGAATACCACAGTCCTTTTTCACTGTTTTCGCTGGTCATATGGCACCAATTTTTAAGAGTATTTGCGTCTTTCTACTATATAGACTGCCCAGTTTTGGGAAAAAACTAACCCTGTTTATTAGTTTAAAGCATTAACCTTTAGGAGACTGTTCGTTAATAAAACTGCTCAACTGTGGGAAAGTTCCTGGAGTTTCTTGTAATTTAGAAATGCTTTATAGAAAGTTCAATGTGTGGTGAGACATAAAACCCAGCAACAAACCTCTGATGCTTAACACACGCATGCAGAAAGGTCGTTGCCAGGTCATCATGCTCTATATTTCGGGGCCAGATACAGGATAAAACATTTAGTTAAAAATTGGAGATTGTCTGATTATTGGATTAATGCTACCAGCACATAATTGTCAATATTTTAATGCTACCAGTTTGTCTTCAGATGTGCAGGGTACATTTATCATAAGCTAAATAGAAATACATTTTTCTACCGTAAAAGCGCAAAAGCAAAACTTTTTCCATTATATATTTTGCATTATGTCATATAGCCTGGTCATAATAACACAGAGTATAACTGATGTGTATTTCTTTGGCACATAAAATAAGGTCAATGTGCACTGGTTTAGGTTTAGCTAGCAGTGGTTTCCAGAGGCTGAAACAGAAATTGAAATGTTTAGTTAAGTCTATTATCTTTGGGGAAACCTACAAGCATCACTAGCATCCTTTTTCACTTTTCATATCGGATGGGAAGTAGACGTGCTATCTGGCCTTCTACAAGAGGTGGAAAAGACCCCCCCCCCATGATTAGCAGAACTAATCCCCCCTCATGGCTATTATTGACGCAAAGTGCAGGAACTCTTTATTTACCACAGCCATGTCCTCTTATGTAACAGCCGAGATCCCCATCTTATCGGGGCTGTGCAGCAGGAAGATGGCCCCAGCAGCTTACCTAATGGAAGCCGGCTAATGTGTTTGGTGATGACAGCGTTTAACTAAGCCTCGCCCCACTGGGGAATAGAATACGAGAGGTTGAGAAAATCTTTTGAAGTGGGACACCTGGCACCCAACGAGATGCAAGATTGAAGCTATGATAATGTTTGGACAGTTTGTATATATGACCACCCAGAAAGGATGCCCCACATCAGCTTTTTTACATGAAGCATCAGTGATTTCTCAGAAGAAAGCAGTCATTGCTGCAAATATGATCAGATGACCCTTTACAGCCAGAGCATGCACTTAACTCCTGATTGAGAGTCAGATGTACGAGATACATGAATGAAAAGATATTTACAGGGTGAGGCAAAAGAAATGAATAAAAATATACTGCGTGTCACGACATTTTTTTTTTTGCCTCTTGCTTAGATGTGATGCAAAACCAGTGAAAGACATCCAGACCTAACAATCACTCACTTGTGTAAATGTGAGAGTAATTAGGTGATTTTCTCTGTACTAGATTCACCCCGAGGAAGAAGACTACGGCTTTGAGATCGAGGAGAAAAACAAGGCCATTGTGGTGAAATCTGTCACCAGGGGCTCACATGCTGAGGTAATGGCCAGCACACACACACACACACACATACAAACACACATGCAGTATCTCCTTCCCGCCTCAGGGCATTAGTTCCAGTAGGTAATGGCTGTCTACTGTTTTGACGGCTGCTGTCAGTCTGCTTCTGTTTCGCTTTGGAAGGACTTCGCTCTGATTGGCTGTAGAGCCATTAGACATGCTTGCTCAAATCACCTCCACAAAAAATGCATACATTCCATTTAACTCAGCCAGAGTGATGGTAAAACACAGGAAGCTGTGACTAAAAATTTTAAACATTCATGATTATTGAGGGGTTATTGAGTCTTATGTTGTTGTTTTTTTAATAAGTCTCTTGCGGTATTAAGGCTCATTTATTAGTACAGTGCTTGTTGAAAAATGCCTGTTCGGAACAGATCAATTGCTTGGCCTCTAGAATTGCTGCTTGCCTTTTTCTCAAACTGCTCATCCAAACAACTTTGAGCACTGAGCAACACACCTGGACCCAAACAGCTGTAGATTTCTTATAATGTTCAGATATGAAAAAAATCTCTCATAACAGAATAACACACCAAATGCCCCCAAAGCACTCCAAAAATATGATGCATTTTTATTCCTTAAACTACCTAGCATAATATTGGAAATGAAGGCTTCACCTGTTATAAATATTTAATCAAATGCATGTAGCCTACATTGTGCTGATAATGTCTCTCTTTTACTCTTTACTTTAATCTTCACATAATTTGAATGCTAGTAGCTCAGTGAGGCTGACATGGCTTTTATAGTTTTACTTTTTGTTAATTTCATCCTAACATGATATCACATATAGGCAGGAGAACAGGTAAACAGTAGACACCAAGAGGAACAGAAGTCTTTCAAAACTTTTCAGTGGTTTCTTCTCTTTGTATATCTCTTTCTTATTCAGTCTCTCTTTTAAACTCTGCTCAGACTAACATGGAATAATGTTTTACTGCTGCTTAGAGACGGAGGGTAATTAGTAATGACACGTAATTGCATCTTACCAGTTAAGGAGTTGAAATTAGTGTGTTCAGGTTTTTTTTTCTGTAAAACAATATATGATGTGCTTATGTAAGCTGCAGTGGGAATGAGGCTAAATACAGAAATTACTTATTACTTACTTATAGATAAACACTCCCTTTACCTACGACAAACAAGGCATCTGTGGAAGAGTTTAGATGACGGTGGTCTGTGAGGCCATTAAATACACCACAACATACGGATGGAGATTTCTTTTTTTAAGGTCTCTGTCATCTCCTATGGTCATATGTAGCTTAAATCAGCCAAGATGCCTCTGGTTCTGCTGTGTTTCATTCATATCAGTGAGCTTTCAGGAAAGGTGCACAAATACAATTGAAATAAATGTAGAGTCTGAACAGAGGGCTCAATGCGTGTCTGTAATGCTGAACATAAATCAGCCCTTCTTGTTATGTTCGGGAGCAGCCTGTCAAAATTAAATTTGTCAAATCTGTCTGCAGTAACAGAATTATTGTTTTTCAACCTGTCATATAGCTCAATGTCAGGTCTAAAGCAAGACTATTTTCCTGTCTTTCCCTGTGATTTCACCTTTGCTTCATGTCAGCCAGCTCTCTTGGACAGGCGACGTGTGACTTTTGCCAAATCTGACCAGCAACAGAACCTGTGTACTGTTTATACAATCTTCCCACCATTTTCCTACTTGAAAACACAGGACGGTGCCCTGGCTGTTTGTGGAATCTTCCTTTCCCACAGGTCCAGAGATGGGAAAACCCGTCCCTTGCCCTCATTTATTTTAACTCACCATCGTTTCTCTCATGTCCCTTTGGTTCAAGTTTCCTCATCACTTTCTGTTATTTTACTCATCGCAGTTCTTTCCCACATTGCTCTTCCCCTAAGTCATTTTCTGGATAATCGTCCTTTCTCTCCTCTGCCTGCCTCCATCGCAATAAACCCTCACTCTTCTTCTCCCTCTTCCACCCTTTTCTCCATCTCTCTCTCCCCTTCTTACTCTGTTATTCATCCCCCATGTCCCTCATTCCCCCACAGTAACAGGATTGCTGGTTGTGACACAGCCCGTGTGCCAGCAGCGTGAATGAAGCTCAGCTGATTCCCATGGGGCTCTGAAAAGGGCTGAGTGACATACACTCACACACACAAAGCTCTTTCACTATATGATACTGTTATAGAAAGTCACGTGCAGACAGGCACCCAAGCTGTATAATTACACACACACACACACACACACACACACACACACACACACACACACATACATACTTCCACATTCAGATGGCTGTGGCTCCTCCTAGTCGTTCCTACATCCACCCTGGGCCGATATCCAGAGTCGGGGCCCGGCTCAGCCAAGGCCACCCCACCGGATCTGTGCCCAGGACACTGGACTCACATCGCGAACACACAGAGGCGCCATTATTCTCACAACGTGACTGAAGATGTGCGAGATGACTGCATTTAGTGACGTGCAGTGTGTGGTGCTGTGTGTCCAGCTTTTGAAAAAGGGATTTTAGAAGCTGACTGTGCAAAGCTGAGGATGTTTGGTGCTTGTGAGCCTGCATATTTATCATAGGTGTCATTTACTCTGGGGATGCTGGAGACATGTCTCCAACATTTTTTGTAATGGACAGTTTTGTCCCTGTCACTTTTTAAAAGCATAATATGGAAAAAAATCTGAACAATAGCTTATACCAAAAAATGTTTATTAATGAGAACACTTGGGAAAGGTTTATATATTTGCGCAATAAAAAAACATAAAATGCAATATAAAAAAAAAAAACTAAAAAAAGTTAAAAGAAAAAAAAATCCCCCTAGTCTACTGCTTATAAAGTGACAGTAAAACATGCCCCTTTCTCTTTCTCCTTTCTCTCTCTCTCTCTTCAAACATGACATCACATATGATATACTTAAGTCCAGGAATTTATAAATGATACGAATTAATGTGTATTTGAAGTGAGTAGGTGTCACATGAAGATTTTAAGAGGTTACTTCTCCAAACAAAAGTGTAAATCATGCCTGCATGTGTGCTGACTCAGCAGAAGTAACATTCAATGAGAAAGGTTGACCTACTGGAGAATAGATATTTGAAAGTAACACAGAATGCCTGAGAGCCTTAATGCTATATATTTTATTCTGTTTTTATATTTATTTTTTATTGATTTTATTTTTAAAGAAAGGAAAAAGGCAACATCTGATAACTCAAACCACCACTGGTTGTGGGCAGCTTCATGATCACGAAATATACACTGAAATTAACCTTTCAATCTGGAATTGCGTGCAAATCCAACAGGCAAAAGGCAGGAGACGCGGGTGTAAAGATCATGCAGCTTAATCATATCTAGTAACCAATCTTGATGTTCACCCCTCCATAAAAAGCCTTTATTCATATGCTGGAAAACACATGGCAAGACTGAGCAGGCTGTGAAAACACTGAGCAGTACACACTGATTTTCTCTGTTTCTGTTTTTTTCTATGCTCCTTGGAGGCAAATGCACTGAGCAGAGACCTGATTTGGGGTAATACACAATACTCAGTGAAGTAAAACCTTAAGTCATATTTTAAATGAAGCTAATGCTGCACACAGGTCTCACTGTGACTCAAGAGAAAGAGAGATAGTTCACAGCTGTGGTACCCACCTGACACTCTTACTGTGCAAATGAGGGCTTTAATGGGAGCTGAAACAAACCTAAAAATAACCAGATTCTGTCTCTTGTCTGTGCGTCTGTCTGTCCAGATGGCCGGCCTGCAGGTGGGCAGGAAGATCTACACCATCAACGAGGACCTGCTGTTCCTCAGGCCCTTCTCCGAGGTGGAAACCATGATCAGCCAGGCCTTCTGCATACGACGCTCCCTGCGGCTGCTGGTTGCCACCAAGGCCAAGGAGTAAGGAAACACACTAAAAACACTCAGAAACAAACATATACACACATAAGGTTGACTGGTCTGACTGGTCTTTTCTCATCAAGAATTGTGAAGATCCCTGACAACCCAGACAGCCTCTCCTTCAGACTCTGCGGCTCTGCCCCTCCTCATGTCCACGCTGTCAGAAAAGGTGAGTGACTGCACCCTGAATACACTTTTACCCTTTTTCCACTTACATGGGCTGACTGGGCTTGATTTGGTCTGGTTTGGCACATCAGCCTAGCGTAGCAGGGATCTCAGTTACACCAGGTTTGAAGGTGTGTCTTTAACCCTTTAAAACCTGGGAAGAAGAAGGGAAAAGTTAGGGTTAGGGTTAACAAAAAACAAAAAAGAGAAATAACCAGAAAAAAATGCTTACAAATTATACTTATTCTGTAAAAAAATTTCATGTATAATTATGATAATTAGAAATAGAGTTTTCTGGAAATTATCATTTTCAAATTATACTAATTTCTTGCAATTTGCAGGACATTTCTTGCCAAGTTGCTCATTGGTTTTTGTGAGAGAAATTAAACCAGTTTGCTCTTGATTCAAAGGTTTTAATACTTTTGAAAGGTGCGTGAATGTAGCACAAAAAAGTGATGTTGATCCAGATTTCAAAGGGTTAACTAACAACAGCTTGTCCTGAATGCTGACATTTAAAAGCAGGCAGGCTGATCCGTGGCTAAAGGTCCCTCATTATTTGCTACAAGTGTGTTTTTCTCTTATCACACAGCACGGCAGGTAAAAGAAGTTTACGTGTTGTTGAGATTTGATGTTTGCTGAGGGTGCAGTTTAAGTCTTTTATCTGCAGCTCTTCATCTAACTGAGACTGTTTCTGTACCGTCTCTTCCTCCCTGCAGCAACAGTAATCTTTTTTCGTTGAAGAATTTAGTGATCAACACATTTCATTTTCTTTCCATTCCACTGTTATTTTGTCATGTAAAACTTTTTATGGTGAAGCAGCAAAATAAGGAAATGTTGGGTTTTCAATTTAACAATTTTTTTTGTCAATTTAACAGACTCCCATATGGCAAAAAGCAAACATGAAACATTGAAATAAAGCAGATGTCTAAAGTAAAAACATGACAACGTAGAGAAACTAAACTCCAGACCACTGGGATTCAGTTTGAA
This sequence comes from Plectropomus leopardus, assembly GCF_026936395.1. Taxonomy (NCBI): domain Eukaryota; kingdom Metazoa; phylum Chordata; class Actinopteri; order Perciformes; family Serranidae; genus Plectropomus; species Plectropomus leopardus. The sequence continues at coordinate 32,128,745 of NC_142184.1, read as the reverse complement.
GCTACAAAAGAACTGAGAGCTGAACACACGGAGACTTTAAAAAACACCGTTCTCTCTGGTGTCTTGCATAAACAGAAGTCAGTGGAGTCTTGCAACACACACGCTTGTTTCAGGGAGGTAAGGGGTTGGCTGGTGTTGGCTGGAGTCTGCGTCAGTAAGACGTCATTGCTACCTGCTCAAAAGCGGCCAGGCATGCTTTTGGCTCTACTCCAAAGACGGTCTATCTCAGGCGTGGTTCGTCATTTCCATTAATGGAAATACAAATAGGCGTGGCATGGTTTGACACAGCACACCAAAAGTGCGAATGAAAAAAGGTAATTGACCACCAAAGATGTGACTTTTTCAGAGAAAACTAATACAATTCAACATTAAAACTACTGTTTGTAACAGAGATACACCCTGACATGTAGAAGATGACATACAAAAATCCTGTCCTTTCAAAGCACTGTTGCATTACTTTTGTATGTCATCTTCTACATGCCATTTTCAGGGAGAGTCTTAGCTGATGTTTTAATTGTCTTGTTTTGTTCATTTTTTTGTTTTATTCATAGAGCATATTAACTTCCTTTTTAGTCCTTCCATGTGGTAACTTTATTTTGTGTTCTTATATTTTATTTTGTTGTTTGGAGTTGTACATTTTGATTTTGAACTTTTGTTCCACGTTGTTTGTAACTTTTGATGCTGCCTGTCTTGGCTAGGATACTCTTGAAAAAGAGGTTTTTAGTCACAAGAGGCTTTTATGGTTAAAGGTTAAATAAAATAAATAGAAAATACTATATTGAGAATAACAAACAGGATAAGGATGTACCACTTAACCTTTCATAATAATAAAGATACAAATTAGAAGGTTGTGGTCCTCGTTTACCAAGATCACATAGTAAGAGAAGCAAAAAAATGAAGAAGAATTTAACATTAGAAGTGATCAGTCACATATAACAACACAGTATACACCATAGTCTTTAAAGGTAAAAAGATCAGCACCAGTTTCTACTTTATGTGTAATGGAAAATAATCTGTTGATGGGTTTAAGAGGTCACAGCTCTCTGGGGGATGTAATCCAATTAATATTTTCTTAAATTCAGTTACAAGAGAGATATATTTTGGTTAAGACCCCGATACTGGAGATAGGCGGACAGATTTATAGAAGTTTGACCGTGTTACTGCAGGATTTGTGCCAGTAAATGCTTTGAAGGTGTTTACAGTGTCAGAAAGACAAATAATTCGGGGTGAATTTGAGGGAAAGATGAGGTAACTCTAGCCTCCAACCACCTGTTACTTTCTGCTTTTAGTGAGCCTCTATTAGGTTTTTATGGCCACCTGTCAGCCAGACAGCCTGCTGACAGGGTGCACGCCCCTAATAGACTTTACTCTACTTTTAAAACACACGTACACACACACACACACACACACACACACACACACACACACACACACACACACACACATACACATGCACTTTGCTCAGAGCTAAAAGTGCAAAAGATAACTGAAAAGTACCCCCAAACTTTCAATCCTTCTCATTCGCCTTCCTCTTCCCTTACTGCCTCCTAACCAGATGTTTGTATCACCTAGACTGACTCCAAATAGAGGCATGAGTGATTTATGAGAGGTGAAGTGAGGGATGAATCCAAATGTGTAAACCAGACAGGAGTGAGAGAGGACAAAAACAGCAAGAAGAGGAGCCGCTGCTCGGTGCAACCAAGGAATGTGATCTTGTGGTTTTATTTTATTATGACAGGGGGACTTCTCCGCTTTCTCTCCCTCTCCCCATTTGTCTCCTTCCCTCTCCCTCCCCTCACTCCCTCTCCTTTTCTCTCTTTTCTAGTGTCTTGTATCCCTTCTGGTGTCTGAGCTGCTCTATGAGGAGCAGTTTTTTTCCGGCTGATATTCAACAGCCTCCAGCTGTTTTTTTTCTCTGTTCCTAAATCAGTCCCCCTGTGTGATATCCATGCATGGGTCAAGTAGCCCCGGAGTTAGGTAATTGCTGGCACCTTGGGTGGAAGTGATGCCAGCGCTGGTATTTTTAGGTCTGAGAGGAAGATGATGGAGGTGTTGATTGGACTTCCAGGCTGCAAAGCCATTAGTAGCTTGGGACAGCATGTTACGGCATTGAACCGAATAATTTTCTTTTTTCCTCCAGGAACAAAGGGGCGAGGTTATGTACACATGTGGGAATTGCGTCCAAAACAAGATTCCATAGAAATTATAGTCATGTACTTTAATTTTAGGAGGAGGGTTTTTTTGCCTAGATATGGGAAACACTTTTAAAGCTACAGTTGGTAACTTTTAAAAAAAATAATGTTTTTCATATTTCCTGAAACACACATTCTATCCTCACAGAGAGAGATAGTTAATGGGAGAAAAAGATCAAGTTCCTCCTCCTCTTAGTGTTTCTATTGGCATTTGCTAGAATCCACCGTGGCTAAGGAAAAAATAACCAATCAGGGCCAAGGAGTCTTTGATGCAGCCGTCAATCTGTAGTCAAACTGTCAAGCAAGCAGCTCCGATCAAACATAAATCAAGATTCTCTTATTGCATTGCCTCTTTCTCAACTCAGATGTTTTCAGAAACATATTTTAGTATACTGTTTAGCTGTAAAATGAGAAAGGTTGCTCTGGCCATACACAGCGCTTGGTTTTGGCTCACAGTACACTACAATCTAAACAAAATCCAATAAAACATAATAATAAAAAAAACATAATAATAAAAAAGTAAACGGCAATTAAAAGAAAAAAGCATATACATAATAATGATGGTAATGTTAAAAATCACACATGTTGTGCTGCCTCTTTTGATTGTTATCTCAACAATTACTAACAATTATTAAGTATGCACATTTTTAGTCTCCCACTTGGACCACCATTTTCTGGATAATACCCCCTTTCCCCTTATATTATATGTCAATTGTTCCATTTTTTTTAACTTGTTCTACATTAACTTGTTAATGCAATAAGAGAATATTTATTCATATTTAATCAGCGCAGCCTAGTTTGACAGTTTGACCACAGTTCACAAGTCTTTGACATGATAGACACTCCTCAGCTCTGATTGGTTGTTTTCCTTCAGCCATAGTGAATTCTTTTAAACGCCATTAGAAACACCAAGAGGAGGAGGATCATAATTTCTTTTCACAGACTATCTTTCTCATATACCACTGTGTGGATGTAGCAACCGTTAAAGCAAAAGTAAATTTTGTAAAAGTCACCAACCACAGCTTTAATGCCTTCTTTTTTCTGACTTAGATGCCATGTTTACAAAATGTCCCCATGTGTTGTTTACAGTTCCACATTACCTATACCACTTTGTGACCTTTGACCTCTAGTGCTGTTTTGACACACTGCAGGCTGGGAGGCAGCGGGGGCGGGTCTTCAGCCTGGCCAGGTCATTCTGAAGGTCAACGGCAACAACGTCAACCACAGCGACTACCAGGAGGTCCTGGAGCACTTCACCGCGCAGCACACACACCAGGAGCCTCCCCAAGCGGTGAGGGGACACATGACAACAAACACAAGCACACACTGTCTTTTTTTTTTACTGTTTGTTTTGTTGTTTGTTTTTTTAATCAGAGCAGGTTTTGTAGTGCAAGTGGGACATTTATTTAGAGGATTTGAAAAGAATTTGTGACGGAGTCCAGTGAGTTTTTTGTTTTTTTTTATAATACCTAAGTAATGCCACAAGGTAGCATGATGACTATCAGTTTTAGGTTTATAGGTGACTTTATCAGGTCATTCAACAATGTGGGACAGCTCACTCAATTCACATTTGAGGGGCTAACAGAGTAGAGAACCCCTGTGGCCCAGACATTCCTGCTCCGAGACGGTATATATATATAAAACAAAATTAGCATTAGTTAGAGCTACAATTACAAACAGCAACTTAGTCTTTGAGAAGAAAAACATGTATTAAAAACTTCAAGGATTTTACTGACTTTGTAACACACTTTATCTATTAAATCTTAATCTCTGCATGATACCAAAGTGGTGTCACGCGACATGTTTCTTCCTTTCTTCTGCGTTCCTGTCTCCAACAGTGGGTGGCCTTGTGAGCTCGGACATAAATTACTGGCTGACACTTTGTCACTGCAGGCCACTTGTAGCGAGGGTTGAACATTTTTCAGGTCCAGATACAATCCTGCCTGGAGAGAAGAGGTTGCCAAAGCTACAAATAAACATCCTCTTTCCACTGAATTTTCATCCACTCCCATTGCAAAAGTTCTGTTTTAAAACTTTGAAACCTGGCAAACTGGCATGATTTATTTCAAAAACATGTGAAGACAGCAATGAATAACTAAAGATATGACCCAGAAATTAGCAAGAAATTAATAAAAAGTACAAGAAAAAAGGCAAAAAAAACAAGGAAACGACCTGGGAAAAAATGCAATTATTCATTTGCTCTGCTATGCTGTGTTTTTTATAATATTTAAAAACAGTTCTCTGGACATTTTACCCTAGCTGTTTTTAAAAAGTAATTTTCTATATGTACTAATTTCTTGCAATTTCTGGGACCTCTTGCCAGGTTGCTCATTGCCTTTTTCCCTCGTGTTTTTGCCAGAAATTGCACCAGTTTGCTCAGGGTTCAAAGATTTAAAACACATCTGAATGCAGTGCAAGAAAAGTAAAGATGATCTAGGTTTCATAGAGTTAAAGTAACAATAGCAGATTTTTATTTCTGGATGCTAGTATTTACATTCCATACTACACAGCTAACTTTCAAAACCCTTGTAAAAAGCCAAGTCTGGTTGCAACAGCAGTATTTCACATGGCTGCAGTCAGAGAAGGACGTCCTCCTTTCTCTATAAAGCACATTGTTTTGTTTTGTTTTAGTTTTATTTAGCTTGGCCTACTCCTCTGGCAAATCCTCTTGAACAGGCTCAGCTGAGCAGCCTTATTTTGGACTTCTTCCAGTAAATGTTTGCTGGTTCGTTTAACAGCAGGATAAATTACAAGGATGTTGCTGATGTGGTTGACTGCACTGCTGAGTTTGGGCGGTGCAGTCAGCCCTGATTACCTTGTCAGGTGAAGTGTCCACAGGCAGTATAGAAATACTGCAGAACCTTTTCTTCAAATTCAGTTCATAAAGTGCACCCACATCCACAGCCTTTTATTAAAAAAAAACACACTTGTCACACTCTCTACTTATCTCACCTATACCTCACATCCTCCTCCTACACTCACTTCCTCATTTTAATTCCAGTGATGATTTATTGCACCTCATTGTAATAATTCTGTTTCCCCCAGTGTCAGTGGGTGTATCGAGCATTCGAGGATGTGGAAGAGCTCCAACGAAAGAGAGGCGCAGGTGAGAAGGAGGAGAGTCCTTTCAGTCCGTGTCCAGTGGAGAATGGCTCTGAGCACGAGGAGGAGAACGGCACCAACGGAACAGGTAAAACACAACGCTGCGTCCTCTGAAATGAGTTCTTTCATTTGTGCTTGAATTTAAAAACAAAAAAAGAAACTCCCTCACACTGTCCTGTTTACTGCTGATTTATCTATTGAATGAAAAAAACATGTCCGTCCAGCAGACCTTCATCGGGTATGGTGGCAGCATCAGAACTTTTATACAAACACAAAGACTGCCTTTATTGTTTTTAATCATCCAGTCAGAGGACTGCTGAGACTGATGATCACTTAAAACTGCTTTGCATCATCAGCCAGACAATAGAGTTAAAAAACAACTCAATAAATCACAATAAACATTAAATATAGCTACATGTAACCTTACATACCCCGCAATTCAAAACATAATAAGTATCATTATAAACATCATCCTGCAATAAATGCCTGAAAGTTCCTCAAATAGTCACAAGACATAAGTATGTGAATAAATGGAGCAAATAGAATAAATACCAAATACATCAGTCAGCATCCATGCTGTCAAAACAACAACAAAAAGTAGTTAAACTCCTCCAGGCTAGAGACAAACTACAATAAAGTGAAAGAAATGTATGTTAAACAACTCTTGGAAAAAAATGTTTAGATTTTTTTTTTAAGTTTTTGTAAAACTACTCTTAGAACATTTTTAAAAATCCAAGTGGAAACTCTTTTTTTCAGAAGCTCTGCAGAAAAGGAAAGATTAATGTTTGACATTCAGCAATTGCCCACTTCACAATGCACCAACTGTTGAACAGTTGATAAGCCATAATTCGAGCTTTCCATATAACCAGCCTCTTTTGAAAAAATATATATACACATTTAACAATAATTTATAACACTGCATTAAGTAGTAGCTCATCATTCAGCCCTTTTGGAGGGTCAGAAAGGTGAATATCCAGTACGCCTCCCTTCTTTTTAACAGCAGATCATGATCTCCACCACTTTCTCTCTTTGTTAATAAACTGCACCCTCCTCTGATGCACCTGTCATACATTCAGGTGTGCAGAGATTCTCTTCAGTGCTAAGCAGGTTTAGAGAGTCAATACTGAATCATTTTCTATTAAATTTCTATTAATTTTATGGTTTTTTTTTTACTTATATCAGATGTAATGCAGACAAATATGAGCAGCCAGTTGAAGCAGGATTAGTGTAACTTGGGAGTGTTTTAATATAAACTGTAGCTGTTTTGTGTGTCGGTGTGGATCGATTGCAGACGGGATGTTTAAAAAAAATGTCCCTGCCAAGAACATTACATCAGAACATTATGTTCCACCTAAATTGCTATTTTCAGATGACCTCTGAATTCAGTCATAGTCACTGTGTCAGTAGAAAGTGGCTCTAGCAGTGGGTAACTTTGCCCTATATGTGGAAAATCCTCACTTAATTACACGTGCTACACACAGGCAGTAGTTACAGTTATAGGACGTCATCTAGTAACACTGTGTCAGCGTATGTATAATTAGTGACCAATTTTTCTTACAGTGCTGGCAAGTTAAGTACACTTGACACATGTGCAGTACACTGTGTACTTTTACATGTGTCATTACTCAATGGATTTATTATTTTATTTGTCTCTCCAAAGCTTGGGAGTTATGTTACACAAGCATCTTTTTTTGGCATCTGAGATTTTCCATAAATATTTTAAGCCTCGACCTTTTTCTTTTTCCCTGGAATCACAAACTTTGGGCTTTTTTTTTGGCCCTATATCAAATATACTCCTCATTTTGTTTATACGTAAATGCTTAACTTAAATAGATAGAATCACTTCTGCATGCAAAGTTTATATACTGACAAGTGACGATCGTGCTCCACAGACCATCGGCTTGGCAGACTTTCCCTCTCCAATGAGCTGCCTCTGGTCAGCATGACGGTAGATAACGTCCATCTGGAGCACGGCGTCGTCTATGAATATGTCAGCACTGCAGGCATCAAGAGCCACGTCCTGGAGAAGATGGTGGAGCCCAAAGGCTGCTTCAGTCTCACCGCTAAGGTAGTTATGGGAGATTGAGGGTGAAAATCTAAGAGGGGAAACGTAGCCACAGCGTTAAAAATCATATTTTGATTCAGTTGTAGCTACGTGTGTCATGTATCAGAAGATCCTAACTTGGCAGTTCACCAGTCTGTGGGTCATTGATATTTGTTCAACTTGTACTATTATGACAGGCTCTGAAAGCAACAAAAGAGTTTTTTGGCCTCACTGGTGTTTGCGGTTGTTAGTATTGGAAGGCTGAATGTTTAATTAGAGAAAAAAAACACCCTTCCTGCTGCTGCTGCTGCTGCTGTTGCTGCAAGTTTCTCAACTTTTATTGTAGGAGTGATCAGTTCTTACCAATGTTTCTTGTCTCTACAGATCCTGGAGGCATTTTCAGGTGATGACAGCCTCTTTGTTCGTAACTGCAGCCAGCTCATCTCCCAGAGTGACCGGGTCGTTACCATGCCTCAGTACGAGTTCAGACAAATCTGTGACACAAAGCTGGAGAGCATCCGGCGGCGTATCAGCAGCTATCAGCAGGTAATACTCGCTTTACACTCTCTTGAACACACAATGTCAGACAATCAGATACAATTGTTACACACAGAAACGTCACCTACTCATTCGTATTAAAGCTGGGGGAGGCTGAAATCTGGAAAAACAAACAAACACAAAAAAACAACAGCAGAATTTGAAAATGCACCCTCCTTCTGCAGCTCTCTCCTCTCTGTCCTAAGCTTTACTTATTCATATTTCTTTGTAGACTTGCATGCAGCACATTGACTCAGCCCCTCTTTGCTCCCCTCTCTCTGTTTATCAGACCATAAATGAGACAAGAATTAGCTAGTTTGCCACGCCACGATCTCTCCGTCTCGCTCTCTGACACTGTAAACAGCTTCCTCGGGGGAGAGCGGGCAGCAGCTCCGGGGTCTTTTTGGGTCCTGGTCCTTTTGTGTGTGGCTGTAGCAGCTTGAATAAGGCCAGTGCAAACCCCTACAGTGCTGGGTGTTACAGCACTCTGGTGTCCAGTGGTACACCAGCGGTAGCACCCAGTGCTACTGCTGGTTTCCAGGGGCTGGGGCTGGGGTTTGCACTGGCTTGATTTAGGTTGCTGCAGCCCCTGATTAGGGATCAGTCTCTGGAGTTGCTGTTTGCTCTCTTTCTGGCAAGGTGGTCCGTGGTGAACGACACATTGTGACTTGAGGCTCTAGCTAACATTAGCTACATAAACATGAACTTATTGCTGCAGCTGTGAGCCCTTGGCTTCAGTCAGTAGAAGGCTAAACTATTAGCAGTGTTTTATCTCCATTACAGAAACTCTTCGCTGATATTGATGTGTCTTCCTTTTTGAGGTTGCTTTGTAGTGTAGGCAGTTGATAGCAATGCTGGAATAGCAACTTTCCTTGCAAGATTCTCCATCATTGAATCAGACTGACACAGAAGGATTTGCACGGGCATTTGCATTTGTAGAACAGCCAATAGGAACACCCTCTTTCTGAAATGACCCATGATTGACCAGAATCTCTCATCAGAGGCTAGATTTTCTTTAGCCTGAAAACAGAACCAAGACGAGGTGCACAAGTCAGTTTTCTTTCTGACTCCTGGAATTGCAATATGCTCAAAGTTTATTATAGGATTTTTGCACAATGAAACTTAAATAAATCTGCTTACCCCAGCTTTACTTGAAAACACAAACAATCTTTATTCATGTATCATTGAAAAACAGTTCATTGCAGTTTTAGTGCGGGAGCTTAAAATCATCGTGCATCAGGTTTCTATGCAAAAAAGAGCTCTTCTTTTCAATATATATCTAACTGGATCTTATTTTACAGATACATAAATCTACTTACAGCCATGCTTTTTAATGCTTTTATAGGCTTCAGTGGGGCCTTTGTTTTGTTATTGTGCATCTATTAGCTGCACTCACAGATGCAATCAAATATAACACCTCATGGTGATAGTATAGATACAAGCTCATAATATTTTTTTCCATTACTCAAGACAGCAAGTACTCTTCAACTAATGGGAAGTCTGTAATAAACTTGAAGAATATTACAGTAATTAGTCATCGTTGTTTCTGCCATTATGTCTTCATGTTTTATTTTCTGCTACAGTGACCATGTTTTGCCTCAGTGGTGAAAATGAAAATCAGCTTATTAAAAACACACACTGCAAATATTAGAGCTGTCAGTCATACAGCTTGGTTTTTTTTTCACCCAGTTTGCCCTGGAGCTGAGGAACAAGGCATGGCCCTCCTTCAGGCAGGCCGGTGTTCGCCCTCACCCGTTGGGCTGTATGGACTTTGTCCCTACCAACTGCCACATCAACTTCATGCAGGTGTCTTACCCCAAGAGCACCACCTCTGCTGGGAGGACTTTCAGTATCCGCTTCGGGCGCAAGAACTCCCTGTTTGGCCTGGATCCTGACCAAGGTAAGGGGTACACACATACACACACACACACCTCTATCCAATAAGATTAGTAGATTCTCCATCACATATCCGCTGCTTAAACTAAGCTTCTCTGAGATTCATCCAGTCACGATAACACAGCTTAACCCACTTAACATCAGCTCAGTGATCATTTTGACTAATTACCCTGTGTGACCATTTAAATCCCGCAGCACAGAGAAGGGAATGTGAACCCCAGCCTCCCACAGTAGCCATAAGGTCTCGGCAAGGATTCCCATAGTAAATTAGATGAGTGGTTTGCCATTAGGACTCCATTAGCTCCAGGCCATACTCATGTTATTGACATGAGATGTGAATGAATGATGTCAGCACAGGCGGTGCCTCGAGGCAGCGTAGGGATGTGTGCCATTCACTGGATGCTGCTGCTGAGGTCAAAGGGGAGAGAAAGAGAGTGAGAAATTTGATTGGAAATGGAATGTAATGTCGCAAAAGAATAATTTTAAGACGAGGGCGAAACATTAAGAAGTCCTTCATTCACAGATACAGAAAAAAGTATCATGTGATCCGTGTGTATGGTTCAACTGCATCCCAACACAGTTTGATATTAATTACGAGTAATTAAGGCTTGGCTGCTGAACTGAACTCTCGGTAAAGATAAAACTGCAGTATGGTTAGCATTGCTGTCACTGTTCCAGGAAGTTTCATCTTTCCTTCAACCCTTACAAACCCGTGCAAAATTAGCTTGATTTTCTTTTCCTTTTTCAAAAACATGGGAGGATGACAAGCATCTTAACGTGAAATGGCCCAAAATGGCTAATTTTCAGATCATTTCCGTGTCACCTATTACAGATTTTTTGCAGTTTGTGTGACATTTCTTGTCAAGTTGATCATTGTGTTTTTCCCGTGTTTTTGAAAGAAATCAAGCCAATTTTCTCAGGATTCAGAGGTTTAAATGTTATGGAAAGGCGTCTTATTCAGCACAAGAAAAGTAATATTAATCCAGGTTTTAAAGGGTTAACCGCCAGCTGCAAGTCAGACATCTGCCTAGCAGTCGCACTGATGCGATGGTCCACTCTGGTGCTTTTTTAGTCTGTGTTCTGCCGGCTCAGCCAGCAAACAGCAATGGAGACAAAGTTGTCTTGAGTGTTGCAATCAGAAATGGATTGAATTTATAAGTGATAAAAATGTCCTTTTCCAGCACCATATTCTTGATTATTTTTAAGGAATGTCCAGAATCTACATAAAATGTATAAGAGCTTCTCTATTTAATCGCAGTGTTCACTGCATACTTATAGCGCACACCCTGGGTTCACTGCAAGAACTTGATCTGTCTGCAGTTTTGGGATGTCTCAGGTTATTACAGCTTAGTTTGGCATTCAACCCGTGTAAACAGTTTTGCATCCTGCTCTCGCTGTGCATATCAGTTGCATAAGTGCCCTTTAAGAAGTTGTTTTTCATCAAGTCTAAATGAAGAACAGACAAGAGTGTTACTTCACGGGGTTTTCAACATCTGGGATAGATAACATTGTCAGAGTGTGAAGTCTGTTTCAGTCTCTGACATGTTGTTAATTCTCTCCTGTCTGTGTCATCCTGTCCCGTAGCACAACTAAACCCCATGTCCCACACGCTGCACTGTGTGACCAGCATGGGAGCTCCCTCTTGGAACTGCTCTGGCCTGGAAGGGGACGAGGTGGACGGCAGCGGGGACGTGAGCGTGGATGGAGGCGAGGGGTTGAATGACAGTTGGCGGAGTTGCCATGGGGAAGGCGGGTTAAGCTTCCTGCTCAAACAGGAAGACACAGAGACCCAGGACGCCTACATTCACTTATACAGTCGGCTGGACGTCGCTGTGAGGGAGATGAAGCAGTATGTCGCTCAGATAGATGTGTAAGTATTATAGTTCATATATACACTGTGAAATCTGACAAGTTTGTCTTACTGAAATTAATCTTGGAAATAATTTGCTTTAAAAAAGTAAAATAAGTATAACTATTAATATTGATTTTTGTTTACTTAATATTTACCTGTTATGTTTGCTTGAAGTTTAGCAGTATTTACGTAATTTCTGGGAAGTTGTTGCAACTTACAAGTGACAATTGAATGCCAAAAAAGTGACAAAAAAGAATGCTAAAGTTAGTTTACTCAAAATTGATTAAATATAACTACATTTTAAGTAAACTTAACAGTTAGATATAAAGTAAAGATAAATTAAGATTAATAGTTATATATTGTCAAGGTAATCAGTTTTCTAGACTTTTTAAAAGGAAAATCAACTTGTTGATTTTTTTGATGTATTTTGAATAATTTGTTCCTCACTTTAATAGAAATGTCTTCCACCTTTGAGTGGCATTTCTTTGTTACCACTTCATATAAATCTTTTATTTCTACTGCCATGAAAAGTGGTATCTAACAAATAAAAGGAAAACTGTTAGCTCACATCCATTCAGAAAATATTTTCATCTCAGACAGTGGCTGCTATTATCAGATATTGGCATTGCACTGGTGTTTATATGTGAGTAGACTATTTTTGTAGTCTTCACAGTGACATTTTGTGATGTCTTCATAAAAAGCTAGTAGCTGTTATCCCCCCCGTGAGCCTCCTGAGGCTGTTCGTCAGCCTCTCTTTGTCCATCTGCCCTTTGCCTTGTTTAAAGCTGAGGATTTACAAAAGGAACATTCTTCAGGCCCAAAATATTTATGGGCCGGGCCCAGAACAGGAACAGGGAGTGAGGCCAGGATAACATCAAGAGAAAGAGACACATATTGTGTGTCTGTGCTGAGGAAGGGGTGTGACAGTGAGTCTGAATAGATGTTTGATTGTGAAGGCATCTGTGCAGAGTCTATTATAATATAAATAGAAGCAAACAGTGTCTTGACATTATTGGAAGGACTGAATTCCAATATACTTTTTATTTCTATAGTGACTGAAAATATTTACAAACGCTAAAAATATACCACAAAATATACTGTACTATGTGCAAAAAATGTATTGTAAGTAACACTGAATAAGACAGATTTTGTTAAATGTGTTAAATTTGGGAATAACGCCCTTTTTTTCCTTTCCTTTAGCCTCTTGTCATCTATTACCGAGCCCACACAGCTCCAAGGCGAGAGTGGGGAGCCTCCGGTTTATGAGCCAAGTCAGCCACCTTCTCTGGCCCCCTGTGAGGACGGCTGCGACCAGGACAAAGTGGAGCAAGGCGGCATTAAAAGGGTCTGCTTCAAGGTGAACGAGGAGGACCAGGAGGACTCGGGTCATGACACAATGAGCTACAGGGACTCCTACAGGTAAAGGTTTAAAGAAAGGGGGAAGACGATGACAGCAAACTTCTTTTTTTAAATTTGTTTGCATGTGTGTCCCTTTGTATCTTTCTGTGTGACCTCTCTAAATTCAGGTGAACACAGCGCAGGCAGAGCCCTTCATTAGTTGTTTTTTCCTCAACATCAGTTTGTAATTTGTGTGGTGGAAAATTGATCAGTTGATCCATTCAGAGCTGATCAGATTAGATTGATGGATGAGAGGAGCAGCTGCTACAAGTGAACTTTTAGACCCAGCAGAATGAAGTTGAGTTTTGCTTTCAATACAGCTGACACTCTGTGCTCCACGAGTGTGATGTAATGAATAACTAAACACTATATATCTTTCAGTGCTCCTAATGAACGTTCCAGCTCCAACAATATAAATTCTATTTGAAATGTTTGAGAAACCCTGCTAGCCAATCAGAGTGAGAGTAGCACAAGTCATGCCTTCATGAAAAACGCAATTTCCTCCCATTCAAAAAGAATTCCAGCTGCCCTCAGACGGGTTGGGCCAATCACAACCATTTATCTAATATATGGAATGTTTCAGGCAATGACTGACAACTTTAGTTTTCAGCAAATAAGTGAGTACATCATTTTTGGCTCTAGCACCCTCGGGCTGGAGACACTACTGGGAGCATAAATCTAGCTTATGAAAGAAGGGTGTCGTTAAGGCAAAAAAAAAGACAATGTGGCTGCATCTGATTTGCATCTCTGTGTTGAAGTACTATTTTCAAATTCTAATTTCAAAAATGGCAACACTTGCTCAGACATATTAATGATACACCATCACAGCTTATCTCAGCACGCTGTAGTCTGTTCACATTTGTTCGCTGCTCATCACTATGTCATGTTTCTTTGCTCTGATTGGTCGTAGCTCCATCCAATTGTGTCCAGAGGCATTTTGGCCCACGGCCATTGATACACCCCTTTGAAATCGAAAATGAACTGGGAGGTTTCAGACTAACACAGACGATTGTCAAAAATGATTCAAACAGACTTTGTGAAGTTGATACTAGATACTAATTTAACCTGGTTATGAGTTCTCAGGCTAACAAACTACATTTTTTATCTGAGACCAAAGGGCCTTAATATCAATTATTATTCACTTTTGCCAATAAGCTGCCTTTTATAAAGTGCCATTAATTGTTTGTTATATTACACAAAAAAAGGAGACATGGGAACTCCTTGTGTCTCTTCTGGATTTCTCACTATGGACAACATTCAAACTCCCTCTTTACAAACCCATAATGCTTATTTCCCCCCTTTGGAGGCTAAAACTGGTTCCAGATGTTGGCATTTTAACTGAGATCGAGGGCTAAAAATGACTTCAAAATGTTTTGGTCAGATCTGGTTATGTCATTTACTTGTTGTGAGTTCATTCAGATGTTTCTGTGTGTGTGTGAGAGGGTGTGTGTGCGTGCACGGTTCACTGGGCAGGGCTCCACTGAGCACCACCCTCCACCACCCACTAAGATGTAGTTATTGGTTGTTGGTGCGGTGGGCTGGTGTATAATAGAGCCAAATGTTTGGGGCGCGGCCTCCTCACCCACTCTGTCATTACGGCCCGGCCACGCCATGTGAAACGTGACTACCTCATCGCTATAAAATGTAAAAGGAAATGTACTCACACATACACACACACACACACACACACACACACACACACACACACACACACACATACAGTGAGGTGTTTACTCAGGGTTTTGAAGCTCAGTGGGGATAAAAAAAAAAACTCTGTTCAAGGTAGCAGTATAAGGCTGCACAGTGAATGTGGATGAATCATCCCACTTGGATGTGATGAAAAATGCTACTGTGTTTCAGGAGTGGGTGTTTTTTATTTTTTAAATCTTGCTGAGAGAATCAGACGTTAAAGCCTGAGGTGCTGACAGTCCACAGAAGAGCTCAACAGTCGGAGGTCACTGGCTGGGTACAGTTTGTGAGGAATATAATGTGAGAGCAGGAACAGAAGAGACACAAAGACAGACACAGGGGGGTCAAAGACAGATAAATACAGACAAGACAAGAGTGAGTTGAGAAATCATTAAGTAGTGTTTGTTCTAAACTCTGGTACACTGTGTCTGTCATAAATCATGGCAATCATTGACACTGTAAGACGTTTCGTCTTGTATTTAGACATGTGTAGAGTGTGTCCAGATCCAGCAGAGACAGATAACAATTTCCTCAAGTGACAACCTGCGATTGATCTTCCTTTCGTCACTTAATATTTCGAATGGTGGAGTTCATCTCCTCTGGCGCCCTAAGGCAAACCACATTGCTCATATTACATTTTCTGACAGTATACTTGTAATAACCGTAAATGAGACTTACAGCCATTTGCAAATTTTTTATTAGTCAATTTTTATTCGTATGGTCTAAGACAGTCCAAAAATATTAATAAACCCGAATGACTCTCTCCCCAAATCCAAAGCCAGAGTGCTAAAACTCAATTTTTTGATGCAATAGGGTATAAAGTCTGGAGCTGCTCCAGAGACAAGGAATTGGGAAAGATGTATATGACATTAAGGGGCCGCTTACAAGATAACGGTGCTTGCATGAAATGTTACACTTTTGCCGCAGTTTTGCTGCCTTTCGTTTACATGGCAGCTTTTTGGGGGCTCGAAAATGCAAACTTTTAAAAAACAGGTTCCAAATGTAACTTTTTGAAAACGCCACCCTTTCTGTCGCCATGTGAATCTTCAGTGCACAGATCCTGTGCCTCTGTCACGGCAGGTACCTCGAGCGTGCTCGCCGTGTTCTTCTATGGTGTGTCATTATATAATGACACCACCAACTATTGGCCTGGCGTGCATATTACAGTGTTTTTGGTTGTTTTTGCAGATCCGTGAACATGAGGATTGTTCTCACAGTGTTATCATATCAACACCGATACTTTAAAAATGCAAAGGAAAGACTTCTGTTCCTAGTAGGGCCTTTGGGGGACACTTGGGGGAATGATCTGAGTATATGTGTTCATTTTCTGTTTCACAAGTGAGAACAGTACAATAAAATTAAGCTAATTTGGGACAGACTTCATATTTTATTTTACATTTTTTTTATATTTTATCACTAGTTTGAGACTCACACCTCTGGTGGTGTTCTCTAATTTCTAGACATAATGGACTGTTCCAGCTTAAACACACTATGCAAGTCAAATTCGTTCCAATCCTTTGATATTTGTATATTTGCGTTGTCCAGGATGTCCCGAAGCTGTCGCACCAACATCCAAATTTCTTTTACCATTGAAGCTTACCATAGCTAAGTAGCTCCCCAGATTTTACTCTGCAATGCATTGTGGGCCAGTCTTTCCATTAACACCACAGTGTAGCAGGTTTCCTTAGTTTATGTTATTTTTTGCAATGTGAGTGCTACATATAGACCATATGCAAATGATACATGGCGACAATTTAAGGAACGACCTCAGAGGAGGGCGCTGATGAGTTTTCAATAGGATCCAAATGTGTTAATGAGTGCACTTTTGTGGGGGGGGGTAGGTTTAAGCCAGATCTGCTACTACGAGCAGGATAATTGTCACAGTGGTGCTCACACTTTTGGCAGAAGGTATGTGGCTAAATTTAGAAATCACCTTGTGTGTGTGAGAGACAGAGAGTGTGTATGTCTCTTAATTCAGGTGGAAAACACAACAACCCATGCAGAAGAAACACACAGCCAGGAGAGGAATAATACAGAACACATAAGGAGAGAGGACATTGTGTGTATATTGGGCAACAAATAAAAAGAAAAGCGATGGGAGGCCTGAAGTTTGATTAGGTAAAGTGGCTGGAGGGAAGAAGTACAAAGACCAAAACTTGGATTTACTAGTGCACACATACACACACACACACACACACACACATATTATGAGTGTATGAGTAAACACAGTGTGTTTTTATGAGTGTGTGTGGTTGGATGGTTTTATTAACTTTCTCCCCATAATTGCAGCAGCTCTGAGGTACCCAATCTCCCCCCTGCCACCACAAATACACACATTAGGGACCACAGAACACCCGGCAGGTGATATTCTCCCCCTACTCTTCCACATCGTCATCCAGCCAAGCGGGGTAAAGGCAAAGGAAGACAAAGCCGGTGTTGTCGTTTTGTAGTGGCTCGCGGGCCATTTGTCACAGTAATTCAGCCTGTGAATCATTCAGTGCTCCTGTGAGGGGATCGTGAGCATGCTCACTTGAAGCAGCGTATAATTTGAGGCACATAAATCTTCCACATGCTCCCCGTAATCATGTTGAATCACGTATGACTATAAATACCAGACTGTTATTTCACAAAACTGTTTGAAGCCGATTGAAGTTCTCTGCAATCACACCAGTTTGAAGCATGAATCATTAATGTTTAGAAATGTATGTGTGTAAATAGGTGAGCTCTGTTTCAGTGTTTCAGTCTATTGTACATATTTGTCATCAGTCAAATGTTCGGGACTCTAATACGGTTTACAGAACGCCTCTCTGTGTAAACCAGTGGCGGTCGTTAGTGTGAGAAACGCTTAATTACCCTTGGTCTCACATACTGTAAATCAGAAAAGGCATTTACAATCAGAAGGATTATTTGGCAGCTTAATTACAAGTCGCAGCTTTTCCAAATCCTCTCTGTGGTTTAAGAACGGAATGAGCCCTTTGCTTTATTACGCACTTTAACTCCGTGTGTGCTTGTGCTTATTACAGTGAATGCAACAGCAACAGAGATTCAGTCCTGTCCTACACCAGCGTGCGAAGCAACAGCTCCTACCTGGGGAGCGATGAGATGGGATCAGGTAAAGGAAAGAAAGGAAATGTAGCTTTTCTGTCCATCTGTAAATGCATAATGTACATTTGTATATTTTCATCCAAAAGAGCTCTAGCTAGAATATCTGACAGAAAAAAAAACTGTCACTTTTCAAACAGACAACGCCGAAAACTGACTTCAACATAAACAACACGAGGCAGTGCGAAGCAAACACACGCTTCCTGAACGTCAAACAAAGACACGAAATTGCGGATATTTGTATTAGAATTGATCATTTGGTTGCCAACTTTTGATTCCTCTTGACTTTGTGATAATGTTGATCATATGTCATGCTCGCAGAACGCCAAAACAGAGAGCAGATATTTCTTGGCGGTGGCTGTGGTCAGATATTTCAGACACAACATTTCATAACCCCAAAGCCTCACTTTTGTTGTGCGAGCCAAGTATGTGTCCACTGCTGTTTATCATGTTGTTTTTACCAGCATTAAGTCTTAGATAGTCCACAATGAGGCGCTCTGTGGAGATGATTTATCAGCCTTCATCCTCTTTAATCATAATTTACATTAAAACAGATGCATAGAAGCGTATTTAATAAGTGCAGATGGTCAAATAAAAATGAACCATGGCAACCAAATGTGTTATTTCTCCTCAACTTTTGTTTGGTGTTTTTTGGCTGCTAGGGGACGAGCTGCCGTGTGACATGAGGATTCCCTCGGACAAACAGGACAAGCTGCACGGCTGCCTCGAGCACCTTTTCAACCAGGTTAGTTCTGGGATTCAGTTCAGAAGTAAATTATTCATTTATTTTGGGAAGTATTGTGTTGCAGAATTGCAGAGCACCCTGACCTCTGTCTTTATCTGCCTTAATCTTAATCTTTATTCCCAAAAGCTGCACCTCGGAAGAAGTGGGGACTAACTGAGATTACCTAACATTAAACTCAGTCAAAAAAATTTAAAACAGAAATATAGTGAAACACACACACACACACACACACACACACACACACACACACACGTGTGAGCGTTATACCCCTCACCACCACCACCACCACCGGCAAACCATTCGGAACAGATGATTGTGATAGTAATCAGTCCACATCTGGGCCGAGTTACCTAGAGGAGCTCTTTGTCCTCTGGTCAGGATCCTGGTTTTCTCTCTCATCTTTCACTTGACCTCCTTTCTTTCTCTCCCTTACTTCTTTCTCCTCACACACACACACACACACAGACACAGACACACAGACACACACTGATGCGTTAAGGACATCCATCCATCTTTCCATCTCCTCTTACCAGCATCTGATGTCTTCTGACTGCCCCGTGGTGGTGCTTTCACTGCTACACGTCTTTCCACATGTAAACAGCAGCTCAGGGGGCCTGCAAACACCAGCCTTGTTGTTGTTAATGCTGAGAGACCCTTGCCAGAAGCTGTCGCAGAGCTGTGTTTATGTGTGTGAGCATGACTCAGAAAGAAAGGAGGTAGCTGGGAGGAGAAAGGAAGAAAGAT
Source organism: Plectropomus leopardus (assembly GCF_026936395.1). Lineage (NCBI taxonomy): Eukaryota > Metazoa > Chordata > Actinopteri > Perciformes > Serranidae > Plectropomus > Plectropomus leopardus. The sequence continues at coordinate 32,109,444 of NC_142184.1, read as the reverse complement.
ATGTAACATATAAGGGATTGAGATTACCTGACACTTTTTTGTATGTCTTTGTGTGTATTTATGTTTCTGCACACAGGTTGACTCCATAAACAGCCTACTCAAAGGAGCCGTCATGACCAAGGCCTGTGAGGAGACCAAGCACTTTTATTCTGACCACAGCCAGCCAGGTATGTATTTCTTTTTGTGTGGGCATGTGTTTGTGTGTAACTGCTAGAGAAGTAAGAGGGACTATAACCATCTCTATTTCTTTTTCTCATTTTCACCTTTAATTTATACTTATGTCTGTTTGTTTTTGTTTTTTTTTTATTGACATATTTTCTTGTTTATTTTAATTTGTATTGTTGGACTATTTTTATTTTATTTTATCTTTATTTATTTTTAATTGCTATTGATATAGTAATATTGTGGTAAAAATCTTAAATAATACAGTCTTAATAATAATAAAATATAGTAGAAATAATAATAATAATTAATTTAATTATTTGAATACTTAATTAATAAGTCATTTTACTTCATTTTCTGTATCAATATTATTACTGTCTCTTGGTGTTAATATATGTATTTATCTTTATGTTTTTTCTTGTCTGAAAATTGGCATTGAAACTTAGACACTGAACTACTGATTCATGTTTTGCCCTGAATAACAATAAACAAAACTGTGAAGAAAACAAATGAAAGGTAAGATGGTGTGTCGTCACGGTACTGTCAATTCAGCTGTTACACAACAGACACACTCACACATTCCTGCATTTTTTGTGAACAGAGTTCCGTCAAACAGAAGACTGGACGGTTCGTTGCCGTTACATCATCCACAAGAACATCCAGGAGGACCCTTGGAACCTGCCCAGCTCTATCAAAACCCTGGTGGAGAGCCTGCAGAGATTTGTGGATGGTTAGTGGGACACACATACATGCACACACGTACATGTGATCATATCCAGTTACAATCAGTCATTCCATCTTGTTTTCCTTCTGCCTCCACAGATGGAAAGAACCAGCTTCTCCTCGCTCTGCTGAAGTGCACAGGTAGAATAACATCTCTAAGTAAAATAGAAAGCCACTCATATTAGGAGCAAGGCGCCGCCAATAGTCAAACTAGACAAAACTCACTTCTAATTTTACAAAAAATTAACCAGCTGCATTGTGAAGACAGGCTGTGATATCACTCAGCAGGATTCAGTCTCAAGCAGCAGGAAACATCTAATGTCTGGAGTATTTTAAAATGATTCCAACATTTTTGAGCTCTCTGCAAATGAGATCATCCATCATATTAAAATACAGCCAGTTCTACATCTGCAGGTCTTTAAAACATCTTAAAAGGTTATGAGATTATAGCAAAAAAATATTTTAAATAGCAAGAACACAGTTTTTATGGAATTGTTTTAAACATTCAATAGTTTATTTTCTTTGTTTCTTTCAGTTTGTCGCATCAACTTCAAAGCTAAGCATGTCCACTTTTGAATTAATTATGGACAGCCTAATATAATAGCCCTATACTTGTGTTTTAATTTCATCACATCTGCTTTATCACAAAGGACAAAGCAGATGTTTAGATTTGTTTAATTTCCAGAATAATTAAAAACGTTCTTCTAAGTATAAGTTTTCAGCATTGGTTTTATTTTCTACATCAGGCACAGATCCAGGCTGAGGCCAGTCGCTCTGTGTGTATTTACAGAGATGAGGACTGGTGTCAGAGCACATGATGCTCTAGTCACTTTGAACTGTACACAGCAGCATATGGTGCTAGTTAATGGGAGACATCCACTCAGGGGATCCAGGCTAATGGAATAAAGTATATGTATTGGAGCAACTCCAGCACACGTGTAATGAGGAAGGTTGCAGTGGGAGGTCAGGATGTCTCACCCTCTTCTGCCCACTGACCTTTACTCATAATCTCCCCCTTTGTACCCCTTGAAATCCCTCCATCCATCTAGACACGTCTCTGCAGCTGCGACGGGATGTGATCTTCTGCCAGGCGGCGACGGGGGCCTTGTGCACGCTGGCAGAGCAGCTGTTGGCTGCGCTGCGATCACGATTCAATAACGCCGGCGAGTACCAGGAAGACGGCAAGGAGACCAGCCGCAAGTGGCTGGAGCAAATATCTGTCATTGGGGTCCTGCTGCATTTCCAGTCCACACTAGCACCACACCTGGTGAGGATTCACCCTGATGTTTTTTTTTTAGCCCCACTTTGTGTTTTTTAGGGATACAAAAAAATATTGTAATTTTACAAGAAAAAAGTTGTTTTCTTGAGAGAAAGGGGATATTATATTGCGGAAATAAACATATTGCATGCAAACTATAAAATAGGTAAGAGCACAGGCAGCCTCCTTGGCAACCACTGTCCCCAGAGTTGTGCCTGTGCCACATACAGTCAACAGGTAAACTGTTGACCTGTCCTGTTTCCTGTGTTATACTTTGCTGGCAATATGTTTTTTCCATAAAATAATGTCCCCCTTCTCGTAAAAATACAACTTTATTCTCGTTAAATTACAACTTTATTCTCGTAATATTGCGTCTTTTTTCTTGTAAAACTATGACTTCATTCTTGAAATCTAACTTTTTTTTCTTTAACATGGCCCTAATCCTCTGTTATAGTGATTTACCTTTTTTAAATAAAAGTCTTACCTGATGCAGTTTTAAATAAACATCAAAATGTAGTATCTGTCCTCTTGTATCCACTATTGTGTCCTTGGTGCAGCTGTCCTCTACTGCATGCCTTCTAACCATCAAAACTGTCTTCCTCGACTGAGCTTTCTTTTTCTCCTCCTGCAGAAAGAGGAGCGGACCATGCTGGAGGACACCAAGGCCGCCCTGTTGGACTTGGACAAAGTCACTGTGTTCTTCAGGCAACTGGAGGATGAGTGTCTAGTCGCAAGTAAGAGACTCTATCAACAAAGACTGACTCGGCCCATTCAAACCACCACTGCTGTTAATGAGCAGCTGTATGGTTTGACCAACTCTGAATAAAGTTCCATTATGTGGATGTATGGGAGCCATTGAGGGTGAAATTGCCATTTTGTCATTGCAGATTTAATTTTCTTTTCAGTTGAGAGTGACTGAATAGGGAGCTAAAACAACATTATAATGGCTCCATAAATCATCTTAAACAAAGGCAGAGCATGCAGTCTCTTAAAGTCCTAGTTTTCCTTGCACTGCAGATGATATGGTCCCTTCAAGCAAATTGGCTTGCTTTCTTTCCAAAAAATGGGAAGAGGGTGATAGGCAACTTAACAAAAAAATGGCCCAAAAATTAGCAAGAAATTTAAAATTCAAAAGTTAAAAGAAAATTACCTGAAATAAGTTAAAAAGGGAAAAAAGAGAAATAAATGAAAAACAAGAATTAAGATAATTAAAAATATTTTCTGGACATTTTTTCCTAATTTCTTTCACCATATCTAATAATCCCCTTGGCTAATTTTCAGATCATTTCCTTGTCACCTTCACTATTTTTTTTTGGGGGGGGGGGGTTGACGGGAGGTTTTTTGCCAAATTTTCTCTCTAGATTTTTTTTCTCTCGAAGTTCTAAGGGGTTAATTGCTAGTAAAAGTCATCTGAATGCGGCATAAGAAAACTGATGTTGATCCAGGTGTTAAAGGGTTAAATTTACATGCTTCTCTCAGACACATGAAATACTAGCACATATGTATATCTATAGGTTAAAGGAACCTATAGATATACAAAAACAGTAACTCATATGTAACATTCTTGCAGGAGATGCAGTATGTGCTGTAGTCGAAAGATACTCATTTGGAGCATGAAAGCGGCAAATTCATTTTGTGGTTTGCATTTCTCCTGTTCTGCCAAACCACTCAAGGTCGGAACATTTATTTCGGAGTAAGCATTCGAGTACAATAGCAGTAGATTGACTGAGGATGCACCCAGGTTGTTCACATTGTGAGCATCTTAACACGACTGTGTATATTAAGTTTAAGACCTGGGTGTATTATGCCTGTAATAACCTTGGTGTGTGTATTATTCACTGAAGGTGCTCCTGGCCGCCAGGAGCCTTAAAGCCGGCAGATACAAAGAACGACTGCATACTGAACCAGTTCTCTTTTCAACAGCCTCAATATGGCCAGCAGAGATTGCCGCTCAAAGGAAAAGCAAAACATGCACTTCTCATTTTAGCAGAGAAAGCGATAGATGAAACAGGGATTTGCTGCTTTAGGTTCACACTCAGCAGCAGAAAGTATTTAGTGAGCACGTGTATACATTTTGCACAAACATGCAAACCAATGCATGTAGATGATGACTTCATACTCTACTTATATTCATTACATACGACAGGCAGAGATATGTGCTGTGTTCAGACCCAGGCTCCTACAATTTGATGTAAAAATTTTAACCAAACTGCTTTGCTGAAGTTGCATTTTATATGCAGACTGCTGTAGTGCAGGGAGATGGTTTGTGGCGGCAGCATCCATCGGACAGTATTGATTTGCTAATGGAATCTACAGCAAGCTGGGAGCTGTTGGTAGAATCGTGTAAGCACCACAGAGTCTGAGACCCCTGAGTTCAGCCTGAGGCATCACAGCCAATTCTACAGGATTATGGCTTGATGGGTTCTCCAGGAAAGAGTGCTGACCCCAGAGGTCGCTCAGTAAAGGTCATCTCTTCCATTCTCTGACAACTGCTCCTATACCTTATAAGTTATTGCTAGTCATGTATTGTTTGCAGACTTAAAGGTTACTGCTCTGATTATAAGTGGTAGAGTAATTTGTTCAATTTACAATTAAGATATTTAAACGTTTTACCATTTGAGACCTGGATCACTTTTCCTGTGCTGCATTTAGACACCTTTAATCAATATTTAAACCTTTGAGCCTTTAGCAAATTGGTGCAATTTCTTTTAAAAAAATGCAATTAGCAACTTGTCAAGAAATGTATCACAAATTGCAAGAAAGTTATGAAAAATAAGCTGGGGAAAAATATCCAGGAAACTTTATTTATATTTATCATAATTAAATAATGAAAAGTATGTTGTGTAAGTGTTACAAATTTCAAAGCATTTACTTATTTATTTTTAGGGATTTTTACTTTCTTTTTTATTTTCTCTTTTGTGCTACTTTTTAGGTAATTCTCTTGTACTTTTTACTAATTTCTTGGTTATTTTGGGTTTATTTCTTCTCAAGTTGCTCATTGCCTTTTTCACATTTTTTGTTTTTTAAATAAATCGAGCCAGTTTGCATAGGTTTTAAAGGGTTAAAACATGCGCTATATAAATGTCTGCATGATGGGGATCCACCTCTATTCATTCGTTCTACACGTTAATATGAACACCAACAATCAGATTTGACCAAACTATAAAGATTTCTCCTATGTTGCTTTTAAAAAACCCTCTCCTCCAGTGTATTTTCCAGCCGCTGCTACATTCAAAACAGCGCACAGACATAACAGTATGTGTCCTTCCCAATGTGACTAGCACACAGGTAATTACTGCTGTTATATTTAAATGGACCTTTGTCATTTTTTCCGTTACTGTGCGCTCTGTAGCAGTGTCAAAGCAGAACTGAGGCCATGCTGGAGACAAAGTGCATTTTCCACATTCAGTTCTGGCAGGACGGAGATCCTGATATGACTGCAGTGATTGTGGTTTTATGAAATCCCTTTTTGGTAAAAATACAAAGGATTTGAAATAACTGTTGTTGCTCACTAATGCAGCAGTATGTCTGTGATGTTTCACTGGCACCGGGGAACCTGAACTTCTAACTGAGGCAAATACAGACATTAAAAGGACGGTTTAGATCTTTTGAAGTGGGGTTGTATGAGGTACTTATCTATAGTCAGTGTAGTCCTCGAGTCTGACACGAATGCTAAACAATGTACAGCTGTGGAGTGGTCGACAACAAAACACACATTTTTCAGCCATCTAAAAAAGCCCCACCTAAAATAAAGCCAATATCGGTTTAAGTGTTCACTATTTTAAGAATATTTTCACCGCTTTACCTTGCTGGAGACAGCCATTTTCAAAGGGGAACTGAAGCTGTTCTATTGCTCTCTTTAAAGCGAGCCTCTGTTGAGAGTAATTTAACACAGGAGCTGCTGGTTGACCACTGCTGGCTCAATCATGTAGTTTGTTTGTGTTATTTTGTGAGTTAACATTTAAAGGGATAGATTGGATTAATCAAAGTCACATAATAATAGAAACTAACTAACTGATCGAAGCAGTGGCATGCCATCAGCTCCCATGTTCAGCAAACTTAAATGACTGTTTTTCTCAGTGGAGTCTGGTGGTTTTGATTTGACAAATGTAAGGAACTGCTGTCGTTAATGGCTTCCCCTCCAAACGGTCTGTCTGACAGCAAGGTAAAGCAATGAAAATACTCTTGATTTGTGCACACTTAATCTATTATTGACTTTTTTAGGTGGCTAAAATATGTTTTGCTGCTGACCCCTGTCTATGTAAATACTTCTGCCGAAACTGGGGGCATGACTACAGACATCTACTGTATGTAATTCACTGACTTTGAATAAGATTGTCAGACAACCCCACTTTAAAAAAATATGATCTATTCCTTCAATCCACATCAATAGTGACAGAGTACAACACATGGGTGTCCTTTTTCTGTTCACTCTAAAGTTTCAATGTTACAAACTTTATTATTGATACTGAGTTTTGTTTTTGTCAAATTATGTGTCTTAGTTCACACTTAACTTCACTTAACTTTATAGCCTAAGTTCTAATCATGCAGTTTTGTTGACATTTCTCCTGTCTGTGTGTTACAGACACACCGGTGTGTTACCAGGTTGAGGGCAGCCGACAGGCCCTGAGGGTCACTCTGTACCTGGACAGCTGTCACTTCAGTGAGCTGCCCAGTCGGCTGCAAAACGGAGGCAGCCTCAAGCTCCACACCGTCCTCTTCACCAGAGGTAAGACTGGGCACACTGGGACAGAGGAACTGGAGAAACTGTAAAAACAAACAAAGAAAACCTGGAAGTTCAGTGTATAGTTAATAAGCATAGCATAACTTGACAGTGGCAAGTGGGGGCAAGTGTTGTCCCTTTGAAATACATAGATGAATAGATGTATTTGATAATCAGATAAAACTGCTTCACCTGAAGACAGTTATCACATTTATCTACAACTGTTGAGGATTACATTCCACAATAAAGCCACAGGCTTGTTTCCATTGTGATCCTGCTCTGGCAAGACCGAAAATAATAACATACAAAAATAAAAGACACACAAAAGGACAACATTGTTATTCGTTGTACCAAAGCAATAGTATGATGCAAAGTTTCAGTTTGAGCAAGAACTTTGTTTAAAAAAAATTTGGTTTCAATTATGCATTATCTGATTTTTATAAAACAAAACCAGACTCTGGCCATGTATCCTGTAGCTACTCTCTGTGCTTTACATGTTTTAATACTCACTTAATTCATTCAAATGCTCACCACACCATCAGGGTCAATATGGCCAAATTCAGGGAGGGCTGTATTAACCCTTTGAGACCTAAACAAACTGGCAATGAGCAACTTATGAAGAAATTACACCAAAAATAAAAAGAAATTGTTAGAAAAAAAAGTACAACAAAATTACCCGAAAATTAGCACTGAAAAAAAGAAAAAAACAAAGAATTGGGTGTCATGGTAATCATTGCCAAATTGCTCTGGGTTCAAAGGTTTGAATAATTGTGTAAGGCGTCTGAATGCAGCATAAGGAAAGTCATGTCGATCCAGGTTTCTAAGGCTTGAACACAGACGACATGAAATTGCATCTATACCCTCAAATTAGATTGTATAACTTAAAAACACTCTCAGTGCAATATGCAGCCACTCATATGTGCACATTTCCTAAAAGCTTTCTGTGCTTTTATTAAGTTAGACAGGAGCCTGTTGTTGGCCTTTTAGAACATTTAAAACACTCCACCTTTTGCATTCTCCTCTGCTGCCATGCACCTTGTACTGTAGTTCTCCATCAGTCTCAGCTGGCCTAGCATGAATGGATAGCATTATGCATCATGCCTGTTTGCCAAAAAGCCATTTATTTTCCACAGACAAGTGCCAGTTGGAACAGTAACCCAGTGAGAGAGGTCATATTGTTCTCATGTACTTCAATGAGGAACACAGTGCCGCAACAACAGCTTCAGTGTCGACCTGTGGAGGAACATTGCCACCTACTGGAGAGTAGTATTTAATGCAGGCTGGGTGGAAGTACTGTTATATTGCAGATATCCAAGTTTGTGTGTGTGGCCCATGTCTGTGAGCACTGTGTGTCTTCATATGGATAGAGATATCCTCTGAAGTGAGACTTTGGGCAATCCTCTCTTTTTCAAAATATAATTTTAGAGTGGAGGTTAGGGTTATGTTTGGCTGGTTTGGATGGATCTGGTGTTCAGAGTTAACATTAAAATGATGTTCATGTTAGCGTAGGTTAGTATAATGATGATGTTAAAGAGATGTGTAGGTTAAAGTTTGAGTTCATGAACATATATGATCATATAAAAGTGTGCTCATATATGTGTCGATCTAAATTCCCCGGGCCTGTTTTAATCCAGCACTGGAGCGTCCGGAGGGAGTGTCCCAGCAGGACTACGCAGCCATGGAGGAGTTCCAGCAACGCACCAACGCTGTCTCACTAGAGAAGGTCAAGGCCTACTACCGCAGACTCAGGTACGCTATGCTACACTGCATCACAGCCCTCCAGTGGCGTACTCACTAGCACTCAGGATATCTTTCACCTTAAAGGGAGAGTTCAGCCTGCGGTGTTGCATAAGCAAGCAAAAACTATGCTTTGGCTGCTGTTTTACTTCCACTATTTTCAAGGTCTAGAATTTTTCAAGGTGAGAGCTGTTTCATTTATCTAAAACTGGTGCCATATGGACTAACAGGATGTTTTTGGCTACATGAGTGGCTCATTTAGTAGTGCCAACTTAGACGTGCTGTCTTTTAAACATCAGCATGTGTTGTTTTTACAGTCTGTGTCATATTTGTGCAGCCTACTCGACTGATTTGTGAAACTGTGTTTAGTTTATGTTATTATTTTTATTTTATTTTTTATGAGTGCAGTACAAAAGTACAAAAGGGCAAAAACAATAACAAAAACAGGGTAAACAGGGCAATTTATACATGGGGGTAGATCGAGACAGAAATTTAAACAAAACCGGACGTGTCAGGACAAACAAAGAAACAAAAAACAACAAACATACAAAAAAAATTAGGCACAATGGCATTCTTGCTGTTGTTGAGATGCAAACCGGTTATTTTACTATGAGGTCATCCGTGTATACGTGTTTTGGAGCATGCGTGTCTGCAGCTGAGAAAGAGTAGAGAGAAGATGGACTGAGCAAATAATACTAAGAGAAAAAAATCTATAAATAATGATAAGAGCGATATATATAATATTCCATATACATAAATAGTGAATATAATACAAATACTAAAAAAAAGAGAAAAAATTAAAGAAATTAAGTTAAAAAAAAATATATATATATATATATGTGTGTGTGTGTGTGTGTGTGTGTGTGTGTGTGTATATATATATATATATGTATATGTATATATGTATATGTATATGTATATGTATATGTATGTGTATATATATATATATAATAAATGAATATATTAAAGTAAGTAAATAACAACAGGTACTAAAATGACAGTTAATGTTATTAATTTTTGGTAAATAAAAGATTTTAGATATTTAAAATGCAGGATAAGATGTTTAGAAAAACATAATATTTAAAATTAAACCCCACACCCATCAAAAGAACCAATTTATAAAGTTTAAGTTAAAAAATTTGCATATGAATGTATTTATTTAGATTTTTTCTACATTGTCATTGTTTATTGCCCTGTAACATATTCATGTTTTTAACAGCCTATTAGTACAGCTGTGATTTCTTAGATGTGTTCGTTCAGTCCCTAGAAAAGACTTGTGCAGCATCAATAAATGATGAAATATTTACTTTAGCAGATGCATTTTCTATACAGTGAAGTACCCTCGATGTTAGTAGATGACTCAGCTCTCACACAGTCAGTGAGTCAGTGCAGAAGAGCTGTAGAGTTTTTAAAACTGAAATAGGTATGTTTTTATCCCAACAGGGCTTTCTATTTGGAGAAATCCAATCTCCCCACAGACTCAAACACCACAGCAATGAAGATAGACCAGGTAAATATACACGTACTCTGATCCATTTCTCCTTCAGTGCTTCTGCTGTCTGCATCAGTCTATGTGGTTTTTCTTGTATCATAAGTCCATTTTTTATATAATGTTGTGACTGAATATAAATGCAAGCACAGATACTGGGCCTTGAAGTTAGAGACCTTCAACCAAGCATTGCAAAAGTAAGATGAACTGGTGTCCTGTTCCCTCCTGCTGGAAACCCCCCTCCACTAGATCAGCAAGACTCCCCTATTAACTCCAACTAACATCAACATGTGAATTCAGCGGTGAATAGATTAGAAAGACAATTCTAGTGTCCCAAACTGACTGTAGCTTAACTAAATTATGATGTGATTAAAACTAAATAGAATATAGTTTCAATATTTAGAGCCATATTCTCGGGTTTTCATTGTCTTTCAAAAGAAAGACGACAAGAACTGAACTTCTCTGTGTTGTTTGTGTTGTTTTGAATTACCCCCTGATTTCTGCCGGTGCACCACCTTAACAAGTCAGTTACACTACATAGTCTAGTACTGAATTTTGATATAAATAGTCAGATATATATATTTTTTTTCACAATTTTTATCTCTTCTTTTCTTCTCACTTGTCTTGAGAAACATGCCAAACTGGAAAAAAAGTATAGGAAACAAGTTACTTTTTCTATGCTTTGTTTTTAAAAATACAGATTTAATAGTAGTCTAAGTGACTTGTTTAGATGGCCACTTTTGCCACTCTGTGCTGTAACTTCTTACTAGCAGTCCATTTAATGTCTGACCTTGTCCAACCTTCACTATCTCCTCCTCTTAGCTGCTGCGACCCCTCAACACACTGGACGATCTGTGTCGACTAATGCAGTCCTATGTCAACGTGCGCCCAAGCCCCCAAGGCCACCCGTCAGGTGTCAGCGTGCTGTGTGTGTCCTCTGAGCTGTGTAACCGCCTGGGAGCCTGCCACATCACCATGTGTGGTACAGGCATGCAGAGGTCAGCCTGGCAACACGCCAACATTATTATACTGCTTGTGTTGTACCAGCAGACTGTCAGCAGGAATAAAGGTTAACACAGTATAGAGTGGGTGACATCCACCACTGAACCTTAGTGTTTGGAATACATTTCTGCTTTGAGGTGTCCAGCAGGTGGACTCATGTACGATCCAGTCAGTGTGTTTGTGACAGAGGACCACACAGGGCTGACCCCTCACCTTTTTCTTTGCAGATGTACCTTAAATGTGACACTGGAGCAGGCGATGATCTTAGCCAGGAACCACGGCCTCATGCCGCGCTGCATCATGCAGACCATGGATATAATGCGCAAACAGGTAAAAAGCTCAGAGGCAGCTGATCTCAGTGTCCAGTGGAAAGCCCTCAGGGATTTGTATGACCTGCCAACTAAAGTGTGCTTTCTTTGGACTCATATTTTGTTTAGTGGGAATTATTTTTCAGCAACTAGGACTGAACATAATGGTTAAAATCAGTCTTACAATATTAAAGGGATACTTTACTTACTACCTGTAAAATGACCACTTGCTCAATACTCACCCAATATAACCTTAAATTTGTGAAGAAAACTATTTTTCTTGCATGCCCCCACAGTGAACAAAGAATCCCAAAAAAGGGGCATTCATCATGAATTGAAGTCATTAGGGTCCGCATTCAACAACAGCAAAACCTCTTGCAGTATTGCAGCACTTTTGCATAATGTTATAATATAAAAAACTTCCACCCACGAGTAGCGTGCTGTGCGAGTACCTGGGCATGGGCAGTGAGCAGAGTTGGAACACACTCGAGCTAAGGTGCACCACGCAGCTGTGCATGAGTTTGTTGTGAAATGTTTTAGATAGTTATTTTTTTATGAAAATGCATGTATCTGAAAGTACTGAGCATATGACTGGATACATGACACCTGGGATTTACTGCATGAGCTGTGCGAGAGTTTATAAACTGATGTTTTCATATAGTTTTCTTATTGTTAAACGCAATCCCCAATGGCTAACATCCATGAAGAATGTTCAGCTTTTTTGGATTTTTCATTTATTGTGGAATCATGCAAGAAAAGTTTTCTTCAAGGATTTAAGATAACACGCAGTGATTACTTGGTATACAGTGGTAATTTTGGGGCTAAAGTATCCTTTTCATCTGTGCATTTTTCTTTATTACAATATAGAAAATTAGTGCAAAAATCACGTGAAATTTTAAAGCCGAATTCAAATGCATTTACAGTTTGAGTAACTATTGTGACCATACTCTTCACTTCAACTAAAACATCTTAACACATGCATGCCTTTGGCAAAATCATGTTAAATAATAATCTGTGATTTATGTGAAAATACATCCCCTGATTGCATTTCTAGGTATTGTAGTTTTCAAATGCTTAGCCATTCATGGTTATTGAGCTAACTGCCATATGGTCATTGCAAAGCATATAGCATATGTTTTCTCTTTTACCAGGGGGCAAGAGTGGAGCTCTCTGCTAAGAATCTCAAGGTAATGGACCAGATGCCTCCATCATTCCCAAGGTAATGTATAAAACCACTTCCATGCACCTCTTCATGTGTAATCAGTACATAATGCCATTTAGGGTCTTAGACAAGGCCAATTCCCCTAATTTCAAGTCAATTTTTTTTCAACAGGCTCTTCAAGCTGTGTCTGCCACCCTCAGATGGAGAACTCTAAGAAAAGCATCACTTCAGAGAACTCATCAGAGAAGGACTCAAGGTGAAATGGGAAGATTTGTTAAGAGATGACGATATCAAAGGAGCGTCAGCGTTTTCTCTCCAAGAGACACTCCCGATGGAAAGACCCCTGCCCTGCCCACTGTCCCACTTACCCAGGGATCATTCCACCATGGATACCACTAGACTCTTCAGTGCAAAGTACAGGCTAAACAAGACTGTACAGCTGACTAATGACAGTTACCAGGGAGCACCTACAGTGAGACTGATGCAGCCTGAAGCTCAAGACATGTACTGTACTGTTACACTGGGAGGCCACCCAAATACAAGTATTATTGCTTTGGCTAAAGCAGACATGAATGACTTAACAAATGGTGCAAAATATTCATAACATAAGGGAGATGCCAGTTTGAATCCTCAAATAGAAACACATCCACAGTGATTCTGCTCTTTACCGAGCTCTTATTATTAACTGGATTAACCAAACTACCTGTAGCTGACTGTCACCCGAAATGCAGACGTTATCCGCTTTGCCTTGGACTGCAACTGCAAAGAGCTGTCTCTTTGTCTGTTTGGGCTGGTGTTTCCCAGGGCTCAATGTTGGGACCCCAAGTGAAGTAGCGAGTACTGTGGTATTCATGTATGTTGGCTTGCTGAATAGATGTCGAAAGTCATAGAATAGACAGACAGATGGAAGTAGGGATTGAGGGACAGATGAAAAGATAGATGATTGGGGTTGGGGGGGTGCTGCTCTGTCTTCAGCCCTTTGCATGTGGTTACTGTGCAATTACTGTAGGTTTAGTGTGAGTACTGTATTACTGCACTATATGAAGGATAGTTATTTATTGTGTCCGGAAGGAGCATTTTTATCCCTCACTTATACTATATCAGGTATTAAAGAATCTAAAAGCATTCCAGCCTACGTATTGAACAGTATTTAAAGGACCAATGGCATGCCATTTTTTAGAAATAACTGCTTGTGTATTTTATTTATGTGTGTTGATCAGGAAGTGTTACATTGATCATCAGGGAGAGCAATGGGGGGAAGATGAACAGAAGCTAGCTAATCAGAATCAGGACAAAGGAAGCTAACGTAAACCATACAGGCTGCTTGTCAATAAGCAGCTAAGTCAACAGGTTTTTAAATTATTAATATATTAATTCAAATATACTAGCTGAAGGATTGCCTTCTGTAAACTAAGACATTTTTTTTTTTTTTTTTAAATTTGGTTTTTACCATTGTATTTACTGTAGGTATTAAAAGAAGCACAATGATTGGTCCATTCAAGTAGCAGTGTTAGCAAAAGTACTGTAAGCAGTTTGTGGTAAACAAAGGGATCGTTTCAGGATCGAAACACAGTAACATTGTTTTACTGAAAATTTCAATTTCTTGTACATACAAACTGTAACATGTTACAGAAAAAATAATAGGATATGTCTGAGTAATGCTATAAATTAAATTGGATTATTTTTATGCAGATAATATAGTATATAAAACGTTTTGTATTCATGACTGTGCATTTTGCGGAGAAGCCGTTTTTCTCTTCGCTGAGCGTAACCTCACTGACAACTTGTTGTTTTCTGACTGTTAAAAGGTTTGACATGCATTTCATGAATCTGTCTTGACATGCTGCATTCATTAGGCCGATCACTTAGCCCTTTTTATTTATTTAAAAGCAGCCTGGTTCCAAATGAGCATGTTGGAATAATCTAATAGGCATCCCTCTGCACTAGCATGGCCACTGTAAATCTACATCCCTTTGTTGGCATATTAGACTAAACAGATATTTGCATTGTTATCATTTCCCTCATTAAATTTGCTCTATTGTAAAAACTCAAAATGCAGCATTAGTGACCATAATCTGGTTTCTGAGTGTGTTTAAATTAGCAAATGACTGCAGCATGTTGGTGTAACCGGACAAACACACATGTCAATGATTACACATTTATTTACATTATTCTAATGTTTTTTGTATATACTTTATTTGCAATTTTATTTTGCTTGAAAATAACTGTACAAAGGATCTTTGTGGAATCTTTCTAAAATTATCATTGTAAATGCAATCTTAACAAGCCTAGTAAATAAAATGTTCACAGTACGATGATGGTTCTCAGTGAAGCAGCAATGTTGACAACGGTGACCAGACAGAGACACGATGTCCAAGATAAACATGCTAACATATACAGCAAAACAGAAGTGATTTCCTGAGTGTCTGGACTTATTTTTGTTACAATTTATCTTGTTATTGTTCTGCTTTATGATGTGTTGTCAATGTTGCCTTTGATCAGCTGTGTTTTGTCTGTAGTTTCATATGAATGACTTAAAAAGCGAAGATTGTTTTTACGTCTCTTTGGCTGCATACACCACATCAGCAAGCTCTGAGGCCAACTATTGGACCTATGACTGAAATGGTTTCTAATTTTATCCACTTGCTTATTATTTTGTTTTATGTCACATTGCACAAGATCTCTGATCACCTTTTGCTGTCAAACTAACCTGATGTGTGTCATGGGTAAATTGAATTCACTCATACTGTTATATATTATTTGGTCCTTTCTTCCACATCAGTTTGATGCTCATTATTCTGCACTTTTTTGCTTTTCAATGCCCGGCAGAGTGAGGGCTGTCCATTTCTTTGTTTTATGTCTCACTGATGGTGGCATAATATATTTTTTTATATGTCCTGTGCTCAATCAGAGAATGCACAGCTTAAAACACAGTTTGACATAGTTTAAGGTGTCCATTACACTGACAGGAGTAATTTTCCTAATTTGTGTCTTGTTTACATTGCCTTTGGTCCGCTGTTATTTTGTAAATATGAATCAAAAATTCATACATCTCTCTGCTTGCACACAATACATCTGCAAGCTGTGATTAAGTACTACTGTAAGCAAACAATTGGATCTACTACTGAAGTGGTTTCATTTTTCAGTCTTCTTGCTCATACTTTTGCTTTATGTCACATTGCATATGATCTTTGATCACCTATTGTTGTCAAGCTAATCTTATGTGTATCATGGGGGAATTGAATTCACTCATACTGTTATACATTATTTAGTCCTATCTTCCACATCAGTTTAATGCTCATTAATCAACACTGTCTTGCATTTCAACGATTAAGGACTGTGCATTTCTTTGTTTTGTGTCTCACTGATGTTGACAAATCAGATTTTGGCAATGTGTCCTGTACTCAGTCAGAGAATGCACCTTAAAATATGGCTTGGCATCATTTTAGGTGTCCATTACACTGACTGAAGAAAGCCATACATATGAATATTGCATGATCATCTTCTTTGCAGCTTTTCTCTGGAGCTGGTCTTGAGTAGAGAGGTTATCTCAGGATACATTTTTAGATAGACATTTCCCCAAAACACAGTATTGATCTTCTCATAATCAATAACTTGAAATTGTTTTTGCTCCAGCAGGCCAGATGTTAGAGCACTAGAAGATGTTGCATGTTCAGTTTAACTTAGTCATCTCTGAGCCATTATGCAGATAGTCTCTGATTTGCTGATGGCCAACGCGATTAGACAGTGGAGTGAAAATCATGTGCATTTCCCTCCTTGCTGTGTGTGTCAGATGGCCGGAAGGGGCTTAGGTAAAAGCAAACACTGTGCAGTTTCGCACGGTTATTGCAATTGGTTTTTCTAGGGGGGACCGACACAGACTGCATTCACCACCAGCACACACCCGTCACCACCGGTGATGCATCCCCGCGGCAAGGGCACGGACAACTCCTCTGTAGAGTCGTCTCGACTTTAGAATGGGAAAGAAATCTCTCAACGGCGGGGTTTACCCAACTCAAGCCGGAGAGAAGAAGCACAAAGTCGGCTTCGTCGGATTGGACCCGGGGGCTCCTGAATCCAGCAGGGATGGCGCGCTGCTCATTGCGGCTACAGACAGCACCAAGCGGAGCAGCATCCTCTGCAGACCCAGGTCCAGCATCTCCGCCGGGAGACCCAGACAATCGAAGAAAAATGCCAGCCATCGGAAACTACAGAATTTCCTCTATAATGCGCTGGAGAGACCGCGAGGATGGGCGTTCATCTACCACGCTTATGTGTAAGTCATGTCCAACCAAGCATGTTGATTCTGTCATTGTGGCCTTTTTTTACTCTGAAACACACCGCTGTCACTGTGGTAGATTTTTTATTTTTTATTTTTCCGAGGAGCTATAATGGAGTTTTCTAGGCTTTTTTTTGTCTCGTGTTACATTGGTGATCATGTACAGATGGCGCATTAAAGGGTTAATCGTTGTCATGCTGCCAAGCTGCTGTAGCCCGGTTAAAGGAGGGGTATCACTTCACCTGCAGAACTCCTGCTTCAACTCTAAATGTCGCCTTTTGTAACTTAGGTCACATTTAGGCTGACTTTTATCTGTCTATGATGGTTTAGGACATGTCTCAAGTCTTGTGTGTCTCCGACATGTGCTCACATTTGACACACTATTTGTATTCCATTGATCGGAGTTGTCATGTGTTGCGGCAGCAGTGGGTTTCAGCACCGCGGTCTGTGGACAGCTCCGCGCCGCGTCACTACTTTCACTAATTAACGTTGCAGTCTGTGCAGGCAGGGAGGATGCTGGGCACCACAGCTGCTTACAGTCTGTCAGCTTCTTATAGTTAGGACATTTGCGTGTGAGAGGTCTGGGTGGGCTTCAAAACGTAGTCAGATTCCATTAATGCTGTCATGAATAATAAAATTGGTCTCTGACCTCTCAGCATTGAGGCAAGCAGCTGCAAAGAAAGAAAAAAACAAAATCTTTTGAGAAAAGACATTCCTTAATTCCCACACTTTAAAGGGGTACTGCAACAGTTTGAAATGTTGAAAATGTGTTGCCAGCTACAGCCACAGTGCTGAGCACATTTGTAGTAAGCCACCCCCTGCCCCATCTTACATTCTGTATGAAATATATCTTACAAGAATATGTAACTTATTAGAATAATACTCGAGTAAAAGTCTTAAAGTGTCTTATGTTTGCTGTACGTAAGCATCAGAAGTGATTTTAGTAAAGCACAAGTAAATTCTGGTAAAAAGAAAAAAAAAGCAAGCAATCAGAATTTTCAGAACCACCTTTAAAACTGAGCCTTTAATATACTTAAAGGAAAAAAAATGTCTGTTTTTCACAATGTAAAAGATTTAAAAAAACAAATTCCATTTTTTTTCTTCCTACCCACTTCCTCTCTATAATGTAGTAAGTAACTAAAATTGTAGTAGTAGGAATTGTAGTAGAATAAAACAGCAAGTTGCTAGAAAAAACTCAAATAAAGATATAATAAAATGACTCAAGTAAAGTACAATATTAATAAATAACAACAAACAAAAAATTATGATTGGTGCCACTTTGCAAATTGTGTCTTCCTCTGTTTTCTTTTTTCGGTGCTGCTCCCTGCATAGCTTTTGTCTTTTCATTTCTCCAACTGTTGGCTTTAGATCTTTGCTTGTTTTTTTCCTTTATTTTCCATTCTTTTTTAAATGTACGTATCCCTTTAATGCCCTGCTCAACAGTTTAGTAGAGCACATTTTGAGTTACTATATCTAAATGAAATATTGAATTTAACCTGATTGAGCCATCTCTATTTGGTTTAGGTTTATTACGCTTAAAAAAGTCCACTAGGTGTTGCTGTCACTTTAAATAGTCTGCTTTTTCAGTTCACTTCCTACAGGAAGTTAGTAACAAAAAAAACAATTCACTCCAGAGACCAGGGCGCTGTGTGGTGGCATTTTAAAAGGTAGACATTTTTTCGACATGTTATAGTTTCAGATGTGTTACTGAACATCTTAGATTAATGTAAGTTTATACAAAAAATAAAAATGTAATAAGAGTCAATTTTATTTTATCTTTTTTTTGAAACATGCTCTTCCAAACACTTGATTTGGCCTTTTATGGTAAAGGTACTTAAGCTAATGTGAACTGAAATTTCATAACTGAAATTGACTGCCACAAAATTAAAAAACGCTCTATTCATTCATGGTTGTTAAATGATACATGTTAATCCATTATATATTTGGTCACTTATGTTGCTTATTGAAAGATCCACTGCTGGTCAACCATTATTTTTATTTTCTCAGGGTTGATAATGCTCCCATAAAGTTTTTTTCTTTTAATACATGTAGCTTGCAGTAGCTTTGTGCATGCCAGTAAAGTAAAAGATAGTAATTACAGAATGTTAGCCTGCAAATGTCAGCTTTATCCCTCAAATGAAACATGGTTAAACTTTTGTTGGTAGTTTGCCCTCCAGCCATGCCCGAGTCCTTGCGACTCAGTGATACTGCATGCTTGGTAGCAAGGGGTTGAAATTCTACAGCATTAAGGAATTCACTGTGCACAGCATATCAACTCCCCAGAGACGGCTGGCTGCCCAGAAGTAAGCCTGTGCTTTAATGTGAAACCACACACTCACACAGCCTCTGGCTCCTTTTGAAATATTAACTGAATACTATAATAGCTCGCTAAAACTCCTTCTTTACCATTTGTGTTTTGTGTTGTGTTTTGACGAAGAGATAATGTCAGCTTCATGGCTGAATCCAGTGCAGGAAGCAGGGATGGTTTTTGTGGAATAATACAGCATTTGGTGGCAAACACCAAGCAGCCTAGTTAGAACAGGGTCAGCAGCATGCATCCAAAAATCAGAATCCTCTGGAAAGCAAGTTAGTGTACAACTTTAGCCGCGTACAAGGAAATGTGATTGGAGAAAGGGGACAGAGCACATGACCGTGATAAAAGTTCATACTACGCCCTCCATGACTCTGCCTCTGTTCCATTTGACTGCTCTATACATTATTCATAGTCACCACACTTCGTTTAGTCTCCCAACTATTTTTACTGCCAGCCTGCTGATTTATAAAACGATCATGTGCTGACTTCAGTCAGATCTCTCCTCTCCTTCTTCTTTCTTCTATTCATCGCTGCTCCAAAAGACAGCGTTTGGCAAACAAAATGACGCCACTGCCTTGAGCTGACAAAATGTGCTCGCGCTCAGACAACAGCTATGTCTTTTTGACAGGTGAAATGTTAGGCGGGCGTTTTGTTCCTCCGTCTCGTTTGTAATGCATGTTTGAATCATCAATATGTGGAACATGAGTGCCTATACCCAGAGTGCTCTCTGTCTCGCTGCCTCTCTCTTTCTCCCTCTATCCATCCAGCTGTCTGACACTAAGGCCACTCTTTACCCTGTGTTCTGTGCCTGGTCAAACATCAGTTAAATGGGAGGGAGGGAGGATATTCCTGTGGATCTAAATCTTGTAAAAAGTAGCAAGCTTTTGCTGAGTTTGGACCTTTCCTGTTCTTATATGTGAAAGGAAAAAACTAAGTATAGTATTAGTTCAGGCAGGCCACGGTGTCAAGCTCAGCTCACGTCACACTTACATCAGCTGATCTCAAGCAGCCCAATCAACTGATGGATACGCTGATTGATGGAAGGGAGTCAGCTGAGAGCCTTGCTCCTTCTGCCTTTGACTTTATACATAGGTACAAGGAAGGGCGTAGAGCTGTACTCTCTCTGTCTTAAGCCTGGGCCACACTGAACACGTGAGCAGCACTTAACAGCAACTTTGCCTAACTTCTGCAGCTTGCATGCTTGTGGTGTTCACGCTGGCAGAGTTGTTGATGCGGCGCTGCGCTAATCTGTTAAAAAGGGCGCCAAAATAAAAAACACCAGGTTCTGCGATGTACACCTGCTGCTCACGCTAGCAGTGTGGCCAGGGCTTTCGGCTTTCCACGTAGGCATGAGGAAGGGCAGGGATGTCTGAGAACAGAGCCATACTGCCAAATATCATACTGCAAATGGAAGTAAAGTTGTTGTTTTTTGTGTGTGTGTTTTTTTTTTTTTTTTTTACTAAAGTGGTCTTGACTGAATTGTCAAATACCTTTTTCAGCCAAGGCTTCTTCCTGTTGCCAGAACAGTTGCAGTGTGTTCTTTGTTCACACAAATTCTGTAAGGAGGAACAATTTGACAGTTTGCAAAGAAAAAAAAAGATTTCAATTTGGCAGGCTCTTGTCTCTAGATACAGCTCGGAATCCTTTACGGATCTATCCAAACCCCGGCACATTCCTGCACTGATTCAGAGATCAGTGCTCTGATATGGTCACTGATTCCAGCCTCATTACTGTGTGTCCTCTCGCAGGAAGCACCAGCTGTGTGAGAACAGTGAAAGGTCCCTACAGCTGTAACATGACAAAAAGTGTCAGTTCTGCACCAAAGTGGAACAAAGAGGAACGACTACAGGACAAGACGGCAAAGAAAGGGAGGGGGAAATGAAAATTGATTCAGAGAGAGATCGATCAATGAAAACAAAATAAATGTTCGGCTAAACTTTCTCAAAGTGATTTAGGGAGACAGATTGAGGACATGTTCCAGATCTTTATTATTCTGCTGAGCTGGCCAGCTGAAGACAAACTGGGGAAGAAATAAGGCGAGGACAGTAGTAGACAGATGGTGGCTGCCAAACCGCTGAGATGTGATGGAGTGGTCCGCTTTAGGGGGAGAGGTGTCTGATGGGAGGTGGATGCTGAGTCCTGTAGTTGGGCTATGGCGAGAAATTGATTGTGTGCAGGCGCGTAGCGGATGCGGGGTACGTGTGGGAGAGGTCCCCTGCATTAAAAAAAATATATAAAAATGTACCACGCACTTTTACCAAGCTTTTTTTTAATTTCTAACATGTGTTACCTGGTTTTTCCGAGCGGTCTAAAAACGCACCATGCCTGTCTTGTTGTGAGTACATGACGCAGTTAGCACGTGCGCTAGCAGCACTCCTCTGAAACGTGGGTTTTAACAAAAATACCACAAATAATGTACAGCAGCAAACCAACCAGCAAGAGGCCAAAACCCCTGCACTCAACAAACCGTGTAAGTTGAGTAATGCTGTTGCCTGTTGATAATGTTAGTTAAATGATGTCAAATTAATTAAATACCAATATAGCTCCATGCTAACGTTATTGTTACCTATGGCTGGCTAGCTAGCTTCATGCTAGGAATAGACCCACAGAGGCTTCACAGGTGAGGAGAGATTATAATTAGCTGAGAAAACATATCTATAGCATTAAAGTGACTTTGATATTTATTTGTACAGCTATTGCACAACTACTATTCTCAGTTCTATTTAACATTTTTGCTTTGCAGTTTGCATGTATTTTTTGTATCTGTATTTTTGCAATAGATAGAGCAGGGAGAAGGCAGAGACCAGGCTGCAGCGCTGGCACTCAGGGAGAGGCTCCATAAGTGAGTAGAGATAATAACTAATGGCTATAGGAAAATATGTTTATAGAATAAGAACGACTTTGGGATTAGTGGTTATATAATTTTGAAAGTTTTAAAGAACTTGAGGGATCCCCAGGTGCCATACTTTGGCTGTTTGTGGTTATTTGTTTTTTTAGCTGCTAAGGAGAGGCACAATTGGATGTGAGAGGATGATAAATCACTCTATAAAAGTTGGCTTATTCCTGATCAGTCTGTCCCCCTCACTTCTGAAATGATGGCTTCGCCCCTGATTGTGTCCCCACTGTTTTTGTTTTAATTGATAAGCCCCAGAAAGCTGGTAGGATATTTGAATATCAAATAATGTTGTCCCTCGTGATGTTGACATGAAAATGCACTTTAAAACTTGAGTTTAATGTTGCTGTGAAACTCACATTACTGAATCACTTTGCTGACTCGCCTATCCTTGTGCCGCTAGTACACTATGTTTTAGCATTTATCATCATCGTGTTGATGTCAGTCGAGCTGCTCAGCAGAAGTTACTTGCTTGAAATGTATTTGTCACGATATTATGAATTCACGGATTCAATAAAACTGGTTTCTTAGAAAGACATTGACAATGGGATGATCAGCACAAACTGTTTTTTTCTAAACAAAATAGGTCTTAAAAACAACAATATGCAACTTTTTTTTTAACTCATGAAACCTACATCACTTTTGTGCTGCTCTCAGGTGTCTTTCATCAGCATTAACCCTTTGAAAACTGAGCAAATTGGTTCAAATTCTTTCAAAAACATGATAAAAAACAAGAACAATGCGCCACTTGGTAAGATATGTTCCACCAATTGCAAGAAATTAGTAGATTTAGAAAAGATGTTTTGAAAAAAAACCAAAAATGTCTAGGGTAAAAAAAGAGGGAATTGTTACATCGATGACGGTGTTTATAATTACGATCATTACAAAATTTTTAAGCACCATTTGTACCTTTTCTTTTCTTCAGTAATATTTGTTGTTAATTTTTGGGTAATTTCTTAAGTTGCCTTCATGTGTCTTTAAAAGAAATTAAGCCAGTTTGCTCAGGTTTCAAAGGGTTAACCTTAAACAACAGCTTCAACATCACCGTTATGGTACACTGCCTTGTTATAGGAAGAATGGTGCCTGTGTTATTCCCACTTCACGCCCTGAACGCCACCTGTTCCTGCACTGTGTAACTTTGGTGAGCAGGTCGGATCACCAAAGCGTAACGCTTCACAGCACGAGCCTGCTCAGCTGTTTTCTTTTCTTTCTTTTGATGTTTTGTATGTTGACAGTTTGAAATAAGGATTTTTTAAAAAGAAGCTCACTCATATTCTCAACATGGACACCATGGTAGAAAAGAGACAGAAGAGGAAGTTGATGAAAAAAGCCAATAAGACAAAAAGAGAGTGACAAGCAAAAGGCCAGCCAAGAGTAAACTAACAAACTAGTTCACAGGCGCAAACTGTTTGTAACATTACTCTTCTGTCATATGCTGTGGTGATCTGTCTCATGGCTAACGGGAGAACGACAATCCCACAGCAGATCGTTGTACGTCCTTGCTAGGCTGTAATCTTGTAGTTTTTTCGGATACATAAAGTAGGGCAGCTGTGGCTCAGGAGGTAGAGTGGCTCATTCACTAATTGGAAGATCGGCAGTTAGATCCCCGACTCCTGCAGTCCACATGTCAAAATATCCTTGGGCGAGATACTGGCCCTGCAAAGTTAAGTGAGTAGCAAGGGCCACCTTGAACAGTAGCCTCAGCCACAAGTGTATGAATGTGTGTGTAAATCGGTGTACCGTGAGGTCTTCTTTGAACACAGCCGTATTTCTAAGGTAGCAAGCTAAATAACTAACAAGAGCCTATTCTTCACCCAATACATTGCTGGAGGGTCAGCTCTCTCTGTGGGCCCCCCACCTAATGGGCCCCAGTGTAACCACACTGCTTGCACTGTCTCTGTGTGTGCTTTTCTGAGCTGCTCATTTGTATTAATGAATCCACAGTGAATTCTCTCCCAGCTCTGCACTTCTCAGCTCTTCAGAGCTTTATAGTGTCTGTCAGCTTGTTTCGATTTGATGGTTTTTGGTTCAGTCTTACGGGTTTCATAATGTTGTTTTGGCTGCAGCAGGCTCCTGTTATCAAAGTACAGGCTCTGATAAACCCATTCATGCCACAGTTTGCTGTGTCCTGATGCTTTCAGACTATTAGGAAGACTGGACTAATGATCTGTGTAAGACTCATCTAATTTGCCTGTTTTAGTGTCTTTGATTTCACTTGGTCAGTAAATTATAAGAAGATTGTGTTTTCTTGGTTTGGGTTTCTGTTTAGTTCCCCTCCTGTGTTCCGGTGCTGCCTTTCCCTCATTTACCATCAAAACATCTGTCCTGCATCAGCCACGTTCGCCCTTCTCTGCTCCTCAGTTTCTCTCAGCCAATCAGCTCCCCGCCTGTTTCCTGCCTCATCAGCCCTCACCTGAGCTTCTCCGCCCTCATCAGACTAGTTTGTATTTAAAAAAGTATTTCACCAATATAAATTTGGGCATCTCTGCAGTGCAAAGATGCAAACAATTTTGATTTTTTTGGTTCTACTCGACCAGAGGAAACAAAGAAAAAGGACGCATTTGCTTAACAGGCAGAAAACCTACAACTGCCAGAATGCTATACGCCTGATCAGACCAATTAACGCTCCCACTTGTGGGTGACATGTCCATGTAAAACAATGGCTGCCAGCTGGATCTCGTATTACAGCTAAATGGTAAGCTAAAATATGTTTCTGAAAACATTTGAGGTGAGAAATATGTAGCTCAGTAACAGAATCTTGGATTATATTTGATCAGTGCTGCTTAGTTTTACGCTTTGAATTCAGTTTTTTCAGCTTCCATTTTCACCGTGCATGAAGCATGCTGGCACCCACTTCGTGTGTACAAATTTTCACTTTTACAGCTAAACAGGGTGTTAAAATATGCTTCTAAAAACATATTACAATAAAAATAGGCAGTGTAGCGGCACTTTTTGATTGAATTTTGGTCTGAGTTTGAGAGAGAAGAGTGGGTGTGTGTGTTTTTCCAGCTTTACATTTTTGTGTCGGTGGTAGCGTGCATTACAAAAATGCTGAAGTACAGCCTGTAGAGTGAAACACCACCAAATGATGTAAACTATGTCATTGGCATTTAGGATTTAGTTAGATTGAGGGACGTTTACCACAGTTCATTTACTACCCACATTGTTTTGATTCAAAGCTGGTTGAAATAAAGTAACCTGTTAGGTCCTGGTTTTGATTCAGTCTTTGTTGGATCCTTGTTGATCATCTGCATCTTATTAAACATTCAAGTGAATGAATGAAATGAATGAAAATACTGGAGCACACCTCCAGTATTTTCTTTGGGTGCAGTCCTTGTAAAGTGGCCCATCTAATTGTTTGCTGGGTCTTTGTTTTGGTTGTGTGATTTTCTGGATGCTGGTTCCATGCTCCAGCTGGGAATAAAGTTAACTGTTTGAGTTCCACTTGTCTGCAGTCTCCTGCATTTGGGTCCAGTTGTTCCAGATCTCATGACAATTTATTACCTGCCCAGATCCAAACGGCAAACAGACAAAGTTTGAGACTAGTTGGTGGAAACATTTAGCAACTACTGAGCCGGATCTTTCCCAAAAGGGTAAACGCAGCCCTGCTTTATTCCTTTTTTTCACACGAAATGGTCGTTTTGTACTTTTTATCTGAATCTTGACTTCCTATGAGGTCACATTCAGTATCACACCAATTAAAAATTTCATCTACTTACTGTGATTCTGCAGATAGTAGCAAGTAATAAACTCTAAAGTGAAGATTTCTTTATCCAAAACAGAAAAACCTCTTGAGTATTTTCCAGTAATTGCTGCTGTGAGTGCCGCATGCACCGTAACATACCCCCGTGGCTCATAAAGAACACGATGACAGCAGATAGCTACACTAGCAGGGTCACTAGTGCACACATTTACACAAGACGAGTGCCCCAGAAAGTCATCGCTGCCCTCAAACCTCCCCCGAGGAACCCACAGAGGGGACGCTGCAGTGCTACAGCGCATGGTCTTCACAGGCACTATTTGCTCAGTGAGAAATCCCTCCCTCCTTATTTGCTCTCTCCTACTGTAGTTCGTCGCAGTCTAAATTTAGCGTGATGAGTGTGTCTGGGTAGGCAATGTTGTGCTGAGCGGGGCAAATCAATGTTTCTTTCACTGCAGCTCAGGAGGAAATGCAGACTTTTTCTGCTTCCAACAACAGCCGCCCTCAGCTTGATCGATCAATAGTCACGTTCGCAGTGATGTCGTCTGTCTCCAGCAACAAGTGTGTGTGTGTGTGTGTGTGTGTGTGTGTGTGTGTGTTTGGTGCTGTCCGTGAGTGTTTGTCAACAGCAAAACTGAATGTGATTTTCCCTCTAAGTGGGTTGTTTTTGGGGACAGAGACGGCAATCCAAAGGAGATGGAGTAAAAATAGAGCCCCGTGACACGTGTGTGTGTGTGTGTGTGTGTGTGTGTGTGTGTGTGTGTGTGTGTGTGTGTGTGAGTGTGTGTGTGTGTGCTATCATGCATGTGGTATCAGAATGTTGGTTTATTAGAAGTTGAAACATACACCTTTTTTTAAATTAACCCTTCGGGACTGTTAAGTACATTTTATACGCTTTTCATTCATTTTTAAAAAAATGATTTTGGCTGTGTTTGTGCATATGGCATACATTTTGGCAAGATTGTGTATTTTTGTCTAATCTTGGAATTTCCAGCTCAACTCCTAACAATAAGTCTAAAGTATGCTGTGTAAGCAAAATTGTTACATTCATACTCATAAGAGAAAAAAAATGCACCATTGAAACCCAGTCAAACTGCAATTTTTGATCCCACAGCCATCAAAGCATAAATATGCATTATATTATTTCTGGGTGTCATTCTGGGCTCTTGCCTTTGAATTTGTAGTATTTACAATTTTTACATGTCCCAAAAATGTGTAAAGAAACAAAACAAAAAAAGAATTTAAAAAAAGGAAAGTAAAAAAACAAACTGGACTGAATTAAAAAGAATGTATTTATTCAATATATTTTATCATATTTTTTGTGACATAATGTAAGAAATTAAATTATTAGAATTACAAAAATAGTTTTCTGGACATTTACTCAGTTTTATGGTTAATTTCCTAATAATCCTCCCCTGTTTTTTAAAACAAAATTTTAGGTAATTTTTCCTGTTAGTCATTGCTTTTCTTCCCGATGTTTTCGAGGGAAATCAAACCAATTTACTCAGTTTTTAAAGGGTGAGGGGCATCTGAATGCAGCACATGGAAACTGTCGATCCAGGTTTCAAAAGGGTTAAATAATGACTGTGGCCAGTGAGCAGTGACATGACAAAAAAATACTAAGAATATGTCCTTTGTAATGAACTTATTAGACTATATGACACATGCATTTTATATCAAACAATACATTTATTTGTCACACAAAATCTTACATGATACAACTGCAAGCAGACATTATTCCGTTGGGATGGGGGGGAGCTGTACCTCCTTTTAAAAGTTAACAAACTCCCGACTGTGAATGAGTGTGTGTGCACAGTTTGTAACATACATACATTGCAGTCAGATCCTGGCAGTTACATGTAGACACACCCTTTTGGCCAAACACATGAGAACAACATTCATTCAGTTTTGAGAATTTTACATATTTATTGCACTCTTAATACTGTTCTGGTAAGATTCTCTGCGTATTTGACTTTTTCATAAGCATTACCACCTGCTTTGTGTATCCACCGCCAGTATAATGAAGAGAAATAAATGAGTACGTAGATGCTTCACTCTGCTGATGGCAAAGTGGAGCATAGCTGTAGAAACTAATTGTTTGAGTGCTTCAGGAGGCAGGTTCTGCCCCTCTCTTTTATCGGCAAGCATCCTCATTAGTAGCTACTGATGAGCTTGGCAAGGTCGGGTCAGGAAAGTTGCATAAACTGATGTCTAATTAGACTTGCAGCGAGCCAGCTTCTTTGTCCACAACATTTCATCTCAGGGGTTATGAGTATTTAAGAAATGTCATTTAAGCAGCAGTCCTTTGTCATTTTGGCACTTTATGGAGAGAATAATTGGCAGAGAAATGCAACTCCCACATCAGTGTTAGCATGCAGAGTAGAGCCAATTTTATGCAGTTTCATGGTGCATCTTTTGGAAGCTACAGCAGAAAAGTAATATCAAACACCATGTTGTGGTTTTGGCATAATAAATGAAGTCTTTTGTATTCGGACCATAAAGTTGTTTTTATCGGTGTGTTTCCAGTATACATAAAAAATGACGGTCTTCAGAGGGTGAAATGACAAGTCAGTGTGACAAGTCAAAATGCCGTAAATGACAAGATGTGAAGACTCCTTGACTGACTGACCTAAATATGCCTCATGGCTACAGTGGAAGAGACGGGAACACCAGACAGTTCAGGGTTACTGTGTTTCCCTGCACTTGGTGAGCAGGTGCCTGAAAGCGAAGCAGTTTTTAGAGCTAAAAGTCTGCTCTAAGCTCATTTCAGTGGATATAAAAATGAGATTTAACACAGTGACAAAGTGTGCACACATCATTTGCACCTTCACTCTTGCAGGAGGCGGCGATGGAGGTGATTATGAGGGCAGAAAATGGGTGCTAAAAAGGGAGGGATATGAATTTGTGTTTTATGCCATTTCTGGTAAATAAAGATGATATGTGACAACCACTGTCAGAAAAAGGCTGCAAACTAGAGTGACCTTGAATAAAAGAAAGCTGAAACTTGCTTTGAATAATACAGTGTTGTTAATTTAAACTGATAAACTGACTGTGATTCCATTGTAAAAGAGACAAAGCCTTTCCATAGATTTAATAAAAAATAGCTATTCTGACAGGCTGCAGACTTTAGGAAGAATGTAATAAAAGCTTTCTCAGTACATGAAGAGCTCTCTTTTACCAAGCAAGCATCGACTGCTGTGGCCATCAATGATGTATGAGATGCCACAACCGCACATATACAGTAGATGTAAGAGAGAATGACCTCAATCTAACCAGCAAAGTAAAATGTAAAGAGAGCTGCTGCAGCTGAATGTGCAACAGTAACAGTTCGTTTGGCTTTTTTCTTGTTGGCATGTCTTTATGCCTCTGAGGAGAATAATAATAGAGTATCATAATCAGTGGAAAATACTCTGTTACAAATAAAAGTCCTATATTAAAATGCCACTTAAGTAAAAGTTAGTAGGTATAATCAAGAAAATATACTTAAAGTATTAAAAGTAAAAGAAACCAATGCAGAAAAATCTATTTTTGAAAAAACAAAGACACCTAAACCTTAAACCTTAAAATTATTGTGAAAAACCCTTAAAATAATTTTTAAAAAAGAAAAAAAGCACCTCAAAATTTAAAATTATTAGAAAAAATAGAAAGAAAAATCCCAAAAGAAAACTAAAAAAAGCACCCAAAACCTAAAATTATATACATATATATATATATATATATATATATATATATATACAACAGAAAAAACACCACAAAAGTAATAAAAAATGTATATCAAAAAACTTGGCAAAGAAATGAACCGACTGATTAATCTACTAATCGTAGCAGCTGTACTTGCATAAACTGTTTGGTAATTTAATTTATTACAGAACACTGTAATCTATGAACTCTTGTTGTTTTTGTGCAAAAATCTGTGTGTAAAGTTACTAAAGCATTCACATCAATGTAGTAAAGTAAAAAGTACAATATTTCCCTCTGAAATTTAGTGGCGTAAAAGCATAAAGAGGCATGAAAAGAAAATACTCAAGTAAGGTACAAGTACCTCAAATATGTACTGTAGTACAGTACTTGAGTAAATGTACTTAGTTACATTCCACCACCGATCATAATGAATCAGCTCACCCGTGGACTTTAGCATTGCCACATGCCACTGATCTCTGCTGCTTTATTCTGATTGGCTGACAGCCAGCGGCCGCTGCCAAGAGTCTGATTTGACCCAACAGAAACTGCAGCAGCAGAAAAAAGGAATCCAGGGAGGATTGATGAGGATCCTTGATGAGAATTGATGAGGGCTAGATGAAGCATGATAAGAAGTAAAAGCCTTCATGAACTTCAATGTCAGAGTAGATGATCAGATCACACATGTAACCAGATTCACTCTGAATTTACTCAAGCAGAGAGACAACTTTGTTAAAAGCTCCCATTGAAGGGAAGGTTTGGATGCTGCTCTTTACATATAGTATTACCATGCGTCCAGGTACTCAAGAGAGTACGGGCGTGAATGCAGCAAATGTGTCCTCAATGCATCCTGAGATCTGATTGCTCAGACCACATTTGGAGGTGTTCTGGACTGCATATGGCCACTTTCTTTCAGCAGTGTGTACACTGATGTGTCCATGGCTGCATTCATTAAAGAATTGTAAACTCAGCTGACATCTTCAGCGTGGGGTACTCGTGTTCATCAGTGGTGTTGTTTTAAAGGGTGAAACAACAAGAAGCCACAACAATTAAAGATTTGGTTGCAAGGAATACAAAGGGAATACATCTGTATTGTTTTGATTTCACCCATGTGCCAAGGTCTTTGCAAACCCTTTCTTCCTTTAATTTCCGGCAGACTAGATACAGGAAGTGCAACACTGCCTCTGGCAGGTTATAAACAACAGTGCATTTGGTCTTTGCAAATGGAGATGATGAACATGTTTATTTGCATATAGAGCGGGAAATTATATCCAATCGCAACTGGTCACTTGAGACTCTTGTAGAGGTATAAAATTACAGAATTACAGCTTGATGCAGATAAACAGAGCCAATGGGACCTCTGTAAGCTAGAAGGAGTAAGACAGGAAAGAAATATATCTTGTTACATTTGTATTTTCAGAGTTCAGCTTTTGCGTCTGAACTGTCAGAGCAAAACATTTCTGTGGAACTAGTAAGCTTTGACTACAGATTTTAGTCAAAAGTGTGAGCCTTACCTTCAGGCTCTCTCACTAAAACTGATGTTTAGATTTGGAATTATTGGTGCATTATTATGGGCTGAATGTATCCTCGGTTTAAATATGCTGGCAATAAAAGAATCAGTCCATAGTAGTTAGTTTTAATCGGAGTTGAAAGAAGCGGATAATTCTAGAATTCCAGGTTGCCAAGTGTGTGTGTGTGTGTGTGTGTGTGTCAGGGTTGGTGTTAGCTCTCCCCATGCCTCTACACTTCTAAAGCTGCATGAATCAATAATTCTCATATTAATAATGGATGAAATGACTAAGTGTAATGGAAATGTGTCACTGGAAGTGACGAACCCACAGATACTGAATCACCCAACTCAGCAGTTTTCATCTTTTTGTTTTGTTTTGTTTTTTTGGCATGAAAGCTCTCATCAGCTTTTGAGCAGTTGTACGTTATCTTTCCAGCACAAAGCGGCAGACCGTAAGATTTTGCATCTAGTTGGTGAACTTTAGTGAGGCGATTTAGCAGCTAAATTGTCACATATTTTTCTATGGAGGTGATGACCAAAACAGAGCTACAATTAGAGAAAATATTGGACCTGAATTCTTTGAAAAAACAAAGAAACACTCCAACTGATGTAATATATAATGTATACGATTGCCCGGTTCGTCATTATTTCATGTTTTTTGCTCCATGCTACATCTCAAATGGGAGTGTCCCAGAATTAAACCTGATGATCTCAATCATCAGCCCACTCTCACTCATCTCACACTGTGTATTGGTAAATGACATCACTTTATTGTAGTGTGAGCTTTAGTGTGTAACACCTAATCTTGTGCTCATGCTATCATCCCACAGTATATCCGTTATGATATATCAGTTGCGCCTGTGTCTTTTAAAACCCCTGCATTGTCCCAGTATTAGGTTTCAGCAGGCACTCTGCATTAGCTCTGCTCTGGATTCCTTCCAGGAGATCTTTTCTAAAGGAAGTCCCTGAGGTCGGGCTCCGCCGCGCCTCTTCCTCTTCAAATCACATGTGATTTTCATCCAATAAAGCGCTCGTCTGATGCTCCCAGCGAGTCGTCCGGAGGTGTGGCTGCACAATTGATTTCCTTCCAAATCACATTTAGCACCCATTTCCTTCCAATCAGTCTCTTTAAAACCATCTGACATCATTTTTCTATTGTGTCTAAAAGAATCACTGTTTCACTGATCTTTGAACATGTTTCTACCTGTGGAGATGTATGGTCTGTGGTATTGTGCCAGGATTAACAAAGATGTCTTTGATCACCTCTGATATAAAGTCTCATCTTATGTTGGAAAGGGTTAAAAAATAAAATTAAAATTAAAAATAGTAAAATAAAAAAAAATCATCATACTATATTCCACCCCTGTATATTTTATCATTTAAATGAATATTTATATTTATTTTATGTATTTATTATCAAATGTTACCCTTAAATTTTATTTTGGTGCCTAGGTCCTCATGTGTGCTCTGACCTCCTACGCCCTCTGCCTCCTCCTTTCCTTTCATTCCTTTATTTTCACCAAACCCCCAACCATGGATAGAAAAGGACAAAAGCCCTGAGCTATCCCACCAGGTTCAAGGTCTGTCTATCTATCTAAAGGGTTAATATGATAAACAACACTGACGACTTCTTCAGAAGGCAGATGATGATGATGTTAGACTGGAAGGAGGAGGCTGATCAGTTTCTGTCCCCTCGATGAAGAGTTACTGACTGACAGTAAATACGCTCACGCTGTCTAATCGGACTTGGCACACACAGGCAGGTTGATGTCAATGTCAGGTGATGTTACTCGATGTTCTCCTCTCACAGCTGATTGGATTTCCTGCACACTTGTGTGCAAACATACAGTATATGCACAGGGTTACTTGGGAATTAGACACATACAAGAAAAGAGAATCAGTGTATAAATGAACATTTACCTTTAAATGACATCTGCTCACCTACCTTCAGTTCTTTCAGTCTGACTTTCTCATTTACTTACTAATAACTCTTATAAACTCATCCTAACTGAGCTGCAGCTGATGATGCAGTGTGGTTTATTTCCACTAATGAAGGCACCATCCAGGCTCTGCAGCTCTAATTATTCATTTAGCCACTAACTGCACACACTTAAACTTTAGAAATTGATTAGCAGAGTGCCATCGGTCTTCATGGTATATTATTGCAGCCATCAGCACAGCTGAATATTACGGAAAATCTGCCATAAGGGTTGGTTCACCTCTTTACCACTACTTTCTTTTTTAATCAAAGAAATAGTCACAATGAGGACTGACAGAGGTTTGCCATTGTTCATTGTTTCTGAAAGACATAATGCTGTTATGCCTTTTTAACTCCTAGTCTTTCAATTTCCAGCTCTGCTCCCACAATAAGTCTAAATTACACTGTGTTAACAAAATTGTTACATTCATACTACTTTGCATGTAGTGTATTGAAAATAATTCTTTTTTTTTTTCATTGAAAAACATAGGTGCATCAAGACAAAAACCTGGCATTTAAAGAGTTAAAATTCTGGAAATGAATGAATACTTGATATTTATGTTGTTTAAAAAATTAAGTTCATGAAAGTAGAGAATCTTATGAATGTATAATATTTTTAAAACCTGATTTTGAAAAGCGTATTTTGTGTGCAGAGCAGTATGAGTATTTGACACTGCATTAAACAGTTATAAAAATCAGTGTATCTGCTAATGATTGACATGTTCCAGACTATGATAATCAAAAAACTAATAATCTACTTAACATTTAGCATATTGAAAATAATTAAAAATGAACTCAATGACAGTAGAAAATAAGATTAATGTATAATATTTTTGAAAGCTTGAGCGTGTGTAATAGTAAAGTGGGCTCTAAGGGTTAATGTGCTTTAGTGTGTTAGTGATATTCTGTCAAGTTTATGTTCATGTGTTTGTATCCACTTATAGTTTTATTTTGAAATGTGTCCTGCTTGTGTTTACTGCTACTTTTACTTTCGGAGTTTTCCTGCCTTTGTTGATTACCTGGTGTTTCACCTGTGTTCACTCACCTGTGTGTAGTCAGTAATCAGTCCGAGCGTATTTAAACCCCTGTGATTTCTGAATGTTGAATTCTATCCATTGTTTTGGGGTTACAGCACAAATTTAAGTAGTGACTCCCTGAAAAACATGACAAATATAATTAAAATATGTATTTCTAGACCCCACTACGGGTTACTGAGAAATTACGTTATCTTTTGGGTGAACTGTCCCTTTAGCATACAGATTTTCATTACAGAATCAATCAATAGATTTACAGAATGAACCAGTAAATTTAGTTGTTCCAATGTGTGTTGATGGTGATTTTTTTCTCCATTCATAAATATTAAGGTATGTTTTTGGTTGTGTTTGCTGGCTTAAAGGTCCAATCAGTGTGAAGGATTTAGAGTGGCATGTTGTGATGAGGTTGCAGATTTTAACCAACTGAAACTTTTTCCATGTGCCAAGTATGTAGGAGAATTATGGGAACATTACTTTTCAAACATGGGAAGAAGGCAATGAGCAACTTGAGAAGAGACCAAGTGACCCAAAAACTAGCACAAAAAGTTTTTTTTTAAAAAGTACAAAGAAAATTACCTGAAAATCTGCATGAATAAATACATTAAAAAAAACAACAAGGAAATTACTAAAAAACAAGTACAAAATAAAATAAATTATAATAATAATAACACACATAATTTTAGATATGTAATCTTTTAGATATACATAATTTTCTAAATCAACTATTTTTTTGCACGACATTTCTTGCCAGGTTTCTTATTTCCTTTACCCCATGTTTTCTAAAGAAATCAAACATTTGTGAAATCAAACTTGTGAAAGGCATTTGAATGCATTACAAAAAAGTGATGTTGATGCAGGTTTCAGATGGTTAACTGACAAACATGGTAGTGAGCAGTAAATCCACAGATGCTTTATTCAAATGTTTCTTCAGTTTGTTTCACTGAATATATTGAATGCCCTACCTGTATTTAAAACAGAACTTGACAAATGTAGACGTGAAATACCTCAGAACAAAAAAGCATTAACAGTTTTGTCATTTTTTTCTATCTCTTCCAGCTTCCTCTTGGTCTTCTCCTGTCTCATACTGTCGGTCTTTGCCACCATCAGAGAGTTCAAAAACAGCTCAGAGAGTGCCTTGTACATCCTGGTAGGTACCATTATTCACCTGCCTAAAACTGCACTCCATATGCATACATGTAACAGGGTTAACTCCACTATTTTGCTTTGTTTCACAGGAAATTGTGACCATTGTGGTGTTTGGAGTGGAGTACATTGTGAGGATATGGGCTGCTGGCTGCTGCTGTCGATACAGAGGATGGAGGGGGAGGCTAAAATTTGCCAGAAAGCCTTTCTGTGTCATAGGTGAGAAAACTGAGTCGGCTTCACTTTTGCTGGCTGTCATTTCCCTCACCTTGCTCTCTCAGAATAACATTAACACGGACGCATTACAGTGTTTTTCCACTCCTTTATTAAATGCTGGAGGGTTTGAGCGAGGGTTTAATAACCATCTATGTTATGATTGTGATTTTAAGCATATTTGCTGCCTTGAGGTTCTGCTAATGACAAGGTGAAACTAACTTTGTAGCAAAAGAAACCTTAATGAAAATTTGGCACTTCTAATACAGCCCCAAATTACTCTGAGCAACTTTTAAATGACATGAAAAATGATCCTCATTGCAGACAATAAGGAGTTGTTAATTCAGTGTGATTTAATCAAGGATACACTCTCTCTGGCTTCCCCGCGTCTGTGGAGTTCTGTGATTGTGTTTCACTGTCTCTCTTCAGACATCATGGTGCTGATAGCCTCAGTATCCGTACTGGCAGCTGGATCTCAGGGCAATGTTTTTGCCACCTCGGCCATCAGGAGTCTGAGATTCCTGCAGATCCTGCGCATGCTGCGTATGGACCGCCGCGGAGGGACCTGGAAGCTGCTGGGATCTGTAGTTTATGCCCACAGCAAGGTGACGTTATTTCATTATTTATCTGTAAAGGTTCATGACTCCTGCTTTTCTCTCCGGAACACCTTCCTCAATTTTGTGATCAGAGGGTTGATATAATTAGTTAGCTGTATCTGGTGTTTAAAACTATATCTGATGTTGATGTTCTTAAATTGCTGTCACATGAACTAATAATTGAAATTTCCAAAGGCAGTCACAGGTTTTTCTACCAAAACATTTAAATGAATTTATCATGCTTTATATACTACTATTACTACTACAACCACTGGACTACTACTACGGCTACTACTGATACTAATAATAATAATCGTCATCATCTAAAAAAATAAGACCTGATATTTTAAGAGTGTTGTAACTATGATTTTTGCTTTACAGACTTCCCAATTCTATGTCTAATACCTCCACAATAATTTGACATGGATACTGTAGAAACAGGTTTAAAAAAAATTCTACCCAGAAAACATGCAGTGGAAATGTGTTTTTTTCAGCCCTGATTAATATCTGTACACTTCCTCTCCAGCTGCATACAGCCTCAACGACATACAATGCTGATAGTATGAGTTTTCTGTCATGACTTCTGAAGGATGACACCCAGAACAGAGAAAGCTGGCTCACCCCGATCACATAGAAAGGCAGTAGTATTTATTCAATGCTGTGATGTAGATGGTAGGTATCAATTACTAACATGTCAGGTACTAGACATCTTTTGAGGAATGAGGCACATATTTGGCAACTGTATAGCACCACGCAATCACAGCTGTGATTAAGTGTGATAATGCTAATGCTAATTTTCACTAGTGAAAAAAGGGCTTCAAATGAAATTAAAATAAAATTTTACCAAAAAAAACCTTAATATCTGATTTCTTTGAGGGTGTTTTAGTACAACTAAGAAAAGGACCAAAACATTACAATCAACTTTCACAACCTAAAAAACAAATGAAAAAGCTACGGCTACACCTATAAATCTGTGAATCTGGGGTTACGCCATAGTTATGTTTTTGTCATGGTAGCTTATTTAAGCCTACACAATTTAAAGACAGGTTAGTTATATAGCATATATAGCACACAGTGAAAGGTTTATTTCTTCTGTAAAGTTGGGCATTTTAGCATGATTGTCTCTATGGATTGACCGTAGACTGTTTAACGCAGAGGATGGGATTGACTCGCTCTTGGAGCCAGCCTCAAGTGGCCTTTTGGGAAACTGCAGATTTGGCACGTATGCAGTGGCTTCATTTAAAGCCCCAAAGGTTGCAGCTTGCTTAACAATCTCCATTTAAAAAAAAAGGTTAGTGAGAGGCACCTGGTGGCACAGTGGATAGAGCAGCGCCCCATATATAAAGAGGTTGTATCCTTGCCCGTTCGATTCCGGCTTCTGGCCTTTGCTGCACGTTGCCCCCTTTCTCTCCCCGTTTCACTCTCAAACTGTCCTGTCCATTAAAGGTAATAAAAGCCAAAAAAAAAAAAAGTTAGTCAGTTTGTATGTTGCCTGAAAGGCAAAATCTGAAGGAAAAAAGGATATTGAAAAGTTAAAGGGAAATGTCTCCTCCATCCCCCACTGGAATTATGTCCTTGGGTGGCAAAAAAAATGATGGACTGTTGCCTTCTTCGCAACTTCTTCATTAAGCTGTCAATGCATCATGTCACCACTTTCACCTTCTTCAGCAACATTTACTTTCCCTGAAATCATGCCATCACCCAGATGTCACTAGTTGCATGTTGATAGCCACATTAAGAACTGAATTGTTAGCCAATGAGATTATCAAGTGCATATAGTATATGGTAACAGGTTTTAGGCCTCTGCACGAGTTTTCATCTAAGTCTGGGTTACTAGTATTCAGATCTAATGATAACAACAAATTCAAAGGGGTTCATAAACCATCAGAGTTGAAACTAAAAGGGTTGCAGCTCTTTATTCTGCTACTTCAGTGACACACTGTTTCCAGTCGAGCCTCTCCCAAGTAATTCTATCATGGTGAGGAAACACATTTCTCTCACTTTTATTTTAATGAGCTTTGAAATAGAATTATTGGCCAGCACTAATAAGCTGTGGAAACTGTGCAACTGTGTGTGTGTGTATGTGTGTTTGTGTGTGATGCAGCGGGAGGGAGGGAGAGAGCACGGCTGTATATTATGCATCGAGGGAAATAAAGACGTTTATGAAGTACTTGGTTTGCCACAGAGGGCATGGGACTGACATAATCATGTCCAATATTATTAGATGAAGGCAATTTTTACCAATTTAAGAAGGTTACATCACCACTTCTGCAAGGCATCCGAGATGACACTTTATTACTTTAGATTCCCTAATGCTCATTGTATTGGTTTCCCTGCAGGAGCTCATCACAGCGTGGTACATAGGCTTCCTGTGTCTTATCCTGGCCTCATTTCTGGTCTACTCTGTGGAAAAGGAGTCCAACAAGGAGTTTGAGACCTATGCTGATGCTCTTTGGTGGGGACTGGTAAGACCAAACCAAATAAAAGATATGTCTTTTAGAAATACATCTATAACCTGCACCACACCACTCAGATCAAGCAGAGACTTTGATCTGATCTTTTCACCAGATCACTCTCACCACCATCGGTTATGGCGATAAGGTTCCACAGACCTGGAACGGACGCTTGCTGGCAGCCACATTCAGCATGATCGGGGTGGCCTTCTTTGCACTTCCTGCTGTAAGTACGAGGAACCCAGTGTCCTTGGCTGAAGAGGAAGCTTTAAAGTGCTGATTTGTAAAAGCCTTGTTTGTGTTCATTTAGTCCCATCCATCATGGTGTTAAGCACTTAATGATGCAGTGTTACTGGTCTGCACATCCGCAAGAATGTGTATCCAGTTCTGCCACCTACTCTTTGATTTTCTTTTGATGAAGTTTGAATTTTTTAAGATGTTGCTCTTTGTCTGCTGTGTTTATTTTTGGTTTGTTTTAAACAATCATAAATTTCATTACAACCCCAAATTCTAAAAAAGTTGGGACACTGTAAAATGTAAAAAAAGGGAGAGAATGCAGTAATTTATTAAGCTTTTTTGACCTTCATATAATTAAGTGCTGTACAAAAACAAAGTATTTTTAGTTTTTTAGTACATACACAATATAGGCTACACCTTTTCTGAATTTGATACCTGCATCCACAGTTGCAGTATACATATTTCAGAAAGGTTGGAACAGCAGCAACAACAGTCTTGGAAAATGAAATGCTCCACAGGTAAACAAGTTAACTGACAGGTGATAGTATCATAAGGTATGACAGGGGCGTCCTTGAACGACTTCACATGAATATTATTGACCAGTTACACACGTCGGTCTATATTGCATCTCTTCAGTTAACTATACCACATCCAGCATGAGTTGCCAACTTGACGTCATAAATGCATAAACATGGCAGGTAAAGTCAATGTTTGGTCAATGGCAAGAAACCCTTTGATTAATTCACGTTCTAAATATCAATTTTTGATCGCATGTTAAGTGTAATATGATATTAATGTTAAGTGCTGTCCAGGTAGAATGACTTAGATTAAATATAAAAATATGTTTAAAAAAAAGAAATATATAAAAAATAAAATGATATATATAATTATAAATAAAGTGGAAACCGCTATCAACCTCTTGTTTAAACGCTCTCAGCATTAAAATGCAACACATCCTCCTTGTAGCTTTCATGTTGTTCCCAGTATAAAACCTCAAAGCACCTGAACACAACGAAATCGAAAGAACAGCTTCCCAACTCAGAAACTACGACCTTCCGACATCACCTGAATGCTGCATCGTTTAGATTTAACTGTCTCTGTGAACCAGCAGACACAATACCAGGACCTGGACCTGCAGCACCTATAATGCAGCCATTGTTAATATTATTAATTACACCTTAGCTTCTCTTGTTATGAAATGTCTGCTGTGATATATCCGAAAGGGATGTGCAGTACTTTATGTGATATTGTGCACCTCTGCCACCTAATTACTTTTCGGTTTTTAATGATCCTACTCTCAGACAAGAATGCACTCAGTGATCCAGTCTGTTGCATCACGCTTGTCCTCTGTGGTACTTAAACTAAAAGCTTCCTCTGAATCTACAAAAACTCTGCTCATTTTACCCGTTCACAAAACTCCCAACTCATGATGTTGTAATTCCAGTCAGTGACATATTTGTTAGTTGTTTTTAAATATTAGGCATTTCACCTGAGAATTAAAGATGTCAAACTCAGCAGTAAGCTTTGAGTAAGCAGCTAAGTACTGTTCATTCTGTCACACACAAAAAAACTGAATTGCTTTTTCAGCAGTCTGTCAACAGGAAAGTGAGTGCACCTTGACTTCAGATGAGGAGGAAATCAGCATTTTCTCTCACATTTCTATTACCTTGAGGCTTTGCAGACATGTGAAAACCTGTGATATTACGTAGATGTTTTTGTTGGATCTGCTTGCTTGTCTTTGCTGTGGAAGGTTTCTACGAGGTGTTGAAGCAGTTGTTGCAAACCCTTGGCCAGGAGAAGTTAAAAAGAGGTAACTGAACACTTTTCGGGCTCTCTGTGTCACACTGAATCTGCACAGGGCATCCTGGGGTCTGGCTTCGCCCTCAAAGTCCAAGAGCAACACAGGCAGAAACACTTTGAGAAAAGACGTAACCCTGCAGCAGGCCTCATCCAGGTATCTAAAAAAACTCTGTGATAACACCACTATGTACAGCTTTACCCACAGGAAACGTTTGCTGCTCAAAATAGTCTTTACTTTGTCTCTGAGAAATAAATCAGCCTATTAATTTGAGATTACTAAATTCTGATCCATGTCTCCTAAACCCCTCCTCAGTAGAAATAAGGAGCAAAAGAATAAAATAAATCATCAGTTCCTTTGCTGTGCTAATAGGCTTCTCAGAGGTTTATCAATGGTTATATTACTGCAGTGAGAGACAAAAAAGAGCATTTCAAGATCTTAAATTAAGATCAGGATGAGGCAAGAGGGAGGACACTTCTCAGTAACTGGATTTTAGAAGTATGAGAAAATGGCCAAAATGTAATTTTAATGTTATATTTAGCCGAGTTATGTCTATGAGAAATAGGCTGAACAG
The DNA here is from genome assembly GCF_026936395.1 of Plectropomus leopardus. Lineage (NCBI taxonomy): Eukaryota > Metazoa > Chordata > Actinopteri > Perciformes > Serranidae > Plectropomus > Plectropomus leopardus. The sequence continues at coordinate 32,068,480 of NC_142184.1, read as the reverse complement.
AGACAAGATAATTTTTTGAATTTTCCTTTCCTCTAGATATGAAGCAGATATCGTCTGTGTTTGTGTTCCGTATGAAAATGTAGTCATTTTCAATTATTTCTCCATCCAGGCTTCTTGGAGGTTTTATGCTACCAACCTTTCCCGTACAGATCTGCTGTGCACTTGGGATTTTTACGAGCAGACTGTCGCTGTTCCAATGTACAGGTATGTGATCAGACTGTCTGAATAATGCTGAACATTATTCAGCATTTTTAGTAAATACAACTGTTTTCCCATATCACATTCTGCAATGTCTCTTAAAACCGAGACACTAAGTTGAAAACTGAACCTACAGAGTATCCTGATCTTTTTCTAAACTTGTTTTGAATCAGATACTACTGTCTGTTGTGAGGAATTACACACCGGTGTGACTTTTTACTTTCTGCTTTAATAAGGGTAATTTTACAGTGAGCTTGGTGTCTTGGCAATGACAACTGAAATGCTGTTCAAAAAACTAACCCTGCCAGTGGCTACTTTGTAAAATTATTTTGCTGTCCAACTGTATGAATCAGCAAATGAGCTGCCGCGCTTTACTTTCACTATGCAGATGCCTGCCTTTTATGTGTCTAGAGGTAGAGATTGCTACTCATCTGTTTTGTTTGGAAATGTCTTAATAATCTGTTTCATTCGAGTAGTAATTTGAGGTGAAAAGGTGATGACCAGCAGATGACTGCCAAAATAAATGGAATTAACGTGAAAGTGCCTGAGGCCGAGCTTTAACCTTCCAACAATGAGGTGGTGAAAGTGACTTGACAGAAATGCTCTTTGTCTTTTCCCAGGCTCATTCCACCTTTGAATCAGCTGGACCTGCTGAGGAATCTAAAGGGCAAGTCATTCAGGTATGAACATGACAGTGATAAAGTTGACAATGATGATATGATGATGACAATGATCTCATGATAGTGATGACGTCGGTAATGGGGATATTAGTGATAACGACACTTATTACTAATGATGAAGCAATGATTTTTGAATTAAAAGACAGATTTTTTTAAAAAAATACAAAGTTAGAAAATGTTAAAGCAAAAATAATCAACCATATTAAATGAATACTTCAATGAAAAAAATATCTTTGGTATATCAGTTACTCACATTGTGTTTGCTTGGATTTGTGAATAAAACTTTGTTTTTTCTTGCATGTCTTCATGTCCAACGGAGAATCCAAAAACTAAGAAAATTCTTGACTGATTGAAGTAAATGAGGTCTACATTTAACATCAGCATAACTATATGAAAACATCCATTTGCAAACTCTCACACCACTTGTGTGATATAATCCAAGTCTCATTTATCCAATTGTATGCTCAGTACTGTTTTTGCTAAAACAGTACTGTTAACAGGAACCAATCAAAACACAGTTAACAACCTGTGGGCATGATACCAGGGAACACAATGGAGTATTAACAAGCCAAAGACCCGATGACATTTCTCAAGATTTGTTCAGGACCAAAAGTATTTAAAGATATTCAATACTCTTCAGTATATTCAATTTTTATGTTACCAGAAAAATTGCTTTAAATTAATGCTATTGCTAAATGTTGCTCTCTATTTGTCATATCAACTTTGTAAGACTTAACTGTTTCAAACAATTCAGCTTGCTGATGCTTAAAAACAGGTACAATTGGTGTTTTTTTACAATGACAGTGGGTCAAATAATTATGTGAAATGTAAAAGGGGCCAGTCAAAACAACAGAGAATTATCATTTGACACAGCTCCTCTTCACTCTACAGAGCCTTACAGCGTCTTATGTTGTTTTGGTTTACTGTCTCGCAGACTCAGTACATCATTTACATGATGTTAGAAAAAAGTTGAATTACTGTATTAGTCCAACTAGACTTTTAGATACAAGTAAACATGTTACTCTGACTGAAATAATACTAATTCAAATGACTCAAAGTCGGACTAACACACCTAGATAATGCAGTTGAGGGTCGATTTACTCTTTCATGTACATGCATCAATCGGACCTCAACTGGCGAGGTTTTCTGTGCATGCCTCATAGTTCCCACATCAGGCTTTGACCTTGAAGTCATACAGCATCAATCTGTAGAAAAAAAGCTGGGAGAAACAAAAGAAGAAGAAGGGAAGTAAGCAAGAAGAAGGTATCAACATAGCAAATGCTAAAGCTAGAACCATTCTTTTTTGTTCATTGTTTTGTTTTCACTATTGGACACGCAACCCGTTTGCTGCTTACTAACTTTTTTGGTATGTGACAATAGAGGTCAACCGGAAGAACGTATAATAGCAACTAGCTGAAAGGAGGCATATCAACACCTACTGTGGAGGAGTCAGACATACTTTATCAGAAAACCGATTCTCCCCCAGTGCTTGTATACTGGGACAAGGACAGTAGTCTAATTAAATGGCCTAATCAAGCTTTAACTGTAGTTAGACTTAACTGTGCATGTAAACAGACTGCCTGACAAAGTGAGTGACTAGCTAAAATTGAGCAGCTAAAGAGGCAGGTATTTCTCATGAGTTGGTGAAACCAGCAACAAAGCTCAAAGACAGTGAATATTGAGTGCTCATTCATTCGATGGAGACAACTCAACTTCAGATACTTTCGTAATATGACTCAGTAAATGCTGGCTGCACAAATAAGCAACTGTTTGCAAGCATGTAATTCTGGAGAAAGATAGCTGATTGGAGAGACTAATGTTCAGGTCTTCAAATTCTGACTTCAAATTCAAATTCAAAACTTGTTTCTGTTGCCCCCAAGTGGCCAAAAAAATAATCATTGCAGGTTAAAACAGGTAAAAATTTCTATCCATATACATATCTAGTGACTTGAAGAGGCATTTGATAATACATATGTTTTTGTCTTTCGTTGATATGATTTGATTTTGCAGAAGCACAGCTGTAACCATCTACACTGTAGCAGCTTGACTTAATATTTCTCTATGGCCTACCTCTAATCCGACTCATCCCTAACAACCTGGAGCCATGTTGATAATGACATGCAATGCAACACATGACAGACTCACACTGTGTAACAGTTGGTGTGTTCTCCTCTCACAGGAAGGAGTCTCAAACAGAAACCTCTCCCAGGTCTGTGATCGGATCGCTTTTTATCTCTCTTCACCTCCCTTTGGCTTTACTTCAAATCTGCTCTTAGCTGCTGCTGAGGCACTCTTCTTGGGGGAGTGTGTGTAAAGGGTATTTGTGTGTGTGTGTGTGTGTGTGTGTGCGTGCGTGTGTGTGTGTGTTAGGGGTTATTGTGTGTCAAACACAGATGTGGCTGTGTGCTTAGCGCCTCCTTCAAGAACGGTCATGCTGCATTTGCTCACACGGTGCTCAAAGATCAGCTCACTTTGGCTTCACTTTAGATATTCACCAATAAGCTGTTCTTTGATACTCTGGCTTTCAGCATCGCCTTGGAGAAAAAGTGATTTTGAACACTTTGAGAGCCTTGCTTGATCTTGATCACATTGTTTTTGACAAAAGAAACAAGTGTAACTATTGACAATGCAGTAACACTTTATTATGAGTTAGTCTTTTGTAATGCATTTGCATACTTTTTGCTTATCTATGATAGAAAAGACACCAGCAGGCATTTACATTCATTCCACATGTGGAAAAGACATTTGAATATTAATAATTTTTAATTGATGATGTAAAACAGTTGCAAATGAGTTATAAATTAAAGTCACAATAAAGTGTTACGGGCATCACAGTATGGCACACACTGCTGTTTTTGTGACTGTATCCACTGCTACTTTATCTTTTTGTGTCTCCTCTACTGCCCGCCACTCCAGTAATGAAAATGCACACAAAGACAGACTTTGCGGGTGCTGTCCGAGAACTATTAGGTATAGTTCCTGCACAGAAACTAACAACTGCACTGCAACTCTCTGTGTGTCTCCTTCCATTCCTACCTCTGTTCCTCTCCCTCTTTAAACACAAGTACAGGTAGAGGAATCACACGATAAGGAATCTTTTTTTAGAGAACTGTGAATAATAAAATCTGACTTTTTACAGTGTAGTGCAGCTCTGCCGACATGAAAGAGCTAATCTGCCCACCTTTTACCTTTTTCTCTGGAAAAAAAAACATCCTTGTTTTCCACCCTGTCACAGTTGATTTATGGTTTCTGTTTAGTAATGTCTTTATGCAGTTGATTTGCTTGCTGCCTTTTCTTTGCCTAATCAGCACTTCTGTTCAGCAGGCCAGGTGCATATTGCTGAGTACCTAACAATGCGTTTCCTTTGACCAATTCTCGTGTGTCAGGTGGAGCGCACAGTACGATATGGTGAATTATTTTGCATGATTTGTGTTCACTTTTTTTGCACACAGCAAGACCACAGCTCTTCCTTTATGAGACGTGCAGTGTCACTTTGCTTCCCATGCATGCTTGCTTGTAGCTTCCTGCTGCTTGCCTGACCCACTGAATGCTCAACTATGTTCGTATGTGGACATGGCTCCTTCTGCTGTAGGACATTGCCCATTTTGCGTTTCTGCCGAGGTAAGATTTCTTATCACATCAGTGCTGAATTCGACAAATTCCCCCAAGATAACACTTAAAGCAACAAAGCAGTAGGATAAAGACATTTAGTTACACATTGTTTGGATTTAATGATGCTGTAAAAACTGTTGGTTACATGTTCCTTCTCATTACTTACTTTCTGTAGTCGGAAGGCCAGCCTGAAGGATAAAGTGTTCCCCAGTCCTTCCAAGGCCCCCGTGGCCAAAGGGAAAACCCAGTCTCCAGGGGCGGAGGACGGGGCCGAGGCGAGTCCCAGCAAAGTCGCCAAGAGCTGGAGCTTCACTGAGAAGAACAGAGGGCCAAAGACCGCCTTTAGGGTCCGGGGCAGCACCTCACGCCAAAATTCAGAGGGTGAGTGAACTCCACACAGTACAGAATAAGACGTGTTAGAGTACAGACCAGGGTTTGACACATATGGACATAAGAACATATGGACACTACAACTTTTCTTTTTTTTAGGAATAGCAAATAGTTCTTCGTTGTAAAATGATTATCTATTTGCACTATAATTGTATTCGTGTTAAGGTGTAAAGTTTCTGAAACAGCATTTAAACCTTCACAAACCACTTTGAACAGTTTGCAGCAGGAAATAGTTAGACATTTGGGATTTGTTTCCACAAGAAAAATAACAACATGGTTAGCTTGTTCCCACAGAATAATGACTTGTACAAGATAATAAGTTGTTCCTACAAGATAATTCAAGACTTCAGGGTCTCTGTATTAATTTCATATTTTATAATTTAAATTCTAGTCAAATAAAAATTATTAAATATTTTAGCGTTAAATATTTTCTCTACAGTACATTGTATATGTGAGCTCCCACATTTTTTTCTCTTTACTGTATCTTAACATAATTCATAATATATATCGTAATTATATCCAGTGGTTGATAATTTTAAGCCTATGTATCACAGTCTGCCATTGGAGATTCTGGAGAGCCACTAGCATTTTGGGGTGGTTGAGTACATCCAATGAGGTCACATTGCATACTCAGAAAGTCTTGCTAGTCTAGTATACACCTGGGCATTTCTCATATACACAAAATCCACATACTATGAGGAAAGCGCTACATTCTCAATTTTACATCACTTTACTTAAGTGCATTATTACACAGCTGAGGGCTCAGAGGGTTAATGTCAATAGTGTGCCATTATGCAATTTGAAACAGACTTAGGGAGATTTTTCGCGACACACTAAAGCCAACATTTCAACATTTTGAGGTCTGTTGGTGTCCAGCCATCATTTGCTGCTAGACAGCCCAGCTGCATCCATACGTCATCCAGGCCACTGTGTCACTCTCAGCAGTTATACTTCTCTCCTTCACCATTACTTTGCCTTTTTTGTTTGAACCAATTTAAACCAATTCTCATTAGTTGTTTTTCTTCTTCCGCTTCATGGCATGTTAAAGTGCTGATTGAAATGCAGGATGAAGACACTGGACTGAAGAGTTCCCCAGGTTAGACAAGTCATCATGACATGTCTTCAATTTAGACTGTGATATACTCTGTAATGTATATTGCTGTATAGTTTTACCATACTTGTTATATAGAGCTTTATAATATATGCAGTTTGGTAAGTGTAAATGTTAGAGAAGAGAGACCAGCTCTTTCAAACATGAACCAGAAATCATTCAGTGGACTCCACAAGTTCCCATGTTTGGAATTGATTTGTCTGCCATTGTCATCCTGCTAGAATCCATAACAAATCTTTCTCCATGTCTCTCCTCTCTCTCTCTTTGCAGCAATTGAAGGTTTAATAAGTAAGACATTGGGATATTTTTGTTGGTTGGCTTTCATGGGGGGAAATAATCAAAAGAAAAGTTACCGGTCTGAGAATCCTGCATGTTGAAATCTGCTGAGATTTGTTCACTTGACATGAACCCGTTTTATTTGGATTTTTTAAAAAATATTTTTCCCCCCAACGATGACTGACGACTGAAGCATGATACTAGCTGAGAACAAGCATGTATTTATCAGGATTGTAAGAGCTCCATACAGATGATTAGTGTTTTATTAACATTGATGTTAGGCTAAGTTAATTGTGGGTTCAAGTCAAGTGGTGCCAAGACAATCCAAAGTTGACCCAGACAAAATGCAGAAAAGCCCCGCTTTATGTTGCATGAAGAGACCTCACTTTCCCTACCAGAACCTCATATAATTTCTGATAAGTGATCAGGCCTTGACACCTTTGCCTGTATGCAATATGTTTCAAAATCCATAGATTACAATGCTAATCTAGACTGCGATTGGTGGTGGGAAGAGAGTACTTGTCATTTAAGGTTTCCGTAAAGCTTTATCCCATCAGCACTATCCTTCAATTCTGCACCAAGTCCTTTATTTTTTGTTGTTCCACAAAGGCCGCTCACTACGCTCACAAACTGGCTAACTGGCTTGAAACCAACTTGGTAATTGAGTTTTGCACCGATATTAAAAGCTAAAAGCAACAGCCCTGCTTTGCTTCTGCTGTGGTCACTGGACATTTGGATGCAGATGAAATATTCTTTAAGAGTGTCCTTGTCTTTGCTCTGTAGAGGCGAGCCTCCCAGGAGAGGAAATTGGTGATGATAAGAGCTGCCACTGTGAGTTTCTCACTCAAGAATTACCACCAGGCTTGAGGGTTACAATAAGGGCAATCTGGTAAGGGCTGACTTTAATACCCAGTTTCAATTATGACTTCTGTTAATGACTTTTCCTTTAGTTTGTGGTCATCGCTGGTGCAGCCTTTATGAGTTCTGATAGTAATATGCATAACGTAAATGATAACTGGCCATCATTCATCAGTAGTTATTACTTTGTACTTAAAATAACTTTGGCAATTTTAACCTGGACCCCCTTTTCCCATGTTTTTGTGTCTAAGTGACCAATATTAACAGCAATTTTTAAAATTGGTCCTGCATTTAGAGAGGGCTCTGTAAAACAGGCTGCAGTGTAACCTCTTGGGGCTTTAATGTACATCCAGTAAAAGTACTTATTTTTGGTATAATAAGTGTTAGACGACATTACGGAAAGGACCATATAGAAAAATAAAATGTGTGTCTTGACTTTTGGCTTGATTTGCTCTGTTAATGTGTGTAACCGAGTCTTACTCAAGGAGAAGTCTTGTGAGTTGACTTGTTGGACGAAGACAAAAACAGCATATCAAGCAAAAGCGGAAGAAAAACTTTGTCTTAAAGTAACATTCTGAGCCTTTAAATGACAATAACAAGCACTTTTAGTGAATGTTATCTGATGCCCCTAGTGATTACATTGCAGCCTGTTTTGTGGCTACTGTGACAAATAAAGTGAAGATGATCTGTAAAAAGTTTGCCAAAGGTTGCCAACATAAACCAACTTTTAGGTTAAACTTTGTCCTGTTGATTTCTCTGTAGTGGTGTGTGCACAACTCCCCTGTGTGATGATGGATTATGAGCATGAATTATAACCTAATTATACTTACTTGCCACATAAGAAGTAAAAACATTTTTTCGCATTGACTCTAATTGTTATACAACTCTAATAACCTTTTTAATGAACTAAATTTTTACATGTCATAGTAAAAGTGCAGTTGCAAATATGCAAATATGTTGGCTGAGTTCAGTTTAGCTCCTTTTAAGTTTTGAGCAACACAATAATTTCTAACAATTCTAAATTTCTGCTGTGAAACGACCCAATCCCCACAATAAATGTTGCCATTGTATGTTTCTGCAAACCACAGATAAAATAGATAAAACCTCGTTCCTGGTTAGATATGCAGCAATTACTCTGCAAAAAAAACAACCACTTTTTGTGGCACTTTCCCCGGCAGAGACACAGCAATGGGTCACTAAAATAACACCCACGTTTGGTGGCTAAAAAAGCCACCAGTTTGGTTGTTTGTTGGCCTCAAACTGTTGTCTGCAGTGGCCTGCAGCTTGGCGGGTGTCTGGCCTTGGTGTCATGTTGTACACCTCCTTCACCTCACTATGACAAAGTCAGCTCATATACATTTAATCAAAATGTTGTCATATTAGAGACGTTGATATGATGTGTATGAAACAATGAAATGTGAGGTAACCATGGTTTGCAGAGACACATTATACCAACATTTCTTTCTGGTGACTTGGCAGATGAAAAGCCCTACTCGTGTGCTTGTGTTTTACATGTCCTCCCTCAGCATCATGAAGTTTCTGGTGTCAAAGCGGAGGTTCAAGGAGAGCTTGCGGCCTTACGATGTCATGGATGTGATTGAGCAGTACTCTGCAGGTCACCTGGACATGCTGTCTCGCATTAAGAACCTGCAGTCAAGGCAAGTGAACGCTCACTAAACAGTGTATTACAGTTTAAACCTCATTTCCAGGTAATGTCAGAGCTAATAACCAGTCTGACTGTAACCGTCACTATGAGCCTAAATGTCAGGATTGATATTAGTTATTTTAGTGCTTTCTTTCACTCAGTAATCAGTTTAGTAATAGAGCTATGACTTAGTAACACAGTGTTTTTGGTGTCGCTGTATACACATGTGGTGACACACAAGTCATTGATGTGCCTGTTTCATTTGTCCGACATGACGTCTGTAACATTTATATATCCAAAAACGATCCACTCCTTCAGCTTTGAATGCGTCACTAATTCATTTTAGATGTAACATTGAGGTATAATTCACATTGTTTTCTGAGCTCCTCACATTCTGATCCCGTGAAGGTCTAACATGAAGAATAAATATATTCCAACAGTGAAATACATGCACTCCTCATCCACGGAGCAAGGCAGACATGCCGTATGTCTTGTGTGTGTGGAATATATTGAAACTTGTTCTCCATAGCTGATGTGATTCCCACGTTGCTTCATTTTGCATTGCCCTCATATCGTCTCTGTGTGCCTCGCCAGGATAGATATGATTGTGGGGCCCCCTCCCCCATCAACACCTCGCCATAAGAAGTCCACTGAAGGTCCTAGGTTAGGTTAATAGACTGCACCTTTAGAATGACCATGTTACCAGCATTATGCTCCTTATAGTCCAAATATTAAAGCAGTTCTATATGCTGCCTCATTATTTTGATTGACAGAACCCCTTTTGAGTTCAAGCCACTTGACCTGTCTCATTTAGCGCAGTGATACATGCTGAGATAGAATCAAGAAAAGGGTTTTAATAAACAGTTTTAACATTTTGAGGATGTTGTGCCCTTTATCTCTTATGTCACATTAAATCAGCTGCTGTCAAGAAAAGGCAAAAAAAAGAGGAAAAATGCAAGACATCCAGCTGCTTTTCTCACTGAATGTTAATAAGTCATGTCATGCGGCTTCACTCAACAGGGGTTTGACAGTGCTAGATGCTTGCTCTCATATTGGAGAGACAGAGGGAGAGCTCCCCCAGCAGGATGCAATGGAAATGAAGCATGAAGCACAAGAGAAGCATGCCAAGTGATGCATTTTGGCCCCTTAGACAAAATGTCCCCTCTATTCTCACTCTGTCCCATTAAAAACTGATCTCATAATGCATGCATCCACACCATCCACATGAAATCAATACTCTCTCAGGAAATGTTAAGTGTTAGGCCACCCTTCATCCACTCACAACATGTTTGTAGCTTGACGAGTATCTCCCAACATTGATGCTTTCTTTTTTTATCTAATTTCCATGTAGTTCACATTACAGCATCTTAAACTTCTTAAGTTTAAACTCACATGGCAGAACAGTGTTACTTTTAACCTTAGTTTCTACTTTTCTCTAATGCTAGAGTTGACCAGATAGTTGGTAAAGGTCCCAAAGCTGAAGGAGAGGTTGCAGATGACCCGAGCATGATGGGACGTCTGGTCAAAGTGGAAAAGCAGGTATGAAAGTTTCCTCCAGATGTTCAAAAGTCAACGTAGCCTCATAAAACTGTTTGTATGGTGGGTGTGTCCCGAAATACTCGCTCGGAGTGGCTGACCACACTCTGGCACAAAAATTCGGAGCACTGTCAGGATTTACCATTTGGTTATTCAGAACACCGTACTCTCGGAGCAGCCGAGCACGAGGTGGAGTGGAGTGAATGTATATTTAACATAATTGTTTGATAATTTGGGTAGAATATAGGAAATTCTGTTTTTTCAGATCACTCTCATTATAGTGTAGAGTATCGGACTGGATTGACGGACGCACCCTGGACGCAGTTACGTAGGTTAAGTTTAGGCAAGTAAAGTTATGTAGGTTAGGTGTAGCAAAAGAAACATGGTGAGGACATACCTTAAAATTACTCAAAGTTCATTTGGTTTCATGTGGCTGTGAACACCAGTCTGAGGAAAAGTTGTGTTTTGTGACGCATTCACTGCCCTTGACTAAATTCTTATGCAAGCTACATGTTTGTCATGTGATCCAAGCCTACCCGATTTTGTGGGTTAAATATGAACTACTTCCTCATGATTATGTGGGATATGTATGAATTTTGGTGCATTACTTTAATGTAGGCATACAGTGCATGAGAACAGCCTGTTTAATATGAGATGGTCTACACTGAGGTCAATCATTGGAGTGTTTCTAATTCATGTTTTTCCTGATCAATATATTTTAATTTTGGGGACATTCTCTACATTGTATGTATTCTTTCTCCCTGCAGGTGGTGTGTATGGACAGAAAACTTGATTTCCTGGTCAATGTGTACGTGCAGCGTATGGGCATCCCTCGTTCAGAAACAGAGGCCTTTTTCAACTCCAAAGAGCCGTATCCCGCCCCGCCTTACCACAGCCCAGAGGAGAGCAAGCAGGAGAAGGAGGGTAAAGAGGAGGTAAAGGAGGAGAAGGAGATGCACACATGCTCCCCTGCAGATGTCCCATGCTCTGATGGGTCTTTTGAAAAGAAAGATCCTTTATTGGGTCGCTCTGTGGCAAGATCAGTGGGTACTCCCTCTGGTAGCCACAGCCGCCCCTCTACCTCCTGGCAGCACCAGCTGCAGCACCCCCTCAGCCAGCCTGCCTGGAACAGCAGTGTGGCCAACACCCCTTCGCCGGTGGGAGGCAGCGGCGATCATTCCCCCTCCCTGTTCCGCCTCCCGCCTCCACCTGCTCCCGTTCACGACCGGTCCTCCTCCGGCCCGGGCGGCAGTGGCAGAGAGAGCGGCTCCAACAGCAGGAGGCGCCACAGGAGGCAGAGGTGTCAGCAGGATGCCACAGCCGTGGAGAGCGACACGTCTCTGTCCATCCCGTCTGTTGACCACGAGGAGCTGGAGCGCTCCTTCAGCGGCTTCAGCATCTCCCAGGCCAAGGAGGACTTCTTTGGGCCTTCTTTCTTCACAGGCTCAGGAGGGGGAGCTGGAGCGGCGACTGAAGCCACAGCTGGACCTTCACTCTGTGCCAGGGTCAGACCCTTCATAGCAGAGGGAGAATCAGACACAGACTCTGACCTCTACGCTCCCTCACCTCTGTCCTTCACCGGGGAGGTGGCATCTGGAGAGAGGGCATGGCCAGGACTGAAGTAGGTCAGGAGGGACCGCCCCGCCTGGCAGAGAGGCTCGTGATGACAGATCAGTGCTTCAGTTGTCATGAGGAGACCTATCATGAGACCGTGTAGCCAACTGACTGACTGTTGCTGCTGAAGATGCTATTACTATTTTAGGTCAATTAAACGGTTATGAGCAGTAGCAGTTTTTACTGAAGATGGAAAAAAAAGTCCAAAAGAAAGGGGTTGTACTTTTTGTTTGTTTGTGATGTGACACCTTACAAGCAATGCTTGATAACAATTGCATTGCATCCATAAAGATCTTGTTTAAATAGAAAAATCGCTGTTTAGGTGTTTAGGGACATTATTTAAAAACAGTTCTCCCCCAAATATCTCTCTCTCTCTCTCTCTCTCTCTCTCTCTCTCTATATATATATATATATATATATATATATATATGTATCCTGTTATCTGTAGTGCTATATATCAAGTGGTGTGAGTTGCTGAGTGTTGGAGATATCGGCCGTGGAGATTTCTGCCACAAGCTGAGTGCCATCTAATTTCATTATATCGGAGAGAAGGCAGCCGATTTCTCCAACAACTCCCACCAAAACAATCTAGATTGAAATATAGCACTATAGGCAAAAGGAAAGATATTCATTTTTTGGGGGAACATTTTGTTGTATTTATCAGTGATGAAAGGTACACGAGAGTGTAGATGTGTGATAGTGTGATTTATGATACTTCATTTTGCATCAGAACCTATACCTGACATTGATTTGTATGAAACATACAAGAAAAAAAATACACTTTGATTTATTTTCTGAATAACGAGTGCATTTCAGCACTTCTTTTGTTCCACTGACCACTTTACCTTTGAACACATAGTGGGAGTTAGTAATGCAAGATTGTTTCAGTCTTATCACATGGTTAGCATAGTGTCTTGATAACTTCTATACCTTTGAATGACTTGAGGTGTTATGATGCCAAAACCTTAGCTATGATAATCAATTAGATTCTTGCAGAGTAAAAAAAAAGAAGAAATGTGCTTGCTTTTCAGCATCATTGATTCAGCCTGGTGTTTACAGAATATTTACAGAACTCCCCCTCAAAAGTATTGCAGATACTTTCCCATCAATAAACCAGTAAACCTGCTGCATGGCATGTTGAATGGTTGATTTAAAGACTGTGTTAAGCAGGCTACAAAACCAGACAACAGGGGCAAAACGTCAGCTGGAAAATTCCATGAGCCTTTCTCTTCTGTACAAACAAACGGGGGGGGCGGGGGGCGGGGGGGGGTGAATAAAACATGAAAATGTGCATGCATGACTGGTTTCAAGCTACAATGTGTTCATTTTTTATGGGGCTTTGCTTGAGTTCCAATCATGTAAACTCAGCCCGAGCTTGCTAATTTCAATGACTCTTCTTTTCTGGGCAAATATGTCTGCAAATTATGTACGCAAAGGCAGGTGTTTAGTTCCACACATGGAAACAATATGGGCTCAAATGGACTTTAGCCCATATTTTGTGTATTGCTATCACACAAGGTGCAGTGTTGAAGTTGCAATGCATAGTTCGTTCATTTAGACTCACTGCTGCTATGGCAGTTCTGCACTAAATGAGGAAATGCAATAAAAAGCAAGCAAGGCAATCAAGAACCATCCTTTAACAGTATTAACATGGCCTTATTTTTCACACCAAAAACATTGTTTTATAAGTAAACAGTTTCATTCTGAACATTTCATAAAACTAGAGCAAGTGCATTTTGAAGTGCTGTATAGTAAATTTAGTGGCCTGAGAGCAGTTGTTCTGTTAGAGTCTTAGCCGTCGATCCTGCTAAAACCATGAGATCCACAGGGACATCGGAAGCATGAACAGTTCTTGTTAAAACTAACCCGTTCCATAGGAAATTGAACATTTTAACACTGACACTAAACCATCATTTAGTAGAAACTGTTCACACAAGATACATGATCCATATTTTTTCAGAAAAGAAGAAACAAACCTGCTGGCATGTTTTCTACGACCCAAAGAAAGGACCTGTAGGGTTTTACATGATACAGTAGCTCTTCGTTCGACACCATCATGTAACTGCACCTTCGTCTTCTTCAAAATAAAACTTTGTACATCACTTAAATTATCTCCCCGATCTCCTGTTTTTATGTTCCATTTCAGTGAAGCAATAGTGTGAAACTGATGTGTGTTGAAACAGTGTATTAGCTGCATGGTGTAACAGTGGCTACGTATCAGTAGATGGCAATCAAGAGCTGCAGCTGAATGGAGAGTCCTTTTTAATATATAAGGGAAGATGAGGGAAAGAATACATAGATCTGGACCAAAAACCCTTTATTAACAACTAATTCATATGTTTAACTTTTGACTTATTATGAAGTGGGAAGGTTTTAATCCATGGCTTATAAAATATTCGTAATTGCACTATTACCAAACAGGATAAACACCAGCTTGGGGCATTCATCACAACCCTTGGGGCAACTCAAACACTGTTCTTGGCTTTTAACAGATCTACAATGCAACTTATCTGTAAAGCATTAGAGCTACAGTATACATTTTTAATATGACAAAAAGTAATTATTTCACTTTATCCTGACAGTATCACCTGAGGTAGATGTGAAAAAAAAGAAGGAAAATCATACTCCTTTGCCTCGTTATTGAAATTCTGTTGGCATTTGCAAGAATCACAAAAAGAACAACAAATCAGAGCCAAGGAATTTCTAATGCAGCTGTCAATCATGTCAATCACTGTTTGCAAACTGCTGTCAAACTGTCAAACTAAGCAGCGCTGATCAAATATTCATCAAGACTGTGTTCCTGCAATGTCTATTTTTCACCTGAAATGTTTTCTGAAACATTTTAGTGTACTGTTTAGCTGTAAAATGGGAAGGTTTGTGACCCTGCTTCCATGTTAAAAAACAGTTGAGCCCAAGTGAACTACCACCCACGGAGCAAAATTTTGCATTTTACAGCTGAATATCACATATTAATCAAGATTCTGTTTACCTGTGTTTTTGTTTTCAGAAACATATTTTAGTGTACCGTTTAGCTGTAAAATAAATAAGTTTGCTCCAACCGGCAGGCGGTGCTTTGTTTTCAACATGGCAGCTGGGTCACAAACTTATGTGATTATGCAGCTAAACAGTCACAAAAATATGAGTGCATTTGAGGTGTGGAATAGGCAATGCAGTAACAAAATCTTGATTCATATCTGATCATTGCTGCCTAGTTTGACCTTTTGACCGTGGTTCATGAGCCGTGATTGAGAGCTGCTCTCTCTGAAAATGGCCCACACAAAGGTGCAAAAGTCAAGTGTTTTCTCTGACCCCTTGAATTACGATATTGTCAAATTTTATTATGGGGTCTTTGCTCAATGATGCCAAAATTAAATCAAAATGATAAATGACACCATTTGGTACAACTTCATATTCCTTTATAAAGGATGACTAAACAGAAAGTGATGCCTGTGAAAGCTTTCCTCTGTATTTTGGAGCCTGACTGCAGAGATTTGCTCCCATTCACCCACAAGAGCATTCGTGAGGTCAGACACTGACAGCAGGCAATAAGGTCCAGCTCACAGTCTTCCAGTTCATCCCAAAGATGTTTAATGGGCTTGAGGTCAGGGCTCTGTGCAGGACAATCGAGTTCTTGCACACCACATATGGAAAACCATTATTTTTGGACCTTGCTTCTGAAAGGGCCAACTCCAAAATGCTGTGACGAAGCTATATGCACTCTATCAGCCTACGGTATTATTGTACAGTAAAATGAAAAACAGCCCCAGATTTAAGGTACACATGCATGGGGTCTGTCCATATAGATTTAGCCAGATAGTTTACAAACCTGATTCCAAAAAACACTGGAAGTCTAAATATTTAAATTGGGAGAAAAAAATACCATAAGACAATGCTTTATTTATTATTTTTAATACTCAGAAACCTGTCTCAACATTAGTTTTCTTGTGCTGTTTCCAGGCTCCTTCTACAAGCCTAGATTCATAATTATTATACTTACATATTAAAATCATGTAACAGTAAAAAATGTTTACATATATATTTTTTTTTTCAAATTTTCAGCACCTTTTGGGGTAGTTTAATTGTCTGTCCTTTCCCCCCCCTTGGCTCCATAAGAAAGTTGTTCCGCACCGGATGAGCGTGGTTAAGCAGGAGGAAGCAGTGCACGCGGAGCTCCGTGTCCGTTTGTTAGCCCTTCTCAGCTCGTGCGGTGCCCAGAGCGCACGCTTCTGTGTTTCCTGCGATGGAGGGTGAGTAACGTTACTTTTGTACAAATAAAAAAGGTTACTACTTTGAATTTTCACTTTCAGCACTTCACTTCATCACTTTTAACTTTCTGTGTGTCTTCGCTGCTGTAACAGGTACCCCACGTCATATGCCATGAAAACATTTGATAAAATCCATACCAGCTAGCTAACGTTATCAAACCATGAACAAGCTCATTTTACACTAATAAGTTTTCTTTGGAAACCAGCTTCAACATTCCGCACGGAACACTTTTAAAAGTACAATATTTCCCTCTGAACTGTACTGGAGTATTAAGTGTAGATGTAAGGGCGAACTAGACAGTAAACTAGGGCGGCAAGGATGGCGAAATGTCTGCCAACAATTCATGAGTAAATCACACAGTAACCAATAGCAGTGACTGCAGGCTCCTAGCATTTTAGGCTAGGCTTTCTGTAAGCACAATGAATTGTTGAGACATGTGTCAATCACCGTGCACCTGCGGCCACCTCCCGCCCCCAGCTCCTACGAGCCAATGGCAGCCTAGCCGACTGACACCATGTTTGACTGTCTTCGAAAAAACAAGAAAAACATACCGCATGTTTACGATGATAAAGCAGCCCGTAACGTTACTGACTGATTTTTTGATGTTTCATAATAGTCGGACGATAACAAATGGAGACAGTCTGAAAAAGGTAAGCATTTTTTGCTCCTTAGTTGTTCAGTTGCAGTCTATTAGTCATATGTGTTTAATGCACAATTGCACACGAGAAAGTGTTAAATAGTAGAGAGATTTGCACTGGTGTTATTTAGCTGAAAAAGCTATGTGCTGTCATCAGACTTTTAAAGTTATTGTGAAGATCTGTTTATTTTGGATTTTGGATATATTTTGGATATAGAGTCACAAAATGCCTGCATGGTGAGTTATGCATACTTTGATACTGTTTACACTTTTGCACTGACCATTTGTGTTATGTGTGTTGTTACAGTTTTTTTTTTGTTTTTTGCCTTATATAAATACAGGTGCAGCATAATTGTTTTTTGTCTACAGTGGCAAATGTGCGTGTGCTGGCCCTGCCTGTATTCAATGGGATATGGTACAAAGACAGTATATCTATTTTCAAACTGGTAAACTTTATTGTTTTTTTGCAAATATACACTCATTCTAAATTTAACATCTGCAAGACATCAAACAAGTTGGTACATTAGCAACAAAAGACTGGGAAAGTTGTAGAATTCTCAAAAAATCCTGGAACATAAATCTCAGCTGTTCACAAGCAAGGTCAGCATTAGGTTCACCACCACAGAAAAACGGTCTCTAGGCAAACAGTCCAACAGTTTGAGAACAATGTTTTGTAACGCACCATTTCAAATGATTTAGAGATTTCACCATCTACAATCCATAATATCACCAAAAGATTCAGAGAATCTGGAGAAATCTTTGAATGCTGAAGACCAATGTTAAATACCCATGACCTTTGACCCCCTAGGAGACTTTACATAATAGTATAGAGAATATTACAACATGGGCTCATGAACACTTTGGAAATCATTGTCGGTGAACACAGTTCATTGCTGCATCTACAAATGTAAGTTCAGACTCTACCACAGAAAGTGACAGTGTTTTGGGGATTTATGGACTATTTATGCACTTCTCCTCTCGCAATAACATTTGAAGAAGCACTGCGATGGATGCTGAAAACACTAGCAGGTTTATTTCTATTGCAACCATTGCACTAGCCATCATTATTTCCAATCGAAGGTGGTGTAGACAGGTTATGCGAGCAATAATAGAAAGGCGAGTCCCTTATACGTGGGAGTGGCCACGTATAAGGGATTTCTGGGAGGTGACAGTTCACGATTTCATTTCAATCCATTCAACTTTTGAGTTATGTGATGCAATAACACCTCTTGCAGTGCCTGCTGCATCATGCCCGAGGTAGCCAGCTCCTACCGACAAGCACATAGCCATAGAATCATGTGACCTATAAAGTGTTTCCATTGCAGTTTTGTGAAATATGGCCTTTTCAAATAGCCTGAAATGACACCTCATGCGAGCTAAAAACTTTTTTAAGATATACGGGAGTTTTTTTAAAAATTGATGCGTTTGCATGAGGCATATTATATTCGCAATTTCAATTCTTGCAATTTGAGGGTTAATGGAGACCCATCTAATGAGACACATTCTGCATGTTACAACAGTGTGGCTACTTAATAAAAAAAGTGCGGACACTAGACTGACCTGCTGCAGTCCAGACCTGTCTCTCATTGCAAATGCGTGGTGCATTATGAAGCGCCAAACACAGCAACATAGACCCTGGACTGTTGAGCAACTGAAGTCGTATATCAAGAAAGAATGTGAAAGAATTTCAATTTCAAGCCTTCAACAATTAGTGTCCTCATTTTCCAGATACTTACTGAGCGTTGGCAAAAGAAAAGGTGATGTCACACAGTGGTAATCATGCCCCTGTCATGCATATGTTGCAGGCATCCAATTCAGAATGAGTTTATTTACAAAAAAAAGAAGAAAAAAAAGAAGTCTATCAATTTGAACATTAAATATGTTGTCTTTCTCCTGTATTCAGTTAAATATATAGGTTGAAAAGAATTTGAAAATCATTGCATGTTTTGCCTTTATTTACATTTAACACAGCTTTTTTGTAACCAAGGTTGTAAATTATGCCACTGCAACTGTCTGTTAAATTGTATACGTCAGCAAGAAGTTGATTCATGCATTGTTAGCGCTTGACGGATTTTATTTAACAACCTATTTAACAATAACTGCCTAATGTCAGTGAAACGGCGGAGGTGCGTTTCCATGCCACATGCTCGGCCTGAGGTCAGCCAATTTGTTAATTGTTGTGAGGCCGGGATTTTAGTCGAAAGGGAGATACAAATAGGAATTGATTGGCTCATTAATAAAAGTCAGATGATGGCGACACAGCACCTAAGGCTTATTTACTCTCTGCAGCTCCTGGGGAATTGAAGATGTCTTGACTACCCGCAGAACAGAGCGGAGGACAAACAACCAGCAGAGACAGGCATTTCAAATCTATACGGCGGAGAACATATCATTACGTAACCAGAATGGACAACAGTGTACCAAGGTCAGACCCAAAGTTTTGCTGTGAATCAAATTCTGCTGTAGAAAATACTGTTTAAGTAGCATGGACCAAAATGATGGACTACAATACTTTTTTTTCATGTGCATTGTGATTGTTGGAGCCCATCTGCACAGGGACATTTATTCAAAGATGAGAGATTTATGTTGAAACAGTGTCATTAGATAGCGGTAGGACATTGACCCTTCAGTGATGAACGGTAAGACCCAACAATCAATGATACCATTAGTGATCCGGCTCTTACGAGAGAACTGTCAAGAGAAGGGGCCAAAAACAGATGGACCGTGTGCATTTTGGTAATGGTATGTGTGCTGATATGTTTCACCACTGAGTGCACAGATAGGAAAGCAATAAAAATGCAGCTCATCCAGTAGCCTCATAGTACACTTTAGCTACCCTTCAGCCTTTCCTTTCCAGCTTTTCATGAGACAAAATGACACCTATGACCTCTGAAATGTAGAAAAAATGAACTTATGTGCTGTCTCTTTAAATGAGCTCAGATAAATTGTAAAGCCTTTATTTGAAAGACATGACTCTCCACATTTACAGCCGAGAGACAGAAAGGACTCTGTGTCCTTGGCACCAGCTGTGTTTGTGTATAGGTCTCCATGTAAACATTTTATTTATGTATAGTGTTAGTTAACATCAGCTAAATGCCATCAATGTCTGCCAAGGGCAGACGCAGGTGACCTTCCTTTGTCTCTCTGTAACACACACACACACAAACACACACAGAAAGACATGTGGGTCCAATGACGACTTGGCTGGGGATAAACTGTTGTATGAATGGTATTGCCGAACATATATCACAATTTGGGTTCATTACACATCGGCTGCATCTCAGACAAGGACTTTGCAAAATGACAAGGATGATCTGTATGGCTTTATTGCTTCATAACTGCAAATGGTTTTCATTGTGATAACCCAATGGGAAAGTCTGGCTCTCATATTAAGATATAAATGCATGAAAGTATAAATGCACCTAAAAATCATATTTAGGATAGACGTGTAATATAAAAGAAAGAGAGATGTATGCAGACCCTCCTGTTAAACTCCTGAAATTTGCAGATGACAAAACCGTCAACAGCCTCATCCAGGAGGGTGACGATTCTGCGTACAGACAGGAGGATAAACAAGTGGCCCCAATTTAGAGTCACTGATTTAGCTCTCTCTCTCCCTCTCTCTCTCTCTCTCTCTCTCTTTCTCTCTCTCTCTCTCTCTCTGTATATATATATATATATATATATATATATATATATATATATTTATATATGTGTGTGTGTGTGTATGTGTTACAGATTTTTTATCCTAATAATAATAATTTTTAGGCAATTTCCTTGTTTGATTGCTTTTTTTCTTTGTCTTTTTGTTTTACTTATTTTGCTGATTTGCAGGTAATTTTCTCTGTACTTTCAGGGCTTTTTTACTAATTTTGTGCCAATGTTTGGATCATTTTTCTCTGTGGTTGCTCATTGCTTTCTTCCCATGTTTTTGCAAGACGTTGCCGATTTGGCTAGGACACTAGCAGGCCAGCAAACACAACCAAAGAGGTCCAATCTGTAGGATTAGGTGGCATCCATTGGCAGAAATTGAATATACAATTCAAAACTATGTTTTCTTTAGTTTATAATTACCTGAAACTAAGAATCATTTTTTTCATATATATATATATTTATATACGCATATACATGAGACCAAAAAAAACAGCATATCTAGATATTGGTTCCTGTGGGAGAAAGACACCTAAGACTAAACGTATTGAGTGCACACAGCCTATCATTAGTCATCAGACAATTACAGAAAGGCATTGATCCTAATTCCCTTAGGGCTTTTGCCTGAACAAGTGTAGTCATCCATTTATTAGACTGGAGGAAGGATATGACAGTTTTATTCATTTACATAACCTGGCTTGATTAATAAGCTTGATTCAAGTTATTAGAGTCACAAGTATTAAACTGTGCTTGTATGTGAACACACTTAGAGAAGATAATCAGAGAGCTGTAGGCCTAAAAGTGTTTTATATATTTAATGTCAATGTGTTACACGGCTCTATGTACACTGTAACAGATTTTTAAAAGGACCTTAATAACCACATTAACAGCAAACATTATGCTTGTAAGATCATACGTTAATACAGAGAATCTATAACTGATACCAAACCCTCTGAGGTTATCTCGGCTAGATTTAGCCCTGGTTTAAACATTATCTTCAAAAACTTTACTGTGTCAATGCTAACTGATGTTTTGCAGATACAATGCTCATTATCTTAGTTAAGTGATTGATTTGAATAGTATCCTAGCAGGAAATGCTGCACTCTGTGTTATACAAATGCTCAATTGTTATTTTAAGAAGGACTCATCCACTTTGATGTGTTTTAAAGAACAAACAAACAAACAAGCAAATATAATGTCTTATTGACTTTATTGTAAGAATATAGAAAAAACCAACATAATTTTAGTAATTCAAAACAATAGAACTTAAATGAGTCAGTGAGAACTCTTCTAGCTGGAAATCTCAAACAAACTGAGTCTTAAAGACACCATATGAAATATAGATGAACCAAAAAAAAAATATTCAGTGATCATCAAGTAATAGAATTTACTTAACTTAAATCATACACTGCGTTGTTGTGACACTTGTCCTGTCTCCCTTTCTCTACCACTCTCTCACTCCCAATCTCGTGCTCCCCCACCTGTCCACCAGATGTCCTCAGACTTTCCCTCCGTTTTCCAGCCACCTGATCGCACTCCACCCAGCACAGGTGTGCTGGGTGGAGTAAAAATAGCAGCCACTTCCTGCTCCTGCTCCTAGCTGCCTGTCTGTGACCTGCTTCCTGACTTCCCCCTTTTGGATTAAGCGTCTGCTTGGGGCTGCCTTCATGCTGCTGAATGTAAGTCTGCTTTTGAAGTTTTTTTTGATACTGCATGCTCTGCCAGTGTCTGCATTTGGGTCATTTATTTGGAGATGTGTTTCAGGTGGCCTGACACATGTAGGGCCTGTATTCACGTTCCTAAAGCTGTGTTCTGGTATCCACCTGCTCGTGATGAAAATACCTGTGTCTCTCTGCTTTACTATGTTCACCCAACATGTTTCTAACTCCCAGCTCATCAAATACAGCAGCTCGGTTACTGGCCCTATGCTTCAAACTATTTATTTATTTATTTATTTATTTAAAAGAACATGAACAATTAAAAAAAAACGGTACCATATGATGTACCATACCAGATTATATCTTAAAGCTAATTCACATCTGCAGTCCCTTGGAAGGTCAGAGCAAAGACACAGCACAAGAACATAAAAATATAAAGTTGTACAAAAAAGAGAAAAAGAAAAAAAAAAGAGAAACAATATAAACAATAGCACATGATATAAAAGGAAAGAAAGAAGACAGGAGAAAGTGCAATATAAAACTGCAAAAAAGCACATCACACACAAAACACCCAATTCAATACACAAACAAACAATACAAAAAAAGTTATAAAGTCCATATTTTAAGATTAGTGAATACAGAGCTGAGCTGTCAAGCTAAAACATCTCGATCGCCAACTGGTGGTTTGCTGTTGTATAGATCATAAACCCCACCCCCTCCATGTTAGTGAATGTGACATGGATACAGTCAAATATATATTTCCCGATGATGGTCTCTGGCATTTAAGGTAGTTCTTATCACACTACTGTTTGCCCAAGTACAGTTAGGTCCAGAAGTATTTGGACAACAGAGAGTTTTTATTATTTTGCCTTTACACATCACCACAGTGGATTTGAAATAAAAAATGAATTTGTAATGAAAATGTCGACTTTTAGCTTTTTTTAAAGGTGTTCCACAAAAATAGGCCATGTACCAATTAGGAATTACAGACATTTAAGCATAGTACCTCCATTCTCAGGGGTTCAGAAGTATTTGAACAGTGTTACATAATTTTAAATTTAACCATACGTTCTAATACTTAGATGAAAATCTAATGAAAGTCAGGAGCCCATGGACATCACCAAATTTGTAGTTTTCTCTCTGGAGATGCTTTGCCAGGCCTTCACTGCAGCCATCTTCAGTTGCTGTTTGTTTGTGGGTCTTTCTGCCTTCAGTTTTGTTTTAGTGCTCTGTTGGGTTGAGGTCAGGTGACTGACTTGGCCATTGGAGAATATTTCAATATTTTCATTTTTTTTTTGCCTTCAAAAAATCTTGAGTTGCTTTTGCTGTATGTTTAGGGTCATTATCCATCTGCACTGTGGAGCACTGCACTATCAGTTTTCTAGCATTTGGTTGAATATGAGCAGAGTATGGCCCTATATACCTCAGAATTCATCTCGCTACTTCTGTCAGCAGTCACATCATCAATGAACACTAGTGAGCCCGTTCCATTGGCAGCTATACAGGCCCACGCCATGACACTGTCTCCACCATGTTTGACACATGATGTGGTGTGCTTTTGATCATGAGCTTCTACTTTCCTTCTCCATACTTTTCTCTTACCATCATTCTGATATAAATTTACTTTTGTTTCATCTGTCCAAAGAATCCTATTCCAGAACAACTGAGGCTTTTTTAGATGTTTTCTGGCAAAGTCTAATCTGGCTTTTCTGTTCTTGGATGTTACCAGTGGTTTGCACCTTGTTGTAAATCCTGTGTATTTACATTCATTCTTGATTGTAGATTTTGACAATGATATGCCTACCCTCTCCAGAGTATTCCTGACGTCTGTTGATGCTGTGAAGGGGTTTTTCTTCACCAATGAAAGGATTCTGCGATCATCTACTTTTGTTGATTTCGTTGGAAGCGTTGATTTCCATGGTCTTCCAGGCCTTTTGATGTTGTTAAGCTCGCCAATGCTTTGATTCTTTTTTAAGAATATACCAAACTGTTAATTTGGCCACACTTAAGGTTTGTGCTATCTCTCTTACAGTCTTGTGTAGTACTTTCAGCCTAATGATAGCATCCTTCATTTGCATAGAGATCTCCTTGGACTTCTTATTGGTAGCTCCAGTCAAACCGCTGCCAAATGCCAAAACACTACCTAATATCAACTCCAGACCTTTTATATGCTTCATTTGTCTTGAGGTAACGAGGGAATGGACCACACCTGACCAATTAACTTCCTGTCCGTCAATTGTCCAAATACTTTTGATTCTTTGAGAATGATGGCATTCTGCTTCAAATGGCTGAAAGTCCTACATATTAAATGCCATATTTTTGCGAAACATCAAAGAAATAAAGCTTTTAATCTGGACTTCTATCACATAGATTGTTTTATTTCAACTCCATTGTAGTGGTGTACAAAGGCAAAATTATAAAAACTCTTGAATTTTTAAAAAATGGGGTATGTTGTCATGATTGACAGCTGTGTGTGCCAATCTGTGTACTCGTGATAAACAGCGCTGCTCACGGTGGGTATGATGGGTCAGGATTCACACACATATACATATATATTGTTTTGGATGTGTGACTTACTGCTCATTCCATGTAAACTTTCTTTTTTCAATAAACTTCTTTGGGTTTGGCCAAGAAAACTTCTTTTGTTGGGTTAAGGGAAAAGGTTGTGGTTTGGGTCAAAATGACATTGGCATTTGGGTTCACACAGGACATGAATACTGGTGGTGAAAGTTCTGTGTTTGTTTGACTCATCCACTCAACCCGACCTCCTGTCTGCACGGCCTTTCCAGTTTTTTATATTACATGAGTGGCTCTGAGTGTCGAATAATGCAGCTGATGGGTTTACACTTGAATTATCTAGAGGTGCAGTGTCTTATACAGAGAAGTGTCGTGAGAGTGTGACCACGTTTTTTAGTATTTGATACCCTGGGAGTTAAAATAGCTAATACAGCTAGTTGCCAACTTTGCCTGGATGTTGTTTGGCACTTGGAGGGTAGCTGTAGGTTTATTAAAGCTTGCTAAATGAAAACAGCTGCCTTTTCTAGAAATTCTGCTTTTGACAAGAGACTAAGCAAAAACAATACTTTAATTTTCCACGTACTTATCGGACCTATATAAAAGCTTTTAATAAGAGCAAAATACTGCCCTGTACTCAAGCATGCATTATGAAAATACAAATTATTACCATTCTTGAGACATACTTTTTAGAATCTCATGCGCATACAGTATGCATCAAAGATGTGAAAAGAAACAGAAAACTGAATTAAGAAAGTCTTTTCACATCTGTTGTGCGCTAATCGCATTCCTGTCATACCTAACTGGAAGGACACAAAGAAAAGAAAGGTGTTGAAATTGAAGCTACTGTAGACTTTGTTAGATAAATAGTCCTTGACATGCCTGCAGCAGATTTCTTTAAAATCCAGAAAATGACAAGGACTTTTTTACCTTTCAGCAGAGACGAAGGTTAACAGGATGGAGGAAAACGTCTCCTATGATCAATGGTGGAGCAAGTCCATTCATGCAGAGTTTTGTTAGAGGAAGCTCATAGTTTATATTCAATGTGTTCCATGTAGGTTAGCGAAGTTTCCTGGTTTCAAGGAAACTGAGATGAGCTCTAACTTTTAAATAAAAATAACATGTTTTGATGTGAAATATGAGCTGAAGCAATCCCTAACTGAAATCTCTTTAAGAAAAAATTAAGCTTTACACCACAAATCAAGTAATCTGGGATAGTAATTGATTGATCAGGGAGATATTTGTACCAGTATGCAATTGAATTTATTTTGGGCAGGAATAGGCAGAGGAGAAGAGATGGGTTTTGAGGCGGGACTGAAAGACATCGAGGGACTCGGAGTCACGGATTTCTTGGGGGAGGGAGTTCCAGAGCCTGGGAGCAGCCCTGGAGAAGACTCTGTCCCCAAAAGTGCAGAGGATAGATTAAAGGGTGGAGAGGCGATTAGCAGAGGCACATACCACAATGCACATACGACAACACACATACAACAATTCATGTACCTCAATACATACAACACAGCATATGTACAATACACAGTACACATATTGCATTACGCATACCACAATACATATGCTAAAATACACATACCATGATAGAATACCCCAATAATGAGTGGCTTTTCAGCCACCATATGTTTTTTTTTTTTGTTTTCTTCAAGTAACCTGTTGCTGTTTTTTCCCTCTTTATTTAAAGCATTTTATTGAGATTGGGGTCAATTTGCACAAGTCATTAGCAAATTTATACAAATATAGAAATGATTGGTATATCATAATTATTGGACTGAAAATTACTGTTTGCCTATATTTGCCAATGATTTGTGCAAATTGACCCCCATCTCATGATAAAATACTGAATCGACATGAGTTTTCTTGTGCTGCATTCAGACTTTTTTCACAAGCTTTCTAACCCTTTGAAACCTGAGGTAATTGGTTTGATTTATTTAAAAAACGTGTGAAAAAGGCAAATGTCCTACAAATTGCAAGAAAATAGTAAAAGGGTGACAAGAAAATGACTTGAAAATGAGTTATTTTATGAGAGAATTGTCAAAAAATGGGAGAAATGTCTAGAAAAATATATTTATAATTAGTGTAATTACTAAAAATTATGTAACAGAAAAAAATGTGAATGCATTTTATTATTGTTACATGTATTTTTTTTTTTTATCAATTCTCAGTATTTTTTCGGGACATTTCCTTGTTTTTGTTCTTTACATTTTTTCTTTTGTCAATGTTCAGGTGTCAATGACAGTTCAAGGGTTCAATTGTCTTGTAACGTTTAACTAATTTCTGGGCCCATGTCTTAAGTTGCTAATTGCTTTCTCACTATGTTTTTGAAAGAAATCAAACCAATCTCCTCAGCTTTCAGAGAGATAAGGGTTGTTTTTTTACCATGATTTTGCTGCTTTTACGGCAGTCAATGTGCCCCCCAAAACAATAATTTTTAAGCAGACACATGATCTTTCCCTAACCATAACAAAGAGGGTTTTTTAGCCTAAACCCCACCAAACATTAACCATGTTAGTGAAACATAAAGTTTCGACATATCCACTCAATAATAATGTGCAGCAAATGTAAAATACCCGTGCTTTTAGAAATGTTCAGTGGCAACATTTATTCTGGCAATTGTTAGCTTATAGTCAGCATTAGTCAACATCTATACTCTTAAGGTCGTGTTGTACAAGGAACATTTGACTGAAGCAGTCATTAGATTTTACATTTTTAAGATTGGAAAACACAAATTGAAGTTGACAGATCCTCATTTCATACTTTTAGAGTGATAATGTTTGATGGCAATCATGATTACTCTGTAATTTCTAGAATGCACTGCATAAATTACAAATTAGTCAAGCATATTAGGTGGGAAAATGGATAACACACCAATACTGTGTCTCATCAGCACATCAGCAGTGCTCCTTTTTTTTTTTTTTTTTTTTTTTTTTTAACTGATCTGTAATATTGAAGTTGTTGTCAAGCAAACTGACTGCTGGTTAATGCTCTGAAGATGTTTGGCATATAATATTTGAGAATGAGAATTCAAGATTTACTTTAATACAACTTAAAACAATTTGTCAATGACAAGAAATTATAAATGCCTTCAGTGATGCAGTAGTTTGAGTTCTACCAATATGACTACTGTGCATACAAATACTACAGTACTGGTACTACCAATTTTATTGCCAAATAAGAATCACAATCACTTGTTTTAGCTTAAATTAATGAAGATATAAGAGAAATGAGCTAAACAATGAGTTGCTGAATCCATTAAGGTTGCTCAGTGTGGCTCAAGAAATCCCTCTCAGCAAAATGAACAAAACACAATTGAACACCAAGCAAACAAATATAATTAAGCTCTGAGCAGACAAAGAAGCAATGCTACTAAAGCACAATAAGAAAAGTTTTTAGTTAATTCCTTGTCTATAAAAGGAGCTTAAATCAAAATTGGTCAAGTTGAACTTTAGCACGTCATCATGCTGCAGCTGGAGGAAAGAAGCCAAAGACAGCATTGGGCATATACTGCATACTAGAGATAAGTCAGCAACATGGCCCAAAAATAGACTTGGAAGAAGGATGAGCTTCATAACTTTTTGACCTCGATAGGGAAATAGATTTCGTCATGATTACGGGATAGCCAAACTGACAAAAAGATCCCAATTTTTAAAATGTTTCTCTGACATCCCTAAGACAGCCTCCACTGATGCAGACTCTTAAATGTTTTTGATACAGTTATATCTAGTCAATACAGCAATTGCCAGTACCTAGTCTACAGTGTGTATAGTAGGGGATTACCTCGTTCTCAAACATCAGTTTGTTTGCCTTCTCCACATGGAGGTTAGAGCACAAAGTTGCCCACAGAGCAGCAGTCTGGTGCTGGTGAATATCTCGCTGTCAGTGAGGCTGCTTTTACACCTATTAGTATTCAGTTGGAGTAGCATGGCTGATCTCACAGAGCCTTGGGGGAAGTCTTACCAATGATCTTAGACTCTGATAGAGCTGGGTTCCCCTCATCCTGCGTAGTGTTTCTGTGCAGAAATCACTGGTAGAACCTGACGGCAACAGCTACAGGAAGCTGTTGGGGGGTGCATCACTTAGTTTAAATCCATAAATAACTTAAGCATGACATGCTATTAACCATCAAGTGCAACAGGAAATGCTTCAGCAATGAAATTGATTTATTCTTGAATGAAAGTGAAAATTTGTCACCTGTTATGTGGATGTCCAGTTAGTGTTGATGGTTAAAGTTGTCAACTGAAGCAATAAATCCCTCTGTGCCGGTGCTTTATTCCAGGGCTGGTTGGCCATCTTCGACTTTTCATAGCCTCAGTCATTGGTACTCGTTTATTTATGAAGCTCTTTTGGTAAACTCCCCTCTTACATGGTCGCCCTGCTTGCTTTAAAAGCTCGCATAAGCACAAGAGTGAATAAAGTGATTGGCACTTGTTGCTGTGCATAGGTCCTTTTGATTTGTCTACATGTTAGTGTATATTCTCTTATATTTTTTATTTTGGCTGTTATTGTTTGTAATTTTTTCTCATGCTTGTGTCTTGGCCAGGTCTCCCTTGAAAAATAGATTATTGATCAACAGGACTTACCTGGTTAAATGGTTGAATGCCAAGTTCTCCTGCTCTCAGACCCACCAGGCAGTGCCTACATATACCAGAGTGCATTGTGCACAACCTCTTATAGCTATTATTTTATTGACCAAAACATTGTGTAACCAAGAATAATCATAACTGCCTCACTCTTTTCATTTTCTAGCTTTTACAATAAAAGCTTAAATTAGGACTTTGCTAAGAGGCAACTAAAGAGAGTAATTCAAAATTGTTTCTGTGTCAACATTTGTATGTGGGGCCTGTGTGGGTAGTAAATGAGCTGAAAAATGGGCCCAAATATTGGATTGTCCATGGTTATCATTATGGCCCCATGCCAACTGCCCACATGGGTGAGGTCACCCAAGTGGGCCCCACATGGGTTTGGCTAGCACTACTTAGGTCCCAAGTGGGTATGGGCCTCAAAATAGGCATCTTATCCAGGGCAAACGGGTAAACCCACCAATGTGGGCAAATGTCATAGGGCCATTGTGAATAATCCCATACAGAGCCCATTTTTCAGCCCATTTTCTATTCATGTGGGCTGCATATACAAATGTAGTAGGTGATAAAATACTCACTCAGTGGTCATTTGCCCTCTTGGCCCTGTTGGTCTTTGTTGTCTTTTCCAGTTTATGTTCAGGATGCTGAAGAAGGTCTCCAGCACACCACTGTCCAAGTGACAAGTAAAGCTTTATTGCATAGTAGGCAAGCACATAAACAGGCTTGCTTGGAGCTCTCCTGACATCTGTGATAGCATCCAGCAAAAGCTGTCCATGTTGAAATTAATTTATTCATTCTGTTTCTGTTAGAATCACAGGACAATTTGAGCATAAGGCACCATCAATTGCAGTTTGCTCTTTGCAGTTCAGGTTCTGGGGGGTCTCCGCCAGCTTTAACCTCTCCTCTCCTCTCCTCTCCTTCGCTTCTCTCCACTGCAGTTTCTTTGGCCATTTACTCTAGCTCGAATAAATGCAGCTGAATATCAGAGTAAGCAAAACACTAAAGAATGTATCCACGGCTATAAAGTCCCCTGCACTCATAATTTGGGATATTTTTTTTGTTCTAAACATATTTAGTTTGAATACGACTTAAGAGAACAAAGTTCTGTTTTTAATCAGTATCTAGAACCCGACCCCTGGCTACCCAGAGGCAAAAATCCATGGAGTTCTTCCATGCCTCCATCTACATCATCAAATGATAGCGATGCATGTAGGAAGAACATCTGATTTTGCACTTCACAGTCAGCTTTCTTGGACAGTATAGCATGCTGTGAGGAATTTAGTGCTTCTTTGGCATCATTTACCATCAACACGAATTGGATGTCCACGTACAAGTCGAGAATTTGCCCTTTAAGATAGCAAATTGTAAAGGATTCATCAAAAGAATGAAGGCTGGGTGTCAGGAATGCCCAAAAAGCAGGACAGCCATCATGAGGTCTTTGTCTGACCTCATAAGTTTTAAGGCTCTGTCCTTGACGAGCGAGACAGACATGGAAGCCCACAAGAAGTGAAAAACAACATAAATATGGCAGTCTAATGAGTGCATGGGGAATGACTTGGAGGCCATTTGCATGGTCTTGTTCCTCTCCACGTTCAAATAGGAAATAATTTGATAATTTATTGATGCCTTGGTTATTACTTTGGCAATATGCCCGCTGTAATTAACAACTTGGCAGAAGTTAAAGTGTGTGTATTTGTGTGTGTGTTTGGTGACCTGGCTTGATTTTGTGATTAGAAAGGGATCCTGGAGAGAGGCATGATTGCCGCATCTTGAGTTGATGTACTGTCCTGGAGCTTAAAACGAGCTGCAGAGCTCACAGAGCCATAAAATATGGACTCTTGAGAAGCATTTGTGATCGGAGATGGTGTTTGAATGGAGCCAGTGAGGTCTGAAGTGAGAAATATAAGCTCTTGTGAGTCGAGCGAGTTTCTCTCTCTCTTTGATAGCCAGATGTGTATGGAAATGGAAAGCTGAAGGTCAAAGAGAACCAGTCAGCAGATTGTAAGAGAACAATTGTGGGACTTAGATAAATGTGAGTGAATCAAGCTCCAAGGGGGGATAGGTTGAGGCACATGAGATGAAGCTCACGACTGAAATAATATAAGACATCAAAAGGGCCAATTGAAGGTCTTGGAACAATTCCATCTTGCCCAGTAGGGAGAAAGTGTGTGAGGAACTTGGCTGTGGAGCACTGTACTCTGAAAGGCTACAAAAAGGCAGTACTTCATTTAGTAAGTAGTGGGAAAAAGTGCACGTTGCTATTTTAGATAATGCTTACAAGCAAACTAGCAACTCTCTAGCTTGTGGACTATAATACCCAAAGTGACAAGCAAGAACTAGTGGAGGTGATGTTGTGTGATTTATTCACTTCCAGTTATTCTTATCCATGAGGCAGGTTTTAGATTCAGAGGAACTGCATACTAAGTCAATGGAAAGATGTAAGTGCAATTCATAGACTGTAGTATAATGGATGTAGCCACCGCAGTGTCATTCATTGGTGTGTGAACTCCTGTTTTGCATTTTGGATGCTGCTGTCTTGTACTTTTGAAGCCTAAGTGACCGTATTTGGATGATAGAGTGAAGTTAACCCTAATACTAGCTAGCTTGGTCAGCATGGTGCGTTACCAGCTATGTTTAATTTTGATAATGCTAATTTTAATATTCACTAGTGGAAAAAGTCTTAAGTCCATTAAAACAAAATGTGACTATTGGGGCAAAACTGAATGTGTGACTCCACTCTTTTAGTACAACCAAACGCTAAATATAAAATAAATATTTCAGGTGACCAAATGTTACATTTAACTTTCAACTGAAAAGACACTGATATAGGCACAGCTACGGCTATGTGCACATTCTGGGGTTCACCATTGTTACATTAACCTAACCGGTGTGTTATTGCTGTGGTAGTGACTTGTCAACAAACAGCACCCACCTGTCATTCAAAGTGGCCACACTCTAAATTATGCATTACAGCATCTGTCGGCCTGTCAGAGGTCAGTTGTTGTGAAGCCTAAGCTAACGTAAGCTTATTTCACTGTTTCCTTTTAGTGAAATGGTCTGAGTGAACTTGAGATTCCTTCAAGATTGGAAGGATTCATAAAGTTTGCCATCATGGTTTGGCCTATGGCGGCTCCTTGTTACTGTTTTATAATCCTCATAAATGTAGATGTAATATGATTTGTTGATGCTTTTATCTGCAATACAAAAGCTCTAAAAAAATCAACCTCATTTTGAAAAAGATTGTTGCTTTTTCACTGCATAATATCTGCATTGTGTATGAAAGTACTCATGACAAAAACAACAGTTTGAAAAAACATAGACATAATCACACAGGAAAAAAAGCAGACAAAAAAAACACCTACGTTGTGTGAAGGTCTTATGAAAAAAAAGCTGATGTGACCATTTTTTGCCCTTGTGCAAAAGTAGGCACTGATGGTGGAGCATAAAAAGATGAGTGTGGTGTATGTTTAAAGGGAAGCAATTTAAGATAGCCATGTGGAGGAGGGCCATCTGTCCTGCATGTCCTAAAAATCTGACAGACTGTCACTCAGCCTAGTGGCATTCAGTTCTTCACCGAGCAGCACGAAGTTGTCATCAATGGACACAGATGGCAGTGTGGTATTTAGTCACAGAGACTCGTCCGGGGAAATGCTCACTTCAAGGGAAGGAACAGAAGCTACTATCATGAGCAATTGGCATGTCAATGATTTGAGCTGACAGTTCAAGGGTTCAAGTGATCATTTCAGCTGAGTGGATGGGAGCAAAGATGTGAGCTCATTACATAAGCTGTTTTAAAACGTGGAGACCTGGGCCTTAAAATTAGATTAATGCACAATGCTGACTATGCCATCATTTAGACTTTAACCAAAAAGGGTGATGTGACTTTTCCCAGGCACTTTATACAGATAGCGCTCAGTCCACAGTGCTAATATATGTTTTTTTGTATGCATCATGATCACAGTGTATTATTAAACTGTGCAATTAGGTTTTTACGACTTACAAGGTCTACTTATAGACATTTTGCAAGGCTTCAACTGCTACTCGTGGTCTTTATCAGCAAATCTAGTCTGCTAATGTGGTGATGGTCTGGAACCTTGATCAGGTAATAACAGGGTGTCATATATGGGGAGAGATTTTAACCTCTGTCTCTGTTCAAGGATGATCTCTCACATCAGATGTGAATGGCCTTCTTGATTGCTTTTTCTTGT
Source organism: Plectropomus leopardus (assembly GCF_026936395.1). Taxonomy (NCBI): domain Eukaryota; kingdom Metazoa; phylum Chordata; class Actinopteri; order Perciformes; family Serranidae; genus Plectropomus; species Plectropomus leopardus. The sequence goes on along the minus strand of NC_142184.1, from coordinate 32,035,037 downwards.
CATCCTCTAATTTTGTCTTTGACCAGTTTTGGTTTGGTGCTTGTATGCTGTCTGCTTCAAGTGTCTCTTGTCCACAAAATAGATTGTATGAAACAGTGGTTGAGTCACTGTGACGTCACCCACTGGTTTGTGAAGTCCGGTTTTGAAGCCTTGAGTGTGGCATTTTTAGCTGTAACCATCCTGGACAATATGGGAAAACAACCTTGACACTAGTTACTAGCTTCGTTAGCACAGTGCATTTACAACTATGATTTACTGGTAATGTTTGCTAGAGAAAAAACAGACTTAAAATAATTTAAACAAGGTGCACTTACAAGAAATGCTGGATTTTGGACTCCTAAGAGGGCCCTTGGTAACACCAAAAACTGATCAAGACTTTTTAGGGTAACCAAAACATTACTATACTCTGTAAATCTATGACCTTCTACACCTGTCAGAATGACTTGCGCCACATTTCACTACATTTATAAAGGCAATAGTCCATTCTGATAGATATATCTACCTGACAGAATGACCTACTGCATCTGGCAAAATGACAAATGCCACATTTAACTACACTGATATATGCAGTAGACCATTCTGATAGATATTTATACCTGACATCATGACCTTCACATTTAACTAGATCTATACAGGAAATAGTCCATTCTGATATTTATACCTGACAGAATGATCTACTGCACCTGTCAGGATGACCTACGCCACACTGAACTACATTTATACAGAAAGTAGTCCATTCTGATAAATATTTGTACATGACAGAATGACCTACTTCACCTGTCAGGATGACCTACGCCAAACTTAACTACATGTATACAGGAAGTATTCCATTATGATAAATATTTATATCTCACAGAATGACCTACACTTGACAGAATGACTTACGCCACATTTAACTGCATTTATACGAGATATAGTCCATTCTTATAGAACTGTTTACCTGAGCGATAACCTACTGCACCTGACAGAATGACCTATACCACATTTAACTACATTTTTACAGGAAGCAGTCCAATCTGATAGATATTTGTACCTGAAAGAAGGACCTTCTCTACCTAACAGAATGACCTACGCTATATTTAACTACATTTATACAGGAATTTGTACATTCTGATAGATATTTGTAGCTGACAGAATGACCCTCTCCACTCTGTTGAAAGCATCCACACTAAGAAGTATGAGGAATAGTAGTAGTGTGCTAACACTTTGCAGTGCAGGCACCCTAATAAACGCAACAAATAATTGTAGTGTGCCTGCACTTTGCATGGCAAGCACCCTAAAAACCTATAAACAGGTGATATAAAAAGTTACGAAGAACAGAGAAATTAGCTATAGAGATCAAAATTGCTTTCTTCATACCAGTTTTAAACATAGGTATTTCTGCTGTAAAGTATAGCATTTTAACATGGGAGTCTATGGAGATTGACTCGCTCTTGGAGTCAGCTTCAAGCGGTCCTTTGAGAAACTGCAGTTTTTGGCACTTCTGCCTTGACTTCATTTTGCAGCCCGGAGGTTGCCGCTTGGTCCAGGGTCCTTGCTGTTTGATAAATTTACTTACTAGGAGTTTACCCGTTTGGTTATTAGGTGTGGTGCAGAGTTTTAAAGGGGTACTCCAGTAATTTAGCGTTGCATTATTGCCATAGGAGCTTTGCAGGAGTATTATCCAGGGTTGTGGACCTTGATACATAGAAGCCAGGATATCACAGTTTGTTACGCCAGCAATAACACTCCCAGTTAACCCTGATGACATCATTAGGGTTTGCTGAAATTTTGAAAGTTCAATCCAGAGCATTTTTTATTTTGGGGGGAATGAAGTGTTGCTTATCTTTTTTCACAGTACAGATTCTCTGTGGGAATCGACAGACCTCTGGGTTGATGAGCTACTGTGCACATCATAGTCAGGATGGTCAAATTATTGATCCTGCCCTGCTACGTTTTTAATGACTTACTGAAGCTACCATTAAGCCTTTTACAATTCGCCATACCAGTATTTTGCCACTCAGTCTTCACCATTTAGTTCAGAATAATGAGTGACTTCTGTGACCTGTCTAGGTGTAATTTCTGACCTGTGGCCAGTGATTCAAACAGTAATAGCTTTAAATGCTCCTTCCTGTAGCAGACTCACCGTGCAGTGTTGCTACAAAAAAGTGGCCTCTAAATCCCAGTTGTTCGATGTGCTTTCAACCCCTCTGTGTTCAGAGCAGGCTTTTGATGATGATTTCAGTTGTGGCTGACTGGTGCCTTTGGAAATACTGTGGTACAGGACATAATAATGAATAAGAATAATACATTGGATTTGTATAGTGCCTTTCTTGAACTCAAGGTTACTTTACAAAAAAAAAAAATAAAAGTGGACCTATAGATAAAATGTGTTTATTGCAAACTTTCTAAATTGACTAAACTCGTTCTTTGGCTTTGTTTATCGATATAAAATTAAATGGAAATTCATAATAGTATTTGTTTGCTTGATCTAAAAAGGAACAATCAACATAGCGTCCCTCATGTTTTCAAGGTCTCGACTGATTCCAGTGGAGCCATTACAAGCTTTTGGCTCACAATCAAAAGGAAAGTAGGAAACAACAACTACTTGGCCACATCTGGTAGAACTTGGTAGCAGTGAGGATGAATATCTCTAAAGTTAAGCTTTCTAATGTCATGGATGACGTGTGGAATGGTTGGAAATATTTAAATCAGCAAAAAAACAAAATTGGCTCTTTGCAATTTCCTCTAGATGTTAATCATCTCTTTTGGATTGGAAATGATTTACGACACTCGGAGAAAACTCTAACCTCTTATGCATTAGAGTTATTTGGGAGAGCTGTGACTTACTGTGTAAAAAAATCCTGATGTTCAAGATGGGGTGAGATGCACATAGATTTATGGCAAATCGTCTTCCTGGAAAGGCTCTATACTTAAAATGCACTAATGTGTTCAAAGGAAATTGCTGTGTCACTGAAACATCTTCTCACTCCTCACAAGCGTACTGGGATATTCCCAAGTGGTCTGTCGACTCATAAAGAGCCACATCAAGGATGTGCAGAGCAAATGCCACTTAGAATTTATTTGCTGAAGATTCAGTGAAAAGCACAAAATAAGCCCAAATCAGGTGAAGAAGGTAACGTCTCAGCTATCTTAAATTGGAAAACGTCAAATATAAAGCTAAATTGTTCATAGATCAAATAACAGACACCTCATTATATTGATTAAATCTAAAACAAATAATACAATAGAGCTTCATGAACTATACCGTATTGTGCCAGGTAAATGATGGCAGTGCTGTGAAGTGTGCCTCAAACCACAGTGGGTGGTGTGGGACAACGCGATGGGGAACCCCGGGAAGTCTTGTCAAGCTCTGCAACACAATTATCGCTCATCCATCTTTAATATCTCATTCATCTTTTCCATCTCGTCTGACAGAGCGGTACTCACCTTGCAATTATTATCACAGCTGGCGCCCGAAAGGGGGAATTGGATCTTTGGCCTTCCAAAAATTGACTGATGTTGGAAAAAAAAGGGACATCAGAAATGTTTCGTGATCATTGATTGCACTCCAAAGGAATTGACTCATAAAAAGTTGAATTGAGATGTGCACTCAATGGTGAATATGTGTACTTATTCAGTTGCACCATTTTCTGAAATCAGTCAGTAATATTTGAGATATTTTGTTATTAAAGGAGCTGTATGCGTAATTCCAGCCTGTTCTCATTTCTCATTCTGAAGTCGACAAATCCCGCTGCTGTAATAGACCTTTTGGTGTACGATCCTGACACCTAAAGCCACCTTTCGCATTCACATTATGTGCTGCTCAATGACATCAGCGGAAAATGTGACTAAACAGAACCAGTTACTCGAGAACACAGGCCGATGGAACTTATCACATCCACATGATACGCCACAGAATGGCTTCAGGTTGAAATGCTGCAGGTAACGCCATAATATAAGGAGTGTGTGGGCGCCTACAGGGTGGGCAGGAAAGGTGGTGGATCGGTTCCCTGTGTGCCTCCTTCCCCTAATCCTAACCATTCGTACACTTGTTGCCCAGTCCTAACCTTCCGTGCCAGCATGTGCATTTGTTGACATGTCGGCTGTGGTTGCCATGTGCTTGTGTTGTCTAAACATAATCATGTGCAGTATAATCCCACCATGTGCTTCTTTTGGCATCACGGTAGCAGCATTAGCGGCAGTAGGATACCTAGAGGGTAAGCAAAAGTCCACTGCAAAGCGGCATTATGTAATGACTTGGGATGAGAATGTGTTGGTCATTCAGAGCATTAATATACCAGCAAACAATTATTTGCTATGTAATAATGTAGTGTTGTGGTATATGGTCCTGTTACTTGAGCATGTGAGTACATATGAGTTCCTAAGAGTGTGTTGGACCGGCTCTCGCTCTGTACAGCACTCATACGGCAGTTATCCCTTAATGTGAATATGCTATTGTCCTAGAAACATAAAGCCCACCCTCTGGTTTCCCTCCAGGTCAACAAAGTTAGCTCTGTAAGCACTGCAGCCATTATTGGTGCTGTTCATAGAGTTAGCGCTGTTAACTTGTTTAGAATCATGTGCAGACAGCCTTGCCCCAGACTCTGAATTATAGGTGTGCTCTGAATGTTGCATACATCTGCTCTGAGTGTTATTTTATTTTTTAGTGAACACACTTTACCTGTCTTTTTTAGGGGCCCATTTCCCATTATCCAAAATGCAACCCCCAGAAAGTGTATATGAACTTTTTTATTTTACTAAAACATTGCAATTTTGTTGTATATTTAGCAAGTAAGCCAAACAATTGATTATCATTGGGTTGTGTCAGGCATTACCTCCCAAATTATGGATGTGTGCTTCAGCCGTCGGGTGTCACACGTTCAGCCGCTCTACCAGAGGCAACATGAGCTGTAACTATGGAGATACCATGTGAAGACCACAATAACTACTCTCTCCTTCACTACTTCTGATGCCAGCAGAGATTGCTGATAGCGAAGGCAAGTGTGAAGAAAGGCTGAGCAATTTTGTCCTTTTTTAGTGTGGACAGGCTGTATACTTTCTGATGTAGTAAATGTTCACATTCTATGACAGAATAAAAGGAAAAAAAATGCAAGCTTTACCAATTTGCTTATATAGAAAAAATGTTTGGCACAGAGTGAATGACCCCCTTTACACCTGGCATTAAAATGTGTCTCATATCCAGATTGTATCTAGATATGATTCAACCCAATTACATTCACACCTGGTATTAATATGTGTAACCAGGGTCCACATTGTGATCCAATTTAAATCCAATTGCTGTGTCATGCTGAAACGACCAAACACATTCCAAACGGGCCTGGCCCCCACCTTATAATAACTTTCTATCTTTATCATAATAAAGATAGAAAAAAAAGTCTTTTTACATTAATAATAACAATAATAATAAATACAAACATAGGGTATACATCATGAAATAGAGACAATAGTTGCATAAAATAGATCAAATAATTTAAAAAATCTTTTCTCTTTCTTTGTTATATACCCCAGAGCCAATCAGGAAGATTTAGAAGGCAACAGCAAGGTAGGCAAGAATGAAATGGGCCTACCTGGTTGTAAAGAAGGTGATTGACAGGGACATAGTGTATTAGAGATGAGGAAGACATTGCAGTAGTGTTGGCATAGGATGACCCTGCAGCTTCAGCGTCCAGTGACAGAGTGACTACTGCCTCACTAGCTAGGAAGAGTCAAGCATGATAAGGTATCTTCGCCTACATTGTTGCATGTGGAATAATAATGCAATTGCATTCATACCTCTGTTCAGTGTGGTCACAATGCGTCCCCTCACCTCTGGAGGTGGTTTAGCCAGTCATTACAATCCGTTCTCAGTGTGTTTTGGGTGCATGTAGACCTGTACTTTAATGTGGTCAAGCACTATCAAACTGGAATTTGATCACCCAATATGCATTTTAATGCAGAGTGTAAGGGGGTACATCTGGTGTTTCAGTGGCACAATAAGTGAAATTCTCTGCTGAACTATAAATTAAATTGTAAAATGGAGACATTTTTGTTGGAGACACCTTGATGGAAAGGCATAAATCCAACTAGTTTATGAGGAGGCACTTGTTGTTAATGCAGAGACAAAGACATAAAACCCTCACCGCTGTCTAATCTTCAAATACATCCATTTTCGTTGGTTATGCAACACAAGAGCAAGCTGGCAGAAGACCCTGAGTTTCTGTGCTGCTCCATACTTCCCCATATCTTTTTAACGAATTATTACTTATTGAGGGTGTTGCACTGTTAGTTGTAGACTTATTTGTAGCGGTTTTTCACATGGTTTTGTTTTACTTCATGACTCAAAATCAATTATTTTTTTTACTTAGCACACCAAAGATTAAACTTTTATCATAAGCCTTTGAACCAGAATGTAAGATTGGTTAGTCGATGCCCTGTGGGAGTAAGACAAGCGTGAAACAGTTGGCCCTCAACTTGCACACCGTTAAAACAACTTCCATTAAATTAAAAGTGCCACTGGATAAGAGCCTGAAGGCATGAGTGCCCAAGACTCATCAAATAACTTAAGCGGTATATACAAAGGCAGAGAGCTTTGGTTAAACAGCACTCTGAATTAACTGCATCACAAAGTAACTTTGCATAACTAAATATAGACTGATCAGCCAAAGCAAATTACCATAAGCTTTAAACATTTATCTTCCCTTTGCTAAGAAGCCATGGTGGATTGAAATTGTTGAATGCTCTTGGCATGTCATGATTTGTCACTACATGATGTTTCTGTGTCTCATGGGAACAAAAACTAGCACACTATTGAGAATATGTTGAGGTATTGACAAGAGCCCGCCCCCACCGGACGTTAAATGGTGACCTTAACATCACGGGAACTGCATTAGCCACTCAAGCTGCACTTAAGTAGTCCACATTTAATTAAAGCTATCAAAACGAGGTGCTCTTTAAACTGGGCAATCTGCATTAGTGAAAGATGGATGATAATAGGCAAATAAAAGATGAAGCATTCAAAAGATGGGGTACCAGATGCAGATTGGTACAGGTAATATGTTAATGTAGTAATTTGTTTTATGCAGAAAAGAATGTTAAATCTTATATGGTATCTGGAAAGAAAAACTTTGCATTTTTTTCTATTCTATTCTATTTCTAAACATATTCCACCGCAATATAATATCCAAGATGCCAATTACAAGAAAAACAATTTTCATTTCCATTTTCATCTGTTAATCTGTCAATTTACCAAAGCAAAACAATAAGTCACCCTGTGGTGGGAAAGTAATTTATATAAAGTCATATGCTGATTTCAAAATGATGTGATGGTATTTAATGTGTCCTTTATTTCATACCGCAACTAATCTATCAGTGATGTGTGTATTCTCATTACATTCTTATGCACCCTTGAAGCATCAGAATAGTAACAACCTCCAGAGGTGGTCAGGGACACATTGTGACCACATTGAACAGAGGTATAATCTGCTACATAGGAGAGGTGGTGCTGCTTTTTTGTTGTTATGTGTCTTTTTCTAGTCGTTAAACAATTTTTTGCAGTTTTGTTTTGCTGTGTCATCATTTTGCTTGTCCTTGTGGTTGTTTTGTGTCTCTTTGTTATTTTGTGGCTCTTTGTGGTTGTTTTGCCCATTTTTGTAGTTATTGTGCCTCTTTCTTTGAGGTTCTTAACATCTCTTTGTGGTTTGTATCTCTTTGTGGTCATTTTGAGTCTCTTTCTGGTCAGGATACATGTTAATTTAAGGGACATTTTGAAGTGGGCCAGTGGGGCCCTTTACACTTTGGTCCCTTGTGCCTGGCCCACTTAGTAATCCATTCATGGGAGTAGAAAGGGCTTTCATTCACCTTCTTTATTTAGATTTTTCATTTTTGAGGACTGCACGAATTAAGTAAGAGGTGCCTTAGTTTCTTCAATAGTGAACAAAAATGAGAATTACAAAAACAAATTAAGCATAGAAAACAGTTGTATGAAGGAACATAATATAATTACAATAATGAAAAAGAGCCACAGTTTTTTTCCCTATTCCTTTTATCTGTGGTGCACAGTGTAGCTGAGTGTAGCAAGAACACTGACATTTAACAACAACACCAGCATTCTCTTAACTTACCTCGGCTTGGCACCAGACGTGGGAATTTCAGTACTGAGGTCATATTCAGAGGCAGGATACTTTGCCTTTTTTTTCTCTTTTTCATTTATTCATCTTTTTTGACCAGTTGTTTCACACAGAATAGATTGGAGCAACAATATTCCAGAGGGATTTAGTCTTATAAATAAAAGATCACCATGAAACAAAGAAAAAAAAAGACCCTTCTTGCACAACTAGACAGAATATCTAACATTTCTTATTAGAGACTGTTGAAAGGAATACCCAAGCCACCTGACTGAGGACAGCTCACTCACATGTAGTGTAGTGCAGCGGTTGTTCATCACTGTAACAATGGAAGTAGAGACCATTTTACTCAACTTGCAACATGCAGGCTGCATTTTGCAATATGACAATTTCTTCTCACTCATTTTGACACATTTTGTTAATCAAACACCATACTTGCGACCGATGCATGAGCATGTGAGAGCACTGTAAGACTTGCAAATACTGCATATCTTAAATATTCAATTGACAATCATTGGTGAAATGTGATAATACCACCATCTGTTTGTATGCAGTGCTCTCAAATGTCTTGCGAAATGTGCCCCAGATGACAAAGCAATCCCTGAACTTCAGAACAGTTGGTTGGGAGATGTTTTAATACATGTGCAACTCTGCTTAATTAAGATCATAACAAAACAAACTATAAATATGACTGAAGTTGTGTAGTCTAAGACCTTTTTTCTGCTTGATAAATACATCACGTACGAGGCAGAATGCGTCACATCTGAAGTAAATCTGGCCTGGAGTTCTGAGAGAGGCATGATGGAGGCAGTGGACTGCTGCCAGGAGGACGCTTTGACACTCCAGTATGACCATTATTAACGGTAATAAATACTTCTGCCTTAAGACAAGGTCGGACGGCACATTGTAGTTAGAACACACTGAACCTTTTACTGTAACTGAATCTTTGTGCCGTTTTGAGTTTGTCCTAAGACCATTGTTAAATATCATTCCTTTTTATTCTGAAACAAATCTGTATGGAGAAAAATACACTTCATCACTGACAATGGTAAGGACATAATTATATGTATATAAAAAGACAAATTAAGTGAGTAATAAGACACAGCAGAGAGACAGTCTCTGGTTGTTTTGGTGTGTCCGTGCGATGTTACAGACAGACTGGAGAACAGGTAAATAGTAGAGAGCAGCATGGACAGAGGTTTGTGAAAACTTTACAGTAGTTACTTCTCTTAAATACCTCTTACTTTTTCACTCTCACTTTCAAACTGGGTGTAGACTAATTTGGATCGATGTTTGAGTGCTGCTAAAGAGCAGCTGGATGGTATTTACTGGCAGCACGTCATTGCATCTCGCCAGTTAAGGAGCTAAAAGTAGCACGTTCACCCGGTGGTTGTGTCTCCATAAATGCCGATTGGAGCAGGAGGCGATAAATACCCGTGTCTACTGCAGCGTCATTTAACCTGCGTGTAAATACTGATTGTACGTGTTTCTTTTTCATTGAAAAGCCAGATGTTAGCAGGTGTTAGCGGGTTTTCTGTGCAGTGGGAATGAGGCTTAAGCTAAAGGTAACCAAATCTGCTTTAATTCAGACTCTCATCGCTTGTGACATACCAAGAGCCAAGTCCCTAATGTCAAACTTGGCATAAACAACCGTCTTTATTCCAGGATAAAATAGCAACAGCCGTTCCAGTGGGGTGCTGGGGTGACCCCACAAAAAGGCCAGTTATTGACAAAACCAAATCTCTGCTTAATACAATAATGAGCTAGTCAGTTCTGGCTCATGGTCAGTGATAGTCCCCCTATTACTAGCATGTGTTGTTAAACCCTGGTGATGGGGGTAGAGGAGGCAATGGACACATCATTCCAGCTAGCATGAAAACACTTTGAAATATTAGCAAAAAGTTAAAGGTAAAGGCCAGTCCTTGACGCTTACGTAATTAGCATTTAGTGATAATCTTTACATTCCAGGCATTATTTTTTGTGAAAAGGTTTTTTCTCAACCTGCCACATTTATAAAAAACTTTCATTAGAGACTGCATACATTTCCCAGAATGCCTTTTGACATCTCACAGAATTGGTCATTGCCTGTGTTTAGCAATTTGTCATATGTGTGGATAGGCAAATCAATAGCAAACCGTAAGCTTTAGTGTGCAGAAAGTGGGAGCTGCAACATACCCAGAACATGTCTTGTGACTGCACTCCTTTATGGTCCACTGAGGCTGTTGGTGGAGTATTTCATATCTCATCTTCCTCCTCTAGGATTTGTCCTCCTGTGAATTTTTGATACTGCATGTAATTGCAAATAAAGCCCTCGCTCTTCAGCTGTTGGGGAATAACACTAGTTTTAGAGTAAACCCTGTGGGGCTGCTTGGGTAAATCTTAATTGATGAACCCGGGGTCATAGGGTGTTTTGAGTCTTTAATCATCAGACATCCTCACCCGGGTGATCCAGCCAGGGGTCATCAGCCTCTAACGTGGTGCCCTGCTCCACAGATCTTCCTTTGGATCCGCAGTCACTTTGAGGTATTTTCAGTAGCCTTCAGAATATTCTTGTTGGCCCCTCTGGACTGCAATCCTTTTACCCCAGGAAGTTTGAGAGTTCGCCATAATGAATGGCCAGAAAAGCCCCAGCACTTAACTACCACTGGCTCACAGTGGGCTCTCCAGCTATTTCTCCAGCAATCTTTAACAAGGTATGCATATTTAGCCCTTTAGGGCTCCTTTCCTGTTCTGTAAGGTCTTCCCAGATGACAGTAGGCTCCAGAAGAACCACTTGCTTTGGAGAGAGGGTGATATTGTGCCTTTTTCTAAGCTCTGATGAAGTTGGTGGACCTTTTTGGGGCGTGCTGATTCTTGCTGTTTTGAATTGCTGTGCTGACTGTGTCCTCCAATGACTTGACGAGCAATGGTTTGGCTCTCCAGAGAAATCCAGAGTTCTTTCCAGGTGATATTACAAGGTTCTGCATGTTCCTATCTAGTCCAGGCACTTTTTTGTATATGCCAACCATTCTTCTTCCACCTCTGCCTGCATATCATTCTGAACCAGTTGCCACGTCTTCTTTCCGCGGGCTTTGTCATAGTATGGTTTTGGAAAACAGCCCAGTCAAAAATGCATTATTGTTAACATATAACATGCTTTACATGACATTGTGTCTCAAATGACAGAAGAATATTCAAATATTCAAAATATTATCAGTGAGAAAACTGTAACCAAATTCTAACATGTGGTGCCCCATAAATGGCAGGTTGCTCATTGTGGGTAATTTTGTCAGCTGTTGTGAATGTCTATACATTTTTAAAAACAGGTCACATACACACACACTCATACTCCCCTGGCCCTCCTTGTACTGAAGAGATGACAGCAGGTGGATTTGGGGAGACAGATTGAGACGGATAGTGACCCAAAGAGGGACACACAGTGGGAAGGAAGACGAGAGGGAAAAAGTTTGTACAAAAGTGGGAGGCACAAGCTGGGGACAAAGAAGGGCAAACGCACACTCACTACCACTACTTTTGAAGCAAGCATCCACATTTTTTTATGCATTTTGTAGCTTAAGTTATGTGGGATTTGTTTGAATGAGAATTACAGAGCCAAGAGACCCTGAGCATTTCTAAATGGCTTACCAGTTCAGTCAGTAATCATTGTTCAAGGCCTTTATGTTAGGTATTTTATTCAGACAAAAACTACTCAAACTATTCATTCTGATGGATGACTGATAGCCTTTATGCACTTAATACAAGGAGAAAAATTCATCTTTCTGTACACTATGTTCAGCTGCTTTTCAAGAGTACAAAGAGGCTCCAAACGATGATGAGACTGTATACGTGCTTTGCTGAACTTCCAACATGATCTTCAACAGTTGAATAAAGTGGATATGGAAACTGCAGACAACAAGCCCTCCGGCTGTTGACACCCCAAAAAGCTCAGCAGTGCAAATGACTTCCTTGTCAATCTCTGAGGAGCTTTGCTGCCTGGAGTCAGACAGCCTCTTCCTCCTGCATTATTACGGAGGACGAGAAAATGAGATGGGCTCCATTATGTTTATTGTTGCTCCAGCTGGTGGGCACCTACTTGAGCTACATGTCTGAAAATGAGATACACTGCTGAATATTCTTATTTTTCATGATTCGGTAGAGCAGGAGGTGAGGCTGTGACGGGGCAACACTGTAATATTACCATTGCCCCAAGGTGCCCTCTACCATCCCCTTCATTCAATTAATACAAATGTCACACTACAATTCCACAATTTAAAGTATATTAAAGTTAATAAAGCTTGACAAAAAATCAAACAATAGCAAATAACGGAAATTCACAAAAACTATTTTCAACCTGGAAATGGCATTTCAGCAAGTTTTTTCACAGCATTTCACCTGACTCTGATCTATTCAAGTGTCCCATGAAGCCTCAACAGTGTGGCAATGAGCCAACGTGTACAAAATCAGGACCCTGAAAAAGCAGCAGCAACTAGAAGTCAGTCATCATTAATTTTACTTTCCTTTTCCTAGTTGAAATCTCAAAATATCATTCAAGAAAAAGCCCTACTGTGGCCCATTTTCAGAAGGACAATGTGTTGTTAAGATGAATTTCATTTAAATTTAAATCAACACAGCTCTTTTTGTAACTAATGTTTGGTTAATGCTAAGCACGTAACTAGTTATCTGGGGCACATTCAGCCCTGATAAAGCTGAGCAAAACATTTATTCAAACAGAGACAGTGGCGCATTGAGCACCCTGTTATGTAATGAAAGCGCACGTATTTTTAATATAGCATAGTTTAATTAGATCGAAATCAAAGGGGCTATAATAGTTGAGAAGCATACATGTACATTGCCACAGTGTGAATTAAAAACAAAAAATGTATATATAATAAGTAAATATCTACTAGAATTTGGTTTATATATATCGCTGCTGATTGGGTAACACCTACATACCAGTTGCTCACCGTTTTACATTGTTTCGACTAAGTGTCATTCAAAGCAGTGACCGTTGGGGCAGCAATGGCTTAGAGAGAGAGCAGGTCGTCCTCTAATCAGAAGGTTGTGACAGTTTGATCGCTGGCTCCTCCAGTCAACATGTTGAAGTATCCTTGGGAAAGATACTGAACCCCAAATTGCTCCTATACCGCACCATCATAATGAGTGTGTATGAATGGTTACTGAGTAGCCTTGGCCATCAGTGTATGCAAAAAGTGTTTTTTAGCCTACTTTTGGAGGTGTCATTTCTTTTTGATGATTTGTAGGAATAAAGTATGGCAGCTTTTTATTATATTACATTTGTATGTTTCCAGTTTATTGTGCTGTTGAGTAGGTCCATGTGTCTTTTAAATAAGTTTAAGCTGGACACACCACTGCTAAAATGTCTGGTGTAAAGTTTTAGTCTCACTAATACTCATTATTTGCTGATGCGGTGGACTAACTACGTTTCACGTGTCCCACTGAATCTGCTGTTTACATTCCACAATGACGCTACAGTGATGTCAACAAATGCACATGGTGGGATGACGCAGCACGTGGTTATCCATGCTGGCATGGATGGTTTAGGAGTAGGAAATAAGGGGACATGTTAAGGGGTAGAAATTACACATTACATTCAGATCAGAAGCAAACACCAGAGTCCCGCATAAAGGTTTGGGTTTTGTTGGAACCATCCACCATCCCTCACATCCACCCTATAGGCACCCTCGTGCTCCTTATACTACGTTGTCACCGACAGCATTTCAACCTGATTCCATCCTGCTATGTTTCGTGTGGTCGCGGCAGGTGCCTTTTGACGGAAGACAAAAATACTGCGACCGGTTGTGTCCGTTTGTGTTCTCACCTGATGCCGTCCAGCACATTTCATGCGCACATGAGAGGTGCCTTTTGGCAATAGTATGGTAATTTATATGGTAATACTGTGGAAATTGAGACTTTTTGGCTTTATGCACCATTGAGCAATCTTCACAGAAGTAAACAGGGGGCTCACCTCCAATGCTCTGTCCTGTTCTCTTTACACATCCATAGAGTTTATCAGCGTATTTAAGCAACATGCACAAAAAGTATAAGACAAAATGTAAATGACAGAAGATTAGTTAAGGAGCTGATTCTGTCCAAATAACCCAAAAGTGCACTCACAATATATTAAAAACAGGTTTATCACACAAATACCGAGAAGTTAAACCAAGACTGAGGAGAGAAATGAACTATAAAATATTATAAAAATAAAAAAGGGGCTTGCACAAATGTGGCCATAGTGCATGCCTGTAGGCAGCCTTCTCACAGAGAGGTCAGCGCTACAAGAGTGTCAGTATGTTGAAATGCTATTTGTACTAATAATGTCATTGATGGATCACCATTTGGAAGGGAAAAAAGTCACACATGGCTTGCTGGGAATCACAGCAGGATGGGCAAGGAGGGATCAGAGGCTAATAGTCATAAAAGCCAGCCAGGCACATTGTGCTGTCAGGTTGACTTGTGATGGATGATGAAGCCATCTTGCAACATGCCAAGGATGTTCAGGATCCCGGTGTCACTGTGTGGGCCGCTCACTTCGGCCGAGACAAATTACTCTTAATATGCACTGGAGATTTTCCCTAATTCGCTTGACATTTTAGAAACGTCTCGTTAATTCCACCCCATCTCCTATCAATTACATTCATATGCAACAATCCTGCAGTACTAATTTAGGCCCGCAAGAAAGGGTCAGTGCAAATGCAGGAAGTAGTGTGATTTTCTTGTATTGAAGCTTTAAATAAAGATATCTCATATGCATAATAATATGAAAATATATTTTTCAAACATGTTTAATCCTCATAATAATTTAAACCACATTCACAATGACATGATAAATTCATTTGAAGTATGCAGCCTGCATACTACGCTGCTTGTTAATCTATGATAATCTATTTTCATGATCCTATTTTCATGATAATATATTCCCATAGGGTTCTCAGGCCTATAGGTTTACTGTTGCTGAGATAAGACTCTTGGACCTTGAAAGAGTTTAAAAGTAGAATATGTGCCGTCCTTACTATTATTATCACAAAAATATTCACCCTTTTTCTAATTTAACAGGTTCCTTTCAGAAACATGTCTCTGAATACGAACATGGCAACTGGTGAACTAACAACAAGTGGTAGGTATGCAGAAGGTACAAGAACATTGATGAAAATATTGGCAGATGGAGCTGATGCATGATCCAAACATACCTCACTGGGTTGTTTCCATGGGAACAATCTATGTTTCCTACCTGTCTCATAATAATGAAGACTTTCCTGTGAGGACATCACAGTACGTCACAGGGCAAAGAATAAGCAGACATTATTGTGCGGTCTGCCTTTAATTCAAATCTTGAAGTCAAATTTTAGTTGTAAATGAGGTTTATCATGTAAATTTTTTACACAAAGAGCAGATCCACTGTAATTTGCATACATAAACCAATGAGCCACATACAGTGAAATGAAAAAAAAGAGAAAACAATTGAATTTCCCCCTCGGAAAAATGTGAATTTGTGCCCCTGCACTGTTTCCCAGAGGAGCCCCTTCAGCTGTTTCTACTGATATGTTGCTGACACACCAGGGACTTCACACCACACTCCCCCACATACAACACCATCCTCCAAACACATCCTCCAGATATATCACATTCTGCTGCCATATCATTGAGATGATGCATGGAGCTAATATTTATCATTGCAATTTACTGTGTGAACATCTTTGGAAGTTGATTTATGGCCATATTGTTAGTTTTTATTGCATTATAAGGTAATAACAAAACATGACGGAAATGTGTGCACGCTTAACCCACATAGTATTCTTCTCTTTTGCTGTTGCTTTTGTAATCATTTCAATTGAATTCCTCTTTGAATCAAAGTGGAGCTGGAGTGGGGGTTGCATATTAGTGGCTTTCTCTTTGTGAGTGAATGAGACTTGCGCTGGAAAATGACAGATCTTTGTTGCAGCTCATGTTTTTCGCCTTTCTTTAAAGAAACATGCTGTGTCATGTAGGTGTAGTCTTTGTTTAGAACTTTCATATTTCCACAAACCTTTGAAGCATGGACCTGTGTAAACTGCTTGCATCAGTGCAGTATTTTAGTTTGTTACTGAAGTTTCAGTTGTATCTGAGCATACTTCTCCTACGGTTAATAAACACAGCACCCCGACACATGATTCAAACCCTGGCAGAAAATAGATAACATCAAGTGGGTGTGAATATGGTAAAAATATATACTCGAGTGTTGACATCATTTCTATCTCTTGAAGACATTACATAAGACCATACTTTTCAAACTTTTTCTTCTAACTGTGATTATAAGAGGCTTTTATTCTGGAATTTCTGAACAAGGGTTCAGATTCTGTTGCTGAGTCCATCAAATTGGCAGTATTTTTTAGATGTTCACACTGTAAACAGACACAGGTGAGGTAAGACAGAATGAGAGTTAAAGAGGACCATTTATGGTCATTTTCAGGTTCATACTTGTAATTCGGGTTTTAATTTAACGTATTTACATGTTTAATGTTCAGAAACACTATTTTCTCCATACTGTCTGCGCTGGAACCCCTCCGTTCACACTGTCTGAAACGCTACTTCTGAGGAAGCTGTGTACTTGCAACCAGAAATGACTGTAACAGAGTATAGCTCCACAGGGAATCCTTGTACAATGGTTCATATGATAGGCCATCTTATGAAAATGCAAACACAATGGTTTATATGACTAGCACCCCACGACTGATGTTACGTACTTAATGCAAAGTTATGTATGTGTTGTAAGCGGTAGCAGTTTAGGGAAAGAAACATGGTGATGATGTACCATGAAACAACTCGCAAGTGTACACGATTTTACATGGCTCTTAACTTTGGTCCCCTGGGGTAAGTTGTGTTTTGCTTAACCCGTCCACCACCCCAACCTCATGTCAACACATTAGTCACATGACCACAGCCTTACCGATGATGTGGGTTACACATGAATTACCAACAGGCAGCTTATCCCTACTTGCCACATGTTGCTGCTTTGCCAGTATGTTTTAGGTATCCTACATCTGCTGTTTTGAGATGCTATGGTGAAGTCATCAAATGCACATGGTTCATTGATGCAGCATGTGGTTATGTTTAGGCAACAGGAGCACATGGGAACCAACGCCAGAACATCTGGCATGGATAGTTAGGTTTAGGGGAAGGAGGCACGTGCTAAGGTATGGATAAAAAACATCACATTCAGACGGGAAGCGAACTCCCACTTGCAGCCGGGACGTCATCAATCAATCATCAATAAAATCTGCAAAAGCATTAATATGGCTGGAGCAGATGATGTGTCACTAGCTGATGTAGGCATGTCTCGAAAAGTAAAACAATTTGTGAAGCCTAAGGTTTTTGCTCACAGGGATTACTTTCACATATGTTCACCCCATTATTTAAAACTTTGGCCATGTTTATTATGAACATCCAACATTAACAATATATATATATGACATAAAATAAGGAAAAGCATTATTGGTCCCCTTAAAAAAGAAGACAGTGGGTTAAATGAAACCTAGACTATTTGAGCTAACCAGCTAGATCGCTCCATCCCTCAAAGGCATATCAACATTGTAATGGGTAGACCTCCACTACGGTGGAAGAACATGTAGCCTACCTCTGGGATAAAAACAATAGTGGCACACTTATGGTTGCCTCTTATTTCCCATTTGTAATTATGCTGTGCCCCGAGCGTCCACTATGATGCAAACGTGAGTCCTATAAAGCAATATTGCCTTATTGACAGATTATCCCCCCTGCAGAGCCACAGTGATACTGAGACTGCAGAAGTGAGAGATATAGAGAGACACAGAGAGAGAGAGCGAAAGAGTAGATGTTATAATTAAACCCATTTTACTACAGATAAAAAACAATGTTGCTGAATTAGTCTGTCTCTAAGCTTTCTTTTCTTCTTTGTACACATGGTGTCCATCTGTGTGCCGTTGAACAGAAATTAAACGCACATACATGTCCTTGCATAGAAGATACAGAGTCAGCAGTGGCAGCAGAGGATTTTAGGGCTCAAATCTTTTGTGTATAGTAATTAAATTGTAATTGAATTTTCTGCACCCACTGTGTACCAACAGATTTTACTGTATTAGCTTAAACCTCAGGTGGCTGTTGAGTTAATCAGGTCCAATATGGATATTGCATAATCTCAACAAAACTACTGAAAGCCAAGTTCCAATTACAGTGCTACAAGGCATTGCGTAACTTTGTCAGTAATTATGTATAACATGATTTTTTTCATCATTTGTTCCATAGAGCCTTTGGCATAAGCCTTCGGTAGATGTGCTTCACTGATTATCTTTGTTGTTTTGTGTATGTGGTTGTTCTTTCTTAGCCTGGACGCAGTACAGTGGATATATTGAGCTGCTGTGTTGTATTCACAAATGAAATGAGTTACTGTTGGGAGGTTTTCATGGATTTTCGGTGTTCTAGTAACATCTTTGATAAAAAAAAAAAAAAAAATCAAATTTCAAATTGATTTTAAGCAAAAACAAAAAAAGGTTTCTCTCAGCTAGGTCTGGGTATATTTTAGATGGTTCGATTCAGAAGGTATATCAATGCAGATTTGTGCAACAGGTGAAATAAATGCAGTGGATTAGTTTCAGGTAAAACTTCAGTAGCACTATTGCCCCTTTGAAACGTAGAGCAACATCACTTTCCTTGTGCTGCTATCAGATGCCTTTGAAGTATTTAAAGCTTCAAAACAAAAAGGCAATGAGCACTTTGATAATAAATGTCTCAAATCGAAAGAAATGACTACATTTGTTTTTTAAAGCTAGGGGGAAAAACTGATTATTATTATCATACTTACATATTTAAAATTATGTTACAGAATTGTTCTATTTTTAAAGCACCTTTCCCAGGGCATTTGTTTGGAAACGTTTTTAAATTTTGTAATTTTTATTTTTATTTTTAGAAATTTTCTGTAATTTTCTTGTACTTCTTCCTAATTTTTTGGATTATTTCTTCTCTCGTTGCTCATTATCTTCTTACCATGTTTTTTTTTTAAGAAATCTAGTCAATTCTCTCTCAACCAAAACCACCCCCAAAAGACACAGTTGCACCCATCTAAGTTATTACACAAATTATTGTCATACAAATTAAGTCAGATTTTAACCTCAAATTGGTCACCCTGGACTATTTTAGAATTGACCCATAGTTCTTAATACTGCTCTTAGCAGGGACAGACAAGAAGGACAGGTAGGGAATGGAATGACTACAGTGGGGAACAGAGTATCGACTTGAATTTTTAGATTCCCTAAATTCACAGAAAAATAATCCAAAAGAAGAGGAGTGAGGTGGAGCGGTGGTGGAGGCAGAAGGATTTCTTATGCCCTTGGCTGATTTCCTTCCAATATGGAAATGAACAAGAAGACCTTCATTCTCTTAGGCATGTTTGTGTATGTTCTTAGAGAACAACCAACTTTTTGCTGAATGCAGGGGCAAGGCCATTGAATGTTTTGGAATTACTGTATTATACTAGGGTTTTGTATTTGTTGCTGCAGGGAAACAAGTGGTGTTCCATCACTTAAAAAAAACAGTTGAGAATTAGGTCAAATAAATTCAATGGATATAAAATGTGATATTTTGTTGTCACACCCTGCTAAAACAATGTAACAATAATCATGTAGAATCAGCAAACTAGTGTTTTAGATTTTTAAAATGAACATGCTAATTTAAACAGTGCAGGAAAGGTGCCATGAATAAAAAATATTTGTCATGGTATTTAAAAAAAATCATTTTCATTTTTACTGAGCTCAATCATATAAGAGAGGTCAGATGCACAAGGCAGAGATAATTAAGATACTGAAATGTCAAGATCCCCTGTTTAGCCTTGGCCAACACCAATGTGATATTGTGAGCTCACATTTTAATTGTAAGGTGTATCTCTTTGAGTGGTACAAAAGGCGCCGTTGTGATTTGCAATAAAAATGGTGAAAGCAGAGATAACAAAAGAAATGCTGCTGCTGCTGTGAAGGTGATTAATTCTGAGGTTTACTGCACAACAACTGACGAGGAACCACTGTCTTTATATGTGATAAGAAATGTATTTGCTTAACCTCATCAGATGACTTCATCCCCTTGTAATACTCTCTAATCTGTAGTGCCCCAACATTGACAATATAATGTTTTGCTCTAAGTGTAGTTATCATTTCTTTTACTTACTTGACATCCATGAAAACCATAAGGTACTTCTAATGGTTCTGTAATACCATGCCGATAACCAGTTCAATCAACTGTCAATGGACACATAAAGGCAGGACTTGTATTGTCCCAGGGCATAGCATCATTAGGTTTAATAGTGGTTGGGTCGATTGATTTTCACTGTAATCAAAATAGTATTGATCTCATGCTGCAATGATATCAGCATCAGCCAGTGTGCAGGGCCGCCATTGAATTGTCATATTGTCTTAATAGTAAAGAAATTCTTGATGTTTCAAGAAATAAAAGACTTGCATTGGAGCTGGGGTAGTTAGGTGTTTTGGCATCACTTTTGAGTATATTGATATTAAAATGATCTGAGAGAAAACTAGACTTCTGCACCTCCTCTTGCCAGTGCCAAGCAAAGGTAATTTCAGAGAGGGTATTCCTATTGGCTGTTCTACAGATCTGGATGCACGTGCACTTACCTTCTGTGAAAGCCTGACTGGCGTAGAATCGGGCAGAAAGAGTTGCTATTTCAGCATTGACAACAATTTCCTACTTTAGCTGCCCCTGAAGAATGGAGATTCTAATTATCAGTCGGATACCGCTTAGTTGACAAATTGCAAAGTAATCAAATTGCTAACCCTAAGTTGAGCAGTTGTTTTCTGTTGGGTTTTTTGCAAGTCAGTGTGCTGAGCAGTGTACTTCTGTGGATATGTTGGTCCCCAAATTCTGCTGTGGAGTGAGCACCTTTGACTTTACCGTATCTGTTTGGTACATAGCTGCCAACATGATACAGTGAGTGGAGGAGAGGCTTTGCATCATAAGGCACTGAGATAACGTTATCTTCTCTATTCTGCTGAAAAGTGGTGAATTCACAGCTCACAGCAACTAAATATGACACACCTTTGTTTGATGTCTTTTGTTCCACACTGCTGACCTATCGTAAGCGGAGTTTACTGATGTCATCCAGGGCATCTCATATGGACATGGAAGGTGCCTTTTGGCATCAGGATCGTATGTCAAAAGCACTGTCAAAGCAACAATATTTGACAACTTGGGAATGAGAACAGAGAAAAAGAGCAGGTCAAAGGCCTGAGTGAATTTGCTGCAGGCAGCTCTACAGCGATCACTTTATTGGAAACACAGGGTACATATTCTCGTGGCCGTGTGGTGAGAAGTGATTAGGACAGAGAGGCGAGAGCTGCAGGAGGCGGTTGGGTTTTCAAAGTCTGCCTTTTCCAGATCCTGCCTACCCCAGCTTTAATGTTACCCTTTTCAAATAAATCAACAGAGAAGTGACATTTTCTTGTGGTTGTGTGTATGTGGCTAACAGATGGTGTTCACCTCACAGATGCCGCAGGTGCCCCATCTTTGTTGGTACCTGTTCGCTGGCCATCTCGGCTTACCCCTGGGCTGTTGCAGGTGGGTTCACAGTTGGCATCTGCCTATGTCAATATTTGCCTTTGCCCATAGCATTCAGGATGGCTTCAACAACCATCCACTGCTTCAGGGTGCTGGTTCCATCCCATCCAAGCCTGAAAAATCTACATCACTCTCTCTACAAAGCATTAAAGAGAAGTAAATAAGAAACTAAATTGTACAAAGATAATCCAGGGAAAGTTTGCCTCTCCTTTTAAAAAGCAGCAGCAATGATTGACAGGTGATCTTGGCAACCCTAGTAGGCTAGGTGTTTATGCATGCATGGGATGAATCCCTGTGTCTGTGTGGGTTTTTGTGTGGATGCACGTTAGTGTGAGTGTAACAAAGGGAGCTATGTGAATCACGAAGGCAAACCATGTGCTGTTGAGCGTGAGCTGACCTGGTGATCTCAAATCCTGGGGCTGTTCCAGGAAACTCTCCTCACAGAGGCTGGCTTCAGAGGGAACACTCTCTGTGATCTGTTCAATACTACAGATGCTTCACTGAGTTTTAGGAGCCCATCAATAATGCTACTTTTCACACATATGATTCAGTCCCCTCGCGGCTACCGACAGTCATCTTATTAACATTAAATCTATAGCGCACGCTCCTACTGTTCTTGTTGTCATATACATGTCATATACATCCCTGCTAACGGTTCGATGTAGAGCAGTGACACTCAACTCATGGCCTGTGGGCCAAAACTGGCCCTCCATAGGGTGCTGAGTGGACCCCAGCCGTTTTCTAATTTACATTAAAAATAAAGTAATTTACATTGGGAATTTGTTTTTCTACTTTTAGTATACAAAAGGTGACAGAGTGCATAAAATAGCATCAAGAGCTTGTTTATCGAAAAAAGCACCAGGGGAAGATAGCTGACAGAAGTCCTGGCTATGCCCCTAATGTCCTAAAATCCGAGAAATGTCCTCAAATCCTTTGAACGTCCTAAAATCATAGAAATGTTCTAAAGTCGCAGAACCATCCTAAAATCATAAAATCATCCTAACATCGTAGAAACATCCTACAATCCAACAAATGTCCTAAAATCTGAGAAATTTCCTCAAGCCCTAGAAACCTACTAAAATCCTAGAAACATCCAAGTTTCTAACAAACAAGCAAGTTGAGTGTCCCTGATGTAGGGCATCTTTCTAGTTATTCTTGTTAATCACCACAGAGTAGTACGAGTGGTATAACTGGTATAAGTGAGGGTTATTTAGGCCAAGATTCTGAAGTCAAAGTTCTGTTCTTTTTTTTTTCTTAAGGACAGTAATTGAGGGCTCACAGTCAGAGCAACTTTAAGGTTGGGCACAAAGCTCGATCAATTATTTATTTGTCACATGAGATCAAACAAGGTACAACTCAAGTGAAACGAGATGCTGTCAGCTCTTTTTAACATGTGCATTGCGTTTAGTTCTATTTTACCTCCTCTTACATCGACGGCTGCTACTTTATTATTTACCATGTTTCCAGACTGGCTGCAGTGGCTGTGTTTATGGCATCCTGAATGGTTCTGGTAATCCTTGCTTTCTTGTTGTGGAATGATCTAATCATAGTTCCACAGACCACATTAATTTATTGATGTCACTGGTAGTGTTGACGGTGGTGTCCTGGAACGTGCTCCAGACACTGATTGACCTCTTGCGATCTCTTGCATCACTGGGGCCATGCGTTTCGCCTTGGCCATTCAGAACAACTAAACACAGTTGATTTTCAAACGTGATCAGATAACACATCCTATGAACTAGTACAGCTCTTACTTTGCTGCTACTGGAATACATTACCCCGCTGCTTATGTAGGACATTAATGAATGATCTTAGATTGATCAAAACAGATTCTGAACCAAGATCACTCATTCACTTTTCTGTGCACAAGTGTGTAGCGCTCTTTGAAGCTCTGACACAGAGTTCTTGTCAGAAACTGTCTGCTGCATGTAGAGCAGCAGTGAAGGCTTTTATTTGATCACACTTTCGATCAGAACTCTTGCAGGTGATCCCTTGGAGCTTACTCCAGATGTCGCAACCACTGCTCAGTGGAAGAAATTTTTGTTATAAATCTCTTAAAGATTATATATGCTCCTTTTAACTATGAATATAGATACATTTGGTCCAAAGGCTGTAAACGTCACTGCCCTCGTACTTGCATGCATCCTTCATGTTGGCATTGATACAGCCTAAAGATGCACTTTAACTGAGATTGCGTTGTAGACAGTGGTGGCCTATGAGGCCAATAAATACATCCTGACATGTGGACAGAGGATTCTTTTCACTGTATTGGCGATTTAGTCCGTTCCAGCATTTTTTTTAGACTTAGTCTTCATTCTCTCCTGTGATAATATATTGCTTGAATTACACTACACCGCTCCACAATTTGGGGGGTGTTTACATCTGTCAGTGGGTTTTACCATTTCTCACAAAATGTAATGTATTTAAAAAAGCTTGTGACTAAACTTATCTTCATTGGATCCATTTTAAAAACACAGCATTTTTATAAATTCCTGAAAAATACTAATTTTGGAGATAGGATTTAGTGCCTGACAGCAGTGATACAGTATGTTGGTGTTTAGCAGGGATAATGTTAAGCATTTGCAACATCTTAGTTCAGCACATTAGCGTGCTCATACTGGCAAATTTGCACTTAACAAAAAGTGGTGGCTTAAGTGAAAAAGTAAGGGGATCTCCCTTTACAAAATGATGTGCCAATCAGTCTAGTAGATTTTTTGGTATTTTGTCGAAAGTGATGGAAGAACTTTGATCATATGAATGTGCGACATGAAATGTCAGAGGGACTCCAAAGTCAGTCAGACTCATTATTTGGGCCACCATGGATATCAGTACCAAATTCCATTGCAGAGTATCGAAAATTTTAAAAGAAGAAATCAAAAAAGTTGACAATCCAGTGGCACTTGAGGAAAAGACAAGAAATAACCAAAATCTAACGACCTCCCTCTCTGTAGACAGGAGTATGTGCATTACAATTCCATGGCAAGCTATTAGTAGTTGTTGAGATATTTTAGTCAGTACAAAGTGGTGGACTTATGTTACAGTCCCAAGAGTCACTTTGATCGCATGGCTAAAATATTCATACATAGTGACTTTGAATGAACCAGTTGTATTTAAAAGGCTATCAAATGCCAAGACAATGCCGTTTATAATTTCTTACTGTAAGTTTGTTCCACCCAGTAATTAGTTTGTTGCATCTGCAGCAGAGTGGTGGTGGCTGGGAATGTAAGCTCTTTTATAGTATATTTATTTAGAATTAAGTATTGTTGACAACAACACCCAAGGGGATTTCCACCCCTTGAAAAGTATTTTTAACTTTAAGCACTTTAAGACTCAAACGGTCACACAGGTTTGAAATCACTCTGATCAAGACGTAATTCTAAAAATACATACATTTTATAACATCACATTCTCCTTTTTCTTCTTAAGATGATGGGCTGTTAAATTTAAAAAAGGTCACCTACATCTACGTGCAGTTAATTAAATTGAACAAACAAATCAAAATTAACATTACAAACACATAAAACACAAAAGTAATTAATCCCACAACAAACAAATCAACAAACTAAGAAGGAAAACTCAAAAACAACATAAACTACTTCACAAAAAAGAAAAAAGCTCAAACACTATATGCATTCTCATGGGGGGAGCAGTAGCATTCCCAGTGTCCTAATGGAAAGCTTCACCACTCCCAGCTGAAACGAGCGTGGCAAAGCCGCAGAGCTGAACCAGCCACCTTACAAAAAAAAAGGAAAACACAATAAAAGCAGAACCAGTCAAGTAACCCAAAAACAAAGCGAAAACATCAATAAAAGTAAAACCAATTGCTGTAGAGAGACAGAGAAGTGTAGAGACGCAGGTGAAGATGTAGAGACCCCTTGACAACAAACAATGAAGAGACAAAGCCTCGTAGAAACAAAACAGCAGTCCGCAGAGGAGTAGATACTGGGAATTTGAAACACCATGATACAGTCTTTTGCCTACAAGTGTCTGCAGAGCGCACAGAAACATTATAATTTCCAACTAGGAGTCACATTGCATTAACAGTAATGCAAACTTACAGATACTTACTTTCAGTAAGTGGGCAAGTGTGCACCCTTCATATCCCCATCAACGCCTAGACTGCACAGATTCATCAACCATCGGCCATTGGTTTCAGTCATCAGCCTCCACCAACATCAGTGTATGTACTTCACAGGGTATTTATCTTACTGCTGCTCTGATGCCCCTCAATAACAGATCACCCTCCGGAGTGCAAGTGCTAAAGTCTTCTGTCAGATCTTGATCATTGCATCATTTATTTATCTGTAAAATCTGTATTAAACAGTTATCCTTATTTTATTCACCCGTCTCTCCTGATAGTGCTGTAGGGTAAGAGCCGTCAGACCACGATTAACTCACATAGACTGTATAAATTATGTACGTAGCCACTGTGATGTCACTCATTAGTTTTTTTTTTCATGTTGCAGTGCAGGGATTAAACAAATATTGGAGTATATTTCATGATATTCTGCACTGGTGATAGCTGAGGCTGGAGGCAATATGTTCTCAGGAACACCTTAAGGGAATTTTTTTTCATGTGTTGAACAAACTCAATGAAGACCTGATTAGATTTTGTTGGGTAGGTCAAAGGTCAAGGTCACTGTGACCTTGTGTCCATCTTATTCTCTTGAAAGTAATATCTGATTAGGATCTTGATTTTCTAAGAATTTGACACAAATGTCCACTTGGCCTAAAGAATTAACTGATAAGGTAGGGGTGGGTGATATGGCAAAAAAAAATCATATCACGTTTTTTTTTTTTAAGGCAGAGTCACAATCACGATTTTATCATGATTCTCTTTCATTTTGGATTTTAGACTATTGTGCTTGTTACTGAACAGTACAACCGAGCTAATTTCCGAAATTTAAAAATATAGCCCTAAAATAAAAAAGAATAACAAAACATTTAGGCCAAAGTACCTTTTTCAACAGATTTTTATCTGTGTGTACAATTTTGTTTTCCACTTTTTTGATGGAACCATATCTTTTATTAGGTAAAATATTATCAGTGTTGAATTTTTGGGGGGGCAAACTCTTCAGTGTTTTCATTTTTATCCATGACTTCCCACCTGTGAAATAAAGGGGGAGGGGAAAAAAGCCAAGACTTGATGGTTTGCTATGATTGGTTTATCTGTGAATCTATAGTGAAGGCAGGAAACAGACTAGAAAATAGTGCTTCAGCTGAGAAAATAGCTGAAGCTATTTAAAAGACTAACTTAAGACCTAGTATATGCCTGGACCGTGTACAGTTGTTCCCAACCTTTTTCCTTCAGGGACTTATTTACTATCAGTGAGTACACTGAAGACATTTTTTAGGGAAATTTCATATTAAATTAAAACAAAGGTTGAAAATAAGGTAATGTGCCTGTGGCCTCAGGCCCCCAAATCACTATGTCTGCCCCTGGTGGTAATAACGAGAGCTCAGTGCCAGCGGCTGGATGAGACACAGAGCGACGCGCTCTAAATACTTCCATCCAAAGTCTGACTAAATCTGAAACTTACACAGAGTAGTTTTTAGAAGTCTAAAGAATAACTGTCTGTTGGTTCATTCAGACACTTTGGTGCTGTGAGGAGAAGCTCCACTCTGTTTGTCTGTCTGTCTCTAACCATGCTGCGCTGTCGGCGATCAGCAGTTTGATCCGTGATAATGAAACGCAGCTCAGTTTTCAAATAATCAGCTGTATTCTACATTCAGTCCTTCACTGCATTACATGATTTTTCAATACTTTTGCATGTGCACTGTAGCACGATATAATGATCTCTCCATGATGGCGGATCGTGGACATATTTAAATTCTTCACAATCTAATATTGTCATATCGCACACACCTAGTTGAAGGCCAAAAGTCAAGTTCAATGCGACCTCATAAAACATGTTTTTGGCCAGAATTGGTACACTAAAATTTCACAGAAATGTCTAATAGATTATAATGATGAAGTGCTGAAATCTCATATCCCAAGAGTTCAAAGGTCAGTCTTGGGTGTCCACCTTGAAACTATGCTGATCTTCTGTGCTGCTGCGGGGAAAGATGTTTGTGAAGCATCCATGTTTTCACAGACATGGATATAAACTGTAAGTGCAGCTTGATGGGTGTGGGGAGTCATACAACCGCTTGGTGGTAATTCTAGTTTTATGTTGCCGTTGTTACTGTTAACAAATTGGAAGAGAAGGTATAATATGCATTATACTTAGGTAAAATTGAAATGATATGCATGGGTTTTATTTAACACTCTCCAAAATCCTTTTTTACAGTGGTATACTTTACCGTCGCTGGAAAACCCGGCAATGAAGAGACGCAACGTCAGCCATGGCAAACCGAGGAACATGGCATTAACACAGAAGCCAGGTAGGAAATGTACACTCATTCGGCTAGATATAGTGCTCAGCAGTGCCGCCCCCGTAATCAGGATACCGGTGAGTCATTGAATAAAGCCCCGTGACAAATTAATGGGCACTATGCTATACATCCACCCACCTTAGATTACAAACATGGCCCCAGATGGTCACCAAGAGTGTTTGGGTTGTGACCAGCTAAAAGCAGAGGTCAAGTGCACGGGGATCACCAAATCCTTCTTGATATCAAGGCAAGTTGAATTATTTAGGAGTCTGCCTCAAGAGGTGAATATTACCTCTCCTTGCACTCCCGTTACCATTGGAAGTGTGCACAGATGGTCCTTCCCGTCAGCTGAGGTGGCCACAGAAGGAGCTTATATGTGTCTATATGTGGGTGTGAGATAAACGAATGTATGTGTCAGCCACCGGGCTGTAATTGGCCTATTTGTGCACCCTGCCCCTAAATGAACGTGAGATTTCCTCTTCCAATGGCCCCCTGCTGTTGCTGGGTTGTCCCACTTACAAATTCCTGCTGGACTCCTGTCAACAATCCGACTAAATAATCAGCTATCAAATCTCTGATGGTGTGAACGCACATCTGCGCCGCAGCAGCACGCCGGTGAGAGCAATCTCTTCATCTGTCAAGTCACTGTTAGTCATCACCGGATCAAGGGAGCCGTGTCTTTGATTAGAAAAAATCAATGTGTACACTGCGGAGGCTTTTCTCTGTGGGCTCATAGCGTATTGAAAAGAAACATATCTGACAAAGACATCTACAGCAGCAAAATATATCTCCGCCCGGACCGCTTTTGTTGCACTCTATCATGCAACACTGTCAGAGAGAACTGTCGGATAAGTGTAAGGGCGGCTTCTTCCTCAGCCGATCTCAAGTAAACATGACTCTTGAGTCAAGGTTTTTATTTAAGTGTCTCCGGTTATTCCCTCTTTCGTCGTGTCATCAAAACATGACATGTCAGCATCGCTGAGGAAAAAGTTTAAAGATCTATGACAACAATAAACACACCTCAAGCAAGTGCAACTGTCTCAGTAGATGGCCAGCCTTGGCACTGAGCTCCTCTGACGTATAAAAGCTGTAAAGCAGACTGGCAGTGAGGCAATTTGAGGTTGCAGAGAAAGAGAAATCTGTGTTAGACATTACGTGGGAAAAAAATCGACAGCAGGTGAGGGTCAGGGGTGTTTAAAAGAGAAAGGAGGGGGGTGAGATAAAGGGAGAGGGGTACTGGAGATGATATGCTCCTGGGAAACAGCGCATAGAGGAGAATGAAGAGTATCCAGAGGTCTTATGACTCATGTGCACTTCTACTAGACTGGACTGTGACGGACATCTACACACACACGCATGCACGCGCGCGCGCACACACACACACACACACACACACACACACACACACACACACACACACACACACACACACACACACACACACACACACACACACACACACCCCTAACATACAAATATCTGGTCTGCAAAAACACACAGCACTGCTCATGTACATTGTAAACACTGGTAGGAACATCTCACTTTCCCTTACACACACACACACACACACACACACAAAAGTTTGCTGTTTTTCATGGAGAAAAAAAAGTGAAGAAGAGACAGAAAACTGGAACAGGGAGAAAAGCAAATAAGTGGGAGGGAAGGAGAGAATGCAAAGAGAGAAATGAGGTGTGTGTGTGTGTGTGAGTGAGAGAGAGAGAGAGAGAGAGAGAGAGATGAGGTGAGGAGGCGGAGAGATGAGAGGCGAGGGAGGGAGTAATGTAGACAGGGTGGGTGGAGAAGAGAGGGATAAGCCTCACTTGGATAAAGGATTCCAGTGGAGCGAGGAGGGACTTTCAAGTGTTGGATCAGGAAAACTACAGGTCTGTGCTCCCTTACTCTGACGCTCCGGACACACTGGACGAGAGAGCAACTGAAGAGACAGACAGATGGAGCCAGGAGGGACACCAGGCCCGGGGCTGACACAGACCGACATGACCTCTCCATCTGGCTGTTTAACCTAATCTGAAGACTGCTACAGGACGGATGACTGAACACCGGGACTGAAATTCAGCAGAAGTTGGGGGGAGTTCACGATGGATGTATACAAATGTTTGAGTGTACTTTTCTTCACTCTTCCACCACAAGGTAATTAATTTCCCTTTCTTTCTTTCAGCTGCTTCATCTCTTGATTTGTTATCAAATTAAGGGACTGTGTAAAAATTATTAGTGGAGAAAAGTGGGGTAACAGAAAACAAGTAATGTTGTGAATCCTCTGCCTCGCTAGAGTATTATTTTTAATTTGCCAGCCACTGCAAGCATTTCTGATGATATTGACTGATCTTACATTTTTTTCTTTTAATATATAAAGATTTAATACATCCAAATAAAGAACAGATATTCTGTGTTTATATACAAAAACCCATTTTATTCTACCTTCTTCCATTCCTCTTTTATCAACACTTCTCATTAAAAAGAAAAGAAAATTGCAGAAAATTGCATTTTTGTCAGTCATTCTTAAGTATAAAATTGATTTGATATTTACAATTTTTTTTTTTGTTTTTTCTAAAAATATATTAAAACTAATAATATGAAAATATTAAAACTATTTTTGAGTTGTAAGGGAACATCCCCCAAAATGTTAAACTAATAATATTAATAATAATAAAAATGAAAATAATGTTATTTTTGAGTTGTAGTGGAGCATTCCAAAAACGTGAATGGCAGTAAAGCATTCGGTCATAAATGATGAAAAATTTTGTCAGTGGCAGTGAAAGTGGTAATTGTTTAGGAAGGCATTTCTATGTTAATTGGTAGAGAAATTATCACAGATACATTTTTGTTTCATTCATTTTGGGTAAAAATACTGGGCTCCAGTCAGTCAGCACCAACAAAGTTGATGCTTGGGCCCGGGTCTATAATAACTGCTAGCTCTTTATTCAGAAGTAGAAAGTGGCTGTATTTTCTCCATTTTGTTGTTTTAGATTAGTTTATATCACACATGTATTATTTTGACATATTGACAGGAGGTCATCACAGTTTTGTTTTTCATAAATGAGTAAAAGGGTACAAAGAAAATATTAAAGAAAGCACTGGAGGGTTTTGCGTTCTTTCTTTTTTTATAAAACAGGAAAATTTTCTACAGTCCCTAACAAAGCTTGACCTAGAATTTCATTAGAAAGGAAAGACTTTTTTTTCAGAAGGCAAATCTGTAAAAATCACTAATACAATCACTGACGGCAACATACAAACTTCAAAATACAACAGCTTTTTGTTTTCGATTGTTTACATTAGACAAAGACTCGCAAAGCACCTGTGTTGCTTAGTGACCCGATAACAAGCTTTATCAGCCTAGTTCATAAGCGGGACTTGATTGTATGGAAAGTGGTATTAGCTGCTCATGCATTATTGGCCGACGAGAGTACATTGATCAAATAAGGACAGAACTGGGTCCTGTAGACACATCTAGATAACTAATCAGAGCAAAACTGTTTGGCTCGTGCTGTGCAAAACTGAAAATATCAGCAAATTAACATAACTCGAAATGATATTTGCTTTGTGAAACAGACTTAATCAACTTTTCTGATGCCTTACATAACTCGTTTTGTTTGATTTTTTTGTGTGCATGAATAAATATAAGAACAAATACCAACAATGACAAACATCCAGGAAGGAGCAAAATAAACTGGATGTTTTCACTAGAATTAGAAAAAGAAACCCATCTCAACAATAGGAAGCATCAAGGAAAATGTATTGACTCAAAAGGGATGGTACTGGATGTTCTTACAAAAAACATCAGAAACGATAGTTGAGTGATTATATGACAGCCAACTGGAATGAAAAGCTTCAGGTTTCTCCATTCTAAGTGATCAGTAACATCACAGTCTGTACCGATGCTATTCATAGTGTCCTATAAGGCACATGTGCAGATGTAAACTCATTCAACAGTTTTTCCCGCACACATTTACTGCTCTGACCCACACATTGTCAATGTCACGACACCCTGCGAGCTCCCCCATCTAAACCCATTAGATGTGAGGCTGCTTTAGAATCTACTGGAGTGTCCCTCTTTATTTAATATCAGCTGCATTCAACAGATATCGCTCTGAGCTGATGTAATGAAGCAAAGGTATCCGTGTTGCTTTCTTTTGTCAGAAAATGTAGACACATTTCAAGGTTGTTAAGCTTCTAGAGGTTTTGAATACATTCAGGTAGAAAAGGAAGTAAAGACGTCGGGGAAGAAAGAAAGTACATCAATTTAATAAGATATTGATTCCAAGCCTTTAAAAACTGAGGATGCCAGTTTTCAGGCAACTGAAGGACAGCCCATCAGCTTTGATTGAGTAGGTAGGAGAACCTGTGAGGAAGGCCGGCAGCATGACAACAACACCTGTGTCCCTGTTTTAAGAAAACAACTTGGAACAGCAGAGCATCTTTGTCTAAGATGGATAGATGGATAGGTGGATAAATAGGTGAATTGTTAAGTAGGGAGATACAGTTGATAGATACGACAGATACGGTAGATACATCATAAATTGATATGATTGATATCGTAGATGGACATAGTAGATACATACATATGTATATATATACAATAGATACGTAGATAGATATGATAGGTACAAACCTAGATATAATTGGGCGATGGATAGAAGTGATGGATAAAAATGATAGATGTGGTAGATAAATACAGTACATACATTAGATAGATATGAAGATAGATACAGTAGATGCGGTAGATGGACATGGTAGAAAGTTAGATACGATGGATTAATACAGTAGATACAGTTGATGGGGTAGATAGAAATGGCAGATATGGTACATAGATAGTTATGAAAGATAGGTAGATAGATAGATAAAAATAGATTAGATTAGATAAAATGTAGGTAGTTCGGTGGGTAGATTGACTGGGTAAATATGGTAGATAAAAGAAATATGATAGGTAAGATACAATAGAGTTGATAAATTCGTTAGATGGATATGGTAGATAGACATAGTGGATATGGTAGATAGATGTGATAGATATGGTAGATAGGTAGGTAGGTAGATTTATATGGTAGATGTGATTAGATGTGGTAGATGATACATACAATAGTTAAATGGATAGATGGATAATTAGATAGAGAGAGAGATAGATGCAGCAGATGCAGTTGGAAGATACAGTAGATATGGTAGATAGCCTGCTGTAAATAGGGTAAATAAATAGATAAATAGCCTTCTTGTGCATTCACACGACTCAAGTTATAATGAGGTAATAAAAACCATCTCCTAGCTCCAGTACAATTAATATAATGCGCAATAAACAAAATATACAATGCTCCACACAAGGAAGACATTGAAAAATGCAGCAGTGCCAGGCGTAATGAAATATCAGTGAGGCTGCTGAAACAAAATCCCAGCCTATGATGAATTGCCATGCCATTGAATTACCTGCACAGATGCACCATGTCCAGAATAGAGAAATGCTTAATTGAATATGAAAAAAAGGATTGGAATACAAAGGACATTGTACTGTACGAGTCTCGGGACGATCCTCTAATTGTTCCCAGACCTTGTTAGGTCATCCTCAGTGCGGGGGTGGGGGGTGGAGGGCTGAGTGTGTCTCCATCAGAGCGCGGCCATGGCAAAGAGACACCGAAGCAGGGCGGGTGAGAGGGGGCGAGGGAGGGAGGAGATGTCTCGACAGATCGCTCCATCAGCACGTCTGTTCGGAGACGAAACGGATGTCCTCAGACTCAGATTCGTGCTTCCTCTTTTCCCGGCTCCCATCTCCTCCCTCCTCCCCTCTCCCTGTTTGTCTCATCTGTCCGATACAGTCCCGTGTAACCATATGCCACCTGTATAATAGAGGTCACCCTCTTTTTAGATTACACTCTGTGCATTGAATTCATCACGTGTGCATGGATAGGCTAAATCTATTATAGATTAATGTATAGTAGATGGGAGAAAATTGATTCAGTATTAATAACATACATTTGAAATCCTGGGTGCTATTACAAATATAAATGTGCAAAAAGAGAAACAATTCAAACTGGTTATAAATCTAGAGAAGGTCACTGTCAAAACAAATTGTCATACATGAGTGCAAAGTAGCTATATTAACTGATGCATCCATGTGCATTCCGAACATGTAAGTGTATTGTTTTAAACTACTAAAAATACATTAAATGACACACATGGGCTAAAAAACTAAATGTTATTTATCCAAGCTTTCCTTATGTGTCTGCTCTCTTCCTCTCTTTCCTCAGTTTGTTCCCAAGTTGGACCTCGTGCCCACGCTGAGGAGAGGCTGCTCCAGGATCTGTTCATAAATTACAATAAGCTCTCTCGACCTGTGGAAAACACTACAGACACCGTGCTAGTCCACTTTGGACTATCTATTGCCCAGCTTATTGATGTGGTGAGTATAACCCTACTGCTTTGTCAAGTTCAACCACTATCCAACACCAGATATGTCCATCAAAGTCCAGCCGAAATGAAATTGCTTTTTCATTTATCACTGCTCCAGCATACAGATCTGCTCTGTGAGTTACGCTAGTCTCCTCTGAGGAAAACAATCAATTCATATTGGCACTCCCACATTAGTTCTCTATCTATGTAGATGCTTTCCGGACAGTCAATCAAATCACTTAATTATGAACCATATGTGAAGATACTAATAATGTCACTGTTCTATGGTTACAACAGTCAATAAGCAACCTACGCAAAAAGGCTTTCTTACTCAAGTCTTCTCCTTATCTTACTTAAAAACATGAACAAACGTCTTGTCCTTCACCTTGGCTTGTTAAACGCAACACCAAACAAATATTCTGGCCCAGTCATCCGATAAAAATGTAGGCATTGTACGTTTCTGCAAACCATAGACAGATATGTTATATTTGCATGTTTCATATGTATCATCAAAGTTTTAAAGTGATTAAGTATTTCAGCTGTCTTTGCCATCTAAAGGTGGAAGGGATGGTAGATGGCTTGACATCCAAGTGATAACCTCTAAAGATGAAAAATGAAGCCAAAAACTTCAGTTCCATGAATGCCCACTAGAGGCTGGCTCCTAAGGCGAGTGAATTCCCATAGACGCCTATGTTAAAATGCCCAACTTTATAGTAGAAATGAACACGCTTTTAGCCTGGTACAAAAACAGTTTGGGTTTCTTTAGCTAATTTTAACATTCATGACAACTGTACAGGGGTAAAATTTTATATAACTCACCCGTTACATTTTCTTAAGGTTTTAGGTTATGTATATTTAAGGGCAGGCCACTTGTGTGAAAGGCTATCTGTGAGGCATTACTATGGTCTATGAGTCAGATCCAGCCCTCGCTCATCCACATCTCCACCCTCTCGTTCAAATATGGTCTCTGGCTTCAAAAAGATGGCAACAGCTGTAACAAAGTACTTTATAACAGCAGTCCACAAACATGTCACAGTAACTACGTCCATTACTTTATACATTCTATGGTGACACCAAGGTGAGACGCCTGCCAAGCTGCAGACTGGAGCCCTGCATGGGACTGTTTTCCTAATCCCACTCCTGTCTGCTCCCACTGGATTTCTGACCATTACAGCCTGCCGACAGAGTGTTATATATTCCCGCCAGGTGTGTGTCAGCTCCCACCTGCACCCGCCAACATTTTCTGACCGTACATGTTGGCACAATAGATTGATTATTTATTATCTGAAGTCTCCTCCCATCCTGCAGGTTAAAAAAAAAGGATGTTATTTTACTGCGGTACAAAGAAAGATGTGCACACCTGTCAGTAATAAGAAGTGTGATTGCATTCTAACGCATAATAACATTCATAATTACAGTTATCCTGGTTTCTGTGGGACTCAGGGGTGTTATTATTATCTGTAGTATTTACTTTATCTTATTTTGCACCTCACTTGTTGATGTCTCCATCCTTCATGTAAATTGATTTTTTTTTTTTTTTTGAACATCTGCTCCTACTTGCAGCAAATATTAAAACCTCCTGGTCCCGTGAGATTTGTATGGTGTCCTGTGGGATCCGCAGAGTTCCCTTTCCAAATGCAGTTTTCTACTTCAGACAACAACAGACTACTGTTCAAGGTCGACAAAAAACAAAATTGTTTTTTTTTTGGCAAGTTATTGCTACACATTTAACTGCTTTTTAGCCACAGGGAGGTGCTGTGGATCAAGAGGTGGCATGTCTTAGCTCCCCTCCAGACCTAATACTTTTTTCACAATCCAGGGAGGAGGCAAGCAAGCCAAAAGTTGGGGGTTTAGTAAAGCCAAGACATAATCTTTTTTCCCTAAGCATAACCAAGTGGGTTTTGCACTTAAACCTAACCAAAAATTAACCACAGCATTGTTGACTACTAACATTTATTCTGTCAACTAGGTTAAACATTTACAAGTGTCAAGTGCGCTGTTAGTGATAGTTTGCAGACTGAAAAGCAAATAAACTGGTCAGCTCAGCACATTAAAAAGCATGTAAACTTACCCAAAAACTCACATGCTGGTGTAGTCCTTCAAAAGTTGATTCATTGTTATAAATGTTATGATGGTGTTGGTGCAACGCAGTTTTGTAAATGACCCATTCTGTCTAACGTATTACATTCATTGTGATAACAATAGCAGCCATCTCAAAGCTACACCAGGAAAGAGAGATAAATCTAAATATACAGATCACTTATCAGCGGAAATGAAACCACAACGGAAGAGATTGAATTATTTTCCCAAATTAAATTCAGTTGTCAAGTGTGCTAGCACTGGCAGTAAATATTCAAATCAACACCTAGCTAGTCTTAACAAAATAACATCTTTATTCTCCCTTGTTGTATCATTGCATTACAGACACAAATTATTTTGCAGGGTTTCTCTTTGGCAAAAAGCATTTTTATAACACCTCTAACTGCCATTTGGAGCCATGCAAAGTTACCTGGTGCAGCTTCAACACTGAATATGTGCAGCCTGCAACACTACAGGGAGGATTCTCCAGGTTTTTGACACACAATTAGGTGACAGCACTTGCTCCACATGCCTGGTAGTGAGAGTCAGCCCTTGGTGAAGTTGTCTTCCCATACAATGGGTTTTCACTGACTGCTGTGTCTTAGATGTTGCAGGGAAAGAGCTGGAGATAGCAGCTTGCCAGCAGTGGCGGCAAAGCAACAGTGAGG
This sequence comes from Plectropomus leopardus, assembly GCF_026936395.1. Taxonomy (NCBI): domain Eukaryota; kingdom Metazoa; phylum Chordata; class Actinopteri; order Perciformes; family Serranidae; genus Plectropomus; species Plectropomus leopardus. The sequence continues at coordinate 31,997,848 of NC_142184.1, read as the reverse complement.
GTGTTTTTGCACAACGCACTGCATAATGTTTTTTTTTCTGGCATATTATACAACTAATCTGTCTTTATAAATAGAACGTATGTATGTTGATTTCTTCTTTAACTGTTTCATGAGCACCTGCAGTAGCTTCAGTAAGTAGGTGACCAGAAAACAAGATGTTGAAAGTTATTCTAGACATGTAATGACAAAGTCCTGATTGACATAAAATTCATTTCAAAGAAGATAAATGTTGTAATCATTTTCTCTTCTGTTTCTGTGAACAAAAGGATGAGAAGAACCAGATGATGACCACAAACGTCTGGGTGAAGCAGGTATGTAGTAATAAGCAATAGGGATGCACGATAATAGCAGCACGACATGGGTATCAGCTGATAATGGCTTTTGAATGAAATATCTGTTTCATTATTTATTTATTTATTTATTTATTTAATTGACAAACTGAACATGTTAGATTGTTGGTCTTATTTTGCACAATGAATTCAATTACAAACACTGAAAAGCATTGCACTTTGTGTCCATCTGCTGGTGGGCCATCACAATAAGAATATGCTTAATAAGATGTTAATTCACTGCAGAGGAGACTTGACGATCACTAAAATTAGGTGGGGAAGAAAAAGTGGATATATCAACATGGGCATTGGTTACTGGCAAAATAAGTTGTTATGTATCTGCATATTGCCCTATCGGATATATACAAAAAATCCAATATCGTGCATCCCTTATAAGAGATAAAACACACGCTAAAGATACAGTCTAATATAAAAATTCACAATATAAAGATGATCAATCTTTTCCTACAGGAGTGGAACGATTACAAACTTCGCTGGAACCCGGAGGAATACGAAAATGTCACCTCCATCCGTATTCCCTCAGAGATCATCTGGAGGCCTGACATCGTCCTTTACAACAAGTGAGGATCTGTACCAATATCTTGTTTTCATGAGATGAATCTGTAAGACATTCATGGCAAAAATAATCAAATAGCAACTAATGTTCTGAGTTTGATGATTTAATTCCAACAGATGGCATGACTGGAGGGAAAGCATGAAGATGTTGTTGTGCCAAACATCTTGTCCTGTGCCAATGTCATAAAGTAATTTAGCTAAAGTAAGAGTGGACAAGGTCAGCCTTAATGGATGCGGTTACAAACAAAGCTCGGTACATCGGACAAAGCAACACATTAGGCTGGGAATTAGAAGACGAGATGTAATTGGATGTGTTTCAAAGGGCCTTGGATCAAATGCATTCAGTGGGAGTGCCCCAGGTAGACCTGTGTTTCTTTCACTCTGAATAAGAGGAATCAGCTCATGTGGAAAAACTGTATCAGAAACAGGCAAACAGAATTAACTGAATAAAGTAGTCAAATTCACATGTCATTATACAAACATGATTTTACTCTCTCATGATGAAATATCTGAGGCTCAGTCATGGTGCAGCAGCTTTCCTGCACAGGGTATTTCAAAGTCCTTGACGTGAGACGCTGAGTAAAATAACAAAATGACATGACTTGAATCAAATTGCTTTGAAAAAGAATCAAAAAGGATTTTGTGACTCAGCCAAGGTGGGACCAAGTCATTGTTTTGCAACACACAAGCAAGACTTAAGTATTTGCACTCAAGTTCAAAGTCAAAACTGTTGAGTCCTAAGTGTGTTGCTTTGAGTTTCCAGCCTGAAAGAAGTCATAATGTGCTCTTCACTAAATTTAATGACATTTTAGCAGAAGTGTAATGTATTCAATTTACAAAAAATTATAAAGGCTTTTTAAAAATCTGTTTTTGTTAAATAAGTCCTTTGGAAGTTGCTGTGTCTATATCTGTAATTTTTGACCTGCAGGCTTTGCATACTGCAGTTCTTTTTATGATGACCACTGCATAGTTTTTGTACACAAACAAAATACCTTTGGTATCTTTTGTTTGGACAGGTGCTCAGTTAGGTAGCATTATCTTCATGATAGTCTTCTGCAACTTACCTGGATGCTGTCAGGTTGCTTAAAACAAAGTGGATCTTGGGAATTAAGTATCAAGTCCTACTTGAGTCCAAGTAATGTTACTCGAGTTGACAGCTCTGGTGCTCAGCTTTCTTAGTCTCTGTAAATACTTGAGCAGCAGAGTGGAAATGAGTTGATATCTGATTTCCGAACCTACTGGAGATGCAATGATTGATGATGCAATGAACGATTTCTACATGAATTCTCCACTAATAGCTGTGTTATGTTGGTAAAATGCTGACATTCAGGGGTGGAGCAAGATACTGTAATATATTTGAGGCTCAGCTCAAATCTGAGGGCCCCGGCGGCATTCTCCCCCACTGGAGATTTTTCCCATTTTTGCCAACTAAATGCACTATTTTTCATACCATTTGAGATGTTACAATGCCTGAAAATCTGCACAATGTTTGGAAAAACATGATAGTTGCAGAGGAAAAAAAAAACGTCCGCTGGAGTATACACACTATGTAACTGATCTCCAATTGTTGTCATCATTCTGAAACCATAACAGATATTGAGAATTATTTTCTCTCTTGCCACTTTAAAAGAGGCAAACATTGTCTGATGTTACTATTTTAAGGTATGTAACATAGGTAGGTTAGGAATTTGGCCTAAACAGCAACTTCAATTGTGACACCTATTTTTGTAGTGGTAGAGTCCACAGAATGAATGTTCAGCTGACATATGTGCTACATTTGAATTCATCCCATGACTACAAATCAAGGATATCAAACATGCCACGTAAATATGGTTTTCAATACTTTATAATAATGAATGTTAAGCCATTTCTTTAAGGAATAGGGCTTTTGAGAAGGCAGATGCCCAGATGTTATTGTCTTGATGTGACTGTTAAATGTAGGTCTTGAATTTATGACCACACTAAAATACAGTATGTGACCAAGGTTAACTTTACTGTTATACTGGATCAGACTGAATGATAATATGCCTTGGCTCTTCAGTGGTCTTTACCATGTCAAAACATAAGCTAAAATTTGACAACAAGGAAGGAATCCAGAGGGCCATGGAAGGTAGATGTTCAGAACACATACAGGCAGAACAGAAAGAAGGCTCATATAGATAGACTCATAACCGATGTCTATATGTACTGATGGTAATTGCAACAACATGCATGGACAGATGACTAGGTCAGATGATGATCTGTGGCAGGAAGTAATGGGTGGGACTCAGCTGTGTAATGGCAGGGCTGGAAAGACGGAGAGATTTTTATAAAGATTGATGAGATTATATAGGCAGGAGAGACTGGAAGGTGCGGCAGCCGTTTTCATAGATTAGATCACTGACTTCCAGTATTTCATCCCTGGCACCAAGAACAACGTCATGTGCCAAATTTAACTTTCGTTTTATGGTTATTGAGACAGCACTGCCAAGTATTTGATTTGTTCGGTGAAACAGGCATGTAAATGTGAGTGTCATCGGTATACATATATCAACAAAACTTGTGTCTTTGCCGAATTTGAGCAAATACTAGCACATAGAGGGTGAGTTAAAGAAGAGAAAAGAAACAAAAGATTTGAATTATAGAATATAGATAGAATAATTATAGAATATTTTCCAGTAAATGTATTCCATTGGAATAGTTTTGTTTTGAAAGAGTATAAGTAATGTACAAGTTAATATTTTGTGTTCTTTGCACTTGTCAAAAATAGACCTAATTTGCTCTTCAGTAAAATAGTTTGTAGTTTGTAGTTCATAGTTGTTGAAAGCAATTGCTTTAATAACTATCTATGGCTTTTTGATTTACTGATAATTGCACTAGTACAGTGACATAGAAAATTATGTTATGTTTTAACCTGAATTGATAAAAAACAGTTGAATTACTTTTTCCAGAGTTTTCTATTGAGAACAAATGACCAAACTCCATCCACTGAAGCGGCTGAGATATAGTTGAAAACAAGATGCTTTGCATATAAGATTCAAGGTCCACTTGACTAAACACTTTTGTCATCTAAAAACTATTGCTTGAAGACTTAGGCCAGACTTTAACTCTTTTAATGCAACATTTGATGAAGGCAAAAATTTACATATTGAACATTTCTTTCGCTTTTGTTCTCTCTTATACCCTGTTCTTTATGTGCAGTGCTGATGGTGACTTTGCTGTAACTCACCTCACGAAGGCACACCTGTTCCATGACGGTCGGATAAAGTGGATGCCACCAGCCATTTACAAGTCGTCATGCAGCATAGATGTCACCTTTTTCCCTTTTGATCAGCAAAGTTGTAAGATGAAGTTTGGCTCATGGACCTATGACCGCGCCAAGATCGATCTGATCAGCATGGCCAGTGATGTGGACCAGATGGACTACTGGGAGAGTGGCGAGTGGGTCATTGTCAATGCAGTGGGCAAGTACAACACCAAAAAGTATGAGTGCTGCACAGAGATCTACGCCGACATTACGTACTACTTCATCATCCGGAGGCTTCCGTTGTTTTACACCATTAATCTTATCATCCCCTGTCTTCTTATCTCCTGTTTGACCGTACTGGTGTTTTATTTGCCGTCACAATGTGGAGAGAAGATCACCTTGTGTATCTCAGTGTTACTGTCCCTAACAGTCTTCCTTCTGCTGATCACAGAGATTATACCGTCCACATCGCTAGTGATTCCACTGATTGGTGAATATCTCCTGTTCACGATGGTCTTTGTCACACTTTCCATCATAATTACTGTCTTTGTGTTAAACGTACATCACCGTTCACCCCAAACCCATGGCATGCCTCACTGGGTGCGGAGAGTGTTTTTGGACATGGTGCCTCGAGTCCTATTCATGAAGCGTCCACCAGGCACAGCCAAGCAGCACTGCAAGAAGCTCATTGAGTTGATGCACCGTCCTCCCACCATATCTGCAACAGGCAACTCACAGGCCTTTTGGTCAGGTTTAGAGACAGGGTTGAGACAGACAGCCCAGGTAGAGAAAAAACTAACAAATACTCCCTCTGACAGTCCAAGCATCCTTGTCTGCTCTCCTTCTCCACCCTCTTCCCCTCTTGATGACCGCAACAAGGAGGAGCACACCCCGAAGGCCAACATATTCTGCCAGTCTGGTCAGTATTCAGTTCTCTCTGAGAAGCAGTCCCTAAGGGGACACAATTCTGCAGCTTCATCTTCTTCCCAATTGTCCTTGCCCCCATCTTTGCCCCTGGGCCCACTTCGCAGTCTATCCAGGGAAGAACTAAATACACTCGCCCCAAATGGCCGCTCCCACAGTGAAGAGCAAGTGTGTGACCAACAGAAGGAGCTTCCCCAGAGAGCTGGGAATCGGTGCCGATCCCGCAGCTTCCAGTACTGCTGTCTGCATGATGAAGGGCCTGGACTGGTGGCACTTGCAGGGTGGGTGAAGAAACAAGCCCTCACTGACAACCTGGCTGAGCCCATCACAGCAGAGTCCACTAAAGACGCATGTACCCAACAGGAAACTGTGGTTCCAACTATTTCCCCAACAATTCCAACTATTTCCCCAGCCATGCAACGGGCCATAGAGGGAGTTCAGTACGTTGCTGATCATCTCAGGGCAGAGGATGCAGATTTTTCAGTGAGTTAAAATTTTCTCCATTTAAGTAATCGTTAAAGCCGTGGTATTGACATAAGAGTTTATATTCATGTAGTGCTCATTTTTGGAAAAATAAAATGTCTTTTTGTGGAGATGTTTTTAAACTTACAATCATAACCTATTTAAAAGTTTCCCAGAGCAAATCAGACAAGTGACTATTTTCTGAGACTTAACCTCATGTTGTCTGTTCATTGGGCTTGGGCAGTATGTAATAATTCACCTGGGTATTAGGTATATCACAGTATAAGTGTGCAGCACTAACAGGCCCCGATGTCCCCCCATCCCCCATCCCCCAACAGCGAGTGCACAACTTGCTTTCAGTTTTTCAGACTAATAAATACACAATAAAACCCCACAAAATGATAGGAAAACTAAATATTTTCACACATATTTCCTTATTAAACAGAGAAATACAACTGTTTAACTTCTGAATTCAACTTTCCCTCGGTCATGGAAGACTGATGAGGCTTTATTTCCTCATTAACTCATCCTAAAACACACTTCCTTCAAACTCGATAGAAACAAAATTAAACTCACCTTAACTGTCTTGGTTACTCTTGCTAGCAATAGTTAATAAGTCCACTGTTCCAGAAATCACCAGCTCCGGATTGATCGAAAGAAATCCTTAATTTGCCAGGATGTAAAAAAAACAAAACAAAAACATGCCGCTATTTTCCACGGTCTCTCTCTGCTTGCTGGCCGCCAGCTGTTTATAGTCCTGTAACTTCTCCCTCCTCCGACAGTGGCCCTGAAGTGCAAAACACAACGACAAATCACAACCTCAAATAAGAAAACACAACTGTAAATCATAAAACACAACCGCAAATCAGAAAACACAGCAACAAATAAGATACACAACCACAAATCAGAAAACCCAACTGCAAATAAGAGAACACAACTGGTAGGTAGGTATACCTACCCCTTCTGTTAGAAGTTAATGTTGTGTTTTCTTATTTGCAGTTGTGTGTTGTGATTTGTAGTTGTGTTTTGCACTTCAGGGCCACTGTATCCTCCACTAGTTGTGGTGGTGTCTTTCAGCTTAGTTCCCTGGTCCACCAGAGACTGGAGACTAAGGTCTGGGGATACGTGCTATGCACTACATACAATGAGTTTAGTGGAAATCGGAGTGCCTGTATTTATGTTGGTATTGAGAAAACATGCCATCTGGATTTATGAATATCCTGGTGTACCGTGATACCACCCAAACCTACTGTTCATGTGTCATACTGTGGGTCTTCAGTTTTGACTGTCTAGAAGTTGCATAACTCATTTTTATGACTTTGAAATCAGTGAGAATGTATTATGATTAAGAAACTGCTAAGCTGCAAAAAGCTTTATAGCATACAGCACAGAGTCAGTGTTCATTGCTGAGTCGTTCCCCCAAAAAAGGTCCCTTCGTGGAATGTGAAGGGGAGTTTGAAAATGTATACAATTATTCTAACATCCTCTAAAAATTACAAGATAGTAATTGCATCCATTGACACCAGTCATTGTCAAAGCTACAATGCACCTTCTTTCTCCAGCCAGAAAAGGCCTGTTTTTGAAACAATGGGACCTCGGTAATTTGACCTTGAATTTTTCATAAGAGACGAGCACGAATTGACTGACATTTAGGGGATAGCTGCCTCATAATGAAAAAATCAGCCATTCGAGAGAAATCAATCAAGGGTGAATACTGACAGCTGGTAAAAAGAGAGGTGGTGTGGTGTGAAATTTGAAATGTCCCTCTCTGCTGTGTCTTCTCTCTGCTAGGTGAAGGAGGACTGGAAGTATGTGGCAATGGTCATCGACAGGATATTCCTCTGGATGTTTGTAATGGTGTGTATACTGGGATCTGTGGGACTCTTTCTTCCTCCTTGGCTGGCTGGGATGATCTAAAAGGAGTCTGAGAACACTGACAGAAGACTGTCATATATTGTAAAAAAAAGAAAAGAACTGTTTATCGTTTTTGTTTTTACTTTCTATTTTCCAAAGGACCTACAAGTCACACTCCTTGGTTTTGCCCCAGGTTATCAAAAGGTTACTCACGGAGAAGTGAGATGAAATATCACTCATTGATTCCAGTGGGCATATAAATTTTTTATGAGGGCAAAAGGCCAACAGTGAAAATGCCTTTCCACACCTCTCCATTTTGACATTGAACTGTGAAGCTAATTTTTTCACCTTTGTTTTAAAAAATATACAGAAAATATTAGAGATTAACCTATTTACACCTGCAGAAGACGCCACAAAAAAAGACTCAGGAAAAGATTTTTTTTCTGAGACAGTAAGATGTTTATGAGACTGTATAAGGTTCAGTTTTGATATCCCTACTGCAATGCCAATGTTATATTATCCTGACAATATTCATAAAATATTCAAGTTTCAGTGCAACCTGATTTGTCAGAATTCAGTGAAGGATTTCTGGGAAGGTGTGTGTGTGAGCAAGAGTGAGAGAGTGTGTATGTGCTCAAGTGTGACACTTTTTTTTTACGGTCACATCTTGGGTAAGCAAACATACAGCTCTTTAGTTTTCCAATCCTAGCAGTTAAATAAACACATCTATTCAATATTCAAGTAATTATTTTATTACAACCACAGCACTTTGGTTAACAAAGATGGACTTGAAGCCAGTCATGCATAGCCCTTCATACTCTCAACCCCAGCCACCTAAAAAAGGCAAGACCAGATTTAATTTACTGCTCAATAAATGAGTATAATGAGAGTGGAATAATTGGCCTGATTTTTATTTATTTATTTTTTTGTCAAGCATGATTTTAAAGCCCATGACCCTTCACTCTAGGCATTGATATTTAAATTAAAGGTGAATATCAATAAATAACTGCCACATCATTTTGGGAGACATCTGTATTATTATTTTGAATTTACAAAAAAACTGCCTCTTCAGTGATTTTCACACTGTGTACTGTACCATCAGATCTGACAGGAAACAAACAGCTTTTATAGTGTTGAACAAAAAGAGAGCTGTTCTTGACAGTGAGTTGAAGGTTTCAGGCAGTAGCAGATAGTGGAAGGAGTGAAGAGACGCTGATGATAAAGTCACTTCTGAACATTTACAACAAAAGAGAAACACACCAAGAGCAATGTCAGTAAGTGAATAAGTGATTATGTGAAATGCTAGTTTATAACAACATTAATATAAAACAGCAATCATCAAGGTATGCCACATTTTGATGTTAAAAATGTAGCACACCCACTACCATATAAAAAAAAGTGTAAATACTATACATGACGCCAGCCCGTTCTCATTCTGAAGTTGTCAAATATGGTCGCTTTGTCAGTGTTTTCGGCATAAGATCCTGACACCCAATGCCACCTTTTACATCTGCACACACACACACACAAAAGGGGACATAGCCTTGACGTTTAGAAAAGTACCTGTTTGTACCAGTCTGGTCTATAAACTGTGTGTGGATGGAACAGAAAAAACAGGTGATCAGTCTGCAGCTGCAGAAAGAGATTGATTTAATGTAGCACCTGGTGGGCACGATCAGTAAATCAAATCAAACACATCCTTGACAGGCGCATGCTGGGTCTGGCAAAAGACTAAATGCTAAAATGCCACTGAGTTCACTGAGGAACTGTTTTAACTGCAAAGCGTCATCCAAATCAAAACTTTTGGAATTTAGGGGGTGGGGGCAGTTAGACAGAGAGGCTGAGCGGACCAGTTATATTATAGCTTGATTAGGCCATTTAATCCGTCTACTGTCCTTGTCCCAGTATACAAGCCCCGGGGGAAAATCAATTTATTGACAGAAGTATGTCCGACTCTTTCACACGGCAGGTTGAGATATGTCCCCTTTCAGCTGGTTGCTATATAGACCTATATTATTTATACAGTCTATGCTATAGACTGAAACACAATCATAACTGTTCTTTTACAATAATTTCACGTTAGAAAATGGCTATGTCACATACATATAATCAAACAGCGCTGAGCAAACTCTGCCTTCATTGGTTAGTTTAAAGCCACCTAAAAAATGAATATCAGTTTAAGTATATGCAATATATAGAATATTCTCCCTGCTTTATCAGTTCAGACAGCTCTTGCCAACAATGATTTGAAGCTGTTATATAAAACACAGCAGACTCCACTGTGGAAAAGTCATTTTACTCCACTGAACAGCAGAGTTGTTGGTCTGTCGCTGCCTCCATCTTCTACTGTGTGAGGTAAAGCAGAGAAAATGTTCAAATATACTGTTCACCTCAATATCAGGTTGACATTTGTCACTTTTAATTGGCATGTGTTGAAAACTATGGGATGGATTGTTATAAAATTTGGTACAAACATTTATGGTTCCCAGAGGATGAATCCTAATGACTTTGATCATCCCCTGACTTTTCCTCTGGCATCAGTATCAGGTCAGCATTTGAGGTTTTGAGCTGCGTGTGCTTACAATTATTGGACGGATTATTACGACATTTGGTGCAGATATTCATGTTCCCATGATTCCACCAATGATTTCCAGTGGAAAATGAGAGGATATAAATATCCCTAATTTGTATGTGCATAGTATGTGCATGCAAGATGTGCCAAAAAATAGTGCACAAAACAGCAATGCAACACAACTAAACAAAGCTAACATCCAAATTGTCTATAGCTTCTCTGAAATGTTTCTGTATCCTCTGGAAAAAAAAAAGTATTAAATTACTGTTCACAGCAAGTCATCAACTCTTTTCCACTTAAATCCTGCTCCCATATATCTGCATCCTGCTGCTCCACCTCAGTAAAACCTCCAATTTGATTAGATTTAAAAGCCTGTAACGTTACACCTGAATGCCCAAAGTGATGACCCAAATTTTGACCTCAGCCAACAAACTATTGTATTTCCACTGGCTCAGCAGAAGACCAACCATTGATCATTATGTTAAAAAAAACACAGACAGGAGAAAATTGCAATCAAGCAAACAATGGAAAGACAGTACTCTAAACAAGGTGAAATACCTGCAGCGCTGTGTATTTATTCATTGATTGCAGCACATAATTTGCAGAAGAAAGGCTTAATGATAGAGCAAAATACAAAGTACCACTTTGTTGCAACTCCAAATGAGTTAAAGCACAGCTTAATAAAAGAGACAAGTTTAAGTTAGTCTTTTGTCTGTATGCAAAGATTCATATATGAACGGATATTCATTTCCATTAATAATTTGGCCTTCCAGTTTTTTCTGGAAGCACAGTACCGTAGTATATTGTCAATGGAATTATGAAATGAGATGGTCTTTATTAAAATACAAGCTAATTTTCATTAAATGATAAGACATGCCTTTTCAGTGGGGATTTCATATGCAAAGGTCCAGTATTGAATTCTTGCACAAAGAAATTAGAGTACATCAGATGGGAGAGCTCCACAAAGGTCCTCATATTGGCGACGTCAAGAAAGCAATGCAAAATTCCACCAAGTTATTAATTACAAGTGAATGTCACGTTATTACATTTACCTTGATGAAAAATTGACCTCCAATGCTAATTTGAATTATGTGATTGTCTTTGCAGATACATATGTCAGGGCTTTGATAATTAATTAAGACAAGGAGACGTGCTATAATTTAATAACGTAGATGCTTGGTCCACGATGGAGCTGATGGTACCGCTGGTCTGCTGCTGGTCAGAGATATCTGCCTGTGGATGTATGCACTGATTGTATTTAGGTAACGTTATCTATGTTAGTATGCTGTGTCCTCCTCTAACTCTAGTCCTCAGCTGACTTTTTGACCTTTCCAGCTGATTTGTTTCAAAATAGCCTGTAAAAGGATTTTGCATATGTACACGATGATACCTTTGTAACCCACATGAAATGAACCAGTGAAGTTAGTATTGGTGATCCCACACTAATACATCGTAATGCCAGTTTTTTCCAATTGAAATTGTAGAAAAGAAGGGGCAAAAAATACCCAAAACACTGGACCTCATTCACAAACAGTGCGTAGGCATGAATCTGGCTTAAACCATGTGTACTCACTTTTCACGCACAAATCTGAGATTCATCAATATTTTCCAATAAAAAATAATGATGGCCTGTTAACCCTAACCTTTTAACTAAATGCATAACATATGCCATAATAATTTTAAAAGACTTTAACAAACAATATTTAAAACAGTTAATTTACTAATGCATTGGTGAAATGTGTTAAATAACTATGAAACTGATACCCTTTCCTCATCAGTTATTAATTTTAAAAATTTAACCATGAAAACTGAGTGCCCCAGTTTTTATTTTATAGAAAATTCGCATAGTGTATGTTCATTTGTAGCCAACTGGTTAACTGGTCACCTGTTAATAAGCATGCAGGGTATAAGACTCTGATCTACCTCCAAGCAGGTATTAAGATGTGATATTGAACCTAACTTCACCGCTTTCTCCATGATACGTCAATGGGGAAACGGATTTCCTTATAAGGAGAAATGGGCGCGTGGCAGCATACTGATTGCAGACAGCTGGCGCGAGCCTGCCAATTTAGACTGATTCTGATTGGTGCGCATGTCAAGAAACTGACGGTAATTCTGTAAGCGCACTTGTTTTATGCATATAGAGTAACAACGTTTCTAGGCACATAGTGAATGAGGCCCTCTGAGATGGAGAGAGACTGCTGGTGTAAGGGTTATATAAAACACCTAGTTTAATTTTCTTTTAATCATATTTTTGGGAATGAGACCGGAAGACGGTTTTGCCGTTGATGTGCCTGTTTGGGAATTATTCTGAATCTGCCAATCTCTGGTGAGCTGATTTACTTAGTTAGCATGGTAAACTAGCGATTAGCCATGTATAAAAGTCAATATTGTGTTGCCAGTTTGGGCCACTACCTTATTTTGTGTTAGGTTTCTCCGCCTTAAGAGTACCATAAACCAGTCAGAGATATTTTTAAGCTAGTGTAGAAATTATTTTTAGAGTTTTATTGTTGTTTGCAGTAGAGAAGGATGTTAAAAGGAGTTGTCTTTGAGTCACGCGAGACACTGCGGACTCCATTGTTTCCGTTTTATAAGGGCAAATAGTGAGAGATAATTTACTGAGGCTGTTCACGAAAAATGAAGTGTCTGTAAGATGTGAATGCATTTATATTCATATTTGATCATTTTTAAACTGCTTTTCTGTTTTGTGTTTAGACGACAGTTGATTCACATTATATATTTGTTGAATTTAGTCACTGATAAAAAAAACGAGAGAAATATAGTTACTAATGATTAGAAAATTATTGTACAATAGTAATGACAGCTATTGTCCCTGCTGTGTGCAGGTTTTTGTGTTTTTGTGTTGTTGTTTTTTTGAGTCTGAGATTATTTCAGCGGACATGTGATCCAGTTTGGTGAGCCTATTTCACACTGCAGATTTGCACCAAAGGGAGCCAGGATAACACTAGAAAGCTCAACCTACTCTTCACATTCATAGGTCATCCTCTGTAGCCTGGGGCCCCTCAACTGGACAGCTTAAGTAAAACATCTGTCAAGGTGGCCATCCAATCAATTTTCCCATCACATCTCCTTAATCACATAATCCAGGCTCTGGTAAGTGGCGATTAGCAGCCAAAACTCCCCTAATAGCCCAGTCCGAATCCATACACGACACAGACGTCTGCAGGAGTGTGCAGTGCATACAAACGGCCAAAGATGTAGACAACACACCTAAAGCTGAACACACACACACACACACACATATATAGTAAGTCTGTTGGCTGGGCAGCAATACCCTCAGAGAGCTCATAAATGGGGTAAAGCGTGAAGCACAGACCCTCGAGGGATCCCATTAAATCAACACACATGCTGCATTTTGCCATTTTTCCCAAACGATCAGCAATTTCAGTGTGATCCCTGCAGTCACCAGCAATCTAAAAGTGCTGCCACTCAACAGATCAGAGTGCAAGTGGGGCTTCCCTCAGGATACCAAGTGGAGGGTTCATGAGTCCTGCATGTGCGGCTGCCCTCTGATCTGCCAGAGTCCATCCAGAGACTTCAGGGAGGGCTTACAAACCGCACTGTATCTCCCCGCTTATTGCTTTAACAAGAGGTATTTACTATCTTTTTCCCCTTAGGGACAATGCCATTGCTGCGACTTTGCTGATTGTCACCACTTTCCTAGCTGTCTGTTGTGGAGTTTCATGAACTTCAGCATATTTCAGCTGGGCTGATTTTATTAGAAAGCACTTATTTTTTAAAAAAGAGAATAGTGAAAAATTTCCCTTTTAACTATAGTGCCATTAATCAGCCTAGATTGTTTTGTAAGTTGCCAAGTGTTGGAGATATTGAATGTATGAAATATACATTTCATAAACCTACCATCAAAGTCCCTTTCCAGAAATCATGACCCGGTTATTCAAATTCATTCACAGATTTTTTTGTGAGCGGTTTTGTTTTTGGACAGTTTTCTTTCTACAGTTATCAGGATTTTGAGATAAACTGTCGAGACCAAAACCTCTTTTTGGGTTAGGGGCGGGCTGTGTTTTAACATGTTTATTTCAGCTGTTATGTTGGGCATTTTAACATAGGGGTCTATGGGCATTGTCCATAAACTGTATATAAAGTTGGACAGCACGCCCCTACTCAGCCCTGTTATGCTCAAGTAAAGCAAAAATATCTGGGATATGGCCGCTGACATCTTTCACTGGCGATATCACTGAGAGCTGGAGTCTGCGCAGTAACTATACCTGTGGCGAGGGAGTTCCTCCCAAAACACCAGTCCGACCAATGGCGAGCAGCCCCATGGAATGCTAGTGCATGGATTGGCTGTCACAGCTGTCAATCATGGCAGAAAATCCCCTTTTTGTAGAAGTGAATAATACATTAAAACCGAACTTATCGTAAAAAAGGTCGCTTGAAAAAATGTCAGGGTGATGAGAACTACCTTCAGTGACAGAAACCATCTCTGGGAAAACATTCATTAGGCGTGAGTTTTTAGTTTCTACATTTGTAAAAAAAGGCTTAACTCAGAATACTGCTGTTTACATAATCTGAATGAAACTCATAATATTGTCATATTTTTAACAAAAGTGAAACATTAATGTGCATCTAAATGCAGTCAGTGATAAATACCTACAGGTAAGAGTAAAAATGCGGATTTTTGATTTTGGGGTAAACTGTCCTCTTAAACATATTCAGCAAATACAGTTTTGTTTTATTTATTTTGCCCTGTTATTATTCTTTATCACATTCAGAATAGAAATTGGCCAGAAGAAGGATGAAGACCTCACTTTCACTGACCTAACATCAGGACCTAAACCTTTACTGGAAGGCAGCAAGGTAGACGCAGTCAACACCCAAAACACCCACCGCCTACAGACAATGTGTGTCCAATCTACGAGCAGACAAGCTGCTCACCAAATTCATTATTTAACACAGAGGCGATGGTCGTAGCTTCAAAGATACTGCGTATGAGCAGGTAAGAGGCGTGGGCGTATGGAGGGGCTTCACTTCAAAACTGTGTAAAGGTCTCCCAACTCTGGAGGATGTAATTTAAAAATCAGTCAGAAAGCCAAGTCGTTGTATAGCTACCACTCTAACCACCTGAGCCGCCTCTGGCCAGAATTACTGAAACCTCTCCAAGAAAAATCTAACAAAGACGACATTAATAATTCTGTGGTTAGAGAAACATTTCCTTACATTGGAGTGTAGTTGTGTGAAGGTGTAAAAAGAAAGATAAATGCCCAGTAGGTTCTCCAAACACCGTTTTTTAGCGCTGATGAAGAAAAGTAAGGAGACAAAATGCTCATCACAAATTAAATTTAGTTTGTAACATTATTGTGAAGTGAACAATTTAAAACCAAACAACTGAACTGCTCAGTCCCTGAAAATAAAATGAAAAGCAGAGAGGATTCAGCAAATGCTGCATTCTGCATAAAATGGGCATCACTGTCAGCTCCAATCCATAATGCCTGTGAGAATAATGCTAAAAAATGTCTTTTGAAAAAAATGTGTAGCAAGTAACTGACAACAGGAAAGGGACAAAAGTTCATATCAGGCAGGCAGCGCTTCCCTTTATCCTCCAAGTCTTTGAGAGAACGGAGCCTAAAACTCAGTCATCTTCTTGTGTGTGTCAGCCTTCTTGTGCTCTCTCTGGATGGACAGCTCCTGGGCTTTCTGCTGGGCCAGCAGCCGGCGGGCCGCTGACAGCTTCTCTTCCAGCTGCTTCACTATGGATGCGTCCCTTTGCACACACAAATAACAAACGGATTAGGAAGTGAGAAGAGACGCGGAGACAAGCTGGCTATAGGGGCACTTTCCAGAATGATGTGGCCACGGAAACGAAAGTCTAACATCGAATCTTTGCATGTTATTTACATTTTTACACAACTCCCACAAGCCTTCTTGATGGGAGCTTCATAGCCAGTTAGCAGCTATTGTGCTCATATTTTACCATAAATTATAGTTGTGCAGTTGTGTACGTTTATGTGAATGCGATTGCTAATGTGCCTGTATTCTGTAAAAGATGACAGCTGCTGAGTGTGTACGGGGAGACAGAATTACAGCGGAATTAAGTGATTATAACTCAGGTTTTTTTTTTAACACATTTTTAACCAATACATTTCCAGGATTTTTCCATGACTTTGAGGCAAATTTTAAAGACCATCAATACTCCTCGTTATTACTATGTAATTGATTTATAAAATAAATATTATTTTAAAAAATAATTAATTCAGAACAGGATCAGAGCCAATATTTAAATGTAACTAAGGGACTGTATGTTATTTATGGGGGAGGTATTTTGGCTTCGGGAAGGGGCAAACAACTTTAAATGTTTGTACTTTCTATTTATTTTACCACATATTTCTAAAGAAAACATTGCCCCAAACTTTTGGAAGGCATGTTATATTGAAAATTTTAGCCATTTTTTCTTTAAAATCTTTTGCAAATTTAAAAGAAACCTTTTGGCTTTTTGTGATTTTTGAAGAACACATTTGGATTTATTTTTGGCTATGTTAAAAGAAAAAAAATTGGTGATTTTTTTCATTAAAAATGTTGATTTAAAAAAAAACATTTCAGTGTTTTTGAAAAAAAAAAATCCTAAAAATGTTTTGATGATTAAAGAAAACATTTTGGTGTTTTTTTTTTTTCCTTTAAAAAATTGGGATGATTTTTTTTTTTTTTTTTAAAGAAAGCATGCCAAACCTGCAGGCCTGTGGGTTTGGTTGGCATGTTTTCTTTCAAAATCACCAAAATGACACTATTAATCACTGCCAGAAACCACAAAAACAGAAATTATTGTTTGATTTTCGAATTTCTGATGGTCCTTGAACATGTGTTATTAAACAGACTTGTGAAACAGATTTCTATGACTTCTCCAGGACCTTCAGGGTATAATTCCTGCTCTATAACTTTTCCAGGCCTATAAATATTTGTAAACTCCACGACTTTTCCAGGTTTGTCATGACCATATGAACTCCAATTACTGACGTCTTGGCTTTGTTCCCCACCTTCACAGAAGTCAGATTGGACGTGTAAGACAGAGCGAACATACACAGGTGCCAGTACTGACCTGCCTGTCTTCCTGCTGAGTGACTCTGTCAGTTTTTGGATCTCCCTCTCAGTCTGGGACACCCTCTCTGCAGCCTGGAACAGCCTCACATTCAGTGTCCTCTTGGTGCTTTTCCCTCCTCTGTAAGCCTCCACCCCAGTCGCTGCCGCCGGTCCAACAGCAGCACCCCCCTCACCAGGATCACCTCTCTTGCTTCCCAGCTTGTGGTTGAGAAAGTCAAAGACGGTATGGCGCTCTCCGGTGGCGACCCGAGGCTTCCTGCGCTTCTTTGGGCGGCCTGTTTGTGTTCCATCTTTAGCTGCCTTGCTGTGGGCGCGTCTCTGGGTGAGCTCAGCACACTCGTCCAAGGACTTGCCTTTGGGGAGGACCACTGCCATGATCGGCTCTACTCGACCCTCCTGCATCTTTCCTAAGCCTGAAAAACGAAAGTGACGAGTGAGGACGAGGAACGCGTGTTCTTATCAGAGGAGAGCAAAAGGCAAGTGCACAAAACCAACTCTTGGCAACATATTAGATTTAAACACATTTGAAAGTTAGAGTTAGGTTATACTTTAATGAATATTTGACACGTTATTTATTCTTTTTAATGACTCTTGTTACACTCTAGTGTCTTGTCACTTACAACACCCACCTTCTTACTTAAATGAAATGACTGATAGTTTTATTGTATCTTCTGAAACTCACTGATTGAAAGTTTGTACAAGACCTATTTGAATCATACATTAATGTTCTTTTTATTATTTGCCTTGTCATAAAGATGTCCTGGCATATATGAATGTGATTAGATAATTATAATGTCACTCAACCAATGCCTACCATTCACTACAAGACTTTGAAAAGACTTTTGAAAAGACTAAAGTCTGACACATCTAAAGACAATGTTAGTTTCCTTTAGAAAATATTTCCATTTTGCTCTTAGTGGAGAATATTACACAAAACCCCCTTTAAGAAATATGGCATATTAACAATTCCTTATATGTTTCTGCAAAAACGCATAACTCAAGAAACAAAAGATAAAAGGCGTCATATGTCGACAGTGTTCTTGTATATTCAGCATCAATATAATCCACAAAGAAACTGCAACTGTGTACAAACTCAACATTGTGTATTTTGTTGCCTCTACTTGCAACTAGCCTCAATTTTTCTTGGACTCAACACTGAGTATCGTATCGTATCGTATCGTATCGTATCGTATCGTATCGTATCGTATCGTATCGTATCGTATCGTATCAGTTGGTTAGCAGTGTTATTTTAGTGGGAGGAGACCGTGAGATTGAGAGGCCAACCACTTCAAAAATTAAGATTTCCCACTAAAATAAGTGCTGGTTGTTGGATCAGATACAAGCCAAATTAAATACTGACTCTTGCTCACTCAACAGCTCAGTTTCTCCTCCCTTTCCACAGTCCAAGAGAACCAAGATTTGTTTGTGTTCTTACTCGGTTTGCTGCTTTGTGTTTTAAACGAGACAGATCACACCTATCGGTAGTCGATAATGTTCACATCATTGAACTTCAGTATTTGCATGAGCCAAGACTAAAAACTTCTGATAATATCTAACATGTATGATTTTGGCAGAATGTCATGAAAAGAAAAAGACGAACTAAAGAGAGCTTGGACTGAGTTTTATGACCGCCTTACACCAAAAGATCGAGATCATGGGGGATCAATAAGTCAGTGATAGTGAAATTAGTCATTTTGTTGAAGGCTGTGATTCCAGTGTGCAGATACTGTTATTTTTTTCTTGGTTCAACACCTATTCCCCAGAGGTTTTGTGGATTTGTACAAAACTACTCTGCATACTAAAATAATGCCCATGGTGAAATCTGTCCTCCACATTTGACTTGTCATAACTATGTAGTTGCAGCTGGCAGCATCAGTGCAGAGGCCAGGGATCAACTCAAACTCTGAGGCTAATGTTTTGGTCAAGGGCAGAGGCTGAAGGATTTTGGAAATCTTGTATACATGTTTTTGTGGCAGTAAGAACCCCCGAGAAACGTGTGACCATAAGGAGAATATGAGCTGGTTTCTATAAGAGGACAATACAACTGTGGCACTAAGTTTGTTGTAAATCTTTAGCATGGGTGTGACAAAGAGGATATAAAACTGATGTGAAATGGATGTTATCGCCTCTTAAAATACTGCTGACACATTTGTATGGAGTGTACTGCAGTACTGTTAGCAATATTATACATTAATATGATTTTCTACTTTCATTTAATTTATTTTAACCAACATCAGTTCCAATCATAAATATAAAATATTCAATCATTTTTAGAATTTCTACCCTTTAAATGCTACATTTTTGTCATGGTGACATTATGTTTTTACATTAAAAAAAACACAAAAAAGGAATTATTTTCCATATACTACATGGAAAGTAGATTTTTCTTGATTATCACAGCCTGGGATGACTCAGAAATAATGCAATGCATGTTTTTATGCTTTGGTGGCTGCGGGATCAAAAATTACAGTTTGAATGGGTTTCAATAGAAAATGTTTTGCACTTAACAGTATGAATGTCACAATTTTGTTTACACAGTGTGTTTTAGACTTATTGTAGGAGCTGAACTGGAAATTCTAAGATTTATCAAAAATACACCAATTTATACCATATGCATGAACACAGCCAATATAATCAAAAAATGAAGAATGAAAAGCGTGTTAAATAATTAATAAATAAGTACATGTGTGGAATAAAGTCATTCATTCATTTAAGCAGATCACAAATTACTGATTTGATCTGTGCAGAGCATTATTTAGAACCTAAAATGGCTTTAATGTTATGTTAAACTTGTTACCTTTCCCATATTCATAGCCCATTTTGAGCATAAGCTTGGATCCGATGCCTCTCGTATGTGCCTCCCAGCCGCCGAAATTCGCACTGTTCAATGTTTCTGTGGAATCTGCAGCAGAGTCCAGAACTGTTGGGTAACAAGTGAAAAACAAAAACTGTTAATTACTTTGTCAAACAACTTTCAAAACGATTAAAATCTTTACTAGCATGCAGAATGGAATACAAGGCTATTAATTAAAGTTCTATGTAATACACCCAAGTCACATTTTAAATTCTGCAAGATTTCTTCAATGAGCTCAAATTTGGATGACAAGGGGATGACGGCACATATCCATAAACACCTTTCGCATAAGCCGCATCTTCTCCTGTGTCGTCCAGGTCAGAGTCGGAGGAGAGCGGGTCGTCTTCTCTCAAAGGCGGGATGATGCAGTCGGCCTCGACCACGACATCTTTTAGCAGCAGTGAGTCAAACTTCACGGTGTAGAAACCACTGTCAATTTCTACAAGTGGAGAGAACACTTGAGTCAGCAAAACACTCAAGTGAAATGGAAACATTTCTTCTTACCTCTGTCTTTTTATTACTTTGTGCATTTCTATTTAGATGAATCGCTGAAGATTTTCTGGCAATGTATCTACTACATGTTTTGACAAGATGACATCATTTAGTCAACTTAGCATGACCTCATTGCCCAAACTGTCTGAGTTTACTTTCAAACTCTAAGAACTTGCCCCGTCAACAGAATACCTTTAATTTTGGCCGGGTACCAGATGCCGTCCTCATGTCGAGCCAAGCAGGACGAGCCTTCTTCGAGGTTACTGAGGTCAAACTCAAGGAACTCTCTGAGCTCTGACACGCACACCACTTCACCGTGGGAAAACCTTTGATAAAAAAGGGGGACGGACAGAGCTGAGATTCATAGGAGTTGACATAAAATAAGTGAGGGATTAATGTGGCCCACAGAGGCTCTGTGCTAAACTAAAAAACACAGCTGTCCTGATTTATTGTTGTCAAGAGTGTAAACACTCAGAAGCAGTAGTTAGACAGTCATGAGTCATCAAAAATCTCTACTGTCACCCTCTTTAGATATTCTTTCAGGTTCAGCAGATCAATAGATGACATGGAGAGTGATTATAAATTATAAGATAAAGGTGCGAAGAAGACAATGTTTCACAGAATATTTTAGGCTGTATTCTAAAGCTGTGGACAGGATAAAGCCTGCATCATGTGGACAATTGGTGACACTTGCTGGATGATATCTGCTATTGCAGAAATGGCAGATGTGGGTAAGTTAACCCTTTAAAACCTGAGAAAATTGGCTTGAACATGGAAAGAAGGCATGGAGCAACTTAACGAGAAATGACCCAGAATTAGCAAGAAACTAAAAACAACCCCTGAAATTCGCACAACGAAAAGTAGAAGAACAAAAACAGGAAATGACCTGAAAAAAAGCTTAAATAAAATAATAGGAAAATAATAAATATAAATAATAACAATTAAATAATTATTTGCTGTTACCGAATTTTAAATATGATTTCAAAAATTTTCTTGACATTTTTTTCTAGTTATTTGGTCATTTTATATCTATTCCCAATCTTTTTTGAAAGCTACTTTTATAGATTGTTTTCTTATCACCTTTTACTTATTTTTTTTCTTTTTTTAAATTGGTGTAACATTTTAGGGCAAGTCGCTGCCTTTTTTCCATGTTTTTGAAAGAAAACAAACCAATTTGCAGAAGGTTTAGAGGTTTAAATGCTTGTGAGAGGCGTCTGAATGCAGCACAACAACACTGATGTCGATCCATGTCTCAGAGGGTTGAGTTAATACAGCATTTTGCTGTTGTAAGTTAAAAATAGACAAAAACGTTGGTGCCTTACCTGCAATTATCCAGGAATCGACACTTGTCCTCTAAGTAGAATGGACAGGGTTTCATAGACCTCTGGGTGGGGTAGACGTACAGCACTCTTACTTGTGCCTCTTCTCCATCTGGCGGTTCTGCCCCCACCACCATGGCATTGTGATACTCCAGTGTCCCCCACGTTGTCCGGTACGGTGCTCTTACTTTGGTACCACTGAGTGCATCTTCTTCTTCTTCCTCCTCGTCTTCACCATCCTCTACCCCACCTTCCTCCTCATTGTCCTTCTCTCTAGCATCAGAGCTACTCCCCGATGACTCCCCCAGCGTAGAGTAGAAAGCAGCAAACTCATCGTCCAAACCGCCGTTTGTACCATTTGTGTCTGCTGCCGCCCCTGAGCTGTTCGCCTGCAGTCCACTGTTACTGTCCTCGAGGCTGGCCAGGAGGCGACTCTTTTTGACGGACACCAGGCTGGCCTCTGTGAGCTCTATCAGCTGGCTGAGGTCTTCTTTCAGTTTGAGCAGGTCTGACTGCTGGGAAGGGTCCAGGCCAGCTGACAAGGCTGTCTCCACCTGCTGCAGCTGGGCACCATAGGTACTGATGGCCGCCTCAAGGGTTTCTTCATCCATAATGACACTTAGCACAGGACAGGGCAGGAGCGGACAGCATCAAGCCTCCAAGACACCTGAGGGAAAAGAAGATTGGTTGATTTAACCCTTTGAAACCCTAAGCGACATCTCTTTTCTTGTGCCGCTTTCAGACGCCTTTAAACCTTCTGAACCTAGAGCAAATTGGTGCGATCTCTGTCAAAAACATAAGAAAAAGGGCATTGAGTGACTTGGTAAGAAATTTTCCACAAATTGCAAGAAAAAAAATAGATATAGAAGGGGAAAAGGGGAAAATGAAAATAGTGAGGGAAAAACTATAATTATCATAATTACATAGTTAAAATTATATTACAAATTTGTATACATTGACAGCGCTGTTTCCAGGGCATTACCATGTTATTAATATATTTAATTTATTTATTACAAGTGGGTTTTTTTTGTACTTTTCACGACTTTTTGGTTTTGTTTTTTTGATTTTTTGGGGGGTAACTTCTTCTTTTGTAGTTTTTCTCCATATTCCAATCTTTTTAAAAGAAATCAAGCTAATTTGCTCAGGTTTCTGCAGGTCAAAGTGGAATCGAGTAACTGTCTGAGCTACACTCCTGAAAAATGCAGTTCTATTGTTTTCACAGGAGAACACAAATATCCTTTTTGTGTCTCATTTTAAGTCACATTTGAGTGGCTGTGTATATATTTAAAAAAAAAACAATAAATTGGAAGACTGAGTTTGGAATGAAACAACAAAAGAGAAAATGACAGTGATCAGAGATTTAGGAAATAAAGTTACCAGTGCTTTATGTTTTACATTTTACCGTGATAACAAGCAGCGTTATATCGTGTACCACCTGTATGTTATAGAAGCTAATCTGTAAGGTTCATAAACCTCTCGTATTTGTGATTAGGTACCATTAACACAACCAACAAGTTTTAACCTAACTACAAACCGCTAACCCAGATTTATATCGATGCTAGTTTTAGCTAAATGTTAGCTGTGTTTAAGCTAACGTGACTTTTACAACTGATTGTAATAACACTGGCATTACCTCAGTATTTAGGCTTCCTGTCTGACATCAAAAGCACCGACGGAAAAAGTGACAGCCATAAAAATTTGTTCTACGTTAACAAATTAAGTAATTCAAGAAGCCAAATTCACAGCAGCAGCAGTCACAACACACACCGGTTCAACAGATTCAGTATCAAGCTCGCAGCAGAATCAACGCTGGACTACTGTGTTGAAAACTTTCTTTCAAAGTAAAATAATCAGCATATATTGGATGGTTTTGATCACCTGCTGACAGCACCACTGTTGGGACAGTTACTTCTGGAATGTAATTGGTTAAAAACTACAAGTTACTCGGTTAAAAAGTAATAAGTAATGTAACTATTTTAATTACTTTTTTAAAGTAATGTAACATTACGTTTGAAGACTTTTTCATTTATTTTCTGACGAATGTTTTAAACATGGCATGAAAAGCAAAAAAAGTCCAGAAACAGGCTATGTCAAAAAAAGGTATTCTACAGAGCAAAAAGATGCAGTATGTTAAATTACTGGATACCCTGTCAAAAAAGTAATGTAATTATTTTAATTACTTCATCAAAGTAATGTCATTTATTACATAATGATTTCTTTGCTGGCAAATATTTTAAACTGGGCAATAACGCTAAAAACATTTTTTAGCGTTATTGCATTTTTTAAATCATGTAGTATGCAAAAAAGGTATTCCTGCAGAGCAAAAAGATGCAACATAATTGTCATGTCATATTATATTCTATATATTCAGATGTACCCCCCCCCCCACCACCACCACCACCACCACCACAATTTTTTAATAGTAACTGTTATTTAATAACATTTTTTCCACAGTTACTGGTTACAATAATATTTTTGTTATTTTATCAAATTATTACATTTAACTAGTTTCTTCCCAATACTGCTACAGCACGAAGTAAAAACAAAGCAAACATGAGACGGTCTTCACTTTTCTACATTAAATAACCTTTAACCATTGAGATTTGGGATTTATTTTTAATAATTGAGTATTCCAGATTTTTCTTTTTCATAGAAAAACTTTATGTTGTTTTATTTTGACGATAACGCGACAAAACCGGAAGTTCTTTTACTCACGTGCACTGTGTGTGTCGTCGCAGAATAATGACGTCACGTGGCGCTTGAGTTCAGTTACTTCCCCAGCGTGAGATTTGTTTGTTTCTGTAAAGATGAAACATATTTTTGTGTTGTTTTTGCTTCGCTCAGTGGCTCCACTCAACGTGTGTACTAATATGAAGGTTAGTTACATGTTTGTTGTCGCCACAGTGCATCTTTAGCAGCCTGCTGGAGGCTAGCAGCTAAGATAACTAAAGAGCACATCGATGCTAGGAGGCTTCGCCGTTACTGCATCGAAATGTTGCAGTAACTTTTATCTGCCTGCTGTTGGTACATTTAACCTAAAAACGGAATGTCGGCGCGGAGTATCAGGCAATTTAGAACAGCAGCTTGACAAAAAAACGGTAATACTGTCAGGCGGTTTAGTAAATAGACCTTTTTCGCAGCAGACATTGCATAGTTGAAAAAGCATAAGTGGAAATATTAGAAAATTTTCCCCCCAAAATGAAATAAACTTCTGGAAAACTAGATTTAAAAATCGAATAATTTATATTATGTATAAAAAATACAATAAATACTTTCCCCCCCACACTTTTTATGGTCTTTTTTACGTTGAGTTTTGTTTTATCTTTTCTGGCAAATTCTCAGCTAACTTTATTGTACCATTTTCACTGAGTTTTAGCTACATTTTGGGTCATGTTTTGTTAAGTTGTTCGTTGCCTTCTCCTCATGCTCTTGAAAGAAATTTAACTAAATGACTCCTTCCCTTCCTTCTTCCTTCCCTTTCTTGTAGTAAGTAATTAAGATGATCGGGGCAAAAAACAAAACACCACTGGTAAGGTGTAAGGCAGAAAATAGCACCGTTACCACAGAGAGGAGTGTCAACCTTCAGACATGATGCAGTTTGTGTTCTTGATGTTTGACCAAACTGTTTTAGGACGTACAATTACGTTTTTAGTTTTCCTGCAAAGACCAGGTAGTGACCATGTCAAAAATTGGCAACGTCAAAGCAGGTGAAATTTGTAAGTTGTCAAAATAAAAGAAAGACTAGCTGAAAAGTAATAGGGATTTATAACCTAAAAAAAAATGGCTGGGGATGCACAATATTGGATTTTTGGCCAATAACCGATACCTATAATAATACATCAGTTTTTATCACCACCTAATTGTAGTGATCATCATCTCTTCTGTGGTGGAATTAAAATTTTATTATATATGCCCTAATCATGAATGCTCACCTGCAGATGGAGACATGAAACACATTGCTTTTCGATGTATTTAACATTCATTCATCGTGATCCCTTTGTCAGTATAAAGACATTTATTGGTTTGTGATATCATCAGAAATGTTGGCTGAAACCGCTATTTCATTTTAAAGTCAATATCTGCCGATACCAATGATGTGCCGATATTATTGTGAATCCCTATAAATGGCAGTTGAGCTTTACAGATTTAATCTCAAAGTAAAAAATTGTATTATTTTACCTATAAGAATATATTAATTACAGTTTATTCTATAGTACTTGAGTTTCCTTTTTCTTACTTCTGCATCTGTTGTTTGTCTCTCTGCACCCTCTCACAGTGACCCCTGCTGTCATGCCTCCAGTCATGGCTCAGATCAGTGATCCAAAGATCGCATTTGCCTACCTGCGCCCGGCCTGTGTCCTCCTCACCCGAGAACCCACCGTGACCAACGTGGAGACGCTGAGCGCCCAGTTAAAAGACGTCAACGATGTCACACTGCAGCAGCTCCAGGAGTACATCCTCTTCCCTCTTCGCTTCGTCCTTAAAGTCCCTGGGCCCAAGAAGGACAAACTGGTGCAGGCAGTGGCTGAGGCCATGAGCCACGTCCTGGAGAACACTTGTGTCCAGAGCTGGGAGACCCTCCGTGACCTCCTCTCAGAGCTCTGCCTCTGCCTGTGCTCTCCAGCCGATCCTGGAAAACCTGCAGACACATCCGAGGAGCTGAAATCGGCTGTGCTGAGGTGCCTGGACTCACTGCTTCACGCTGCTTATGGCGATATAGTCTTCAAGCTCTTTGAGCCGATGATGCTGCCCGGGTTGGGAGCTGCCGTTTCGCTGCTGCTGGCTTTAGCAGAGAAGGAGAAGTCTCGAGACGTACAGGCAGCAGCGTTGAAGTGCCTTCAGGCTTTGACTCTGCAGTGTGACTGCACTCAGGAGCATGTAGTCCCATCTTCAGAGGAGAGATGTGCTATAGGCAGCACCATGGCTTCATTCCTACCTGGCATCACTGTGGCTGTAGCCAGGGTCATCACAGGAGATCTGAGACAAGGCCACGCAGTCACAGTCAGCGCCATCAAGGTAATATATCTCTGTGTTTGAATATTTGCCCCTTTGAGCTCTAGAGAGTTGTGGTGAACATTTCTCACCATTTGATTAATTGATTTATCAAGAAGATAATCTACAGATAAATAAATAAATAATGAAAACCCCTAATTATCATCTAGAAATGCACATATTTATGTCTGTTATTTACTGACCATAAAATAGTAAACAAAATGGCTTTTACAAGTCGCCGAGAGTCAAGGTGACGTCTACATTTTGCTTTTTTTGGTCTGAACACAAAGTTCAACACTTTAAAATGTTCAATTCTCAATAATAATACAGAGGAAGCAGTGAATTGAGCTAAAACAAATGAATGTTTGGAGTTTTAAATGAATAAATCTGAAATAATTAATTGATTCAGCACTTCACCTTCAAAATGACCATTTGTTCATCAGTTACTCACTGTGTGATACTGCTGCTCTTTCACTCCAGCAAAACTATATCAAAACATCTATTCACACACTCTCACACAACTCCTGCAGTATAATCCAAGTCTCTTTTATCCAGTTGTAAAACACGTCAACAAAAACGGTCTCATGCATATGTGAGTAGCGGGCCTGGGTATGCTCAGGTCGTGCTACTTCTAGGCGTAAATGTGTAGTTATGTTTTAGTAGAAAATCATGTGTTAAGGATGTGCTGAGCATATACACTGGATAAATGAGACTTGAATTATACCGCACTAGCTGTGTTAGAGTTTGTAAATGGATATAGTTTAGATACGGTTTTGCTGCTGTGTAACCTCCCTTTACTTCAGTTCATGAACAATGTCGGCCTTTTTTGGATTCTGCATTCTCATTGGAGGCATGCAAGAAAAACAAAATTTCTTCACAAATTCAAAGGTAACCTGTGGTGAATAACTGATATAAAACCGGTTCTTTTGTGGGTGAATATTTCTTCAAATTTTCTGCTCATCATCACACCATATATTAGAAATATACTGTATATTGTTTAATAAAACAGGGCAGTGAGTGTGCCTTGAGAGGCAGTATACTGCTTAAAAGGCTTTTCCTCTGACACATACAGTATTTAAAGCAAAACATAGTATTCAATTTAATTCAATTTATTGAATGTAATTCTTCATATGTGTCTACAAAAAACATCCTTGTATCATTTTATTTAAACCTTTGTGTGTTTCATTTCTGAGTTTAAATTGTTTGGATAAATAAACAGTCCTGGTAGTAATTTGAACACTGAAAGATGCATGAAAATAAAAAAGGTGTACCTAGCCAAATTTACAGAGTATATAGATCTGTATATAGATTTGTATTTTCGCCATACAACTGAAACTCTAATAGAATAGGATGAAAGTTCGTAGGCGCAAGGTGATGGCAAATTAACGACATAGATGAGCGCAAAGAAAACAGTTCTGCCCATGTTTGGCCCAAAGTGAATGCGATGATTAATCTTTGCCACGCAATCGTCACTTTTCACTCTTATTGTCACTCAGGTGTGGTCGAGGACCGTGGGGCTTGTCATGGAAGACTCCCAGCTTCAGTCCAGTGAGGCTGTGAAGACCCCGTCACCAGAGCTGGGGAGAATCGCCCAGCTGATGGTGCATCGGACAGCAGAGTGGGTGAAGAGCACGGCGGGGAAACTGTCTGTGCTCCTGAAGAAGATCATCTCCTGCACATCGGCTCACCAACACTGGAGGGTCAGACTGGAGCTGGTGGAGCTGGACGACCACCTGCTGGCCAGGTGCAGCCAGTCACTGGGAGAGTGTGTTGGGCTGCTACTGGAGGCTCTGGTCGGGGCAGTCAATGATGAGGAGCCCAGAGTCACACAGAGGTTAAATCTGACTTTTTTGTGAAGAAAAATGATATTAAAGGCCAGATTACCTGATAAGATGTAAAATGAACCCTGTCCTCTCCTGTAGGTGTGAAGCTGTTCTCAAGGAGGTCTCACAGAGGAATCAGAGCTGTAGCAGCAGTGATAAAAACAGCAGCGGTGCTCAGACTTTCACTGACGTGCTCTCAGAGAATCTCCACTCTCTGGCCACCTCCCTGCCCAGACTGATGAGGACCTCTGACGACAAAAAGAAGCTGTTTGTCCTCAACGTGTTTCTGGGTTATTTAAAAGTCCTGGGGCCGCTGGTCTCTGTGGTACTGAACTCAGCTGCACATCTCGAGAGGATTTCCAAAGCCTTGATGCAGGTAATGTCACCGTGTCAGATCAGTGGTTTTAACCACATCTGTTTTCTTGTGCTGTGTTCAGATGCCTCTCCCAAGCTATTTTTCCCCATGCTTTTTTAAAAAAGCATGGAGAAAAAAAGACCAACTTAGCAAGACATGTTCAACTGATAGTAAGAAATTAAAAGGTGAAAATTGAATGAAAAGAAAATTACCTGAAAAAAAGAACTATTAGAAAATAATCACAAAATAGGGGAAGATGCCCGAAAAACTACATTCATAATCAGTATAACTTTATAATTAAAAATTACACATATTTTTTTCAATTTTCTGCACTTTTCACAGGTCATTTTCTTGTTTGTTTTTGGTTTTTACTTTTCTTTTTTTGCTTATTTTCAGGTAATTGTCTTGTAACTTTTGTTTTTTAAAATGCCTAATTTTTGGAATTTTTCCCCCTTTATTATAATATCTAATAAGCCCCCACAGTCGCCTTTTAAAAGTTTCCGTGTGTGTTTTCTATCAAATTAAGTCAAGTAAATCAGAATGATTAAAAATTAAGAAACAATATCAGGAACAAATTTTACTGTTTAGCTGTAAAATAAGCACATTTACAACCCGGCTGCTGGGTGGTGCTGGTGCTTCGTTTTGGCCCGACTGTTTTCAACATGGCGGCTTGGTCACAACGTTTCTCATTTTAACAGCAAACAGTATACTAAAATATGTTTCTGAATCCATTTGAGGTGAGAAATAGGCAATGCAATAACAGAATCTTGATTCATCTGATCAGCACTGTCTAGTTTCAGTTGTTTTCGCTCAATGCTTTTCGCTTGAAAATGCCACTAGAAGCAGAACAGGATAATAAGCCAGAAGGTAATTTTTAAAAACGGTTCCAGCTACAGCTGTTAATCACAAATAATTAAAAGCACAACAAATTGTCGTGTGTGCCCACAGGTGCTGGAGCTGGATGTGATGGATGTTCGCATTGTGGAGGAAAGGAGTTTCGCTGCTCCCTTAGAGACGAATTCAGGCTCGCCTGATTCTTTCACTGCTCACATACAGAGGAAGCATTTCCTCTACTTCACAGATGACAAGATCTACTCTGTGCTCACGGAGATCTGTCGAACATTAGGTATGAGCGCTGTTTGATATGAACTGAAGGGATAGACTGTATCAAAATCATCTGCAGTAAATTTATTATTCTTCTGCAGACATAAGTTCTTGACTTTAGTCTCAAATAGGGCCCGCTTTAATATTACACAAACTCGTATCACTCTGCGCACAAAAATTATTATACATTAATATGATTTTTTACTTCCACTGTGTTAATTTTTACCCAACATCAGTCCTAATCAGAAATATAAAAAATTCATTCATTTTCAGAATTTTAACCAGTTAAATGGCATTTTTTTTGTCATGATGCCACTATGATTTTAGATGAAAAAAACAAAAAAAACAAAAAGTGATTTATTTTAAGTATAATACATACAAAATAGATTTTTTGTTTTTGTTTTTTAATGATCACTGCCTGAGATATGTCAGTAATTTGCAGCAACACTGATTGTGACAGTGTTCCTAGTGGGAATAACGTACCATGTGCCAAATATGGTATAAAAAAAAAGACGTCATCATGGAAAATACTAAAATGACTAATTCTGAGGCAATAGACTGGAATGACTGAATGCTGTGGTATCAAAAATTGCAGTCTAAATGGCTTTCAGTGTCGCATGTCTTGCGTTTAACAGTATGAATGTAACAATATTGTTTACACAGTGTATTTTATTGTAGGAGCTGAGCTGGAATTTCCAAGATTAAACAAAAATACACTAACTTGCCAACATTTATGCCATATGCATATACACAGCCAACATTATCAAGAAATGAAGAATGGAAACCTGTAAAATGCGCCAAATAGTCCCTAAGGGTTAGAAAGGAGTTGGCCACATATTTTGTTTAAAGATTTACATTTGACATTTTCTTTGACACCCCCCCAAAAGATATAACAAGTAACTTTCCCTCTGTCTGTCTTCAGGTTACTATGGCAACATTTACCTACTGACAGATCACTTTCTGGATCTGTACCAACAGTCGTCAGCGTACAGAAAGCAGGCTGCCATGGTGCTAAATGAGATTGTCAGGGGTGCCGCAGGCATCGCCGTGGCAACAAAGGGTCAGGGTTTGGACAGTCGAGTTCGGGGACACTCTGCCACCCAGGAAGACCTTAAAGTGGCAGTGGTCTCCATAATGGAGGAGTACACCAGTCTGAACAACTGGCACTTGATTACTGTCAGTGAGGAGACGGACAGAGACCGGCAGGACCAGCAGGTGAGGACAGTTTCAGCCCTTCAGCTTTGATATTTTGTCCTGAATAAGGATTTGACTTTGTTACAGTTTAATATTGGTTTGGTTTCATTTCACATGACAAAACTTTAACTTTTGATTTTCACTTTTTATTGAATAATTTAAGGTATAGTCCTGCATTTTCTGAAATAGGCTTTTTGAAACCACTTTTGTGTCTGTAGCAAGCAGCAACCTGCAGGGCTGACAAATACCAACAAAGCCAAAAAGTGCAGTTCCTCTAATGGCCACCTGAGGCTGGCTTCAAGTACACGTCAATCCCTGTAGACAGCCATGCTAAAATGCCAAATTTACAGCAGAAATAAACATGTTTCATTGCTAATTCACCCGTTCATTGATTACAGTTTAAAGCCTGTTTTCCCCTTGCAGGAATTTGCATTAATAGTAGTAGTATTCCAATTAGCATAAGTAGTATCTATAAGGTTAACCATTTAGCAACGAAAACAAAGCTGCACATTGAGATAAGGAAAAAAACGTCAGTCAACATCACATAATATTTTATAAATGTATTTAATTCAAGATTTTCTTAGTCAAAGATGAAATGTCAAAGATTTGATGTGTTGAGTGTGATTTGCCGTGCCCGTCCCATTGATTTCAATAAAGGCAGCTCCATATTCTGGCACCGATGCAAAATTCGAACCACTCTAGGTGGATGTTGTTACTTTTAGATAGAGCCAGGTTAGCTGTTTCCCTGTTTCTGGTCTTTATGCTAAGCTAAGCTAACTGGTTGCTTGCTGAAGCTCCATATTTACCATAGAGACATGAGAATGGTATAAATCTTCTCATCTAACTCTGGTCAAGAAAGAAAATAAGTGCATTTCCCAAAACCTCAGCTGCTCCTTTAATGTCCCTGAAGGTTTATAATTGGATTTCCTTACAGGCTATGAATATTGCATCATTATCTGCTAAATTAACTGATCAGCAAACTCTCTGCGAATGATCATCACCAGTAATAGATGATCCAGCTCTTTGTAAAACGATTTTCTGATGAATGAGGAAGTGGTACTTTGATTTAAAAATTTTACATCTCATTTTGTATTCTGTGAACATTTTCTAATCAAGGCTCCTGTGTTCAGCTCATAATGCACAACTCTTTCTGCATTTAAACTCGATCACAGTCACATCACTTAATTCCAAACAAAGAAACATACCCACACTGCGCTCACATCACGGCCTTGGACTGACCGCTGTCTGCTCTTCTGCCTCGACAGACTGAGCAGAGGGTTCCAGGGTTTTAAGTAACTGCTCTAAAACTTTCCAGGCTGGACTATTGAGCTGACAGGCAGAGAAAATATCTCAGAGCCTCCAAGCAGCACAGAACTTAAAACACTGGCAGAGCTGTGTTAGTTTGTAGATAAACTTTCAGTGTCTCTTTGTCAGCTAAAATGTGTGCCCAGAGGCACACCGTGAAATAAAAAAGGATTCCAAGCACAGAAATCTACAGTAGATAGAGGGAAGGTTTAGCCACTGTAGAGACGTTGGTCCTCCCTCGAGTCAAAGTAGTTACATTCATAAAAGGAATGTGGCATAAATACCAACATGGTATACACGCTCAGTCTCACCTGTGTATCAGTGTTGACAGTGATCGTTATATAGGAAAAGGGCATACAGCCAGTGTTGTTACTCTCTGTATGGATCCAGCAGGGGAGCACGTTGCTACTGATGGCGGATGTGAGCTACAATCATTGTGTAAAGGTTTAGGGTTTTATGAGTTTTGGACATGAGCAGCCATTACTGATTTTTTTTTTTTTTACAGTATATTGCATTAAGTGTTGGGATGTGGTGATATTTCTTAGTTGTGGAGTTTTTTTTCTTTTTCTTTTTTTAAGTAAACATAGCCTGTAGAGTTTTTTTTGTTAAATCAAAGCTACACTGCATGAGTTTTAAAAACAGCTTTTTAATTTTTTTTCTTCATTTTTTGTCAAAGGTTCCCTGTAGAGTTTTTTTTTAATTTTTTGTCAAATTCAAGCTACCCTGTACAGTTTTGTTGTTTGTTTGTTTGTTTGTTTGTTTTGTCAATTACTTGTATGAATTAAAGGTACCATTTTGAGGGTTTGGGGGGTCAAAGGTATCCTGTAGTTTTTTTGCCAAATTAAGCTACCTTAAAGAGTTCAGTTTTTGTCAAATTAAAG
The DNA here is from genome assembly GCF_026936395.1 of Plectropomus leopardus. Taxonomy (NCBI): domain Eukaryota; kingdom Metazoa; phylum Chordata; class Actinopteri; order Perciformes; family Serranidae; genus Plectropomus; species Plectropomus leopardus. The sequence goes on along the minus strand of NC_142184.1, from coordinate 31,964,509 downwards.
GTACTCAGTAGATTTATTTTTGTTAAATTAAAGGTGCCCTTTGGAGTTTTTGTTGATCAAACGTACCCTGTAGAGATTTTTGGTCAAATTAAAGCTGCCTTGAGGAGTTTATTTTTTGTTAATCTAAAGGTACCAAGTAGAGGGTTTTTTTGTTGGTGCAATGTAGAGGTTTTGTTTTTCATTTTTTAAAGGTACCATGTAGATTTTTGGGGGGTTAAAGCAAAGGTTCCTTAAAGATTTAAATCTGTCTTGTTAAATTAATGGTGCACTGTATAGTTTGTTGTTGTCAAATGAAAGGTTCCCTGAGAGTGTTTTTTTTTCTTCATTAGGTTAAAGATAAATTAACAGTATCACGTTACTTTGTAAAAGTTAAGGTACTATGAAAAATGTCTTTAGTAAAATTAAATGTACTCTGTGAAGTTTGTTTCAGTTTACTTTTAAACTGAGCTTTATTTTCTCATACAAGCACTGATATGAAATTCAGTCTTATTTCTGGTTCCCTCTCCACTTTTCCTCAACTTTGTTGTTTTTCCTCCTCATAAAAATAATATGTCCACATGTACAATCAGGCATAAATGCAGCTGTCTGCTCATGTGTCAAAATGTAAATGTATCATCTGTATATTAACCCTTTAATGTGTATAAAGTACAACACTGTAGAACTGTGTGAGACAAACTGTATGATGGATGATAATGACATTTGTCTTTTGTCTGTCTGTAGCTGCTCAGCTCCTCCAGGCTCCTCTCCATATCCAACAGTAATAATAGCAACACTCAAGCAAACTCTCTCCAAGTGATTCCTTCTTCTTTTGGCACCACATCTTCCTCACCGTCCACCTCCACAATCCACCAGCTCAACAGCAACATCTGGCAGCTGTGTATCCAGCTCGAGGGCATCGCCTGCTTTGCTCAGGCGCTGGGGCCGGACTTTCGGCCCATTTTGATGACATCGCTGTACCCCGTACTGGAGAAAGCCGGAGAGGAGACGTTGCTGGTCAGCCAGACAGCGCTGGGCTCTATGTGGGACATCAGTAAGGCCTGTGGTTACCCGTCTCTCAAGGAGCTGATCAATGAGAACTCTGACTACCTGCTCAATGACATTTCACTGAACCTGCAGAGACTCAGCCAGCATCCACAGGTAACATTGGCACATTGTGGCATTTTGTTAGAATGTACAGTAGCACCCGAAAATGAGGAAAATTAAGAACTAACAAAATAGAGCCAACAGTTTTTAAGACAATTTCAGAAAGCAAGAGATGTGTACAGAAAAAAAAAATCACTAATCTGAGGCAGTAGGATCTTATCACCATTTTAAAGTAGAAATATAACAAAAAATTTTAAGAAAATGTTGTGCATTTAATAGATTTTATCACAATATGTTCAGACTGTGCATGTGCAGATATGGGCGGGGACAGTTTGACAATTTATCAGTTTTATTTTTGTTAAACAGATCAATCACTTAGTCAATAAAAAAATGTTATAAGTTCTCAGAGCCCAAAGTGACATCTTAAAATAGCATGTTTTGTTCAACCAAAAGTCCAAAACACAAAGATTTAATTTACCAAGAAGTGAATATTTGGATTTATTTTTTATTTTGATAAATGACTTTAATAACTAATCAGCTATCACAACTCTTGGTCATTAAAGGACCAGAATGAAGGATTTAGTGATGTCTAGCAGTGAGGTTACAGATTGCAACCAACTGAATACCTCTCTGCTCTCTCCTCCCTCTCACTGATTTTTTACCAACATCAGTCCTACCCATAAATATCACGTTTTCATTAATTTACAGAATTTTAACCCATTACACTCCGTGTTTTTGTCATGATGACACTTTTTGTAGAGGGGAAGAAATAAATTATTTTCTATATACTACATACAAAGTAGACTTTTTTGATTATCACAGCCTGATTGATTGCACCGAGTGGAAATAGCATGTATTTTCTCCATATGCCAAATATGGTGAAAATTATGTCATCAGGTAGAAAATAGTAAAAATGAGAAATTTCAAAGCAAAAGCCCAGAATGACACCAAGAAGTGCATATTTTTTATGCTTTGATGGCTGTGGGATAAAAAAATTGCAATTTTTGCACTAATCAGTATGAATGTGACAATTGTTTTTACACAGTGTATTTAAGACTTATTGTAGGAGCTGAACTAGAGATGAAAAGATTAACAGTCCCTAAGGGTTAAATACAGAGCAGAATGATCAGATTTAGTATCTTAGGGCATGTTTTGTGACACAGTTACAGTCATTTTTAACTCTTAAGATGAATGTTTTGTATGTTGCCATCCATTTTTTGCTGACTACCTCAGAGGTTTCACATCTGAATGCAATAATCTGAGGAATCGTCTGTTGTCTGTCCACCGGCCTGCACTGCCTAGGCACCTTTACCTCTTTTTAGCTCAGTGAGACTGGCTGCTGTCACACTGCTATACTCAAAGTATACACAATTTTTTTAACAACACTTTATTTCATCTCTGGGTGTGAGGAATTTATCAAGTCATTCCAAAGTCAAAGCCAAACGTCACATGAGATCCCAAGTTATTGGTGTTAAAAGTTGAGTCTGATTGTGTCAAGTCAAGCCTGAAGTCACCAGATTCATGACTCAAGTTCAACTCTGGTCCAAGTCACGAGTCCACACCTCTGTGGTTTACAAGAGGGCTCCCGCAGATCCTTAAAAAATATTAAAAGGTACTTAATTAATTAATCTAAATATAAGGCCTTAATTGTTATTAAATTCACGAAAATAAAATTCTCAAAAGTCTTAAAAATGCTCAGACATGGGTATTAGGATTTTCTGAGATGTTTTTTTTCTGATGTTGCATTGCATATTTTTAATATAATTGGTAACTGGTCATGATGGGAATCCGAGCGGTGCAATCTCACATGAAGATTGAGAAACATAAAATCGTCCAGAAAACAGGCCAGAAATGGCAGATATTTCCCACCTCTGTTGGTACACCAAATAGATGCCTTACGATTATATAATATGGTCATTGTCTTCCATGTGCTCCACTCTAAAAAGAGTTGTTTTTTACCAACTTTTGATGTAGATAATCAAACTTTTTCACTGGACAACAAAAGCCATGTTTTATGTTCCAAAAAAACATTTGGGCAAAATGAAATTGTCCTTCAATTTTGGTTATTAGAAAATTAATCATAAACTTAACATGGTGGTGGCATTAAAAAAAGTTTTTAAAAGTCTAAAATCTATCTTGCTTTAAGCTGTAGGAACCCAGGTTTATAACTCACTTGAATACTGTAAATGGGTTTGCAGGGCCCTGAACATGTATTTCATCATATTCCCGCTCTGTTGGCCAGGCTCCGCGGGTGTTGACAGTGATGTTGACTCACTCAGACTGCAGCTTGCTGCCGCTGGTCGGGGACATCGTTCAGGATGTGCTGATGGCTCTGGATCTCAGCTACGATCACACAGCTGCTCTTTTCTGCTCGGTGCTACACGCGCTCATGAAGGCACTGGGTGAGATTTTTTTAAAGTGACGTCAACTCATCAATCATATGTGGTGTGGGTGAAAAGGGATAACAGGCAACACTGCAACATTGAGATAATTGCTCATGTGACTCTACCACAACATTCACACTTCAGTATTCAATCCAGTTAAAGGATAATTTGCAGGTGATCTTTGAGAAGAGGTGCAACAGGGTTCCAGCATATCCCTAAAATGTCTCAAAAGTCATTAAATTTATAAATGTATATATAAGGCTTCTTAAGTCTTAAAAATGCAATAACATTGGAGGGATATTAATATATATGTGTGTGTATATATATATATATATATATATATATATATATATATATATATATATATATATATATATATATATATATATATATATATCAAATTTATTTATTTTTTCTGAGGTTGCAGTGTAAAATCTCAAAATATTTTGTTATATCTCTTTTTTAAAATAATTCAACAACTTTAATGCCTCGTCTTTATAGAGAAACCAACAATACTCCTATATTTATGACATCCAATCAAATAAAAAATGAATACGTGTCAAGAAATGAATACTTCTTTAGTTAAATTTGTTCACTGTTTTCCACACGTTTCACTCTAAAAAGTAATGTAATGTAAAAGTAGTCTTAAATTTCATTTTGAGTTGTTAAAATAGTCTCAAAAAGTCTTAAATCTAACTTTCCTTAAACTATAGGAACCCTGTGCTAAAATGGTGAAAAAAAACCCCCAAACTTGTGCATTACCATGTATGCATCACACACCTCACTGCAAGCTCTTGTTGTTGTGTGTCCTTTAGTGAGGTGGTTTCCCTCCGTGTGTGATCGGACCAGCAAGTCTGCCAGACCCAAGCAGACCTCCTCTGACAAGGAAGTCTTTAACATCTGCCAGTTCCTGCTGGATCTCCGCAAACAGAAAGAGCTGGCAGAGGGCATTGGAATAGAGGAGGATGACACTGACGACCTCGGTAATACAACATGGTGTCTCTATGAGAACAAAACAGGAAATTATATTTCATTGTTATGTAGGTTTCATATTGTTGTAGAGGTTTTATTGGATGAAACTTATCAGTAGGGAACTGGGTTATTAAAATACAGTATAAAAAACAAAGTATTTAATATAAGAGCCAATAACAACATTGGGTTTGTGCCGAGTCGATCAATAATACATCATCTATCGGTCCATCACCGTCTCTCCAGAAGTCCCTCCGCCCATGGAGCATGAGGATGTGGAAGATATCGGTGGTCCTGATGTGAAGGCAGAACTTCCCTCCCACCTCAGCATCACTAAAGATGTTATGGAACGCTGCATTCATCTGCTGTCCGACCCCAGCCTCAGGCTCCGACTCAAGGTACTATCTTCAGTGTGAGGGGAGGGTTGGTTTAAATTAATCACTCTTGTGAGAAACCTGTCGATATTGTAGAAATAAACTGTCTTTACACTGTGATGGCTGTTTTTTTGTGGAACAACCTAAAGGTACCTAAAAGACTTTAAAAAGACTAAAGGTTCCCTGTAGAGTTTCTTTTGTCAAATTAAAACCACACAGAGTTTTTTTTTGTCAAATTAAAGCTACCTCAAAGTAGACAAAGTGAATGTAGGCTACCCTGTAGAGGTTTTTATTGTCAAATGAAGTTACTTTGAAGTGGTCTTTTTTTTTTGTAAAAGTAAAGAAGATTGTTATGAAGATTTTTCTTGTGAAATTAAAGGCACCCTGTATACTTTTTGTGGTCAAATTAAAGGTGCCCTGTAGAGTTTCTTTGTTGTTTTCAAATACCCTGAGGAGTTTATTTTTTTATCATATTAAATTAAAGGTACCCAGTAGAGTTGTTTTTGTTGTTGTGAAATTAAAGGTACCCTGTAGATTTTTTTTTTTTTTTGTAAAGTCACCCTTAAGATTATTTTATATACCAGGCTGTAAACTGTTTATTTCTAAAGTGCAGTAGGGAATTTTTAGATGAGTTTTTGGCATTTCACAGATGATGCATTTTTCAGTCCCTGAGTTTGCTGCTTCGTTCTAAAGAATGCTAAGCAAAGCACAAATATATGTGAGGTTAGATGCCAAAGACATTTGGTTTGCTTTCTGTGTGCCATTGCATTCAGAACCCAACTCTAGCAATCCATCCACATGGTGATAGAAATGTTTCAGTTGTAGACTAACAGACCGACCGACAGTTTATCACACTGCAACTGCTCCCTGTACATATTTATGTGCTGTTTTTCTAAATACAGAATGTATATTATGTGTGTACTGCATGTTTCTGTCCTAAGGTGTTGGACGTGCTGGAGCTCTGTGTGTGTGTACTGAGTGAGAGGGAAAATGAATTGCTGCCCATGGTCCATCGCTGCTGGCCCGCCCTCCTGCAGAGACTCACAGCTGATGACCCTTTAGCGGTCCTCAGAGCCTTCAGGGTACGTAAGACAAATCTGTCTTTACAACTTAGTTATAGTGAGATTGTTGAATTGCTTTTTTTTTTAAGTTATAACTTCAGTTGTCCAGTGATCAGTTAATAACATCTGTAGTTTGATATTGTAAAAAACTACACAAAAAGTTTATTATGGTTATATTACATTAACAGGATCAAATTACTGTGAGTCATGTGCAGCTTGAACAGGTTTTACCACATCTTTAAATACATTAAAATGTCATACTAAAATGTGCTCGTATTGAATCAGTCAAAAGGAGTTTTGTGTACAAGTATTGCCTCAGTAAAGACATGTTGGAATAACAGCGGGCTTACATGGGATGTGGAAGTGCCGCAAAGTGAGATAATATTCTGGGGAGCACTGCCCACTTCCTTTTGGCGCCAATGTTAACCCATTGGGCCATTCACGCTGGGGGTTCACACATATTGTTGTTATTATTATTATTTCAACTTATTTTAAGTAATTCTCTTTTACATTTAACTACATTCTTGGTGATTTTTTTTTGTTAATTTCTTCTCAATTGATCAATCATTTGTGGATTGTCTTTCGAGAGCTGACTTTTCAAACTATTTTAGAGAATCACAGAGGATGAATATGGCTCTCTACTTTGTTTTTTGATGAATAAAGATCACATTTGTTTGTGATCATTTTTCAGGGAACAGGTGTCAGTTGATTCTGCTGTCACTGTGGATTAGTCTACTTGTCAAAACTGTCTTTAGTTGGGCTATTTTTGGATCTTTTTTCCATATTTTCCTTGATGAATTGACAAAATGAGACGTAAGTGGTTTGTAAATTGTCATTTAGTCACTCATCACTGCTGCTGTCAAACTGAGCTGTGCCAGTGTGGCAGCTTTTGGGTTTTGTCCAGGTGTTGTTAATACTATGATTCATCCAAGGGATAATATGTGTCATCTGTCAGATTTTTAATGAAGGGCACACAACAGGGAGAATTTTTCACATTTTAACAACTTGCTGTGTGCATACGTTTCATGCTGAGTCTCTCTGCCAGGTTCTGTGTACGCTGGGTGAAACATGCTGTGACTTCCTGAGGAGGAGGGTATCTAAAGAGGTCCTACCCAAGCTGACCTCCTCGCTGGCACGGCAGGCTCCCATCAGCGCCAAGGCCGGACCCGTTTACACACACACCCTGGCCTACAAACTTCAGCTGGCTGTGCTGCAGGGGCTGGGCTCACTGTGCCAGAGGCTGGACCTGGGTAAGGAAAAAAAAACATTTAATTTTTACTGTTGTGAAAGAGAAATACAAGTAGCTCAAAATAATTAAATTTAGACCAAATTGTTAAAGGACAAAAATATTTCCCTACGACCCCTGTCATGTGTCACTGTTGCTGCCTGCTGACGATTGACGGCTCTGGTGGGTGAGTCTTTTAAAGTTGTTCAAATGATAACCAGCGTTTAACCAGCGGGACGCCCAGTGAATAAAAATCTCCAAACATGCTTCCGAACAAAGTGCAGCTTGTGACATTGTCACATTTGCGTCACTTTGCACAATATTGCCTTAAATTATTCTGTCACAAGAACCAATCCTAGCTAAGTAGCTAGCTGGCTAACATATTTGCAGCAGGGGGGATGGCATAAAAGCAGAAGAAAAGGTGCATTTTCAGATTAACTTGGTTTACTTTGGACAGTGTGCATTTTTTAAATCTATTAATATTTAAAATTGAAAACAATTCACAAATTTAAAATTGATTTGTGGTCGGTTAAATGACCATGTCTTACATACTGAAGGCGCATGCTGATGGTTGACACATTGGAATTGGGGGTGGGTGTGGGGGTGTGATTGTATACAGTGGACATAGAACACTTGATCATGGTAAATGTTACATATTATTTCATATGTAATATCACTTACAGACAGACAGTAATCTACATGCATGAAGGGTCATGCATATCTGTGTTTAAGGACCAGTCCAACATTTGTGGAAACACATATTTGCGTTCTTTCTGATAGTGAGACAAGAAGACTGATGCTAATTTTGAGTGTGTGTGCATCAAGCTGGAATCAGGTTATGGTTAGTAAAGCATAAAGACTGAATCAGAGGGAAATTAATTGCCCAACTCTATCCAAAGTGAAATTGCTTACAGTACCAACATTTCTGCAGCAGTATCATTTCCACTTTTTTGCACAAGTATCTTTTTTAGCCCATGCAAGAAGGGAGATATAAAGATGATCATTTGAGATTTTGAAGCAGATTACATAAGAGGTTTATTTTTGATAAACACAGACAGGTTTTTGTTTTGCACATTGTGCAGGCTTGGCAATATGAAAACGTGCAACCTTAAGACTGCAAAAAGACATTTAGACGCTGCTCAGTCATTGCAGCTGACTGTGGTCTGCTAAGAAATAGCTCCTGATGAGATTTCCCCCTAAAACCCCAAATAGGTTAGTCCTTTAAAATGTAGCCTTAGTTTTTGTTGGCTTATATCCAAATAGGTGGTATCAAAGCTTTATAGCATCCAGCAATCAGCCACTTCATTTCCAGGATTCTGTCAAAGATGCTGGCACTAACACATGCAGACAGTGACTTGTTTTACCACCAGATGGCAGTATTGCATAACAGTGAAAACCAGGTTTTGGGACCACAGCACTATAAACTATAAAGATCTGAGGACACGATTTAGTGTTGCATTTTGAAAATTAGACTAGTCCTCCTATTTATCCATGCCATTACATAAAGTTTCTTTTTTGTTTGTTTCAATCTCTTGTATTTGGATGCTGCAGTGATTTTCATGACAGTTAACACCCTTTAAGAATTTCCATTCTCTTATCAAATCAGAATCATTTTATTTCATTTGCTGTTATTTGCTGATAGCACAGCTTTAATCCCAGCACTTCCCATGCATTACAGTAGTGTGCAACACTTGTACATGCCACTTACTCTCACACATAAAATCACAAATGGAATCTCATGACTAAAAAGGCCCTCAGGCTTTGCTAGAGCTTGAATTCAACATAGATGACTTTGAGCATACAGACCATTGGTAGCTGAGCCAGAGGGATGCTGCTGAATAGTCGCGCTCACCATAACTGCTGCAAGCAACTGTTCTCCCTCAAGCTCCATTTCACCACAGTTTAAGCAAGAAAGGCTGTTAAATCTGCACAGCAATCAGCAAATCCAGAAGCTACAGGAGAGGAAGACATTTAATTAATTAACTCGAAAATGTAATGTTTTTTTACAGTTGTGTGTTTTGTGCTTGGCATAGCTTCAGAATCATATCCGAAAATGTTCATCCACAGTGGCCCGGGGGCTCACTGCCAGTGTGTTACCAATGATATAATTAGCTGCTTGTCTAATTTCTCATCAATCATTATGTTCATTAAGCAGTGATGGCCCTGTCACAGGCATACTGGGTTCAGGTTGCTCCAATTTTCCAACAGTGCTGAATACTCAAGAGGAAACATGGTACTCATAGTGGAACGGAGAGCATCTTAATGCTCAGTGGGACTTCTTTTCATCTCTGTTTTGGTGTCTCTATCTGTGCGTGCAGAATTGAGTGTACAAGTGTTTTTTTTAGACTACGTAATGAAAATAACATGCTCATTATGTACAGTAAGAAGTGGTAGTTGCAATCAGTGATAAAAATCCCTTTTATTCATTAAGTAGTAATTGTAATCGCTTTTATTTTACAAGGACAGTAAGGATGCAAGAAGTGGTTGGTGGGGTAGCAGCAATAAATCAGTACATTAAGGTTCTGATTCATCAGGCTTATTATCTGTTTTTGAAGTACAACACGGCTGTAAGTCTGATTTAAAATATATTGTGTAGGATTTAGGTGCATTTATTTGCAGCTGTACGATATTCATATCTATGTTTTTATTAGTTTAGAATCACTTAAAAATAAGAATTGATATGTTTTCGTTACCTTAAAGTGGGTTTATGTGGGATAGTCAGTGTGTAGCATACGGTAGATGACAGTCGGCACCCCAGTTTGGAGAAGCAGTCTGGTGTCTAACACGAAAGCAAAGCAATTTAGTGTTGTGGATGGAGGACAGCAACGAAATGTATTTTAGCCACTGAAAAAAAGTCCCACCCATTTAAATAATATCAGTTTGCATGTATGCTGTCCTGAGAGTATTCTCAACACTTAAGCTTTCCTTCAGACATTCTGTTTTGACTGATAGAAGTCATCACCCTTCTATTCCATCTTGCTTTGAAGACAGAGATATAACGGCTTAACTTTTTCCATTGGAAATCACTGACTTTTCTTAAGGTAAAGCAGTGAAAATACTCAAAGTGTGCATTTGAACTGATATTTATTTTTTTAGGTGGCTAAAATACATTTTGTTGTTGACTCCCGATCACAGCAGTGAATTGCTTACCTTTTGTGTCGACTCCAAGCTGCTTCTCCAAACTAGGGGCATGCAGACTGTCATCTACTGTATGTTAGCACATGACTATGGATATGTGCCTCATACAACCCCACTTCAAAAAATCCAAACTATCACTTGAAGGCCCTGACACACCAAGGACGGTTGGTGTTAGGGAGCGTCAGTGTTATGCTGTTACCGAGCATCTGTTGCCCTTGTCGTTAATGTTTATTGTGCCGTTGGCCCTCGTTGCCCCTTGTTGGTTTTTTTTCCAGTTGGTTCAGCATATTGAATCAACATTGGGGCAGCAAAGCCTGTCAGTGAATGAAATCTCTCAGTTGGCAAAGAACAAAACAGAAGTGAGGAAAGTAAACAAAGTGTGAAAGTCTGAAAGAAAGGGAGTGAGATCAGAACAGAAATGTTTCCTGATTTTTGTGTGTTTTCCATTGTTGTTTTTTCAACATTGGATAGTGTTGTCAATGTGCTGACAGGATAAGTTGCATCATGACGGTCTATCAATTTCCCTTGGCTCTAGAAACATCCTTTTGTGGTTTTGTGTCAGCTGTTGTAGTGGTCCTACACATAAACTTGCTAATCCTAGGATAGTGAAGGGATGACTGTCCTACTATAAGTGGCTAGTACTTGCTACCTTTGTTGGTTGAATTAGTTAGGTTTATGCAAGACGAGTGAGACTGGTTTGGGTTAGGTTAAGAATGTCAGGGCAAGCCAGCCAGAGGCAGTGTAAGTAAACAGGGACATTTCTTTGCTATCCTTGCATTTGCAAAATTACATCCTACATGCTTAGCATTAGGAAGAAGTTTCAGTTCTGCACAATGCCCCTTTAAAAAATGCAAAATCTGAGTAAGAATCTAATTTACAACTTGAGGTGGTGGCACATACATTAACTTTCTGTCCATCACAGCAAAGGCCTCGAAAATGATATGAGTCACTGTACTTCCTGTCGGGTCATCTGCAAAGTGGTGATAGATCTTGGTGATAGCTTGAACCCTTACTCATTACAGTCTCCTGCTGGAGCTCATCACTGGCAGATGAAAAGTTAGCAGCTGGTGACACCATGCGTCACAGAGGTGGCAGGGCTGTCTGCTGCACTGGTATGGCCAACTGTGGAGTCAGTAGTGACAGCACTGCAGTGCATGGGAAATTCCAAAAGGGTCATAAATGGGCAAAATGTAAAGAAATAGATTTTTAAAGAAATTTGATTTAAATAATACCATTCACAATACAGACAGCTGCTCATGGATGTATGTTCTGTCTTTTATCTTTTATCTGAAGCACATTGGGGACCTCAATACACCGACACCGAGTCCATGCACATGAGACATACTGCACATTGTTGTGTAGAAACTGTTAGTGATGTTAGGTTGTCCTTGTAATGTTCAGTATAGGCGAGCGTAGGGCTGGGTGATAAAACGATAACAATATCAATCATGATATAACATTTCCTCTATTGAAATATGAGTTGTAGTAGATAGAATGTCAATAGAACGTATTCCAGCCATGTTTTGACAGACAACACGAACAGCCAATGATAATAAGAATAACGCTGTGGCAAATAAAATGCAGCGAATGACTTTGACTCTAGAACACAGCTGAGTGTTTGACAACCGAGTCGTGTGTTCATTATTGCAGATCAAACAGCTGATGGTCCGGCAGCAGCGCAGTGAGGCAGACAAACAGACAGAGCGCAGTTTGTCCTCACGGCACCAAAATGTCCAAAAGGTGGAAAGTGACTTCTTTAGATTTCTACAGACTACTTTGTGTTAGTATCAGGTTTAATCAGATTTGGATGGAATTATTTAGAAACACCACGACATATCACTCCATGTCTCATCCAGTCACTTGTGCTGAGCTCTCATTATTATTACCAGGGGCAGATGTAGTGTTTTGGGGGCCTAGGGCCACAGGCACATTACCTTATTTTCACCCTTTCTGTCACTGGGAATGTTGGCAGGCACAGCACAGTGTGCTTGAATTTACCTGAAGTCTGTTTAAGATGGAGCTTTAAATTTTTATATTATGCTGAAAACTTTAATAAATAATAATAAATCATATGTTTAAATATTTAAACCAAAATTAACCTTATGATATCTTCATATCTCACTTAGGAGTAAAAGGAAACCTTTAAGCATGACAGAAATAGTGATTTGATATTGTGATATATATCGATATCGACTGATATGAAAAAAATTACTGTGATAAGACTTTTTTCCATATCGCCAAGCCCTAGGCGAGCGTCTGTTGTTGTCACAGATGTTGGGTGTGAACAAGGCTGGTGTAACAATGAGATGACCCAGCAACAGTGAAGAAGTGGTGGTACTGGTGGCAGAAGACAATCTCTGGAATAAATGCTTACCAGGCAGAAGAGGCGGCGGTTAGCTTTTGCACTCCAACCACTCACTACGCAGTGCTCCTCAGGCAGCATCAGTGCTTTCACTTCTTGAGCTTCTAAGTGAGGTGCAGAGAAAAGGTGAGAAAAGCCATCAGGTACACCAGCAGAGAAGCCATCTGTAACCGTGTCTCATTATAGAGAAAATGTGACATACTGTACGCTGTTTGACTTGAGATGAAGTCATGTCAGGCGGCATGTTCGTCTTTGGTACTGGCATAGGTTTTAAACAATTAAAGCAGCTCAAATAAAGTTAAATGACTTTTCTAAGGACATACGTACACTGGCCTTCAAACCATGACAATCTAGGCTTGCAAGTGTTTAGATTTAAGACTTATTCCTCAAGTTCAAAACATTTACCAAAAAATGTGAATGTCCCAAATATTTAAAGCTGCACTGCAATATTTTTTTTCATATTATCAATGAATCAGATGACTGTATAATGAGAAATGTGTCACTCATAATGATGACCCCCAATCTCATCAAACCCTGCAGTACCCCTCAGCCCTATGGAGCCTTTAAGCCTCCTTTAGCCCATTGCTTTGGTTTTTCAACTCACAAAAGAAGCTCTCAAAAACTTTGTTTTTAGCTGCAGTCGGCAGCTGCTTTTGGTGAAAAAAAATCTCCAATAAGGCCTCTGTGAGGTAATTGTTCAGTCCTAGCATGTATCAGCTAAAGAGCTATATATTTACACCTAAGTGAAGACCAAAGCTGAAACCATTATCGGGTGGCTAGACACAAAAGAATGGGATTGTTGTTTTGTGTGTGCTGGATGTGTAAATAGGCATTTTCTGCTCTAAAACCTTATGATAATATGGCAGATGTTTGGCGCTCTGTAGCTCTCAAGTGTCCAAGAAATAATACAATTACAATGAAACTGACCATCCATCCATCCATCCGTCCGTCCATCCATCCGTCCATCCATCCATCCATCCATCCATCCATCCATCCATCCATCCATTTATTTATTTATTTTGGCTAAGCAGTGGTACGTCCGAGTAATTGAAGAACACCCTCCAGTCCCCCCTTTTTAAAAATAGGAGCCACCACCTTGGTCTGCCATTCCACTGGCACTGTCCCCAACCTCCATGCGTCATTAAAGAGGCTTGTCAACCAAGATAGTCCAACAATGTCCAGAAGCTTCAGCTTGTGGACATTGTTGGACTGGACAGCGAGCACGATATGAGCTTTATATTCCTTTCTGAAGCGTATTTTAAAACAACACCATTGCTTTTCATGGGGTGCCTCTGAATTGTTTTTACACATTGGTATTATCAAAAATGTTAGTGTTTCCACAAGAGGGCTGAGGAGATATTTGTTACACAGCCCAGATTGTGATCATTACAAAGTAAGGACTTTGGAATGAAAATGACCCATCTGGATCTGATGTTTTAGTACTTCCATTACAAAAAGTACATATAGTCATGTTATATATAGTAACCCATTAGAGTTAGCTCCTTTTCCAACTTTATTCCACACTCATTCAGTATCCCTTCAGTCATAGTGAACTTGGTGAAAGCTGCAGCTCTGGTTGTTGGTGTTGATGCTGTTGTTTGTCTGTTTTTTTTTTCTCCCAGGTTCCCACAAGAGAGAAAAAATAAACCTAGCTCTGCAGCCAAAGCTACACCATTAGGAGTGTAATGATACATTCAACTCACAGTTTGGTTTGATATGCCATACTGGATTTCTCACTTTGATATTAACACAGTATTGCAAACAAAATCAGAATAAAAACAGTCATGCATAAGAACATATTTTCTGTTTGAGAGGCAAAATGTATTTACTTGTATGGCTTTTCTAGCCACTGTAAGTCGTAAACAATAAGATATATTTCACACTAAAGTGTAAAACAAAGAGATAAAGGCAGAAAATATAGGATAGCGCACTTAAACTGTAAATCTTACACTGGGGTTGTCAAATTTTAACATTACAGAATGGTTTTGCTAGTCTCACCTGTGACAAATATAGTAGTCTATAAACTGTCCTCAGCTAGAAGGTGTGACTCTGTCACTGTGATTACCCCCTACGGTGTTAAGTTTAATTCTGCCTTGTCACTGCCACAAAAAGTATGTAACAGTCAGTCCTATCTAAAAATGCATTTCCTGCAGAATATGTGTGTGACCGCTGACAGCTGAAATTGCATTGCTGAAAATACAGTAATCTTAAAGCCCACATGCATTTTACTGCACAGCTCAATAACCGGGAAGTTGAAACTGTCAGAGTTGGAAGCTGCATTACTTGTTACATATGTTGCTCGAAAAGCTGGAATCCAAACTGTAACTCTATCAAAGATAGATGTTGAAATTGATTAACTGAAAATGCTTTGTACTTCAAAAAATATTGCAAAAAATATAGTAAGAATTGAATACCTGCATGAATGTCCCTCAAGAGCATAATTCTTAGACATTTGAATGGTTTCTGTAGCAACAAGGATGCAGAGGAAGTTGATCAAAAAATGTATGGAAGAAGTATAATTACTTCTGCCCAATGCTTAAAGAAATCTGTAGATAAAGTTTGGAGAGTAGTATAATTTCAAAGCAGAGTAGATTGAAGATTTTTTTTTCTATTTACTACAGTTATTGAAATTTACAAAAATCCAGCCTTGTCCAACCCCCTGATAAACTTTTGTTACCACCTAGTTGCTTTTATTTTGGAAATCCAGTCTTGTCCAGGCCCCCTAGGAAACTCCTTTTACCATCTTGGGGCTTTTATTTTGAAAATCCAAATTTGACCAGGCCCCAGATGGAAACAGGAGTTTCCCAAGTAACTAAGGACATGAAGACATTGCCAGAAAAGCTGGAAGCTAAACTGTATTACTGTCAAAGCTGGAAGTTGAGATGAACTGTCTAAAAGTGCTGAAATAAGTAATGTTATTCACTACCATTATAAGAAACAATGAAAAAAAGCACAATTTCAGTAACTTAAGTAAAACATTGAGTCCGGTTCAGGTCTCAAATATGGCATTAAAAGACATGCTTGGGCTTCAGGTCTGTTGTGTGTTGTGTTCTTACCTCAAATTAATAATCATGCATGTCTTTAGCACCTAGAATTTCTGCACAGTAATTTGCACACAGATTATTATCGAGACTCCTTTACGATCCGAGTCTTTATCGATACCACTATTGATACTTTTCTATTATTTGATGGAGAGATGAGGCGACAATACATTCTTAGCAGAACTGGTTTTGCTTTTATTGCTTAACAAGTGACTGATTCTGAACTGATTTTTTTTTTTACCTTCAATAAACATGGCTGATGCAACAGGGCCCCTATATAACATAAAACTTACATTAGCAAAAATATATCAGCAGCACTAAATGAAAAACTTTTTTTTTTCATCACTACTGTCCTTTGTAGATGTGGAGAAAACAAATCACTCACCCAAACAACTATTATTAGTTATTACTTATTTAAGTTTCTCACCATAAACAAAATTTTCTTTCTCTTGATGTTACCATCATGATGATGTTTTATTTACCTTTGCGTTAGTCATTTAACTGAACCGACCTTGAACACATAACAATGAGTCTTAATGCAACCTTGTTTATTTTGCTAACTACCTCTTATTCTGCTGATTTCATCTTAGATTTTGACATTTGATGACAATCTTTAACTGACAGAACTTGCAGCAAAGTTTGGGTGTGCTTGGATTTAAATGAAGTGACTCGACTCCAGATGTAAGGCTACGTTATAGGACCCATGGGACTTGATATCAATAAGCTCAAGCATTCTTTTTTTCATGTTTTGAAAAAAGCATAACTGGGTCTTCAATTGAACCAGGTTTCGATCCCCATCCCGAGTCAGCACACATGATAGCATAGGCCAGAATGGAAAATTTTTAATTGCCATTGAGGGATTTTCTTCTACCCTTGCCACTGCATCTGGTGATTTTGGCATATGTGATTTTGGTAATTTGGTGTATCATTAAAAAAGAGGTTGCCTAGTACAGCACAGCTTTAAATAGTGAAAAAGCAGCCTAAATCTATTGTGGAGACTACAAAAGACAACAGCAGCAACATTACTTCCTCACTTGAACTGTTTCTCAATTAGAAATGTGTCTTTTACATCAAAAGAAAGGCTCTAGTCCATGACTTTAAGATTGTTGTGCATGTTTATTTTTTTTCTTACTGGCACTTGACGCTGTCCTCCTCCATATCAGAATGGGGGAGATTTGGAGTTTGAGATGGAGAAAATGTGAAAGAGCAGGAGAGAAACAGTCAGCGGCTGCAGCCTCACTCATGTGAATACCGATTTGGCTACAGCTCACCTCTGGGACGCCTGCAGCAAGCCAATTACCAAGCCTCAGTCACAGAGAGAGAAAGACAGAAACACAGATTGACTGAAGCAAATAATACATCTCAGCCGCAGCTCTAGCTTCAGCTCCAATTCCAACCCCGTTATTCATTTACCACGGAATCTAACAGCACCTGGCCCTCTCCTCTTTAGTATTTCTCACTTCTCTGCTCCCCTCCAAGCACCTTGATTCCACAAAAGACTACAGGCTACAAGTGCAGCACCAGAAAGGCAGGAAGAAAAGGGATAAAAGCGGTTGCTAAATAATCCTATTTAACTCTGAAATGTGCACTGCTGCTTTTATTCTTGACACACAGCGAGCAGGCCTAGTTCAAGCCGAGTGTGGGTTGAATTGGCAAATAGAGTAAGCAGAGAGGGAGAGAGACATGTTTTGAAATGAGGCTTGAAAGGCAGCCAGTTTGCAGCTTAGGGAATCGCTAAATGTCTGCTGGGAACGATGGAGAGAGAGAGAGAGATAGGAAGAGGAGATGAAAGAGTGGAGAGAAGTCGAGTGGATGGAGGGAGCAGGAGCTGGCAGTGTTGTGAGAGGTGCAGATAAAGAAGAGGAGGGGAGGGGAAGAGTGAAGGCAGGTGGGTCAGTGTACATAAAACTGCAGGAAGAGGAGAAAAAAGATGAAGGGAGGGATGGAGGGAGAAAGGTTGCAATTTTCACACACATCCACTCCTCAAAGGGGGAAGACTGGATGTGTGAAATCCAGAGATGTGGAAACAGCCTGCTGTGAAATTTTTCCTCAGCCATCTCAGCAGTTTCTCTCAGCTCATTAGGAGTTAGAAAGGGTAAAGTCCAGGCATGATCTATTTCTTTTTTTTTTTTTACCCCCTCTTTCATCTTCCTCTCTTCCTGTCCCTCCTCCTTTTCCAATCTACCATTTTACCAAGCCACGCCATATGCTGGGAGCTGTGATTACATCTTGAGATTTTGATGATGTGAATTTTAGGAAACGGTATATAAAGTTGATACTGATATTGGCTGCTTGTTTTCTGTTATGGATACATTTTTCTTCCGATGACTATCTTTGATGTCATATCTTGACGTCATATTTGATATTGTGCAAAGATCTTTTTGGGTTGTCCTTTTGTTCGTCTGTCCGTCCGTCTACCCGCCCATTATCGTGAACATAATATCTCAAGACTGTGGTGAGGGATTTTCTTCAAATTTGGCACAATCATCCACTTGTAATCAAAGATGAACTCATTAGATTTTGGTGGTCATAGGTCAAAGGTCAAGATCACTTTGATCTTGTCTGTCTCATCCTTGTCAACTCAATAACTTAAGATGTCCCTTAGGGAACGTCCTCAAATTTGGCACAAATGTCTACTTGGACTCTAGAATTAACTGATTAGAATTTGGTGTTCAAAGGTCACTCTGACCTCCCAAAACATGTTTTTAGCCATAACTCAAGAATTCATATGCTCAAATTTCACACAGTGTTGAAACAAGTTTTGATATTTTATATCCAAAAGGTTAAAAGTCAACTGTGACATCATACTGTTCTGCTCAAAAAACTTTTCTGGTCATTACTCAACCTCATAATCCAGGAACAAAAGAGGAGCTATTTGGTCAGATGCAGACAGCAGCATGGCGGTAATTCTAATTTAGGCTCTTAAAGACAATACAGAGGCTGAAATGCAGTGAAGGTCCTGTTTTTGCTTTTCTCAGGTGAAGCAGACCTGGATGCTGTTTGTGAGGCATGCCTGCCCTACCTGAGCTGTAGACAACCAATCAGACTACAAGAAGCCAGCATGAGGTGAGCTCATGTCTAAGTCCTTTCATTTTGTATATAATATATTGTATTGTTGTCACGATACTGGAATTTCTAACTTTGATATCTTGAAAATGTAGATTTTCAATACCATTTTCAATACCACAAGGAAAATTGAGGCTGACAAGACAACAATGACTTTTCTTTTCTTGGTTTGTAGTAGAAAAGCAGAATGACTGTAATAAACATTAACAATAAAGAAAGTGCATTGATTAAAAATAAAACAAAAGTTAAAAGTTAGTCCAGCTTCATTACTCAAATAGTGTATCAATGTTGCCATGTGAAGAGACAAAATAAAAGTCATGTACATATATGCATTTTTTCTAACCAAAACATCATGTGTGTCTATAAGGCGTAATAAATATGCATCCTCAAAGTAATGAGAAAGGAAATAAAGGTTATGTTTTTGTTGTTTTTTAAAAAATATAGCCTGCATTGTTCATCCCCATTTTCTGCATAATCACCACAAACTATCGATTAGCAGAAAAAATGTAAAATCCTCAGTACTAACGTGGATGGTGTCCTCACACACATGCATGTGCGCCCTCAGGCTGGATCTAAATCGTAATCCTCCAGACTTGCGGACTGGTCCCCGGTGGACCCTCAGTCATACTGTGACACGTCTGAAGTGCTGAAATCAAGTCCTTGAGGTTGCTGCTAAAACTGTTAGTTTTGTTATCCATTAATCTACCAGTTATTTTCTTGATTAACATGTTGATTATTTGCTCTATAAAATGTCAGAAAATATTAAATTATTACAATTTCCTTAAAGTCCATAGTAAAGTCTTGAAAGCACCTTTTTTTCTGACAGTCCAAAACTCAAAGATATTTAATTTACCATCGCATAAGATATAGAAAAGAAAGCTGGAACAGAGAATGTGTTGCACTTTTTCTGATGAAATTGTGAAATGATTATCAACAGTCGTCAGTTAATTTTCTGATTATTGGCTAATCGTTGGCTAATGCTTGCAGTTATAAGATACAGTTGATGATAGATACCCATAAATGAAGACAATGTCCTTCCCACAGCGGCCGTAGGTTCGATTCCAGCTCGCGGCCCTTTGCTGCATGTCATCCCCTCTCTCTCCCCGTTTCACACTATCAGTCTTCTGTCCTGTCTAATAAAGGCAAAAATGCCAAAAAAAATCATCTTAAAAAAAAAAGAATGTGAGTAGACATAAGCGTTGTATTTAGCTCCTTAACGCTGGCTGTCCATGGTGCTGAATATTATACTAAATACACTTTAAAGTAACTGCATATTTAACTGTCTGTAAGCCATGATATACATTAAACATGCCTAAATCACAAAGCGTGAGTGCCGTGAAGGTCATAAAGAAATATTCCACTCAGAGTCGTTAAGTATTAAAAAATCAAGCTTAATCTGCAGTGAACAGTCTACAACCTTTTGCGGGCTGCTCTTTATAATTTATGTGACTTGGGAGAAATCAGTTTAAGAATGTTAATTGATTAATTCACCTGCTTCTCGAGGCAGCTCATATTAAAACCTAAAATAAAGCAATGGTTTTCTCCTGTTAATTTCATGAATATGCAGGTCATCTACTGAGGATGTCATTTTGTCATCACTTCTATCTTAAACCTACTGTCTGTAAGGCTGTGACAAACAACATACACACCATAAATAAAAACAAAACAGAAGATAGGCAGTCATTTCTAAATATGTCCTTGGTATGGCGGTTAGGGTCACGAGCTTACCCTAAGATGTTTTCACTAAGTATATTTAAGGGGCCTGTATACTTAGAATTGTAGTCAGAAATATTTAAGGGATGGTCAAAACTTCAGTAACCCCCTTACCACCTCAGGTTAGTGGGGGTGCTGCATTTGATCTAAACTGACGGTCTGATTTCTCATCACGATTGGTCAGCTGTGCAGAGGTGAGACAGGAGCCAGGGTTTGAATGGCTCTCTCTAGCTCTCTTTTTTGCTCTCTTGTTACACAATTATTTCCTTCACTTTTTGTGTAAACAAGAAAGTGCAACACTTTTAGTGTCTTCCAGGAGAGACTGTCTGATGTATGCGTATTTCAACCATAAACACTTTTAACTTCCAACATGGTCTGATTGCCCTTCTAAGACCCTGACATACCAAACCGAATGTCATCTTTGGTCAGTATTGGGCCATAGGTGAGCGTACGTCACCTTAGATTTTATGGCGTGTCTGCACCATTGGCACAAGTCGGCTGTTTGCTTCTTTCAGATAATTCAGTATGTTGACTGGGCATCGGGCCCGACAGAGCCCGAATTAAACCACCCTGATTAGCAGTTTAGTTCAGCACAGGATAAGAGAAAAGGTAAGATCACGTTCTTAGCCATTGAGCTCTTCAGTAGAAACGGTTCATGACTGTGTTATTGTTCACTGACACACAGTAAAAATGCTTTGTTCTTTCATCATTTGGCTGTAATGCTAAGGTGTTAACTTGCTAACTGGTGTCTTAAAATCATCTTGTTGGCCTTCTGGTTTCTCTTTTTTAGTGACAATTACGGGTTGCCGTCTGCTGGTACGAGGTGTTATCTTCTCTCATGCAGGCGCACAATGTACCAGCTAGTTGGCCGTCGGTTCAGTTGTGTTTAGGCAAAACTTTGTTGCCACTAGCTCCTTTATGTCAGTTTGGTGTGTCTGGGCCTGAAGGACTAATTTCAGTCGATCATACCTCCGTATTTAAGTACTTTTCATTCATAAAAAAGGATGATAGAGGATGTTGAGTAAATTAGTTTCTAGTCAAACTGTAGGACTGTGAATTAAGGTTAGTGAACCTGCTGTGTTCTGCGTATGTTTTGCTCTGTCTGTCTTTGGATTACAGGAAGATATTTTTTCATACCACAGATATAATGCACTATAGCAAAACGCTGACCAGAAGTAATCCTCTTCCCATGTTTCTCTCATTCCTCTTAACAGCGTTTTCCAACACTTAATCCAGGTGGATCCTGATGCCTTCTGGTTTACTCTAAATGAGCTGCACTGCCCGTCCTCCTACATCCCTCCCCACCCCGACCTCCATCCAGTGCAGCTAAACGGATTGGACCGACCAAGGGACGAGTACTCAGACAATGTTCTGAAGCTGATAAGAGAGGAGTTTGGCTGAGTTGCCCAGATGGTCAACCAGCCAGTCGGCTAATGAGCCAGTGAGTGATGTGATTGACTCGTCTCTCTCGTGGACAGCTTATTGAACTCTGACTTCAACAGGTCCGTTTCCTGAGAGAGAAATCTGACAGTTGTGCCAAAAAAACAGCCATCTGATACGGTTGTGATAACCTTCACGCTCTCCACAGCTCTGATAAGCAGTGAGGCACAAAGAGAAAATGTCAATGAAGCAGCTCACTGCTGCAGGTAAAGCACCACTCTTGACAGAAGACATGCAGTCACAGTGCTGATGCTTTTATTTCATGTGAAGGCTCTGACACACACTGTATGCAAATATTGTGTTTGCTGTTCCTTTTATTTCTTTATTTTTTAAAGAAATATTTTTACTTGGAGCTACCTTGCAGGGTTGAATTATTCCACCTGTAGTTTCAGAGCAGTCCTGAACATGTGAGACTTTTACACAGGTTAACTTGGCTGTTGGTGACCCCAATAGAGAGATTTGTTACCTTGAAGCATTCTTAATTATTTGTTAAACATTAAGCACTTGAAGAAAGTATACGTAGAGGCTCAAATGTTATTGGCACCAACTAAACATTTACAAACTCAAATGTCTGTCCAGTCTGATAATGATTTTCCTTTAAAGTCTTTAAAACAGTATGATGAGCTCACGTCATCAGGTTGGTCTTACCAGGCTAGGATTCTACAGCATATGTGAATAAAGCTCTGTAAAGGCCTTTGTGGCTCCTGAGGAAGTGATGTCATCTGAGTCGGCGTTGGTTTGGGCTGCAGAGTACATGTTTAAAGATGAAAGGAAAAAAATCTAAGAGTATGGAGTTAGAGAAAAGTGAGTTCACTAGACTACTGTAACTCTTTTTCCTTTTTGATGCACAAATTGAAGGAACTGAATGATTACATTTCACAGCAATTGTATATTTTGTTATTAATTTGATTGATTGATTAAATGACTAGTTGATTGGTTTGTTGGATGGCTGGTCGGTTGGTCTGTAGGTAGATTGATTGTTTGGCTGGCTGGTTGATTGGTTGGTTGGTTAGTTGGCTAGATAGTCGGTTGGTTGATTAACTGATTGATTGTTGGGCTGGCTGGTCGGTTAGTCGGTTTGTTGGTTAATGGGTTGGTTAGTTGGCTGGATAGTCGGTTGGTCTGTTGGTGGATTGATAGATTATTTGGCTGGCTGGTTGGTTCGTTGATTGATTAATTCATTGATTGTTTGGCTGGCTGGTCGGTTAGTCGGTTTGCTGGCTGATTGGTTGGCTGGCTGGTTAGTTGCTGGATTCATTGATCAGTTGATTGGTGTTGCTACTCAGAGGATGGAGGAACTCTTTTTGAGCTATTCTGCCACCCACATCATATATGCTGTCAGCAAAAGATGTGCCAGCTTGAAGGTAACAGGGTGCACCAGGTTGTGCAACTAAGGGGGAATTGAACGCCTCATGACAGGGATAGTGGCCAATCTATCATTGTACCTGTTATCAGTCAGAGCCCTACAGGGTGCTTGTGATGTTTAAATGAAGGAAACAGGAAGCCCCCTCCATTATCACATCACCTCAGCGATGTGAGAACCCGCAGCCTCCCCACCTCATCGCTCCATAATGAATGTATGAGCCTTCTTGTGTGAAACAAGATCGCCATGTGTTTTGTATTTAGCTGGCCTGGCTTAATGCTAGTGAGCGCGGCACAGTGCCTCTTTATCTCCTGCTGTGCTGTTGCTATTTATCCTGCTGCCAGTGCTGACAATAGCACCATTAGTCATCAGCAGCGATGGGAGTGGGGCTTTGGCAGCACCTATTACACACAGGCGACTGCCTAATATCGTTTCTCCTTAATGCACACGGACAGACACTCGCACAGAGCGGGGGCCAAAAGCTAAACCACAGCTGATGTAGAACTAAACAAACACCCACAATAATCCTGCAGATATAAATGTGTAACGACTGTCCAGGAGGGTCAAAATGAAATCTAAGCTTAGTGTGGCTTTTACCTTTTTTCATCTCTAAATCAATGTGAAAATGACCACTGTTGTTTCATATACAATTTATTTCATTTGATAAAGCCATACACTTAGTGTGAGACCAAACATTCTAGAAGAAATGTACATTTTCCCTCTTTTTTTTTACAGTTATCTCTTCTTTACAAAATCAAAGTTACTTGTTAAAAAACAAAAAAACAATCCCACTGATCACTCCACCATCCACTAAAACTCCCTCCCAGTCTGCAGGGACTGCCAACATTAATACCCCTTTCCCATCAAATTAGCTCTTCAACCAGTTCTGTTCAGGATTCTAGGAACTTTGGTGAACCAGCCCGCATTGCCACCAGTTTAGAATCAAATCATTGTGATTAACAGGTTTACCTGCGAACTTTTATTCAGTCAGTGCAGATATTTGTTTTTACCCCGAAAAACAAGTATGGACAAACAATCATCAGACCACTGCGCAATTTTTTGCACTCTATTTTTCACTCTACATTGTTGCCTTCTCCATCCTCCTTTACAACCTGTAGAATATGACACGCCCACTGACGTCATCACGGGTTGCACTTAAGGTTAAGAAAAACCTGCAATTTTTAATGCATCTGCAATAGCAATAACTGTGGCTGGAGGCATTATATTTTCAGTGGTCAAAGATCAAGGTCGCTGTGAGCTTGTTTGTCTCATTCAACATACCAGAAGAATTTATTGAGGATTTTTTTCAAATTTGGCACAAATGATTAGACTTTGGTGGTCAAAGGTCAAGGTCACGTTGACATTGGATATGTCAGTTATTGTGAAAGTGATATCTTAACAACACCTTGAGAGAATTTCTTCAAATTTGGCACAGGCATCCACTTGGACACAAGAATGAACTGATTGGAATTTGGTGGTAGAGGGTTTACTGTGACCTCACAAACCATGCTTTTGGCCATTAATCAAGAATTCATACGCTAATTATGACAAAATTTTATACAAAGGTGTAAAAGGATAAAATTATTAAGTGATAACAATTTAGATCCACAAGGCTAAAGGTCAAGGTCACTGTGACATCACAATGCTCCAGCTGAGAACCAACTTTTCTGATTCTGAACCAGTGTTTCTTGTCGAAATGCTCTGAACATATCAAAATTAGGTGCGGGAACCAGAACAGAAGCAGGTCCATTTTGGTGGAAAAGGGGTATGAACAGGAGCTCTGTAGTTCTTCTAATTGATAATACAGAGAAGTGAAGCCCCACAAGGCCTTGAGACAGACTATATGTTGAGGCAGCATGGATGGCCAATTTCAGTATTTCCTTAACATTTCCCTTTTACAAGCATCTAAGCAAGAGATTATCAAGTGGCAGAAGTAAAATGACCACTCAAATCTTTTTAGACCCAAAGTCCCAAACTGCACAAAATGAATCCCACGTCCAAGCTCATTTAAAACACAGCAACACTCATGTTTGCGGCCCTGCACATAAAGTACAGTAGTTTAAGAAACACTGCTTAAGTACTAAGATACATAAGGGGAACCCCTTTCTGAGCAGCTATGAAGAGAATATGTCATTCATCTGTCTGTACAGCACTTCTGGAGAGCAGTAAAGCAACGCAAAACTATTTGACAGGACTTGTAAAGTAGAAAAAAATATTCTGAACAAAATGGACAATTAACCGAATAAATAAATGAGAAAAACATCCTTAACACACTATCTTTGTGTATGGTTGGTTGAAAAAGTTTTTAAGAAAATTACTGAACATGCACTCACTGTATTCCATATTATACAGTCATATATACAGAGAGGATTAGAGGCTTGTAGTGGAGAGGATTGAGGCTTTTTTAAATGATTGATGAGCACTGGGTCAGAGCATCGGAATAAGGGAAACTAAGCCGGGGATAGGAGTACAGCACTGCTCTTCCCAAAAAAGTTTCTTGCACCAAGATCACATTTCTTCCATTGATTTTTAGTCACTGGGTGGATTAAGAGGCACACCGAGTCAGATTTTTAATTTAGTGGCACAGATTTTGGTCTTTTCATGGCTTTCCAAACAGGTGGGCTCCACATGGAACAACACGATTGATTCCTCTCAGCCTGAACAGCCATGAATGGATTGAACCTGCAGCATATGGAGGGTGAACAAAAATCACTTTTTTTTGTTTGGCTGCAAATTCATAAGCTCAAAAATGCTGCGGGGGGGATATACAGCTTGTGGTGTTGCTTTGTTTGACTTGTGCACAAATAGGGAAGAAATTTATCCACAGTATTTCCTCCAGATGAATTGAGGCCGTATGTGTCCTTGATGAGCACTGCTGCTCTGGGACCTTGATTGTTTCTGCTGGAGAAAGCATGCCCCCCCCCCGTGAGTAAACACAGAATAGCTGAATTTTGGGTGCATACAGATTTTTGCTCCATATTCATGTGCATTATATGGGCACACAAAAAGATGCAAAGAAGCTAGTGCTCTTGATAAAAAAAAAGCTCGACTCGACGAGATTTCCAGGGAAGAATTACTGACGTTTCATTCAGTGCACTCTCAGAATAAAAGGAACATTTTCTTTTACTGGGCAAAGACCTAGTTACAAAAGATATACCTTTTGTCTGAGGGTGCATGGAATGAGAGTAAGGCAGTGGAAGAAGTGTGAGCCTGAAAGCGGGATTGTGTCATTTACAGTATCTAAAGTACAAGAACAGAGCATGGGTTGATATTAAGTCTTTTCTTTTTTTTTGTCAGTGCTGAGACCAGAAACAGTAGAGCTGCTTAGATGTGCACATCAGCCCCCCTCGCTGAATGACGTGAAGCCAGGCTTTACAGACAGTGAGCAGTCCAAACCAGACCCGTGCACAGTGAGAAAAAGCTACACTCCCCAGCACAGTTTACAGCGCTGTGCTCTCAACAAGCCGTACTGTACATTTCTAATGATTCTGGATTTGTGCACACGCCCACTGCCTACACTGCATGGGAAGAATAGCTTTTTATGCTGTGACACACATCATGTTATGCAATCCTTGTGTAATCTATCGCTTAGATGTCGTAAGCCAACATCTACAGCGTGCAGCTGGGCTCGTTGGTGCAGTCATTGTGGCTGTGGTTACTGTCCACGTCCCTCTTCCTCAGCTCTCTGCCTGCCTTGTGCTGCTGACTGCTGCTGCCGCTGTGGCTGTGGCCGTGGTGGGCCGGTGATGAAGGCCGCTTGGCGTGCTCCTGGTGGTGCCCGTGATTCTGGTGATGGCCGTGAGCGTGCTCTTTGGCCCCGATGTGAGACCCTGCGTCACCCCCGTCATCAAAGGCCACTCCTCCCTTAGTGTCGTCCAGGGCCTCGAAGTTGTCATTGCTGTTGATGATGTCGCTTTCTGGCACCACCTGCAGGTACGCTCTGACACGGTGGTGGCGGGCACCGGCGTCGTCGCTGAAGTCAATGACGCGGCATTCGTAGGTTCCCTCATCAGATGGCTTGACCCGGGAGAGGCGGAGTTTATGGGAGATGTTGCTCCCTACAACCTTCACAACCTGGCAGAGGTAGAAGAAATAAAAAGAGAAAAGAAAGAAAAATTATGAGACTAAAATTTGTAAAATCATTCTTAGTAGTTGCTAACTTGAATAACATTTCTTTTTGTCATATTTGCTGAAGCTGTTACTACAGTAGTAGAGTTTATGAGACAGTGGGGGAAAAAATTCCCACGTCTCATTGTGGCCCTTTTAATTGCTTTATTGCATGTAAATAAAAACAAACAATCGGCCAAGGAATCTGTAATCCAGCTGTCAATCATGTGAACTGCGCTCAAACTGTCCAACTAGGCAGTGCTTATCAAGTATCAGTCTGTTACTGCATTGCTTATTTTTTGCCTCATTGTTCTCAGAAATATATTTTAGTGTAAAATGAGAAAGTTTGTGACCCAGCCGCCAAGTTGAAAACTGTCGATCTAAAACAAAGCACTGCTAACCTTCCAGAGCAAACTTTCCCATTTTACAGTTGTAACATCAAATGAATCAAGATTCTGTAACTGCATTACCTGTTTCGTGCCTTAAATTTTTTCAGAAACAAGAATGATGGCTCCAGCCGTTGGGCAGTGCTTCATTTTGGTTCGACTGTTTTCAACATGGTGGCCAGGTCAGTGCTGGTTAGTTTTGCAGTTAACTGCCACTTGTGACCAGCCGCAGTGGATTCAGGAAAAATGCCATTAGAAGGACTGTGAGGTGGAAGGAAAATATTGTTTTTCACTGACTATCTATCTCATGTACTACTGTGTGAAAAGTGGTGGTTTCAGCAAATATGCCTTTTTTTAAGTTATGTTTTTTATTTTTTTAAATGAGTCCCCGTAGCTTTAATAGAAATCAGAATAACTTTTGCTGAACAGCCACTGTTGTGGTCACAAGTGGCAGTTATGGGACAATGGTTAGCCTAAAGCTAAAATGTATTGTAGCCTGACACAAACAGAAGCTGGGTGACTACTCTGACAGTATACAGTATATACTTAAAAAGCAGCATCGATCTAAAATTTGCTACAATTGTTGAACATTAGCTTCTGGTCACATCAGACCAAGTAAAGACATGGCAACAAGTTTACTGACTGAGTTTATCGAATTGGGCAAATTTGTATTTTCTTCTCTTTTTTATTTTGCATTTTGAAGAGGATGAACAAGCTGTGTCTTCTTTGTGAATGAACTTTTACTTCATGCTAAAACCTTATGTAAAGATGTTAAGCTTCTGATGGCTGCAGCAGAAGACAGAGGGGCGTTTTCAATGTTGTTGCAAACAACAACAAAATCATTAATTGCAAGTAGATCATATTTTCCTGAAACAGTTCAGAATTTGTCATCAGATCTATTTCATTCATGGTCAACATCTAACGCGGTGCTTCAACAAACACAGCAGACAAAGAGTGTGTAATGCAAATGTGCGCTGGAGCACTGCAGAAACATCTGTCATAGTAACCATTGGACCATCAAAATGATTCATGCCCTCCAGTGTCAATTGTTAGATCCACATCAGTTTAACATGTAAATGTTCTTGGGCTGTGGCTTGTCTCTTACCAAATAAAAATCAGTATCCAAAGAGGGTCTGCTCTGTTTTCTGCTGGCTTTGTCTTTTGGTTACTGTCCTTATGCTTTGTATTTTTATTTCTCTCTTGCTGCTTCTTCACAATGTCCTTCTTTGTCTTCCTGTGTTTATCTCTTTCTGTCTATCAGCCTATCTTTGCTAGCCTGTCCCTCATAGTCTTTGCCCTTAGCTGCATGCATAGCTGAAGATGAGCCTTCAAAAGGAAATACCTGCAGCATCACAGCAGATGCATGAGACTAAAAGAAGAGCCAGATTTTACCCAGGTACCACACACAAACACTTACTGTTTAAAGGTCATGGCATAGTATGTTGTTCAAAATGGCACACAAAAATCATACTATAGTATGTTGTCCAAAATATCAAAAAAGTCATACTACAAGACGTATACTAGTATACATAGTATACTATGTCCTCCAAAATGTCTTAATAAAATCATATTATACTATGTTGTCCAAAATGTCATAAAAAAGCAGAAGTCTAGTATGTCATCCAAAATAAAAAAAAAAAGTCACAGCGTACTATGTTATCCAAAATTTCATGAAAAAGTCAAAGTATACTATGTCGTCCAAAATGTCGTAAAAAAGCCATGTCATAGTATGTTGTCCAAAGTGGTGCAAAAAAAGTCATGTTGTAGTACAATATCCAAAGTGGCTACACAGTCAAAGTACACTATGTCATCCAAAATGTCATAATAAAGTCATAGTAGAGTATATTGTCCAAAATGGTACAAAGAGTCATACTGTACCATGTTGTCCAAAATGATATAAAAAAATTAATACTATAGTATCTCATCCAAGATATCATAAAAAAGTCATAGTATAGTATGTCGTCTAACATATCATAAAAAAGTCATGCTATAGTATTTCGTCCAAAAAAACATTAAAATGTCATAATACAGTATGCCATCCAAACTGTCCTTCAAAATCAAAGTAAAGTATGTATGGTAAAATTAGAATATAGTAGAATTACAATTGGGATTTTTGAGATCAATACCGATTTTATAGAGGAAAAATTTACCAATATGGCGATCGATATAGTGAATTTTTGAGCTGGAATGAAAATAGATCATTTCGATGTGGATTTTGCACGGATTTTGCACCAATATGACTATTCAAAAGTACTCAGAAGGCTGCTTTCTAAACAAACAACTTTTATTTAACAATTTACTTATTTAATATTACACACAAACAAAAATAAAGAATAAATAGAAATAAAACAATCAGTACTGTATGTATCAAAGTCAAAGTTTAGTATGTCTTCTAAAATGGCACAAAAAAGTCGTACTATAGTAATGCATCCAAAATGTCATAAACAAAAATCATACTATACAATGTTGTCCAAAATGGTTTATAAAATTAATAGTACAGTATGTCCACAATGGCATAAAAAAAGTCATAGTATACTATGTAGTCCAAAATATCATAAAAAAGTCATAGTATTGTGTGTCGTATAAAATATCACAAAAATGTCAGACATTACCATGTTGTCCAAAATATCACAAAAAAGTCATATTGTAGTATGATGTCGAAAATATCAAAACACCATTAAAAAATTCCAACTATACTGTGTTGTGACAAGATATGACAAGAGTCAGAATATACTATGACATCAAAAATGTCAATAAAAAAGAAGTCATCCAAAATATCATAAAAAAGTAATACTATAGTATGTCGTCCGAAATATCATAAAAAGTCATGGTATACTATTAGTGGGATACTAGTATAATAAAATGATTGTATAGTATTTCATCCAAATGGCACCAAAAAAGTAGTAGTGTACTATGTTGTGTAAAATGGCATTAAAAAGTTCAAGTATGGTATGTGGCCAAAAATGGCAAAAAAACCCCCCTCCAAACCAAATGGCATAACAAATCAATACCATAGTATAATTTCCAAAATGTCATAAAAGTTCAGTATAGTATATCGTCAAAAATATCACAGTAGTAGTAAGTCATACTAGGGTCATACAGAAGTTAAAAAATCATTAAAAAAAACATCATAGTATAGTATGTCATCCAAAATCATGAAAAACATCATAGTATAGTATGTCGTCCAAAAATAATGGAAAAATGCCATAGTATAGTTTGTGGTCCAGTATCATAAAAAACGTCATAGAATGTTGTCCAAAATCACGTTAACGTTAAAAAGAAAAAAACGTTATAGTGTTGTATGTCTTCCAAAAATCATTTTAAAAAATCATAGCATAGTATGTCATCCAAAATCATGAAAAAAGTGATAGTGTAGTATGTTGTCCAAAATCATGCCAAAATATATGCAAAAAAACATCATAGTATAGTATGTCATACAAAATCACAAAAAGAATGTCAGTAGTATTGTATGTTGCCAAAGTCATGAAAAAACATCATCCAAAATAATAAAAAAAAAGTCATAGTATTGTATGTTGTCATGGTATAGTTGTCCAAAATCATGAAAAAACTTCAGTGTAGTATGTAAAACAAAATCATGAAAAAAATGTCACAGTGTAGTATATTGTCCACAATCATGAAGAAAGACATTATAGTATAGTATGTCGTCCAAAATCATGCAAAAACGTCATAGAACAGTTTTTTGCCCAAAATCACGAAAAAACATCATAGTATACCTGGCCTTAAAAGTCATGCTATAGTATGTCATCCGAAAGGGCTTAAAAAAGTCATAGAATAGTATGTCGTCATAAATATCATACAAAAGTTTTGTCTAAACCTGCATTATAAATAGCCATAGTATAGTGTGATGTACCTGGGCCACTTGTCATTTCTTGTTTGTCCTGCCATTGCTATTTCCTTTCAGGTTCCCACTGCTTTACTGGCTCCTCCCACCTCATTATGGGATTCACCTCACCTGCCAATAGTCTAGTCTCTCCTAAAACATCATATTATAGCATGTCATTGACATACAGGATGAATTCAGCTGGAGCGTCAACATCACTGCTGTCATCAAGAGGCCACAGCAGAGACTCTCAGGAATTACCAACTCACACAAAAACTGCTTGTGTCCTTATATTGTTGCTCCACAGAGAGCATTATGACCTACTGCATCGGTGCGTGGTTCTCCAGCTGCATAGCTGTAGACAGGACAGCGCTCCAGAAGGTCGTCACCACCACCCAGAAAATTATCAGCTGCTCTCTCCTCTCTCTGAAAAATCTGTAGAATTGCCGTTGTCTCAGGAAAGCGCAGAGCATTCTCAGGGACCCATCTCACCCCCTGATATTCCCTCTTTCAACTGTTGCCCTTGCTCATGCACTTAAAAAACACTTTTTCATGCCAGAGCGATAACAGCTGAAAACACCTCAAAACAGCAAGGAAGAGCGTGCCAGGACAAGCCATAGCATAGAATGTTACAAAAATACGCCAAAACGCCATAAAAATGCATTTTGAAAAAATGACCAAAGAGGCAAGGCTATAGTATGGCAAAAATGTCAAAATTTAACATGTCCCAAAAATGGCTGAAAACATCTCAGAACAGTATAAAAGAGTGTGCCAAGATACGCCATAGCATAGGGTGCTGCAAAAATCCCCCAAAACAGCATTAAAATGCATGTTGAAAAAATTACCGAAAAGGCAAAAATGTCAAAATATGACATGTCACAAAAACAGATTATAACACCTCAAAACAGCATGAAATAGCGTGCCAAGACACGCCACATCATAGAATCTTGCAAAAACGGCCAAAAACAGCATAAAAATGCATGTTGAAAAAGTGACCGAAAGGCAAGGCTATAGTATGACAAAATTGTCAAAATATGACATGTCCCAAAAATAGCTGAAAACACCTCAGAACAGTATAAAAGAGTGTGCCAAGATACGCCATAGCATAGGGTGCTGCAAAAACAGCCCTAAATAACAGAAAAATACATGCTGAACAAATGACCAAAGAGGCAAGGCTATAGTATGGCAAAAATGTCAAAATATGACACATCCCAAAAATAGCTGAAAACACCTCAAAACAGCATAAAATAGGGTGCCAAGACACACCATAGCATAGAATGTTGCAGAAACGGCCAAAAACACCATAAAAATGCATGTTGAAAAAATGACCGAAAAGGCAAGGCTATAGTATGGCAAAAATGTCAAAATATGACATGTCCTAAAAAAAGAGTAAAACACCTTAAAACAGTATAAAAGAGCATGCCAAGACAGGCCATAGCATGGAATACTGCAAAAATGGCCAAAAAACCCATAAAAATGCATGTTGAAAAATTGACCAAAGAGGCAAAGCTATAGTATGGCAAAATTGTCAAAATATGACATGTCCCAAAAACAGCTGAAAACACCTCAAAACAGCATAAAATAGCATGCCAAGACACGCTATAGCATAGAATGTTGCAGAAACGGCCAAAAACAGCATGAAAATGCATGTTGAAAAAATGGCCGAAAGGCAAGGCTATAGTATGGCAAAAATGTCAAAATATGACACATCCCAAAAATAGTTGAAAACACCTCAAAACAACATGAAATAGCGTGCCAAGACACGCTATAGCATTGGATGCTGCAAAAACGGCCCAAAATACCAGAAAAATGCATGTTGAAAAAATGACCAAAGAGGCAAGGCTATAGTATGACAAAATTGTCAAAATATGACATGTCCCAAAAACAGCTGAAAACACCTCAAAACAACACAAAATAGCGTGCCGAGACACACCATAGCATTGGATGCTGCAAAGAAAAACCCAAAACACCATAAAAATGGATGTTGAAAAAATGACCGAAAGGCAAGGCTATAGTATGGCAAAAATGTCAAAATATGACATATCCCAAAAATAGCTGAAAACACCTCAGAACAGTATAAAAGAGTGTACCAAGATACGCCATAGCAAAGGGTGCTGCAAAAATCCCCCAAAACAGCATTAAAATGCATGTTGAAAAAATGACCGAAAAGGCAAGGCTATAGTATGGCAAAATTGTCAAAATATGACATGTCCCAAAAATAGCTGAAAACACCTCAAAACAGTATAAACGAGCGTGCAAAGACACGCCACATCATAGAATCTTTCAAAAACGGCCAAAAACAGCATAATAATGCATGTTGAAAAAATGACCGAAAAGGCAAGGCTATAGTATGGCAAAATTGTCAAAATATGACATGTCCCAAAAATAGCTGAAAACACCTCAAAACAGCATAAAATAGCATGCCAAGACACGCTATTGCATAGAATGTTGCAGAAACGGCCAAAAACACTATAAAAATACATGTTGAAAAAATGACCGAAAAGGCAAGGCTATAGTATGACAAAATTGTCAAAATATGACATGTCCCAAAAATAGCTGAAAACACCTCAAAACAGTATAAATGAGCGTGCAAAGACACGCCACATCATAGAATCTTTCAAAAACGGCCAAAAACAGCATAAAAATGCATGTTGAAAAAATGACCGAAAGGCAAGGCTATAGTATGGCAAAATTGTCAAAATATGACATGTCCCAAAAATAGCTGAAAACACCTCAAAACAGTATAAACGAGCGTGCAAAGACACGCCACATCATAGAATCTTTCAAAAACGGCCAAAAACAGCATAAAAATGCATGTTGAAAAAATGACCGAAAGGCAAGGCTATAGTATGGCAAAAATGTCAAAATATGACATGTCCCAAAAATAGCTGAAAACACCTCAAAACAGCATAAAATAACGTGCCAAGACACGCTATTGCATAGAATGTTGCAGAAACAGCCAAAAACACCATGAAAATGCATGTTGAAAAAATGACCGAAAAGGCAAGGCAAAGGTATGGCAAAAATGTCAAAATATGACATGTCCCAAAAACAGCTGAAAACACCTCAAAAAAGCATTAAATAGGGTGCCATGACACGCCATAGCATAGAATGTTGCAGAAACAGCCAAAAACACCATGAAAATGCATGTTGAAAAAATGACCGAAAAGGCAAGGCTATAGTATGGCAAAAATGTCAAAATATGACATGTCCCAAAAACAGATTATAACACCTCAAAACAGCATTAAATAGGGTGCCATGACACGCCATAGCACTGGATGCTGCAAAAACAGCCCTAAATAACAGAAAAATGCATGTTGAAAAAATGACCAAAGAGGCAAGGCTATAGTATGGCAAAAATGTCAAAATATGACACATCCCCAGAACAGCTGAAAACACCTCAAAACAGCATAAAATAGCGTGTCAAGACACGCTATAGCATAGAATGTTGCAGAAACGGCCAAAAACACCATAAAAATGCATGTTGAAAAAATGACCGAAAAGGCAAGGCTATAGTATGACAAAATTGTCAAAATATGACATGTCCCAAAAATAGCTGAAAACACCTCAAAACAACATGAAATAGCGTGCCAAGACACGCCATAGCATTGGATGCTGCAAAAACGGCCCAAAACACCAGAAAAATGCATGTTGAAAAAATTACCAAAGAGGCAAGGCTATAGTATGGCAAAATTGTCAAAATATGACATGTCCCAAAAATAGCTGAAAACACCTCAAAACAGCATAAAATAGCATGCCAAGACACGCTATTGCATAGAATGTTGCAGAAACGGCCAAAAACACCATAAAAATGCATGTTGAAAAAATGACCGAAAAGGCAAGGCTATAGTATGGCAAAATTGTCAAAATATGACATGTCCCAAAAATAGCTGAAAACACCTCAAAACAGCATAAAATAGCGTGCCAAGACACGCCATAGCATTGGATGCTGCAAAAATGGCCCAAAATACCAGAAAAATGCATGTTGAAAAAATGACCAAAGAGGCAAGGCTATAGTATTGCAAAATTGTCAAAATATGACATGTCCCAAAAACAGCTGAAAACACCTCAAAACAACACAAAATGGCGTGCCGAGACACACCATAGCATTGGATGCTGCAAAGAAAAACCCAAAACACCATAAAAATGGATGTTGAAAAAATGACCGAAAGGCAAGGCTATAGTATGACAAAATTGTCAAAATATGACATGTCCCAAAAATAGCTGAAAACACCTCAAAACAGTATAAAATAGTGTGCCAAGACACGCTATTGCATAGAATGTTGCAGAAACGGCCAAAAACACCGTAAAAATGCATGTTGAAAAAATGACCAAAGGGGCAAGGCTATAGTATGGCAAAAATGTCAAAACATGACATGTCCCAAAAACAGCTGAAAAGAACTCAAAACAGCATAAAAAAGTGTTTTTACGGACACTGGTGTTGTTTCCATTGTTATTTCTATGGGGGTTGTGGCTGTCTCATTTTTAGGCAGCGTGACTGATGACGTCATCGGTGGTTACCCATGTCACCGGGGATTCCTTCCTTCTGTAACCTGGGGGGTTTCCTCTGCCTGTGGCTCGTTTCTCCTCTTCCTGCTGCACACCGTTCTACCGACCAATCGGGTGGTGCCAGTGGTCCCGCCACCCCCCCCTTCAACGAGCGCTTCCTCCAATTATGTGTTTTTTGTTGTCTATTTAAGTCCGCCATACCTTTGCCAGTGGTGGCTGTTCTTACCCATGGGCAGATCGCCTCGATATTGTGCTGACATGAGTGATGTAAACTTGTAATTGTTAACTCTGTACTGTATGTTAACTTGTGTATGAGGGATCTGGGCTCTGGACTAGCTTTTATTGTGTTTCATGTATACCACATGTTGTTGTCACACCACACGCAGGTCTAGCACACTAGGCTTTAGGGGTGGTTTGTGGTGTTTGTGTTTTTGACAACGAAGACAAAGTTGCAGTAGTCTGGGGTGGGTTTGGGTAGGCTTGATGGGTTCTTTTTTTTGGTTTATTGTTTTGCTGCCTCCCGTAGCCCTCTCCCTTTATTTGTCTGTGTGCGTATTGCCCATTTCATGCTGGGTCAGTTCATTCATACATGCTTATGCTGAACAATAAACGGCTGTCCTGCCTGTTCAACACCAAAGTGCTGTGTTGCTTCCATTTTGTCCCTAGACTTCTGTGGGTTGTAACAAGCCTGACAAGACACACCATAGCACAGGATGCTGCAGAAACGGCCAAAAACAGCATGAAAATGCATGTTGAAAAAATGACAGGAAAGGCAAGGCTATAGTATGGCAAAATTGTCAAAATATGACATATCCCAAAAACAGCTGAAACACCTCAAAACAGCATTAAATACGGTGCCAATACACGCCATAGCATAGAATTTTGCAGAAACTGCCAGAAACAGCATGAAAATGCATGTTGAAAAAATGACAGGAAAGGCAAGGCTATAGTATGGCAAAAATGTCAAAATATGACATGTCCCAAAAATAGCTGAAAACACCTCAAAACAGCATAAAATAGCGTGCCAAGACACGCTATGAAATAGAATGCTGCAGAAACGGCCAAAAAAACCATGAAAATGCATGTTGAAAAAATGACTGAAAAGGCAAGGCTATAGTATGGCAAAAATGTCAAAATATGACACGTCCCCAAAACAGCTGAAAAAAAAACTCAAAACAGCATAAACTGACGTGCCAATTCACGCCATAGCATAGAATGTTGCAGAAACGGCCAAAAACACTAAAATGCATGTTGAAAAAATGACCAAAGAGGCAACGCTATAGTATGGCAAAATTGTCAAAATATGACATGTCCCAAAAATAGCTGAAAACACCTCAGAACAGTATAAAAGAGTGTGCCAAGATACGCTATAGCATAGAATGTTGCAGAAACAGCCAAAAACACCATGAAAATGCATGTTGAAAAAATGACCGAAAAGGCAAGGCTATAGTATGGCAAAATTGTCAAAATATGACATGTCCCAAAAATAGCTGAAAACACCTCAGAACAGTATAAAAGAGTGTGCCAAGATACACCATAGCATAGGGTGCTGCAAAAATCCCCCATAACAGCATGAAAATGCATGTTGAAAAAATGACCGAAAAGGCAAGGCTATAGTATGGCAAAAATGTCAAAATATGACATGTCCCAAAAACAGATTATAACACCTCAAAACAGCATTAAATAGCGTGCCAAGACACGCCACATCATAGAATCTTGCAAAAACGGCCAAAAACAGCATAAAAATGCATGTTGAAAAAGTAACTGCAAGGCAAGGCTATAGTATGGCAAAATTGTCAAAATATGACACATCCCAAAAACAGCTGAAAACACCTCAAAACAGCATAAAATAGCGTGCCAAGACACACTATAGCATAGAATGTTGCAAAAATCCCCCATAACAGCATTAAAATGCATGTTGAAAAAATGACCGAAAAGGCAAGGCTATAGTATGGCAAAAAAATGTCAAAATATGACATGTCCCAAAAATAGCTGAAAACACCTAAAAACAGCATAAAATAGTGTGCCAAGACACGCTATAGCATAGAATGTTGCAGAAACGGCCAAAAACACCATGAAAATGCATGTTGAAAAAATGACCGAAAAGGCAAGGCTATAGTATGGCAAAAAAATGTCAAAATATGACATGTCCCAAAAATAGCTGAAAACACCTCAAAACAGCATAAAATAGCGTGCCAAGACACGCTATAGCATAGAATGTTGCAGAAACAGCCAAAAACACCATGAAAATGCATGTTGAAAAAATGACCAAAGAGGCAAGGCTATAGTATGGCAAAATTGTCAAAATATGACATGTCCCAAAAATAGCTGAAAACACCTCAGAACAGTATAAAAGAGTGTGCCAAGATACGCCATAGCATAGAATGTTGCAGAAACGGCCAAAAACACCATGAAAATGCATGTTGAAAAAATGACCAAAGAGGCAACGCTATAGTATGGCAAAATTGTCAAAATATGACATGTCCCAAAAATAGCTGAAAACACCTCAGAACAGTATAAAAGAGTGTGCCAAGATACGCCATAGCATAGGGTGCTGCAAAAATCCCCCATAACAGCATGAAAATGCATGTTGAAAAAATGACCGAAAAGGCAAGGCTATAGTATGGCAAAATTGTCAAAATATGACACATCCCAAAAACAGATTATAACACCTCAAAACAGCATTAAATAGCGTGCCAAGACACGCCACATCATAGAATCTTGCAGAAACGGCCAAAAACAGCATAAAAATGCATGTTGAAAAAGTAACTGCAAGGCAAGGCTATAGTATGGCAAAATTGTCAAAATATGACACATCCCAAAAACAGCTGAAAACACCTCAAAACAGCATAAAATAGCGTGCCAAGACACGCTATAGCATAGAATGTTGCAGAAACAGCCAAAAACACCATGAAAATGCATGTTGAAAAAATGACCGAAAAGGCAAGGCTATAGTATGGCAAAAATGTCAAAATATGACATGTCCCAAAAATAGCTGAAAACACCTAAAAACAGCATAAAATAGTGTGCCAAGACACGCTATAGCATAGAATGTTGCAGAAACGGCCAAAAACACCATAAAAATGCATGTTGAAAAAATGACCAAAGAGGCAAGGCTATAGTATGGCAAAATTGTCAAAATATGACATGTCCCAAAAACAGCTGAAAACACCTCAGAACAATATAAAAGAGTGTGCCAAGATACGCCATAGCATAGGGTGCTGCAAAAATCCCCCATAACAGCATGAAAATACATGTTGAAAAAATGACCGAAAAGGCAAGGCTATAGTATGGCAAAAATGTCAAAATATGACATGTCCCAAAAACAGATTATAACACCTCAAAACAGCATAAAATAGCGTGCCAAGACACGCTATAGCATAGAATGTTGCAGAAACAGCCAAAAACACCATAAAAATGCATGTTGAAAAAATGACCGAAGAGGCAAGGCTATAGTATGGCAAAATTGTCAAAATATGACATGTCACAAAAATAGCTGAAAAAAAAACTCAAAACAGCATAAAATGACGTGCCAATTCACGCCATAGCATAGAATGTTGCAGAAACGGCCAAAAACACCATGAAAATGCATGTTGAAAAAATGACCGAAAAGGCAAGGCTATAGTATGGCAAAAAATGTCAAAATATGACATGTCCCAAAAATAGCTGAAAACACCTAAAAACAGCATAAAATAGTGTGCCAAGACACGCTATAGCATAGAATGTTGCAGAAACAGCCAAAAACACCATAAAAATGCATGTTGAAAAAATGACCAAAGAGGCAAGGCTATAGTATGGCAAAATTGTCAAAATATGACATGTCCCAAAAATAGCTGAAAACACCTCAGAACAGTATAAAAGAGTGTGCCAAGATACGCCATAGCATAGGGTGCTGCAAAAATCTCCCATAACAGCATTAAAATGCATGTTGAAAAAATGACTGAAAAGGCAAGGCTATAGTATGGCAAAATTGTCAAAATATGACACATCCCAAAAACAGCTGAAAACACCTCAAAACAGCATAAAATAGCGTGCCAAGACACGCTATAGCATAGAATGTTGCAGAAACGGCCAAAAACACCATGAAAATGCATGTTGAAAAAATGACCGAAAAGGCAAGGCTATAGTATGGCAAAAAAATGTCAAAATATGACATGTCCCAAAAATAGCTGAAAACACCTCAAAACAGCATAAAATAGCGTGCCAAGACACGCTATAGCATAGAATGTTGCAGAAACAGCCAAAAACACCATGAAAATGCATGTTGAAAAAATGACCAAAGAGGCAAGGCTATAGTATGGCAAAATTGTCAAAATATGACATGTCCCAAAAATAGCTGAAAACACCTCAGAACAGTATAAAAGAGTGTGCCAAGATACACCATAGCATAGGGTGCTGCAAAAATCCCCCATAACAGCATGAAAATGCATGTTGAAAAAATGACCGAAAAGGCAAGGCTATAGTATGGCAAAAATGTCAAAATATGACATGTCCCAAAAACAGATTATAACACCTCAAAACAGCATTAAATAGCGTGCCAAGACACGCCACATCATAGAATCTTGCAAAAACGGCCAAAAACCAGCATAAAAATGCATGTTGAAAAAGTAACTGCAAGGCAAGGCTATAGTATGGCAAAATTGTCAAAATATGACACATCCCAAAAACAGCTGAAAACACCTCAAAACAGCATAAAATAGCGTGCCAAGACACACTATAGCATAGAATGTTGCAAAAATCCCCCATAACAGCATTAAAATGCATGTTGAAAAAATGACCGAAAAGGCAAGGCTATAGTATGGCAAAAAAATGTCAAAATATGACATGTCCCAAAAATAGCTGAAAACACCTAAAAACAGCATAAAATAGTGTGCCAAGACACGCTATAGCATAGAATGTTGCAGAAACAGCCAAAAACACCATGAAAATGCATGTTGAAAAATGACCCAAAAGGCAAGGCTATAGTATGGCAAAAATGTCAAAATATGACATGTCCCAAAAATAGCTGAAAACACCTAAAAACAGCATAAAATAGTGTGCCAAGACACGCTATAGCATAGAATGTTGCAGAAACGGCCAAAAACACCATAAAAATGCATGTTGAAAAAATGACCAAAGAGGCAAGGCTATAGTATGGCAAAAATGTCAAAATATGACATGTCCCAAAAACAGATTATAACACCTCAAAACAGCATAAAATAGCGTGCCAAGACACGCTATAGCATAGAATGTTGCAGAAACAGCCAAAAACACCATAAAAATGCATGTTGAAAAAATGACCGAAGAGGCAAGGCTATAGTATGGCAAAATTGACAAAATATGACATGTCACAAAAATAGCTGAAAAAAAAACTCAAAACAGCATAAAATGACGTGCCAATTCACGCTATAGCATAGAATGTTGCAGAAACGGCCAAAAACACCATGAAAATGCATGTTGAAAAAATGACCGAAAAGGCAAGGCTATAGTATGGCAAAAATGTCAAAATATGACATGTCCCAAAAATAGCTGAAAACACCTAAAAACAGCATAAAATAGTGTGCCAAGACACGCTATAGCATAGAATGTTGCAGAAACAGCCAAAAACACCATGAAAATGCATGTTGAAAAAATGACCGAAAAGGCAAGGCTATAGTATGGCAAAAATGTCAAAATATGACATGTCCCAAAAACAGCTGAAAACACCTCAAAACAGCATAAAATAGCGTGCCAAGACACGCTATAGCATAGAATGTTGCAGAAACGGCCAAAAACACCATAAAAATGCATGTTGAAAAAATGACCAAAGAGGCAAGGCTATAGTATGGCAAAAATGTCAAAATATGACATGTCCCAAAAACAGATTATAACACCTCAAAACAGCATAAAATAGCGTGCCAAGACACGCCATAGCATAGAATGTTGCAGAAACAGCCAAAAACACCATAAAAATGCATGTTGAAAAAATGACCGAAGAGGCAAGGCTATAGTATGGCAAAAATGTCAAAATATGACATGTCCCCAAAACAGTTAAAAACACCTAAAAACAGCATAAAATAGTGTGCCAAGACACGCTATAGCATAGAATGTTGCAGAAACAGCCAAAAACACCATAAAAATGCATGTTGAAAAAATGACCAAAGAGGCAAGGCTATAGTATGGCAAAATTGTCAAAATATGACATGTCCCAAAACAGCTGAAAACACCTCAAAACAGCATTAAATAGGGTGCCAATACACGCCATAGCATAGAATGTTGCAAAAACTGACAAAAACAGCATGAAAATGAATGTTGGAAAAATGACCAAAGAGGCAAGGCTATAGTATGGCAAAATTGTCAAAATATGACATGTCCCAAAAATAGCTGAAAACACCTCAGAACAGTATAAAAGAGTGTGCCAAGATACGCCACAGCATAGGGTGCTGCAAAAATCCCCCATAACAGCATGAAAATGCATGTTGAAAAAATGACCGAAAAGGCAAGGCTATAGTATGGCAAAATTGTCAAAATATGACACATCCCAAAAACAGCTGAAAACACCTCAAAACAGCATAAAATAGCGTGCCAAGACACGCTATAGCATAGAATGTTGCAGAAACAGCCAAAAACACCATGAAAATGCATGTTGAAAAAATGACCGAAAAGGCAAGGCTATAGTATGGCAAAAATGTCAAAATATGACATGTCCCAAAAATAGCTGAAAACACCTAAAAACAGCATAAAATAGTGTGCCAAGACACGCTATAGCATAGAATGTTGCAGAAACGGCCAAAAACACCATGAAAATGCATGTTGAAAAAATGACCGAAAAGGCAAGGCTATAGTATGGCAAAAAAATGTCAAAATATGACATGTCCCAAAAATAGCTGAAAACACCTCAAAACAGCATAAAATAGCGTGCCAAGACACGCTATAGCATAGAATGTTGCAGAAACAGCCAAAAACACCATGAAAATGCATGTTGAAAAAATGACCAAAGAGGCAAGGCTATAGTATGGCAAAATTGTCAAAATATGACATGTCCCAAAAATAGCTGAAAACACCTCAGAACAGTATAAAAGAGTGTGCCAAGATACGCCACAGCATAGGGTGCTGCAAAAATCCCCCATAACAGCATGAAAATGCATGTTGAAAAAATGACCGAAAAGGCAAGGCTATAGTATGGCAAAATTGTCAAAATATGACACATCCCAAAAACAGATTATAACACCTCAAAACAGCATTAAATAGCGTGCCAAGACACGCCACATCATAGAATCTTGCAAAAACGGCCAAAAACAGCATAAAAATGCATGTTGAAAAAGTAACTGCAAGGCAAGGCTATAGTATGGCAAAATTGTCAAAATATGACACATCCCAAAAACAGCTGAAAACACCTCAAAACAGCATAAAATAGCGTGCCAAGACACGCTATAGCATAGAATGTTGCAGAAACGGCCAAAAACACCATGAAAATGCATGTTGAAAAAATGACCGAAAAGGCAAGGCTATAGTATGGCAAAAAATGTCAAAATATGACATGTCCCAAAAATAGCTGAAAACACCTAAAAACAGCATAAAATAGTGTGCCAAGACACGCTATAGCATAGAATGTTGCAGAAACGGCCAAAAACACCATGAAAATGCATGTTGAAAAAATGACCGAAAAGGCAAGGCTATAGTATGGCAAAAAAATGTCAAAATATGACATGTCCCAAAAATAGCTGAAAACACCTCAAAACAGCATAAAATAGCGTGCCAAGACACGCTATAGCATAGAATGTTGCAGAAACAGCCAAAAACA
The DNA here is from genome assembly GCF_026936395.1 of Plectropomus leopardus. Lineage (NCBI taxonomy): Eukaryota > Metazoa > Chordata > Actinopteri > Perciformes > Serranidae > Plectropomus > Plectropomus leopardus. The sequence continues at coordinate 31,920,685 of NC_142184.1, read as the reverse complement.
CCATGAAAATGCATGTTGAAAAAATGACCAAAGAGGCAAGGCTATAGTATGGCAAAATTGTCAAAATATGACATGTCCCAAAAATAGCTGAAAACACCTCAGAACAGTATAAAAGAGTGTGCCAAGATACGCCATAGCATAGGGTGCTGCAAAAATCCCCCATAACAGCATGAAAATGCATGTTGAAAAAATGACCGAAAAGGCAAGGCTATAGTATGGCAAAAATGTCAAAATATGACATGTCCCAAAAACAGATTATAACACCTCAAAACAGCATTAAATAGCGTGCCAAGACACGCCACATCATAGAATCTTGCAAAAACGGCCAAAAACAGCATAAAAATGCATGTTGAAAAAGTAACTGCAAGGCAAGGCTATAGTATGGCAAAATTGTCAAAATATGACACATCCCAAAAACAGCTGAAAACACCTCAAAACAGCATAAAATAGCGTGCCAAGACACACTATAGCATAGAATGTTGCAAAAATCCCCCATAACAGCATTAAAATGCATGTTGAAAAAATGACCGAAAAGGCAAGGCTATAGTATGGCAAAAATGTCAAAATATGACACATCCCCAAAACAGCTGAAAACACCTCAAAACAGCATAAAATAGCGTGCCAAGACACGCTATAGCATAGAATGTTGCAGAAACAGCCAAAAACACCATGAAAATGCATGTTGAAAAAATGACCGAAAAGGCAAGGCTATAGTATGGCAAAAATGTCAAAATATGACATGTCCCAAAAATAGCTGAAAACACCTAAAAACAGCATAAAATAGTGTGCCAAGACACGCTATAGCATAGAATGTTGCAGAAACGGCCAAAACAGCATAAAAATGCATGTTGAAAAATTGACCAAAGAGGCAAGGCTATAGTATGGCAAAATTGTCAAAATATGACACATCCCAAAAACAGCTGAAAACACCTCAGAACAGTATAAAAGAGTGTGCCAAGATACGCCATAGCATAGGGTGCTGCAAAAATCCCCCATAACAGCATTAAAATGCATGTTGAAAAAATGACCGAAAAGGCAAGGCTATAGTATGGCAAAAATGTCAAAATATGACACATCCCCAAAACAGCTGAAAACACCTCAAAACAGCATAAAATAGCGTGCCAAGACACGCCGTAGCATAGAATGTTGCAGAAACGGCCAAAAACACCATGAAAATGCATGTTGAAAAAATGACCGAAAAGGCAAGGCTATAGTATGGCAAAATTGTCAAAATATGACACATCCCAAAAACAGCTGAAAACACCTCAAAACAGCATAAAATAGCGTGCCAAGACACGCTATAGCATAGAATGTTGCAGAAACAGCCAAAAACACCATGAAAATGCATGTTGAAAAAATGACCGAAAAGGCAAGGCTATAGTATGGCAAAAAATGTCAAAATATGACATGTCCCAAAAATAGCTGAAAACACCTAAAAACAGCATAAAATAGTGTGCCAAGACACGCTATAGCATAGAATGTTGCAGAAACGGCCAAAAACACCATGAAAATGCATGTTGAAAAAATGACCGAAAAGGCAAGGCTATAGTATGGCAAAAAAATGTCAAAATATGACATGTCCCAAAAATAGCTGAAAACACCTCAAAACAGCATAAAATAGCGTGCCAAGACACGCTATAGCATAGAATGTTGCAGAAACAGCCAAAAACACCATGAAAATGCATGTTGAAAAAATGACCAAAGAAGCAAGGCTATAGTATGGCAAAATTGTCAAAATATGACATGTCCCAAAAATAGCTGAAAACACCTCAGAACAGTATAAAAGAGTGTGCCAAGATACGCCATAGCATAGGGTGCTGCAAAAATCCCCCATAACAGCATGAAAATGCATGTTGAAAAAATGACCGAAAAGGCAAGGCTATAGTATGGCAAAAATGTCAAAATATGACATGTCCCAAAAACAGATTATAACACCTCAAAACAGCATTAAATAGCGTGCCAAGACACGCCACATCATAGAATCTTGCAAAAACGGCCAAAAACAGCATAAAAATGCATGTTGAAAAAGTAACTGCAAGGCAAGGCTATAGTATGGCAAAATTGTCAAAATATGACACATCCCAAAAACAGCTGAAAACACCTCAAAACAGCATAAAATAGCGTGCCAAGACACACCATAGCATAGAATGTTGCAAAAATCCCCCATAACAGCATTAAAATGCATGTTGAAAAAATGACCGAAAAGGCAAGGCTATAGTATGGCAAAATTGTCAAAATATGACACATCCCAAAAACAGCTGAAAACACCTCAAAACAGCATAAAATAGCGTGCCAAGACACGCTATAGCATAGAATGTTGCAGAAACAGCCAAAAACACCATGAAAATGCATGTTGAAAAAATGACCGAAAAGGCAAGGCTATAGTATGGCAAAAAATGTCAAAATATGACATGTCCCAAAAATAGCTGAAAACACCTAAAAACAGCATAAAATAGCGTGCCAAGACACGCCGTAGCATAGAATGTTGCAGAAACGGCCAAAAACACCATGAAAATGCATGTTGAGAAAATGACCCAAGAGGCAACGCTATAGTATGGCAAAATTGTCAAAATATGACATGTCCCAAAAATAGCTGAAAACACCTCAGAACAGTATAAAAGAGTGTGCCAAGATACACCATAGCATAGGGTGCTGCAAAAATCCCCCATAACAGCATGAAAATGCATGTTGAAAAAATGACCGAAAGGCAAGGCTATAGTATGGCAAAATTGTCAAAATATGACACATCCCAAAAACAGATTATAACACCTCAAAACAGCATTAAATAGCGTGCCAAGACACGCCACATCATAGAATCTTGCAGAAACGGCCAAAAACAGTATAAAAATGCAAGTTGAAAAAATGACCAAAGAGGCAAGGCTATAGTATGGCAAAATTGACAAAATATGACATGTCCCAAAAATAGTTGAAAACACCTAAAAACAGCATTAAATAGCGTGCCAATACACGCCATAGCATAGAATGTTGCAGAAACGGCCAAAAACAGCATGAAAATGCATGTTGAAAAAATGACAGGAAAGGCAAGGCTATAGTATGGCAAAATTGTCAAAATATGACATGTCCCAAAAACAGTTGAAAACACCTCAAAACAACACAAAATAGCATGCCGAGACACACCATAGCATTGGATACTGCAAAAAAAAACCAAAAAACCGTAAAAATGCATGTTGAAAAAATGACCGAAAGGCAAGGCTATAGTATGGCAAAATTGTCAAAATATGACACATCCCAAAAATAGCTGAAAACACCTCAAAACAGCAAAAAATAGCATGCCAAGACACGCTATAGCATAGAATTTTGCAGAAACGGCCAAAAACACCATGAAAATGCATGTTGAAAAAATGACCAAAGAGGCAAGGCTATAGTATGGCAAAAATGTCAAAATATGACATGTCCCAAAAACAGCTGAAAACACCTCAAAACAGTATAAAATAGCATTCCAAGACACGCCATAGTATTGGATGCTGCAAAAATGGCCCTAAATAACAGAAAAATGCATGTTGAAAAAATGACCAAAGAGGCAAGGCTATAGTATGGCAAAATTGACAAAATATGACACATCCCCAAAACAGCTGAAAACACCTCAAAACAGCATAAAATAGCGTGCCAAGACACGCTATAGCATAGAATGTTGCAGAAACGGCCAAAAACAGCATGAAAATGCATGTTGAAAAAATGACAGGAAAGGCAAGGCTATAGTATGGCAAAAAATGTCAAAACATGACATGTCCCAAAAATAGCTGAAAACACCTCAAAACAGTATAAAATAGCGTGCCAAGACACACCATAGCATTGGATGCTGCAAAAACGGCCCAAAATACCAGAAAAATGGATGTTGAAAAAATGACCAAAGAGGCAAGGCTATAGTATGGCAAAATTGTCAAAATACGACATGTCCCAAAAACAGCTGAAAACACCTCAAAACAGTATAAAATAGCGTTCCAAGACACGCCACATCATAGAATCTTGCAAAAACGGCCAAAAACAGTATAAAAATGCAAGTTGAAAAAATGACCAAAGAGGCAAGGCTATAGTATGGCAAAATTGTCAAAATATGACATGTCCCAAAAACAGCTGAAAACACCTCAAAACAGTAAAAAAAACAGCGTGCCAAGACACGCCACATCATAGAATCTTGCAAAAACGGCCAAAAACAGTATAAAAATGCAAGTTGAAAAAATGACCAAAGAGGCAAGGCTATAGTATGGCAAAATTGACAAAATATGACATGTCCCAAAAATAGTTGAAAACACCTAAAAACAGCATTAAATAGCGTGCCAATACACGCCATAGCATAGAATGTTGCAGAAACGGCCAAAAACAGCATGAAAATGCAAGTTGAAAAAATGACAGGAAAGGCAAGGCTATAGTATGGCAAAAAATGTCAAAACATGACATGTCCCAAAAATAGCTGAAAACACCTCAAAACAGTATAAAATAGCGTGCCAAGACACGACATAGCATTGGATGCTGCAAAAAAACCCCCCAAAAAACGTAAAAATGCATGTTGAAAAAATGACCAAAGAGGCAAGGCTATAGTATGGCAAAATTGTCAAAATATGACATGTCCCAAAAACAGTTGAAAACACCTCAAAACAACACAAAACAGCGTGCCGAGACACACCATAGCATTGGATACTGCAAAAAAACCCCAAAAAACCATAAAAATGCATGTTGAAAAAATGACCGAAAGGCAAGGCTATAGTATGGCAAAATTGTCAAAATATGACACATCCCAAAAATAGCTGAAAACACCTCAAAACAGCATAAAATAGCGTGCCAAGACACGCTATAGCATAGAATTTTGCAGAAACGGCCAAAAACACCATGAAAATGCATGTTGAAAAAATGACCAAAGAGGCAAGGCTATAGTATGGCAAAATTGTGAAAATATGACATGTCCCAAGAACACATTAAAACACTTTAAAACAGCATAAAATAGCGTGCCAAGACACACCATAGCATTGGATGCTGCAAAAACGGCCCAAAATACCAGAAAAATGCATGTTGACAAAATGACGAAAGAGGCAAGGCTATAGTATGGCAAAAATGTCAAAATATGACATGTCTCAAAAACAGCTGAAAACACCTCAGAACAATATAAACGAGCGTGCAAAGACACGCCATAGCATAGAATGTTGCAGAAATGGCCAAAACAGCATAAAACTGCATGTTGAAAAATTGACCAAAGAGGCAAGGCTATAGTATGGCAAAAATGTCAAAATATGACACACCCAAAAAAAAATTGCTGAAACACCTCAAAACAGCAGAAAATAGGGTGCCAATACATGCCATAGCATAAAATGTTGCAGAAAAGGCCAAAAACAGCTTCCATATGCATGTTGAAAAAATGACCAAAGAGGTAAGGCTATAGTATGCCAAAAATGTTAAAATATGACACATCCCAAAAATAGCTGAAAACACTTCAAAACAGTATAAAATAGCGTAACAAGGCACATCATAGCATTGGATGCTGCAAAAATGGCCCAAAATACCAGAAAAATGCACGTTGAAAAATGACCAAAGAGGCAAAACTATAGTATGGCAAAAATGTCAAAATATGACATGTCCCAAAAACAGATTACAACACCTCAAAACAGCATAAAATAGCGTGCCGAGACACGCCATACCAAAGAATGTTGCACAAACATCTCAAAACACTATAATATAGCATGTGAAAAAAATGGCCACAAATACCACACTATAGTATGGCGAAAAATGTCAAAATATGACATATACCAAAAACAGCTGAAAATGGCAAAACAATAGCTTGCCGACACATTCCATAGCATAGAATGTTGCAAAAACAGCTAAAAATACCATTATATAGCACGTGGAAAAAATAACCGAAAATACCTCATGCTATAGTATGTTGCCTACAGTCATAAAAAAATGTGAAAGTATAGTATGCCCTCCAAATTATGCAAAATCATCATATTATAGTATGTTGTTAAAAATCCTGCAAAACTGTCACTGTATAGTATGTCGTCCAAATCATGCAGAATCATCACAGAATACCATGTTGTCCAAAATCATGAAAAACGTCAATGTATAGTTTGTCGTCCAAAATCATGCAAAAACGTCATAGAATACCATGTCGTCCAAAATAATGAAAAAATGTCATGGTATAGTATGTTGCCCAAAACCATAAAAAAAAAATCATAGTATAGTAGGCCGTCCAAAATCATGCAAAATCATCATAGAGTACCATGTCGTCCAAAATCATGAAAAAACATCATGTTATAGTTTGTTGTTTAAAATCATTCAAAAACATCATTGTATACTATATCCTACAAATTATCCTAAAAAGTCATATTATGGTTTGTTTTCCAAAATTGCATTAAAAATTACTAGTATAGGATGACATCTAAATGGCATAAAAAGTCATACTTCATTATATCTTATTAAATGTTATTTAAAAAGTCACTGTAGTGTGGCATCCAAAATCTTATTAAATAAAGTCTTAATATAATATGTCGTCCAAAACATCATAAGTCATACTGTAGTACATAAGAAGACAGTAGAAGGTTTTTTTTTTTTAAATTTTAAAAATAGTTTAAGAAAAGACTGAAATTAAAGTTTCATTTTTAATGTAAATCTGTACATTCTGCTACATCTTTTTGCATCGAAGGAAGATTTGTCTCACAGCCTGGGTAAAGAAGCTGCTCCGTAGTCTTGTGGTTTGGCAGCGGATACCTCTGTATCTTTGTGAAGACGGCAGCGGGGTGAACAGGCTGTGGCTGGGGTGGCTGCTGTCTTTCAGTTTCCATTTGGCTCTGTGGACACCTCACTTCACCGAGGTCACTGATGTTCTATAGATGGGAATCAGTGATGTTCTGGGCAGTTTACTCACCAGCTCTAGAGCCCTCCTGTCCTGGACCATGCAACAAACCGTGTCAGTTCTTGATATTTCCAGTCAGTATGCTTTCTATTACTCCTCTGTAGAAGTTAACCAGGATCATGCTCTGGAATTTAGCCTTCCTAAGTTTCCATAGGAAGTAGAGCTTTTTCTGTGCTTTTTTAACCTGGGTGGTGATATGTGATGACCAAGAGGAACTATAGCTGTGCACCTGCTCCACCTCAGCTCCACTGATGTAGATGGGGGTGTGTGTCTTTGCCTCCTTCTTTCTAAAATCAACAATCAGCTCCTTGGTTTTACTGACATTGAACAGTAGGGTGTTCTCTGTGCACCACTCTGCAAGATTGTTGATTTCCAATTTTCAGTAGAGTTCTCCTCATGTCTGGGAGTGCAGTCATGGGTGTACAGTGTGAACAGGAGGGGGCTGAGCGCGCAGCTCTGGGGGGGCTCCAGTGTTAAGCACTAACGTAGAGGAGGTGTGACTGCCTATCTGAACTCTGGGGTCTGCATGTATCCAGTTGCAGAGTTGGTCTGAAGCCCAGAGTGTTAAGTTTTCCAATCAGCTTCATGGGTGAGATTAATAGTGTTAAATGCTGAAGTCAACAAACATCATCCTGATGTAGCTGTTATTATTCTCCAGATACTCACCTGGACTTCCAAAACAGCATAAAAAGTCATGCCGGCCTATAGTAAGTCCTTCAAAATATCATAAAAAATGTCATACCACAGTAATCCTTCCAATAAATTAATTAATATCATTAAAAAAGCCTTACTGTAGTATGTTGTCCAAAATATTTTTAAAAGTCATAGTATAGTATGTTGTCCAAAATAGCATAAAAAAAGTCAAAGTACAAAATGTCATCCAAAATATCATTAAAAAGTCATACCAGAGTATATCATCCAAAATATCATGAAAAAAGTCACTATAGTACTGTAAATTTTAATGCAACTAATTGAATTACTGATCCCCCGTGCCATCAGAGGAAAACCAACCGCGCCAATAAATCCTCCCTGGCATCCCGTCTGTGAAGGGTTTTTTTTTTGTGTACCACTGGGCGTGGAATAAATTCTAGGGGAAACACTGTGCAATAATCCAAAATCTAATGAAAAATTTCAATAGGCTTTTTATCGAGGGAACCAGAGCGATATGAACATCTGGGTTGGACTAAGAATATTGTCATCTCTTAAGCACTCTATTAGCCATTAGCACCCTCGCTGCATGCAAATTCATTAAAACACAACATACATCTGCACTTGCCAGTTACCACCCACTGACTAATTTTACACCGTTAATCTGTTTAAACATACATAAAAGGTTTTTGGGTGCTTATCATAACTCATAACTAACAGACAAATGAACTGATAGAGAGATACAGAGACAGAACATTACAGCGTAGATGTGATGCTGAAATCATTTCTGCATCGTAGCCTGGATACACTTCACAGCTGCACCTCCTCCAAGCCAATCACTCCCACACAAGCACTCAGACAAAGGTGCTGCTTAGAAAATTCTATTTGTGGCCTTGAAAGTATGAAGAGACATCATCTGGGAAGTAAAAGCTTTGCAAGTTCAGAGAGAAGCACTGTTGGGATGATGAGAGTCTCGGGACACTGTGACATGTGACGCGCAGAGATATAAATACGACTTCGTTTATCATCCACCTTCCTCCCTGTGACGGCAGTAGATGTATGTGTGCTGGAGACGGTGGCTGCACGTGCGTGTGACTGTGTGTGAAAAGCTTCATGCTGTTTTGTAGCAGTATTCATCAGTTTGTGTCTGCAAACGTGTGAGTAGCTAACATGTTTTTGCTCTGCCATATGAATGTGGGCCAATATTCATTATATACAGAAAGCTCATAATGATTTTCCAGCTGTACAGCCTGCAGTGTTCGACTCCACCCACACAAACACACACGCACTCAGTCACCCAAACCACAGCTGGTGCTTTCATTATAGCGCATCAGCAGCAGCAAGCCTCTTGGGAGGAAGGAGAAAAGCTTCATGTTTTTTGGTGTGCGTTTGTTTCTGCACTACACATCTTTGCACAGCTGGTATTTTTAACTTGATAAACCCTTTAATTCACTTCTATGTGACTGTATAAGACTATAATAACCCGTAGGGATGAAATCATACCAAAAATTTATGGTACGATAATATCACGACAACAGGTCTATGATACATTATTTATCATGATATTAGAAAACGAAAATGAAGACTTCAAGAATACATTGTATTTGATATATATCTTCATTTTCTCGTTGGGTCTGAGCCTTATATTTACTGCGTTCCAGTTAGCTTTTAAGTCGGGGCTGGAGTTACGCTGTATTTCGCGCAGACAAACATGTCCACAGATAGAAGATGGACAGGACCATGTGTACGACTTTTATTAAAACAATTATGACAGAAGTGCTAATAAACGGTATATTACGACAGCTTTCACAATGCGCGGAGCAGCAATATTGGATTTTGGGGGCAAGGGCAGGTATGACTTCTCAATCTTTCAGGGTGAGAAATCCTACTTCGGGGCGTTCCACTGGAATTTCCGACTGAAAACTGAAAAATTCAGACTTTCCAGGACAAATGGAACGCAGCATTTATACAGTCTATGGTCTGAGCCTGTCCCTGTGAGTCTGTCTTCCTGATTAGTATGATTGCACCCTCTGTTGATCAACTAAAAATGAAACAAAATATCAATATAATCAACAGGAATTTGGAATTTATTAATGTACAAAACATACAATTAAGAGGGGTTTTTTTTGGCCAGTTTTAGGTCGTTGGACGAACATTTTAAGTAAAAAAGCAAGATGGTGGCTTGATGTTCCATTGCACAGTGTTACCAACTTATTTGCTAGATCTAGTGACAATTCAGTGACTTTTAGCTACTTTATTTCTAAAAAGCTACCAGCGACAAATTCAGAGATTTATTCAGATGATTTCGGGAAAAAAGAGAGAATTATATTGTAATTCATTCCCATGCATGCCGCTCAGAGTAATCACAGTCCATGGCTCCTCTGCCATCAGCGTGGGGTCTCTCACTCTCTTCTCTCCTCTTGCACTGTGCAGTAGGTGTGGGACAGACTGGAGGAGAAGAGACACCACCTGCCCTGCAAGTTCATTTACTTGCACTGAGTTTTGATGGTTATGTTGACAATCTTGTTTTCTGGATTTAAAGTGCGAGAAAGTAGTACTTTTGTATAAGCGCTATATGCTATTCAAATGTTTTGCAGAATATTTTTCTAATGAACCAAATTTGGCAAACTTCTAATGCTTATAAAAATGTAGAATGACATCACTAGTATGCAAATTACTGAATGACATCATCCGGTAATTTTAACAAATTTTGGAGCTGGTGCGAGCAACTGACATTGGAAAAAAGTTGGCAACACTGATAGCACTTTGAATGCATCTGAGCTCCAGGCATCAGAGACAGGTAAACAGCTAAAAAAAAACAGTCTTCAAGGCATAAAAATTTATAAATAATCAAAGAAGACATCAGTGTTGGATTTTTCATTATGGAGTTATTTCAAAAAGTTTCCAAAAAGACAGTTCAAGGATGGATTACAAAGCTTCTGATGGGATGCGATCTCAGTCTTTGGAACAGCACAATGGCTTGCATTAGCTATACTAGTAAAATAAATATGTTATATCTTTGCAGATATCATCACAGTCCCACGACAGTATCGAGACATTTTTTATTGTGATATTGTGAAATTCAATATCATAACATCCCTATTAGGCAATAACATCTGTGGCTTATTTTTGTAACTGTTAAGTCCACGGGGAAAGATTTAGCACAACGAGTATTTTGGCGTGGAGGTAATGTGATCACGTCTGTGGTTAATTAAAAGGAAAAAGTCAAAATTTTGAGTCGTTATATGGTCCTGCTGTCATTCTCAGTAAGAGGCCTCCCCCTGCTTGTTGTGGAAAACTGTTCGCCTGGGTGAGTAACTCTGTCTGGATACTGGAGGAGATATAAAAAGTTCTGCTGACTTCCCAGCCTGTCCCCTTCGCTGTTTATTATTTGGATTTGGTGTTGCAGTCATAAAGTTGCAGGGGCGTTTATGAGGAGCTGAAGATGATGCACTGTAGGCCGTGCCCCCTTGGGAACAACACTTCACCACCCACCACCACCAGAGCTGCCTGCACTTTGCCTGACACTGAATCTACAAACCCATCAAGGATGAAGTGAACGTGTTGATGTGTCGTCTGGAGCGTTTAGAGCTGCACAGAGTGAAACTAAGATCCTTGCGTGTAATTCAGCATAAGCACAACATCTGCGGATCATACAGAGCAAGAAATTTGGATGTAATCTTAAGGGTTCTGGGCTTCATTTCATCATACATCACCAAGGCAAACAGAAAGCTTTTCTCAGAGAATGACAGCAGATTGTGGTTAACTCACACTTATCTTTGTAGCATCCTTTGGCATCTCTTCCTCAGGAGCCACCTAGAAAAAATAGTTTTAATATTTAATATATCATTAATATTATTACAGTTAGGTTTCAAGTTTAATTGCGGTTATAAACATTAAAATGGGAATACATTTACCTCAGTATCAATTAAGAGAAAAATCCACAAAATACATGCAGGTAAAACAGTTTGTAACACTAGATAACAATGTGCATGGACTTAGGAATCCCCCCACGTTTGTTCTTCTAAGCACAGATAATCTAAAGCAGGGGTCCCCAAATGGACAAGCTAGATGGTCCAGATCTCTCTTATAAATTACCACATGTTAAATTTTATTTCACAAAATGCAAACAACATGTGAGCTTAAAACAAATATAATAAAACATATTTCATGAATTAATTACAATTAATCAAAGCTTGTGCAGGTTTTTTTTTTCTCACCTTTTCAAGGGCACATATATAGTATAGTGAATGGCGCCATTTTTAACATCATGTGCTGTTCTTTGAACACAGGCGTATTTCCTTTTTTTTTGTAATTTGCTTTTTTCATTGCTTTTCAACAAATACTATCATAAACAGAAACAATAACAGCACCAAAAAACAAGCAAAGAGAATAGAAAAAAACCCACCCCCAATAAAAAGAGGAGAAAAAACAACATCTTATACACAGGGTAAGCAACAATTTCACCAAACACTAGTCATAAGACCCTAACAAAGTCTTTAGATCTGTACTTCAAAATAAACTGTTCATACAAACTTGACACATTCACAAGTCACTTGTTGTCCATTCTGAATCGACCCCCGACCCACCAGTTGGGAACCACTGATCTAAAGCAACTTATGCTGAAATAAAACCAAAAGCTAGAGCACCTTTAAGTCAAAGTGAAACCACGAAGCCAGTCTGTAAAGTGTGATGGATGTAAAAAACTGACAGTTTGGATAAACGTTGTACCACTGATGTTTAGTTTCTCATCCAAACAGTTTGTCTGCGTGTAAGCAATTTGGTTGTGTGATTGTTCTGTTTCTTGTCCTCTCTGACTTTACTTTTTAGCATTGCGGCTGTGATCCTATATTATAGAAGGAAATGAAACAGCATTATTACAGATAAGAATGATGGCCAAAACTATAGTAATAAAAGTCATGAAAGATTGTAAATATCAAAAATTGGGTTTGTTGAATTTTTTTAACAGATGCTGCATTAGAGTTCATTTCTTTGCATCATAGGGCAGTCAGAGTTTCAGAATCCAGATATGGACCTACTTCATTGGTTGTCCACGGCTGTCTGTCCGTCCAGTCCAAATGGTTCCTGATGTACCACCACTGGATCTCCAGGGAATACGAGGGAGTTCCCGCCCCTCTGAAGGAGCACGCCATCTCCACATCCTGACCTCTCTGAGCAGTCATATCATGTGGCACCTCTGTGAACATGGCTGGACAGACACAGAAGGAGACACAGTTAACAAACGTGTCCAGTAGTCTTAACCCTTTAACACCTGGATCTGTTTTCTTATGTTGCAATCAGATGCCTTTCACAAGCTTTTAAACCTCTGAAACCTGATTAGATATGATCAAAAAGAGAGGAAACAATGTGCAGAAAACTGTATTTATAATTTTCTTGATCATGTATTTAAAATTTAGTTACATAAAAAAAGAAAACAATTTTTTAGCATTTTCTTGAAGTCATTTTTTGTTGGTTTGACTTTTCTTTCTGTTTTTGCATACATTTATGCAATTTGTCTTGCAACTTTTTTTCTAATTTCTCACTAATTTTCAGGCCATTTCTTGTTAAATTGCTCTTCGTCATCTTCCCATGTTTTTGAAAGAAATTGAACCAACTTGCTTAGGTTTCAAAGGGTTTACATGAAACTATAGTGCAACACTTTTCTGAACACTGATATTTTTCCAGTCTCCAAAAGCTTTAACTTTACCAAGTTATGCAAAAAAAAAACAAACAAAAAAAAACCAACAATCAACTATGAGAATATTTAGAATAACATCACACATTACAGCAGAACACTGAACTGAAGTCAGTCGTGGAAAAATGGGTGAAATCTTCCTCGGTTGCATTTTTAAGGCGCTTAGTCACATTATAAGTGTCTGCAATGGTGACACTGATGAAAAGGTGTAAATGTGCGAATGTGTGTTAAAGAAAGTGAGGCAGAGGTGTGTTAAAGTTAAAATGTACTGAATTTAAGTTAAGTAAATGGAGCCTTTAAAATAGGAAACATTGCACCTTGTCTGTTAGATCGTGTAAAAGCTTCTCTGCAGCATTCTGAACACATTAAATAAGGTCACTGAAACTGCAAGAATATCCTAGTCCATCAATAAGGAGACAATATAGTATCAAATGCTGCACTGAGGTCAAAAGCACAGACACTGAGCAGTCATCGGCATTCATAAAGATCCCTTTTCAGTGCTAAGTTTACACATGAAGGTTAAACAGAAAATATACATCAGGAATGATGGTAGCCAAGTGGTTACAGCGCTCGCCACATAACCGCAACATCCCGGGTTAGACTGCAGCCTTGGGACCTTTGTCGCATGCATAACCCCCCCTCTCTCTCCCTCTCTCTCTCTCGCTCTCTCTCCATCCGTTTCCAGACTGCCTCTTCACTAGGCTGGTTTCCATTATAGATTAACACAAAACTTCAGCAATATTTTGAAATATATATTTTAGACATTTTAAAATACAATTGCAAGATGACTGCATTTCCATTGAGCGGTGTTCAATGGCTGTTCAAAACATTGTCAGCTTTATTTCTATTGCAGCCACCACACTAGCCATCATTATTTCCAATCGAAGGCGATGTAGGCGTGTTATGGAGCCAAAATGGCATTCTCCCTTATACATGGGAACAGCCATGTATGAGGGATTTATGGGAGGTGATAGTCCAAGATTTCACAGAGAAATTGTAGATTGAAGACTTCCAGATGATCTGCTCAACTTTTGAAGAGTTATGCGATGCGATAACAGCTCTTATAGCGCCTGGTGCATCATGCCCGAGGGAGCCAAACAGCGAAAAAAAAGTGTTCCCTTTGCAGTTCTGTGAAATATGGCTTTTTCGAGTTGCCTGAAATACCACCTCATGCAAGCGTGAAAACATTTTTGCGATAAATGGGAGTTTTTTCAAAACTGACGTATTTTAATTAGGCTATTCCAATTTGCATAATTGAAGGGTTAATAGAAACCTGCCACCTCTCACAAAAAGGCCAAAATGCAAAAAAAGAAAAAGAAAACATCAAAGAAAATTTGGAAGACTACATGAACAACCTGCACTATTAAGCTTCTTTGTAATTTGCTGCTGATACAACCCTGAACACTGTGAGGTGTAACATTCAGGTGTGGCAGGTCTGAACATTTTAGTCCACACCAATCTGCACAACACCATTAAAAAAACCCAGCAGACCAGCCGTCATCCTCACCTGCACCAGGGTGTTCAAATCTTTGTATAGAAGATTTTTGTTTAAAGGGAGCCATAAATCTAATTTGTCCATGAATATCCAGCAGCAATCATGAAGAGGGGAAGTTACATTTATTCATTGTTCTGTGTTAAACAAAAGGTAAAAAGAGACAGCAGAACATTGTACTGTATTTCGTGTACTGCTCATTGGTTTGTAGTTTTCTAAGCCTCTCAGAGGTTTCCTAGTCTTATTGAACTGATTGTAGTATTATCTGCGAGCTTTAGAAAGCTAAGTGTAAGACTCTTCAGAGCTGTTTAATTCTGCCTGGTAATACATTTTACAGCAAGTTAAAAATAGACAGAAACAAAAAGACAAACATTTAGTTGAAGAATTAAGTTGTGAATTTGCCACTCTTCTACTATACGTTCAGGGTTCTTTGATCACTATTAAATACATCAGTATTTGACCAAAGCAAAGCCATAGCAGTTATAAAAAATGTAAGCCATGCAGTAATATGTTTATAATCACATGCTTTTACCATCGAATGGTAATTACTGTGAAATGGTAATTTACTATCATAGGACATAATTTCTCAGTTGTCCATCAGTTGTTGAACTGAACTGTCACAGCTAAAGTTGACAAGGAGTTCTTGAATGGACCATTAACTTTGTTTGTGTGAGACTGGGACAGATCTGGAGTGACAGTTGTGTTTCAGTGCCGTCAGCTGGACCGACAGTGGAACAGTGATCGGATATGGAAAGGCTCAAGCTGAATGGTAAACGTCAGTTATCATTTTGTGGACACTGTTATCCAAATCGTCTTACAGAACCATGAGCATACTGAAGTTTTTGGAATCCCTTAATTTGGCAACTCATAAATGATGAGCTCTGCAGAACCAGAACGATTCTCTAACTTGCAAAACTTTTATTCCTTTTTCTTTTTTATATGATTCTGCACTGATTGGCCTCATCATCGGAAATCAAATACAGTGAAGCAGGTTATTATTTCATACTACAAGACAACTTTTTGGGAGTGTGATTTTTTTATACCTTGTTTAGTTGGAATTACACACCAGTGAACTGTATTTCCTGAGTCATTTGCTTCCAAGAATAATTTTATCATTGGTTGAGACACCGGATTTTAATAATAATTAAATATATACACAAACTACCCTTTACTAGGTCCATTTACTGGATACACCAGCATATGGTGTTTGCTCAAAATAGCTTTTTCGTTTTTAAGTTTTAACCAAAAAAATGCAGCTGACAACTTTGCTGAAAGTTATAGCATATATATAAGAGTTTTACCAAACATATTTTCTGCTTGTGACAAAGTCATTAAAACCTTTTATCTTTGGTAATGTTATTTGTCGAAATCCTCCCAGCTTATTAAGTGCAAACACCAGATCCATCCATCGTCTATAGTATCATAATTATATATATTTGAAATTATTTTACAGAAATATTATCATTGTTAAAAAAATTTAATTCATTTTATTTTTTTTTGTTGCTATTTTTTAAATTTTTCTTGTAATTTTACTAATATCAACACCAACACAAATTTTAGAATCACTTAAGTTGCTCATTGCCTTCTTCCCATGTTTTTGAGAGAAATCATTTAAATTTGCCCAGGTTTCAGAGGGTTAAAGCAGTCTGAGACAAGCACCCAGGCCATTCGGAAAGTGGCTTCAGGGATTTGCTCTGCCATACATCTCAAAAAGAGCGTGTTTAACATTTCCACTCTTCACAACTCACAGCTCTGCAAATCTAACACATGGGTCTTGTGCTGATTGGGGCAAAATGAACGCGTATTTCTCTGACCGCTCGTCTTTGAAAACTCAGTTTTCTTTGCCAACTTTAAGTTTTCTTTGCACATTTGGACATGACATTTTGTAATTTTGCACCGCCATGGATCTGTTTTGCACGGATGCCTGCTAGCTGACCCTTGAACTCTGACAGGTGATGACCTAGACACCTGCCGGCTGTCCATGTTGCCATGACAACGATGTCAGTCGGGGAAACGATTAAGTAAAAGGCTTAATCTCGGCCCAGGATCGCTGGAACAATCTAAAAATAGACTACATCTATGATGCTATCTGGTGGACATTATCTGTCCACAGACAGACAGACATATAAACACCTGGCAAAATACTCAGAACAGCTGCTGTGATAGTTCCCACTACAACACGTGTCACCAGGACCACATTTTGATATATAGTGATATACCAAGTTCCTGCACATATTCATGATCAAAATTTCGAAACTTTTCCATGACTTTTCCTGACCTATCATTTTGCACAGTGTTGTTTTTAAATGTAATTTCAGCTAGCTGGGACATATGAATCGAGGGACTAAACACAGTGAGACAATGGAGAGACATACGTGATAGTAAATGAAATGTCGCATATCCACACATCCTCCAAGGTGTTTATTAACTCCATATATCATCTCATGGAAATTACAGGAACAGCACTTTTAATACTGCGACTGTCACAATATTTTACACTCGTCATGTGGGAATTCCCCTTGAATCCAGGAGATCTGTATTTTCCCTTGGCTGAAATTCTGTGTTGTCTGTCACACATTAAGAGTTTTATTCCAAACTGAGATCAGCACCACGTGATTTAAGTTTAATTGACTATTTAATGTCACTGAAGTGTATCCGCCTTTCTGACAGAAGACTGACACTCCAGAGGATTGTGTGTGTTTTCAATCAGGCTGCCATTCAAAAGCATTCAGAATAAGTCCTTCTCAAAATGTCTTAACTTTTGCCCCTTACTTATAGATTAGTCTTGTTTATTCGGTCAATAAGCATGAGTCAAACCTGCACCAAATAAGTGCCGTTCACAGATTCAACCCTGGCCGTTCAAGCACTGAGGCTGCGCTATGGATCCGTCTTGTATTACAAGAACAGAACAAGCCTCGAGTCATACATCCCTCTTGTACATTGATCAAATCTGCTTGTATTTTTCATTTGTGAAACCTGAAACGCACCAGGTATCGATTTGACATTAGACAGCCGGAGCCGGCAACAATGCCCACAGCTCCTCTTCTTGTTGATAATATTCAAAGCTGGGACAGAAACAACTGCTGTGTAAGAGATAGAACCTCTGAAGTTGCTCTCAGCAATGATAATCTGTCTTTCCCCACTTAGCTGTGAAGCCCGCAATGCAAAATCCAATGCACATTTCTGCCCTAATGCCTCACACATTTGGAGACCACAGGAAATGTGATAGTCATCAGTAGTCCATTATAATGTGAGGGAGATAATTCTCACGGAGTAATTTACAAAATCCACACAGCAAATGATAATCTGATGACATGAAGTGCTGTTTCTCTCAGTAAAACATCTTTATTTGAATCATTTCAGCACATATTTGACACCTAGATACTCACTTTACTGTTAAAAAGGACAAGTTAAAAGAAAATCTCACAACTTTAAAGGAACAGTGTGTAAGATTTAGGGGGATTTAATGACACCTAGTGGTGATCATGCAGATTGCAAATTAATTTATTAAAATTATAAATAATCTTTGGTATCTTTTTTTTCAACTGGCAGTCTGAAATGTAATGTTAGCTCTTCATGGGTCTTAACTGCAACTGGACTGAATGCTGTCAGATTGGTTCAAACAAAGTGGATCATCTGGGAAACTGAGTGCCAATTTGCATGGAATAAATAGCATCCCTGTTGGTTGAATGGACGATAATAAAGCAAAATGAACTGATTCATAGCACACTTTTTAAATGACATTCCTTCTGATCTTTGGCTTTGGAGTAAGGTATCAAGTATGTTCAAGTCAAACGGCTCAAGTCCAAGTGAAGTCACAAATCATTAAGGTTTAAGTCTTAGTCGACTTTTTGATTTTGTCAAGTTGAGACTATAGTCATCCAATTTGTTATGCAACTCGAGGCAACACATAAAACAAACAGACTGGGGGATTTAAAGCCGTCAAAACACTGAATAAAGCAGTTTCACATCAGATAAGTCATCAATTTCTCCTTGTGGTGGGGCTGCTAACTACTGTAGCTGATGCAAAAACACAAAAACTCAAAAAAAAAAGCAAAAACACAAATGGCCCCATGTTAGTTTATCCCTTCTGGGCTACTATAGAAACATGGTGGGTCAACATGACTATCTTCATGCACGAGGACAAGTTTCCTATGTAGATATAAGCAGCTGATTTTAAGGAAAAAAAACCATTAAAATTCTTATTTTTAGTTGATTATAAACTTAAGATGACATACTCATTATATTATATTCCATTTCTGCCAATATGTCCCCCTAAATCCTACACACTTGACCTTTAAATGAAATTTTTATCTCCTCCTGCTCTGCAAATCTCTATATTCCATTGATTCTGGTGTGACAATGATTTAAACATGTGGCTATCCGATGCTGTATCTCTTAGTAACAGTCATCTCTAAGCTCCATTGTCATTGTTCAGACCATAAAAGGCTGCAATGAGTTGGGTCTGCTCGCCCTCAAGCATTATCATTATCTCCAAGATAAACAGTGGAAGGCTCTCCGCAAATCAGTGCTCACAAGCTACAGTACGGCATCCATCCGTGTCAACCCATTTACCAAGAGAGTAAGGGGACACGGACAGAGAAATTAATATGAGAGAATGAGTGTGAGGGAAAAAGAGACTCTGTATGTGTTTGTGCGATGAGCGGGAAAATAAATCATCAGCAGAGATTGAATTAATGAGCGGGTAGTGTTTATGAGGGCGAGCGACTGTGTGTTTGTGAGGGACTAATATATCGCGAGGATAAAGGGAGAAATTAATATGCGACTGCGCGGATGACAGAGAGAGAGAGTGGCAGAAGAAGAGGAGGAAGGCGGAGGACAATGTGTGAGGAAGCAGATAGCTGTGGGCGGGTGCTGCGGGGACGCCTGTTATTGTTTATTTCTTTGACAAATGGAACGTGGTAATTACAGTTGTGATAGAAAGGGAAGCAGGAGATGTTACTCTGTGGCATATATTACTCCAGGCTTCCTAAAAATCCACCCTACTCCATCTAATAGCTTGTTTACCCCACTCCAAAATAAAAATGTTTCAGAGAGAAACAATTTGAAATAGAAACAACAGGAGTTACTCCAAAAGCGATATATTATGATATACTGTACATCAGTGATGCTCAACTTACAGGGCCAAATGTGGCCCCCTAAAATCCGAGAAACGTCATAAAATCCTAGACATGTCCTGAAATCCTAGACATGTCCTTAAAGTCAGAAACATCCTGAAATCCTTGAGATATCCTAAAATCCTAGAGACACCCTAAAATCCTAGAAAACATCCTAAACTCCAAAACACATCCTAAAATCCTAGAAATGTCCTAAAATCCTACAATTGTTCTAAAATTCCAGATATGTCCTAGAATCCCCCAAAATGTCCTAAATTCGACTGCCATTTTACATCCTAGGCATGTCCCTAAAATCCTAAAAGCATCCTAAAATCTTAGGAATGTCCTAAAATTTTAAGAATGTCCTAAAATTCTAGAAATATCCTAAAATCCTTGAAAGTCCCGAAAACCTTGAAATGTCCCTAAATTCAAAAAACGTTCTAAATCCGAAACATGCTAAAATCTGCAAATGTCTTAAAATCCTAGCAACATCCTAACCCTAACCCTAACCCTAAAATCAAAGAAATGTCCTTAAATTCTTGCAGTGTCCTAAAATCCTAACAATGTCCTAAAATCCTATGTCCTATAATCTTTGAAACATTCTAAAATGCTCAAAATGTCCGAAGATCCCCAACATGTCCTAAAATTCTTGCAATGTCCTAAAATCTAAGAAATGTCCTTAAATCCCCGAAACATCCTAAAATCCTTGAAATGTACTAAAATCCAAGAAATATCATACAATCCCAGAAGTCTCTTTTGTCAGAGTTGTGCGTCAGCCAGCTTGCTTTGGAGTTCAGTTGTTTCAGCTTTAATATTGGTTGAATGCCATTTTGTTGTCCTAATAGGCTTAAATGGAACAGAGCCACCATTAATGTTTTTAGTTCTGTTGTTCCCAAATGGTGGAACACACTTCCAAACTCTGTGCGCTCTGCTGAGTCCCTTTCTACTTTTAAGAGACAATTGAAAACTCATTTGCTCCGAGAACACCTAGGCACTCAACCCGACTCTTCTCCTCTTTGCCCTTTGGGGTAAATTAAGTCAGAAGGTCCAAAACCCAGCACCTAATGATTATCTAGCACTGACAAAGTTGTGTGATGTTGTATGTCAATTGTCATCGTAAGTAGTGATACTGAGATTGTTGAATCTCAGATGCTGAGATCGCTACTGGTTATTACTTTGGTTTCAAATAAAAAAAAAAAATTACAAAAAAAAGGGGGGGCTGTGCGGCACACCAATCACACCTGAAGCACTTTTTGCACTTACTAAGGGTTTTTTCCTTAAGTCTAAATTCTTGCTTGTGTTGTACGTCACTTTGGATAAAAGCGTTTGCTAAATGAAATTGTAGAATTGTAGAATTGTAGTTACTTCAATACACCAACAATAAACTGACACAGACTGATAGCCAGCAGTGTTCCCACAGTAATTTTAAAGGCTTAGCGGGATGCCGGGCCAAAGGGAACCCCTTTCTGGCCAAAAACTGCCAAAAATAATATCCTTTCTTCTGTTCTCATTTTGCAGTTGCACACTACCATGAATCAGTAAACTGGGCAGCAAGTGTCTGTGGTTAGTTCATGTGTCTGTAATACGAGCAGGACATTCGAGTGTCTGTCATCTGAACCGCTAAGTTGATCATGTGAAGGGAACGATTTTGGTGAGCTACCATTTACAAACAGGCTCGGCAGAAAATGACATGCTTATGTGTTTTTGTGTTTTTTGCTGAGCTTGACCAGATGATATTTGGTTTAAATAGATCAGAGATGCTGATTAGCCTTTATTGTTGTCCTTGGAGTTTGCTCCCATTGCATTTTATGTGGATTAAGCACTGAGCCGCACCACATGGTAATTTATGAGGTAATTTGACCTTGTATGCTGTGATTAATCTGGCAAGCGCTTCACACACCAGCAATAATTTTGTTTGAATAAAAATTAAACACCTGGCATCTTCTCCACGTGTTCTTCAACAGTATTTGGAAGAAAGAAATAACAGACGAGAAAAACTGACATACTAGCTTTTCAAATAAGCACTGTGTGTGGATCTAATTCATACAGATGCTAAGAGCAGTTTGTGTGAATTTTGAAAAGTAACTGATAATTATTTAGAAATGTAACAAAAGCATACGCTGTATATGTTGTAGTTGCCATCTTGGTTTTTGGAGCCAGAAGTGACCATATTGCAATCCTTCCCGCTATTTGTAACTGACAAAATAATAATCAAATGACTCTACGCATAACTTAGTAATGCAAAACATGCCTTACTGCCCAACACTGCTGACAACCAAAACTAAAGCTAATTCATTTGTCAGGATACTGAAATGTTTCATGGCATTATTAATACACAGCAAACATCTTATAGGCATAAACCTGCTAAATGTGGCCAGCAGTTTGTACACATGTGGAGCGGTTTTCTGCCTCATGTGTACAGTTAAAATCTAACCTCATACAAAAAAAACTCACTGCAAAATCACTGCAATCTCTAAAAGAAACTAAAAATTTGCATATAACAAAGGTTCATTCAAAATATTAATATAGTGTTTATGAAGTGCTTTGACAAACAAAGCAAAAGCAGAAATGGGAAATATAGAAGCCAATACAACAACAGAAAGCCAAACAGTCCTAGAGAGCACAAGTGAGACAAAACTAGGGTAGAGTTCGGATACAATTAAACAAAAAGACAAATAATGCTGATGTTGGACGCATAATCTAAACATAAAATAAACCAACAAATAGACCAAAACCAACAAAGGACGGAAAGCAATAAAACTACAAATTAAAGGAAATAAAAAAAATAATACATGAATAAGACAGGTGGAAAAAAAATAACAAAAGGAAATAAAATAAAATATAAATTTTGTGTGTTTTGGTTTAATCATGATCATGGATTGGAGGCTACGACATAATATACCCTTCGTTTAGCAGCCAGATCTTGTGAGACTGTACTTACTTCTACTTGTTATTTGTTGCAAAACAGATTCCGCCTGCTGCATGATCGGCTCAGCCGGCGGCGTCAGCCTCTGAATGTCAATGCTGTTCAGTGTGTGAGATGGCTGGTGGTGCATTCGGGCCGCATACAGTACTCTCAAGAGCCTTTCACCATCTTGGCTTCATAATAACAGCTGAGGAAGTGGCAAAGGCGTAGTTTGGCTCACTCAATATTACAATGGTAATTAGGCTGATGTATGGGCATCCTCCGGTACACTCTGGGAAGGAGAAGGGTATATATTGCTCTGTTGTTCAATTACACTACTGCTAAACAGAATTGTATTTTCATTACGATGCTAATTTAGCTAATATCCCCTAATGGATAGCCTCCATGTAAATACATCTGTGGTTACAGTTTCACTCAGACTGTAGAAGGTAAAATCTTTTGTGTCTGCATCTTTTCTAAGACTGCTTAATGGCATCAGTGGCATCAGCCTCTGAATCTGAATGCTGTTCATTACGTCAGAGTCATACTTAGAGGCTGGAATACCAATGGAGCCAGAAGATTGATCTTTATAATGTCTTGATAGGACTCTGGGCCTATTTAAATGCTCAAAAAACTACAGAATAGGGAACCATTCACATTTGAACTGGTATCAGTACACAACAGTACCTTGATTTTTCAATGTGACACCCTCTCTGTGATGACAAATGTTTTTTAAGACAAGCTACAAAAAATAAAATAACATTTTATTATTGTATTATTGGCTTGATTTTTTTTAAAAGAGTGCTGTTGAAATATTTTACCATTCGGTTATTCATAGCACCACACTGTCAGAGCGCAGCGCGTACTCAGGGCAGAGACGGAGCAGCAGAATGTAGGGCGCATTGAAAGTGAACTGTTCATTCTGCTGGGTCTAAAAGTTTGAATTCACTCGCAGCAGCTTCTCCTCTCATCCATCAATCTTATCTGATCAGCTGTTAATGGGTCACCAGATCAATTATCCAATGTGCAAGCCACAAACTGCTCAAAACAAAAATCTCAAAATTTAGAGAGGGGACACACACTGATATACACATGCATTAAAAAAAAGAAAGACAAAAACAAAAATGCTCTGTCATCTGAAATGGAAACAAATTGTTGAGTTAAAAATACATATTTTCATTTTACATACTCTACACAAACACACATCGAAAGTGTTGTGAAAAGTGTTGATGGTATGATGACAACAAGATGATTAACAAGAGAGTAAATTTGCAGTCTATTTTTGCAGAGAAACACAAAAATCTTGGGAAAAGACAGATGACATGCAAAATCTCTTGATAGGCCAAGCTCTGCCTGAGCAGGCAGTGCTGCAGATTTAACTTGTTAACACATACATGGAAATAAAAAAAAGCGAGAGGTTCCATGATGCACACATGCTGCTCAGGTAGGTGGTGTGACCCAGGCGTGACACAGTCTCGCTCTCTCTTTCTCACCTCAATGCGCTCTCAGGTATTAAAATTTGGCACCAATTGAACAAACATGAATTGCCTCTCTCTCTGTAGTACCAATGTTTATCACTTGATGCCTTTAAACCAAGTTCAGTATCCAACGGTACTACAGAAAACCTAAGTGAGCAACATCCCAGGTGGGATCAGTTCTGAATGATAAATAACACCATGTGTATCATCTTAGGGAATTCACTTTCTTCATGCTCTCCTTCACTGAGAGGTCAGAGGTCAGGTTTAGCAAGAGCAGCAGCCACGGAGCTTGTAGGAGTTTCATATTTTTTTCAGTGCAGAGGATGTGATCAAATCTGCAGCCACATACTTATAAGATGCTTTCTCTGAGCACTCCTGTTTCTTGACACCATGTATCATATTTTTCTGTCAGTTTAAAATGAAGTTTTCAAATCTGTGTTGGATATACGTAAGAAGGTAAGCCCATCGTATTATAAGTGTATGGTCTTATCCAAGATTAGCAGATGGGAACTTTGTGCTGAAGTTTTCAGCATTACAGTTTTTGCACTTGCCATATGTTGTCATAATTTTGAAGAGTTTTCCTTTTGATACAAAAGAGGACTTTGTTGTGTTTACAGCTGATGCATCAGCAATTTATGCAGCATCTACAGTAAATCTAATAATTACCTCTTCAGTTTCTTTATTTATTTACCTCAGCGACAAAAAGTGCCAGGCATTTATTTTGAAGTTTGGATGAATGAGTTTGTTTTTTTTTAATGTGATGCAAACTCAAAAGTTCATCTATGTTCATCTATAGTTTTAATAAAGTCCGTATAAAAAGTATTTTCACATCATTAATCCCATCAGTACAGCAGAGTAATACTTTGGGAAAAACCCAACACTTTCTACAGTACAGTATTTTCACATTAAAAGTCTGCAGCCTTCCCTTTATAAGTAGGGAAACATCAGACAGTGTTCCGAGTTCAAAACATTATTTCTGTCAGGGAACAAAAGTACTGTCAGAATATCAACCAAATTGCAAACCACAAATATGTTACATTTGTACATTATTATGCAGCAGATACATCAAAACTATATTTAAATGCTGTGTATAATGCGTGGTTTGCTTTGGTTTGGTTTCGGCATAAAAACTACTTGCTTATGGTTAGGAAAAGATCATGTTTTGGCTTTAAATACCAGGTTTTGGCACTGGAAAAGCAGATGTGTTTGGTAAAACACTATGGTTTTTAATGTCAATATCCCCACTCTAAACAACCAACAAACACAGTGATGAATCTGTAAAAAACAACTGGTTTTGTTGTCTGTTCGTCAACAGTGGTCTGCAGTAGGCAGGCGTCTCAACGAGGTGTCACGCCGCCAGCCCATATAGCAGCCATAAAAGCAAAACAGTATGCTAAAAGAGGCTAAAAGGCTCTATAAAGCTACTAAATTGTTTGATAATTCTGTGCAAATTTATAACCACAGACAAAGTCTTTTGCATTGCATTTCTTTCTTTCAGTTAATGTAAGAGAAACTAATTTACGGAGCTTTAAGTCATTCCTGGTGCATATGCTTGCAGAATGTGTGTTTCTATGCGTGCTATGCATGTTGCTATCTATTGTGTGTATTTAACATATGCATTTCAGCATTGTATTATGTGGGAGCATTGTGTATCACATGTATATCACATGCCATGCACTTATTCTGCATGTGCATCCACTTACACACACACACACACACACACAAGGACATGCTTAAATGTACATGTAAGTGGGTGTGTGTGTATATGTGTGCAAGTGGACCTTCACCACCCTTGGCTTTGCCAGCTCCCCCCCACTTGAGCTCAGTTTCCTGCTGTTTTGGCCCAAATCCCAGCTGCCTGCCTGCCTCCCCACAGCGCAGGTCAAACACTGTTTTCCCTCTTAATCAAATGAAAAAGGTTAAAAGGAGAACATGGCTTCCAGAGCCAGAGGGTTCAGCCGGAACACCAAGGACGAGTTTGAGCTTTTTTTTTCTCTAATTCAACATAACTAAAGGTGCCACCTCTGCGCAAGAAATTATTACCACATCAACACGCAACGATTACTTCCTCACACAAACACAACGGGTGTGGAGAGTTCAGAATAACAATAACGCCTTTGTAGAACAAAGCTGTGCGAGGTGAATGTGCTTTAAGTATCTCTTGTTTCACCACTCGTGTCTGAGGGGGACATCAGGCGGATGAAGAGGCTCACTTGATCACTCAGGTGATTACAAACAATATCTGAATAACAATGGCATGAACAAAAGGGCTTGCAAATCATGATATTTGTAATCACAGATGGATTTGTGAGCGGTGCGGCATCAGCTCTCAAACTCCAGTCTTTCCCCTCCATCACGATCAGGAATAATACAGGCACATGAAACAGGCTTCTCATCCAGCAGGGGCTTTATTTTGCTCTGTAGGACCACATCAGTTGTCTGGCTTAGAGCTCCCAGTTGGAACAATAAGAAATGCAGGACTAGAGCCGAGGCTATTTCTGTCCTCTGTGCTTTGCATTAAAAAAAAAATCCTGCAGCCTGTGAGGTGCTGTAAAATTTCCTCTTTTTTTTCACTGGAAACATTAAGACAGTGACTGAAACAGCCAACATTTTGTTCAACATTTTGAACCAGTGGAGGAGGACAGTAGGATAATTAGTCATTAGTGTGGCTTCTTTGATACCACAGTGCATACTTACATATACCTCTACAACAAATAAAAATGGCCTATCTATCTGTTGTCCTTCCCTCACATTGTTGTTTCATTTGAATTCATCTGAACTCTGTATTTGTTGTATTTTTATCTTATTGCTTGTTTTTATCTTCCATATTTTCAGATGCTGCAAGAACACAAATTCCCATGGGATTTAAGAAAATGTTATTTTATTGTTGGCAAAATACATACAGTTTGAAAATACTGAAAGGGAAAAAAGATACCCTAATGCATTGCTCTTAAAGGCTTACACAAACCACAGAAGACATCAATAGGTCTATACATGCTGAAGACATAGTTTGCTTACACTGTAAAAATAAACAGTTTGTGTAAACTTAAATGCAAACATTTAAGGCAGTTTCTGGACTGCCCTTTTTAAATTGACTTACAAAAAGTTGAATCATTACAAAATTTTCTCAACATGTGTCTATAAGTTTTAAGTGTCTATATGAGGATACAAGTTGAATCCTGGCGGCTCGGTGGTGTGGTGGTAGTTAGCACTGATGCCTCACAGCAAGAGGGTCCCCGGTTCGATTCCAGGTTGGGGCAAAAGTTAGGACCTTGGGTGGGGGGGCCCTTGTGTGCAGAGTTTGCATGTTCTCCCTGTGTCTGTTTGGGTTCTCTCCGGGGTCTCTGGCTTCCGCCCACAGTCCAAAGACATGCAGGTCATGTTAATTGGTAACTCTAAATTGCCGTAGGTGTGCACATGAGTGTGACTGGTTGTCTGTCTGTACGTTTCGGCCCTGCCTGACCACCTCTCCAGGGTGTACCCCGCCTCTCGCCCAATGACTGCTGGGAAAGGCTCCAGTCCCCCTGCGACCCTTACGAGGACAAGCGATTATGGACAATGAATGAAGTTGAATCCTTACAGAATTATCTACCTTTGTCTTATTAAGTTGACTGAATTTAAGAATACAAGTTGGATCATTACAAAATTACCTAAACTTGTCTTCTCAAATTCAGTTAACTTAAAATTTCAAGGCAGCTCAGACACTTACTTTGTTTAGGTTAAAACAAAGTCATTTTAAAATTTTATTAAAAATCTACTTGTGGGGATGAAATGTGAAGGTTGTACAATAAATCAAAAACAGTAAGAAAAAAATCTCACTTTGAGGCTTCTAAGGGAAGACATAAAGTGCCATGTGTGAAGTTAAGTTAGCGCGAAAGCAAGAGGATGGACGGTGAGTCAGTGGAGGAGCTGACATTTAAAGAGCTAATGTGTTAATGACAGCCAGACGGTACGCTGCAACATAAACAGTCTGGAAATGGAGAGACACTCTCGGGACATTAACACACAGCTCCCTGCTTCCTTTTACTGCAACCACAGTATGCTGTGGTGAGAGATACCTGAGTGCTCTTGGTGCCTCAGTAAATGCCTGTTCATCTGTTTCTCATTTTAAATGTGGGGTTCCTCAGGGGTCTATTCTTTGGCCTCTGTTATTTTCTTTATTCATGCTTCCTCTCAGCTAGATCATTTAAAACCCAGATGGTGGTGTTTCCCACCATTTTTATCAGGGGCAGGAATCTCCAGGTACCTCTTGATTTGATCTGATTATGGATCACAGGGCTTTTTCTCCTAGACAATTTCCCCAAGTTTTTTAAAAACAAACAAATTCTAAATCTAATTCTTGGAATTTGTGGAACGCAGCAAAAGAAAAGTGATGTTACTCCAGGTTTCAAAGGGTTAAACCAGGGTTTTGGCAGTCACATTGTATTTATCTGCGGTTGCTCATGCTTACCCATTGTGGGATATTTATGCCACCATAGTGAACAGTGTTTGCATACTGTAATATTTCACCAGAAATGGTATGTAGTTTAAATATTGTTGAATAATACATTGTCTGCAGTCATTTTACTTTCAAAACTACCTGTATTAATCAAGGAATAATTATTTAAATACACCGTATAGTCTCCTGCATGTATAAGACTAAATGAGGGGAAGGGGGTGCGCCCTGTGTTCCCATTAATGTCTCTGGCAGTGGAGAACTGCTTCTCTGCTACATGTTAGGTCAGGGAAAAGCCAAGGCACTGAGCGGACCGCGTGCAGGACTTTGCGGGGAAATAGACAAAGCAAAGTTATTTCCTTCACCACAGCAGCGTTTAAGTTGTTAAATGCTGCAGTGTGTGTTGGTCAACAGGCTTTGTTTGTTAATTACAACTGATCACTGCTATGCTCTGCTAACATAAATGTCATTATTTAGACATTAAATTAAAACATGCTTGCAACCGCTGCCTTTTGTGAAGACAAGTTAACCCTAGCATGTCCACACTGTAGACTGTCAGGGTGCTGGGCTACACTCATGGAGTTCAGCCTCTTTTGTTCCACCAACATCAGGTTATTAACAAATATATAGATAAGCGATTATTGATATTTGTGAATCGATGCTGCGTTGTACATGTAAGCATCACAATGCATCTAAGAATCAATCATTTCACCCACCCTAATTGTCTTGTGGTATGTCCCTCTGCAGCAGCTTAGATTACCTCCTTGCCTGCCTTAATGATGTCGAATTCTAGATGGTGCAAAACTTGAAAAAGGAGAGTGATTATTAACATTTAAATCCCTCTCCTGTTTGTATTTTTATTTGCTGTTTGAGTTTTATGCTGCTGTTTTTTGTTGCTAAACAGCACTTTGTGACTTTGTTATTACATAAAATATAACATAAAGTTGAAGTATTATTATTATCATTATTACATACTAATTTCACCTGCAACTGAACAGATCTTTAAGCTACTTTAAGCTTGACTTTTCTCATGGATTTAATGCATTACAACAAAAACTACATCAAACTATTTGTAAATCTAATACTGATCAAAGGATTATTTTATTAATGTAAAGGTGAGCTCTCAGTGTTGCAAAACCACAGATAATTATCATCCTACTCTGCAGTTTAGGTCAGCGCTAAAAAGCTTTTTTAGGCAATTAAAGATCTTCATTTGGGTTTTATGGCTCACATCTCTGTTGGTTTTCAGTTGAATCAGGTTACCATTTTAAACAAAACAAATCTCTGATAAATCCACTGTACACTGCTTCCTGGTAAATACAGTTATTAACTAACTGGAGAATAAAGCTTAGTAAAAAGCAGGTTAAGGGCCATATTATTCCCTCACAAGTTGGGACCCATTCGTCATGTAGCCACAAGCACTGCTCCAAACTCCTGTTGCTCTGTGTTACAGGGAGCTGGTTGCTAATCTGTTCACCACAAGAATTTGCTTTTTGATGCACTGCAATGACAGAAATATATTTTTTATATTTTTAAAAGACATGTTTCTATTCTCTTTTAGACATGTTTCTTTCTCTCCAATAATTGTTTTTATCCAAGTAATCATCTTCTGAACCACTTGGGGAGTCCTGACTAGGTTTGGGCAGTATCACGGTATACCAGGGTATTTAGAAATCATGAAGATATGTTTTTCAATACTGTCATAAATACAGATGTTCCTCTTTCTATTAAACTCAATGTAGTGCACAGTGCACCACCAGAGCTCAGTCTCTGGTGTCTACTGGTGGAACAGGCAGCTGAGCTGTAGGACACTGCAACACCTAGTGGTGGAGGGATAAGTTACAGGACTGTAAACAGCTGGCGACCAGCAGGCAGAGAGACAGTGGGGAATAACGGCATATTTTTAACACCTCGCTTGGTCAATTAAGGATTTATTTCAACCACTCCAGAGCTGTTGATTTTTGGAACCATAGCGTAAAATATGTTCTTTTTTTCTCTCTCTCTTTTATCCCTCTCATAATTTTTTTTATCCAAGTGATCATCTTATGGTCTCTCAGATTTATCTTGGGTAAGCTTGGGGAGTCCTGACCTCCATGTTTGGAACCACTTGTCTTGACTTTAAAAATAAAATATTCATATGTGTTAATTCATAAAACATATTAGACGATATCCACATGGCCACAAGCCGAACTCTTTACGCACTTGAATAAACTCCACTCCCAGTGGGTTAAAAGACATACAGCGGTAATTTCTGACATCTCTGACCCCTGTCTTAGCAACACCACATCCATCTTCCCACTATAGTGCTCCGTCTCTCTGCTTCTCTCCATACTCATTTCCATCCAGACTTGCCAGGCAGCTCCTCAGAAATAATTAGCGACTAACGAGTCTCTCACACGGCCTAATAACAAGCTTCACGCTCTAATAATGAGCCTCGACGCAGTTCTGTGGTAAACAGCTGCCATCAGTTACACAGAGAACCTGCCGGAAGCCTTCAGCAAGAGCAAACCCAAAGACAAACCCGCCTGAGCAAGCAGAATTCGCGAGATTGTTATGTCTCCTTGGGAACAAGTTTGGCTTTTTTTTTGAAGATTTGCTAATGAGAAACCACAAATGAATTCAATGAATGGCACAGTTAAAATTTGCTGGGCCTATTGCCTATTCATAGGTCTACAATACTTCACAACTTAAATCAGCAGTCCCAACAGCCAAAAGAAATAAAGTGTTTCCACAGCATAATAGATGAAAAATAGTTTGGGGGCAGGAGAATTGAAAGTTGCCGTTGCAAAACATTATTAAAAGTAGACCTTTGTGAAAAGAAGCCACGTTTTTTTTTCTCTCCAAATTCCTAGCCTTTCTAACACTTGTGGAAAGGCACCTCATCCTACCTACCCTGCTGTTTGTCTTGACTTAACACGCTTTTCCAAGTGGTAAAGATAATCTGACCACTTTGAGCGACAAATTTGAGAAGATTAAGGCAACTTTCTATGTAAATATAGAAAATCTATTCTCATTTTTCAGGGATTAACCTGTTTCTGTGTTGTGTTCTGTGAAACATGAACAGTGATGTAAATTATACCTGCCATCTATCATCAATCTCTCTCTGTTTGTGCTTCACCCTGAAACCTATAAAAATATGCCCTCAAAATATGTAATGTGTCAAAATTCACATCAAGTAACAACAGTATTTTGTCAAAAATCACCTCTTAGAAGTTACTAAGAAGGACATGCACACATCATGGTGAGGTGTGTAATGATTTTTACAAGCCTCAGTGAAAATGCCCCGCGGGGTGTGTATGGGCAGTACAGCAGGAGCTGAGCTAACTAGCCATAAAACAGTGATGGATGATATGAAGGTTTAAACAGCCATGTGTAAATGCCACCATGTTTATGAGCCGTTCCTTGGTGTCCACAAGGGTTTGTAAAAGGCACACTGCTTGCATACTGAGTCACTAACTTAATAAAAAATATCAAGGTTATTAAGAATTGGATGCTCTTCTGTTTGTTTTTATTTGTAAAGATTATTTCTTGGGCATTTTTTTACCTTTTTGATAGCAGACACTGTGTAGAAATGGAATGAAGGAGGAATGAAGTTCCTAAGGCTGGAATAAGAGCTGGGTAATATAAAGATATTATATTGTATCGAGATATTGGATTTGATATCATTTTAAGTATTGGATATAGTTATATTGTGATACAGAATAAATTGTGTTTTTTTTCTGATTTTAAAGGTTGCATTACAATTTGGTATCAGGACTCCTTAAGAAATTCTATTTAAAGGAGGAAAAAAGACACAACGTATTGGTAGAATATAAAATATTCTGCTTAAGGAACTCTTTAAACATACAGCAAAAGTTGTATGATGATTGGAATAATTATGTCAATGTGTTAGTACAATATGGAAGAAATGCTTATATCTCACTCATAGTGACAGAAATCTGCGGTAAATACAGTACAAACTTATGATGAAACTATATTACAAATAAAATCCAAGTTGATGTAAGTTCCACTATAAAAATACAAACAAAAATGTAATAATGTAAAGAACTATTTCACTGCAGGAAAGATGGACTTTTCATAAAACTGGGCTGTCTATGCAGTAGAAAGACGCTTTTACTTTTGAAAGTGGTGCTGCATGACCAGAGAAAAGAGAGAAAAAGGCTGTGGTATTTTTCTTTTAAGAGGTAGAAAATCTACAACTCCCAGAATGCATTGCGACGCAACGCACCAATAAACGCTTCCGCTGGTAGGTGATTTAATGTTAACTCATCAGTTTGACACAGGAAAAACTAACATATATTTCTGAAAACATTTGAGGAGAGAGATAGGCAATGCAGTAACAGAATCATGGTTTATCAGCACTGCTAAGCAATACAGGTTGATCTTTTTATTTCTTTTAAGCCTCCATTTTCCTAAAACAGGAAACAGTACGCCGCCCACTTCACAAACTCTTGTTTTACATCAAAACAGTACACTAAAATATGTTTCTCAGAGGATTTGATGTCAGTGAGGACATTTTCAC
Organism: Plectropomus leopardus; assembly: GCF_026936395.1. Classification (NCBI taxonomy): domain Eukaryota; kingdom Metazoa; phylum Chordata; class Actinopteri; order Perciformes; family Serranidae; genus Plectropomus; species Plectropomus leopardus. Next base: position 31,887,531 of record NC_142184.1, on the reverse strand, counting down.
AGCTGTGTACAAATCACTTGTTGAATTTGTACACACTTTTAGCATCTCATCCTTGTTCAACTTCATCTCTATTTGAATAAATCAGTGCTTTCCTGGATCATTAACCAAACAAGTAAAATAAATGGCAAAACCCAAACTCCATTATCAGTACTTACCCAAGTAGCTAAAACAACAGCCAATCACATTACAAAAGATCCCACTACATAAGACTTTTCAGCTAGGTCACAGCTATAAAGTCCCCTTGGCCAAGAAAAACACTTATAAATCCTTCATTCCCACTGCCGTAAACATCTGCATATCACTATGCCACTTTTGCACACAGTAGTATATTGTAGTCTCTATTCTTATTATTTATTATTTTTATATCAGGCATTTATTCTGTTTTTGGGAACACATGCGGTTTGTCTGTTGTCCCAGTTTGCTTTGCACTAGTTATGTGAACCATGTCTAAGACAATTTATGTCATGACAGACAATAAAGTTTTGTTATAGAGAGAGAGGAGTCTCTCTCTAGGTCTGCTTATACACTCTTTGTGTCTGTGGTGGCAGATCTACAAAAACGTGAATGTACAATCTGTACTATTGATAAATGAGCAGGGAGATCTGAACATTGGTAAGACGTAGATGTCATTATATTATGCAAAGGATTTCAATAGTGTGTGTGAGCTGATTTCACTGCGTTTTGCGAGAGCATTTTTAATAGTGTGTGTGAATGTTTTTCAGTTTTGTGTATGAGCATAATAATTCCAGTTGTGTGTGTGTGGAAGCATTTCAGTTGTGTGTGTGTGGTTTTCCGTTGTGTATGTGAATGATATTGGTTTCATATGTGAATGTGAGAGGTAATTCTGAATAAGGCCCACATGGCATCTCATAGAGTTTACCACAGTTCATTATCACACACTACCCACACTGTTATGACACAAATCTGGTTGAAAATCTGCAGAGTATCCCTTTAAGAGCACCAAAAAACCACATTTGTGTATAAATGTACCAAATTTCATTGCAATCCATCCAACAGTTGTCACTAAAAACCCAAACTGTCAACCACAAACAACCCAGAGTTGTTTTAAGGCTCTGTTGCTATGTGCTCTGCAGTATTTCTCCTCGCACATCTGCTTCTCCCAAATGGCTCAGCTTCCCCGCTTCCACCATCGCAGTGTGTACTCGCACACAGCAATTAAAGCACTTCACCAAACATTCAGTCAATGAATGTGAAGGTGTGTAGCTCACCCCGAGAGACACAGCAATCGATAAAGCCATCTCCAAGGTGAATCTATAGCAGCTCCCAATAGACACAGAAAATCGTTACGCCAAGTGTAGAAGTACAGCCATGTCTCCGACAGCACAATACACAAAATACTAGTAAGGCAAGCTTCTAGCTTTTTTTGGCTTTTTATTCATTTTTCTTTTTATTGCAGTATTCGTATTTCTACAGCAGTGCAGCCATGGGAGGAGGACTAGTTTCCGAGAAGAAAGCGGAAGAGGAGATGATGAAGTGAGACGGAAGAAGAGGCAGAATGAAAGGAGCAGGCCTGCAGAAATCACAACAGGGAGCATCTTTCTTCCTCTGCCTCTTTAAAAGCTGCCTCCACCAGCCTATTCTCCTGGGCCAGGCATCGGCGGCAGAGAGGAGACATAGCGGGAGAGACGGGAGATATCAGCACTCAGTATCTAATCTCCCTACCCTCTCTAATGCACCCTGGAGTATCCTCTCCAGCATCGACACAGGCAGATAGATAGGAGCCGACAGCTGCACAGGCTAAAAACCCAGCACCCGAGCTTTGCAGCTAAAGGTAAGCTTTCCCTGCTGGGTCTGGCTCAGAACAGAAGGGGGGCAAGTTTAGGGAAGGAGGAGAGATGCTTTAAAGAGACTTAAAAAAAAAAAAAAGGTTGAATCAGCTGGGTTTGTTTAACGTCTTATTTATCAATCACTTTTTACCGTGGGGGTTTGAAATCCGCATTACAAAAACCGCCTACCTTAGCAAGAACCTTAAACAAATCTTAACACTTCATATCTTACTTCTTTAAAAGAAGTGCAGAAAAGGAGCTAATTGGGTGAGACAAGGCAAAGAAATTTCTTAAAGAATGTGTCAGCATCTTCAAAAACGGCAAGCCTCCACAAGCAGACACAAAAACGCTGCTAGCTTCCGGGAGATTGTTGAAATGTGGAGATTTGCAATTCAAATCCCATTGTTGGATTTGCTTCACTTGTTAAAAAGATTTTTGCCCATCTCCGCTGGATTCCTGCAGTAACATGCACTGGTAGCAAAGGGCAGAGGTTAGATACAGGAAATAAATGAGGAGCATCAAAGTCACCTTGAAAACCACAACTGCAAAACACAGTACACAGTGGTACTGTAACAGCCTTTATTGTCCTCTCCTGTCCTTAACTTGAACACCTACACCAGCGACACAGCGCTTGCTTTGCCCAGGGGCAGGTTTGCAAAAATTATAGGAAAAATAAATAAATTATATAATATTTATCATTAGATCTAACTAATGAATTGCCTGTTTTCAACCTCTCCTCTTTTGCTGTCCCCAAACATCTTTTCCAAGAGTCAAATTCTGTGGCAGCACCCTCGAGCAGGTTGGGTATATGCAGGGGCGGTTCTAGAATTTCAGGACATTCAGGGCTAAGCCCAGACCTCTGTCAGAGGTCCAAAGGATCCACCCCAGTCACTTAATTTTTGTATGAACAGGCTAATTTTTCAACATGCTCTGTCACCCAATGAACACGCAAAGTACAAAAATATAAAATAAATGAAAAAAATCCCAATGTGAATTACTTCATTTTCATGTGAATTAGAAAATGGGAAATGGCATCCTATCGCAAGTCAGATTGGGCCCAAAGACCGTACATTGGACATCAAAATAGGACCATGGCTGAAGAGCCATTTTAGAATTAAACGCTGCAAGCAAGAGAAGAAATAGGGGAGCTTAATTCATAAACAATTGTCGATCTTGTCTGGTTTTTTTTTATCACTTTAATTATGTTACATTAGTATCTAGTAATACATTAATGATGAATAAATACACATAAAAACATATGTAGAAATGAACATCTGCTTTTAAATTCGACACAATTACAAAAACGAAAAAAGTGGTCTCAGTGCTTTTTTTCTAACCAGTTCCAAACTGCACAGGCTTCTTTACAATACAACATTCTCACAGAAATTTCAAAGATTTTAAATAACAGTCCTGTCTGTTTACCTGATGAAGGTCCATAGGCCCGAAATGTCATCTTAGCACACTAACATTTGCTAAATCCCACTAAAAACAGCCAAAGCTGATGGGTGTCACTTGTTTTGTTGTTAACCAACCTAAACAGTGCTGTGTCAGCCATGAAAAACCATATATGATCTTTCAGGACTTTAAGTTCAACATCAACTGAAGGCCACCGTCATAATGGCAGATAATGCACTTCAAAACTGCCACATGAGCTGCTCATCATCAAGTCTTTTCTCTGCGCATCAGTTGCAGTCTGAGTTGACCTGGCCACAGAACAGGACCTGAACATGCTGCAATCAACAAGTTAGGTCTGCAGAGAAGATCACTGGTGCCAAACCTGGCCACAATGCAGGACTTTTACACCCGCAGAGGTAAGGAAAATCACTGCAGACCCCTCACACTCTGGACACAGACTGCTCAACATAGCTACAGAACAGTGTGTGTCGAATCAACCAGACATCAGTACAACTTCTTTCCACAGGTTTTACAAATAATACATATTACAGTTGAATCTTTAGGCTCCATTATGTAGTAACACACAAATAATCCATTATTGCCAAATGGAAATCTATGCAGGCTGCTATATCTTTTTTATATGTGTATATGTGCAAGGCCAACTGACTGGTCACTGGAGTCTAAATCAAGCGCTCTTAAACATAATTGGCTTAAAAAGTTTCAATTTTGATAATAAAGCTATAAAAAGGTTGAGTATGGAGTTTTGAAGTCTGAGTACACCTTGTTGGCAGTGAATGTTGAGAACTGCAAATATAAAGGGAGTTACAGCTTAAAACGACATATTCAGCACTGGTTGCAAAAGAGACATTTATGGATATTACAATGTGATGAATTGGACGTCGTGTCGCAGATTTGCTTTACATCTTCCTTTGAGGATGATGGATGCTCTGTTTGGTTTGACTAAGAGCACGGCGTTGGTAGATACGGAGCTGTTTGCAGAGAGCCAAAAGACTCTCCCATTATCTCCACGCTGTTAAAAGCCACAGCTGAGAAAGCCTTTGTGTCCAATGCTGGAGGCGCACAGGCAGCAACAGGGAGAAGAGGAGGAGGAGGAGGAGGAGGAGAAGAAGGAGAAGGAGGAGAGGTGGGTGCAGGAGGCTTGTTGGTAGACAGCTGGAATCGAGCCTCCCTGTCTGGCAGGGAGTTGTGAAATTCCCTTGCACACAAATCACACCTCTTTCTCCTCCTCCTCCTCTTTTACTGATTATCCCTCGCTTTTCCTCCTCATCCTCCTCCTCCCTGCAGGTTACTGTTGTGTGAGCGAGGCTCTCGTGGGGCGAGCTGACAGCACGGATAAACAAGTGAACTGGCTTGTAGGATGCACGTACACATGCACACACATATACATCTCCCCACAAAGAGAAACACACTCGCACACTCTCTTTCCGAGACTCACCAAATTGAAGTACATATTTCTGCGCACGCAAAACACAAAATGGTCTTTTTGAGAGGTAGCATATAGTCAGAGGAGGTTAGATTTGCACGCGCGCACACGCAAACACGCAAACACGCAAACACACACACACACACACACACACACACACACACACACACACACACACACACACAGCAGCAGATGTATAGGCAGTCACAGGAGGTTTACCAGCAGGGCTCCCTTACACTCCTTTCCTTCTCTGCCTCTATTAAGGCTGACGTTGATGAATGACAGAGATTACAGGACAGACTGCCGTTTAGCTTCATCACAGAGTGAATGTAATCAAACACAGAGACACGGAGAGCATCGAGGGAACTTTACATGCCACAAGATGGAGGCGGTAGAGGGAGAAAAAAAAACTGCGTGAGAATCCGTGTACTTTGTGAAAAAAGACTTAAATACAAAGAGGACATTCACATGTCACGCCTCTGACGGATGTGTTAGTGATCCTCAGTGATCATATATGTCGATGATTGTCGATGTTGGTGACAAGCTGAGGATGGAAGATAAGAGGTTCAGTCGACAGGATCCAACTTCTTAAACTCCTTTTTCCTCATTAGTGTTATCAGGTTCCTGATTAGCATTGGGTTTAAAGCCAAAATATTGTGAAATAGGCCAATTTGCTTTTTGCTTTAACACTAAGTCTGACTTGTGACTTCCTGTACTTTGTGCTGCGACTCTGCTGCTGCTGCTGCTTTCGTTTTGACAATATAGTGTGTGTTGTCTGACGGAGTACTTATTTTAAAAACAGCAAAACAAGGGTGTGGGCAGTGGACAGGTAATGCACTCAGTTTATGTCCAAACACCATGCAAACCTGGTAAGATCGATCCAACATGGCAAGCCTACAATAAGCTTATTAGAGGACAAGACTGGCATAATTTTTGTGACCCGTGCGGAATGTAATCGCTCTGTCGACAAGGAGAACACATGCTGTCTCTGCAGAAACAAAGGTCTTTGCGAGTTTGTGCTTTTTGGCAACAAAACAGCTTTGCAACAGTATTCTTGTGGGTCTGTCACAGCTGAAGATTTTGGAAATAATGAACCAAACTATAATGTACAGAGTAATTTATCTCCACATACAGTGAAAGGACAAAGCTGCATTCATGCTAAACACTTCCAATTATCGAAGGCAGGACTATAATGTTGCATGTTCGGCTGTGGGAGATTTCCTGAACGATAACTATCAAAAAAAAAAAAAACCAACCTCATTCTGCTGCTGAAAGTCAGTGAAAAAAGTCCTCTACAGTGGAAGTTTTAGTCATACAGTAGGTAAATTTTCAGCAGTATAGATTTTGAGATTCTCTTTAAGAGACAATTTGTCAATTATGGATGTTGCTGCAAAGAATCTACAAATACTAAAACATGGATGTTTCATAAACGTCTTCAAACCACCAGCTTTGGAGATCGACACAATCAGCACAGTTTGAAGGTGGACACCCAAGATTAATCTCACCAATGCAGCATCTGACCAAATGTCTCACCTTCTGTTTCTGAGATATGATGTTCAGTAATGACGGGAAAAGTGTTGCTGCAGAATAATATGATGTCACAGTAAAGTTGACCTTTGACCTTTTGAATATAAAACATCATAACTTTCTCATTTTATTCAATTAGATATTCTTGTGTTATATTTATCACAATAAGTATATGAATTCTTGAGTTACGGCAATAGTGAGGCCATAATCAATGTTCATCGTTGAGTCAAAGTGGTAATTTGTGCAAAATTTGAGGAAATTCCCGAAAGGCCTTCTTGAGTTATCATGTTCACGAAGATGAGATGTACACAAGGTCACAGTGACCTTGAACTTTGACCATCAAAAATGAATCAGTTCATTGTTGAGTCCAAGTGGATATTTGTGCCAAAAATGAAAAAAATCCCTGAAGGCATTCTTAAGATATTGCCTGAGATATTATTGCCTCTCAGAGAATGGGACAGATGGACGGATGGATGGACAAACAATCTGAAAACATAATGCCTCCAGCCACAGCTGTTGCCAGCACAAAGGCATAAAAACACACAAAGACTGCTCGATATGCAGGCGTACCTTCCACATTTAAATTTGATATGAAGTTGAACACATGGAGGCCGATGAGTGCTGAAGTCACCAGTTGGCTTTTTGAACAAATCGAGTGCAAGCCCGCCTTTGTCACATTAGTTTGTGACTTTACATATTTCACTTGCTCATTATTTACAGCATATCATTACATAAACAACTCCACCACTGTTTGTTGTTATGGTTTAACTGCTTAGGTAAACCAGAATGGAAAATCTCCACAAGACTAGCATTTTCAATGTGGATAAGCACATTATTTATCCAAATTATCAAGGATTTGGGTAACTAATTTTCAGATGACTCCAGTCAACATCAAGGAAAGACTTGACAAATGAATGGTGTTTAAGCTTTTCTTGTTCCGATACGGTGAGATAATATGAAACACCGCCACGGTCTAAAGCTGTCAACTGCAAGATAAAAGTATGGAGATAACTGCAGCTCAGACTTATCTTAGTTTTGATAGATCAAATCCTGATAGTGCTGAGATTAATTCACTTGCAATGCAGCTCTAAGTAATTTAATGCCAATTTATTTTTCACAACAAAAGAAAACTTTGAAACTTTTTACACAGGAAACAGCCTGTTTCATGCTGTTTGCTGATTTCTTTTTTCCAGTATAGAAATAGCTGCGACACTATATTTAGATAAAGTTCAGGGTGATGTGATGACATTTCTTCCTCATCCTGTGGAAGAAAGTGACTGGGCATAATGATGCTCGGGCTGTGAAGAGTCTGGAAAGGGTTAGTAGATCTTAAACTTAAGCTCATTACAGTTGTCCAGAAAGAAGTTGAGACTTGTTTAGACTCCTACAGCCCTGTACCATGTGCTCATTATACGCTGTGTTCAAATCAGCCCTTTGCTAAATGCCATCGCCCATTTTTTTCCGTCTTTGCTCTGCTTCTCAATGTTATAACATCCAATAAACAAGAAATGCCAGACGCATTTTGGAGTGAGGCATTACTCTTACGAGATGGCATTTGAAAAAGCAAAACAAATTATGGCTGCAAGCAGCAATAAGGTGAGCATGCTCCAGACTCGCAATTTAGTTATGATGGAGAAAATAACAGTTAAAAGGTTTGAGTAGTTGCTTGGAATTCATTGTAAAGGACTAAAACACAAAACAATTCTGAAAAAAAAGTGAGCATCATTTCAGAGGAGGCATATCTTTCGTGCATTTTTGTCACTTTAAGGTGTATTTTTTCTGTATTTTTCTTTCTTCAATTCAATGGCCACACTTATCAAGGAAATGTCTGACTAAAAAGTAGCAAGACTGGTTCATAAAAGTTAAAGTATATGTTCGTTTCAAGTGTGCCTCATCAGATTACCTTGACAGTTAGTCAGTTAATCAGCAAACAAACAATAAAATGATAATCACAAGAAAACACTGATGAGCTGCAATCAATTGTCAAGAATAAAAAAAACAATTTAAAAAGGATTTTTAAAAAGGAATCAAAAATAAATATCCTCATAAAAACAAAGAGCAGCGGATCAAGCCAAGGTCAGAAACACAAAAAGGCATATAAAAGTGCTGTTCAGCTGAAAGACAAAGGCCTAGTCCCACTTCTTATTTTTACCCCTACCCCTCCTTTTCAAGTACCCCTTTGCCCCTCAGGACATACTTACAGTAGGTAACGGTTGAAAATTTCCCTATAAAATGGGACAGGCCTTTAAAACCCTCATACATCATCGGTATGTAAACAGACATGGCAATAATGTGAGTAGGCCTATCACAGTTATATTTGTCATGTATTTGATGGAAGCAGAAAAGTGCAGCTTTTTTTAATTAAAGGACAACTTCAAGATTTATTTCAACATGGAACATTTCACAAAAATGTGGCCATTCTGGCTTTATATACTAACTTTGCACTCCACATCTCTGTTGTAAAGATCTGAGGAAACAGTCGTAAAACACAACAGAAACACCTGCAGATTCATCCTGAGGCACGCTGTCTGATTCTGTTGCCTCTCGGCCTCCTTTCCACATCTTCCTTCTTCCTTTTGATTTACCTCGTCCATTCCCACAACTCTGAATGAATACGGTCGGCCATCAAAGTGAAATGGCTCACTATCGCCCTCATTATAGTCCAGCGGATAATCTTACTGATAACCTTTTTACAATAAATGACTCAACGCTGGGCTTGCTGCACACTAAACACCCAAACTGACCAGCTCAGCCAGCCTGCTTTATTCACCAGAGTTGTAAAATCTGACGGTATTTTTAAACCAATGTGCAGCTGACTGATAAGCCTCTAAAACTCATGGATTTGTCACTCAAACATTCCTGTATCATATTTCATCATCTCACCGATTTGTTCTTGCCAAGACAGCAGATAACGAGTAGAAATATAGCCTGCTGCTTACGTTACAAAGTGGTCTACCAGGATTGTGAGCTGGCGCGTTTTTCACAGTCCCACGCTGCATGTCGTCTTCTTCATGGCTGGATTACAAGACAGTGGGCCCCTCGGCACAGATATGCAAAGGGCCCCACCAACTCTCCTACTTAGGAGCAAGTATTTGGTTTTGCCTTTTTGTTGGGTTTTTTTGCATCTCTTATTGGGAATCTTTTTGTGATTTTGTGTGTCCTTGAGGTAATTTCTGTCATTTTTGGTCATTTTCTGTCTCTGATGTTGTTTTGTGTCTCTTTGAGGTCATTTTGTGTCTTTTGTGTTCTTTTGTGTCTCTGAGGTCATTTCTCTTTGTAGTCATTTCGAGGTAATTTTGTGTCTCTTTCGGTCAGTTTGTCTCTTTATAGTAATTTTGTGTCTCTTTATAGTCAAATTGGGTGCCTTAGAGGTCATTTTATGTCATTTTGTGTGACTATGAGATCATTTTCGTATCGTTTTGATAGTTTTGTATCTCTTCGTAGTTGTTTTGTGTCTCTCAGAGGTAGTTATGTCTCTTTGTAGTCATTTTGTGTCTCTTTGAGATAATTTTGTGTCTTTTTTTGGTTGTTTTGTGGTTGTTTTGCCCTTTTTGTAGTAAATGTGTGTCTCTACAGTTCCTATGCATCTTTAAGTGGTGATTTTGAGGCGCTTCCAAAGAGATTTTGCAGGTGAAGGCCCAGGGGCATCTGACTCTTTGGGCCCCTGGGCCTGTGCCCGGTAGGCTCTTCGGGTAATTCATCCATGATGCATTGCAAAAAAAGTTAATCTACTTTGATGAAAACTAATGCATTTTCCTCTGTACTGGAGCACTCTACGTTGGGACATCCATTGCGCCAAACAAAATAGTTCTATTCAAATGTATGAGCTGGCTGCGTTTCTTTCACCCTGTGCCTTTGTCTTTGCTACATGCTGCTTTATTACACTTGAAAAATGAAGTAGCAAATCTGATAAAATTCACATTTACACATCAGTGGAGCTGAACTGTTGGTGTCTTTGTTCGTTAGTAAGACAGAAATAAAGTCACCAAATGTTTGTGTCTGGAGGCCTAATAAAAAAATCAAGGTGATGTACTGTAGTAGGTGGACAGTGACTTTGTGTGCCGTGACTGTGAATGCATCACTGGAGCTTGTTAGTCTGGCAGGGATGTAATTTATTGTTTCTCAGTGAGTAAAAGCTACAAAGTAGAGCTGAACACGGTTTCATAGCTTGAACCAGTAGAATTTTGATTCAATAAAAACAACAAATAATACATTTATCTTAACACAATCTTTTTCATTCGTGTGATAAAATAGTTGTACACACTGGGAAGAGAGGAGCATCATTTTCAACTAACTGCAGTCTCAGTTCAGTACAGCTCATTACATTGAGGGGAAAAAAATCAAACTAAAAAGCACCTCAGGACTCCAGACAGCAGCACAAGGAGCTGACGGGGAAAAAGAGGCACCTGGCCTACTTTCCAAAACTTACACAGAATTTTAAAGTGAATCACATTCGATTAATCAGAGGTGAAAAAAAAATAAAAATGTTTGCCAGGCGAGTTTCTGCACAGCCTGCATCAGCACTCCATCTTTTCATCTTGTCGGCGGCTGCCACGCCGTGACACCTCGGCCACATTAACAGGTGTGGAAAGAGAGAAAGACGGAGGAGAGTGAGAGACGAGCGAAACCAAGATTGAGGAGAAGACAAAAAGCAGAGACAGCGCATGACTTTGACACAGCAGATTAAAAAAGAATAACAGGCGCCAAAAAAGTGTCACATCTAATAGGGACACGACACATCAAGCATCCTCTGAGACGCTGAGCTGTCACACAGAAACAACTCTCTCTCTCAAAAAAAACTGAACGAGCAGCTCCTTTGCGGCGCTAATCAGAGCCGACGTTGGGAATACAACTCCTCGGTTGTAATCTTTTTGCAGCGGTGGCGCTAAGCTTCATTTGCAGGAGATTTCATTTGCAGCGCGGCTGTGTTTGTCTTTCTGGAACTACTATTTGGTTGAGCTAATGAGCTCGACATATCGTACAGCTCAGGACAACAGCGAGACATCACAGCTTATCAGCGGCTCAACTGTCACAAGCACAATAACATTTCATTTGGAGGGAATGATATGACAAATGAACCGCTTACATCGGTGTTAAATATCTAATGAGACATGCACCAAAGCATGCTATCAGAATTAAATGTTACGACATGGGAATAAGGAACATTTCCAATAAAAAAACTTGTTTTGTATTTTGTCCATTTGGACTTTACCGGTCTGTTCAATCGGTGGGGACTCTGACTTGGCAGCGGCAAAATACTTCACAATTACAATGCAATGCATATAGTTTGAGCTCAACAGTTCCATCTTAACCTTGGAAAAAGTACTTCCTGACTTAAAGGGATAGCCCACCCAAAGATGAAAATTCAGTCATTATATAATCACTCCCTGCCAATGGAAAGTCAAGTGATGTTTATAGTTCACAAAACACTCCCAAGTCATACAATGATTTGAGCTATAACAATGATGTAAATACACTTTTTTACAATGAATTACACCTGTGTAACCAATCCATACCCACCCAGTCCATTGCAAAGAGTCAGTAGACGGTATATAGTATTATTCAATGACTCTATAGAAGCTACAGACGTTGTTGGAAGGATGTTGGAAATTAGATTTCCTCACATGCATGGTTGTGTACACCATTTTAGGATCATGAAGACATTTAACTGAAAATGTATTGGAAAGAAAGCAAAATGGCCACTGCAGTAGAACCCCAGCGGAAAAAAAGCAATGCAAAGAATTCTGGGAGATGAAAAAGGAGGAAATATGTGAGTGTAAATGTACTGCTGGGTAAATCATCCCTCTAGTCAAAAGGTGATTTGATATGCAACATATACTCATCACTAATCCCTTGTCTGGAGTTATAGCTTCAGCACTGAGCGGTTTCATGGTTAAAGCATCCCTCTAGTAGCAATTCGGCTGGATACGCTGCATGCTCTCATCACTGATCATGTTTAGGGCCGTGTAGCTCCAATATATGAGCTGCATCCTCTCTGGCCAAACGGTTCCTCTCTGAGCAGCACAGCCAGATGCAGACAGAAATCCACCCCGGGGGACAGTTAAGCACAGCTCTGAGCGGCCTCATCCGCAGCCTCTCTGTCCTCAGCATGTCTCAGCTATGAAATGTCTGGGACTCCCTTCTGCATTAAGGCGCTTTGCTGCTCACACTCTGTTGAGCCGACTGTCAGTGTCCTGCAGAGGCCTGCTGGGGAAAATATGGGCTTCACTTTTTAATTTTTTTTTCCCGTCGATTTTACCACGCAGAAATTTATTCTTTAAAAGAGCAGTTTTGACAACTTTTGACAAAATACGCTCATTTCCTTTTTTTTTTTGCTGCAGGGCCTAGATTAATACCACTCTCAAGAGGAGGGAGATCGCTTGGCTTAGCATAAAGCTAAAAGCTAAAGCTCACAAATTAGAAAAAAAAAAAACACCTTTCAACGATATTTTTGTGGTTTGGTAACTCAGGTTAGCTTTTTTTCTCTTTCTCCTAGTCTTTAAGCGGTGTGCTTTTTTAAAAAAATATATATTTATTGAGTTTTCTTTTTTTTTTATAACACTGACAACAACAAAAAATACATCAAAACAATAATCACAAACAAACAAAACTGCACTTGCTACATGACCAGGAAAAAAAGAAAAAGGACTGTGGCATTCGCTTTTGTTCAAGAGGAAGGAAACCTATCAAAATGCACAGGCGGCACCGGACCAATGAATGCTACCGCCGGTGGGTGACGGAATCTCGGTTTATATTTTATAAGCGCTGCTTAGTTTTAGACTTTGGCCTGAAGTTTTTCCAGCTTCAATTTTTATAACATAAGAAACAGTATGACTCTAAACTCTTCTATTACAGCTAAACAGTGCACTTAAGTATGTTTCTGAATATATTTTAGGCGAGAAACAGGCAATGCAGTAACAGAATATTGGTTTATATTTTTGCAGTCTGATCTTAGTTTGAGAGAGCGAGAGAGCGAGAGACAGGTGTCTCACTCTCTCAATCCACTTCTACAGTCTTAGTGCCGTGGGGGAGCTGACATTCAATAATGAAAGGCCTCATCTGGTAGATTTTCTCTGGCAAAATAGCACAGAAATCTTGGTGCTGGCAAGCTGTAGGGAAGTTTACCGCAGCTCATTTACACATACCCACACTGTTAAGCTGGTTGAAATGAAAATGATTCCTTTAACTCTGAGTAAGTCCATATCAGAGTCTGATAGAAATGAATTTGAAGGGAAAAAGCAACGACTAAGACATGCAAAACAGAAAAAAAGGTTTCTCTTTTTCTTCAGTTTCTTTGGGTTTAAGAAATTGTCGTATTTACATTTCAGTGACCGAGCCAACGCCGTTCGATTACTGAGCTCAAACAATTACACGTTTGAGCTTGTCAAATGGGAGGATTTACTGTCTCTCTCTTTTTTACATCAAGTCACTTTAGGATGTTGCAATCACAACAATCAACATAAATTCAGCCAATCCACAGGAATTCTGCACAGCCTTACAAATTTGTCCAATTACTGCAACTTTACTAAAAATTTGACTGCTACAAATGCAACGCCATTTTTTTTTAAAAAAAGGTGCCATATAACCAGGTATTTCAGGCTGCAGAAAAAACAAAAACAGTTCACGAAATCCAGAAGGGACTGTATATCACTATAAACCAATCTCTGGTTTTGGACAATTTGTCAGACAAAATCAGCAATACGAGAATATGCCATTAGACCACGGGACTTAAACATAAATAAAAACAGAATACAATGATTTGCAAATCCTTTTCAACCTCAATGATTCAATTGAATACACTACAAAGACAAGATGTCTGACAAACTTTATTGTTTTTTTGCAAATATTCACTCATTTTGAATTTGATGTCTGCAACACGTTCCAAAAAAGCACATTAGCATAGACGCTTACGTGCAGAGGTTTCTCCAGATTCTTTTGATGATATTATGGACTGTAGATGATGAAATCCCTAAATTCCTTACAACTGTATGTTGAAAAAAGTTGTTCTCAAACTGATGGACTATTTGCTCATGCAGTTGTTCACAAAGTGGTGAACCTCGTCCCATCTTTGCTTGTGAATGACTGAGCGTTTTGGGGATGCTCCTTTTGTACCCAATCATGACACTCACCTGTTTCCAGTTTACCTGTTCACCTGTGAAATGTTCCAAATAGGTTTTTTTTGAGCATTCCACAACTTTCCCAGTCTTGCCCCTGTCCCAGTGTCTTTGGAACGTGTTGCAGGCATCAAATTCAAAATGAATGAATATTGGCAAAAAAAACAATAAAGTTTATCAGTTTGAACATTAAATATCTTGTCTTTGTAGTGCATTCAATTGAATATAGACTGAAAAGGATGCGCAAATCATTGCATTCTGTTTTTATTTACGTTTTACACAACGTCCCAACTTCATTGGAAATGGGGTTTGTATAAAAATCCACAAATAGCAGCCTAATATAAGGAAAACTTGAAGGACACTCATTAAACACAAATAAGTCTAAACAGCAAGATTCTATGTCTATCTGGACTCCAGCTGCCATCTGCAGAGCAGCCAACCATCACAAACCACACTGAGAAAATACTATTAACTTTTATGCTGTTCTACACCAAGCTGAGTATAAGCATATTAGCATGTGTGTATGTGAGCATTAACATGTTACATTCTAAACTGCCTACAGGTATCAAGCTGTCCATCTCTGCACACCTTTGTAAATACCATGCAGGGCCTCAAAAATGTCCAAGAGCCCATTAGTTGGACATGAAAGACAGAACATGTGAATCACTGGCAGCCATCTAAAAGAAGGAAAGAGCATGATTGGATTCAAGCAGAGTGTGCCTGTCAGTGTGTGTGAACCCCCCAAACAATACTTTGAATGACTACACATGTGAATGCCAGTTAGTCTGGCTCGAGTTTGGGTAATTGCTGAACCAACCAGGAGATGTGGAGTCATTCACAGGCTACGATGGCACACAAACACACACACACACACATACACACACACACCGTCTGTGTCCGTATACATACACACCCACTGTGTAGCAAAGAGTGCTCTCCACAGCGGTGTAATTAGGCCTGGTCACTGCAGAGACATTGTAATGGATAACCCTGTCTGAAAATGGCTGGGGGCAGCACACATAATTGAGCATGCTGTGTGTATATGCGTGCATGTGTGTGTGCACTTCACAAGGCAGGGCTACAAAATTGGCAAACCATGCAGCTTGCTTTGTTTTGTCTCTACTCGCCGAATTATGTATGCAGCAGCCCCTAATGAACGTGCAGTTTGACGCCCTGTGCCTTCGTAGGTGAATACTTGGCAAAACCAGAAAGATTTATGTCAGATATTTTTACATTAAAAGAGTAAACTTTGACATCTTTAGCCTTTGAATAATATTCAAGAAACCAAAAAAGCTCTCTGTTAATATAGTACAAATATTTCCAGCAGCTTTTAAGCGGCCTGTGTATGGAAATAGTTAGACAAGAGGAAAAAAAGCCACCAGCTTAGAGCACCAACATAAGGCCTAGGTGGATAAAGTATAAAGGAATGGACATTATTACAAATTTGTATGCTTTTTTCGTTTTCGTCTACATTGCTTTTAAAGACTTCTTCTACAGCTAGAGCTGAGTTGTGATAACCATGCACATTTTAGAAAGTTCCAAGAAAAAAATACGTATATATAAAAAATTGTTAAGCTTTGAGCATAGGTGTAGGTGTAACAGTGATTCCATGGTGGGATTTGTTACGACACTGGCAGCCAGCTGCTTCACTTTAAACTGGGATGCTGGATTACCAAAATTTAATGTCAGGACTTGGGATGCACGATAATATCGGCCAATATCGGCTATATAATTAAATATCGGAATCAGTCAACATGTTTCCTTATTTTACACAATGAATGAATACATTGAAAGCATTGTCTTGTGTCTCCATCTGCTGGTGGACCACCGTGATAACAGAGTGATCACTAAAATTCGTTGGGATAAAAGGTGGATATACTGTAGGTTATGGGCCAAGGGAGTTATTATATATATTGACAAAAAAACTAATATCATGCATCTCTAGTCAGGACAATATCCAATGCCACCTGTTTTTTCATAGAATATTGATGGTAATTGATTTAATATTTTGATGGTTTTACGTTGTGTTGTTAAGTAGCCAAAATCGAACGTCTTCCAAATTCCCAATGCCAACATCATCTTGACATGGAATAACAACATTTAGAGGTAAGAACAAAACCCGTCATCAAAATGTCATCATGTTTACGTCCGCACACCTTGGTTCTAATATTGTTAGACAATATTATCAACCTGATTTTCATTCCAACCAAAATGTAATATCGGTCCAACAAAAGAGTCTGTAGTTTTCTGACTTCATATTGATGTCTGGTGCCAGCTAGGAGGGGACACGCCCCCCTTAACATTTAGGACATGTGCATTAGTGGCACAGGATGTTTATTTTGACAAAACTGAAGACATTTCCACCTTAAATTTATGAAAATGAAACGCCCTTAGCACTGAGCCTATAGCCCTTTCCAGACATGACTAATGGACATTTTTGTCATTCACACATAAGTGTCCATTATGTAAATGTTCTGTATGGCTATAGTCCGAAAGGATTGCAGAGGGTCAAAGCATTTCCAGAAAAAGTCCAGATAATTGCCAAGGCAGGGGGAATTTGTAAGGGAATTTGTTAAGTTTTGCTCAATTCCAAAAAAAATTCTTAACCTTTAAAAGTGAACTTATTTGCGTGGAGCAGCATTTAAAAAAGCAAAAAGCAAATTACAGCATATTTTCGTTAAAGATGCTCTATGCAAAATACAGTGTGCATGAGCTGTCTGTACACGTTTCTAAACATGGAAGTGCCTGAGCTGACTGCTAACAGCTAACAGTGCTAACTCCACAAACAGCACTAAACAACACCAACAGTGGAGCTAATGGTGTTTACCAGGGGAGAACCCTTTTGCAAGAACACCGTCCCTAAATAAGTGATAACTGCTGTATGAGCACAGTGCAAAGCAGCAGCAATGCGCTAGCCAGTGAGATAAATACATGCACTCACATGCACAAATCAAACCACAGAGAAGCTCAAATTACAACACACAAAAGGGAGCAGGACTTCTTTTTCTCTGCTCAGTACGCCATTACTCCACTATATCTTTACACAGCAAATATTGGTTTGCTGCTACATTAATGCTCTGAATGTCTCTTATAGAACCATTAAAAGTGTGCCCATGTAATTGAATTGTGCCACACCCTGCATTCAGCAGCTCACTCCATTTCTTTTCATTACAAGTGCAGATCATTTGCCAGCATTCCATTAAAACAGGAATTCACCAGTCTGGATAGCGAGGATGAGTCATCACTCTGACATCGAGGAAGTCCATGGAGAGGATACGGAGGCCTCAGAGGGACATTATTATTTTTGTAGGGAGGTAATAGTGAGTTTCTTTTTTCATTGTTGTATAATGAAAGTTCAGTAAAATGATAAATGAGTCAACTCGTTTAATTTAAGTTCACCTTAGCTAAATTGTTGATTTTTCAAAATTCTATTAGAAGAGTTTACGATTATGTCTGCTTATAATTACTGTAAGAGGTTTCTGCACATGACAGATTAATGGCAGCCTGAGCAAATAACCCTAACATTTTTATTGTATTTACCATAAATTCTCATGGAAAGTTTCCAACTTGACAGGCTCTTTATGAAAACAGCTGGTGTAATATTTGGAATCTTGTGTTAGAGAACAGTGATGAGGAGAAGGATTGTTTTCTGTCCTCACAGGCTGTATCAGTGATAGATTTTAAAACTTAATTTATGGACATTTCATTGACGAACGGACTTATTTGTTTTTGCAGAAATGGAAGAAACCATTAAAAAGATAAAAACTTTTCTCTGAATTGGGGACACAGGATATCAATCAGATTGATCTACAAAATAGTGGTTATTTGACATCATCATACTGAGCCTCTTACTGTGCAATGCCTTCACTTTTTTTCTCTCATTTTTCTATTGCATTAATGGATCAATCATATAATGTCAAGCAATATTACAGTTTGTACGCTTGTTCTCTTGAAAAACTTGATTTAAAATTTAAGAATACAAAAAAAATGCAAGATTTGATTAAATGGATGCCAACACTTAAAAAAAACCCAAACAAAAACAAACATATTTATTTCCTCTAGAATTTTAAATAAACTCATCTGCAGCTTGGCTCATCAACGGGCCTGATGGAGTTAAAAAAGGCTTAGATAAAAAAGAAACACCGTAAAATATTAAAGGCATGACTGACTTCTATAAATGACGCAATCTCTCCATGCCATCCTTCAAACAGTGCCTCAGAAAATCACCAAAATGTGAATGTTTGCCTCCGTGTCAGCCACATGAAAGGCAGTGTGAGAAGCAAACACATTAAAGCAATCTTCAAAGTCAGTTTCCCCCATATGCTTGAAGTCACGGGATGCCGCCTGCGGATTATGTGATGGGTTGATTTCAAAGGACTGACACAGGGCCGTAACATCAGTGCATATAGACTAGCCTACTTTCGTCAGAGCATGAGGTCTATGACAGACAGTTGGTAGGTTAGGAGAGAGACCGCGTGTACAAACAAATCAAAGTTATAGGCTACATGAAGTGCATGAATCACATGAAGTAAGGCAGAGGTCAAAATGTCATGTCATGAATGAATACACTGAGGTCACAATAAATCAAATTAACATGGTCAAGAGGATCAGTCTGGAAAATAAATAGGCTTCTTAACACAAGACTACAGGTTCAAAAGAAAAAAATACTCACACTTGAATGTATACATCAACTACTCTGAAAAGAATGGTAACAATTCCAAACATACAGTACCATTTGTACTATGTGTTAGCATCACAAAATTATACCGTCATATACTGTTTACCCCAGTGAAATTCCATGACAGTATGAAAATTAAGATATTGCCCATTTTTAAGTTTTAAAAGTGTGTTATTTAATATGCTACAGTGTTTTCCTGACTGAGGTGTTTTTTTTTCATTACTATGATAGTTGTTCCTTTAATATCTGTGATAGAATTACATTACCATTTCTTAATGGTAATTTTGGATTTACAGTTGTTGTTTTTGTTGTATCAATTTGATGAAATACTTTGATTTGTGAGTTTCATTATTAACTGCACAAGTAAAATTCAGTTTGACCTGTTATACCAGCACAAAGCACATAAGCAGTTTACAAAAGCACCTGCAGCAGATTTCAAAGAAATTAACTAAATGTTTTGGTAATTTTTTCTACCTCCTGAAGAAGGCTGGACGCTGAAATGCATCAAAGACTCAACTGTCTTTTAAATCATGTTTGACTTTAAGAACCTGCCAATGAAATAAAGGCGTTTTAACTTTATTGCTCAAGATGAGCGCCTTGGTTTCTTCCTGTTTTTTCTCCTTTGTTCATTACCTTGACCAAAGACCATCATCTTTTTTGTACTATTACTAGTTTCAAGAAGTTCTTCTGTTTTTTGGCTTTTAATCACTAATAATATGAATCGTCATCGGCCCTGAAAAAACATACTGGCCGACCATTAGTCTTTGACGAATCAAATCTATCTGCACAGAAGCTAAACAATGTTTCCTATTGCTGTGGGTGGGGGCTGCAGCAAAATGTATTTTAGCTACCCTAAAAAATATCAGTTACAGCATATTTTGAATATTTGCTCAGCCTTACCTTACACGTAATAGTGACCAAGACAACAGTAGACCAGCAACTCCACAGTTTTGCTGAGTAAAACTACTTCTTTTGTCAATAGAGTCTGGTGGTTTGAGATAACGGCTTCAGTTACCCATCGGAGAGCGCTGTCTGACAGCAAGCTAAAGCAGTTAAATCTCAATATAGCGTGTACTTAAACTGTTATTTATTTTTTAAAGATGGGCTTTTTTTAGATGGCTGAAAGCTAACCAACTGAGTCAACATTTTCTGTTAAGTTATTGGGAACAAACATTGTTATTTGGTCTATACATGAATATGTTCTATCATGTTAATCAGATGTAACGAACATAAAAAAGCCTACTTTTTCACTACCAAAACAAAAGGATCTGACTATTATAGTGTTGTAGTTTGTGTATCAGTTGTCAACAGATAAAAACAATATGTAGCAATTGAAGCCAACAATGTTTCTTTGTGGCTATTTAAATAATTATTGCCTGTTGAGGTAACTTTAAAGCAATCTTCCAAGTCTGTTACTCCCATATGCTCAGCAGAGTGTGTATGTGTGTGTGAAGATGTGTTGCAATAATAGTGAGAATGACATTAGCCACATTCTTCTGGCCTCCACTGCAGCCATGTAATACAGACATTACATGGTCGCCTATGCTGTGTGTATGTTAACTGTGTGCACAATGGCCTTCGATGATTATTTTCACAAGTCTCAGCAGGATGTGAATAATAAATTCACTGCAATGGACTGACGAGGCAGCCTTGTAATTGCATTGCTGCATTAAATGTGATTAAAAAGTACTAAGGCGGCTTTTTTCCAGCGTGCGCTTGATTCTTTTTAAATGCAACAAATATGCACAAATGTGTCCTGGCTTTTCATTTTTCTCGTTTGTTTCATGATTAATTTACATTTTTTCAGACTCGCTGTTGGAAGGCATTGTGTGATGTCTCGCGACCGGTCGGGGAACAATGATACTTCACTAAATTATGTGGTGGCCTGCTGGAGGCTGAGGAGCTCTTTCAGGCTGCAAATGACTGATCCTGGACCACGGATACATCACGTTCCCCTCTTTGCCTGTCTTCCTCCTTCTCCTCCTCCTCCTCTTTCCTCCCTCAGTGAGACTGCCAACAGATGAATCCTGCCAAGTGCCTCCCCAGGAGAAGTGTGTGTGTGTGTGTGTGTGTGTGTGTGTGTGTGTGTGTGTGTGTGTGTGTGTCTCTAATCTGAGAGTGTGTGTGCATGTGTGTGTGTCTTTCCACTTTGATGGCAATGTTGGCAGTAATGTGTCTAATGGAAGATAAGCAACACTCTCTCAAACAAGTCTTTGCAGCCAAGCACTTCCCCCAACATCATCATGCTGAGTGCAATAGAGGGAATACTCTCTCCCCCACATCTCTTCCAGCAAACACACACACACACACAAAAAAAGAAAAAAAAACAATGTACATCCATGCAAAGACACACAAACACACATGGAATACCAAGAGTGACGGTTTGGATCATCTGTCTCAAAGCTGCCTTTATCGTCTCTCACACAAAGTCCACAGAGTCTCGCGCGCACGCACGCACGCACGCACGCACGCACGCACGCACGCACACACACACACACACACACATACACACACACACACACACACACACACACACACACACACACCAGCAGCGGGTTAGATGATGAGTCCCGGAGATGAGTTTTAGTCACGGTGGGACACCTCAGAGAAAGTGTAGCTTTGGATCACCATGCTCAAAGCTGCCCACAATCATTTCTCCTCCAAAGTACGTCCCCTCTCACACACACACACACACACACACACACACACACACCATAGTGAAGTGCTTTGCAAGAGAGTGAAGGACGAGTCCAGCAGAAGGCACTTATAGAGAAAGACAGAGGGAGAGTCCTTGACTGCCGGCTGACCCCGCAGCTTGTTTGTGCCGATTTTGAAGAGAGCGTTCTGATCGAAGGGGAAGAAACGAGGAGAGCATTCAGAGGTAATTTCACACACGACGCGGCGAGCGGTGACAGGCGAGGGAGGGAAGGAGGAAGCAAGAATGATAGAGGACACAGAAGGTCTGAGTCCACATTGTCAAGCAATGAGCACCTGAACTGCTGTTGTTGTTTTTTTTGTAGACTGATGAATGGGCTGGCTGTGTCAGATACAGCCGGGCAGTGTTGACCACTCATACCACTTCCTCTCTCACTGCAGTCTCAGTGCGACCGGAGTGAAGTTTTAGCTTTGGGCATATTCTATTAAATCTTTTACATTGTTCTATTATTTCTCCGTAAATTCATTACTCACTTACAAACCTATCACACTGCAGAGCCGTTACACTACTGAAAAGGATGTCTCATCTGAGCTGCAAACCTTGTAAAAAATTTATCTTTTCCACCTCAATAAAAAATAAATTCAGGGTAGCCACTGAATTATTGTAATTCTGCATCGAGAAAGGAATCATGCTGCCTTAAGATGACAACATTTAGGGCAAAAATAGGCAGTCAACTCCTATCAACAATATAAGTATTAGCCTAAAAAACATAATGCAGATTTTTTTAAAAATGTTTTTTTATGTAATGATACACAGCAAATCATGTAAAACAGCCACTCTAAAATCCTTTCAGATCTCAACTCAGCAGAGAGGGTTGCTTGCTTTCAAACATAGTCTGCAGCATATATGAAAGCTGAACTCTTAGATACAAGATCGCACATTAAACATGTACAGTTCAACATGTACAGTTCAGGCATGTACTAATGCCTGAGTAGTGTAAGACTAGGCCTCACTTTTTTAATTTGTATTTGAAACCAGAATTACCGCTCGCAGCTGTATGCCTTCCAGACTCATATTTAGCCATGACAGTAGACAATGCTTAAAATATGGATGTTGCTGCAAATAAGTAACAAGTTCTAAAACATGGATGCTTCACACACATCTTCCTCCACCAGCACAGAAGATCTATACAATCAGTAGGGTTCTGAGAGGGGCACACAGCGTCACCAATTCAATATCTGACCAAATGTCTCCCCTTCTGCTCCTTCTGTTATATTATGATGTTAAGTAAAAGCCAAATGTGTGTAATATTATGTCACTGTGAAGTTGACCTTTGACCTTTTGGATAGAAAATGTCATCATTTCATCATTTTTTCCTATTAAAATTGTCCTATTATCCTACTTTGTGCCAATTTTGAAGACATTCCTTCGAGGCATTGCTGAGATATCTTCTTCACAATGGCAAGACACACAGACCTGTACAGACGACGCTAAGACTTAACGGCGCCAGCCACAACTGCTGCCAGGCTGAAGGCATAAAGGAACTGATTTCTAAAATAAAAGGCACAATGTGGAGAATTTTAAAAATACAAGACCATGGCAGTGTCTCTACTAATGTTTCTACAAAAAAAATGCATGCCATCAACAACATTTCTCTGAAATAGCCTCTTCGCACTCAAGATGGTCAACAATGCTGAGATGGATGTGACAGTATGCTCAAAACGTTCATATCATCCACAAATAATGTACTAATTCATCAACTATTCAATCAAACACAGGACTTTTACCCAAGAGTCGGGTCTGTGTCCCATGTGAAACCAAAAGGTAAGTTATTTTTAGTAAATATCATGTCGCCGTCATGTCATTCCAAGTAGCTAGCGTTACTTGTCACTGCTCAACAATGACGCTTTTCCTAAACCTTATCTACAATAAAGTTGTTTTATACTATAAGTGTTTCTGGAGTTTTCACGTCTTTATTAGACTTCTTTCTCTTCTCCATGCACCTCTGAAGTAGGTGGAGCTGTGCCAGAAATCCCAAATCTGCATCTAAACCTAACCTTGCAGGTTCAGGTTGGGTGCATTAAATTCGTTACCTAAACCACTGTGTGAGGACATGGTAAATTTAGTGCAGGCATAACATTTTTTAAAAAATACACCTCCTCCTAATCTACCATATAGAAAAAGAACTATAAAGAATCTCCACGTTAAAAATTTAAGAACAGAGATATGCTGGGTTTTAGATGGTCCGAGCCTCTGTTCATTTGTTCATGTAAACTCTCAGTCAGTTAGAAAATGAAACAGACTGATGAGGTACGAACTAGCTGTTATGAAGCGACTGTAGTTAAGCAGATTAGCCATTATCTATTATGCAGTGTCACCAGGCATCTCGTTTATTTTGATGTCCTTATTAAGATGCTCGCCATGTAGTTTATTTGGATGAAATCACTTGGATGACAGTCAGTATGTCTGTCATCTCTGGCAGCCCTCTCTTCTCACTCCTCCTCATCGCAGTGCTCCAGCTGCCTCGAATCAGAGCTTTCTGAAGCGTCTCTGTCTCGCCCTCTTGAATGTGAATCCCCATCTCTTTGAGCGCGGGGCGCAGCGCCGTCTGTCAGCGCGTTGGCCGTTTCCGT
This sequence comes from Plectropomus leopardus, assembly GCF_026936395.1. NCBI lineage: Eukaryota > Metazoa > Chordata > Actinopteri > Perciformes > Serranidae > Plectropomus > Plectropomus leopardus. The sequence goes on along the minus strand of NC_142184.1, from coordinate 31,863,297 downwards.
GCCCAACTCCAAAAATAGTCTCAGCTGGTCAGGGTACGGAGACTGACCCAGACAAAACAATGCAAATTTCCCCGCAGTGGGACTAATAAAGGATTGTCTTATCTTATCGTACATTCTTTTCCTCAAGCTTTTTAATTACAGCCCACACCAGTTTCTGTGTTACCCCTGGTTCAAGTCGAGTTTTTAGTCCTTGGAACATAACTCTGCCTCGCTTCCATGCTTGTTGCTGTACTTGGTCTTACTTGATAGTCAAGGAAGTGGAAAATAATCGCTTTCAGGGGTGCCGTGGTATCTTTCACTTTAGCCACGTGTTCTCTCACTGTGGATACCCGAGTTATCTTTAAGTTGAAGAGATGAGCAGATGAGGTCAGTCATAAATTCCACAATGACATTTTTCCACAATTTTGCCAGGAAACCGAACATCTATTGTCGCATCTTAACTAAAGACTATGAAAACAAACGGACATGGCCACATTAAGTTGTCAGCTGTTTGTTTGTTAACTCTCATCTTGAAGCCTCACTTTTGGCATTTTGGCCGATGCCATCTTGGATTGTTAAAGCCAGAAGTGACCATATTTCGACAAGAGTGGGCGCAACCTTGAATTTCAGGTAGTAAATCACCAGAGGCCCCACAAAACAATATTATTTAGATACTTCAGTTACAATATTATTGCAATTTTAAATGTTTTGAAATATGCAGATGACTGAAATAACAAGTATTGCGATATCTTGCAATTTATTACCTTTTTTCAACTACAAATTATGTCCCCAAAGAAAAACATCCAACAATCTGGTTTTTATTTGTTTTGCAGGAAAAACATGTTTTAATTAACTTTAAACACAATTTGATTATTTATTATTGATTTGCATTTGCAATATTAATAATTTAAATATATATATCTATCTAATTATACTTGACCTCTACGTATCAATGTTGCCATGCAAAGTTTTGTGATACTATGCTGTATCCAATTTTTCCAAAGCCCTTATATTGAACATGCAAAATTTTGCCTTTGCCAAAATGCCAAAAACTGCCCCGCAAGTTACCCCTTTGTCTTGATGGTGATTCCAAGTCATCGCACTTGGCAGACAGTTTAGCGTCTTTGTCATGGTTGTCCTTTCCAAAAAGGTCTTTTATATTAGCTTCCAGTCGCCTTCAGGTGCTCAGGTCTTAGCTTGGGAATTTCCATTTTTATTTGATGCCTTTCGTCTTTAAACTGCCGTTCACCTCAGAATCCATGGTTTCTTTTTGTTCTCAAACTTCCCCTTTTGTCTGTCTCTTTTTCAGTCATCGTTTTGGAGTTTCAGTTGTAGAGACTTGCAGGTATTTTTTTTTCACCTGCTTTTTGTATAAAGTATGAAGCTACTTTAATTGGGTCTCCAGCAAGTTAGCTTTTCAAGGTGTTGCCACGGCGACACTGAAAGTCTCTGGCCAAGGTCTTTTATGATACTGTATACAGGAGCTGGTTAGTCTTGAGTACAAAAAATTTAGCAAAAATCAAATAAGGAAAAAACAGATTTTAAGAGGCAAAACCCTACGAAATTTAACAGTTCAATATTTCCCTGTGGCCATAAACAAGCTTCATGTTTGTGTTTTCTGCAAGTTTTTGTTACTTTAAGAAATACTTCACTGCTTGAAAGATGGTCTTTTGATAAAACTAGGCTGTCCATGCTGTAGAAAGAGGGAAATACTTTTAAAATTGGTGCTTCATGACCAAAAAAACAGGAAACCAAAAACATCTGCGATTACCACTGCCATTTTACAAACCATGAAATATAACCACAACTGTCAAGTAGATATAACATGAATCACTGTGGAACTGCATCACTGAATGGCGTACGGCAGCAAAATCAACAGCTATTAATGTGAAAATGTCACAGATTATTACTTTGAGTACACTTTGCTCATGAAAGGATTTGCAGACAAAGGCAGGAGACGTGTACAAGATTGATTTTTAAGTCCTGAGACAACAGTGCGGGGGTGTGCTACAGCTACAGTGATAATTTCTCTCCTCTCTGTAGTTAATCCCAGGCTGCCCTCCAGCACTTGTCTTCTCAGTGAGAAGTATATACTGGGGTCAGGACCTAAATACATAGGCTCTACCTACTGCTGAGCGCCAACAAGCATTAAAACTGTCAGCCTGTCCCTCTCGACTTGGCTCCCTCGCCTGTCCTTCCTGTTTGCTCTGACACCTTCCTCCTTCTATTACTGTATGTATCTTTGTGTTTTTAGACAGTGGCAGACAGGCAGACAGAGAGAGACTAAAAGAGCCCCAAGTAGTTCAAGTTTGAAATAAATACTTGGAAGAATATCAAGGCAAACTGGGCGTCTATTGACTTTGCACAGAAAACAATTATATAGGTAGAGCTACTGAAGGTGCTTTTCTAAAATGTCACAAAATACAAAAATGTTTCCCAAAAACAAATATAATATCTTAATAATTTATATAAAGCTTATACAAACAAACTGTCTTAAATGCATATAATATTAAATGTATATAATGTTTGGGTTTTTTTATGATGAAATTACTCAAGTGAAAAACAACCAAATCACCAGAAAGAAAAAACCATGGATACATTTGCACGTTATTATGCAGCAGATACTTTGAAACTCCACATTTCAACAACTGTGCAGTTAAACGGTGGTCAGGTTTAGACCATAGACTGTAATTAAGGATGGATGATGAATCTCCACTTATCCCCGCTGTGCTAAAATGAAGCCAAAATACATTTCTGATATGTCCGCTGCCATCGTGCGCCGGTGAGGTTATTTAGAGCCAGAGTGCACAGTATCTTTGTATCGAGTTCATTCACCAATCATGAGCAGTACCATTTATTGCAAGGACAACGAATGACACATAAAGCTGTCAATCATGAACCTTAAACCCCACACCTTTTCTTTTTTTTTTTCTAACATCAATTTACTAGTTAAAACCAAACTCATTAGAATAAAAATCACGTGAAGATTAATCAACATATTAAGAATGACCCAAAATGACAAAAAAACATCTTTGAGAAGAAAAATGAATACTTTGAGTTTGTATTTTGTTTCACATTCACTAACATGGGGTTTATGATATTGTTTATCTATATTGTAGCCGGCCTCCAGGGGGTGATCAAGATTTTTGACTTCACTTTTGGGATGCTAATGTAAAGTCTATGGTGAAGGAAAAAAACGTGATTATGGTTCGGAAAATATCATATTTTGGCTAAAAATACTCGGTTTGGCGGCAATCCTGACAGGAAAAGGAGCTATGGCTCTGTATAAACAACCTTCTTTGTGGCTAAAGAGCCCCTGGAAACAGAGCTGGGTCGCTAAAAAAGCTGCTGGAAATACAGCACCAGGTCTCTACAAAACACCAACATTGGGGGTTAGTCTGGCTGTGGGTCCAGCCCGGACAGCTGAGGCAAAATCTGGTTAGAATAGGTTTAAAAGCCCAAACAAGACACTCAAGCTGCTTGAGCGGCCCCATAACCATAGTAACTCACTCCTGCCTGGATGCGCGAGAGGAAAGCGGGCCGGAACTGGACTGCTTTCAGAAGTTATACGTTATTTATTTTTCACTACGAGAAAATGCACTCGTGGCATTAAAGTGTGTGTGTGAAAAGTGTAAATGCGTATCTCACGGTCAATGCAAAAGCTGGCAGCCCTGTCAAGTTACTAAATTCATCATTTTTAGCGCATGTCACACAGCAACTCCGTTTACATGCGTTGGTGCATTTAAACATCAGATCATATTCCAAGACATCCCATGTAAACAGTTGACCCGAATTCTTCAATCAGATTGGGAAAAAGTGTGCATATTAACACAGCTAATAATAGCTCAACAGTCCTTCAGGGCTGCTGTGACTTGTGTCAGCTGATGCTGTTAGCTCACAACTGCTAAAAGAAGGTAAAGTAGATCTGAAAATGTTTTTTTAATGATTGTTTAAAAGTAGTTTGAAATTTGCATATTAACTTTTTTTTTCTTTAAACACTGCGTGAATCTATTGCTTTATTGTTAATTTGTCACAGCGATGTACAATGGTAGAGAATTAAGGGTGAAATTTTTACCAAAAAATTATTACCAGACCAATGTGATGTCAACATTGTATTCTGGTTGCTGATTTAGCTCTGGAGGATATCCTCAATTAGAGCATCATTTTAGGTTTTCTTTTGTCCAGAACTGATTAGCATGGAAAAAGAAATGAAACAATAGATCCCGCTCTACGGTGATCTCCCTCTTTCCTCCTAAAAATAGAGGTGGAGCGACCTCGTCTGCCTCTATGGACCAGCCTCCTCCGTTCTCGCCGCTGTGACAATGTCTGGAACCCCGCTGTCATGTCAATACACCGCCGTCAGAAGTGAAGTGCGAGTGAGTGGGAGGCGAGAAGCAGACGGGGACATTTGGTGTGTAATTCTGCAGAAGACTCGAGTAAACCCCACAGGCTGCTGCTGAATGTTTGCCAGTGATACTGCATTGGCCACTGTTAAATCTTTAATAGTCTAACAGTAGTGTGATGTCATTGCCTCAGTGCTCCAGTTTGCTTTTAGTGGAAGACCTATTTTCCCCACGCTGCATTTATTATGCAGCACAAACATCATTAGAAAAGGGCATTTAGGGTGGCAAAGACAGGGTTGTAAAGGAGGCTTAACCACCGCAGGCTGTGACTGCATTCCTGCCAGACCTGGGTTTATACTCCGACATCCATCCAGCATTTTTCCTCTCAAACACTGTCATAGTGTAGAGGAGCAGCCATGCCTGAACCCTTTCAAGGTGATGCAGCAGCCATAAAGGATTGTGCCTGCGCTGAATGGTAAATGATTCACCTGTGAAAATTGGAAAGAATGGTTCAAATCCAATCTAATAATGGGAGTCAGAGCGGGGCTGGTTTCTCTGGTGATGGAGGTCAAAACAGGGTGAAGATATTAGACTGGCCCTAAGTGAAGGCTCAAGAGCACAGATATCTTTTTCAGTACAGTCAGTAGGGCAAAAAAATAAACTTTTAAAGTGGTCAAAAATATGTTTTAAATGTGCTATTGATAAGATAAGTCACTAGGTGTTGCTCTCCCTCTCCTCCTTTCTATTGCATTCAAGAGAAGACGGCGCTGTTGCTCGGAGCACAAGTGGTTGCCAGTTTGTTGCACAACCTGCATATTTCATGGTTGCCTGCAGTAAGACTGAGGCCCTGTCTACACAGATATTATACGTATACAGATATTTTTAAAAAAGAATATTTCCACCCTCCAGTTTAATCCTGTGCAACCTAACCAAACTGATTTCTTTAAAAAAAATAAGGGGGGGGGGTATGACAAACAAAAGAAATATCCCATAAATTGCAAGAAATTAGTTAAAGGTGATAAAATATACCTAATAAAAAAAAACCCATAAAAACATAATTTAAAAATGGAAAGGATTGATGGAAAATTATCCAAAAATGTGGGAAAAAATGTCCAGATACGATAATTTTATATTTAAAATTATGTTACAGAAAAAAAAATTTGATGAAAGGCCATTTTCTTGGTTTTTCTTTTTTTTGTTGTTGTTGTTGCTTATTTTCAAGTTATTCTATTGTAATTTTGTCACTGATTTTTTGCATTTTTTGGAGCCATGTCTTGTTCAGTTGCTTGTTGCCTTCTTCCCATGTTTTGAAAGAAATCAACCGATTTTGCTTGGGGTTTAAAGGGTTAATTAAAAAAATTTGAAGTTAAAAAGTGTCTGTGTTTAGTGACCTAAAACTCTGTTTAACTGTGGATGAGAGGCCAAAACTAAGAGGATAATGTACATTTTCAGAAATATCTGTGTACGTGCAGACAGGGCCTTTAACAGATGCAGCCATGTCAAGTGATGAATCTTTCATGGTAGAATAATGAATTAATTTTGCAACATCTAACTACACATTAGCTTTAGATTTAGGTTACTAAATGTACTTTCTGCGAAACCTGTTACAGGTGGCAGGGAAGCTGGGACATTAGGTGGGAGGCGGGTTAAACCCTGGACAGGTCAGCAGCCTATAACAGGGTTGACACATGAAGACAAAAAGCCATTCACATCAACATTCACACCTACAGCAGATTTACAGTCAGTTAACCTGCATGTCTTGTGACTGAAGCAGGAAGCCAGAGAAAACCCACGATGACACGGGGGTGATTCTGTCGTTTTTGTACTACGGGCTCACAATCCTCCTTAGATGCAGTGACCGAATGTCAGACATTTTACAATTAGGTAAACAAAACTTTTATTTGGGACCCACTAGAGCTGGGCAATAAAAAGATTTTATCGATTAATTTGAATTTGTTGTTCAGGACAATTTTTTAAAACACAAAGCTTAATTTTCTCTTCCACTGCTCCATTTGGGCTTCCGTACTAACAGTGGACTGCACCCTCCCCCTGCGCCTCCCTCCCAGAGATACACACACACACACACACACACACACACACACACACACACACACACACACACACACACACACACACACACACACACACACACACACACAACATGAGAGCAAGCATGAATGACAGGGAACAGTATGTTCCCTAAAAGGCACAGTTGCATCAGTCGTTTGGAACTGGTTTAAGTTCTGCAGCGTCAGATCTGGAACAAACCACAGTCCGCTGCAAAGTTTGTTTAAAAGCTGTTGCAACTAAAAGCAGCAGCACGACCAATTTATTCCAACATCTCAGACAGAGGCAGCAGCCGAGGGGGAGAAATGTGTCTCACTCCCAGATGCACAAGACCCCGTCAGTCTGGTTCTGAGATTTAATTTTTAGGCCAGATCACCCCGCCCTAAGACCCACAACATTTTTTAAATGATTTACTCACAATCCTATTTTTTTAGGACAGGCAGTACTTTTGTCCTGAACCTTTCTAAACTCTCTGTGGATGCATTATTAAAAAAAATATTAATTTACATAAAAAACTGATGGACTTTGATAAATGACTAAAATATAAAGATTGCTAGACTGGAACCTTTAACCAAAAAGCACTTAACCGAATGTCTGTTAGCATCGCTCCTGTTGTCTCATTATAATCTTTGGTCCTTTTTAGCATCTCATTGGCCCAACGGCTCATTTACCCTTCACTGATTAATTAAGGCAATTGATTGGCTGGAATAATCGCCTCGCTGGATAACCATGCCCTAATTAGGAGTTAATTGAAAAGTATCAGTGACTAAAGCAGCGTCTATGCACATGTAGACCGAAACACTGTGAAAATCAAGCAGAGATTCCCAAACTGTTTTTCTTTCATTTCTCTCACTTCCTTTTTCTTCCTCCTTGCTGTTCTCCGTTCCAGCTGGTGGAGTGCCAGTGAAGGAAAAGAAGGATAAATTATGACCCCCAACGGGACACAGGAAACCACCAATACAAGCCAAACTTACAGTGTGTTCTCAGAAAAGCATATGAGGGCTTTCGCTCAATTGACCCCGTCCTCTTGCCATCCATTTAACATTACTCAGCGTGGTGCAGCCCACGCTGTGAATTCACCTCATAACCATGGATGTCAGTCTAAAAGAGTGTTAAAACGAATCCTGCAAATGTAATAAGTATTACAGTGAGTTCAGGTGGGTTTATCCTCATCTTCACCCCTGAACACCTCATCGCTCCCACTCTGCAAATCACCAAACCTGCAACTGAGCTGACAGGTTGATAAGTCCTAACTCTGCGCTCCGGTGTTATGCTCCGTGTTCTTAATGTTTTGCTAATTGCTACATCGCAGGGCCACTTCATATTTCAATTAGGAATTACAGTACATGGATCTGCCTTCAGCTTCTCTTTCGCTCTGCCCTCGGGACTAAACAAAAACAAGTGTATCGGCACGCGCTCATTTCCATGAAAATGTAACACACCCACTGTTTGAAAATATCTCTTCCCACAAGCACATTATTCAGTCTGAAATCATTCGGATGCGTTATGTTATGGATGCGCCAACCTGCCACGAGATATTACTCATATTGCTCTGAGTGGCAACAAGAGGAGAAATATTTGAAACTTATATACAGAGAAATCCTTTAGCGCTAACAAACCTGGCCACTGTGCTATGCTTTGTAACAAAGAGACAAAAGATGTGATGGATGAATGAGGATATTAAACCAGAATCCAAAGACCAGGACAGACACCGCTAAATCAACAGAAACCGCCAGAAGCAGCCCGGTGGGACTCCCGCACGGGGCTGCAGCTGTCAGAACACAGAGCCACAGTTTTCAAGTCAGCACTTACGACAAACCGTTCAACACCATAAGATTTCTGATGGTTCAACCTTACGACAGGACGCCCCCCAGAGACTGATTGGACTTCTACATGCCAACACATGTGACAGCTGTGACTGTGAGGAGCGCCACACAGATGAAACGACGATAACAGGCTGAATGAACACTGGAAACTGACATCGCCGAATTCAAACTGGTCAGAGCATCAACTGGGAAGGACTCAAAGATAAACAACACTGAACTCAGTCCCCCAAAATGTGACCGTGATCCAAGCTCCTAAGGTCACGTTATGACAGCTGAGCCATTTCCATGAAAACTGAATTAATTTCAACTACTGTAGGAGACATGAAATGTGTTTGAAAGCTCAGGGGGGAAAAAGCAAGTAAGTGGAGCTTGAGTTACAGGAATAAAGAGCCAAAATAAAATTATGAAACATGCCTTTTTTGCTTTCTTGCCAAGAGGCAGCTGAGAAGGACAATGCCACTTGTGTCCATGACTAATTCAGCTAGCAAGAGCCAAAAGCTGTTTAGACTGTTTAGAAAGGCCAAGCCTAAAAAATACAAATAAAAATTTGGGAACAATAAAGTTGAAATTGAAACCTTTTTTTCTCTTTTTACTAAAATGTTTCATCCACTTTAACCTGCTAGTGTTGCAGCACGCTGCTTTTGTCCCCATGGACAGAGGGACGTCCTATGCTGTAATAAATGCTGTAACTTCATAAATAAAATTGAAATTGAAAATGATGAAATTTCCTTAACAGAGTGGTGCAGGGATGAGTAAACAATGTGGAAAAGAGCTTGTTTGAATGGGTTTTTTGGTTAGCTGCCTGAAATAAGTTTAAGAGACTTTCAAGTTTTGATCTATGACAAAAAATACGTCAGTAAATAGCCCACTCAGTAATTCTGAAGCTTGTCTGTGTCCCGAACTGAGTAAAACAGTTAAGTACCATAAGGTTTAGATTGCCACAGAGCTTATTTACTGCAATAATCCACTATCTAATGGAAAAATACCACTGGCTTTTTGTAAAGGTAACCAGGGTGGCGTTAACTTCTGGGTTGACCAACAAAAAACGTCATCACTGCACCTCTCAATGGCACTTTGACTGCATCACTTTTGCATCCATCATATCAATACATTTATCCTGTCAGCCTCACAGATTTGAAAGGGGAGAGAGTGGCTCGTGAAATATAAGCCCAAATCACGCAGGCTACGCTGTTATATTAATGCAGTAGTATCGGATAGACTTGGTATCAGTTATAAAAGGACTCAAATCGAGGTCCAAAAAAGCTTGACTGAAGTTTCTGACTTGTGCTTTCTGTGGATGATACCCTCACTCCTCGCTGCTTATTACAAAATGGATTAGAAAACAACTCAGTCTTCTCAAGTTTCAACTAATCACTTTCCGTGGGTGCAGACAAGCTCAAACCCGACGAGATAATTTTATTTGTGCAAATCAGCGTCTCAATTAAAGGGAATAGAAATCTGATCTGTGCTTCACTTCAAATGTGATATAATTCAGGTGTATTTTAGATGCAAACTCTGCATAGTGCAGCTTCGTGTGTGGGATGCACACTGAGCCGTGGTTGTTCCAGGTTGCCTGGCTCCCAGGTTAAGCTGCTAAGAAGCATCTGATGATAGAGCGCATTTACACAAGGAAGAAAACTCAGGAACGGATCTACTGTAAAGACTCAGTACCTCAAGGGCATTGAGGCATTCAGACTTTCTGGGCAGCACATCCGCACACACATTCTCCTCCCACACTCACTTTATTTCTCAGCCCACACAGACATCGTGCTGCCAGCACATCTGCCAAGCCGCCAGCGTGACACCTGTGGAGACTGGAGATTGCCAGGCCGAGCCAAAGTTATGGAAACACATCGGAAACGCATCGGAAACACACCGTGACACTGTGTCAATTGTGTGTATGACGTAACCAAGTGTAAACACTGGAGGCCATTTAGGGAAGCTTTTGGTGAGCCAGTGAAAAGAGGTAAATCTGAGGGAAGGTGATTTATTATACACTGTAAAAAAAGTAAAAAAGTAGATCTTACTTTAAAAAAAAAACTAGGACACCGATTGCCTTGATAAAGGTAGGTTAAAATAATACATTGTGCATTATGTTTAATTCATACCTATTTGTAAGGTTGTTGTATTTACTTCATTTTGTGAAGTCAACCTAAAAATGACGAGTGAAATTAACTTGTTTTTTTTCTGTGATAGCAACTTCGTCAAGCTCGTCTGACTTAACTCAACAGTTGTGTCTACTCGGCAGTACTGAAGAAACTGATTGTTTTTGATAAATAAAGTAAGCACAAAAAAGAATATGTTCGCAGGATTTTCATTTCAACAAAATGCCATTCTGAGCATCTTGGGACAAGACCAGTGTTTTGTTCAAGATCTTTTTTTGGTCTTTGGTTTTTCATTTTTTTTTTTTTAAATTAAAGTTTAATTCAATCAATCTTTCTTAGTTTGAGCGACTTCAGTAAACAAAGTTTACTGTGCTCTATATCTGTATTCGACTGGCTGCAAACTGCCAATCATATTTGTATTTTCTTCAACATGTAAACAAAGTCACAGGTTCAACGTCATCGCTGGCAAAATCCTCTTTGTCATGATCAAGTAAAGTCAAACATTTCAAAAGAACAAGGTAATTTTACTTGTCATTTTTAAGTTGCAACAACTTCACATAATTTTGAGAAAACTTAAATATATATCAAGTAAACATAACTTAAGGTTAACAGTTCTATTTACTTTCCTTTTGAGGCAATTTTCCAATATTAGTTTAAATAAGACCATGCGTCAGATTTTACAGTGAATATCTTGCTTTACTTAGGATTTTAAGTTGTTATCACTTATAAAGAACAAGTTAATTCACTAGTCATCTTTTAAGTATTCACAACTTTCCAAAATTAAGTAACAACTAAAAGTAGGTATGAAATAAACATATATTAAAACTAGTACTATAGTTATAACTATAGTTATATTTACCAAGGCAATCAGTGTCCTATATTTATAAAAGTAAGATCGGCTTGTGAGTTTGCAATGTAGATTTCATGGGAAGACTAAAAGAGAAGTTTAATGTATGAGCTGACATCACCTCTGCTCCATCTGGGTGAATCACCCGCTGATCAGCAGAGAGGGGGATGAGAGGCGCTGGTGGAGAGCCGCAGCTCCCACAGAAAACAAAATCCTGTCAGTCATGAGCTCAGGCTCACCAAACACACATCACACACTGACACACCAACAATTACATCCACACACACTCACTGGAAAGCCTTCCAAATGTACAACAGCAAATGCTCTGAACATTAAATATAATAAACTACTTACAAAGATGTCTCTACGTGCACTGAGTGAAAGACAGGTGGACATATTCACTGCACAGAGCTAAACTCTGTCATTTAACAGCAGACAGCAAGAGCACAGCAGCTCTCTGCACAATCAGAGAGAGCTCAAATTAGCATCAGCTGGCATATCAGATGCACCTTCCTCTGCTCTTTGTTTAATTCCTCCTCTGCATGTGAGCAGATGGCATCACCTATGCCGTCCTCTCCACAGCCCCCTCCTCTCATGTCCCCCCAACACAAACAAAATGAATTAGGGGGATGTGGGGCTTACCGTTCCCGGAGATGTGGTTCTCTATCTCGCCGTGTCCGGCTTGCCTCGTGGAGACACTAAGTTGCATGTAGAGTCCCATGTAATGTAAACTCCCCAGCAGCACTCTGAACGCTCCCATGTCTCTTGTGTTTGGTCTGCTCTCCTTTTCCTCTTTCTGTCTCTTTCACATCGAGTGGCGCGCACGTCGAGGAAAAAAAGATGTTTGTCTTCTTTTCTTAGTTTTGTTGTGTGTGGTTTTTTTTTTTTTTTTTTAATCCAGGTGACTTGTTGTGGCGAGTAAAAGGAGCGAGATACCTGTGAATGCTGAAGACGCGAGGAAGTGTCTGCAGCCTGTGAGAATACCAGCAGACTGACTGAGGAACTGCTTCCGTTCAGTCGGGTCTACATGCGGCGGAGGGACTCCTCCCAAACGGGACGTGCTGCGGCTTGCAGTGGGGAATATCAGATATGAGAAACACTAAGAAACTTTACGACGTTTCGACGATAAAAAAAAAAAAAAAAAGCGCTTTTATGAAACAACGGGAGACCGATAACAAATTCGACGCCCTAACATGTTGTCATTTTTTTTTTAATGTTTTATTACTTTTAAATCAATAATAAACAGGAAAAACACAGGTAATGATATGTTCAGGTGCTCCTACGTTAGCTTAAACTCCATGCTAATGAAAGAAAAAGCCTGTTCGCGTCACGTGACCTGACTGACCAATAATGTTATCCGACCACGGGTCTCAAATCCCTTAGTTTAAACAAAAAGAGTGTCAAATCAATGTACATTTTATTTGTGTGCGTGTAAACCTTTTTATTTTTATTTTTGTATATGTTTATTTACCTTCTTATATTCTCTTCTACTTTTTTGTCATTAGTATTCCTAACAAACATTTCTTTCAGATTTCTTTTTATTTATTTATTTTTTTGTAACTGTGCTGCACCTACCTAAAGTCTAGTAGCTACATGTTCAGTTTGTAAAATTAAGAATTACAATTCTTTAAAATATATTGTAGTCTATCATAGCCTAGTCATTTCTTACTTATTCAACTGATTATTTTTGAAATTTCTCAAAGTAAAAATAAAGAGAAAAATGAGAAACAATCACCTTTTTTGTTTAAAGACCCTGAAAACTTTTTTCTGTTATTTTTACTGAGCAATGAGACACTTTTTTTTGTTGCCACTTTAAGGGAATGTAGGCTACTGGAGCAGCAACAAAGCCGGGGACAAAATTACTTTGTAACATGAAGCTTCAAGCTGTTTTCAACATGTTGATTAAATGCTCTGAAATAAAAATACAATACATTTTCTTTGTAGCGTCTATGTTTTTTCCTCATTAAAGTAAGTGAACACAAGTTAGAAAAACAAAATCCTAACTGGGCAAATGGGTCCATCCAGGGAGGATGTGGATGCAGTTAAGTCAAACATCAAAACTCTCTAATTCAAAATAGCATATCAAAACGTTTTAGGGACTTTCAAAGGAAAAAAAATAGCCTATCAATCACTATCATGTCCTTTAGCTATACTTCAGCATAAGCAGTTCTATCACATCATGATTTTGTAGCTTTTGTATCCAATCGACCTCCCCAAACAGTTTAAAGTACTGACTTTATATATATTAGTAAGGTTTACTTAAAATGTTTTTGTATTTGCTTCATTTTGTGAAGTCAAATGACAAGTGAAATTAATTTGTTTTTATCTAAGCAGTAGCAGCTTCATCAGACCAAGTTAGTCTGACTTTACCAAACAGTTGTGTTTACTCTGCAGTATTTAAAAAAAAAAACATTGATTGTGTCTGATGACTAAAGTAAGCACAACAAAGAATGATGCATTTGCAGGATTATTTTCATTTTAACAAAATGCCATTCTCAGCATCTTGAGACCAGTGTTTGTACAAAATTAGACAATCAAAACAAATCCCACTCTAAGCCTTTTTTTTAATCTTAAAAATATAAAGAAACTAGAAATATCCAGACTAGATCTTTCTTTTTGACTTTACTTAAGATATCGACAGGACTCCACGTCACTGTTTTATCACTGTAATATGTATTATGCTGTAATATCAATACTCAATCAAGCTTCAGCAAATACATAAAAAAAGAGTGTAAAACTCTTTATTTGAATTAGCTTATCAAAACATTTTAGGGGCTTTCAAAAGAAAACATAAAACCCTACATGTCCTATAGCTACTTCAACATAAGTTTTTCTATCACGTCATGATTTTACCTCTCATATAGCTTTTGAATGCAATCGACTGCTTCAACCAGTCTGAAGTGCAGATGAGTTTCTAAAGAACAAAAGATGACTTCTCTGCTCTTCAAAGTGTGGTTTGAATAGGAGCTTTTAGCAAGTAGTCTGAGATCCTATAGATTTACTTTTATAGCAGATTATTTGGACCACAGAGGTATTAAGAGAGTCCTCTTTCTGTAGTCAGCTCCACCTGCGGTTTGGAGCTGCAGTCTCGCTGTGCGGGAACGCAGCGTGCTGCAGCTGGGTGTGTTGCTGTCCATGGTGCTGAACTGCAGCTTCAGCGTTGGTCACTTATAGAACAGAAGCAAAAAACACTTTCAATGACAAGACACAAAGATAGGGCCATTGGCCTTTATAGCACAGTATATGGGTGCTTGTATAATCTCCACTGATCCTTGAATTTTTTACACAACAGGGCAGCGTAGCCAACTCTATCCACCCTGTTAGGCAAAATGATACACTGTGTGCCATTTATTTCAAAGAGACAACTTTAGAGAAAGCTTATTATCCTAAATCTTCTATTAATAGCCCGGGCTATTATTTGCTTAAATCACTGACCTCAACAAGCTTATATTTGGGAACAGGCATCTATACAATCAAATTATTTATTTAACCCTTTCAAGACATGGGCAAATTGGTTTTTTTTTATTCAAAAACACCAGAGGAAGGTAACAAAAAAAAGGAAATGACCCAGAGGTTAGCAAGAAATCAGTGAAAAGCAAAAGAAAGTTACCAGAAAATTGACCAAAAAAAAAACCAAACGAACAAAAAAAGAGAGAAAGTAAAAGAAAAATATACAACTCACGAAATGACCTGAAAAAAGCATAAAAATTATAATAATTCTGTATAATAATAATATTTTTCCTTGGCTTTTTAAAAGATAGTCCTCTGCATCTAGCAGTTTCTTTTTAGCATCTTTCTTGTTTACTATGCCGATAATAGTTTCAGTAAAATTAACTAAATGATGGAAATGTAGAGAATCTTACCAAGCTAATGATGTGCGAAGCCTGTCCATATTGACAAAAGTTGAAACATATACACATATTTTATGCATGATTTGCGCAGCTTACTAACATTATCTCCAGTAGGTAGCCAAAAACTCACTCTTATACATCTAAACAACTTCTATAAACATAAACTGCATGGTTACCAGACTGGGCCTCTTATTGAGACAGGCCTTTATTTGTCAAAATGTGTCACCACACCCGGCTAGTAAAAGAGACCAGTGTTTAATTTGGACTAGGCTTTTATTTGAAGTTTTATGGTACTTTTGTTGATCTCCATTTAATGCAAAAAAAATCAAAATCATGAATAGATGCACAATGCATCTCCATGATTTTCTGCATATAAGACATTAAATCTAAGACTGGTTTGTCTTGTTTTTGTCCAATAGACCAAAGTGTACATAATATGTTGGAAGAATATTCATTTGAAACTTAAAACATTTATTCTAGTTCATTTGTGGTGTGTTAACATGATTTTTACAAACCAAAAGAAAGATTACAAAAAGAACTTTTTAAAAAATTATAGTTATTATCATATTATCATTGAATATAGCCATTAGCAGGTGCAGAACAACCCGCAGGTGCAAAACCATTTTCAGTTCTTTGGCCTGTCAGCTATGTACTGCACTTTCCATTTTTGCACAGCCTCTCTGATCCCCTGAAATCTTTTGATAGAGGCACGTTTCACCTCACTGGACCTCTGCTTTGGTTCATGCCCAAACTTTGTGGATTTTTAACTGAGCCAGGGACCTAGCTGTAACCCATATCTGAATGTCAACACACTGATTGGATTACCTGACTCCAATTATCTGACTCCAATTACTCTCTTTAATAAAAGCACCAGACGCTCATGTGCTTTTTTCAGTCCAGGACACGGCCTTTTATAAAAAGATATGTGAATGAATTAAATTTGAAAGATGATGAATTAAATTGCACAAACTGTTCCTTCCATTTTACATAATAGTCAGCAGGGCACAGAGAAACAACACAAAGTGTTAAAAATGTAAAAAAACCCCCAAAAAAACCCAACTTGTTTCTATTGCAGGATTTCCTGCCTTCATGATGATCACCATCTGGTGGTCAGTTTACCTCCAGGGTGTCATTAGGCCTCATTTACTGCAGAGTGTGCCTTAGTAATATTTTGCTATGCACAAATAAAACCATCATGGGAAATGAATGTGTTTTTGCAGTGTCTAATAATGTGAAGGGAGTGAGAGTGGCCAATTTGGTGGAGATAAGTTATCCAGCAGCTGAGCTTCGGCCCTGTGCTGACCACGGCTGCAGCCCAACAGTTGGAATAAAGCAGCAATTAACAGCTTTGTTTGGAGCCTATGAGTGTGAGAGATGACAGCTTTATGTGTGTGAACTTGTATAATTGTTTAGCTCTGAGGCAGTGCTGGTAATGTTGAGGAATAAAGGAAAGTTCTTGATCAGTTTCAGCTCTAAACTCTGCTACTATCTACTATTTGTGCAAACATGCTCATGGCTGAATATGTCAGCTCAAAGCCTGTCACATACTAGTGATGGGCAGAAAACTTTTGTTCACTTTATTGGTTCCTTTGAGCTCAAACTGTTTGAATCTTTCAAACCTTTCAGCATCCCACTTGTATGAAGGTCTATGTAAGCTCAATATAACGTTACAGAAACATCACTAACTAAATATCTGTTCTCATTTGAGGGGCAAGTGGTGTCGGAATAATCTGAAATTTTAGTCCCCGATCATATTTCTTATCTGTTTCCTTCATTCTTTGTTTTTGCATTGTTTAAACACAGCAAAGACTGAAGGACAACCATCCAAGGAAAATGTTGAAGCCCCAATAGCCTAGGCGAGCGAAGGTCTCAACTCAAGTCAGATTTGATTGTTTCTCATTTACTCACTGTAATAGGCAATGTGAGCAGTACTCTATGATGATGATACACAAGTGGAAAAAGTCAGGGATTAATGAGAACTGAGACTTTTGACAGGCTAACCCAGTACCTACTGACATTTATGGGTGCAGCATCTGAGTCCAGTACATATTTCCCTACAGGGACAATGTAGGATATAGTGTATCGCATCGCATCGCATCACATCACATCATATCATATTGTATCACATCATATAGATAACAATAACGCCCCAGCCTAATGTGTAGGACCACTCACTAAGCATCAGTATTTGATGAGTTGGGAGCAAGAATGTGTTGGGAAGCCTCAATAACTTGATCTTCATGAGGGTTTTCCCACTTCTTTTCCCGTGAGGTCCTCTTATTAACATCACTTTCACAGAGGGTTCATAGAGCCTGCTCACCAGCTTTCACAACAACACAATGTCAAGACCCAAATCATTTAAGTGCATTGAAACAGCAGTAATCAGCACTCAACTTTGATAAATTGTAGACTTTCCTAACAGTATTGACCTTTTACGGAATGGAGATCTGTGGAATATAACGTAAAGAAAGCTCCACAGACACCCACATTAAAAATAAAGATGTTACTGTTAAGCCTCAGCTCCTGGAGGCCTGAATATACCAAAGCTTTAAGTTGCAATAACCCTGTTTTACACCCTTTATCAATCCCTGCGCTTACTCTCAATAACAGCATACCTTCTCCTCTCGGTCCCCGCAAAAAGAGAGGAGCCCAAAAGCACAGCGGTGCACAGTGTTTGCACTCAGTCATTCGGAAAATACAATTATTCTCCTTCCCCTCGGCTGTGAAATTGCTGTACAACCGCTGTTAAACACGCCGCAGTCATAATCACTGATAAGAGATGCATGGGGCCGGGCCTCCTCTGCCAATACAATATGCAAACGACGCCCTGCCGTTCTAGCCATCTTGTTACTGAGTGATATTAGGGTTTGTAGAGACACTTAGGAAAGGCAATAGATGTGACAGCTGTCAGTGAACGGCCCCTATGTTTCCCTCCCAACACTGCTGCCTCCTGCCAGGATAATGGTCAGGGATCCAGAGAGGGCGCGGCACTCTAACTAAGCAATTAATAATGCCGAAACATACAATAGACAAGACACTGATCCAAATAAATGCTGCGTCTAATTTCATATGGGAGACAGTTAACATTTGCCTCCTTAAATAAGGTGTTCACAATAGTTTTTAGATGTATTACAGGAAAATAAATTCAACTCAGCAAGACATGCTGTAAGTACTTGTTCAATAATATAGTTTGTTTTAAAACATCTATTCAAATGTCTCATCAAATGACTAAAGTCCTCTGATAACCACTATCATGGCCTCAGATACACACACACTTTCAGCTGGTTTCTTTTGATGGTCATGACATTTTGACACTTATTCACACATGGCTTGAAGTGTCAAATAGTATGAGTCTGACCCAGCGACGTGGAGGAGAAAGTCTCCGTCACCTCTGTGTCCCAGTCATCACTTATCTAGTGTCTTGTTCACTTGGACAGAATTTTGGCAGCAAATTCAGGAGACCCAGCCCATACACAAATTTAAATGTCTCTTTTTTGGTACGGTATCAAAAATTCTGGTCATTTTTTTTTTCAGAGTCAAAAAGTTTTGACTGCCATACATATTTTAGCTGGAAGGGGAGACTTAGCCTCTCTATACAAATGTGGGCAACTCAACATAGCTGCAAAATGACATATTATGCTAACAATGCGGCTGATAAAGCTTATTAATTGAACTATGAAATTCATTGCAGCCTAAATGTACTCAGCAGTTTACAAAATAATCTCCGCTCAAGGTCCTCTTACTGCTTCTAGAGATTTTGACAGTATCAAATGGTCTTCATTAGCCGCAGTTGTTACGGAACTCAAAATTTCCCATTCATGTTGGGTTAAATGTTGAGCATGGCCGTTCAACTAAATTAACTAAAATAAACTGGAGCTACATTTCTACAATAAAATCACAAATTTCCTCTAAATAAATCAAATATAATAAAACTGATAATTGCAACAATATAAAAATCAATGACATCTCACCAGATGTACAGAATCTTTCAGTGGTTATATTACCGACATAAAAACTAAGCCCTTAGTTTTACAGAGACAAATTGCTATTTAAATTTCAGATCATATTTTCTCTCCCTTTCTTTCTGGGTTAGAAAGTCAACTCTGAGACGGAGTACTGCACCAACGGCTGCGTACTTCCGATAGCAGAGGATGAATCTTATCTTGATGTTGAAGCTGAACTCTGATAAAAAGAAGTCATCTAATATATATTTAGAAACAGTTTTTTCCGTAATGTACAGTTTGTCTGACACCGAAAATGACATAAAGATCTATATCAGACTAAAAATAGAGGGTCAGTGAGTTTAAGTGGGTCAGCTCTTTGCTGCAAGTCTCTAGCTCACATGCTCAAAATGCACAATTGGGATTTTTTTTTTTTTTTTTTTTTTGCTCTTAAGCATTAAGGCAGCAACAGTGAAGTACGGCCCACAGACAGGGAGAATAATACAGTAGGTTTGTTTGTGTGTACAGCTCAACTATAATACACCTCCACACTGATGTGTGCGAACAGCATCACAAAGAAAAAACAGCAGTGGGCTGAGAGCTCCGGGAGTCTGCTGAGATCCAGCAGTGGGTGGGTTCACACAAATAAAGAAGAAGCAGGTCTGCCTTTCTATGAGGATCCTGTCTCTCTCTCTGCAGATATAGGTTTGTTGTCTCCATCTGTGCCTCTGTGCAACAGTAACCAAGCGATGGCATAATGAGATTCATGTGCACAGACGGTTATCAACAAGCTGTGCCAATCTCGCTCGCTAAACCGTGACATTAATCAAACAAACCAAACATGCAATCAGGATTTTATTACCAAATGTTTTATTAGAAAATATTTTACACGCAAATCCAAAACAAACAAACCAGGTAAAGTGGGAGAGCCACGGGGATGGATATTAAGTTTGCAGATCTGCGCTGCAAAGTCTGTCCGTGGCTCCGGGTACGTCTTGTGTTCGCTGTGTGTTTCAGTTGAGCTAAAGTGTTCTGCTCTCTAAACTGTTTCTACATGAACAGTGAGCAGCTTTACATGCACAGCAATCATTTAAATTCAACCAAATCTCTGACACATAAAGACTGTGTTCATGAGATTAATTAGATTTAATTAACAGAGTGTTGCAGAGATTAACTTTTTTTTTTGAGTAGGCCTACAAGGAAGTTAGCATCGCAGTGGTTTCCTTGACAAAAAGCCAACAGAATGATTGAAGAAAATAGCTCTGTGGTAAACAAAAATGTATGATACTTACATGTTTTGTTTAGCAGGATAATTTTCAATAATGACCATCTGTTCTATGATTCTTTAAGGGTGAATGAAATCATCAGAAGTAAAAAACTAATCAGGGTTTTCCCCTTTTTTTTAACCATTCTGTTGCCCTGATCTAATTTCTGACATTTTTGCGGGTCTGTAAACACAGCACAGGTGAAACACATCATGGGTTCTTTTTTCCCTTAGCAGCAGTTCAAGATTCGATTTGATTAGAGCTGAACACATCATTCCTGGGGTTTAGGACTAATTGCTGCAGAACTCCATAATACAAATTATTTAAAAAATTAGTAATTTCTTCATTTCATTTGAGTTTCCTCTTTTCCCCGCATTGGATGTCAAAGATGTGGGCGAGGTACATTAGGTTATTCTAAAAATTATGTTTCTTCAAAAGATGAAAATAAATCTAGTGCAGCTTTTAGCAGACTAGCAATCACAGTATTGCTGTGCACGTAAACACACCCAGTGACTTTAGCTACAGACACACAGACCGCTGCCTTTTAGTTCTTAGGCTGGCTCAAGGTCACCATCAGTCCCAGATCACATCAGATGGCTTTAAATGTTCTCAAGTGTAAGAACATATTGTTTGTGTGATTATATGTTTTTGTGTGTGTGTGTGTGTGTGTGTCTGTGTGTCTGTGTGTGAGAGAGAGCGTGAGAGCGAGAAACTTAGATTAGAAGTTGTCTACAAGGTCCATGATCCTCTTCCTCTCGGCCTCTTTGAACTCGTCACTCTTCCCATCTCCGATGCTCTCAGCGTACTCTGCAGAAGACAAAGACGAGTCAGAGGATTAGCTGACTTGACAGCACGGCCGTGACTGTTTGACTTTTGAGGTTACAGAGAACATGCCTGAAGATCAACTCAAAGCACTGGATGGAAGATGAACGAGTTTGAATATAATGCATGCTTTTTCTAGGTATAATTTAAGTTGCATGATCACCAAAAGTGAAGTAAAAATTGAACACCTTTGTGATCTTGCACTATTATTATGATCGTAAATTGTGTATAAATGAAGAATTTCTAACAGCAACATACATAGAGTCTGACCACTAAATTCCAAATATGTTCACTTTTCAATAATATAAAACACAAAAAAAAGCAGCAAACTATCACATTTGAGATGCTGGAACCTGCAAATATTTGCCATTTTTGCTCGAAAATGGACTTAAAACTATGTATAACAGGATAACTTATTCTTATTTTGACATGTTCTTTTTCATGGTTAAGCACCTTGAAACTGTGTATAATTATAATTATTGTTATTCAGTTACACCCTTAAAAAAATAAAATTAAAAATAAATTAAAAAACAAATATAGAATGTATTATTATCATTATTATTGTTATTATTATTATTATCATCATCACTTTTATAATTAAAGGTCCAGTGTGTAGAATTTAGGGGAATCTATTGGCAAACTCTTTTCTTTGGACCTGATGATGTTGGGCCCTCGAGCAACTGCCCTCTGTTCACAGGTTTTCTTGTTCCTCAATTGTAAACCAAAGAAATTATCTCTCCTTCACTATTTAAAATACGAAGTACTTTTTGAGTAGAAATCAAGAAATATAACTTCAGGGAAAAGTGAACCCTTTTCAGCAGATCTCATTGTCCTCACTTCTGAATAACAGTGAAATGAAGCTTTGTATTATAAGCATAAGGCTGAGAGACACATTACAGAACTACTCTTATTGAACAGCTTTTCACTGGAGTCTAGTCTATTGTCTGTTCATCACTAAATCATAAAAAAAGTCACATTACAAGATCTTTCCCTTGAAAACATGCTTATATATCATGAGAGGTCTCAGAACATCAACTGTACTGAAATCAGCAGTAACCTCTGACTATGAGCTGTGCGCAGTCCAAGTGTACTGTGCACTGCTCGTACTTCATTGTGTGCTCCTGAGTGTCTGACTGTTTTCTTCATTTCGTGCGTCTGCCTCCCACAAAAGGCCTTCGAGACCGTCCGACGGTCGATTTGTGAGTCTAATGTGCAGAAAGAGAAAGCTGCAGCTGCCGCAGCCCTTGTGGAGTCCAGGCGCTCGCTCTGTCTCTCAGCCAGCCTCTGAGGCAGGGATTACACATTAAACCCAGGGATGGTGAGACGGAACGATGAAAAAGACGAGTTTTCTCAGGGAGACACTGCAGAGAGAAGAGAATGAAGGGGGCTTTCCTGACAAGAGCCCGCAGGGTTTAGGAGGACGAAACATGGCTGTCAAAAAAACCGAGGAGATTTTGTTTTTTTGAGGGGGGAGGGCTGTTTTTTTTTTTTTTTAGGTTATTAGATAGGACAGAAAGGATAGTGACAGAAATAATGGGACTGAGGAGAGACCTCAGAGACACTGTGGAAGAACACTACTTGACTATATGAGTCCTGGAGGAAGACATTTCTGGGTTATTCGGACTAGAGTCTTTTTTTTTAGTTTGGTTATCATTTGTGTGGTATGAAAGCCCCATACACACCAACATTATTGCTGAGATCTCAGAACATGGAGCTAAAACAAAGCAAGCCTGAGCAAGAAACATGCACTCAGATGACTGATCAAGTAAAGATGCCACCAATTTAGCCTGATTATCTAAACCAGTTCATTTGGAGGTTGAGTGAAAGTAAAGGCGTCCAGACTGTCTGCAAAGAAAAACGACAAGTGTGCATGTACAGTATGCCTTTTGAGAGTGGAGAAGAGAGACAGACTTTTACAACTCAATTTCATTTATCTTCTTTGTATAATTACTGAATAACTTTTGCTAACCTGGAAATTTGTTTAAAATTTGGCCGCTTTTAGCTTTGTCACCTTGTTATGTAATCACATTACGTACAGTATGATACTAAGTCTTGTGATAACAAACAAGGATGACAGACAAAACTACTGTCTCCAGCTCTCGGCATTTTGGGGACCTGAAAACGCAAACTTTTGAAACCAGATTCCAGAGTGTTATTTTTTGAAAACTCCGTCTGCTGCCATGTAAACTGGTGATGCGCCATGGATCTATTATAAATCTGGACCTAGCCGTGGGGGCGGGGCCTCATTCAATCCTATGAGAGCTGCTCAGTGGCGCCATGGATCTATTATAAATCACAGTCCCACATGTGTGCGATGTTCTTCCACAGTGAGATATATATAGATTACACCAACTACTACTGTCCTGGCATGCATACTATAGTGTTTTCGGTTGTTTTTGCAGATCAGTGTATATGAGGGTTGTTTTCACAATGTTATTATATGAACACATAATTCTTTGAAAACACGAAGGAAAGACATTCCCATTTTTAGTAGGGCCGTTCTCATCTAAACGTGGCCTAAGTCTTAGTTTCTTTCTACCACTGCCTGATAGAGGTGTAAAGAGATAAATCCGTTAGGTATGTATTTAGGTCGCGAGTAGCATCAGATATCAGCAGAGTCAGAAGGCAGGCAGATGAGTACAGTACGTGAACAGTTTCTTGAGATGTTTTCAGTTGAGGTCAGAAGACACAGCGTGACAGTTGTCCACTCTAGTGCAGAGGTCAGTCTATCACTGGGTATTCTGAGGACAGCTGGACATAAAGTTGGGAGTTAAGTTAGAAAAGCGTGGGGCTGGACAGCTATCTGGAGGTTTGGGTGTGTGGGAGATATGCAGCTTCCACCGCAGCTTTGAATGGCACTGACAGGGATTTGCATTTGATCCACAGAGGTGTGGGATGTTACCGCTGTAAAAAATGGCAGAATTTTAAGGTTGACTGAGAAATGCAGGTAAGAGAACAAGCGGGGAGCGACTCAACAAAAACATGAAAATCTACAGCCTCTTTCATTGGCGGCCTGTCATTGTGCCAATGCCTGCCTGTGCGTCTCGTCACCTATAAATGGCGGCGCAGTCAGCCACACAGACAGAAAGGTCAGAGATTCAGTGACTCCTCAACTCTCTGCAGAACCTTTTCTTTGGCATGCTGCTACTCTCTCCTTCTGTCACCACGGCAACGCGGCAGAGGACAATACAGTACTGAGCATCGCCATTACTCAGGTCAGTGACTGGGACTGATCTGCCATGAGTACAAGGAGAATCATTTCCAGGAGCAGTCTCTGCAGCAGCAGCCAAGGATAGGGACACACTGGAGGACTTATAGTGTGATTACGGCTGCAGCTGGGACGCGGTGACTCGTTCAAAAACCGTTACACCAGTCTGAAACTGGTGTGATCCAGCTGGCACGGGCGACCCACTGGTGTATTGATGTAACCACCGTAATGCTTTCAGTTGCAAAGTCGTCATGTTGAATTTCACTGATAGAAATGAGTCGATTAAGAAAAAACAAATCAAAGCCTCTTTTGTGTTTTGTTTTCAAGCCATATCATTGTGTAAGGTTACAAGGGAGAGGCAATTATGAAAGTGCAAAGTCTGATATTACGCTTATTGCAAATAAATCTAATAATACTATCAAATGGCTACATTTCTGCAGAGCTGCTCTGTGCAAACAGCTGTTTTTAAATAAACTAAGCCTGTCATGACAACTACTTTTTTTGGACAATATATTGTCCTAGAAGCAATAGAAACAATAGATGATATTATTGTAATTTTGAAATCATTTAATGCTACTGATATAATGATAATATTATGCATAATAATGCAAGTACACCTTTTTTAAAATAAACAATGATCTAAAGGCCCCGTGTGGGGTTATATTGGCAGAAATGGAATATAAAATAATAAGTATGCTTTCATTATAATCACCATAAAATAAGAATCTTTGTGTTCTTTTTTAAATCTTAGATGAGTAAGCTGTTTATAACCACAAGGGGAGCAGGTCCTCGTGTTTGGGGATCATCATGTTGCACCGCTATGTTTCTACAGCAGTTCAGAACAGAACAAACAAACACTGGATCTAGATAGGGCCAACCGCTTTTTCGAGTGTAGTTTGCAGTCCTTTTGTGATAATATGATTGTGGATTTGATTTTTAATGTGGAACTGCTTTATTCAGTGTTTTTACTGGTTTAAATCACCTGTCCGTTTGTTTTGGAGAGGAAGAGACCTCTGCGGGGAATTTGGCTCGTGGTAAAAACCTCCTTAACAATGAACACTAAAGGAATTTATTAAGGAGAATTTTCAACTGGTTGCAATCAACCTGTATCTTCCCTGCAGGAACTGAAAGCTCTTCTAGAGTCATTTAGCTAAACTGATAACAATAAAAGTGTCAAGCTTTTGGAAAATTCTGCCACTTTCTTCCCGAATCCTCTGACTGAATGTTCTTTTATATTTGTATGTTTGTACCCGTGTCTATTTTTGTTGTTATGTATTTGGTTTTGTTAGATTTATTTACTTTTGATTTATTTATTTACCTATTTCTTTTCTTGTCTGTTTGTCTGTATCACTTTTATCATTTGTAAAATGATGCATTTTTACTTCCATCTATCTATCTATCTATCTATCTATCTATGGAGAGGAGTTTTGTGTCAGGCAGCTGCCACTGCACATGCTCAGAACCTGATCTGAGCTTTGCTATTTTTGCCATCAAGTATCTTTAACAGTTTTTGATCTTTGGCGGGAACGTTTTTATTTTTTTCTACTTTTTAATGGTTATAAAAAGATAAAATAATTTCAACCATATCCTCAAATGATTTGTAACGACATCTTTATGTCAAGAATTGGGCCCCAAGAAGTGCCAGTAATACTTCAATAGAGGCTGATGTGTCTGAAAGATACATACAGTAACTCCAACGCAGGTCCACTGCCACCAAATTATGACCCCCAGAGAACTGTGACTGGTCCCGAAACCAAAGTACTCTGAGGGCAAAAGCGTCAAAATGCTTCATGAGGAGTGCTTGTTGGATGATTGAAAAGCTTCAGAAATCTTCAAGACGTTTTTTGATGTTGGAACTGGTGGGGGCTGTCAATTTCCAAAACCGACAATCTGACATTCACACCTACTTCATGCACTGCCCGGACAGCTGTGCAGAGGTGAGGAAGGAGCCAGGCTTTGAACTTCTCTCTCAAGCTCTCTTTTCATGTGAATAACTGAGTGCAACACTAAGGATGTCTTCCAGGAGAGACTCTCTGAAAATGTGCGCTGGTATCCCTGTATTTAAATTACATCACATTTCCCCTTCTCTATGACAGCTGGCTTTTCATTTCGCCTTTCAGTGTGGCCTTTTGGAACAACTACAAACACTTTTTTCCTGCTTCCAATGAGGTTAGACAACAGGCGCGGAAACTAGTTCTGATCAAGCATAACCTGACCCTGAGGCAAAGGAGAAAACTAGCTTGTCACTGAAGCAGATCCCTTTTTCCGCTTCTTGCAGTGTTGCCCAGAGCTGTGGACTGCAACAAGTCCATCACAAAGTGCATTTTATATCACCTGAATGCCCTCTATTCCTGCTCCTGTCACATAGTATGTATAATTTGATTTTATATAAACTAGCTGAACCAGCAGTTGTCCTTACGACAAGATCTGGTAAATTAAAAGTAGCCAATCAGCAGCGTGTGCCACAGCGCTAAATCCAGCTTGTATTGAATTAGTAATAAG
Source organism: Plectropomus leopardus (assembly GCF_026936395.1). NCBI lineage: Eukaryota > Metazoa > Chordata > Actinopteri > Perciformes > Serranidae > Plectropomus > Plectropomus leopardus. The sequence continues at coordinate 31,836,541 of NC_142184.1, read as the reverse complement.
CAATACGACAATGTGATTAATATGTGATTTTTACATGTTTACTGATGGAGGTCACTAGAGGTACAGGCTGAGCGCCATATACTGCTGAGCTAAAGCAAATTTCAGTAGAAGTGGGAGGAGCAGTACACGCTGTTTTGTTTACTAGAAAGTTAATGTGATTTTTGGGCTGATGAGATGGCTGATCTCGTCCTCTGCTTGTGGGGTAAGGAGCTCTGGAATGTCATTGTTTTCCAAATTTGCGGACATTTCCAACCACTGTTCTTCTTTGAGTTAGCTGCTAACTGCTAACAGCTGCTTTTAAAATTGTCTGTGGTGTGGTCACTGACAGAATATGTAATCAAATTGTCACAACTCACCACCCATAGTCACGTCTTTCTGGCTATACATTTCACACAGACCTCGCTTCGAGTCTGGTACTACTTCTGTTCCCAGCTCAGAGGTGACAACTCTGTCCCCTCTGTCTGTAATTGCACCTTATCTACAGAACGGTGAGGCAGCATAACCGTATGATAATCCTGCCTTTAAGAAGGACTGCAGAACTGACTTCTGACACCTAGTAAAATTCGGTATGACCCGGATTTGACTTAATATCAAACCAGTTGTTGTTCACACCATCTTAGTGTCTCAGGCTCCATTAGCATTATCTAAAAGGGTGGATGCAGTGCTCTCATTTATTTCCAAGAAACTTTCAAAGCTGAAACAATAACTTCACTTAAAGTTTCAAAGTAGAAAACGTCACTGCAGGTTTTCACAGCATTAGTGAAATCAGTGTTCTCCCTTCCAGTGTGCTAATCCTTACTTCCTGCATAGCTGCTTCTCATTCAGCGAGCTAAAGCCATTAAGGTCAAGACGGCAGAGCGGGCGACACACCATGCATGTGCTTAACCTTTTTCTGCAGTTTCACATTGACCGGGTGGAGCACTTGAAATGGGAGAGGGCTCCATGGTGCGGCCTAATGGAAAGGGTGAGGGCACGCGCTACGAGCCACACACACATCAAGATGGACGGATGCAGCAGTGTAAGGGCATCACATGTAGAAGGTGCACACACACACAGCTCACAACCCCCCCCCCCACAAATAAATAAATAAGTCACGTCAAGATCACGCAAGGACAAGTAGCACACAACATGCAAATGAATATGTATTAAGTGTTGCACCTAGATACACACATGCAAGGACACACATGAATCAAATATGCAAGCTGAAGCACACAGGAACACTTAACACACACACCTGCACGGACAAAAATTATTGTCAAAATGTAAAATATATGCACGTGAAAACAAGTGAGGACGTGTATGCAAACATAAATATGTAGATATGCAAACATAATGTGCATGCCCAAACAAATAAAATCATGTTAGTAAGCAAAAATGTACTGTTGAACTATCCACATGAGCCAGGCACAAGTGTATGCAAATATACAGATGAAAACAAAAGTAACACACCAACACATTTAACGTTCCCACACACACACACACAGTGAGGACTGGAGAATTGCCACGCTTGCTGGCACCGCCATGCGTGACGGATGGCTCTATCTACAGTGCTACATGCCACCGAGAGCCAGGGGTGTGTGAACGGAGACTCGTCCTCGAGCTTTATCCGACAATGATACAGGAAGGATGGATGTCGCACTGGGAAGAAAATAACACACCTGCTAGGGTCTTTGAAAACCAAACAGAAAGCAAATACGGCAGGACAGGAAATCTTTGGGACGGGGAAATAAAGGCTGAATGACCGACAGACAGACAGACAGACAGACAGACGGGCGGGCGGGCAGACAGTCTCCGCTCCTCTCACAATGTCAATATGATTAGATTACAATGAATATTTGCATGCCGGGATGCATTTCTGCATATTGTTTTACCATCTGTACACAGGTAATAGGAATAAAACAATATCACTTGCATATACACACCTACAGGAATATGCAGGATTTTACTGTTATTTATTGCTGGAGTAACTTTAAATGTAATTAGTTTTCAATGTGGTTTTTATATCTTATGAGCGTCATCCTACTTTGTCTCCTGATAACCACAGGTGTTTGAAGTGTACTGTCTACTTGTGTCAATGCAAAATGTATAAATGCAAAGAGGGATGTACTGAACAGAAGCATGCACAAATAAGCGGCTTGGATAATGTAAAAATAAATAAATACATTTTAAAAACTCTTAATCTAAAAAATAGCAACTAAGTTGCATTTTGATATCAAACTTTCAAAGTTTGCCTTGATTTTTTTCCTTTGTTTAAAAGAATGAGGAAGAGTGACAATATTCAAAGTATTTCATTATATTCCAGCACATCCACACTGGCAGGCAAACAGCATGAGCTTACCATCAAACAACAACCACAGCCAAAGAGCAGTGATTATACCAGCACTTCTCCCTGAAATGTTGCTTCCTCGCCAAGGCGAGAAGCACTAAGAGACAGGATTTAAAAACATGTGTCAGTAAGATATTTCTCTTAATGTAATATGAATTGTTTTAGAAGCAGCTGCTGCCAGTATTGTATTTTTTTGTAAAAATACACATATTTTTTCTTTTTTTATCCTGTTTCCAGGGTTTTCACACACTTTTCATCGACAACATTTTAAAAACTGTTCTATGACTTTTCAAGGACTCACAATAAGAAGTCTATGACCATTCAGAAAGTCTAACACCAACAGCTCCAAATTTTAATCATTATACAAAAATAAACAGCCTTTTCCAATCTTTAATAGCATCATATGCACTCCTACTATTTGAATGTATGGATACAGTCAATATATTGTTCTATTCTTAAAAAAGCATTACAAGCACTTATATCAGTCTGACACTGTCCTTTACGCATGTGTGAGAATGAAACTGATTGTACACTCAGTATATTCATAATGCATCTGATTTTAAACTCTAAAACTGGATGCAAGTCTCGAAAACAATGTTGCAAGATAAGTTTCGTCTGCATACTATATGTTTTTTAAGCCTTTTAAGACGCATCATTATACTTAATTAATATACACAGCAGGCCTTCCAATGACATCTATCAATGGGCTTCTTTGAATTAATGCATTTTGTTGTCTGACACAGTGCTGACTATAGCTGAAATTGAGCTACCTAAACTGTTACATGAAATGTGAACTGTCTTCATGCAAATAAACAAATAGGACTCACTTTACATGTGGGTTACAATTAGGATAAAGGGGGTGTGTAGGTATATTGCCACTCAAAGCACAAAGAGCACTCTGGTTTGTTTTTTCTGCTCGGTTTATTCAGAGCGTTCAGAGCCACTTGAGGCGGAGTGAGGAGACTGAGCTGTAAAGCTCCCGGAGTGGGAGAATGACAGCCGATAGTTTGGATGGTCCGTTGGTTGATTTGTTAAAAAACGAAAGGATGCTCCTGAGTTTCGAAATACCTGCTCTGCTTTCACAGACAACCAGTTAAAACTAAATCAAAAGTTTACATTGGCACTTCACATGACACTGAACACCCTTATCTACCCATGACAAAAGCACCATCTCAAAGATATGGAACAAACTAAAAGAAGTACAGAGGCATAGCTAAGGAAACCTAATTCCAGCTAGCTGGCACACATGGAGAAAGAAACAGAAAGTAGGGAAAATTAAGAAATTTACGCTGAGACTGTAAACAAAATGTCACATATCTGTGCATATTAGAGCAGCACTACATCGACAACTATAGAAAATAAATAATGGTACATTATGTGGAAGGTTATCCACAAAAAAATGACGATAAAATGAATTTCATTACACAGAACAAAAATCCATGACTTCTCAAAAAAGCTTTCAAGGATTTTTTCCTGCATCAAGACATTCTTTTAGGTCTGGAAAACATGATTGTGATGTTCTTAGTTTTTCTATGACTGTGGGAACCCCTCTTTTTCACTTAGATGTGAAGGATTTGTGTTTTTGGGCCAGGCCAACCTGAAGATCTCAGATGAATTTATAGTTTAACTCAGAAAATACCACTTGGATCAGTAAATTGAGTCAAGCTATACCAAGTTTATTCATTCATTCAACTTAAATTTAAGCAGAATAGTCAAGTAAAATACCAGTGGTAATGTGTGAGAACTGCATATGAAGGTATTTCTTAAAATTGCATCATGTTAAAATGATGTGCCTTATAAAGGCCTTTGTGGAGCACTTGAGGCGTTTCAGCGTATTTGATGTAGTAGATGTACTTGCATGATTCTTCCAATTTTTGGGTTGTATCCAGATGACAGAATATACTTATCGTTAATTGCTTTGGATAAAGGCTTCCTGCCACATGCCTTCATTTTTAATTCAACCTATTATACAAGCATATTTTATCATATTTTTACTAAGAAACCACATTAATTTGTTTACAATACCTCCACATGTTTCACATTTAAAGCCCCTCAGCAGTGTGGAGGGGTAACAGCCCTGGTTGTGAAACATTTGCAAGAAATGTTGCAATAACAACATACAAGCAGAGAGAGAGCAGAGCAAAGTAAAACTGATTTAAATTAATTTATAAGTAAGTGAAAAGAGTGTTTACTGTTAATAAAAAAGAAAAAAGACACTACGAGCAATAATTCTGAAATGTATGACCTAACTATGTTGTTACAACCGTCAGGGTTTACCATACATTTGTTCACACTCATTTATCCGTGGCGGGCTGCTATGATTAAAATATGCCGCCATATATTGATTTTATGAACCGTTCATTAGAGCTGCTATTGGAATATACTGTTCTATTATTCATTACACCACACTGTTTGAGCGCAAAGCATACTCTGGGTACAGATGGAGCAGCAGAATGTCAGGTGCAGTGAAAGTGAAACTTAACCGTTCATTACACTGGGCATAAAAGTTTGCTTTCACTTGCCTCTGCAGCAGCTGCTCCTCTCATCAGTTGATCTGATCAGCTCTGACCAGATCAACTGATCAATTATCTACCCTGCGACTCAAACTCCTAAAAAAACAGACAAACAAAAAAAAACCCACAAACACAAGAATATAAAAAACAGGAAGTTTGCTAATCCACCCACGCAACCCACGCCTGTCATCACTCACCACCACACACAGATTCTAATTCTGTGGAAAACACTAACTGTAGTATGGGTAATATTTTGTCCTTACAATTTCTTTGGTTTTAGAACATGATTTTATTGGAGAAATGGCTGTATTAAAGAAAACACAGTGTCTTACCTCTCATGATGTGGCGCACTACTTTGACAGAGCCTCCTCTTAGATTTAGAATTTGATGGACCCTCTGCTGCAGCTAAATGAGCAGAGAAGAAGAAAATTGGGAGCATACTGTAAAATTTAAATTAATGTGTCACTTGGGTCAACTCTGTAATTACCATGTCTTCACAGAATGATGCACAAACATGATGGGTCCAAATATTAAGGTGTAAATTGCTAGCAGTAGCTAAAAGAAAGAGACATGTTTAATCAGTGTCTATAAGATACACAGGGTTATGATTGGAAAGTTGTTTCTCAAAAACCTGATCTGTTAGTTTACTACAATGAAAGAGCTTAAAACGGGGCTTCTAAGTGAGGTGAGCAAGGCTATACTGCAGCTATTAAAGCAGCAGGTACAAAGTGTTGTGGTGTCGACTCTGAGACAGCAAAAGCAGCAAAGACCAGTGAAACCGAGACTTGTGTTGAAGTGCATAAACCATCTGACTCCTGTCTGCTTTTATAGCTCATCTGATCAGATGTCCAAACAGTAATTAATGTAAGAGACCACCTTTGGCCAGCCCTGTCCAGTGTGTGTTTGTGTGTGTACCTGTGATATCCCTGAGTTGCTGATCTCCACCATAATATAGCAGATCAGCTGCAGGACAAATAGTCCGGCGTCAAGGCGGCGAAGGTAGAACTCATCCTCCATGCTGTCATCTAGGATCTCTCCCCGCCTAACCATCTCCTACACACACACAAATAGGCAAAAAAGTAAAACACACTCATAAAAAGAAAATATTTTTTTATGCATGACGAGGTGAATAAATCACAATTTACTCTCTATTGTTCTCTGCAACCTTAAAACAGATTCAACAAACAGAGAAAACCACAGACTAAGTTTAATTTAGGTGTTGTTTTTCAGCGTTTTCCACAAATCCATTTTCTCCATCGACCAGACACACAAATCAATTGATTTCACAGCTAAGCTGCAAAAAGTGGGGGCTCCGCTGCTGGGGCTCGCACACTCACACATATATACACACTCTTGCATAGTTATCCATCTTAACAACCCTGTCAGTATGCCAATAACACGGTGCTGCCAATAAGCACACAGCCCACATTAATCATCATTAGAGATTAAGAAGCAGACCTGAGGGGGAGAGCAGAGTCTGCAGTGTAAACTATTGGAGTGCTACAAAACACAGACACTGCGTTAAATATTTGGCTGTCATACAGTTTTACCCCTATGCATGGAAAGGAGGAAAGTTAAAGGGTAAGTTTGGTATTTTTCAACCTGGCCCCTATTTTTCTGTGTTTATGTTTGACCGACTGACTAATGGGAACAGCAATTTTTGAAAGTGGTCCAGTATTGAGGGAGAGCGCTGCAGCTGGCAGCAGCAAAACAGGCTATGATGTAACCACTAGGGGCATTCGTGTACGTTAGATCCACCATAAGTGCTTATTTCTGCCACCGACAGACTCAGATTATTATTCAAAGTGTCTGACAACATTATGAAAAAGACCCTGCAAAGAGAAGTTTTTGTTTAAGAGTTTTGCTGACTAGAAACAACACCAACATCGTTATGTCATCTTCACCGCACTCCATTTAAACTGACAGCAATTTAAGCATGTGTACAGCCAGCATATTTTAACATCTAAAGGGTGGGTTCCCAAAAGATGGATGAAATGTATCTTTTTTTTTAGCCCTGATGACTCCATTTTTAATCAGCTGACACCTTTGTTTGATTACAATATGACCCTTATGAAGGGTCACATTGACCATAAGTAAACTACTGTTGGACATTAAGCTGTATCATTTCTTGAACAGTCTATGTTCTAGCTCTCTCTTATAAATTATTTTCAAACAATTATTCAATTGATGTTATGGAATAAATCATACATAAATTAAATATTCCCTAATACAATTTAACTAGTCAGTTTAGTTTGTGAAGAGATATCTATAGGCTCAGTCTGTATCTGTTTAAGTCTTGGAGAGGATGGTCCAACACACACACACAAAAAATCCAAAATGTGCTACAGTTTGTGACACAGTAAATCAAGAAAAAGGGCAACTTTTCAAACCGTTCCTAATGAAAACAAATAGCTTTCAGCGTCGAGCTAAAGGGTAGCGCACATGACATTTACATCCCAATGATTTAATCTCAGAGAAAATGAAAGCTTTTAAAAGGCCTTGTCCTTAAAGAGATCAATTACACTGTAAAACCCAATTATAGCTGTGAAGTTCAGCTCATTAACATGCCTCAATCAAAGGGCAACTCCTGAGGACTACAGTACAAGACTATTCTGGGAAAAAAAAACATTTGAGCTGCAGGTTGCTGGGAAACAAAACAACATATCCGTTTTTGTGACATTGTGTTCTAAAGGCAGGATGTCATCTTGCTTTCATGATTTTATCCTGAGAGAAGAAGAGACAAGCAGATACAAGATCAGAACAAAGCCCTACTGTACAATGTCAACTGTAGCTTATTAAAGATGTAAAACAATGCAGATAATTAAAACAAGAACCTTTAATAAAGCCAGTGAATGTAGGGCATTCTCCGCTGTGTCCTCTGGGTAAAACTGTGGCCCAGAATTCTGTTTTATTACAAAGCAGAGAGTTATCACAATGTAAAATCGTCCCAAAGCTTGGCCTTGTTGCTGTCAACTAGTGCCTATTAAAAATGCAAAAAAATGAAACAAATCTATTTGACTGTAAACTGTGTTTTCTCTCTTTCCTGTAGGAAATTTTTTTTATCTCAGTTTCCAGGACAACTCGGCTCATTATTTGGAGCCAATACAGTAGCTGGCGGCAAAGTTATAAATTTCCAAGGCCAACTTCAGCAGCAATACAATATACAGGATGCAGGCTTATATGGCTAATAGATAGGACACAATATACGCATGTGACTCCTCAGGGAGAGTGAAAAACAGCATGCAAATTAGGGCTGTACCTAACGATTATTTTTTTATCAAGTAAAAGGAATGCAGTGCAATCTACATTTAGCAATACAACAGCAAAATAAATAAAACAATGTAAAATTCAAGTCAGTTAACAAAACAGTTACTGTTTGTTACAGTAACAAACCTTAAATCTAGCAGTCCAAAAAAAAAATTCTTACAGTAAAATTAGTGCAATTTAACACTATAACTAACTAACTTGATACACAAGCGGCGAAACAAAAAACAACACGCTCGGTGCTGCTCACGCTCTCATTCCTAGATCTATTGCTCATTATGCGCGCTGTGCGAAACGGTGCGACGTGCCGACGCACGTTACGTGAATCGACGTATTCAGGTAATCGAGCCCTAATGCATATACACATATGTGCAAAACAAACCCTGTGTTTAAATTTTCTCTTATTGGTGTACAAAGGAAGTCTCTTTCTGGTCACCCTCATTACAGTTCATGACCAACACTGCAGAGCGAAGCTGGATGCGTTGTCTGAGAAGGCCTTGGACAAGTCCGCTACTGTATATCCACATTACTATAACAGCCGTGAGCCTCTCAGCTGCTGAGTCATGCAGCCTTTATCCTTACCACATGAAAAACCTAAAATGCAGCTAGTCATGTCTATGACGTGTGCACTAGGTTTGGGTGGTAGGTATTATTTTATACCTTCATACCTTCCTGAAATTCCTCCAGGGTAAATGGCATATGATGGTTTAAGTGTGCGGTGCTACTTACGTTTAGCTTGTCAGACTAATAAATATACAATAGAAACATGCAAAATGTTAAGAAAAGTAATATTCTCACACCTGTTTTCCTTATTAAACAGAGAAGTACAACTGAACACCTTTTGAATTCAACTCTCACTCAGTCATGGAAGACTGGCAAGGCTTAATTGCCCCATTCAAACAACAACAAAATAAAACTCACCCAAACCGTCTTGGTTACTCTTGCGATTCATCTAATTAGTAAGTCCACTGTTTAAACAACGACCAGTTTTTTTTTAAAATCCTTAATTCACCAAGTTAGATGTAAAAAACATACCATTTTTTCCCATAGTTTCTCTCTGCTGTTGCTGGTCGCTGGCTGTTTACAGTATTGTAACATCTACCTCCAGCACAACACGTCACAGTGTCTTTCAGCACAGCTGCCTGCCCACCAAAAGAGACTGGAGATTGAGCCCTATTGGTGTGTGCTGTGCACCACATACAATGAAATTAACAAAAAAAAGAAGCGCTTGTATTTATGACGGTATTGAAAACCACACCTTCTGGATTTCTCAATACCCTGGTATACTGTAATAAGGGAATACTGCCAAAGCCTTGTTTGTACTGCAAAGATCAGTGAAATATAGTGAAGTAGACCACAGCGTGTGAACAAAAAAATTAATTTTGAGACAAGGTAAAAAAGACTATTGAAGAAAGAATGAAACTTTGGTAAGTACCGCTTAGTGATTGAGCATTAGCTAGCTAAAATTTTGGTTAAAAAAAATCAACATTTGTCTAATCACTTATGCTGTGCACTGTGAATTATTATTATTTTTTTTAATTAGTTAACGCATATACTACAGCATTGCTAGGAGACACAATGTCATGGGAGGTGTATTGCTCAGGACGCAAGGTAGCGCAGTGTTGAATGTGAAGTGGTTTGGATGAGCGGTACTTGAGAAAGCTGCACTTTTTGAACGGGCACTGCACTAGTAGCAATTGTGTTTGAAGGAGCCAGCCTCTGCTACTCCCAAATAAACCGATTTGGAATATGATTCGTGGTGTTAAAGGGTGTTCATCTGAGAGTGATACATCAGACAGAAGAAGCTTGTGAAACCACTGATCTAGAGACTAAAGCATCCCTGTTTAATCACACTTCAGCTACACATATACCGCATGAATGAGGATTTAATTAGTGAAACCATAAGAAACTAACAGCTTCCACCTGGATTCACCTGGTTAACCTTCAGGAAAAAAAGCATGTTCCTGATGTCTCATATACTCACAGTAACAACATCTCAGTGAATCCCACTGCTTATAGCTTTCACTGCTGACTTTAAATATAACACTGAATGCAACATGTTTTTTATTTGTCAGGATTTGGATGCAAGTACCAAAATGGCATGATTTGTATTATGTGACCCTGCAGTCAGAGGCTCTGTTTATTTTATTTAGTGCACAAAGGATCTTTCCAGGAGGAAAATGTGGATGTCAAAATAACAGAGGAGAAAATGGAGAAAGGCGGCGATGGAGACACTCCTCCTCTGTATCAGCTTGACAGGGACAAATGTAGTTTTAAGTGCTTCATCAGCTCCACCTCTAAAGGAGAATATACTCAGATATAGACCCAAACCATAGTCAGTGGATAGTCAAGGAAGAAAAGGCAAGAGAAGTCATGACATCAGCAACAGAGGAATCATAGAAAGAAATCAAATTACAGTCAAGCTTCAAAGTGTGACAGAAACTGTCACACAGATGCTTAGTTTTCTCCCACAAGTCAAGCAGTATTAGATTGTCCCAAATAGCTCTTCAGACCGTTCATCAAAATAACTGACAGGTGCTGGGGAGTAAAGAGCTGGTTCTTAAATGCATTTCCTACCTCAACTACATAAATGTTGGCACCGATCAGAGCTGTAACAAATAAAATGACCAGCGATGAAGTTTTTTTGTAGCAATACAGGCTCGTACCTTTTTAACAAAGAAGCAGATATTTAGATATCAGCCCAGTCACCAAAAGAAAATGTTGACATTGTACGTTTCTGCATACCACGAATACATTACGCATGTACGTTTCATATAAGTCATATTATCGTTTCTGAATATATGAGCTGCCTTTTACCAGCAGAAGGTGGATGGGATGGTAGATGGCGGTGTACATGGCTGCTAAGCTGCAGACCACGGTTTCAGACAAACAACGAAGTTTGAGCTAATGCTACGTTCCCATCTTTTAGCCACCAAATGTGAGTGTTTACTAGCGACACGTTGCTGTATTTCCAGGGATAGTGCCATGAAAGCAGAAGTTATTTACCTGCTGCTTTTACTGCTGAGATAGTGCCAGGAAAAGCGGTTGTTTTTTACCATGACATTGCTGCTTTTTCTGTCAGGATAGTGCCTGGAAAAGCCATTGTTTTTTTACTATGATATCTAAAGATTTCCTGCCAGGATAGTGCAACAAAAAGCAGTTGTTTTATACTGAGACATTGCTAGGGATGGATACCGAAACCGGTATTAAACAGGCCCCCGTGGATGAATTATTGAAGACTGTAGTAATAACAAGCTCCAACTGTTCTGCTATCTTTATTGGAGAAACTAAGAAAATGTCTATATTGTTTATTTAGGTTACATTAATGCTATCTTGTCCAGCTTTTATCTGCCACGAAAGTGATTATTTTTCAAAGACATATCTCTGCGTTACCAGCCAGGACTTTGCAACGAAAGCGCTTGTTTCTGACCGAGACATCACTGTTTTTCTTGCCACAATAGTTCAGTGAAAAGCGGTTTTTCTTTTTCTTTTTTGATTCCTGCTGGGATTGTGCCACCAAAGGCAGGTATTTTGAAACAAAAACAAGATCTTTTCCTTACTATAACCAAGTGGTTTTTGTAAATCTAACCACACATTAATTAATGAATTAAGTTTAAGCAAATCCTCTACCTAATAATGTACACATGTAACATATCTGTGGTTTGCAGAAATATAATACAACATTTATTCTGGCAATTAGGCTTTCAGTAATGATTCAACATCATGAGTAACATGTCCATCAAAGCTTTACAAACACTCCAACTGTAAATCACCTTACATTGTCTATGCTGGACATGTAGTCTACTCCTGTAATCCTTGTCACCAGCGATAACTCCTCCCTCTTAGCTACTTTATAGCAGTAAGTGGACTCGTCAAAGAGGAAAAGAACAAAAAACATTTTCAAATAAGGTGTCAGAAGAGTCAATTGCTGCACCCTCCAGGGAGCCTCACCGTAATGGAGAGAAGAAAAGGTGTTCAACACACGTGATGAATCAAGCCGGACCTTTGAATGTGTACGGGGGGGGTTTGAACAATGACAGGTGCATTAAATATTCATTATTGTGAGCAGTGGAGCTGGACATTTGGGATATTAAAACCAGAGCCGACGCAGCCGGTGTGGCAGTATTCATTACAGCGGCGGAGTTTTGTCCACTTGTGAGTTTTGATGTTGCGGCCAATATCTTTTGTGTGGCAGCATGGTCCCTCTGGCAAACACCGGACAGAAGAAGCGGAGAAAGAATAACGTGTTAAAAGGAGGGATTGGACAAGTCAATTACTGCAACCTCAGGGGAGGCTGGCAGCCTGGCTACAGTACAGACAAAGTAATAAGCAGTGATTTTCAGTCTCAGTCCCTTTACTGTAACCCAGCCGCATTGTGTGTGTGTGTGCGATGAGGTGTATATGATTTATGGACGACTGTGTGTGCAGTGCGAGTGTTGTGCATATTCGTAACCTGTGTATGCGTGTTTGTGCCTGTGTATGACACGCTAAGAAGAAATGTGTGCGTGTCTTTGAAACAGAGCCTTTATCTGGGTGTGTGTGTTCATTTATGTTTTTCAAGTTTTGTGGGATTGAGTGTATGACAAAAAATGTTTACTTTCCTCTGTGTGTGTGTGTGTGTGTGTGTGTGTGTTGGGGGGGCTGTTTGTTATTCCTCTGCTTTCTTTTCCGCTGGGATGCTTAGATGCAGAATTAAAGTGATTTCTTTGTCAGCACTTTGCAAAAACCCACTGTGACTGTGTGTGTGTGTGTGTGTGTGTGTGTGTGTGTGTGTGTGTGTGTGTGTGTGTGTGTGTGTGTGTGTGAGTGTGGGACATAATGCTCTTTATGAGGCTTAAGCAAATACCAGAAAGACAGAGGTTAGATATCCTCATTAAAAAACAGAGATACTGAGGTTGATAATGAGGTAAACTTTTGGGGGGAAAAAAAAACAGGAACTTTGCAAGAGTGCGGGGCAACATGCTGATTTTGAAGTTATGATAATCTCCCAGAAAAAGAACAGCCCTGTGCTTTGGGCGCACATCAATTAAGAGTTTGTTCACAAAGTGGGGCAAAGCAAAAACAGCAGTGTTACCGGGAGGGAGGAGGGACTTGCTACCAAGAACATCACGTCATTCAGCTCCCTTCAAACTGCTACATATGGTGAAAAAAGACTAATCAAATACAAAATGTTTTTAAACATACAAACTACGGAAGGGATGACAGTCTCTGAGGTTATGCATGATTAACTGGTCTGCACTGTATGATTAATATAGCCTCTGACATGTCATATTAATACCTTGACTTTGCCCTGTTTTGGACCATCTTTCCTACTGCAGTCCTGGAAGTTTAACTCACTTTAGGTAAGCAGCTGCGCACTGCTTGTTATCAGATGTGGGGAAATTAAAATGAAAAATGCTGTTTGAACACACTTCAGATAATCTCACTTAAGCGTTTCTTGTTACTGTTGAGGCTAAAACAGCCCCAACATCTGTGGTTCTCTCCACATTTCAAGTTTTAAAGAAAGTGATGAAGACGCCGCACTAGAAAACTTAGACAAGTGACACAAAGGAGAGATTTATTTTCATCAAGAGGTTATCTCCAGGTCTGAAAAGTGAAACTTGTGTGGGGAGACTCCAATGGGTGCAAAAAGGAGTCTGACCGTACAGAGTGCTGCGGGGATAATATTCATTTGCAGGCTAATATGAAGGTTAATAATATCACTCTGGCTTCTGCGACAAAAAGTCAAAGGAATTTTTCAATTGGATTCTGGATTACTGAAAAAAAAATGCTCTGTGGCAAACACAAGTTCATTATACTTTATGTTTTGTTCAGAAGAATCTTCAAAATGACTACAACTTTCATGATTTTGGAAGGGTAAATGCAAAAAAAAAAAAGCCCATAAGTTAATAGACCATAAGTTAGGCTACAAATGAACATGTCTCAGTCACATTACTTCCACATGACAAGGCTGTGAAGCTGTTTAGTGTGAAGTAGTTGTGTAGTCTAATTTTGCCACTTGTTAGCAACCGTCTTGGTAAAGACAGAAGAATTCGTCAAAATTCAGGGGTACTGATGTGTTTTTTGTTGTTTTGCTATGAATTAAATTCTATTTTTATCTCATTTTCAGGTTGTACCTCTAGCTTCTGAACCCTAATGAGGCTGCCACTCAAAAATGTTTCTAATCTCCAACCCCAAAAATTTCAACTGAATCTTTTACGCTGTAGTTATTCTATTCTATTCTATTATTATATGACTTTAGTTTCTTCTAAAGCTTGAACACTAAATGGATTCACTAAGGGAAAATGCGTATTGAAACTTTCAAATATTCAGAATTGTTATTGATAGATAAATCAATATATTTGACAGCAATACGTTACAATACAGGGCAAATGACAGGAATGAATTGTTTTCTTTTAATACATGCCTTTTCAAAAAGTGTAGAGGCTGAAAATTATATTAAGGGTGTTGTGATTGATAGAAACACACACACACATCCACATATCACATTCGAAAAACCCTAATCACAACGCGTCACAAGATTTCGAGCCAGTACACTGTTTGAAAAGGCATGTATTAATAAGTAACAATTCATTGTCTTGATTTCTTAGGTCCCCTGTATTGTAACGTAGTGCTGTCAAAAATATGGATTTATTGATCAATATCAATACAGAAAAATTTAAAGTTTCAATACTCATTTTCTGGAACCAGCAGTGCTTTCTTGCTTACTTGCGCTGTCTCATATAGCCTTGTCATGAAAAATATTTAATTTTATGCCCTTTTTTTGCCAAAATTTTTCAGATGGTATTGAAAATAGTGTCGAATATCATAATGTTTTTCAAGGTTTTGTATCAAAGTTAGAAATTTCAGTCTGTGCCAACACTATTGCAAAGAAAGATGTAGTTTCTACCAAAAATTATTAGCCTTTACAAATCAATTGCATGTGAACATAATTGGTAAGAGAAAGGTTAAACAAACCCCTCCACATTTCTTTCAGCAGAGGTCTGAGACATTTTCAGGCATCTTGGTGCCATTTTTGGTGTAAAGTAAGAATGAACAACCTGAAAATGAACTGGACTTAAGAAGTAAAAGCTCTGAATTTAAAATAAAAAAAAATCGAAATGCTGGGAGTGCTAGTTGTTCTGCAGGAGAAGTGAATTTTGGAACAGAATTTCTCAGCACTGCTGTTTGCGCCATTCAGAAATGACTGAATGGTGATGTTTGAAGGATTGATATGGAAAACCGAGAGAAGGGTGTGCGATGATGAAGGGAAGATAAACAAGCTGTGACAAACAAAAGTTCACTGGGAACGAGAGAGAAAGAGAGAGAGAGGGAGAGAGAGAGAGAGCACGCATTTATTCTTGGAAGACATTTAAGAAAACTAAATATATCACATCCAGGCGCAAAACCAATTCCAACTTAACACTGACTTGTGTTAAAATGTCTACTGTCAGCACTGCTAAACCAGCCCACTCCTGCTCTACACTCTTGCTACAGCCCAGTAGAGGAAACACACACATTCTGACACACACACACACACACACACACACACACACACACACACACACACACACACACACACACACACACACACACACACACACACACACACACACACACACACAAAATACATGGCGAGCAACTGGGTTCTTAGGTGCTCCGAAAGTGCACTCAGGCATTTTACAGTATTGAGGTCGGCCTCAGCCATGTTTTGCTGAGCTTCATCAATCTCCAAGAGCTGTTACCAACAAGCTGAGAGCAGGGGATGTGAAAGAGGTGGAGAAAGAGAGGAGAAAGCAGTTGCATTAGAGGGGAAGATGAAACAGGAGAATGAAAAGGGAGGGAAGAAAAGGGAGAAGGTGTGAAGGAGTGATGGAGTGAAAGAGGAGATG
This sequence comes from Plectropomus leopardus, assembly GCF_026936395.1. Taxonomy (NCBI): domain Eukaryota; kingdom Metazoa; phylum Chordata; class Actinopteri; order Perciformes; family Serranidae; genus Plectropomus; species Plectropomus leopardus. The sequence continues at coordinate 31,820,567 of NC_142184.1, read as the reverse complement.
GTGTGAAAGGCAGGAAGCAAGACAGAAATGGAAGATGAGAAAGATGTGAAAATTAAGGAGACCACATATGGTGAGAAAATTGACACAGGAGAGAGGATGGAGAGGTAATAGATGTTGAGGCAAAAAAAAAAAAGAGGGAGAAGAAGGGAGTCAAAAATGAGAAATAATGAAGGATGGGTAAAAGCCGCTTTAAGGGAGAGAAGGAGAGAATCAGAAGGATAGAAAGAGAGGAGAGATACCAAGGTGGGAGGAAAATAAGCAGCTTATTAAAAGGGACCGGGCTGGAGACGGGGAGAAAAAGCAGCAGCAGCTTTTTCTTTGCTATCCTCCTGAGAAATCTGTGGATAATATGTTGCAGAGGAAAAACATTTTGCTTACCGCCCCTTAAAAACAGGCTTAACTAGGGAAAACCAAAAGGCACGGCGGAGAGAGATAAAACACGGCTGCTGACGGCAGCCGATTCAGCTGAGGCGCCGGACAGAACTGGGTTGGCGTCTTTATCACCTTATTTAACATAACGTGACATTTGGTGGGAGCCGTGATTCGCGCAGACTTACAGTATCATCTGGGTGTTTAGGTATTAGAGTTGTGCAAAAGGGAATGAAACCGCAGCCTTTTGCTTAATCCACTGGGCTACACGGAGAAAGAAACCCAATATTTAATGTGTTACAGCTGAGCCATTTTAGAATAAACACCATATATTAAAAAACAAATCACTATAGTTACAAAAACTACCCATCCACAAACATGCAAAAACAACCTGAAAGCATTTCTTGAAACTCACACAAGAATTAGGTCGATGCAAAACATTATCTGACCTCAAAGCCAGTTAAAGGAATACTTCACCTACAAACTGATCAATTATTCAGCCCATGTCACATTCAATTTGTGAAGAAAATTAGGTGAACGAAGAATCCAAACACAGCAGAAATTCTTGATGAATTGAAAGTTAAGGGGGTCAAATATCCAAACATCTGTGACTGATAATGCGGATGTTTAAAATATTTTTCACAAAAATGCATGTTTCGAAAGTACTGAGCATACGGCTGGATATATTGCATGAGTAGTGTAAGAGTTTAACAGATGTTGTGATATAGTTTTGCTGTAGTAGTAGGACCCCACTTAATAATTTCAACAATAATTTATTCAATTTTCGTGACATCCTTTTAATCCCTGCATCATATAGTACAGTATATACTTATGTAAGTGAGTATCTATGTATGTATATATGTATTTATGTCTGTCTGTCTGTATGTTTGTATATGCATGTATGTATATATGAATATATATGTATATAGTTTTCTTATCTGTTTTTTGTTATTTTGATTTCTTGCCTTTTTTTCTTTTTCTTCCCTTTGTTTTTAAAATCATGAGGCTATTTGTAAAAAATATATTTTGAAAAGTTGTTTGATATGCTAAACATGACATTTTTTTTAATTTTTCCAAACATTGTTATACATTGGTATAAGAAATTCCATTTTCACAACATGTCCTTTCCAATTGTATGTTCATTTTGAAAACCTGAATAAAAAGAGTGAAAAAAAATTTGATACAATATTGCACCTTCAATGAATCGACCTTTTTTGGTGTATTACTAACAGAATATAGTTGTTGTGCAGCAAACAGGTATTTTATCACTTTGTGCCTCACGTGTGTCCGCCTCACAGCATGACTCCGAACAGGGGGAAGGCCAACAGTGTGGCTTCAAAGATAGTGACACACGCAGACAAGGCTTCTTATCACCGGGCTATCACTAAGTCATACTTTGGCCATCCCGAAGGAAGAGACGGGAGAGTGACAGAGGAAGATGGGGGAGAGAGAGGAGGAGAGAAAAAGAGAGAAGGAGGGAGAGAAAATGTCAAACTGTCTGGCCTTTTCTTGGCAATCCCACCTCGATGTCTGTCTGAGAAATTAATCTTCTGTCATCTTTAGATAGGAATCTTGCACTTATCTGTCTCCACCCACACCTCCCTCCGCCTCATCACTCCCTTATCCACTCAAACTCATTCTCTCTCCTTTTTAGATTTCTCATTTTCCCTTCATTTTTAAACATTCGCCCCTCTTCTTTGAACGGCACCTCCTGCCCTGATATTTGCAGCATCGTGTCTTCCTCTCTTTCTGAGGACACGATGCTCTTTCCTTCTCTGTTGAAGCCATTATCCCCTCCCTGGCTACTTATCTTCTATCTATATCCCTCCATCGGTCCGTCTCGGCCCGCAGCTCAACACACTGACATGCGCGCGCGCGCACACACACACACACACACACACACACACACACACACACACACACACACACACACACACACACACACACACACACACACACACACACAGAGCTCGATAGGGCCCTCACACACAGCTATCAAGCTTTCCATTGCTCTGTAAACTGTCATATTGTTATCAGCAGGACTGTGATGGTTTCTTTGGTCTCCTCCCTCATGGCTTTGGATGTAACACTATGTGGAACTGCACCTCTTATCTGCCGTAAGACAACCTTTTGATCATGCAGCTCAGCCCTTTCTAACAGGGACTGCGTTTGATATCTGAGCATCTATAATGCAATTTGAATTTTTTTTGTTATCTATTTGGCGATAAAGAAAACCATGAATGTGTGATGGGATTGCACTGGAGTCTATTTTTCTGTCAGTAGACAATTGTAATGGAGAGTTATCGTACCTGCTGCATTTGTTCTTCAGCAGGGTGATTTAAAGGTTTATTAAAAATCGGTTTGAGGAAAGATAAGACCCATGATAAGCTCTCAGAACTTGTTTTCCTACAAACAAAAAAACTGTTTGTTTCCACTTGTTTCAGTGTCATTTTATGTTTAAAGCTAGTGATTGTCAAAAGTTTTTAGTCAAATGGGAGTCAAATCACTCCATTCGTTTCAATGAAAGACTGCTTTCAAGACTATATGACTCAAAATAAGACTAAGTGACTTCAGCTGACAATTTTACCTGGTGATACTCTGACAACCAGGACCAGGACTGGTGTCTGTGGAATACCACCACATTTAAGTTATCATGAGGTCAAAAGATTAAGAAGTTAAGAGATCATTTGACTGGCTCAACCTTTGCTGGAATGCAGATGCATCAGGTGACATACAGTTGGCCAACTGAGTGTAGAAACACTCCATAGATTACTTTGGCTACATTCACATTACAAGCAAAAGCGGACCATATCTGATTTTTTTTCTCTTATGTGACACAGGTATGATTTTTATCAGAGGAAACAGAAATCGGATATTTTCCAATCAGGTCTAGGCATATTTCAAATGTGGTCCTAACATCCGATACATATCCGATCACTGGCCATAAGACTACTGTGAGAACGGTAGTATCGGAATTCATGTGTGTTTTTGCACATACACATGATTTTTCCACTTCATACTTCACTGTGCAACACAAATCACTGACCATAAAGTGTCAGAGCGGTATGTTGAAACTACAGAGGGCTGCTATAGACAAACCGCTACTGCAGTGTGCTGCCCTATAGTCGCCAGCCAATAGAGCCCAAATGCCAGACACTTTCTGACAAGGACAGCTTGCCTACATGCTGTGACAGCATTGTCATGAGGCTGCAACAGAGATGTTGGAAAGTAGCCCTGGACATCCACTGGAAGAGCTGTGTCTCAGTGAAATCCTTCACATCACGACCACAGCACTCCTGACTCCTCCCACACCCTCCCGCTCAACAGAGCTACCAGCAAAATCTGCTAAATAACCTGTGAATTGAAAGAACATCTGCGTTCTCTTCAAAACAAGCAGTCATTGCTTCGAAGGGCATTTCTCCAAAAATGCATTACACACTTTCAAACAGAAGCACATGGCTGATTATTACGCTGAATGACATCATTGTAGCTTCCTACTATGACGATAATATGTGTTTACAAGTTTTGCAAGAAATATAGCTTTCTGGACATTTTTCCTTTTTAAAAAAAATAATTGTCAAGGTTGTTTTCCTGTCCCATTTTACTAATTTCTTATTCATTTCTTCACATTTTCAAGAACTTGGAATACTGGTTGAAAAGAAGACACTTGTGGAACTGCAAGTGTTCAAACATCCCACAACAGCAAAACTGTATGTGAGGAAATATCAGTCACCACAATCAGCCTGATGTTGTAAAAGATCAGTGACTGAAATATCAGTGGGAGATTTTTGGTAAAACTTTTAAACGACCTGTTACTAGATAAGTTTGGTCAACATACAATATATAAACAACAGCCTGCTTAAATAATATTACCAGCTGCTTTAATCATATCTGGCTTGACTGGAGCTGCTATGAACCTTTAAAAGTCAGGAAAGACTGAGAGGAGGGACTGACGGGAAACAGAAAGGTTAAGATGCGTCTTGTGTTGTGGTCCTGAGCTGGTAAAAAAACGAATCCTTCTTTGAACAATTTTTTTTCTCCATTTCCCTCCCTTGATGTTTAGACCTGGCTTTAGCCTCTCACCCTACCTATGTGTCACATAAAAGAGTGCAGCAGATTTTACACCTTCCTAGACATTTAATTTCAGACACAATGTCCTTTGCCGCAGTGGACAGTCAGCATTGATGCATCAGCTGCAGCTGACAATTCTATAAACTCCCTCCTCACATATTTAGTTCTTTTTAACAGGAATGCCCAAAAATACGCATTTAAAAGAGACCAAACAGGACACTTTCAGCATTGCACAAAATGTCTGCACAGTTATTTGGTAAAAGCACAAATGCTTTTAGGCTGTTTAGCACCTAAAAAGAGCCACAAAGACTAAATATCCCTCATGGTCTCTGTAGCTGTAGTCCACAGACTACATCATACATGCTATACTAATCTCAGTAGAATGCAAACTTTCCATAGTATTTTATTTTGTTCCTGTTTTTTGAGCACATAAATCACTGGTATGAAATGATTGGTCTGCATGTACTTGATTGTAAAGGTAGAATGTTTAATGATGCTTTTCATCATATAGCAACAAAAACAAAGCAACTGGACCAAAACAACACATTAATATGAAGTGTATATTAAGATAAAAAGCTGTTGTAAGACAGACTGTCACAGACTTATAGAGGAATTCACTCGAGCGGAATGAAAACTTAAAGTTGGGACTTTTGGAAGGAATTGATTTATGCTGATGATAACTAAACCTGTCATTATTAACACCACCATCAATGAGGTGGATCTGGTTTTACAGGTGTGGTTGGGTCTATTGATTGTGGTAAGTCTAAGATCAGGTTTGGACAAGCATTTTTCAGGCTACAATCAGTTCAGGGTAAAGATTGATCAAACTGCTGGTAACGGTGGGTTTATACTAAGTGGGATGAACAATGAAGCTGAAGTGGAAGTGCAAAAAACAGCGGTTCCTCTGATGGCCACTTGAGGCTGGCTCCAAGCGCAAGTCAATCCTCATAGGGTCCCATGTTAAAATGTCCAACTTTACAGCAGAAAAAAAACATGTTTACAGCCTGGTACAAAAAACGGTTTTGGTCTCTAGAGCTAACTTCAGCATTCATGATAACTGTACGAAGGTGAACTGTTACTCACTTTTTTTGCATTTTATTAAGTCTTCAAGTTATGTATAACTGAGGAGGTGGCTGCAGTCTCGTGACAAGTTAAAACTAACTGGTGACGTTGGTTAGGTAATGTAAGAGTGGCATAATCCCAGATTCACAGAGTATAGGCGTCACTATTTCAATGAGTTCTAAATTCATTAAGGTGACATAACATTTTGGTTGCCTAAAAAAGTCTTGCTTAGCATTTTTTTTGTTATATATATATTTTTATGCCCTTTTCTTGAGCTGTGAATGGCAAGGTGGGACGGATATGCTAGTGTTAGTGAGTTAGTGATTGCTTTCTGGGAAGTGGTATTAACATTAAATAGGTACTTAGCAGCGCTGAAGATGGACATGAAAAGACCAAAAATATTATAATTATGTGTTATATGTGTTGTTTTTATGTTGAATAAATAAAAAGTAAAAAATAAAAATATCCTCTGAGGGCCCTGACACACCAAGCCAATGGTCGCCATTGGTCAATGTTACGCTATTATATATCCTGTTATGCAAGCACAAAACGCATGTTAAGCATGTTAAAGTGTGACCTTTTGACGGAGCCACAGACAAAGTAAGGCAATGCAACAGCCTGTCTTGATCGCCACTAGTTCTTTGATGTCAGTTTGGTGAGTCTGGGCTTTAAGGAGTTGGATGTTCACCCTTTCTGTTAAGTGCATTTTGTCTTGATAGTTTTTAGCCTGTGCTACCCTATAAATTTGCATTAGTATTATCAAACTTAACCATAGTTGTAAATGCATCATGCTAACCAAGCTTGTGGCTAGCGTTTGGGTTATCTCCCCCCAGTCTTGTAAATATGGTAACTTCCAAAAATCCAAATGGTGATGGCCAAAATGCCAAACTCAAGGCTTGTCTATTACATGTCTATTATTTTATAGAGCCTGTGGTTCATATATGCATAGTAAAATACCAAAAACATACTGCGGAGCATCAAATCATTCATCACGTGAGACACAACTCCCTGATGGCATTTTGTTCGAGTTCAACAAAGCAAAGCTGAAATCTTCAGTGTTACATGTGAATACATCCATCCAACAAGCTGTCTGGTGCAAAGCTGTAGTGTAAACCAGACAGCACAGAGAGGAGGATGCAGGGTAAGAGGATGAGAGGGAGGGAGGGGTGGAAGGACAAGGAGAGATGCTTACGTGTTTCTCGCCTTCGATCCTCTTGTCAGCCTGTTGAACAGCCTCCAGGTACTTAAAATGCATCTCCATCAGTCGATCAACCTGGAGAGAGAACAAAACAGACTGAGAGAAAGCGAGAGAACTCCGTAAGAAAATAAGAGAAATATGAAAACAAGAGAGCACAAACAAGAGACAAAACAAGATGAGACTTGATTCTTTTTAACCAGTTGCCGCCAATCTTAAATTGTTATGTGGAGGGTTCATTGAGAGCAAAACAAAGACATGCAAATACACAATTTCTAAGATTCTAATTTGTTATATTATAATAACGTCAAAGACATTAAACATCCCTGTTAAAATTAACAAGGAACTGAGACAGTGGATGCTGGAAATGAGACTCTGGGATGGCTCAGCGGTGAAGAAGACATCCACGTTCGATTCGCACCTCACACAGTTTTCTACATCAAAAGTCAAGCATCCTATTAAAATGGCCTTGAGCAACACACTGAATTGAGACATTTTTTGCATATATGAGGGGAATAGTGGGAGCAACAGGAAAATCTTGCAGCTGAGGTGTCAGGTTTGATATTTTAATCACTTTCTGAAGTTGTGTAACATGGCAGAACAGGCATACAGGTACAGAGTGATGCAGTGACTGACTGAGTGACCTGAATGTGAACCTGAATGTATTTAATGTGCCTTGCAAATGTCTGCCTCTTACCTCTGGGAAAAATAAGCTCAGAATGATACAGACTCAAATACAGTCACTTTATGATAATCGCACATTTTATCTGGAGATTTGTTGCAACCAAGTCTTGTGTGTAACTTCTGACGCCTCATATGTCTTTAGAAGCCTGCTTAAAAAATGTGTGAGTGCTGATCAACACCAAAGGCAACAGCATAGCTTAAAAATGATTGCTAGTTGACAAATGAAATAATTGGTAATTAAAGAAATGTATGAATTATAAAGTCGGATAGTTTTAATTGTTGTTTATTTGTTATTATTTAAAATGTATTTCATTGTTATTTTAATTTAACTTTTTATTTTTTAGCATTTATTTATGGATTTATTTTTTTGTCTGGCTGTAAATGTATTAATGATCCAATAGTTGAAAGTGGGAGGCTGGGTCAAACTTGTTTCAGATGTATCATATTCAATTCATTCATATACATATTCATTTTTATACTGTATATGCTTTTTGTGATATATTAGGAAAATAAAGACCTTGGTTTTTTTTTCTGATTTCTGAATTCTGATTTTCTTTACTGTCTATTTTATCATTACTGTACAGTCAAAGTATCAACTTTTGTGTCCCCAAAAAGAAAGAAGAAATATATCAATTGTATACAGTCTTCCCATCTATACATGTTTAAGATACCTGCATAAATATTAACATTGAAAATAAGCCCAACATCCAAGTTCACTATAGATAATGAAGAATAAATTATTAATGGGTGGTCCAAAACCACCAAGCACTGTGCGATAGAAACAAAACATTGTTTTTGCAAACTGATCCATTTAACTCAAAGTGTGTGTGAATGAAAAAAATGTAGAGTTGCAGTTATATTATTTTCATTATTGATAATCTTCAGATTATTTACCCAATTACTCGATTAATTTAACAAAGTCTATAAAACATCAACAAGAAGTGAAAAAATTGCTCATCTGGGACCATCTCAGAGCCCAAATTGCTATTTTTGTCCATAGACAGGAGAGGGATAGCAGCAGAAAACAGGCAGAGGATGATAAAAACTAACCTTCTCACAGTCGTTCTCTGTGAACTTGTTGAGGAGTCTGCTTCTCTGCTGGGACTTGAGATTTCTCAGCATGGAGGCGATGATGGAGCACACGTGTTCTAAGAAAACAAAAGTGAGAAATTAAACTAAAATGTTTCCTTGTTTATATCACAGAGACAATATCTTAAACATTTTCTAAATAAGTTCCTCCCATTCTGGTGTCCTCAGTGAAAAATTATTTGGGGAAAAAAACACGTACAGTAGTCAATCAGTAACTTTACACCTGAGGCATGGTTTGTTTGTGAAAATGTTGATATTAATTTGGGATCTATGAAATGGCTGGATTGCTAGCTTGTCTTGTTGTTAAACATACTGTCAAATGATATTTACTGTTTGTCAACCGTACCTGATGTAATTGAATTAAAATACTGCTAGCATAACGTTAGCTTTCTGGCTAATAACTGAGCAAGTGGCTTCTATGAGCTGAGGAGACTGGAAAAGTACCCTGTTGTGTATTTAAGATGTAACTTGTGATGTTCATGCTTTGAATTTGATTAATTTTCCTGTGTCAGTGCTGCCTCCCCTTGTCGGGCCCTTGGTTATTCATCACACCCTCAGGGTGCAGCGAACCATCAGGCCCAGTGGAATTGAAGCTTAACCATCAATTGGTCTAAAAATTTCCTCTGTAGCAGCTGCTTCTCTCATCCATTTGATCAGCTCTGATTAGATCAATGGGTTAATTATCAACCCCACTAATCAAACTCCACTAATAAACTCAGAAAGAGCTCCACCTGTAGTCATGGACCCGCAAAAACCTCTAACTTTCGAGAGGGGACACAGAATGATACAATGGAACAGACACACACACACACACACACACACACACACACACACACACACACACACAAAAAAAAATGTAAAGAATACTGACGCTATGCTATATTAAGCTATGATGTAATTTTTCTAATGATATATTTTCAGAATCTTATACTTCGACAGCTATGATAAACTTTCTTGACTTGTAATATTATCTTTTAAATTCAAAAAACATCATATGTGTAAATCATGGAAAAATTCAAATGCGATCAAAAAGTTATTTGCTTCTGGCCGTTAACAAGCGTACATACTTTTTTCTAAAATGAGGTTCCATGGTGGTCAGCTGGAAGGAGAGGGGCTTTGCCTCTTTATAGTTACATTTTATGAAATGTTTACTTAGATGAGATCTTTATACATGCATATTTCTATTCTTTATGAAATCACTGAATGACTCTATCCACTAATTCTTTTAAGCAAACACATATAGTATGTAAGTGTCCTACATGGTAACTCATCATCAAAGAGATCACTGTGTATCTCAGTTAACCCAACAGGTGCATGTGCTTCAACTAACACAAAAGCTACTCTTATGTTCCTCGTTTAAAACAGCAAACTCAAAAAAACCCAACCGATCACTGCACAGCTTATTCACACCCACACCCACAGCCCCCAGAAAGAGCAAATCGATTAGCACGTGATAATTTGCAATTACAGCACACAGCCAGCTAAGCATGGATACAGAGAGTGCACAGAACAAGAGGAGGAGAAAATGTTAATGAAATTTAGAAATCAATTTTCATTTTAGGGCATGCTGGAACATGCAGAACCGTTTTGGCTGTGGCTGAATTACATTTCTCACAGTGATAGAAATTTGTCTGGAGCAGCTCTGGGGCCATTTAGCAAGGGGGGGAGGTCTAAAAACATGTTAATTGGCCAAATTAGCAACAAAAACTAGTTAGTCCCGTTGAGTGCCCTTGTTAACCTAATTCATGCTATGTAAAATGTGTTATCTCATTCAAAGACCTTCTTCCTCACAGGCATCACCAGTAGGTGACAATCACAGTGTAATATTTCTTTATGATATTGAATGAACAATACACCATGCACACAGGGGGGACAGAATATGACAGTGTAAAATCTCTGGATATAGAGAGTGGGGGAAAAATGTAATTGGACTTTATCAACAAGAGGTCAATATCCTCTCTCATTGAGGCTTTGCAGTTGCTAAGCAACAAGAGTACAGGAATCAATCCCATTTCTGCTTTTTAAAAGGGGTCTTGTTTGCTGTCAGCTCGCTTTGTGCAGTCCCCTACGACCCGCAGCGCGCGTTCTCACAAGCCTTGAGTGGGCTGAGAAAAGTGACAGCTAATGTCAAATCCTTAAAAATATACAGACATCCATCTGTATTAGTAATTTTACTGAGAGCACAGAAAGGAAGAAACATGTCTGAAACAATACAACAAAAAGCCTGGAGCTGTGTTTGTAAAGAAAGATCCATTAGAAAATATCTCCTACCAAAAGCTGAAGTAAATCAATTTTTTGCTAATTACAGCTGAATCAATGACCCATAATCATTTGACTGAAAGAACAAACTGTTGATTTGAATGCTTGAAACACCTGTGTTCTCCTTTTTACTATTAAAGTGAAACCCTCACCATATCCCAAAAACATCCATATCACATGGATTACAATGAAATTTTATAGCCCCCAAAAGGTGATTTTGGTGATCCTCCTCTTTTTCCAGTAGCACTGCCATGGATGTATTTAAAAAAAACTGGATATAGCATAGTGGTGGGGCCCAGTTCATTCCTATTAGAGCTGCTTGGTAGTGCACAAAGCAAAAAACGCTCTATTTCCACAGTATAAAAGTACCTGAATCTTCAGCATTATGGGGCCCATTGAGCATGTGCACTACTGTCCCGCTAGCTTGAATGGCGATCAAATAATTTAATTCTTATGGCTCTTTCAGACTTTCCAAATGTCATTGAACTGAATGGATTAAATCTTGATAGTGAAATGAACCATTTCACAGAAGTTTCACAAAAATGCTCACAAAAATGTATCCATTGACTCACTGATATCTCTCTCCCTATGTAAGTCAATGGGAAAAAGCCTTTCTGGGCCCCATGGCATCACTTGACAGTGTTATTCCATTTGCTTTAAATCCCAATGCTTTTCCTGGGGTCTTGAGCACGACAAGAAGTTGATATTTTCAGTTGAGGATACTCATGTATTGGTGATCCAACAGCTTTTTAAGTGGTGCCATCATTAGGTCAAAATTGTCTTAGTTTTGGTTTATGACCAAACTCCATTAACTTCTGCTGCATATTATGTTTAGTGCTAAACACTAGCAAATGTCATGCCAACACCCTAAACTAAGATGATTACTATGGTAAACATATCTTTTAAACATCAGCTTGTCAGTATTGTCACTGTTAAAATAATAGCTGACAGGATTTAGCTCAAAACCTAGATACAGTTTCACAGAGCTGTTATATGGCTAGAAATTCATATATCATTTTCCACAAAGATAAGTGCATGTATGTTGTTTTTTTTAAACACAGGAAAACCCGTTAAAAATAGGCAATAGACTCCTTCACCATTGCCATAAGACCAGAGCGTCTTTTGTGTTTTTGTTTTATTGTGTCAGTTTGCCTGAAAACATGGTTAGAAAAAAGTAGAAAGAAGCACGGAGGCCAGTGAAAATGAGAGTTACTTGGGTTTTTTTTAGCTGTTTTACTGAATGAGTCTCTCTTTCAAACTCAGTGCTAAATACATTTTCAACAGTACAGTTCTACCTTTAAATAATACTATGAACTTTTTTGTGTGCATGTTTCTGCACATGACGTCTACTTCCAAAACTGCATAGCTCTTAGCATTTTAAACTAGATAAATTGTGCTTATTTTTTAACAGAATTTTTCAGATTTTTAATGAAATTTTTTATTTTCTATATTTATGTTTCTTGACTTTTTTTTAATATGGATTTTAGTGTTTGATTTAATTTCAGGGTTAAACTAAATGTTTTTATTCATTAGTCACAGCAGCATCACCTCTTTACATTTCTGCATGATCATAATCATAGCTGCACATCAGAAGAGCAGATAAAGTATAAATGCACTTCAGAGTTTTACTGGCTCCCTAGGTGGTTGACTGGTATTACATGTAGATAAAACTGTATGCTGTAGTTGTACATTTATTAGTTTCAGTCCAAGGTTCTCCTATTTTAATGTAGACAACCTTATTTCCTGTACACAATGACAAGGAGGCTAACTGCCATTTCCGAAAGGACGCTACTTTATCAACTTGATCCGAGTGGTAATTGATGTCGCCACCTCCACGCCCTGCCGGCGAGGCTATTGATCGCTGGATGTGGAATGTTCTCTCCAAAGAGTTTAAAACTGAACAGCAACTGCTCTGCTGAGATTCTTGAAAGGGTGGAGACAGAATTACAACTTGGGTACAAGATGGAGGGCAAGGCTTGGTAAAAGAGTCTTAGGAAAGGTGTCTAATCAATACTTCATTTACATGCTTTGCTTCACACTTGAATCTTAGTAGAAAAAACAAGAAACAAACAAGAAAACAAGGACAACTACCATCCGTGAAACAAGCAACATCTCTCAAAAGGTCATGACAAAACAGGAATAATTAAAAACATATTACAGCTTTTACCTTCAAAATGTGACTAAGCAAGACCAATTTGTTGCACAGTGCTGTCACACATACTGTCTGGTGTTTGAAATACAGCTTGATGACCATTAATGGACTGTACTGCAACTTATCAGATGACAATTAAATTATAATTTGATTATAATAATTTGCAGAGCTGGGCCAAGCCCAGCAGCTCACTACACACCGATCAGCAAAAATATCAAAACTACTGACGGATGAAGTGAATAACATTGATCACTGATCGTTACAATGCTATGTTCTGATGGGAAACCTTACCTCCTGGCATTCATGTGGATGCCTCCTGATACACATCACCTACCATTGCAAACCAAGTACATATCCTTTTTGCAAGCGGCTCCTCGGCAGGACAATGTGTTGCGCCCCTCAGTAATGGCCTGAATAATGTGACGGAGAGCTCAAGGCATCGACCTGGCCCTCTAAATTCCTGATCCCAACTTGATTTAGCATTCTAGGGTTCTGGCGGTGCCCCAGAGGTCTTGTGTCCATGCCTCAACAGGTCAGAGGCCCCAGTGTGGATAGGACTTGGCTCTAAACTCTTCTGAACTTCTGTGGTGTCTGGTACTAGGGCATTGGATGCAGATCCTTTAAGTCCTTTAGTGGTGCAAGGTAGGGTACTGGCACATCCCAAGCATGCTCGATCGGATTGGGATGTGGGAAAATTGGAGGCCAAGTCGATGCCTTTATGGTGTGGCATGGCGCATTGTCCTGCTGCAGGGGCCACTGCTATCAGAGATTGCCGTTGCCCATGAGAGGAGTACTTGGTGTGTTTGGATAGGTGGTGTGTGTCAAGTTGCATCCACATGAATGCCAGGACCCAAGGTTTATCACCAGAGAATTGCATTGTCAAGTGTTAGTGGTTTTAATGTTTTGACTAACTGGTGTTCGTGTTGGCTGTGTTGTATGATGTGACAATAGCATCAAAGGCTGACAATCACTATTACAGCTAATTTAAGAATAGTTTGTTCGAGTGCTGGAAAAGAAAGGCAAATAGAGCATTTTATGGTTAATGCAACACCTACATGGTGTTAATGACAGCACAAACCAGTGCTGCAACTGACAATCACATACACAAGGAATTCCCATGGAGCCAACATCTTAAAAATGGAAACCACTACAACTTCTGAGGTGACGATAGCATTCATAGAGACCTCCATAGAGTTTCGTCTTTAAGAGGAAGCACAAAGCTCCGCACTTACTGCACAGACCCACAGTATCACAAACGGTGTGAGCATTATGATGTATGAGCAGGAGAGAACTTGCCTTAACATCACTTTAACATCCACTTGCTGTAAACTGAAACTGCCTCAAAAATTGCCAACAATGAAAGAATGTTGTTCGAGTTTGCATTTCCAAAAGGACATACTTCAAACCCACCCATCACTTGAAACTACTTCACAGCACTACACAAGTCCTCTGTCAATTTTTGTGTGAGGTATATTTGCATTAAGATAGCACTATGCATGTCCAAATGCTGATGTTCACTCATCCTCCACTAATCACTGACCACTTGCTTCATCTTTGCCCCAGGGAATTCATAGCAGTAAGTTAACATGCAAATAACCCTGAGTGCCCTTGATTCGTTTATTGATTGACAGCTGAAGGAAGTGCTGTGTAGTTCTGAATGACAGAAGAGAACAGATAGGTGGTACTTCAACGAGAGACTGGACTAACTGTGCCCTGGGGAGAGCAATCAGCCTCCCGGCACCACAGGCTAACCTGTCAGGGGTTATAGAGACTCCATTCACTATCTGAAGGAGCACGAATGAATTCTGACTCTGAAGTCTCAGGCTACATCCACACTAATACAGTTTTGTTTTAACATGAGATCGATCTTCATACAGACAAGCATTTTATCACAGTTTCAGAAATAATCTCTGTTCATACTAACATGCCTAGAAACACATTAATGTACACTGGTCATGTGTAACAGTAAAAACAAAAGGCAGATTCTCTGCTCTACAGTTGGTTGCTTAGATACGGAAAACACTACGGAGGTGGCATAAAGTAAGAGAGATCTAGATGATTGGACCTACAAAAAGATGGAAGTGCTACTGAAAGTAACACAAGTATGAGGCAGTCAATGAGGCAGAAAACAGATTGTGGGTCATTGCAAATCCAATACACACTTACACATTAGAGCTGTACTGGGAGCACTATCCAATACCAGAGACGGTCAAGGCAATGGGAGAGGAGTACCCACACAAGAAAGATAAAATCACAAAAGGTAGTTGGACCAAGCTATAATGTTTTCACTTGGCTTGATATGTCATGACTGATAAAACCCAATTGGAAAACAAACGTGAGTTTACACATCATTGTTTCCAAAAGTTCACTTCTCCGCTTGTCCAGACTAAAACATAAACCTCAAATTTTCAAACTAAAACGGGGTTAGTAGTGTTTCCACGGTCTCCTTTATATGGGTTCCATGAAAATTAGTCTCCATACTGGTACCATGGACTGCTTACTTACACCCTGAATGCTGTGCAGACACTGAAACAGTCTCAGGGCTCATGTTTGATAAATCTGCAATGTTAAGCACAGCAGACTTAATCCCAATAGTTCTTGGGCTGCAAAATGTACTATTAATGGGGCATTTCCACTTCAGAAACTTTCCGCAGGAGCCAAGTACCTTCTGAGGACGTATTCAACTAAACTTATGTTGAACTTAATTTTTGTCCTATAGTTCCTTGTGGCAAAAAAAAACAAAACACTTTCTGAAAGTTAAAAAAAAAACAATATGGATGGAAGTTTCAATGTTATTGACTGGTCAAACATACAAACACTGCTGTTGTTTTTTAATTGTCATTGATCTAATTTGCCTAATGTTCACAGTTTTTCAGATGTGGTGCTAGCACAATAAAGATTACACAGACTTTTGGTCCCTAGTTTCTTTTCTGAGATTTATTCCTCCAGTTTCATAGTTTGTAGACCTTTCTTGGTCGAACTTGGGCTACTTGGGAGCAAAGCCGTTTTGTTCACCAGACAGTTCAGGGACAAGATCATGAACTAGATTATTGTGATCAAAATGTGAGAAAAGTTCCAGAGTTCTGGAAAACGGTTCCTGGAAATTGTTGTTTTGAAAATGGCCACAGGGCAGCTCTCCACTACTGAATATTTGTAATGCTGTATATTCCAGTGTTTACTAAATGCAGCATCACATACACTGTACAAAGTATGAAAGCCCAGTCTACATTAAACAGAATGGCTGCTTTTATCTTAAGAGATACTCTGTGACTACAGAGGGAACATTTTTCACATATTTCTTTCTGTCTAAACAAGACATTATGGCTTTCATTCACATTTCCTATGAAACATACAGCATGTTATAATTTAAGTTCCTCCTCAAAACAAATATGAAAAGGTTTTTGTGCAACTGAAATTTAGTCATCCCTTTCTGTAGTGAGAAATAATGTCAATGTGTTTTTGCAGATAGACATTAGTGGTGCACATTTAAATTTTTGCTGTTGGTGTCTAGTTCAACAAGCTAAGGTTCAAGACAGGTCGTGTGTTCATGGCTCAAGTTACGTAAGGAGGAGCTTTTAGCAGAAAAGCTAATTTGGTTGTTGTTCAGAGTCTTTGGCTCTTGCGTTGTGTTGCAGGATGCTGTCTGGCTCAGTGGGATGTCTGCTTTGCCAATGGTTGGGTCCATCCAAATGTAGTATAATTTTTTACAGAATTTCCAGGAAATCGGCAAAAGAAAATGTGAATTTAAGTGCTTTTCCCTCCACTATAGTGATGCAAATATTTGGCCATATTCATGCTCAAGTCAGAAAAAGAGAAAGTGCAAAGAGATGACGTCGTTAACAATGCCAGCCAAACCTCAAATGAAGGAAAACAATAGATATAATAATGGAGCTCTGTGTGCATACATATATGGCATGTAAAAAGCCTCCAGACTCAACAAGGAGAGTTTGCGTTTAGTTAAGGCCTTTACAATGACAATACATTCAATACAATCACTCATCATGTGTTCCCTGAATCTGTCTCTACTGCACTTATCAATACACCAACGTTTTCACCTTTGCAAGCGTAGCAACTGTTTGTTTTTTCTTGAATATTTGTGTGTGTGTGTGTGTGTGTGTGTGTGTGTGTGTGTGTGCGTGTGTTTCCGCTCGGCTTTCATTATGCACAAATTGAAAAAGGCCATGAAAAGAGGCGGATGTAAATGCACCTTATTGTTACTGCTTCATGTAAATACTGATTGGCTGTGTCAAATTAAGGGTCTCCATCTATGTAGACAGATACCAGAGCATCTAGTTAATGCAAAACTAGGGGTGCCATCATGATACCATAAAATATTAAATATATATTGCTCTTGGTTTCTACATTTTTTTTCTTAAAGAGGAACACAGGAAAAGTGATTTACAAAGCAGATGTGTGTGCTGTGGCAGACAAAAGAAAACGCAACTCAATTTCAGTTGGACTTTCCTAAACTGCTGAGTGATACATTTCACTTCCAGTGTTGATCCTATCCTGTCCTCAACAGAATATTAAGCAACCTGAAGAAAAAGCATTTTATATACAACTAAATATACCACAGCATGTTTCGTCAGCATATGAGTTTGCAGAGATAGAACAAGATCAATCCCCACCAGAGGAAAAGACCAAAAGTGAAGATGTTAATTAGATGTGTCTTTACACAGGGATCTAACAGCAAATCTCTCCCTCTGAAACACACTAATAATAGGATTACACAGCATGACTCTGACAACACAGATTACAATCAAACTTGAATCATGTAAAAAAATGTTACTGATCTCAATCTGAGCCAAAGGCGCTCAGTGCCGGGAGGGGAGATGATCAAATGAGAGCTTCATTTGATTCTCTGCTTTTGACTGAAATATTTGACGCAAGTTTCATCATTAAATCCCGATTACCAAGTTTCTCTATTACAGGCACTTATCTGGTCTCATATATTATGCTATGTAGTCATGCTGGCTAAATCTCCATTTGTTAATATCAGAGAGAAGATACTGGTGATAGAGAAATGGGTTGATAAAGTTCCATCTTTTATCTTTGTAATGAAACTGCTATCATTTTGTTTTAATAAAAGCATCTGATTTCCATCTTTTTTCTCTCTAACTGTGTGTTTCCAACACAGTCACAGAGCCACAATGTGAAATACAAGTCTATTTCTGCTAGCACGCCTCACTCATTAGCTATTTTAGTGCATTCATTAGAAAATAAGGGTCACGACAAGGGCATTCGCCCCCCTTGAAGGTGTTTGCGTGGCATTCAAAACATATCAACTACAAAGGCCTCCCTTCCCTCTCCGAGCTGCTCCCTTGTGTGCTCTCTCTCCACCAAATAAACACCCACACACGCGCAAGCACACAAAAAGCGCTCTTCGGAGTCGAAGCGGGGAGACGGAGCTATGACTATTGTGCCTTGCCATGTAAATTAGTTGTTTACTTCTGTTCCCTCTCACATTCACTCGCATCATTAGCCACCTAAATATAACAACTGGCTGCCACCAATTTCCATCATACAACCTCATTTCACTGGTAATGACAGAGCACATACACCAATAAAGTGAGAACCTAAAAATGAGGTGAACAGCAGTGTCGTGACAAGATTATTTATGAGCGGAGAAATGTAATTTGTTGTTTTTTCTGTCCTATCCACTTACAGTGTCTCTATTAATTACGCCGTTCTGTATGCTAATATGGCCCTGGCAATCCATGGTCATTTGGTCTGCGTCAGTTTCAGACCGGATTTCACGGGGATCAATCTATGCACCGAGGTTTATGATAGAGAGAGCTGTGGAAAGAATGTAAGAGAGAGAGCGTGCTAAGAACCGAAGGACAGAGAGGTCTCTACCTCCTAATTACTTTTGTTTGAAGCGGCTGATAGTTAATTAATCTACAGTGTTATTGTGTTATTCTGGAGAAGCACTTGATTCACAGCATTTTCAATTAGCAGTGAGAAAGAGGGTTCACTCAATGGGCCTTATTATGACAGGCATCTCATTACGCCTATAGCTGGTAGACAAATCAGTGCAGACACAATGGGAAAATCCAATACAGCCTGCAACTTTTATTTAAAAAAATACCCAAAAACAATTACTTACGGAAAACTCATTTCAGAATTGCAGTTTCAAGTATTTAATCGTATAAACATTTCATTAGCTTGGTTGCATACAGACTAATCTGTCAGTTCATGAATGTTTTGTGCCATGACAAGCTGTTTTAACAATAATTGTAGCACATTCTTAACTGTATTTTCAGTTTAGATTTCCAGTCAAAAATGTATTCTCACTGATCAGAATGGTACTTAAAGAAATCCACAGTAACATTCTTATGTATAGAAATTGCATTTTCAGATATCTACAACTGATTGTACTAGTGAAAACTAAATTGAAGGTGTTGTTAATTCTTTAAGAAGCGTAGGTGGCTGTTTTAACGTTTCATATCTGAACTGGATATATACACTGCAGATATACGTGATTTACTTCTTTGTCAAAAAGAACATTTTAGATATTCACGGCATTCTTCATTGCAATATCTGCTTTACAATTCTTACAACAAAAAACTGCCATTTCAGATACCTCACCAGTCAGAATTTTAATTTGAGATATTCAAAATAAAAATTGACCTTGACCTTTGACCTCTGACCACCAAAATAAAATCAGGTCATCCTAATGTCCACTTAAACGTTTGTGCCAAGTTTGAAGAAATTCTTTTTTAAGGTGTTTCTGAGAAACAGACGGACTGACAGATGGACAGACGTATATAGGTACAGACAGACGGACAACCCAAAAAACACTGCCCTTCTCTATCGCCGGCACAGAAGCATAAAAAGTCTATATTACATATGACCATATGAATGCGATCACAATATTTTAACTTGTAGTACAGCATGTTCTATAGGTTGTCTTGGACGTATTTGCTGGTAAGACTTTTTCTGTGTTTATGCTTATTTAAATAATATAATATCATGAAGTATGTAGAAGTTACTGTCAAGTTAGCATTTAAAGAATCCTAAACGGTCTTCACCATTTAGCTTCAAAGCAGCAGGTGTCAACAAACAGAACAGCTGAGTTAAAAGGCCAACATCATGTCAAATTTCACCTCTCCAAAAAATACAACATCATACTGTGACTCTCAAGATACAGTTTTGGCTGAGAAATACACTTAAATCTCGACCACACCTGCCAAACCTCACAGGGAGAGAGAGCCTCCAGGGTGGATTTCCACATCTCTTTTTAAAGCCTGTCTTTTAAGTGTGTGTCCGCCTCGCCAGCAGCTTCAACACACAGGGGGGAGAAGGTTTAACTGTTAGGACGGGTTATCTTGCCCACTCTTCCTCCTGCTGCTCTAGGAGGTCAGAGGTTAATTCATCCAGTCCCTGGGTGAGACGGGACACAATGGAAGACAATTTGTTCTCCTCTGCAGGGCTGGGAAGCCCCTCCGGATGAATCAAACTTAATTAATACAGACAGTGAGAGAGAAGAAGGGTTCCACATTTTGGACGGAGGTAATCAAACAAAGAGCAGAGAGATGAACAGAGCTTCGACTTCTTTTTTCATCACTCTCGATTTGATTCTCTTGCCCTATATCACATGGTCATCCTCTCTTTTTCTCTCTCTGCCTCTTGTTTGCTTCCTATCTCTCACTCAGAGACAAGAGAGGTTCGGGAGCGCAGGCAGGAAAATCAATCAAGATTGGATTGATAGTGTAAACTGACAGGCCGAAGAGGCAGCAAAGCGTGATACATGAGCAGATTAGGATCGAGTGTGTCTGCAGGAAGCGGGTGTGACTACACGTTGCAGAAAACTCGAAGCAGGACTAGAGAGAAATTAACCTGCCGTGACTGGTGCAATCACTTAAATTAGTGCAGTCAGCAAACTAAAGATTTCTTTACATGACAAATGACAAAAATGATGAGATTTGACGGACGTTATAAAAGTAGCCACAACACTGTTAATCATCATCTACATTATCAAAACCTCAGGAATTATCATATCCACATTATGAAGTTGCTATAACAAGGAACCACAAATCTAGACTGCGATAGATATCCTTCCAAGTATGTGGGAGCTCTAGAAATAAAGCCTATTTGATCTCAAATGTGTCATTATCAGACAGGCAACTATCCTTTTACCCCAGTGGTTTGGTTTCCAGTGCCACCTTTACAATTGTACAAGCCAAGCAGGCCACTATACCAATGGAAAAAAAAACAAAAAAAAAACTTTTTTCAAATGTCAGAAATTGCCAAAGGAGGTCATTCCAAACTTCATAAACAAATCATGTCTTGGTTTGTTGTAGGTGTACCTCTTCCACCAAAGTCTGCAAAAAAAAAAAGGCTATAGACTGCTTTTCCATCGCCAATAGAACAAAGCTGTACACGGCTCTGCAGTAGATGAGCAGGACTATTTATGTGTGTGGTTTTTATTGTTTTATTTTGGTGTGCCATGTTTGACATCGCAGACAAGCAGCATGGATAAAGGCCAGTGAAAACTTTACGGTGGTTACCTCTCTTTATACATTACTTCATTTTTCAGTCTCTTTCAAACTCTGCGCACACTAATTTGGATCAATGTTTGAGGGCTGCTTACAGGGAGACGGAAGTATTTAGGAGCAGCGTGTCATTGCATCCTGCTAGTTAAGGGGGTAAAATTTGTGCATTCGCCTGAGTGTTGTGTTTCCACCTATGCTAATTGGAGCCAAAGGCAATAAATACCCAAGACTACTGCAGAGTCATTTGACCCTGGTGTGAATGCCAATTGTACATTTTCCCATTGCATTAACAGTCAGTGGAAATTAGGCTTTAGTGACTTACCTTCATGTTCCTTCTCTGAGGTACCAGTTTTTTTCATCTTCTTGGGGGTTTTCATGAAAAGCGGAAAGATGGTTCGCAGTCCCAGGATGTCCACAAACTTATGACAGTTATCTGCTCCCTCTGGTCCAATCATCCCATGGTCCAGCACCTTCAGAGCACTGGTTCGAGACATTTTCTTTTCTCTGCAGCAGAGAGAGGACACATTACTTCAGTGAGAGTTACTCACTATTTTAATAGATATTAAGAATATGCACATTTGTAATGTGTAATTTGTGAAGTGCCCCGAAAAGGGATGTCAATCAAGACAACTGCCATAAAACTTTCGGGTGGACTGGTAATACAACAATATTTTTATGTATTTCATTTAAAAAATCATTTCAGTTTTAAATTGTGTGCTCTGCAGTGCAACTCTGAAATAATATGGATTTTTATTCAAGGGAATAACTGAATCAGCTAAAATATGGATACAAATGGACCCAACAGTTTGACATTTTACCTCAGTAAACAAACATGACATTTTATAGTTACACTGCTACAAAACAAAACTGTTGAAATTTCTCCTGGGTAATGCCTGTCTCCACAGGGGGGAAAACACTTTACAGTGTGACTTTAAATATATTACATAAATCAACAAACAAACTAACAAATAAATATAACACTACATTCACCTTATCCTTATAATATGCGTTTGTCAGTTTACTGAGAAGTTTTAGAGATTTTCTTCTTTTTGTCTATATTGGCAAACTTTTGCGTGGCAACCTATAAAGTTCAGTAGTTCTTCTAAGAAATTCTCTTACACCTGTTTCCCCAAAATTAGGACATATTTGCAGTTTTTTTTTTTTAATAGTTGGAAAACCAGCTAAAATAATAGACTCCCATAGTCAATGGACTAGATCAGTGTATGGCCCTGCAGTTAGGACACCTTTCTGTTTTTGTTTTTTGTTTTTTTTTTACTGGTGTGTCACACTCAACATCACAAATGCATCAGAAAACAGGGTGAACAGCAGAAAACAGCATGGAGGCCAGAGAAAATGTAAATAGGTTACTCCTTTTTAATTTTTCTTATTCAGTCTCTCTTTCAAACTCTGTGCCAAAAAATTTGGCACTATGTTCGAGTATGTTCGAGTACTGCTTAGAAAGGCAGAATTTGTAGCAGTGTTTAATTTGCATCGTGTCGCGAAAGGGATGAAATTAGACCGCCCACCAGGAATCATATTGGATATTGGACATGGAGTTGATAAATACCCATAACTACTGCAGAGTCATTTGTCCAAGGAATAAGTGCAACTGTAACATTTTCCCACAAAAGACAGAAGCCAGATGTCAGTGGATGTTGGTGGGTTTTGTGTGTCGTGGGAAGGAGGCTTTATAGAACTTATAGATGGCTGCCTCAGGGTCACTGTTCCAAGAAATATCCCTGGTGATACTGACAGGTCAGCATCGCCTACTGTATCTTATTCTGTTGTCTAATATCTGTGTAGCTGTCACACCCCCTTGACCAACATCAATCTAGGTCATAGACTATTTTTTTTCTTTTTTTAGCAAGAAGTTCATTCACTTTTTATTTCTATCTCTGTAAGGCACTGATCTGATGACACGCTGTTGGCAGCTGTTCTTTTAATACCGTCTTCTTCATTCAGGTGCTAGAATTTTATTGACACTCGACACTTCTACATTTGTTATTTTCCATCTGCAGGTTTCTTACAGTCGCTTCACTCAGTGAAATACTTATTTTGATTCTCGGGTAGCATTTTTGTGAATGAATCTTAAATCTTACGGCAATTTAGGGGACTCTGATTATGCTAATAATCAAATCTCACAGTTCATTAAATTGATGAAAGCAGTTTACAGCAAGTTTTGGAAAATTAGTAGAGTTTAGTGAATCTGATTCAGAGCACTCGTTCAAATAAAATTTCACAGAAAAAGGTCAGGATGATATTGTGAAAATTGAGATTTGATAAGCGGCTCTCTAAAAGTTTAAATTAAATTCTAAAAATTGCACACATCTCCACTAACAATATAAAGTTCATTTAAGTTAGTCTGAGTTGATGATGCCAGTCCATCAGAGTCCAGCAATTAACTAAACTGCTTATTACTAATTACTGAAGCCACACAATATTTTTTAACAAAAACATAGCAAAACTAAAAAAAACATCTAACTTTAAACAAGATAAAACAAGAATTTTCCCCCTGTTAATTCTGAGAATCTTGTTTCCAGATGACAATCAAATTAGTTAGACAATAAACTACCATGACAGAAGACAGAAAATATGTGTTCTGTCAAACAAATAAATTGTAATGTGGATATTCATCTGTTTTCCATCATCAAAGCATTGGCACGATAAAGGGACCAACTGTTTCCTGCTCCGTCTCCACCCGCCAACCCCCCACCCAACACCTCCTCCCGGGAAATGTAGCTGTCTGTCACAGTGTCATTTCCTTCATTCCCACCAATGACAGATGACAGTGTTTATCTCAGAGGAGGGACACATATTTCAGGCAGTTGAGTCTGGTTCTCCAGACAGACACATTATATATGATGGACAGCTGGAGAGGCCAGGGGAGAGCGAGACACAGTGTACTTTCCGAAGGGAAACTAGGCAATTCAGTCGGTGACTTAACATAACATCCTGGAGTCGTGAACATGTCGCCGTCAATGTCAAGGGGGTGCAAGCATGACAGCAGCGGTAGAATTTTCATTTGACCCAAATTATAGATGAGACTAAATCACTCAAAAATGAGCCCTTGCTAAGAAACTTTTTAACCTGCACTGACAGACATGATCAGCCATTAGACCCCAAAGCCTGAACAAAATATTCTCAGACCCAATCAGAAAAAAGGCTACATACCCTTAAAAGATAGGGTAGGTGTTCATTCTATGGAAGTCTTCGCTTTACAGTCTTCCCACTTTCTGCTAGTCCCAGGCAGTTTTGGGCAAAAACTTGTACTATTCAGTACAAATGTGTGATTTCCGCTTTCTGTATTTTAATATTTCTGCAAACTTTGGTCCTTAAACCTTCTTGGAATTGCATAAATTGTGTATGTCTCACTTATGGATTCAATTAGGCCAATTTATTTCATGTGTGATGATGCCAGTCCTCATAGTGGCAATTTCATTGTGTTGGGACCATTTTTTGAAATGTAACATCACTGTTTAAAACGACCTATGGTGACCTCGAAGATAATCACAGGGACATGAAACTTTACAACCACAAACTAGAGACTGTGGGCATTCAGAGGATCAATGGATTTCATAGGTATATCTATAATGAGGGGGTTTCACAGCTGTTGCAGAAAAAAAATGCTTGCCATCCAATCACTGAAAATGCAATTCACAACAGGGATTTTTCTAGGGTGCTCCTCAAGGTCTTGGTGTATTAATGTGGTATTCTTTTGAGGGATTTTTGACTTTTTCTATCAATTTTTAAGTAATTCTAATGCTCAGAAATGCTAAATTTACCACTAAATCTGTGTAACAATGGTATCAACCCAAAAATTGCTGCAACAACTTGTGAAACAGAATTGAGCATGGAAATGGCTGTCATATACTTCCACTATAATTCTCTAAGCCCCTATAGCATCTAAACTATAAATAATCGAAAAGGTGCCTAATCGAAACTCAATGTTTATTACATATTTATGACTAGAAAAACCTGACACACAGTGTTGAGCTGCATCTCAAAATAATCTTCAGGTTTGCAGTTTTTAGATGTAACTCAACTGGGGTGGGGCTAATTTGCATATTAATAGATCTGCACATACTTAATGAGGCAAATGTGCACAAATATATCCAAGTCATTTTTAGATGTGAGGGGATTTTTTTTTTAATGGAAAAATTATTAAATGTGTAATATGCAAGAGATGAGTTTTTAGAGCTTTAATCCATACCAAGAGAGGATATCAAAAGTATTATATAATTAAAAACATTTTATTTTTCTAATGGAGCCATACTCACCATAAACTGCTAATAAGATTCTAAGACATGTGTCTGTAAAAATGGCAGCAGCAGTTTTAGTAGGATGTGTGTGGTCTGACAGTTAGCTATGCTGAGAATTCATCAAGACACCAGGTGTGAAATCTGTATGTAGCACAAAGTTGAAGAGGCCTGGTAGGAATTGAAATTGAGTTTTTGATGGAAAACCAATAAAAGTGTCTCAGTGAATGGCTTTTTTTTTTTTGTAGTCCCCTACCCCCCCCCCCCACCCCACCTTTTTTTTTTGGAGCTGCATTGTGTCTTGTTAGAAAGCTGACCCTTTATATAACCAGGGTTTAAAAGAGACAGATCTGGAAAAAAGGACGCTGAAAATAGAAGCAGCAGAGGCTGAGATAACCTCACTTTTAGTCTTTTAGTATGGGTCAAGCTCCAAAAACTCTGTATCGTAATAGTCCTAAATCCTACAATGTTTCTTTAAAAACATTAAAATCTTTCTCTGACCAGTAAACATACAGATCTTTAAAACCCCACACCTCCAGTGTGTACTGCAAGCTTTGTGTTAAGTCTAAAGCCCAAACTGAAAAATACAATGTGGGATCTGCAACAGGATCTCTATTTAACACACAGGTATAAGTTTCAAACAAATCTCACGTTCCGCGTTCTGTGCTCTGCAAGTATTCGGCAGAGAGAAAAAGGATCAGAAATCAAATTCTCTTCAATTCTTAGAAATTCACAGTTAGTTTCTAAAAGTGATATCTTAGCTTGCTCTTCCTCCTCCTCCCTTTCTTTTTCTTCCTCTGTTTCCCCGGTGGATGATTTCACAGAAAAGGGTTTTTGCATTCAATAATGAGATATTGATCCGAGCCTTAAATCTACATGTCAAATGATGTGATTATCAGCGCATGGGTGCCGTGGCTGTGAAGGTTTCATAAATGCGTGTAATGTGTCTTTATGACTCTTTAAGGTCACATCTCTGCCTTGCTGCGCTCCACCAACTGTTGATTGATTGGACTGGCAGTCTCGCCAGGCAATAGACTAGACAGACGTGCTGTTCTGTGCAGCTCTAAAAACTGTTATGCTGTGAATGTTCGAATCTTCACATTACAGAAAGCAGTGGGGGGGGGGCGCTGACCTGAGACTTTATATCAAGAGATGTTCTGTGCTGGGCTCAACACTACATTTTCCTTTACAGTTTGTTTCTATTGCACTGATTGGTGTAAATTCTACATTACTGTTGCACTTCAGAATGTGTAGGTGGTTAATATTACACTGGGAACAAACTTCATAATTAATTCATTTGTTTTTCTAAAATTATGAGAAGAATTTGCACAAACAAACCTAATTATGTGACACTTATTATCATATGTACTTATTAACTGCAGAACTGCAACAAATATTTTCTTGTATCTTTGACTCAACCTTGCCAAAATGGTGACTTTTCATATATTAACAATCTGCAATTGCCTCTACATTTTTTTAAATACATCTAACAAGTATTAGTATTTGTGTTCACAAAGAAATCAATACTGGCTGTCCATTAATTCATTAACTGTAACATTAACTGTAATTCACTGCAATAATTTGTCCAACAAGGGTAGTGATGAAGCAAAAAATGAGTCGTGCAAAAAAAAAAAAAAAAAAGACATGAGTTTTTGTCAAAATCATGTTAGTTTTGGGCTACATATTTCAAACAATGCAAACAAAGTTCTGTCATTGTCACAATAAATGGATGTTGGTTATTTTAGTCTAAATATGTTTCATTAAAAGCCCTGTCAACTGATTTCCACAGGCTACTTTTAATAGTGCACTCCCTGGTGGCGAGTGCGCCACTTACTAACAGAATCCAGAAAAGTGTTCAGATAAGAAATATTCTAACACCCATTTCCCTTACTAAACAGAAATAGAAGTGTTAAACTTTTGAATTCGACTTTTTCTTGGTCGGAAAGACTGGCAAGGCTTAACTGCCTCCTTAACTCATCATAAAACACCATTCACGCAAACTTGACAATGACAAAATAAATCACACCCAAACCATCTTGGTTACCCTTGCTAGTAATCTAGTTAGTAAGCTGCTGTTGCAAAAATGACAAGCTTGACTTTGGTCAAATAAATCCTTAATTCACCAAGTTATATGTAAAAAAAAAAAATGCTGTCTCTCTGCCGTTGCTGAACGCCAGCTGTATAAAATCCTGTAACTTCTCCCTCTACCACTAGGTGTCATGGTGACTGTCAGCTCATCTGCCTGTTTCAACAGGTGAAACCTGAAACTGAGCTCTGGTGGTGCATGCTGTGCACTGCATACAATGAATTTATTAGAAAGAGGAGTGCTTATTTATGAAGGTACTGAAAAACATACCTTCATGATTTCTAAATACCCTGGTATACCATAATACCGTGAAACCACCCAAGACTAATTGGCACTGTATGTTCCTGCAAAGCACAAATACATTGTTCACATGCAATTATATACAGGATACAAGATCATGTTTTAGCTTAAAATACCCTGTTTGGTGGGCAAAATCCCTGCTGGAAACAGCACCATCTCTGTAAAAAACAACCCTCTTTTGTGCCATTATTACAGCAGAAAAGGCAGCTCGATCTTAGTAAAAAGCAATTGTTTTTTTAATGGCTCTATCCCCACTAAAAAACAGTGAAAGATCGCAACAAAACACCCATGTTTGGTGCCTAAAAAGCTTCTGGAAAACACAAAAGAAACAATAATTTTCTAAATAACCAGTTTTGTAGTTTGTTGGTCTTGAACAGTGCAGCTTGGCAGGCGTCTTGTCAAGGTGACACGCCATCCACTGTTACCTCCAGCCTCCAATGACAAAGTCAGCTCATAAACTACATCATTTCAGAAAAGTTGATGTAATACACATGAAACAAACAAACGTAACAAATTCGTGGTTTGCAGAAATACACAATGC
This sequence comes from Plectropomus leopardus, assembly GCF_026936395.1. NCBI lineage: Eukaryota > Metazoa > Chordata > Actinopteri > Perciformes > Serranidae > Plectropomus > Plectropomus leopardus. The sequence continues at coordinate 31,792,008 of NC_142184.1, read as the reverse complement.
CAACACTTTTTTTCTGGCGCCTGGGCTGCACCAACACTTTTACGGCAGCAGAAGTGAGTTCCAATCTGGCATTTCTATGTGTACTGCAGCCTCACCTAAGCATGAGATTCATCAGTTGAAGCCCTTCGCCTCTGAGGAATCGGTCCCGATTGGCTGGCAGCATGAGGCATGAGCACAGAGCATCGAAGAGGTTTTCCATCATCTCCTGCTCCTCGGCTGTGGACGGGTTGTGACGTTTGAAAACCTGAGAGGGAAGGAAACATTTATAAAGATACCCAGACCCAGATGTTGAGTTGATAAATGCCCAGCGGCATGATGTTTCTTCTTTTAATGATTGGAAATGACTGACTGTGATCAGTCTTTTTATTGGCATTTCTATATTTTAACTACTTTTTTAATTGGTTGACCGAGCTCACTCCTTTTGACACTTTTAGATGACCTTCATAAATACTTTCACGATAATTTTTATTGCTGATCAGGATTGCTTTTCACCAAGTTTGGTTGTGAACTGAACTGAACTGATGTGACAGACCTGCAAGTTGTAGTTACAAGGTTTGACCACTATGTCAAGACCGGCGCACCTTCTGGGGGCTTCATGTGAGCCACAAGGTTCGAGCACCACCACACAGTATACAGCTCATGTTAAATCTTGGGTCTTATACTCATGTTTGACGAATGACTGAGCCTTACCCCCATGAGGCTGAAACAAATGACAAGTAAATAAGAGGGGCAGTGGTAAAGCAAACTAAAAATAGAGCAAAAGCAAAATCTTACAGATAGTTGCTGTAGTAACACATCAATGCCATCCATCTCTCCCAACAGTTCTCTGGTATCTGTGGGAAAAAAGAAGTGTAGACGAAGGAAGACTATGAGATAAAAATGGGAGTAACAAGACAACAGGGAGATTAAATTGAGATGGTTGCAAACAAAGACATTTACGGAGCAGAAGGGAGGACATACAAAAAAGAGTTTAAGTGGAGAGATGAAGCAAAAGAGAAATAGGAAAAGAGAGGGAGCGATTGACAGAAGCACTACAAAGGCATACCACAAGCATAAACACTGACGAACATGTTGGCTACAAGGAGGGACCTCCAGAGAGAGAAGATGAGGGAAAATGAGGACACTAAAAAATATCTACGCAAGTTATTCCATCAAGGCCTGAGTATTTGAATGCTTTTTAAGGTTACGCAATACAACCCTACTTCTTAGTGGCCTTGTATAGCAGCGAGGGCCAAATGTCTTAAATCTAAGAATTTCAATGCCCTGAAATCTTTTAAATTGACATCAGGAAATTGCCAGGGGTGTAAATCACAAGTTTTATCACTATACAACATCATATTGACTCTTTGGACAAAGATCCTTGATTTGTTTATATCACAAAGTCTGCCACGATACAAATTTTGATTTAATTCAGGGGGCCTGCGTATGACAGAATGTCAGGAAATATCCTAATATCATTTTTCTTGGCTGCTTGCCATTATCTGCCTGGCACTTGACTGCTACCACTGTTTGAATGTTTAGAAGAAGGTGTGCCTGGATAGAGATGGTTACACGGACATGCCACAAGTCTATCTTTATTATGATGACGTGTTTATGATTTCACTATGTATCAATAATATTGGATTGTTAAATCGATATATATCTGTCCAGATTGACAGAAAATTACACCCTTTGAAGTGGCACAATGTATATCCATACTTACCATATTGGGTTTTTTTTTTATTATTAAAAAAAAATCCTCATCAATTTATAACCTCATTTTGTAGACTCACTCTAGATCCGACATTTTTGTGGGTCCCTGAATGCAGCACAGCAGGCGTGTTTTTGTGGGGTGGATAGCTGATCTGTCGATTTGTTCACAGCTGATCAGATCACATCAGTGGGTGAGAGGAGCTGTTTGCAGATGTTTGTAGGGCTGCACCTAACAATTATTTTTTTATTGATTAATCTATTGATTATTTTTTCGATTAATCGATTAATGTATCAATTATTTTTTTATTGATCTAACTATTATTTTTTTATTACTCGATTAATATAACAACAAATTTACCGAAAATAACATTTTAATCGATTATGTTGATTATGTTGATTATGTTGACGCGCTGCTCCAGCTCCAGATGTTTGTAAATAAAAGTAAAGTTTTAGACCCAGCAGAATGAACGGTTGAGTTTCACTTTCAATGCACCTGACATTCTGCTACGATATCTCTGCAGCAAGTGCACTATAAATCACAGAACAGTATATATATTACAGTAGCTCTCCTAATTAACAGTCCAGCTCCAAAAATCTAGTTGTGGCGATGGATGATTTAGTACTGGCAGACCGCCACAAATAAATGAATGTGTGGGAAACCCTGACTTTGCAGATTACCGCGTGCAGCCCATTTTTTGTAACCGCACAGACTGTAGGCATAGCAAACACACTAACCCTGCATGCTCCAATCTGTTGTTCTAAACTCCAGTTTGTGTCAAGCCAGCGGCAGCCACCTAAAAACAGCAATGTTATTTTTAAGTTGGATATTGGACAGACATACACTCCAAACCCAGCAGCGTCTTCTTTGTTTCTTTTTCACCTGATGTCAGCAGTGAGGGGACAGTAAGTTCAGCCCCCCAGACCCCCTGTTTCGTGTTGGAGGCTGGTGCAGACCTTCAATTGTACAATGAACAGAACAGTGCGCACATCCACAGACATTCAATGTGGGAAAGTATGTCCAAGACTGGACAGGCACTGTCCAACCTTCGCTGGGCAGTAAAATGCTCATCACTGACAGCAGAATTTCGTTTGAAAGACAGTGAATCCACAGTCATTATTACATTCAAATTATCACATCAAGATTTTTCACTAAATTGTCATTTTCTTAATACTCCTCATGTGATTTGCCTTATTGTTACTTCAAGATACTGACAGTATTTAAATAGGGAACATTGTTCATGGGAGCATGTTTCCTTTGTGAAAAATAACATTTTTTGCTTAATTTTGTTTGTATTTGAAAAGCAGGAGGGAGAGGATTACTAAAGGCAGCACTGGTGAAGACGAGGAGGAGTGTAAAATGAGACACGACTCCCGCTGAATATCAATATGGCCTGTACCATTAATGAGAACCTATCCAAGGACCTGATAGTCCTGTGGCTATCTGAAGCTTTACAAGGTTTAAGTGAGGGAGGGAAGGGCCTGAGAAGACAGCAAATACACAAGACGAGACAGAGGAAAAGAAGCGAGACAGGATGACTAAAAAAGGTGTAAGGAAGAGAAATATAGAGAGAATACAAATGGAAACATGAAAGGTAACATAAAAATCAAAGAGTGACGGATAAAAATGACAGAATGATGAAAAACGACAAAAAAGAGGAATGAAAGGACGAAGAAAGTGACAGGAAGGGCAGTGTAAATGAGAGAGTGGTAATAGGAAGACACTTTGAAAAGACATAGAAAAAGACACAGAAAGAAAAGAATAATACAAAATGGGTAGGAAAAAAGGAAAGATGAAAAGGCAAAGAAAGGAGTTAGAAAAAAATGAAGCAAGCAGAGGATTTGAAGAAATAAAGAAATGGTAGAGAGGGAGAGAGAATAAGGGGAAAGAGCATTTTCTGACTGTTTGAGAAAGCTGAGAGATGACAGAAAAGTGGAAGATAAACTGGCATCATTTGGAAGCCACGGACCATTTAGTGAGACACACTTACTGTCATTGTTCTGCAGCAAGATAGCCAGGATTTCACTGCAGTACAGCTTGTTAGCATCAAACGGCATCTTTGCCTGTGCGGGAGAGGGGGGGCGCAAATTCCAATTACCACTCATCTTAAGCAACTCTGTTCTCAAGAGTCCAGAGAATTATTAGAAAATCACCCTGTATTCCAAAACAAAAGATGTTTCTTAAAACCATTCTTTCTCTAGGTCCTGCTTCACAGATTGTACTTGGTAGAGGTATACAGCAACTTTAAATGCAAAAAGCAAACTATGTTGAACTGGGTATGGGTGAAATTACATAAATGTTTTACCTGTTATAGGAGAATGACTTAATACAACATGCAGTGAGTTGTGGGACAGTTTTTGCAGTAAAGGTTAAGAAAATAATGAATATCTTCTAATGTTAAGATTAAGATAATCTTTTATAAAGAGTCGCAGATTAATCGATTCAATGGATTAATCGTAGCCGTAAAAATAACCTTAGCCATAGCTCTGCCATGCTCTTACCTTGATCCTCTTGAGCAGCCACTGCATGAGTCCCTGCTGAGCTGCTTCTGTGCACAGGCCTGGCCTGAACTCTGCCATATTTTCTATGATCGCTGAGGAAGACAAAACATCAAAAATCAAGATTAACCTGCAAGTTCGGTTGTGCTCTGCTGCTCAAGTGTCCTTCAACAAGTCACTATAAACTTAATAGCACCAGTGCCACCAATTTTGCTGACACCTAAAATTCCCTGACAGAGACTAAATGAGTTGGGGTCTACCAACCTGAAACGACGGATCGATGTCGACCGATAATGATCTCATTAAGTGGACAGGGTATCGGCAAGGCAGGACGAATCCCCATTAAATACATACAAATCCTTTAAAAATGTCAATTTACAATTGAGTGTTTACTCTCTAGGACAAAGCGAGCACTGATACTGGATCAGTTTCAGCATCATATACCCTCAGTTGAGGCCTCGGACAGAAACGTTTTTGTGAATTCGTACAAATTAGGATTACAAACTAATGGTTAGCTGTCAGATTCTCAGTCTTCACATTTGTCATCACACTTGCAGTCAGTTGAATGTAGCGTATTTATGAAGTGACTTATTTATGATTTTTTGAAGTAAGAAAAAAAAATAACATTTCAAAATTAAATTTTATCCTTGCTCAAAATTAATTCAAGCACTTGATCCCTCAATGATCCCTCTTCATTTATGTCTCTTTATAAAAACTTTAGGGCCTTGATTTTTCCCCCTTTCCTTAAAGTTAAAGGATTTCAAGGCCCCACGGGAACCCAAGCTATCATGATAGCTATTGTTATAGTTAGGGCTCGAAAATATATCAATATGATATCAATATTCTGTATTTACAAGATATATGAGACTAGATATTATCTTAGATTTTGTAACATCGTAAGTGTTGTCTGTTCCTGGTTTTAAATGCTGCATCACAGATGTTATATGCTGAGCTTACCAGACTGGTCTAACTGTTGTATTATTTGCCTTTATCCACTTAGTCATTATACTCACAATACTGATGATTATATATCAAAAATGTCATTGTGTAAATATTTTGTGAAAGAACCAATAACCAACCCTGCAATATTAATACTGAGGTATTTGTTACAAAATACATTTGATTTTTTACATATCCCCCAGTCCTAGATATAGTATAAGTTATCATTCTTGGTGTGGACAGCCCTTCAGGCTCATGTTTTCTCTGTTACAATGTGTCTGTCTCAGTACATACTCCCACGTCAGTGTAGTCTTTAATCAAAGCTCTCTAAGTGTCACAAATTAACATACAGATGGTATGCAAACACACTTTGAAGGAGAACTGTGAAATACAACAGACATCTTTCTATAGAGGGTTCGTCTGGGTTCTGTTCCCACTACTTCTAATATTATCTATCTATATTAGAAAGCTGTCTCTGCCACATGATATCTCTATCTGAGCAGACTGCAGCAGAAGGGGACGGAGAGAGAGAGAAGGAGACTGTGGGGCGGTGATGAAAGGAGGGAGAGGAGGAAAACTACAGGGATCGAGGGGAGGGAAATAAATTGAGAGAAAAAGCAGAAGGGAGGCACAGAGGTGGGAAGTCAAAAATGAGGGATGGAAAACTGAGGGAATGAAGGACACGAGGAGTGAGGGAATCAGGGAATGCAGCAAGATGACAACAAAACATACAAGCTGGAGAGAGTTGGGAACTGATAAAAAAACAAATGAAAAAACAACAGAGCAACATCTGGAGAGAGTGGCGGCAGATGATAGAGAAATGTTGAGAGAAAGAAACAGAGGAGAGGATGGAGAGGCAGGGTGCTGAGGGAGAGAGACGATGGGCCTTTATCAGTGATTCAAACAGAGCAGACAGACAGCATCCTGGTGGACGGCAGGCTCAGAGCAGAGAGCAGCCAAGGCAGACAAAAGGCTTATTCAAGCTTGGAGAGCTCCCTTGATAACACACACACACACACGCACACGCACACACACACGCACGCACACACGCACGCACACACGCACACACACACACACACACACACACAGACACACACGCGCGCACACACACACACACACACACACACACAATTGAATAGAAGATTTGCACAAGCACTGCTCCCCCAATATAACCCACACTCGCACAAAGAGCCAAATACACACACCTAAACAGCCCTCCTGACACTCGGCCTCAATCTGGCAACAAAGAAAAAAAATCATCTCAGTAGACTCATTCGACACAAAAAGAGCTGAGAGGCAGAAAAGTCTGATTCATGAGAGGCTAAATACAGAGAGCATGACTTCTCAAACTATCTGCTGGCCCGTGTCCTCTGCTGGCCCGCGTGTCCACATTTAAAGGTGTATTTTGTGAGATCTAGACATAATTTTAGTTTCAAACATTAAAAAAATAAACTACTAACCCTATCAACAGTGTGAAGAAATAGCACCTTTGACGTTTTGTCCAAGATGCCTATGTACTGCACTGCAGAGATATCCACTGTTAAACAGCCAGCGGCGGGAGAAAAGAAGCGATGCAAGAAGAAGCAAAACTAAAGTTAATATTGGCGTGGCTTTTTGCAGCACTGGTGACAGCTCTTGGAGAGTAAAAAGATGCAGTTTGATGCTGAACTTGCAACATTTCTTTGACATTGGTAAGGAATATCCTACGTTGGGCTTTTTACCAAAATATATCTTTAATGTAACTAACAACAACACAAACTGTAGGCTTACAGTTCGCCATAAACCTTCAAATGGCGAAGTGACTTTTTTCTTGTTACTTAGCATTGCTAAAACTAAGCTAAGTAAGCTATAAAGTAAACTATACACAAACTCCACATGTGAAGATCATAAGACAGCAGCCTTATTTTGACCGGTTATGAGTTATGATTTCAGCTGTATGGACCCAGTAGTAGACCAACCGAAATAATGTCGACAGTGGGAAACTTGTGGCACCATGGTGCAAGTTGACTGTAAAGCTGTTGGCGAGGGATGTGCATGCCTGCTCAGGTGGCACATATGATAGTGGAACAATGCAGAGAAGATTGGCAGGGCTTCTTTCCATAAGAATCTCAGATGTGACATTGAGGTGTTGAAATACTGGCCCCAATTCGTTGAGACTGGGTGGCTGAAAATGACAAAATGCACCTTTAAAGCTGTCAAATCTATGCCACAAACACCGATTCTGATTCTCCAGAATGCCTCAGATTTAAAAAAAAAAACTGTGTTTAAAAAGTGCTTCTTCTTTGCCAAAACATTCAAATAAGACACTGACGCCTTCCCTTCGCTGTCACAGGAAAAAGTCGAGGACACTTGGCAGGGGGGGGACGCACTGTTAAGGCTTAAAGAATACAAATAAAGTTAGTCTACGCCCTCTGTGTAATGTCAAAAGCAGGTCCAGGAGGACTCGCTGTCACTGCACTGCCCAAAGCTCTAACACTTGCTCACGCACACCTTAAAGGCACAGCTCCCTCTGGAAGAGCTTGTCATGTTTCTGTACTAAACACGACAAGGCTGATCAATTATTCTTGCTGTGAATATTCAAATTCTTCCGAGCTGCTATCTTTATCCAAGCCTGTTTTTTTATCATGTGCAGTATAGAAGCACAGAGGCTTTGCAGTGAAATTTGTCCTAGATTTCTGCCAGATATTTGTCCCACATGTTTTGAATATAAATGAATGTACTGAAAGCACCTTTCAGTCTAGTTCTTTAGTGGTTGTACTGCTCATAGGAACATGTCTTGCTTTGCTGACATGTATAGGTAGATTAGTTAATAGCATGTTTGTCTTATTGACCTTGCGCACAGTGTTTGAAATGGTCTTCACTGGCCAAGGTGGATGGCAGAAGGAAAAAATCCACCTGCCAAGCATTTATTTTACCAACCAAAATAATAAATTACCTTTTTTGTTTCACATATACATGAGTTTCAGTACATTTCTTTGAGATAAAAATGTGTTATGTTAAATGCAAACTTAAAGACAAGGCCAGAGCAAAACCTGAAGCAAGGTTAATTAAATATGTTGAACAGCTCATTACCACAACCTCACCCTGTGGATAAGTTCACTCTGGTTAACGGTGATGCAGTGAATATGTCCGGGGCTTTTATTGTGAAAGGTAGCAGCAGCACATTAGCAGCGCAAACAAGTGAGCAGCTTAGGGCCACCAGAGCAGTGCGCTCCTAAATGACACAAAACGCGACAGAGACTTTCCACAGAGTTTAATACTATTTTGATACAAACATTTGTGGTGGATAGCCTCCTTTACTCACCAAATGAAAAATCTACCCGCATTTGGTGCTTGGTGGTTGCTAATTTTGGACCCTGCTTGTGTGTTTCAGCAATAAGGAGGTGCTCCATCACTATTGTTTTGTCTCTAACTTCCTGTCAACAAATAATGCAGGGAATGTGAGTCAGGGTTTCTCACACATTTATTTATGTGTGGTGGCACATCTGCCACCACGTGCTGGTTTCTATTTTTTTAGGCTGTTACTAACAGGGCTATTAGAATATATATATATATATATATATATATATATATACACACACTGTTTGATTACACATTGCACCAAATTGTCAGAGCGCAGAGTGTACTCTGGCCACAGATGGAGCAGTAAAAAACCCTGGCGCAGTTAAAGTGAAACTTAACCATAGATTGCGTTGAGTCTAAAAGTTTCCATAACTTTGGCTCTGAAACAGCTGCTCCTCTCGTACATTAATCTAATCTCAATCGGCAGATCAAAAAAAGATCTCATGAAGAGATCCTGTGCTGTGTTCACACATCTGCAAAAACAACCGAATTTAGAGTAGCGACACAGAATGACACAAAGGATACACACACGAAAAAAAAATTTAAAAGCGAAGTTTGCTACCCCTCCAATTCTAATTCTGTGGGAAACACTATGTCGCTTGTGTTGGTTGGTTAACGTCTGCTGATGCTTTTTTGCAAATTTGTGACTTTTTTTAATATAATGTAAACAGTGAAACGCTGAGACACTTCATGTCAAGTTACTTAACAACAGTACAGCAACTGTCTTTGTAAAACAGCTCCATATTTCATTCCTGGCACCGCCTTTGTTGGTCGGTCTCACTGCTCCGGGATTCAGTTCAAAACACGATGAATGTTTGAAAGCAGTATGCCAAGCTTTCAGCTGTTTGATTCAGACGCATTCTGGGCTGGTGACAGTGGATGGCTGTGGCTCTGTCTGTGTACATTAACCATTTCAGAAAATCCATCTGCTCCAGCATACGAAGTTTTGGTCACCTATACCCTTGAGTTTATGGTCAATGACAGTTTGGTAATGTGGGAGAAAAAAATCAAGCTTATATTTATGAAAGCCCAGTAGCTAAAAATAAACTGCATACAGCCCATAATAACTTTACTGTTTTTCAGCCTGGACAAAACTGGTTACAGGAGCAAAAGATGCTGAAAAAGACGTGACGTTAGGGAGTGTTTCTTTTAATATGGTCCATTACAAATCCAGTATAGGATTTAAAGTGGACAACCACATAACATTTTTGTTTGTGTTGCTTCAAGACAAACAAAAAATGAAGTATCACGGTTGAAACGTTCTCCTGAAACATCTCCTTACCCAGTGTGTTATAGATGCCATCAGCCTCCTCCTTCACCTGTTCATCAAGCCGCTCCATATTCTGCACCAGCAAGGCCACCACCTGACCCTCCAACTGCAAACACAGAAAGATCAAAATCAAGTTCTGGTTCTTTTGAAAAGTTTGCCACATCAAAAGAAAAATCCAAGTCTACATACAGATGTGGACAAATGTATTGGAACTCTGAAAATAGAAGAACCAACAATTTTCTCTGAAATAACTTGACACTGACAAAAGTAATTGGCATCCGTTATTGTTAATTCAATATTTAATGAAAATAGACATTTACTTAGATACTTTACTCTATGACATACCGAAGGCACACAGGTATACATGAGACAATTGCTTTTAACTTGATCAGTTTTCAGGAGGATTGAAACATTGTTTCAATGAGCTATAAGGGTACCAACAAATTTGGCCATGTCTGTAGGTGCTATAAAACATATAATTTGGATATAAGACACATTTTGATGCAATGCTAATACTCAGTAACAGTTAAAAAGTATGCACATATAAAGCTCTTCTTATGTTAAAATGACATGTGCGTGACATCACTCTACCCAGAAACATGTTTCCCCCTCTCATCATGACTGCTGCATAATATGAAGTATGACTGAGGAGGTTGAGAACACAGTTCTAACAAATTTCTCATCATTAACACATTTTACATCATTATCTACTTGAAAGATCAAAACATGTTTCATATCTCACAACTTTTAACATTTTCCACTGTGTTGTATGTGTGTCAGCTGAGTTCTTATCTTTATATTTTGCAATATGATGATGTGAAGAAAAATGACAAACTCATTTCATAAGCTCAAAAAAAAGAAAAAAAGCAGAGGCACAGATGACAAAGTGAGTGCTCACTTTTAAGCCTCAGTCTTGGCAAAAGAAACTCAGTTCCTGTCTGAGCTTCTTTGAACGTGTCCAAGTGTTATCAGTCAAGTCAAGATTGGAGACTCATAACTAAACAGAGCTCGCGGGGTGCCGACTGGCTGGATAAAAGTACTATTACAGATGAAAGAAGACGGACAGTCGACACAGATTTATGAGTCACCGGAGACCGTCGTGGATCATTTTGATTCATCTTATCAAGGATACCACCTGGCCTTCTGGCAACAAGGACAGAGGAGCTGGGGGCATTACAGCAAAGAGCAGAGAGAAATGGATTCAACCGAGCCTTGCTGCCCTCGAACCGTTTCCCTTGGAAGCAGCTGTAAAGAAGAGTGTGCTTTATGGGCGCTCCATTGCATGGTAAATGGACTGCATTTATATAATGCCTTTATCCAGCGAGCACTGCAAAGCCACCTGAGGTACTGTCTAGCCCACTATCACATCACAGGCCAAAACACACACACACACACACACACACACACACACACACACACACACACACACACACACACACACACACACACACACACACACACACACACACACACACACACACAGAGCAGTGTTTCTGTCAAGGGTCTTTCACATTTATCCAATTGTCCCCACAATACTTCCTGTCAAACACTAACCAACCAGCTAGCCGGATAAAAGAAAAACACCTTGTGGTACACTTGAATCAGAAAGATATATTATTTTTAGTCAAAAATGACAATATTATCAACCAACAACATGGAAAAGCAATATTATTATGATTACAACGTCAAATGGTCTATAGTGTTTTGACATGCAGAGTGTTGTTTGAATCCTCAAGCACATGTAGGTTAGACAATCTCTAAGGACAGATGTGTGTGTGTGGATGTGTTTGTGGATCTGGTGACAAATAAAGGAGTGCTGTGGTTTGGAGCCAAACAACTGCCGACACAGCGATACACTCCGCCTCGCCTTTTTCTGTGTTGGTCAGTGCAGGTCAAGAGTGCTCCTTTAAAAGTCTGACTTTTTCTCATCTCTAAAAAACACTCAGCTCTGTCTTAGAGGTGGGTGATGTATAGAATATATCCAATATGCGCAAATTTCATTTTATGTGCAATATGGCAGATGACCATACCGTCATATCGAGATATTACTTGCACATTTTATTCATTTATTAAGGTGTTCAAAACAGGTTGTGTTGACACACACACACACACACACACTCACACACTCACACACTCACACACACACACACACACACCTCCACCAGTAAAATATAGAAAATATGCATGTATGACTGTAGCAGTACCATCTAAATCTGTTCTGTTGCTTAAAATACCACCCACTAAAGAACACTGCAGTCAAGCCAGCATCTACTTCAAAAAAGACAGTTAAACCATTGTTTTCCAGAACATGAATATATACATAACCTATACAATAGCAATTTCACATTTATTCAATAAGTCAACCAGTCTGTCCTTAATATCAGAAAGAACATAAAAATACAGTCAATATTTCGTCTGATCCGTCTTAGATTTTATTTGAGGAATATCAGCTTTTGCCATCACACAAAAGATTTAGAGTCCCACGGGCTCGATTGATCACGTTGAGACATTCTTTTGTTCTTCAGTCTGTCACGCTTTTAAACCAGAGTATGGTTTCTGAGTACTCTCAGTATACCTGGGTCGAACACTAAATGTAATAGGAATGATTGATTAGTTGCATTGCAGTCGCTTTTTTTAATGTCTGATTGGATTTTTACCTTTTGTACTATGGTTTTGTTGTTTGGTTAAATGTTATATTTATGTGTTGCTTCGTATTTTCCTATTTATGTGAAAGAGCAGGCCTCCTGGAACGCAAGACAATTTCAGAATTTCATCCTGACAATAAAGTGAAATCTAATCTTTTCTTAAATAAATAAGTCGACCACATGTAAACTGTATTTTAGAGAAAACTTGAATTTCAAATGGATAAATAGTCAAACATAATAATAAAGAATTCATTTCCAAAGACCAATCTGACTTCAAAATAACAGTTAACCACCTTAGAGAGTCAGTCAGACATTATTAGGACAAATCTGATATAGAATTTCAAATAAGAGCCATTTGAAATGTCATATATGAGCTGTCTACTCTCTAAATTATGATTAGTTCACGAGAATGGTCATACACATCAAAGGGTTAAACCAAAAGTTTTGTAATTTGAGGAAAAAAGGAAAATATTGATATACAGTATATTGTATAAAACAGCGTCACCAAAGCGCACATTGGCTTAAAGCAAACTAATCATTGCTTATCTGTTAAACAATGTGTCCTACAATACACCGATTTAAAATAATTCAATGTCATATATATCACTGTGTTCCTCACAGTAATGTCTTTTACACTTAACTGAAAAAGGAGTAAAATATGTAGTTAGACTGCCCAAACAGCCTTGAAAAATCAGACCAAACAGGTAACCCATTGCAGCGAGAAACAAGTGCCATGATGAATGCCGTTTGGGCGCCTGGCACTAGACTTGGCACACTCAAGCCAACAGATTCTTTGATGAAGTGTTGTAGTGACAGCCGTGAAGGAGCGGGGCCACACAGTTCTTTCCTCCATTATAGGAATATCAGTACATTATTGTAGTTTGACCTTTGTCTGTGTCGCTCTAAATGTCAGCTCACATAATAGGGTATCAAAAAATCTTCCCTGGTTCATAGACGGCACGACAGGCTCATCGACAAAAAAGAGAGGGAGAGAGGGCTAAATGTACACAGAGACGGAGAGAGAAGACGTGAACATAGAGCTGATGCCAACAGACAGCTGGAGGTGACAAAGGAAAGCTTTAAATAACTGAAAAGTGTGAGAGCAGATGCTATAATTATATAGCTGACATTACACTTTGAAAGTAGTTTTTGCTCCCCCTTGACCATCTTCTTGTCACTTTGTGAATTCAATTCAAAATTTACTTCATTGCCACAACTCAAACTGTCATATAGCCAAAAAAAATGCAAACAAGTTTAATAATAATAATTTACCCATGACAGAAAGCACAGCGTAGTTACATACATGTAATAACAATAAGCTTCCAAAGTTATTATGTTTTATAATAACATTAAAACCAAACTTCTAAGATTTTTTTTAACCAAATTCTACATTCAATAATCTGTTAGTGATCTCCCATGCAGACAGAAAAAAATGCATAGTATCAATCAGTATATCTATTGTAAAAGACACTGGTCTGAAGCAGCACCTTGGCAACAGCTTGACAGAAAACTCCAGTGGACCCAGCCATCTGTCTAACATCTGCAAACGTGCTGGACGACGTCTCAAAGCTTTGCAGAAGTTGGCCAACAAGCTTGATTCCAGATTCCAGAGGCAGAGCCAACGCCTGTCATGATAACTACTTTAGGCCGTTTTACGCCACCGATATAATGATAATATAATTTCAATGATATATTATGACATAATAGTGCAGTGCACACTCAAAAGCTACTGAGGTGCAGCCAGCTAACGGGGACAGACGGCCTAGGAGTCAAGTGTTTTGCTGTGAAATTTACAGAGAGGAGGATGACGTTTTGGAGGATCAAACTACAAACGACAGACTTTTTGGCTCATTGCCAAGGGTTGGCAAGCTAACAGCTCTCAGGACTGTGCCTCTTCCACAAAAGTGCAGCTGCAGACTACCAGTAAGCTACACTGTGTCATCTCTGAAGTGTTTCATTTTTACTTTGGACTCTCACAAGAAGTTGGGGACGGAGAGAAAGGAAAAGGACAATCACTGTGCCCAAGTCTTACAAAACCCTGCTGTTAATTCTGGCATTGTTGTGGCTAAAATATTGATGACATTCTAATGTAACAGTCGTGTCCATATTTCATAAAATAGGTTAATTACATTATTAGCGTGACAGTAGTAAGAGCATTTTTTTTGTCCAAATGCTCCAAATAGAGGGTTCAAAATTAAATACGGTAACCGGAACAGAACCTGTCCCATGTACAGCTCATCTCTGGAACGCTCTCTCCCACAAACTATCCGTGATATTGACTCTCTACCCATCTTCAAACCTTGCCTCAAAACACACCTTTTTTAGACTTGCCTATTCTGTGTGACCATTGTTGATGACCTTATACTTATTTTTTAGCATTTTTGTGTATATTGTTTGACTTGTCTCCTAATATTTTGTTGTTATATTATTGCTGTATCTGTAAGGTGACCCTGAGTGTCCTGAAAGGTGCCCATAAATGAATTTTACTAAGGGGTATCTGAGGTCACCACCGAGCCGTGCCATGTCACTTGCGAAGGCTAACATCAAATGACTTGACAGGAGCTCTCTCCACTCTGCTTTCACTTCAAACATTTCAGCTTCGTATCTATCACAAAGAAGCTGCAGATCAGCGATAGGCTTTCTAAATGCTACTCATGAAGCTTGTCTCTGCAAAAGCAAAATAAAATAGACATCTCAAAATGTCTGCATGTCTTTCTAGAGCCAGCCGAAGTCTTGCTTTTGATTCATTAACACCACTCATCAGCCCGGTTTGGATGCCAGAGCCCAGAAACTTAAGTATTGACTCCACAGAGTGCTGCTTCATCAATACCATCAAAGAATGATGTAAATCCTGAACTCACCAGAGCATCTATGAGCACCTCAGCACCCTCCTCGCTCTCATGGAGTGTGTCGATATCTGTCAGCTCCTGCAGCAGGTCAACGACTGCTATGGCAACATGTGGGTCAGGCTAAGGACAATAAGCATGTCGGAAAAGAGCAATGCATTGATTTAGCACAACAATTGACTTTTTTTTAAAAAAAGGATCAATTAGATGCATCATTCTTCTTCCTTGCCAAATCCTAGTGCATACAATAGTAAAATGTACAGATATATTACATAGTTTTAATGAAAATGCAATGTATATTTTTGTATCATAATTAAACAATAAGGCTGGTGATATTCTATGCTGCTTGTATTGTAAAAAACAAGTCCATGAACAGACAAAAAACAGCAGTGTGTTGTTCAGTCTCTCAAAACGTTCTGACTCTCTGACCCTGTCTGGATGGATGAATAACATTTTTGTTAATTTAAGCATTGCAGTTTTGTATGAAGCTAAGTAGTTCCAACAAAATTACCTGAAAATAAATAACAAAATAAAAGTAAAAACATGAACAAATAAAGTGCAGAAAATCTTAAAATATATGTTATACATGTAATATATGTAGTAAAGTATTTTTCTGTAATTTAATGTTAAATATATAACTATAATGACTATGAATATAGTTTTCTGAACATGTTCGTAATTTTCTAATAATTCTCCCACTTTTTTAGAAACTAATTTTGGTTCATTTTCTTTGCTACCTTTTAGTTATTTCTACAATTTGTGGGACATTTCTTGCCAAGTTCCTCGTTGCCTTTGTCCCCATGTCTTTGAGGGTTAACTAGTTTGTAAAAGGCATCTGAACGCAGCACAAGAAAACTGATGTCGAAACAGGGTTAATAATATCGTATTTTAGTAGTTTACAGTTGTTGAGAGAAGATCTAAAATATCAAGTTATATATCATGTATTATGATATAGCTTAAAAATATTGTGATATTATCTTAAAGCCATATCGCCCAACCCTTGCTGTAGGTTTAGATTTGAAACATAAGAAATTTGGATTTTCACGCAAAGGAACTTGACTCACTTGGCAAAAAAGAAACTAAAAGATGGCTAAACTGAATCTGATCAATTTGTGGCAATTAAAACCTCAAATTCAAATAAAAGACAATTTAATGACTTTTAAGGCCTACTACTTATTCATGCTGACATCCTGCAGTGATGTCATGAAACATACAAGCAGTGTAGTTTTAAGCAACATTGCTGAATAATTAGAAAAAATACAATTATTTGGGAGTTTTTTTTAACTGTCGATTTGGTGCATCTGTATGTGGTATTGACTCGAAATAAACTGCAGTAGCTGTATTTTTGAAACTCTGTAGTACAGAGGAATACTCTATGTCAGGTTTTAGCTGCATGAGCCCTACTGTAGTGATTTTTGGTCTTTCCACCAGACTTATCCTTTAAAAACAACGTTATATTATAAATTCTATATACAGGATGACCAGATTACAATGTACAGACAGTCTGAATCAATTTGAAGTGAAAGGATATCCGTGTTCTCATGACTGAGGAGGCCCAGCAGAGAGTGGACGGCGTTCAGCTCCACCAGCAGGTGGTAGAGGTCTGGCATCGTGGCGATCACGTGCATCTCCTGGATGATGTCGTTTAGATCCAGCTCCGACTCCATGAACCTGGTTTAAGGAGCAGGACATTTTGGTTAGCATGTTAGCGTGCTAAGTTACCATTAATCGAAGTGCAGTAGAGCAGTTTGGTTATCACACTGTAAGTGCTAGACTGCTTTCTTTTTACATTTTGTTTAGCTGATAATAAGACACAGTATAAATTTAACCCTTTTCAAACCTGGATTGACATCAGTTTCCTTGTGCTGTGTTTTCACAAACTATTTAACCATTTAAAAATCGTGAAAACTGCTTTGATTTCTTTCAAAAACATGGGGTAAAAAGGGGAATGCCCAACATTGCAAGAAACGTCCAACAAATTGTGACAAAATTATAAAAGGTTACAAAAAAAGACAAAAAAAATGTTTTAAAAAGGGTGAGGATGATTAGAAAATCATCAAAAAAGTGCAACATGTTCCAAAAACTATATTAATCATATTAAGTATTATGTATTTAAAATAAATTTGAGATTTTTTAATCAAGTTTTTTTTAATTAATCAAACTTTTTAATAATTAGAAATTAATTATAAGTGAACTTTTTTTTTTAATGAAGTTTTCTATAATTATTTTTTGCTGCTTTTTGGACCATGCCTCGTTTAGTTGCTCGTTGCTTTCTCCCCTTGTTTTTGAAAGAAATCAAAGCAATTTGCTCAGGTTTCAAAGGGTTAGCACAAATTGTGTTAAAGCGTCTAAGAAAACTGTAATAAGCTTTGGTAAGTCCACATTCATTTGGCTTAAATAACAAAACAGTACGTCAGTTATTTAAATGAGTTTTAATGAAATCCTTATACACGACCAAGACAGCAAAACATTGTGGCGAGTCGGTAATTGGCTTACTTTTCTGGGTTGTCCGGAAACTTAATCCTCAGTTCCTGATTTTTGTACGACCGTTTCTCAAAGGTCAGGATCATTTTCTTCACTGAACTTTCATCCACTGGTTCTGCCTGTTATTCATGCATCGGGGGAAGGGGAGGGCAAGATTTAAAATGGAAGACAGAGAAAAAGAAAAGAAAGAAGGCTTTTATTTCGGCAATTGCTGCGATATCAACAGAGAGACATCAGGGTCACCCTAATTATGTGGGTGGAGCAGAATAGCCAGAAGTTTCCTACAATCACGGGGAGTGTGAGAGCATTTTGCCGCAAAGGGGATGTGTTTGACCTCCTGATGGCTTAAAAGCCTGTAAAGTGTTGGACAGATAATGACAGGTTAGGAAATTACAATTGTCTGACATAATGGAACAGTGCAGCACTTTCCTCTGAGTAGCTCTTGACACAGTGAATACTTGAAAAGGCTGCAGCATCGGATAAAAATAATAACGGGATAATAGATGTGCAGTTTTCTAATGCACCGCATAATATGGCCACACTGGTACTGACAAGGACTTCTTTTTTCCTTAGAAACAACCACACTAAAATTCCCTGATCCGAACAATTTTCATGTATATTTTTCCTGAAGTCGCATCCTTTTCACTATGGGACAACCGATAGTTTTTCAGAGCCAATACCGATTACTAGAAGTTAATGACACCCATAACCAATATTTGGAAATGTATAATCAAAACTAAAATGACCAACATCATATACAGAAAGTTCCCAGCAACTTTGTCTATAAAGTCAAGTAAAATTTTAATAAAAAAATTACTAAAGAAAATAGTCCCTGAGGTTTTACAAAGTAAAAGTTCCTCCTAATGCTGACAATTTCTTTGCACTTTTTAATTAATTGATTTTTTCGTCAATCATTAAAATAAAATGATACAGATAATGGGCAAAATGCCAAATATCAGCTCCAATAACCAGCCAGGCCGATAATCTGTCGACCCCTACTTTTCACTGCTGTAGTATTTTATGTCTGAACTCAACTTGCCATAAGTAACTTAGACTCGGGCATAAACAACCCAAATTTAACTTAGACCTGCAGGCATGATCACACTAGTCTTTGGCTATACTCAAATTGTGTCACTGATATACAGAAAATCTTGGTTGTAGATTCAAATATAGATCAGTTTGTCTTGTATTTACATTTTGTGACAACAGCGCATCTCAGATACATTGCCACATGCAATCTTACTGTGTTGTTACATGCAATCTTTACAGTATAAACGTGGACAACCCTGTAAAAAAAAATGAATTTTTAAATAAAATAAGGAAGATATGCTACCAGTCAAAAAAGTCAAACGAAATAAAACAATAACAAAGGCTGCTCCGTCTCATCCTCCAGTTCACCTATATTTTAAGACATGGATTTCAATTAGTATTATTATATGAAAATAATTTAAATAGATAAATCATGTTATTTAATTAACTCAAGATAGGCATATTGCTTGTTACTGTGAATGGTGCGTCACTTAAGGTGACTTTGTATCGTAATGTTAGTGTTGTCTTTTCCTGGTTTTAAAGGCTGCATTAAAGTAAAGTGCTGCAATTTTCTGAGCTTATTAAATAGTTGTAACTGTCCCATTATTTGCTTTTACCCACTTAGTCATTATGTCTACATTACTGACGATTATTTAGCAAAAAATCGCAATTTGTAATTTTTTGTGACAGCACCAATAATCAACTCTATATCAGTGCAGTATCGTGGCAAGGTATTTAGTTAAAATTATTGTGAACTCAGCCTGCTCTTATCCTGACTGCTGCTTAGATACTCACATGTCCTTTTACTCAGTTAGGAACCTTCCTAAACAAAACAGATGGTTCAAACATAGCCAAAGATTACACTACAGCTGCTATGCTCGATTGATTAGTTGTCAACTATTACCTGAATCAATCTGTGTGAGTTTTTTTTACATCAAATCTCTCTCATTAAAGATTCCCAAACATAAATGTTTTCTGGTTTCTTTACTTCTCTGCAACAGTAAACTGAATATCTCTGAGTTGCAGCAAAAACAAGACATTTGAGGGCGTTATCTTGGCTTTGAGAAACACTGATCGGCAAATAATCAATTAAGCATGAAACCTTTCAACAGAATAATTGACAATGAAAGTCATCTTTAGTTGCAGCCCTGGACTACACTAGACGGCACTCTAGAGGAGGACATTCTGCGAGGAAAGGTCAAACATTCTGCTGCACAGCAAAGTTTCCCTGCATATCTAAATGTGAGCCAGGCTGGATTAAGCTTCTGGCTTCAACCACCTATGCAGAGGCTTACAGGGGGACAAAGCCAAGGAGACTAACAAGAGTAATAGAAACAAACATGCCTGCAATGTTGCAGCACATTATGTATTTTCACTGAGCAATGGAAACTCGATTAGATTTTTCTCTGAGTTTTGCAACTAAAAGCACACTATACTGAACACAAACTTGTTCTTCTAAGAGGAACAGTAGTTGTGGATGATGGGTAATGAGTCACTAAGTGTTGACAATTCAACATCAATGCTATTTTTTTCCTACAACACGTTGCAGACAAGTAGGTCAACAAAATCAACAATTAAAAAACAGTAGCAACACCTGCAAATGCATTATACACGTGGTTTAAATAGTGTAATTGCTTTTTATGGGAGACAGCAATAAGTGTCTTGCTGTGAAATCATAATAAAAAAAAATTATGTGTTCATGTTCATGTTTTTGTAAGTTGCAACAAATCATGTTGCACTTCATTAGTAAAATAGACTGTTTACATGAGCATAATAAGACAGGAAGACATTTTCAGACAAATGCTTAAGATACTATTGTTTGGGTTTGAAATGTGACACTTAGCAAAGAAAAGAAGGTAACAATTCTGTCATTATTATATGAATAATCGGACCCACCTCAGGTTCTTCTTCATCCTGGTCCATCAGTTTCTCCAGGATCTTCTTCTTGTCTCCAGTTAGCTCCTCAGTCTCCCTCATTTCACCCCCTCCTTCAAGCCCGGCTGCTGCTGCTGCTTCCCGATATCTGGCCAAATCCCTGGCACTCAGTCCTTTCTGCTGCTTGCCTCCCCTGGAGTCCTCATCGCCTCCCGCTGCTCCTCCATCCTCCTCCCTGGGACGCTTTGCTCCTCTATCAGGCTGAGAGATGAAAGATGACAATTTATGATGTACACAGGAATAATGTCCGTTTGTAAACAGAGGGATGTCGTGAGGTGTGGAAATAACAAAAATGTAGCTAAAAGAAAATAATGTAAAACTTCAAACTATTCTGTCTCTCATTTCATTGCTAAGAATGTATTTGAGATTAGCAATGCATTGCAATGCATTACTATATCTCACATGTGAATACGTTGATGCCACTGACAAAACAGAACACTGACAGCTAAAGAAATTTAGTCAGGAAACACTACATCGGGAACTTTCATGAATCATTGTGAATTGTAAAAGCTGCTCTGAAAATGACAACTTCTCGCTGCAACAGGCAGTTTTACTGAAATAAATGTTATTCAGAGGGGTCACTCGTTAGCCGAATTTGCAAATGAACACTAACGATTTGTAAAATGCATTGCTTCTTAGGACATTAATTGTGTAGGTCTGATAAAATAGCCAAACTCCATCAACTGTGGAAATTTCAAAGGGACATTGGCATACAATAAGGAGACGTAATTTTACTAAACATGCCGACCCACTGAACAAATGCATATGTGTTTCTGTAAATTATTCTGTATGCAAAATTACCTTAGGCAATAACAGCTTGCATCAGTGTATGATATTGTAGTAGCGTCACCACTCATTTACTCCAGCTAAATACCTAGCAACCTGTCTAGTTAGCATGCTAACTGCTATCGTTATTTACCGAAAGGCAGTGACTGGAGTTGGGTTGAGCGTTTGTCATGCACTGGTACACAAGTTTAACTTAATGCATTTCAGTGGCGGTTATCTAACTCTCGCAAACGGACAAAACGAGGTAAATAATACGACTAAGCTAAAGGCTGCTAACGGCTATCAGTAACTAGTAGCAATTCAATGAATGAGAGAAGTTAGGATTAGCTAAGGTCCTAAACACCTCTGTGCAGGATAAGATGCTTACCTGATAGTTCAGGAGCTCTCCAACATCCATGCTTCCAAGTTAAAAACCTGACGTGAAAGGTAAGAATGTTTTGTTCAAGTTGGGAAATAAATAACAGCGGAAATTCAGCAGTTAGAGAAACGGCTAACAACAAGCTTTCCACATACACATGCTTGCCGTAAATCGTTTGTGTTTACTGTCGTAGCAAGATACTGTCGTAAACTGTGTCTGTTACTCATAATATTATTACAACTCGTTTATTAAAGTCTGTGCAACTCATGAACCATTAACTTATTTCTGTAAAGCTGGACAAATCATGTAGGCAATCCACTTAATAACGTTTTCCTCTTTTTATCCTTTAAAATTTATAAAATATATCAATTTTGTATAAAGTTTATATGCACAGGCATGCTTCAAGCAAGATTGCAAACCTCATTTAGATTACTTATTGTGTAATATTTTGAAACAATATTTTTAATGAGTTTTACATATAATTCACACATTAAAATTCTCATTTGTAATGTATTTAATTAAGTAAATAAATTAAATGGAAAATAAATAAATAAATAAATACATACATACATAAAGCACACCTAAAATAAGAAAAACAAAACTACACAATTACGGGATACTCCAATACAGATTTCAACAACAAATTTTAAATTCTCCTGCCCTCTCTGTGCTTATGTTAGTCTCTCCAATACAGTTCCAGATGCCATTAATTCACCCATGTATTCTAAAATATTTGTCATCAAATAACACTGTGGTTAATTTAAGCTTTGTGGTGAAGCAGACTGCATTCTGATTTCCCAATCCAGTTTTGCCTTAGATGATGATAGGAGTCAATGAGTCATGTCACCATAGCGGGTAGAACAGATGTGCCCAGATGTGTCTCATGTTTAATGATCCCTGACAAACACAAATTGCAGGACACCAGCAGACAGGGCAGCGGGGTTCTCATACGGTTAAACAGATTTTTTCAGTTTGTGATACTTGTGGTTATATAATCACAAGCATATTGACTGAAGTGATGTCTTTAGACATGTAGGCCTAACATTTATCATAGTGCAAGGAAAATGAATAAATGTACAACAAATTAAAAATACAACAGTGTAATGAATTTGATGTTTGGGAAGTTTGTGATCAGTTTTTGTTGACACTCTTAGAGAGCTGTAGATTAAATGGTTTTGTTATTTGTGAGGCCATTGTGTGTTTGGGTGTTGTATTGAAAAGCTTTGTAAAGTTCAGTACAGTAAAGGACAGCAGGAAAAATTGCATGTCCTAGGATAGAAAAGGAATTGCCTGCCTTACTCTGCCTTACCCTGTCCTTTGATTGGCTTACTGTGACATTCTTATCCTAACCAATCCGACTCTTGCCTAAACCAAACCAAACCAAACCAAACCATTAAGGGCAATAAGTACTAGTCAGCCATAGGGAGATTAGAGCAGGTCATTCCTTTGATAACCCAGGATATGCAAATTTGCATAGAGTACAAGTGTTATTGTGTCCACTCCCTTTATTGGACAATACTTATAGCTACACCACGTTTCAGAAACGATTCTTTCATACTGGCTCTACACATACAAAAATAAATAAACAAATAATTAAAAATACTGGGTCAATCTAAACCCAATGTAAAATTGTTTGTGGTCGCCAGTAGTGGTCAAACTAGCACCAAGCCAATACTGGGTGAAGTTTATCCAGTATTCATGGATATAAAAACCACAGAATCACCAATTACTTATTAAGCACTGGGTTATTCTGACTGTTTTGGAGTTATTTCTATTATTTCCTTCCTATATGGGTTATTAAGCCCCACCAACAGGGTGCCCCAGGGTTGATGTTGTTCTGTAGACCAACATGGAAGTTAGCTTTTTTTCCATTGGATTTTGGATTACTGCAGAAACTAAACTCTATGACAAACAAACATTTATGGTACTTTCGAGATTACAATAAAATCTTTGCAAATAAACACCACTTCTAGGATTTTTAAAGCCTAAATCCAATCACCAGAAGTAAAAAGCTAATGTTAGGCTAGTCGTTTGCATGACTTAACATTGCCACCAAAACGATGAGACTATGACAACCTTTTTAAAGAATCTAAAAGCTTCAGAGTTTCCAGTGGGGTAATTACTGTCATATTTTATGTCGTAGAACAACATGAAAGTCTCTTCTGCTAGAGACGAGGGAACTAAAGGCTGAAGTGCTAACTCATTTCCAGGTTTTAGACTCATTCCTGGGGCACTCCATAGATAGTTATTTTAATTGTTCCAATTGTTGATCATGTTTACATTTCTGTTGGGTCATAAATTAGACCATAAAGGTTACTTTGACTCCGGGTAATGTTTAATGCCTGCAACTATTATGTAGGCATTGTCATAATTTTTATGTGTCTGCAGTTTGAATTCTATCATACAGCATATGTGACATATTTATTAGCTTATTTTTGTCAGGTTGTATTATTTGAACACCAAAGTAATACAAGAATATGTTTTTCCCCTAAGAGAATCCTTTCAGCTCATTTACCAATCCCGCAATAAACCCCACTTAATGATACAAGTAAAATTAGACGTGACCGTTTCCTCATCAGACCTCGCACAGAAAATCCTGGTCTTAAGGGCTCAATTTTGCTGTATTCATTCCAGGAGAGCTTTATATGCCAAGCTGTCTTATTGTTCCAGACAGGCAGAAAATCACCTTTTCAATGAGCATCATTGGGAAATGTATGAGTGGTGCATGGTGTTGAAGCCTCCATTGCCACTCCAGTCTCTGGCCAGTGATCTGTGACAGTAGAGCAATAGAAACAACATTTAAAAGGAAGGCCACTGCCAGGCAGTCAAGCTTGACATCCCAGAAAACACGAGGGAAAAAGCACTTGATCAAAGGGGAGAGAGAAAAACGGGGTGAAAGAGAATGAAAGGAAGCAAGAGGGGTGAAAAAAGAAATTTATATGGAAATCCTAAAGCTAGAGACAGGCAGGCAGCTTCAGATGAATACAAAGCTTTGATTGGGAAAACTCTTTTTTTATGAGGCTGACAACTTAATTTGGATTAAAAATACTATCTTTAAACTTTTCTATGCTCTGTGCATATTTTTTAAAAGGTTTACAGATCAAACCATTATTTCCAAAATTATATTTTGATGCCAAAAATGGGTCTTGATGATGAGTTGTCAAAAGATGATGCGTATTCACACATTTTCTGCACTACCAAGTTTGATTAAACGTCTTGTGTATTTGACAGGGCTGCATATACTCTATGTTTGGGGTTTTTTTGTAAGAAATCGTTGGGTAAATATTTAGTAAACTGTAAACTGGCACCAGCTAAATGCAATGAATTTAACAGTAGAGTTTGTTACCTTTAGATAGATCCAGGTTAATATGTATACTAGGCCAATCTATGCAGGCTTCTTGTCTATGCTGAGTTCAAACTACGAGTGACAACAACAGCCTACAATTCATTTTCAATGGAAGCTGCTGACATGATGCTACAAAATGATACCTGACTCTTTTCACTGCTGATGAGCATGACGCACTACAAACAGAAGTCGAGCTGAATTTTTCAGTGTTCCAATGACTAAGTGAAGCATCAACCAACATTATGGGTTTTTTTTAGCTGTGGTACTGTGCTGCTTAGCTTAGTTAGCTGACACTATGCTATCATTAGTTATATTGCTGTGCAATGGGGCAGCGAAATTATATATTAAAATGGGGCTTCAAAAATTACCATGACAGTTTTTAGCTGGGGTGAACAGTCATTGAGGAATTTTATGGCGGCTAATGATGGAGAAGTCAATAAATTAATGAACAATCAAAAATTTCAAAATAAAATACAGTTTTACAAATTTATGGCATGATCAACGGTAACCATCAGAGGTGGGACCAAGTTATTGTTTTGCAAGTCACAAGTTAGTCTCAAGTCCCAAATCAAGACAGGAAAGTTACAAGTTTGTTGGAAGTTCTCCTTTACTTTTGACACCCATGTTTTGCATACTGCAATTAGTCATTAGTCATGTCATTTTTGTAAGTGTCAACTTGCTGGGTATAAATAGCATTAATGTTAGTTGATTCAGGAAATGAAGGAAACTAAATTCAATTGTGGTACACTTCTTAAAAAACTACTTTCTCATATTTGGGTATGGGGAAAGTATTTTCACATTGAAGGGTGCACGTCCAAGTGAAGTCACAGGTCATTGGTGTCAAAGTCAAGTTCTTTTTGATTTTGTCATGTTAAATCTCAAGTCATCAAATTTGTGACTTGAGTCAGACTTGAGTCTGACTCATGTGACTTGAATAACCACCATGGGAGCAAAGAGGAGAGTGGCAGTGATTAGCCACTGGTGGAATCCACACACAGGATTTACATGCACTTATATGCACGCACAGCTGGACCATCTACCACAACAAAAAACAGAGAAGCTCAAAATCAGTTTGCTGTGATATTATTACTCTGAATGTGGCATACAGCTCCTTTAAATTACAGACATCAAGACAGACAGGCAAAAAAGATCCATGAGCAAACTGACACACAAAATGTTGTGTATTTTTAAACAAACATGTCACATATAGTCGTAGAATTTCCTCTGCTGGAGCTGCCTTGAAGCCTCCATTATTACAAATCCTTTTTGTTCTACACAATGATTAACACATTCCACAATCCCTGAAGGAGCCAAAAGCTTTTCATACACAACTGTCTGCTTAATGACATCGCCTCATCATTTCCCCGCAGAATTATTCCAGGGCGACGCTGTAGGATCATTTCCACAGAATTATACCCCATTTCCTTTGAAACAGAACAATACAATTTCACACAAGCTGTGAGGGCTGATTGCATTAAATCACATGAGGTCAGCGTGATTGTATCATGCTGCGGAGGCCAACATAAGTGTGCTCAAAATTCAGAGTGGCAATGCTATTATTAAAAGAGAGAGAGCCAATGAGGACTGATGGCATTTATCATTTCCCTCCAACGAGTCAAGTGGCGCAATCAAATGATTGTCCCTCTTCTTAGACATGATTTGAGTTATGAATCACATCGGCAGCCACCTCTAGCACCAGAACACAAATCAAGATAAAGTACCTATCTAGATTTCTACAATAGTGAAGAGTTAACAAGTTGTTAGAAGCATAATGGTATTGCATGGATGGGCAAGTAATAAGCCTCTCTAACAACTCTGTGCCATCCTCTTCACTAGGTGCTAACTACTTGATTTGGAAGCAGTGTAAAGAAACAAAAGGCACAAATCATTCTGATAGAGAAAAAAGTCAATAACATCTGAAATAAATAATGGTGCTTGACTCCTTTAGTTGTTGAGCCTTGAAGAATCCCCTTCAATGACATGGTTTGTAATGACCAGGAGGAGACCTTTCTCCAGCTGAATAAATCAAGCTTATTATTACTTACAGCCGCCTGACATCATTATTTGAGGCTTAAAGATCACCAAGAACACTATTTCTACAATCCAGAGTTTGTATTTTCAACATTTTTCCTCGTAAGTAATTTTATGAGTGGATCTTTGACTGCAATGTCAGAATGGATGGATAGATGGATGGAAACATAAAACTGATACATAATACTGATTTTCTTTTAATATGCCTAGCTTTAAACTGAACCTGTTGAGTGACCCCTGTCTAGGAAGGCTCTTGACATTCCCTTGTTGCAACCAAACGGCAACCTCTGAGACTGAAAATTGAAGGTAATGCACAAGTCCCAATACATCAAATGGCCACTTGAGGCTAGCTCCAAAACACTGTAAACCCTAGCTTTCACTAAGCCACCGACTTTCAAATATATCCCAGGTGACTTTGGGCGAGAGGCGGGGTCCACCCTGGACAGATTGCTAGGTTGTCACTTGTACCCCTTTTCCACAAAATTTAGTGCATGTAGCCAGGTTTTTTCAATGTGGGTGAACCTGCTAAATATGTTCTTTCCCATTGCCAGCAGACCAGAGCTGTGTACATGGTTCTGCAGCAGAGGAGTATGCCTTTCTTGTCTTGTTCAGGTTAATAAAAAGTACAAAGCAGCATGGAGGCTTGTGAAAAGTTTCTGATAAGCAATAACTTCTTTTTATATATCTCTCGCTTATTCAGCGTCTCTTTCAAACTCAGTGCAGAGTGATATGGAACGATGTTTGAGCACTGCTTGGACAGAAACAGACAGTATTTTATATTGGCGTGTCACTGCATCTTGCCAGTTATGGGGCTAAAATTAACAAGTTCACCAGGGTGCTGTGTTTATATTAATGCTGATCAGAGCCAGAGCCGATAAATGCCATTCACTACTGCAGAGTCATTTCAATGCTGTGAATGCTGATTGTAACCTTTCCCATTACATTAAAAGCCAGATGTTAGCAGGTTTTTTTATGCATGTCTTGGGACTATGTGAGGAAGCCAGAGAGCCCACACTGAAAACATGCAAAAAAAAATAAATAAATAAAACCAAGAACCCTCTTGCTGTGAGGCGACAGCACTGCATCACTCAGACACCAAATTGTTATTTGTGTTTTTAATAATTGGTGTGCTGTGAAATTTAAATCCATTCACACAGTGTTTTGAGTGTGCTAAAAGCAGATTACAAAATAGCACTTACAAGTTGTCACTTTAAGGTGTCAAAGCAACATTACATTTTCAACTAATGTACATTATTGCCTCTGCAGCTTTGAAAGGTCCAGCTTCTTCGCTGACCCCCTCCTGCTGTGGAAAAGCAGATATTGGGGGTTTACTCAGGTTTATTGAAGGACCTGAAGGACTATTTAGCAATCCATGTCAAGGCTGAGAAACTCAGACAGCAAGTATATTTTCTCACTCTTATTTTGCTTTTCCTGTAACTTAAATGTTAACATTAGCAAATACTCATCAATATAGGTTGCATGTGAAAAATTCACTTCTTGCGTTGTGCCAACACAATGCAATCCATTAACAGATATACTGATGTGTGGTATTTTCCTAATAATAAAGAACAAGGGCAAGCTCAAGCCTATTTTCTGTAAATGCTTTCAAGAAGCCAGTGTGTAATAGTTTTCCTCGCCATTGTCCAACACATAAACCTGACACAGATAGAGGCTGGAGGTTGCTGCCTGGACTGCTATAACATGGTACAGAGACAGAAAAAATAGTCAGTGAGAGAGAAGGTGGTAAGAGGCAGGACACATACCAGACTTGAGAGATAAATGTATGTAGGAGCAGTGTAGGAGGGGAGAGAAGGAGGGAGGGAGAACAGGAGATAGTGGAGGTGGAGAGTGGCAGGCAGAGATAGAGGAGTGGAAAGCAAATTAATTTTATCTCTATTATGAAGATGATGGCTGTGGTGTGCTGTGGTGGTGGCCCTCGCCTTTGGGTGATGGCGGACCAGGGGTAGCTAATAGGAGCAGCCTGCACACACACACACACACACTGTTCTTTACTGGAAAATCCTCCGAAACACAATTTAGAACAAGATGTGATACAAAAACTCTCCAATGAAACTGATACTGATGAAAGCGTTTTAGGTGGATTAGCAGCTCCTTAAAGGCATGAAATTAATTAAATTAATTAATCTGCTCACCCCCCGTGTATAGTCACTCTAAACCAAATTTAAAGTCACACAGCCACCAACGCAAGGAAGTGTCTATTTCAACTGCATCTTAAGAATTTATATCATACAAGAGCTCAGAATACACAAGTGTAAAACTGCAAACAGCAGACCAAAAAAAGGTTATCTTTATTATGTTTATTGCTGTGTGTTTGATTGATTGCCATCAGATTATTGGATATGCTTTAAGCGGGAAACCGACAATACAGCATTTTCTTAATGATAGACAGATGTTACAATTCACAGGAAAACTTTGCAAGCAGCACTATTTGTTTGCTTGCACCAAGAGAAGCTTTCTGTAATCTCAATTAAAAGAAACAAAGGAGTTTTTTTTCTTCAGATCTGAATCAAGAGTTTTTGAATATGGGTGTGCAAATTCTTCTTTCAAAAAAAAAAATCCCTGCATTTTCTTAAAATTCAGGCTTTAAAGGTACCGTGTGGCAGCCCTGTTGCCAGAAGAAAACATTGCTCTCTCATACCTTGTGAAATGGACATAGTTCTGCTCCATAACTAGCCTACTTGGGTAGTTTTAGGCAACAAAACTATGTGGTGAAGTTGAGGAAAAACATCATGATCTGGCATAACAAAAGTACTTTTGTCACTAACATGAGTAACTAGCATAGCATGCTACATATACAGGCATTCAAGGCTATATTATTTTTTAATGAGGTCAACGCTGACTTTGAGACACAAACGCTGGCATCCTGGGTAAAAGTCCTGTATTTGTTTGACCAATCTGCCATCTTCCTCTCCTCCCAACCACACTGTAAGGCCTTTATTGAAATCTGTACAACATTACAAGGAATTTGTTGCTTCTCACGTCACGTCACGTCACGTCACGTCACGTCACGTCACGTCACGTCACGTCACGTCACGCCACGCCACGCCACGCCACGCCACGTCCACGTCACGCCACGTCCACGTCACGTCCACGCCACGTCACGCCACGCCACGCCGCCACGCCACGTCCACGTCATCACTTCACATCACTCCACGTCACTTCACGTCATGTCACTAAAGGTCACGTCACCAAAGGTCGCCATCTTTCAGCAAAGTATGGGTCGCAATAAGCTACCTACACAGTTGACCTATGTAGTTGTTTTTTGAGGCTGGAAGCAAGTGTCAGCATTTAACTTTTCTGCAAACCACAAATACAATACAATCAAACATTTAATACGTATCGTATTATAGATATATATATATATACATATATATATATATACATATATATTATATATTATATAGTAGATTACATGCATGTGAGGAGGAGGATGGGATGGTGGAGCAACCAAGCAGCAAACCACTGTTTGCTGTGTTTTTTGACCACAAGTCCTTACAGTTCCAGCCACAGTTGTTTTGCCAACAACTAGTGGTTGCAGGGACATTACTGGGTATTTTAAGACAAAACAACTTCCATACCATAACCAAGTGTTTTTTGTGCCTAAACCAAACCTAACCTAACCTTGTCAAAACATAAAGAAACAAAAAGTTTCCTGTTCATCAGAACACACTGTGTGAATCCTTGAGGTCATACAAATGTGTTGAGTGCACTTCCATCCTCATAAAACATTTCCAAACTCCAGCATGTTTACTAGCTTGCAGTCTTCTCTTTTATTGCCTTTACTGGTTGCTTTAAGAGGTAAGCTCAAGTCACAAGTGATGCTTGAAAATGAAATGTGTCATTATCTCACATTTTTAATGAATTATTCACAACACTAAAGAAATCCCTTTGGATTAATCCCTCCATCGCTCCTTCTAAGCGTTCACACACAGGATCAAGTCCCTGAAGCTTTGCTTGTCTTGAATGACATTTGCACACACAAACACATGAAAAATACACATGCATAAACAAATGTATGGCTGCACACATAAAGATGTACACACCACTTGTTCCCATTCA
Source organism: Plectropomus leopardus (assembly GCF_026936395.1). Taxonomy (NCBI): domain Eukaryota; kingdom Metazoa; phylum Chordata; class Actinopteri; order Perciformes; family Serranidae; genus Plectropomus; species Plectropomus leopardus. Next base: position 31,760,729 of record NC_142184.1, on the reverse strand, counting down.
GAACCTCTTTATCTTTCCCCTCACTCAAATGCTTCCACAGACATAATCAAATTCCCACAATACAGAGATCAGATAGTGGGATTAGCTCTTCGGAAAATTTTGCAATACACATTGGAGCCCTACAACATTAAAATCTAAGCTTCGGGTTCAAAGATTAATTTCTGCCAATTAGAGACGGAAGAGAGCAGACTTTGTTTGAGGGAGTGCGAAGAGAAACACTTTTCTATCTGAGTCCAGGGACAATACCCAACTTCCGCAAATGGGCTAGAATCTTTTGGGAAATCCCTATTGCCAGTGAAGGTTAGTTCCGAGATAAAGCATGAGACGATTTCAAAAGTAAAAAATAATACCACTATCTTCATGCTAGCTTAAAAGATGAGCACGCCACAGGCTCTTTATGACACTATTTTTTCCAGGGAAGGGAAGCAATTGTATCTGAATGGTGGCGCTATTGTCCTTGTCAGCAAGAAAATGAATAAGCATATTCCCTACACCCCTAGGCTATATGTGAAAACACAATCTTACCCAAGCCTAACCCTAACAAATAGTCAACCCCACAATGGTTAACCACGCAGGGACCAGCTTTATGCCGACAATAGGAGCTGACACCCAATAATATCCTTTTTTTTTCTCCCTTAACATTTTAGAACCTGGATCGACATTTGTTTCTTATGTTATGTTCAGCTGCCTCGAACATGCATTTAAACCCTTCAAACTTGAACAAATTGGTTTGATTTCTGTTGAACACACAAGTAAAAAGGCATTGAGTAACTTGGCAAAAATATGTCCTGAAAATTGCAAGAAATTAGGAAAAGCTGACAAGAAAATTAACTGAAAATTAGGCAAAAAACTGACTTTTTTCAAGCTTTCAAACTTCTTTTCTTTTTTTTTGTATCTTAATTTTCATTTTTTGTAACCTTGAACTAATTCCTTGTAATTCTAATTTTAGGTAATTTCTTTTGAAGTCACATGTTTTTTATTTAAGGTTAATTTGCTTAGGTTTCAATGGGCTAATGTCAATGCATTATGAGTTTCTAACAGTGTGGGTTGTGTGAGATGTCAGCATGAGCATTAAGCTAACAGCCGGAAGTTTGCATTTAAGTGGGAAAAACAATGTTTGGGTGTTTTCGGATCCTATTCGAGGGTGTGACCACAGCAGGGATTAAGAACCTGCACCGGACACACTGAAGTGCCTTGCTCCAAGGCACTTAAGTGGCAGATGTAGAGGAAACAAAGCACTATCCAGTCCCCCTCATCCTTCACTAGAGGTTTCAGCTATTGGTAAACAAGTAGCATGTAAGTATGCTAAGATATTCAGCCTTCCTCTACTTATCAGCTTTAGCACTATCAGGATATTACTGCACCAGCATGTTGAAAAGTAATTCTCTGAGCGAGGATGTGTGCATGTGCAGGATGCCACCTCCCCATCCCAGACAGCCTGCGGTGGCCTAAATAGTTAATGTAAAGCAACTCCAATCCACATAAAGCCAACTACAGACAGAAATAAAACAAATCAAACTGCCAACAGGCGGCTCCGATTGTAAAAGACTTGTCAAAAATGGGACACTTGTGGGTGAACAACAACCGAGATGAGATGTTTACTGTCAGTTTTGAAGGACGTAAAGGACACAATCTGCATTTGGGCGAGGGAAAGAGAAATCCAATTTCACCGTGTATACCGCAGTCGCATTTTAATGTCAGGCACAAATGTACTCCAGCTGAATCATATCCAGAAGCAAACTGGATGTGAGATGAATGTTAAAGGGGCTATAAGTAAAACTGTTACAGCCTAGTAGAACAAAAAGGCTGTAAAATATCTGCAGGGTTTTTGGGAAAGGCCTCTGCGGTAACTGACGAGCCTGTTTGTCTCATTCATGACAATCATTGTCAATTTTGGAATGTAACTAAGTACATGTACTCAAGTATTGTACCTAAGCGTGAATTTGAGGTACTTGAACTGTACTTGTGCTGCTTGTGCTGTACTCATGCTACTTTATACCTTTACTCCACCACATTTCAGAGGGAAATATTGTACTTTTTACTTCACTACATTTATCTGACGGCTTTAGTTACTTCACAGATTAGAATTTTTGCATAAAAGAAACACAAGAAAAGTTTTTTTTCTTTCTTTTTTATAATTTTGGGGTATTTCTTTAATTTTTAATTTAAATAATTTTGACTTTCCAGGTGTTTTTTTACATTTATTTAGTTTGAAGTTTGGGGTGTTTTTTCTCCCCATTTTAGTACTTTAATTTTTTGGATATTTTATTTATCTTGTTAAATAATATAGATTTTTTTTTTAGCTTCAATTCTTCAATTCTAATCATTTTTAGTTTTTTGGATGTGTGTATGTTTTTTTGTTTGTTTTTAAAAGACTTTTCTGCATTGGGTACTTATATTTTTAATACTAAGTATATTTTCCCGATTATACTCACTTACGTTAACTTCAGTAACATTTTCAGAGCAAAATATTTACTTACAACAGAGTATTTTAACAGTGTGGTATTGGTACGTTTACTTAAGTAAAGGACCTGGATACTTCCACAGATCTTTGTTTTGCAACAGTTACAGGCCCCCGCAGCTTAAGGCGCCAGGGGACGGGGTCAAAAACTTGTGCAGCAGTTCAACTGATTTCCTCTTGCAGTTACTTTTGTATCTGACAGTACGGAACATTTAAGGTCAAAGATTACACAACGTCAGGTGTACAGAGAGTCGGCGTCAGTCCGTGTGTCATTCTGTCAGTCCGTCTCTCCGTCCATGTAATCCCTACCAGTCCTCTGCAATGGCGAGCCACAGGCGGTTGGCCTCTCTCTGTATGAGTCTGATCCCCACCGCCTGTGAAGTCAAATGTTGACAGAGAATCACGAACCGCATCAGAATACTAAAGAGGCCAGAGAGTGCCTTTATGTGAAAGAGCGAGGGAGATAAAGAGAGCAGGAGTGTGTGTGTGTGTGTGTGTGTGTGCGTGCGTGTGTGTGTGTGTGTGTGTGTGTGTGTGTGTGTGTGTGTGTGTGTGCATCCTCATATTCCTGCACTGTAAAAATTACAAGCTTGGCAAGGGCTTGTATTTTGTAGCAAGAATTATCACCCTCACTTCAGGGTGTTTTTGTGAAACTATACTGCTGCTCGTTCTGTTGAATTCCTCTCTTCAAATGACCCTCTTTCATGGAATAATCATAAAGTCTCCAAACAACAACAAAAAAAAAGGCTCGGAGACAGCTTCTCTTTTTTGAGCCAAATGTCCTGAAACAATTCACATTACCCCGGGAGTGTGCAGCAGAGTGAGTTGACTGAAACTATCTTAAGACGAGGCTGATAAGCTTTGATAGGGAGTAAAATCTCTTGTCATTTTTTTTGCAGTGCGCTCCTATTATTCTTTTGTGCCTGGCAGTGTGAGCGTGTGCCCGTGTGAAGAAAGAGAATAGGAGAGTAAAAAGGAGATAGAGATAGAGATGAAAGGCCAGTGTTGACTACAGCGGCCGGCCTGCACGGCTCTGTGGTTTCTGAAGGGTGTCTTGGCCTCTCATGCAAATGAGCTCGCATCTTATCAGCTCCTCACGACACCCAAGTCCAAACAATGAATACTGGCCATAGTGGTCAGGTGCGCTTGGTTTGGGTCTGTCGAGCACATTGAAACCTCCAGAATAAAAAAGCACTAAGTCGGAGTCGCAATGAGAGCCAAGCTTAATGAAGTGTGTGTACCCTCGACTGAAGAGATGTAATCTTTGTGCATAAAGATTTCAGCATATATCAACAGCGTTCTTCAGCGGCGTCACAGAGTTTCATTTTCTAGTCTGGTGTAAATGTAACGAACCATTAAGTGAAAGCTTGAGTGTGATGATGTGAATATTTACCAGCACAGCATTGGCCCAACTGTATATATGTCTAAATTGTTCCATCTGTTAATATGATAATGATGAAGGGCTAATTATGCACACATGCACATCTGTTCATACTTATGGCTCACATTTTATCTTCAATATAAAATAAAGGGAATCCATTTTTGTCTATTTTGATCATTACATTTTTGATCATGTTCATAATCAGATTTTTAAAATACAGTTGTCAGCACAACCCCCTGCAGTTTAATTATGTATTGTTTTTTTTGTCAGTAATTTAGAAAGACTCTGGTGTACAGTATAATCAGTAGCTCATTTACATGTTTCGTGCTCACATTCTGTAGCAGGAATTTGAGCTGTTCTTGTCACAAGAGGACCTAGTTTACTGTTTACTACCAAACTACAGCCATCAGCATGTTTTTGCAGCACAACATAGTTGTGCCTGGAGACATTCAGTCTGAGGGAAGCTGATTTGCATCATAGAAAAAAACTTTTTGTTGTTGTTTTTTTTTTTGAAAAATGTGTAAAAAACCAAAATGATAAACCTTATTCAGATTCGTTCTGAAACTAAGCTTTTAGTGGTGGTGGACACAGACTTTATGGGACAGGGATAGAGAGGGTAAGTGTTCATTGTGGCACCAAGATGAAATCACCTTTGGGCACCTGTCAGCCAGAGAGTAAACCATATTGAGAATTTGTTTAACTCTTTAAAATCTTCTTTTTTTAAGCAATGTAATAAAAAACATAAACAAGCAGGATGATAAAATCATTATAATAATTATAAATGTAGTTTTCTAGACATTTTTCACTAACTTTATTTTTATTTTATTTTTTTTATAAAATCTCATAATTACCCCAGCTAATTATCAGGACATTTCTTTCTCACCTTTTACTTTTTTTTCTATAACTTATAGGACATTTCTTGCCAAATTGCTTATTATCTTTTTTCTTTTTTTTTATTATTTTTGTTTCTGAAAGAAATCGAACAAATTTTTCAGGTTTCAGAGGTTTAAAGGCATAAGAAAGAAAACGGATGTCAAACCAAGTGGTAAAGGGTTAAATGGACCTCTATGAAAGGCCTAAAGAAATAAACAACAACAAAAAGCAGCAATTATTTAGTACATGTAAGAGATAAAGCCATGGCTACAGCATTGTCCACCAGCTGAAACAAACTGTTACAGATAAACAGTACACTAAAATATGTTTCTAAAAACATTTGAGGTGACCAATAGGCAATACAATTACAGAATTTTGATTCATAATTGATCAGTGCTGCCTAGTATGACAGTTTGACCACAGTTCATGATTGACGTGACTGCAATAGATTTCAGCAAGTGCCATTTGAAATTAAAAAAAGCTGTTTGCTGCAGATGGACAATGATGGGAGCAGTGAGACTGAACCAAAACAATGAAGTTGTGGGCTGTAGAACCAAAACAGTGAGCTGAAAGATGCTAAACGGTTGTGAAGAGCTGAGGGAAACTGCAGAGTCACGTGATAATTCTCTGTGGGTTTGGTACGAGCGATGCCTTTTAAAAATACACAAAGTTTTTTTATTGATTGTTAATACAAAAACATTGATCAGTGCAGCTTTACGGTTCCTGCTAATTGTTGTCAATGAAGCAAAGAATATGCTGTGACTTGTACTGGAATTCTTGGGTAATTGTTGATTTTTCAAACTCTCAGGCATATGCTTTGTGATTGAGTTTGAATGTGAGCAGGTTTTTGCCAATAGGACATTAGGTTTTCTGGGAGATGCAGAGTGATACAGCTGAAATAGGAAGACATCACTGCAGATGTGTGTCATGTCAGAGTGAAATAATATCTCATTTTCATCTGCACTGTGGACATCATGCCCTCACTCTTGGTTGTTCTGATGAAGACACTTATGTCTTTTTTTATTCTCGCTGTTTAATCTTGAGCACCATCCTCTGCATTATCTTACATTACACGTCCTCTTTGTTGTGCTTTCTATATTCTGCTGTCTTCCTGCTGCAGTCATCCCTTATCCTCATGGCAATCATTTAACCTTAACCTTATCTTAGGATCACATTGATTTTCTCACTGCTGTTATTGCTATTAAAACACCTACGTGAGGACACTAAGTCAATGTCAGTGTGAGGGGATGTTGTGTGTTTCCCCTCCCGGGCGCCTCTTTTCCTGTGACATTATCCAAATTCAGGAGTTTGTTTACCGACAGAAAAAGCGTGGGTTTGAAAATGACTGAGTCGCTGCTCTGCCCTGCTGATGAAGTGAGCAGATTGGAAATGGGAAGGTTAATGAGATTTTTACAAAGTGTCCGTCTAGCGGTTTGAACTCAGATTAAATTGACACACACTGATTAAAATTAATTGACCTGTGAAATGAGTGTGTCCCTCAACAGTTAAGGATTGATGGGTATCACAGAGGGGTCGAGAGGGAAGAAGACAGTGATGGAAAAAAAGGAAAATTAACTTAGTTTGGATGCAGGAAAGGAGAGTTATGGTAAGAGACAGCTCAGACGCCCTACTAATGATTAAATAGGAGAGCACTCTGTATACAGTACTGTGCATGCTGTGAGCCAAACTTTTACTTCAGCGGGCTGAATTGCTCAAAATCCCAGTGCTAACAGGCTAATCAGGGATTGTTTTTAACCAGGATGCTGAGGAGCTTTGACGTTAGCCAACACATACTTAAAATGGCCTACGGAAGCCTGGTTGAATGCATTTTATTATCTAACATAACAGCGCAGTACTGAAACTTGAGTACCAAAGAGCATAAACAAACTTAAAGATTGTTCACTTTGCGAGGAAGGTGATTTGCAATAAAACAAACAACTCTGTAATATATATGATGGTGGTGTTAGAAGGCCAAACATAATTGCAGATACCTCGCACCCACTCAGGCTGCTCTCATAGTCTTTTCCTACAAAAAGTAATGCACCCAAATTTGTATATATCCAACGTAATTATGAGCCCTTAATTCCTACAAAGTAGATGTTTTTTGGAAGGCAGTGATCATGTGACCACCATGCTGATGAAGAAAAGGGTCCCACGCGATCTGCAAGGAGGCAGGTTGGGGTGGTGGATGGGTCGCAAAGCACCAAATTTCCCCCCAGGTCTTTCCCCTGGAAATGGGTGTCTATATCATATGCACCATTCTACACGAATATGACCCACTGCACACTACAGTTTGAGCTGCTCCTGTCTGGGGTCCCAAGGGTCAGCCTGAATGTTTATAAGTCTTTTTTTATTCTCTATGCCATACAGGCATCAAACATAGAATGACTGCATCAGGGAACACTTGCTACTTTATCAAAAGTGCTCACTTTTATTATTTATTCAACCAATTGCTGGTATACCTGCCCTTTTCACTATTATATCATGCCTATTTGTATGTTTTTTAATGGTGTGTTGTGTTTTGTGTATTGGATGTACCTGTGCTGTGACAAATTTCTGCTGGGGTTGTCAGTAAAGTCCATCTAATCTGGCATTTAGCTGTGAGGATTGCATATTGCAACCAGCTGAAACTTTTCCCGAGTGCCAAGCATTGTGCAACATGTCTGTGTCCTGCTGGTTGTAGACTAGTCAGTCACATTTGTATGTTCTTAAACATGTTAACAAAACCGAGCTTGCAGATATCCTAACTCTACCACAAAAAAAATCATATTTGTCCTAATTAAATCAAACAAACTTTAGTTGCTAAAAATTAGAAAGCGCAAGTTCATACCAGCTGTTAATTTCAGTTTGCAACAACTTAATACAATACAACTAAATTTCAATTAGACCTAAAAAGAACATAGCTTAAAATTAATAATTATATTTACTGATCTTTTTCAAAGGAGCTGATTTCCTAGATTTTGTTAACAAAGGATCAACTCCTCAGGTTTTACAACCTACATAGTTAAAAAAATCTTTTTTGTAATTACTATAATAGACCTTTGAAGAAACAGCGGAAACATAGAGAAAGAGTCTTTTAGTCATTGCAATCGTTCTAAGTCCTAGTAAGATAATGTGCAAATGGATTTTGTTCCAAAATTAAACTTTCAAATTAAACATAAACAGTTTAAAAACTACTCAGCCAAGGTTCATAAAATAATTTTTCCTGTACTTTTCCAGTAACTGATACTTGCTAATGTAAATCGTTGGCTGGAAAAACATTTTACAGTCCATATATACATTATTTCCTCAACATTAAGTATTTGTGAGGATGAAACTGCGTAGTCTCTCATTATTATAACAGCCCTATGATTTCATCCCTGAGGTAAAAACCCATTTTAATGTCCTGAATGGCCTCTTTGTACAAGAGTTGACTGCAGTTCATAGACTGCAGCATTGGGCTAATTCACTCAGTTCAAAGTGATGGAAATTCTAATTGAACAGCCATTAAGACAGTAATGAGAAAACCACTTCAGGAAATAACTGAACAGAAACAGTGTTGGGTATTTATTCTATGGAGGGGAAACAGTTTATCATACCACTGATCAAATGTTTATCAGAAAGACTTTAACTGCTTAATTACTGTATTCATTCAAAAGAATCTTCCTGGTAAAGACGCTAGATAGGAAGACTAAAGAGGCTACAAACCTTGCTGGAAGCAGGGATATAAAAATCAATGTTCCTCGCATTTGGCAAGGCCATGCCTCACAAACATAACAAGGATGGTAATGGCTGATGGTAACAGCGACAGTCCAATGAGTGGGCATTATAGCTGCAAGGCCATAAGTGGGGTGTGGTGGATGGATGGCATTACAGAGAGAATGTCATGCTTGGAAAAACTTTACTGCATGTTTCATAAAAGGATGCACTGCTTGACTGGCAAAGGGTCAGACAGGTTGATACAGCAGAGATGTGACTAAAATGGCCTCATATAAACCACAGCACTCTTTTTAACAAGCTCTTCAATAAAGTCTACTTTTATTTATTTGTATATTTTTCTATCCTAAGTGGATGGGCACGACTTTCAAGGTACTAGTCGCTGGACATCTTAATATATGAAAGGGGTACATGTACACAAAGTCAAAAATGATGTGGAGAAGCCCTGAAAATCAGTAAAATGTACTACTTGACCCGATTATTCATGACTTGCGATGATTTATCTTCACACATGATTTATCTAAGGAGTTTTAGTTGCTTTTGTTTTACTGTTGAGGTAAGTAACGTTTCTGGTGACTTCTAGGGCAGGGGAAAACATTGGACAAACATTGTCCTTTCAAATTAAACTTTTGTGTTCACAAAAAGTGAACAAAACAACTTTGTAAGATTTACAAAAAAATCATCATTTAGGTTAAAAACAAGTAAGTAATTCAAAGAGTATGTCACGTGACACTGGCTTTGTTATGTATGTGAAAAATACAAAAAACAATGACTTTCGGTCCACATGGGACATGAACTGCAATCTCCTTGGAGTAAGTCCTGTGTTTGTTTGACCCACCCACCACCCTTCACATATGCCTGACTTTGTCTTTCTTGGTCTTTTATGTTGGAGTTCATTGTACATCAGTACAGAACATAATCTCATTTCTACATGTCATATTTTGAGGATTTGGCAGAGGCTCCTGGGATTATTATAATGTAGCCGGGGGCAGCCTTTTGTTGTGCCTTAATGCAGATTGGGTGGTGGTAAGTCACATCACTTGATTCATGTGAATATAAAGGTTTTGGTGAATGGATTAAGGCAACAAAACTACTTGGTTAGGTTAAGGAAACGATCATTTCCGTTGACTAACTGATCATGTGATAAAATAAGTCAATGCTGACTTTCACACTGCACACAAACATTGGTGTCCTTGGTCAAAGTCCTGTGCAAGTTGGACCCATCCACTTTCCTTTGGACCCACCCCTAACTGCACTTTCTCATGGCTGTAACCATTAACTCCTGACATGCAGCCTTTATTTGGAATCATGGTGGATAGAGGTCAATGCAGCCATAGAAACAAAAGCTAATTGCACATATAACATACAGTTTGGCTTTTGGAGCCAAAGTCATGAGTACATTATCTGTTATTTCTGACTGGGAACAATAGTTTGCTAACTGCTTTAACACCCCTGATTTCAAGCTTTACTGTACATTTAGCAGTAACAGTCTTGTACCTTTGAAATACTGTCCTTGAGACAACATCCTATAACAATTATTAACAATAATTATTTACTCCTTTGAGACTTGCTGCGTTGACAATTACATTTAAATCACAGAACATGGTTCTACTTTTTTTTTAAACTGAGGTAAATCACATTTTTCAAAGGTTTATACTTTTCTTTCTTTTTTTTCAAGAGCAGCACTCTTTACACTTTGTTTTTTTATCATAAGGAACAGGTTAAATTGTAATTCACCTACACTGCAAGGAACACTTTTTGGACTTATTGTAGGTTTGCTTCTCTGAGAGCTTAACATTTCCCAGATTGCATGTCAGGTAGTAAAAGAAAGTTTCAGCAACTGAAAGTATCCATATTGAAACATGTTATTTATAAACCACATTTCCCCCTCCTGCTCAACTAAAGCACTTTAAATTCTCCTTTAAACACTACTGCACCACAGGGACAATAATCCAGAAACAGTTAGATTATATACTTATTCTATTATCCAACGTTGTGGCACCATTACCCACCATGTAACTTGTTAATATGCAGATCACCTTCCTCCTTTTGCTCGGTGGTGACACTGCATAAAGGGAAACGTAGCATGAAAATACAATTACCATGCAAATAAGTCATGGAAATGACACCACTGTAGGAACCCGCTGTCTCTATCGCTGCTGTGCAATCACAGCTATCCATTCAGGCACAGGAATGATATAACACATTAAAGTAACTGTTCCACAATTACAATCCACATTTTTTTGTTGTTATTTTTTTAAAAGTCTTTTAAAAATAAAATATAAAGTGCTAAATGAGATTGTTCTTCTCCAAATACAACCCCGTAAGTTGTTTTTTTTTTTTTGTAGGCAACCATAGTAATTGTTGTATGAGTATGGGGAACTTAAGGAACGTGGTTTAAAGAGCAAAAAAAAACAGGCAGAAGAAAGGAAGAAGTGGTGGCTGAGTCAAAAAAAAGCACAGGACTTCCATACAGGAGACTGCTGTTGGTTTCCTGTGTGAAACCAAAAGTCAACATTGAGGGTTTTTTTTTAAGAACTTAGTGTGTAAGTATGTCATAGTATGTGGCGTTGTATATATGTGACATATGTTATGTTAGATATGTGAGATCAGTGACATACATGTTGTAATTCCATAGGATGAACTATTGGCCTTGGTGGACCCATATTTACATTTTTCTGGTAGGCGGTGACTTCTAGTGGTCATATTATTATTACGGGAGTAATGAGCATGTCAGACAACATAGTTTAAAGAGCAACAAATAATGCCTCTAGGGGGAGGAAGGGAGGGGTGCTAGCTGGGTCAAAAAAAGCACTGGACTTTCATCCAGGAGACCGCTGTTTGTGTCTTGTGTGAAACAAAGGATTGACATTGAGTTATTTTGAGATCACAGTTGTAAGTGTGTCACATAGCATATGTGAAGTATTTTATTTGACCTATGCGTAGAATGCCATGTGAGATAGGTCAAGGTATGTTACTTTAAAAACAAATGTACTTATTTTAAGCCAAACGGTGACCTTTTTTCCAAACTTTATCAAGATGTTTTAGAGCAAATTTTAGTTTCTGAAACTGCAACCAGTTATGTTCATTTAAAAGCTATTCATGACAGAACATACGTCCTATGTGGCAGAATGGGTTGATGGGTTCGGTTGAAAGACTGAATTGATCCACCTAGTGTGTAGAATGAGGGCATGAAGACTTTATTTGTAAAAAAAAAAAAGCCCTCCCAGTCTCTTTCCATGTTTCTGCATTATTCCTTCCTTCTCTTCCTCCATCACTTATTATTTCCTTTCCTCCTCCTCCTCACCTCAATCACTACTTCCTATCTACCTTACTTCTTCTCTGTCTCCTTTCCTACCATCTCTATTTTTTCTTCCCTTACTTCATCATTCCTTTACCCCCTCTTTCTCCCTACCTCCTTCCCTCTTTTCTTACCCCCCTTCTTTCCTACTTTTCCATCTACTCCACTTCTTTATTCCGCTCCCTCACTTGTTCTCTCTCCATTCCTCCCTCCGTCTCTCCCAGGCCTGACTGATGGTGTGCTGAGGTGAGGCAGACGGATGGTGGGTGAGGGATTGCCCCTGCCAGCCTCTGACATTGGGCCCCATTCAGGCCGGGGAAATGATCGATGTTAAATCTAATTTTAAACACCCCCAGTTTAACTCCAGTAGACAGACGGGGAGTGCAGGCCAGCGTCTGGCAACACAGCTGGGGCGACCTGATAAGACCTATGGTTCAAGTCTACTCGCAGGTGTGTTTGTGTGCATGCGTGTGTGTTGCTTTCTTCCTGAAACAGCTTACTTGACACCGGAGCCATCTGTCCTTTACTTAAAGGGGAGTTGGAGGGCGCTACTTTGTAGACAGAGATGAGGATTTCTGTGCTCCCAATGATAAATCCACCAATTTTACCCAATCAAACAGCACACAAACCAATTAGTTGCTGATATACAGCTAGATTAAAGTTCAGTTAAAGTTTGTGCAGCTTCTTCCAATATACAACTAGAAGGACACTTGGAGAGCAGAGACCTCCGCCAAGGTAGATAATCCAGTCTTCTAAAATATGCAAATCTGCAAGTGCAACAACTATTTTTACATGAATGAAGTCTTTCCAAAACTATTAGAATGATGTAAAATGTGGTTTTGCCTTAGTTGAAGCCTCATCATCTCAGGTGTGCATTTATTTGATACAACTAAACTCAATATATTTTATATAAACAATATTATGAAAAACTGAAGACACAAGAGAGAAATTTTTACTTGAGTCAGATTTTAAGGGGCAGTGTACAGGATTTAGTGGCATCTAGTGGTAAGGGCTGCAGATTGCAACCACATGAAACGTCCCTTGAGCAAAGCACCGAATAAAGCACTTTTATGATAAGGATGAATGTTTTTTGATGCTGTTTGTCTTGTCAGGAAGGGGTTGCCAGCTATGGTGGCCAAAAATACAAATGGCCCTATCTAGAGCCACTGTTAGGTTTGTCCATTCCTGGCTACTGTAGAAACATTGTGGTGCAACATGGGGCATTATATGGATGAGGACCTGCTCCCTATGTAGGTATCAACGATACATTCTAAGGTAACGAAAACTTGCAAAACCTTATTTTCAGATGATCAATCTAGAGCCCGACCAATATATCAGTTATCACAGATATTATCGGCCAATATTAGCCTTTCACCGTCATATCGGAGCATATTGGTATCGCCATATATTTTTACCGATATGCACTGATAAGAAAACTGTTTTTTTCAGACCATATAATGCAGAAAACGATGCTTGGGTCGTTTAGACATGGTTTCATTAAATAGATTGGCCAACGGAGTGCGTTCCGACTCCATTGTTTACACGACTCTTAGCACTCTGAGGCACATGCGAGCAGAAAGCGTTGCAGCAGAGCAGAGTAGAGCAGTCAGTCAAGAGTGTTGTCTCGGTAAGCCACATTAAAATATTACTGTTAAGCTAATAAGCAATGGCCCCATCATTCTGCAAACAAACAAGACGATCTAAGGTCCCAGGGTGAAGGGAGGAGAGGACTACTAACGTGCCGACTTTATCGTTATTTAGCGGCTTTTCGGGCCCTCTCAGTGGCATTTATTAAAAAGCAACAAGAGACACATTTAGCGACATATTTAGATCATCAGGGTACAAGGAGGAACTATACTGTCATTTATTCCCATGCTTGCTGCTCTCAGTAACCGCTGGAACACTGCAGTAAGCTGTCGACAGGCCACCGTCTCTCCCCCCTCTCTCTCCTCCGGTGCCAGGCATGTGTGTGACGGTGACAGGCGAGAGGAGACGCTGCTCGTGGTTTGAGTTCAGGTGTGGTGAGTTTCCAGCTCCGTTATGTTGAAGAAAAAAATGATATCTGATGTTTGATTCCCAACAAGCAGAACAATATGTGAATATGCAGAGATCACAACAAAGCGTCAGGCCTACTTAGGGACTGTTCTGTAACTGTGGTGCTTCCTGACATTTTGAGGAATGTTCCGCTCTGTAGTTCCACTATAACTCAGACAGAATAATCCTCCACCCTCCCTGTCCCCATTGAGAGGGTTTTTAAGCACAATAGGGAACGTTTATGAGGACAAGAGGAGCTCCCTGGCAGGTGAAATGCTGAGAAGCTGCTTCTTATTTTACAGCCATCATTGACTAGCAGTATTAAAATAGTCAGCAATTTACTGATACTGAAAAGTACTGATGTTTTTTTAGTTATTTATTTTACTGTATTTATTCTTTATTTAAATGGTCCGCAAAGACCATACAGTACTGATGTGTATTTTATTTTCATATTCTTCATATAAGTGGTCAGCGAAGACTGATACTGAACACATACAATACTGGTGTTTATTTTATTTTTTATTTATTCTTTATATTTGTTTGTGTGTAATGTTCAATGAGCAAATTGTTTTAAAAAAAAGAAAGCAGCCTTCTGAGTACTTTTACATAGTCATATCGGTGCAAAATCAGTGCACCGTCCACATAGAAATGATCTATTATCATTCCAGCTCAAAAATTCACTATGTCGGTGGCCATATCAGCCATATCATAAAATCAGAGTCGGTATTGGTATCAAAAATCCCATATCTGTCGGGCTCTAGAATAAACAGTAAAGAAAATGTACTTATTGTATTAAATTCCATTTCTGACAATATAACTTCCTCAATCCTTTGCACTAGAATTAATATGTCTGATATATAGAGTATAGTTATGTGCATGCTGTGTATGTATTTACGTTTCCATAGATACATGTTAGTTTGAGAGAAAAAAAAACATTGTTGTAATTGTGACGTTGTGTTACAAATGACAAAAAAACAATTGCTTTCTGTATGAAGTTTGAGCAACTATGTGTGCAGAAAAAGTGTCCCAGAGGATTACTGGTACCCATGAATATGGATTGTGATATGGAGTATCGTAATTCTAAAACTGGCTATTTTGTCACTAATGAACTTTATTACCATTAAATATGTATGTTATCCCACCAAGGCCAAATGCCTTCTCTCAAAATGTTTATGAAAGTGAAAAATAATTTGTGTGTCCGCCCTGTGATTCAGGTCTGTTCAAAAATTTACTGAAAATTGGGCCAGTACTTTTTTCCATAATCCAGCTGACAGGCAAACAAACAAACTAAACCAAAAACATGACCTCCTTGGAGGAGGTAATAAAGGCTATGAATTATTTAATGGCCCTTGAAATGTGTTTTACAAAAAGCATTTGGGCAAACAGTAGCAGTCTCTTCCCCCATGAGGACTGAAGAGGCCAACAAGAGGTAAACTGCCAAATATGAGAACTTGGTGGATGAGTGTCGCAGGCAGGGGCGGATTGCATGCTGTTTGCCTGTTGAGTGAATTGTCAAAAGGCTTAGGTTTCCCTGCTTGGCTGTCAAGATTTTGGGCATCACATGCATGTTCAGGCAAAGTCTAGGCTCAACATAACGCTGAAAGATTGAGATCTTTAGGGTAAACTTGCTCTGAAAAGTGTGAAGACAGCTTTGAAACAGTGTTAGAAATAACATTCACAGAACATATTCTCGAGACATAAAATCATTATGAAAAATGTGTTGATTATTATAAAAATAAACCCTTAAATACTGTCAGTGACAGTAAGCTACTTTGACATCTTATTTTGGAGCACAGCAAGGAGTGAGACAGACGTACACCAGAGTCAGGCGCAGGCTAACAGGGCCCACAGATGCAGTAATTGAATGGATCTCATCTCCTTGCCCAGTGCCTTGCCCGCCAAGATGGCCGTTAGGTTGGGTTTTTAATTACAGATCACAGCTAAAATCCAATTTGCCCATGTTGTTCCTATCATTGTGTAAGCGAGTCTTTCATAAACTGACAAAATTGAACACAGCCTGTAATTTGTGAACCTAGATGCCAGGAGCTGATCTGAAGACAGCAGGAGACTGATGGAGGCAGTGAGGAGAATGCTAAAGTTATGGTTTTGTGTAAACTTCACCTCAGTAATTAATTAAAGATGTTTATATGTATGAAATCAGTTTTGTCATTAATCATTACTACAATGCTCCACTGCAAGTTAGAACATTATTATGGTAATTGCAAGACGGAAATATAATGTGAGAGAGGGGAGTTATATCACGTAGGCACAAAGCATCAACATACAAAAAAAGTAATGTTTGCACACCTACTCCATGCCACACAAGTTTAATGATGACAAACAACGTTCCGATCCCACTTGGATCTTTGTCAGTTCAAAATGTTTGAAAAGATGAAACCACAACTATATTTACACATAATGCACACCAATAAGTTGACGAGCTCTATGGTGGCAGGTGTTGTTAACCACCTGAACTGCTCCGGGTGGTAAAGCAATTAAAAAAACAAAACACATAAACCATATATTCTACAGTTATTGTGAATTTTTTTTTTTCATATTCCATGGTGCACTACCAACCGTAACATATCACACATTAGCACTGAGACCCTTGCCTTGCTACTTCAAAACCTGCTGAGTCATGCCAGCTCCTGCATGCTCAAGCTTCTTTCCCACCGGACAAAAAACTCACAAACACCAACTAACATCTGGCTTTTCTCTTTGGTGAAAAAGCGACAAATAACTCATGGCGCCCAGGTAATTTCGACCCTTTCCAGTTCAATGTAATGACTTGCCACCACAAATTCCATCTGTCTCTATCCAAACTAGTGCTCCAACATCATTCAAAATTTATAAAAACAACTGAATAGGTGACAAGCATAGACTGTATATAAAGATGGACAAAAGGACAGGAATTGGAGTGAAAAGACAAACTATTTTCAGCACCGACCCACACAGGTATTGCACGAGCTGCACTTCCAGCACCCACATTGTCAGTTGGAGCTAAAAATAAGCCCCCCCTGGAGAACACTAATGAAGGAGTAAATATCATAGCAAAAAAACACTGAGGATTAATATACTGATTTTTCTTCAAAAACAATTCGACTTAATTTGAGTTTTAGTTTTAAGTCTTATACTGGCCTGAAAACACAGTCAAATGTTGAGGACTACCACTGACTCACCACACACTGGACCATGTAATTGTTCCACTCTGAGAGAAGATTTAAACTTAAACACCATTCAGAGCAACAAGCTCTCCCTTCAGCAGCGGTGACGTGAGTTCGGCTGTTTGTCTGTGTTTCTCCTTTAAGCTTTTGTAACTCAGCCTGATGATGATTTATGGCTGGCTGGGCGAGCTGATTAAATCACTGAACAGAATGCCAGGTAGCATTACCACGGCCATCACCGCTCTATATGGCCGTCGCATGGCAACCGCTACGTTCCTATCTGCCTGTCTGTCGTTTGAACTGCCTGACTGTCCCTCCCACTTCCTCGCTTGTTTTTTCTTGTTCTTTCTTGCTTTCACTGTCTTTTTTCCCCCCTTTCTCTAGAGAATCTAGAGAGAGAAAGAGAGAGCCCCTGTGAATCTAATTAATCTCCATGGATACGGATATGGAGCTGGGTTTTTAAATTGTATACTGCCATTTTCACAACTCAACAAAATAAAGCATTGACATGTGAGGGCTCTGTAATGGGGTTTACATGTATGAATTAGCCTTACATGAAGGTTAAGTGCAAAATTATCCATGCATCCTTCAACTCCACCGCTGCCAAACAGAATTCTGACCTGCCACCGAAACCTTGGCCGATAAGCTACATCACAAAATATTTGAATTACGAGATCCCGGCTTAGAGCTCCGAACACAGTTTGCCGCAGCACATTTGTGTTACAGACTAAATCCTCATCGATTAAATCCACTTAGGTCCCAAAAGGCAGCATGTCAGCAAACACTCAGGGCACTGCTGGTTGAATAAAACTGGTGCAGATGCATTTGTACAAACACAGTATATCAAAGGTTTTCCTGATATGTTGCACTCTTTGTGTTTAAAGGGACTATACCTGCTGTAAATGCTCTGTCATGTCCGACACCTAATATACCGGTTAAACAGCCTCCCAGCAGCCCCAGCAGTTGATGGCCTGTAAATTGTTGATCAGTGGCTTGGCACAGGCAGGGTAAATTGATTCCAGGAGAATCCTCCAGGAGCGAGGCAGTCTCCACAAAGGCCAAATATACAGCCATGCATCAGAATGAGATGGGGGGAAGAGGAGGGCAAAGACAGGCTGGCTCAAGGTGGAAGCAAAGAGAGAGAGAGAGAGAGAAAGAAGGGTGAAAATGTCAGTGATTCTGTGTGTGTCAGAAAGAAGATATGCACAAGAGACAGAGGAGGGCACAAGGAAGAGAAAGAATAACGGTGAAGAATTAAAGCAATTGTGTGTGTGTGTGTGTGTGTGTGTGTGTGTGTGTGTGTGTGTGTGAGTCAGAGGCAAAGTATAGCCAACTTGAGATAGAGAGACACAATTAATTTATAAAGAAACAAAGAAAAAGCAACTATGTTATACACCCTAAATGGGAAAAAGCACTTTTAGGCCAGATCGTAAGAAATTTGTGAGAAGAGATGATTGATAAAAATGTCGTGTCTCTCCATCAAGTACAGAGCTAAAGTCGGGATGTAGTCCTCAATAATAGTTCCAACATTATTCTGAACAATGCCATTTTCTGCTAGTCTTTAACGTCATGCTAATCTCGACTAGTCCAAATCAACTCACTATCAAACATAAAGACATCACTGTCAAAGTTTTTGTCTCACTATTTGACAGAAAGTTAATACATCTCTCAAAATATTGTTTATCTAACCCACTTCTGAAAATGCTGTAGAGCAGTGGTAATAAGCATCATTTTCCCCATGCATGCAGCAAAATCTGATCAGCAGTGTTTGGGACTGTGTGCCAGTGCCAGATGGACGGATGAATCAAAGCGGGAATGGAAACCAATCTATTGTCCCAGAAAAGAAAAGAGGCAGAGAGATATTACGCAGCCCTGCATTTATTGTTTTCATCGATCTACATTACAGTTTAGAAATTTCAAATCCAGTTGCTGGGATTGAATGTTTACTTGCATTAATGAAGTGTTTTGGATTCAGATCCGTAACGAAGCATAAAGGCTTCTCACTTTGCCAGGCCTTTGCAGCCAAAGCCTCTGGTGTTTCACAATGTTTCTTGGTCCCTGGCTCCCATCAGGAACATGATGGCTGGCGTGTTGCCTTGACATTGTGGAGCCCCAGGAGCCAAACTGGCATTAGTGTTCAAAGCCAGTTGAGGAAGTTGCGTGAGCGACGGTCCCTCCGTTGACCTTCACTGGCTGGCTTTAGCAGAATGTGAACATTTGTGGAATTACATGATGTGTGTTTTGGACATGGTTAATGTTTGCATGAGCCTGTGTGTGTCTGGCTTTTTACACATTTTACTTGCATTCATAAATGATGAAGTCATCAAGAAGTCATTCTGTGTTTGAATGTTTGAGGAAAGCAAGCCAAAAAAACAAACAAACAAAAACTGTCACTTCATGCTTAACCCTCGTGCTGTAGCAGCTAAACTCAAGGCCTCTTGTACATTTTGTGGTTGACACTGAGCTGCCTATGCAGGGCCAATAGCTCTCTCAGCTTTTTTAAACAAAAATGTTCACCAGTACTGATTGAAAACCAAACAATAAATGCATGTATTTATTGTTTCTTTAGTAAAATGTAGCCTGTTTCATAATCTCAAAAATAAATCTTATTTTATACACAATCATCACAAAAAATGAGCAAATTTCCTTGCTATGCCAGGACCTAAACAAAAAATTAAGATCCCACAAAAGAAAGGAGAAGAAACAGTAAATGAAAATGTATTGTGGTCAATACATTTTCATTTACATGAAACATTACAGCTAACGTTACTAGCCAAGAGATAGGATAGATAAATTGACTAAAAAACTACAAAATATTACCAATGACACACAACAAAACCACAAAAAGACACAAAAAGATTACAAAGAACACAAAACAAGCACAAGATGACACAAAATTGTTTAAAGCATAAACAAAATAACCACAAAGAGACACATAACAACCAAAACAACAAAAAAAATCCCTTTAAAGTGACAAAACACAACTCCAAAGAGATGCAAAACAACATAAAAAATGAGGCAAACCAACACAAAGTCTGTGTGGTGGGGCCCTCTGCATGTCTGTGCCCAGGGGCCCCATTGTCTCATGATCTGCCCATGTAACTAAGTCTTAATCGTCACTGTCACATCAATTACA
Source organism: Plectropomus leopardus (assembly GCF_026936395.1). Lineage (NCBI taxonomy): Eukaryota > Metazoa > Chordata > Actinopteri > Perciformes > Serranidae > Plectropomus > Plectropomus leopardus. The sequence continues at coordinate 31,740,683 of NC_142184.1, read as the reverse complement.
CACCTGAGTCAGAATGTAGATACACACTTTCTAACCTTTTCAGGGAAGTCTTCAAACTTGACAGACAGACAGACAGACAGACAGACAGATAGATAGATAGATAGATAGATAGATAGATAGATAGATAGATAGATAGATAGATAGATAGATAGATAGATAGACAGATAGATAGATAGACAGATAGATAGATAGATAGATAGATAGATACAGACAGACAGAGACAGATAGATAAATAGACAGACATACAGATAGACAGATAGATAAGAAATAAATCAGTGTCACTAACGCTCTCCTGCACTCCTCAGAAAAACAATCACAACAAAACACACCAATTAAAACCTCGGGAGTTGTGGGACTACACTCATTACCTTGCAAAGTTTTGGAACAAAACAGAGACCAAATTCATCAAACAAAAGTTTAGAATGTTATTTCTGCCCCGCCAGTGTAATTTATCACGTTTAGGGAAGCTGTCACGAGTTAAGTGGATTGCCAGTAATTGTGGCTGGCCCACCTCTAAGCAGAACCGACTAAACCAGCTCATCAGGGACAGACTTGTGAAATGGAGGGTAGCGATCTCTTTATCCCTGGGCAGAGAATTGAAGGTGGCAATCTCTCTTTCTCTTAACTTGCCTGTCTTTTCTGTACCGTGTTTTTCTTTATTCTCAGGCTCCCCTGCCTTTACACAGTCATTAAATGCAGACGAATGTCTTCAAAATCATTCCCACAATAAGAAATGCTCATAATGCTGCAGCATATTTCATTATTTCCTCTTCATGCTGCTATGGATACACACTCTCTATAAGTATAAGTATATAAATCAGTGGGAAGTATTTTTGAAACCCAAGTAAATGTGCAAATTCTCCATATGGATTTGTTTCACTTATAGTTTTTTTTTTCTTTTGTGAGCGGTGCTGTGTGGATGTGAGCAGCAGAAATGTGATTTTTGACATTTCTCTGAAGTCTCGCAGCTCTTTGTTGTCTGAGCGTTCATACAGGCTTGAGATGTTTGCGTAACTTTGAGGAAAATTAAGAATCCAAAGCACGCTGATCTCTTCACACAGCAGGCCTTCAGACAGGCAACTGCAGTGCTGGATTTGCCCTCAACAAGCCCTGCGATCAGGAGCATCTGGGTGCCTTTATTTAAAACAAACACAGATCCTTTCAGGCCTGCTGCGGCGGCTATTAAAATTCTCCACTCTGTATATATACCTATATTTACGAGAGTATTTCTATAATAGGTGATGTTGCTGATTATATTTTAAAGATACAGTTCACCTGAAAATCCTAATTTTTCCTCATACCTGTAGTGCTGTTTATCAATGTAGATTGCTTTTATGTGAGTTGCCGATTGTTGGAGATATTGGGCGTAAAGATGTCTTCAGCTTTGAATAATTTAACTGCAACGTCTCACAGAAATCATGACTCAGCTACTCAAGATAATCCAAGGACCTTGTTGAGAGCAGTTTTATGTAGGAACTATTTTCTACTGAACTTCACCTGCTAACCGTATCACTGCACAGAAGGAAATGCGAAATGTAAACATAAATGGTGTCCTCTTCGGCTGAGCTTTAACTTCAGTGGTGCTAGCTGAGCTAGCAGTAGTGTCACACTTCCTTTGTTCCTTTGCAGTTTTGTTAAAACAAAGTAGTTCCTACATGAAACTGCTCACACCAAGGTCTGTGGATTACCTTGAGTCACAGGGTCATGATTTTTAGAAAGAAACATTGCTTTTGAGTTTTTCCAAATGTGTTTATTTTGGAGCTTTAAGCACCACAAGCCAAGTGCCATGTAGTTACATTATATTGGAGAAAAGGCAAAATCTCTACGGCCGATATCTCCAACAAATAAATAGCACTACAGGTAAGAGGAAACATATAGATTTTTTAATTTGAGGTGAAGTCCATTAAGCCACTTGGGAAAAGCAGAACAAGCTTTGAACACAATTTTGATATATGATAATTTGATGGTATTTCAGTGAGGCTAAGGTGTGTACAAACTTTCATTTGGAGCTTTATTTCTGTTTACCTGACGAAAGGAAGTCAAGTATCAATTCTTTAGAGATCTTTAAATTTGGATTCATCTAGAGAAATAGAAGCTAAAAAATAACGTGGTTTGGTATTTCTTCCCCCAGCATAATATCCTTGCTGTGTGGAGAAGGCATTAAAATAGCATTTAGTGAGAAAACATTTATAGAGAGTAGACACAAAAGTTAATTAAGTTATTTCGGTTACACATTTGGAGGAGATCAAGATTTGGTTTAGACAAAGGCTCAGCATTTCTAAAATCCTGTCTATAGCCCTGATCATCAGCACTGCTATATGAAACAGGTGGACAACCAGCTGATACAGTGAATGACAGAGAAAGAGAGGAAGCATTACAGTGCCACACACACACACACACACACACACACACACACACACACACACACACACACACACACACACACACACACACACACACACACACACACACACACACACACCTTACTCCACAGACCACACCAGGTCATTTCATGCCAGAGGTCCAGGCGATGATTTCTCAGAACCAACTGATTTTTAAGAGAGATAGATGAACCCAAGTCTTATCAGACGAACAGATGCCCCACAGAGAACCATGGGTAATTACCTCTGTGTGTGTGTTTGTGTGTGTGTGTGTGAGAGAGAGTCATAAGTTAGGCTGAGGAAGAGAAATACTTTTTTTTCTTTTATGACACATAAATAAATCCAAATAATTACCTCTGTAGAATTTGATCATGTTAACTGAAATTTCTTCTATTTCGTAAGCTGTTCACGTCATGTGGTCTCTGACGAACAGCTGGGATGATAAGGGAACCAAGTTCAAATTAAAAAAGAGGAGAGGCTTAGTGAAAAATACATGTTATGTTCATGTTTGGGTTGAAACTGACCAGAGTTATCAATACATAATTAATTGGATTTTCATAATCCCGTTAATATTTCCATTCTCAGTCTTTCTTCCAGTGATAATCACTGACTGCCATGTGTGTGCTGTATCTTGCGTGTATCAGTGCAGCTGCAGCAGCTATATCCTGTTCTGTTTCTGTAAAGTTAAACTGTGTATAAAAAAAGACTGTCACTGCCTCTCCTTCTGGCCAAGGTGAATTAAGTGGCAAAAGGTTGTGAGGAGAAATAAAGTCAATGATTCCCGAGGCCAGTGGGTGTTAAATTCAGCAATAACCCAAACTGCAGGGGATGGCACCAGGTTTTTGAATACTGAATTCCTTGTTATCTGCTATGAATAAAAGCTGGCATGGTGTGAATGTTGCAGGACCGTATGATTCACATTTTAACATAGTTTTGACAAAACTCTGCTTCAGTTTAACACAACATCCATCTTTTAATGATCATTTATATTATACTAATGCAACCCAGTTTGACCTGAGGATATTTTTACTCAAAACATGACTATTTGCTCATGAGGCTGACTTTGTTTGTTAGTATTAGTTAAGTTACAAAGCACTGATGACACATGAATGCCTTTGAGGAATCTAAGTACCAAACTTTATTTACAGCGGGCTTGAAAATACGCATTTTATACATAATTTTTGCAGCCACTGTAATACTTTGAAGAAACAAAAAATTACATAATCAAATCTGATCATACTTTTTTCCCTCATAGATATATCCTTATTTTTGATACCCAGTGCCACAAACTGTCTTTCGGGGGTTTAGCCACAGCAGTTGTATTTTTGCCCCCTCTGTTTAAGCTTATTAAACTGTAAAAGGAAACAGCAAGAAACAATGAAATTATTGGCTGAGATGCATGTGACTATCCCTTAGCTATTGTTTCAGCACCATGGACAGTGCACTGTTGTACATAGGGGAGGTATGTGCAACCCGGTCTCACTCCCAACTCTTTAGATACCGATGCCAAGTGAGAGGCCCTAAGCATTAGACACAGATAGACCGAAACACCCTTTAGCAGCAGTATGAGATGCACAGCACTATTTTTTGATGCTCTTGGCAATTACCAAGGTATTAAAAGTGAGAAAGTTTGAATAGGGCAGGTAAAGTCAGAGGTAGATGGGATAACAGACTGCATAAAATAATGGGCATAGTTACAGTGACCTCACACATTGATTTGTGGACTCCCGTTTTGAAGCCAGTTCAGCATTTCGGTCTACACCATGTTGGTTTTTGGGGCCATCAGTGACCATATTTGGACGAGAGGTTAAAGACTGAATCTGTTTTAGAGCCAGCCTCAAGTGGACGTTAGAGCAACTGCAGTTTTTGACACTTCTGCATTGGCTTCATTCACAAATGTGCTTACTGTAAGCCAAACCATAATCTATTTATTTTTTTCACCAAACCACATGATTTGGTTTTCTAAACGTAAGGAAATAAACCTAAAAACCACTTTTTTTAAACCTTTATGCGAAGTTTATCATGAAAAGAGACTGAATGCATGTAATGAGCAGAAACTGTGCATTTTCCTGTGAATACGAAAGTTTCTTTTGAGAAAACACAATGCCTGTAACCAGTGTAGATTCACAATTTAACATTCAAACAATGAAAAAATGCCCATGGCTTTAGGTTGAGAAAACCACACCTACACTAACGTCAGGGTCAGCCTACAAAAAATATTATACCTGTAGCACTCTACTGTATTTTTACAATGTCAAGGTCAAAACAATCCAAAATGCTTGATCCTCTATTTCCCATAATGCAGCTCAATACTATCTTTTGTTAGGCCTTCCCTGCCAGGTTAAAGCCTGTCTTTAAAATGTCCTATTTACAGTTCGTAATGCAGGCCTTCTTTCAACTCAGACAGATCATTTGTCGTAATTAAAACAGGAGGTAAACACTTGTTGCTGCTTACTTTTGAAGGCTATTTAAGGCTACTTTCTACGGGAGATATGTATGTTAACGATAACATTTTGAAACACTGAGCTGATCAGGCCAAAAACTGAGCCAGTAAAACAAATTGCTGGCTAGTGCTGGGACTAAAAACAGCTGTCAGGATATCAATCCTCTGCCAGGTGGGAAAGGAACGGGAGAAAGAAAGAATGTTTTGACTCTGTGCCGTCAATTTGAATAGCAGAGTTTGTTGGTGTGTTTTTTGGAGTTAGCGTGGGATGGTAATACCTGACTGCAGCTCTCTAAAGCGATTTAATTCCCAGATGTCATTACGCTGGCATTGAGCGTTGATTTGCTTTGTAGTGCTTTGTTCTTGTTCAGAGAGCTTTTTGTTCATCAGCTCCTCTGCAGCCAGTTTTAACAGAAATTTTCTGTTTTCTTTGAGTTGTGTGTAAGCTAGTGTGTGTTTCTTATTGGAGGTTTGTGTGAGTTGTTGCTAACAAAGTTGTACCAGTTCCAGGTCTGAGCAAACTTTGAAAGAGATAATCAGCATGACTGACTGCAGATTTCTTTTCTCATATCCAGAAGTCAATACGTCATATTGCAGTGGTATATACGATGTAACACAGTGATACTCAGCCCACGGACCAAATCTGGCCCCCCAAAGGGTGCCTGGTGGCCCCCCAACCACTGTCTAATTCACAACAAAAATAGGAAAAAGTGTTTTTGTACTTTAAGTATACATAGGTGCCAGAGTGCATAAAGGAGCATCAAAATAGAACTTGTTCATCAAAAAAAGTGCCAGTGGAGAACCCCCCAATCCCCAGGTGTCCTAGCTAAGCCCCCAACGTCCTTAAGTCCCAGAAACATCCTAAAATCCTAAAACCATCCTAAAATCCTGGAATTGCTGCTACTGGCTCCTGGCCTCCTTTCATTTTGCAAAAGTGGCTCCCAAACAAAGCAAGTTGAGTATCCCCCGTGTAAAATATATGTAGCAAAAATCTGTTGGACTCTCAGCCACATTCACACTATATTCTGAAGCGATTCTACTATTGTGCCATAAAATATCAATAGTTATAGAGCAAAAATGATTATAATTTAGACTTTACATAAAAATCCCATCGCACTTAAACCATATCATAAAAATTACTCTCCATTTTAAAATAAGCTAGATATGCAATTACATATATGGCCCTCTCTAGATCATGCTGATAAAGAGACAAGGGCTGGCTTTTCTGTGGACCCAATATAGTTTGATTTACCTGCAGTCGTTTTAAAACGGGGGCACGATATTCCCCCTAATGTGAATTGAAAAGCACTGGAGGAGAAAATCATTTCATCACTCTATCTGTGACGGTGTCAGCAGAGGGAGCGAGAATTGACTAATGTGTGTGTGTGTGTGTGTGTGAGTGTGTGTGTGTGTGTGGCAGACAGTCATTTCTGTGGATTCACAGAGGATAAATGATTACCTCTGTTAAGATGGAGCTTTGAGCTGAAGAGACTGTGTGATGGTGTGATATTGAAGGCCCAGTGTGAATTCTATCGACCACAGTGCATCACCACCCACACAGCCTGAATTCATATAGACCTGCCAGCTATACACCCAGCGTCACAGCAACACCTCCTTAATATTGAGTTGTAGCGCCTCATGCATGATTCATGTTTTTAGTGCTTCAGAGTCTTTGGATTTGTCTTCGTTTGCATCCCCCCGTCAGAATTTAAAAGAAAAATCCATCCTTTTACAACCTGGGTAATGTTTTGTATAGTTTATGGCCATAGCTCTTGTGGGTGCACAAGACAACACTACTTTGCTAGAAGAGATATAAACTGTGAACAAACCCTCAATTTTACCTCTTTACTCAATGAAAAAACAAGTGCAAACATCAAAATTAGTGTACTTTTTTAAACGCCAAATAGATTTTATAGACCAACCTCCAGATTCAACTTTGCATTACCGTTGCGGTACATGTCTTTTTTTTTTTTTCCACTGTGGCGTTTTATCCTCGTAAACATGATCCTAAAGAATGCCTTGAAGGAATCTCTTTAAATTTGGCACCAACGTCTACTTGCACTATCTATGAACTGATTAGATTTTGGTGGTGAAAGGTCAATGTGACCTCAAAAAACATGCTTTGGGCCATAAACTCAAGAATTTATACCCTAAATTATGACAATATTCCACACAAATGTCTAATAAAATGAAATGATGAAGTGATAACATTTTATATCCAAAAGGTCTAAGGTCAAATTCAAAGTCTTTATTGTCTGCCTCATTCTTGTGAACATGATATCTTAAGAACATCTTTTGGGAATTCCTTAGATTTGACAAAAATGTTTATTTGGACTCAGTGATGAACTGGTTAGAAATAGGGGGTCAAAGGTCAAGATCACTCTCACCTTCTGCCCCTCTTATTCTCATTAATGCACTAACTCAAAACTGTCTTGAGGTAATTTCCTCAAATTTGGCACAAATGTCCACCTGGACTAAATGATAATCTGATTACATATTGGTGGTCAGGGTTAGAGGTCACTTTGACAATCTCATTCTCGTGAATATGATATTTTAATCCCTCAAATTGGCACAAATGTCCTCTTGGACTCAGGGATAAACTGACAAGAATTAGGTGGTCGAGGTCACTGTGATTTCAAAAAGAATACTTTTGGCTATAACTCAAGAGTTTATATGTTTATTATGAAACTTCACACTATTGTCTGATAGGATAAAATTATGAAGTGATGACATTTTAAATCCAAAAGGTCAAAGATCAGCTTCACTGTGACTTGATAATGTCCTGCTGAAAACACTTCTCTGGCCATTACTCAGCATCATAACTCAGGAACAGAAGGGGAGCAATTTGGTCAAATACTGAACTGGTGACATTAATCTTGTTCTTAACCCCACCTTGAAACAGTGCTGATGATTTAGATCCTCTGTCCATTGCTGTAACATCTATATTCGAAGCATATTCGAAGCAATGCCAAATGTCATGACTACAAGATGGATGTAAACTGTAACTGCATCTTTACGAAGGCAACAGAGGCATTAAACCACAGGTTGGTTATTCTGGTTTTTAATGCAAGGAATCTGGGTTTTAACCTTCAAGAAAGTGTGAGATCATCAAGCCAATCATGTCGTGTCCCCATGTTTCATCAAATAACTCAGTGAGTAACACTTTTTTTCACAGACTGGAATAATGGACAAAAACTTTGGAAATAAGATTAAGGAATAAAATAAATAAGAGTACATATAAACTCTTAAAAAATGCAACTCTGATTGCAAAACCAGATTTTCAGCATTGAACAATTCAGCAAAACACAATATTACTAAGCATTCAATGACCAGGCCAAGGCTAAGCAACTATATCATAGACCGTAGTTAAGGTATGGTTAAGATTACTGTTAGTATAAAAGTGAGCATTTAATGCAGGTCTGTGAGTCTAAAAAACTGACCTGCTAAACACTCTATCCACCGGCTGACCTTCAGTAGACCCTTACCTCCTGCCTCTTCACAGATGAGGCACACTAATCCCTTCAGTGTAGAGCTGCAATGAATTAGTGAATTAGTTGTTAACTAAAAAAATGATTGCTAACTACTTTGTTAATTGATTAATTGGTTTGAGTATTATTTTTGTTTTTATATTGTGCTTCCAGCTTCTTTTTTTATGGTTCTCTTTTCCTCTATGACAATAAACTGAATGTCTTTGGGTTGTGGACAAAATAATTGAGGATTTGAGGATCTCGTCTTGGGCTTTGGGAAACACTGATCAATATGTTTCACCATATTATGACATAGACCAAACAACTAATCAGCGAATCCAGAAATGAGGTGACGGATTAATTGACAATAAAAACAATTGATAATTGCAGCCCTACTATGCTAACACTCAAAATTTACACTGGATGTAAATTGTGAGGTGAGAAAGAGTCAAATATGGATGTAGTTTCTAGGGATATTAGGCTGCTTGGTTGTCATGCCAACCTCAGGATCTATACTGTAGTGGCTCCATTGGTCAAAGAGATTCTGTATGTTTTGGTTTTGTTTGTGGTTTTTGGCTAATATGTGGTGCATGTTGGCCAGTTGGTGGACTCACCACCATTGTTGTAGAGATGAGGAAAACGGAAAAAGCTCAACAATGGAGTCCAATGTCTGCTGCTTCATGTAGACCTCCAACATGACTCCTCCTGTTGTACTAGGTTTAAAAGAAAAAAAAATCACATTACAATATGATAAATTGTCAGGGTGAGATTTTGTTGTGTTGTGACATGTGATGGCATATATGAGCACACTCAGACACAGGAGCAGAGATATCTGTAAATCTTTGCTGTAAATGCAGCACAGGATGTCTCACATAGCCCATCTCCAGACTACACTCTCATCTCCTCAGAAAAGTACCTCAGGGGACGAGCATTTCAAAAGGGCAGTGACCAAACAAGATGTCTTATGTATCTCTCTACTGATGTTACTATAGCAACCCAGTCCTCTGCAGAGTGCGTGCATGTGCATCCTTATGTCTCTGTAGTAGTGTGAGGAGTGTATCTATGATATAAGTCTTTCTTTCTATGAAGGCCTACATGGGTTCATAGAATGTGTGCACTGTGATACAGTATATATGTATTGTGTATGTGTGTGTGTGTTTGTGTGTGTGTGTGTGTGTGTGTGTGTGTGTGTGTGTGTGTGTGTGTGTGTGTGTGGTTACAGCCATCCTGAATTCTGCTGTTACTATTAAAAGTGCTATTTGGATGAACATCTCACAGCTGTCATAGTTAGAAGTTACTGCTACACTGTCAATGAGAATGGGAGTGAGTGTGTGTGTGTGTGTGTGTGTGTGTGTGTGTGTGTGCGTGCATGTGCGTGTGTGCGTGCGTGCGTGCATCTGTGAGTGTAAGCATTACATTCGCGGTGTGTAAAGGCATGACTATCCTACTGTTGCTGTACTGGTGCAGCTGAATCCTGCAGTATGAGGAAGAAAAGGGGAGGATAGGAGGGAAAGGAGTGCACTGCTGAAATGTGCTTTCATCTCTCAACAGTATTCTGTTTCATTAAAAAAAAAAAGAAATTCAAAGAATTTACATATCAGTGTGATTAGAACTCAGCTATGGTTGAAGTTTAGTGACAGAAACAGCTTTGTATATTGCCCTGCCCTAACAGGTGCAAAACACTAATATGACTGAAGGAGCTGTCAATCATACACAGTCCATACACGCCCATACAGGCTTGAGAAGAGTTCAAATCAGGCAACATGAGTAAAAACACTTGTGTCGTTGGACTATGGATGTGTAACGGCTTTAAAAGTAGCATCAAGGTGAGTCATAACAGATTTAAAATGTACTCATGGAAAAGCTGGCCAGTAACCTTTCTGTCAATGTTCATTATTTTGCATCTACCAATGTCACAACATGCTGTGAGAATTGATTTTGTGCTTTTAGACAGAATAAATGGTTGACTGAAATGGATGGTGTTTTAGTTTTGAGTTGGCATAATGGTAACATGATTACTGTAGACCCATTAGAGTATACAGTGCATGCTGCCACATGCAAGTTGAATTAATCAACTACCTACAAGGTCCAGCAGTACATTTTTGAACATTCTTCCCCTGACTCCTTTTCATAAGAAACACAGCTGAATTTACTAAAGAACGCAGAATTTGAAGATGTAAGATTTTATAAAGCTTGTTTTAACATTTTAAAACACTGAAAAGGCCTTGCTTGCCCCTTTCCCAGAAGCACTCAGGAACATAACCATCAAAACAGTCTGCCTCAGAGCTGAAGTAAAATAAAATTACAGGCTTCAGACAAATCTCTGACGGGAACAAGGTGCTAATTATTATCATCAGAGTAACCGATGGTGTCTTTTAACCTATTGTGCAATCAGAATGAAAAGAGAAACTGCAAACTAAAGGAGCAGACTAGCCTCTTCAAAATCAAGCTGTGGACTGAAGATTGATGGTTTTAACTCCCCGTGACCTTTAGAGTTCGAGGAAATTAAAGCTGTAGTTGGTAACTTTTCTAAAAATCACTTTTTGTCATATTTGCTGAAACCTTCACTATATCCAAACAGTTATAAATGAGACAGATAATGTGCGGAAAAAATCATACTCCTCCAATTTTTAGTGACTCTAAAAGCATTTGCTATCTACAGCAGCTGCACAAAAACAACCAGTGAGAGCTGAGGAGACTCTCACACAGCTGCCAATCATGTCAATCACCTGACTATCAGTTATGAATAAAGATTCTGTTACTGCATTCCCTATTTTTTTACATAGCCTATTTTTTAGTGTACTGTTTAGCTGTGAAATGATTAAGTTTGCTCAAACCGGTGGGCAGAGCTTCATTTCAGCTCAACTTTTTCCAATATGGTGGCTGGGTCACAAACTTTCTAATTTAACAGCTAAACAGTACACTAATATGTTTCTGAAAACAGAGAAAAAACTGGTAATGCAGTATCAAAATCTTTATTTGTATTTGATCAGAGCTGCCTAGTTTGACATTTTTTTCTGTAATTCACAAACAGCGACCCACATGATTGACACCAGTTAGAGACTCTTGAGGTCCAATTGTTTTCGTTCAGCTGTGGTCTGATTCTAGAGAATGCCACCAGAAGCACTAAATGGAGGACTAGGAACATGATTTTTTTCAATTATCTGTCTCATGTACTATTGGAAAAAAGGCAACTGTTAACCAACTCAAAATAGTTGCGTCAATAAGTAACGCCTAAATGAATTAAGTTTTTTCAAATCAAGTTATCAAGTTCAGTTGACACAACTGCTTGGAAATCAAATTAAAAAAATGTAATTCATGTGTTACAGATTGAAGAAAATATTTTTATTTCGTTGACAAATTTAGTTGACACTGAAATCTTTTTTTCAGTGTAGTGACAGTTTCAGCAAATATAACAGAAGTTATTTTCATAAAAGTTACCAACTACACCTTTAGCAGACCACACAGCAAGCACCATATAATTTCTCCATTTGGTCTACTGGTGGTAATTGTCCTGAAAAACCTAATCAAAAAAAGGTGAATGCATAATATAACAACCCTTCTCAAACCACATGAATCACAGAAAAACCATGTGGCTAAAAAGCTCAGACTTATGTTAGCTTGCAAAATTGATGCATTTGTTGTTTTTAAATACTTAAAGTCAATGCCTGAGTCCCCTTGTCATAAAAAATGTATCTAATTTCAAGCCTGCTCTCTGATCATGTCAAAGACACACATACAGCAAAGCTCCAATAGTTGAAATATTTGAAAAAGTGAGCGGTGGTGAGGGAAACGCAGACAGACGGAGGACGCTGAATGAGGAGGAGTGAGATGACATTTGTGTATATAAGAGAATTATCTCTGCTGTAATTGCTTTCTCACTTGTGCATGTAGAACATGTTTCTTCATGCTGGACTGGGTTTATAAAGTCATCCATCACTGTCCTCATGTCATCACACACTTTGTAGCACATATTAAATTTTAAAATGAGCATGTGGTGAAGATAGATGCACATTATGTTCCGATGGCAACAGTTTCCTCTTTTATGTGTCAGGGTGGATACCCAGGCCTCTACGTGTGTGTGTGTGTGTGTGTGTGTGTGTGTGTGTGTGTGTGTGTGTGTGTGTGTGTGTGTGTGTGTGTGTGTGTGTGTGTATCTGCAGTGTGGTCAGTCTATTTACTTGTACTTTAAGCTGTGACTATGGTGTATTTAGCTGCTAAAAAGCCAGATATTTCCCTTGAGATGATGAGGATTAAATCACAGCTAAAAGTAGAGTGAACATGGTACTGACATTGGTCAGGAGGACAGAAACACAGCTCAGAATTCATGCTATCATTGCTTATGTGTACTGCTGGATGTGTAAAATAGGCAGCTATTTGCTAGCCATAGGCAACAATATGTTATAGCCTATGTGTGTGATGTTGAACTTACTGTGGTACTTTCTCTACTCAATCTTTTATTTTAAGAACAATTATAAAATACAACAAAGCAAACTGTACACAAATCAGTGATAGTCCTTTCACGCTGCTAAGATATCTATGCATGGTACACAGTATGATACACTATACGACCTCACAAAACATGTATGTCTTCACCAAATTTCATAGCAATTATCGCAGATAAATACATCACATAAATACATCAACCATGACTTCTTAATAAAGCATTACATGGTGGTGGCACTGTTGGGTTTAGGCACCAAAACTACTGTGTTAGTTCATAGACTGTAGGCCTTTTCCTCCTATCATAAAAAATGAAGCCAAAATATCCTGAAGCCATCTTGTGCTGGTGATGTTATTTGGAGCCAGAGTCTGTGCAGTACTAGCGGTATTGAGTTACCACCCCTGTGCTCCATCTGTGTGCCATGAGCACACACTGCTGTCAATCATGTTGTCAATCCTTTGTTTTATAGCATTAAATAACTAATTAAAACCAGTTTTATCAGGAAAATTAACACTCAGACATACATCATCATGATAAGAACAACCGAAAATGACAGAAACCATATTTGGAAAAAAAATTTGATTTGTGCTTTGACTTTTTAGCTCAGCCCATGTCCTATTCACTATCAATGAAGGGGCAAGGTTTATGACCTATACTGAAGCCAGCCACCAGGGGGCAATCAAGCTGCTTTGGCTTCACTTTTGGGAAGCTGTTACATTACCCATCTTTCATATAAAGTCTGTGGGTTAGGTTTAGAAAAAGACTATGTTTCTTACGTATGAGATGCAAGTATATCGTGATGCGATGTTAAGTACAACTAACACATTCTCATCCAATGTAGTCACATATTGCCAGTTTTCAGTGGACTTCTACATCTACATATTACGCTCTAGGTATCCTTCTACATCTGCTATTGATGTTCAGGGATACTACTACCGTGATGTCAACACAAGCACGTTATGATAACACAGAACGTGGTTATGTTTAGGCAACAAAAACACAAGGCAATCAACGCCAGGATATCACCAAATGCAAATGTTGGCACGGATGGTTAGGTTTAGTCAAAAGATGTACATGGTAAGGTGTAGAAAGAAAACCATCACATTCAGACAGGAAGCAAACACCAGACTCCCACATGAGAGTCTGGGGTTATTTGGATCCATCCAACACCACTCCTGCCCATCCTATCAGGACCTTCATGCTCCTTATATTACATCATAACCAGCAGCGTTTCAACCTCATGTCTTCCAGGGACGTGTCATGTGGACACAACAGGTTCCCTCCATCCACATTCTCTGCTGACGCTGACCAACCACGTATCATGCTGCTGGGGGTATTAGGTGCTGTCCAGCTGTCCGGCGGCATATAATAACATCGCGAACAGTTCTGTCTGGCTGCGTTCTCCAGCTTTGTATCATGTAGACGTGAAAGGTGGCTTTTGGTGTCGGGATCATATGCCGGAAGCACTTCAAAAGCAGCGGTATTTGACAATTTCGGAATGCGAATGGGCTGGTACATCATATAACATGACTACATAAATGATGGATGCATGCATCTGGATCTAGGCTGGGTGTGCATACTGCGTGTCTGTGACCAAAAGTGCCACTGATGAGCGGTGTGACTCTGTGCCTTGAGCTGAAAAGTGAAAAATATTTTAACTTTTATGCACACCCAAAAAGCATGAGAGGAGCTCCCTACAGGCGCGCTGTACCATAGGGAAAGAATAGTTTTTGTTGGCAACGCTTTTCTAGCACGTCTTGGTGTGATCGGCCCTTAATACATTACATGCCACCATCACGTAATGGAGCGTGAAAAGATCGAGGTCATTCCTTGTATATCTTTGTGACTGAGTTCAACCCAACCTTCACAAGCTTCCTTAGTCACCCAACTCCATAGGAAATCAACAGACTACATTTCACCTTGCTCATTGGGTTGTTGCTGTGTGTCTTTGCATCGAGCCATGCCCTCTGCAGGCTTGCTCGTACCTTCATCTCCCACACAGAGCAACACAGCGGTGACTCAGCCATTACTCTGGGAACAAGTTTCCTGTACAGTCATCATCTTTCGAGCATTTAAAAGCTTACTGGCTCTGTCTAGACTTGGATAAAAAAAGACAGGGTCAAGGGCTGATCTGAGGATTACATGAGCATTTTGTCACATAAGAGCTTCCAAAAACATACTGCTATGCTTTTTTGTGTTTTTCTTCTTTTGTGTTTCTGTCCCTAATTAGACTGCATTTCTCTTCAGTGCAATGACAAAAAGACAGTGCTGTAGCCTGTGTTGTTTTGCCATGCATGTTGTGTGATAAGGTCCCTGTAGCAGTTTCTCAGCTCCATAAATAGCAGCAGCTCTTGGCAGGTACAGTAAAGGCAGGCAGGAGGCTGCTGAATGCAGACTGAGGCACAAAGAATCCTCACTGAGTACCAAGGAC
The DNA here is from genome assembly GCF_026936395.1 of Plectropomus leopardus. Classification (NCBI taxonomy): domain Eukaryota; kingdom Metazoa; phylum Chordata; class Actinopteri; order Perciformes; family Serranidae; genus Plectropomus; species Plectropomus leopardus. The sequence continues at coordinate 31,725,517 of NC_142184.1, read as the reverse complement.
TTCGGATTTTAGTTGAGAAAGAACGAAGAGTTGGATGCATGCTCAGCCACTGAGGATATATTTAGTAGTTTTAATTTGGGGAAATAATTACCAATTTATTGTTTTCCAAAGGGCTTTTTATGTGTATTAGTGCCAAGATTAGTGACTATTTTTTGAGATCTCCTGCAAAAAAAACAGCTGTTGATGATGGGGATTGCTGATGGGGATTGCTTCTTATTGATGTTTGCTATTTTTTTGACACGGACACTGATAAAAAACGACTGTATTCCGTTTTTATATGAACACATACACACACTCATGCATACAGTTTATGCCAATTCCTGCCTCATCCATCCTAATACTTCTCAAACCTCTTTGTTTGTATCAACAGTAGGTGAGCTGAGGTGGTAAAAGATGACATAACGAATCAGCAGCTCAGCCCACATGATAAACGAGCTGATGTTGGAGCACAAAGCTGCTGTCAAAAGACAAACCTGTACATTCAAAAACAGTCAGCTTTCACCACTGAAGTAAGAAAGATAGCTGCATCTATCAATCAATCCACTTTATACACTAAACAAGAATCTAAAACTAAAATAACACAACAGCCGAACACAATGTGAATCTTAGAGCTGGTGCTAGTGTAACAAAGTCAATGGAAAGATGCGTTGGTGTTGGAAATTTGCCCAGGGTGTCATGAGTTGATGCAAAGACACATCCCCATGAGTTAAAATGTTTCAACTTGAGCGAAGAACTTGGATTTATCCAGGGACTTTATGAATCTGCTAGCAAGGCTTCAAACACCGATAACAGGGAAAAGTAGAAAGACTAGAGAAGAAAAACAGAAAAAAGTGGAGTTCCTCTGAGTACTGAGATCAGTCTGTGGTTCAGCTGAACACGGGCACACAAAACTCAAGCTTCTAGATTGTACAAAGTTTAACAGAATTTCCAAAAAAATATGTATGGGAAATACATATGAATTTCCTGCTCTCTTGCACAACTGTTGTGCAATGTAAATATTGGAGTGCTTTGAAAAAAACATTAAGTGACCAGATGATTGCACTAGATGAAAAGACAAGGTATCACCAAAGTCTCTGATACATCTTTATGGCAATCTGTTCAATAATTCTCAAGATATTTCAATATGAACTTAAGTAGTGAACTGACCCACAGACTAACATTGCCATCCAGAGCCAAAAAGCTAGTAAGACTAAAACTCTAAAATAGCATATCCAAACTATCCTCTAAGCAAAAAATAAAGAAATAGAAGTAAAGTACAGAAGGCTACATCCATTCATCCATCCATTTTCTTCCGCTTATCAATAGTCGGGTCGCGGGGGCAGCAGCCTAAGCAGGGAAGCCCAGACTTCCCTCTCCCTGGCCACTTCGTTCAGCTCTTCCCAGGGGATCCCAAGGCGTTCTCAGGCCAGCTGAGAGACGTAGTCTCTCCAGCGTGTCCTGGGTCTTCCGCGGGGTCTCCTACTGGTGGGACGTGCCCTGAACACCTCACCAGGGAGGCGTCCGGGAGGCATCCTAATCAGACACCCGAGCCACCTCATCTGGCTCTTCTCAACGCAAAGGAGCAGCGGCTCTACTCCTCCTCCCGGATGACCGAGCTTCACACCCTATCTCTAAGGGAGAGGCAAGCCACCCTACAGAGGAAGATTTTGGCCACTTGTACCCGTAATCTTGTTCTTTCAGTCACTACCCAAAGCTTGTGACCATAGGTGAGGGTAGGAACGAAGATCGACCAGTAAATCGAGAGCTTTGCCTTTCGGCTCAGCTCCCTCTTCACCACGACAGATACTTAAACTCCTTCACCTGGGGCAGGATCTCTCTCTCGCTGATTCTCATCCGGCTGCGAACTGATGCAGTGAGAGCTGAAGGTCACGTCCTGATGAAGCCAACAGGACCACATCATCCGGGAAAAGCAGCGACCCAATCCTGAGGTCACCAAACCGGACCCCCTCAACACCCTGGCTGTGCCTAGAAATTCTGTCAATTAAAGTTATGAACAGAATCGGTGACAAAGTGCAGCCCTAGCAGAGTCCAACCCTCACCGTAAACGAGTCCAATTTACTGCCGGCAATGCAGACCAACCTCTGGCACCAGCCGTAAAGGGAGCAGATGGCCCGTATCAGGGGGTCCAATACCCCATATTCCCAGAGTACCCCCAACAGGACTCCCTGAGGGACACGGTCGAATGCCTTCTCAGAGTACACAAAGCACATGTGGACTGGTTGGACAAACTCCCATGCACCCTCAAGGATCCTACCAAGGGTCCAGAGCTGGTCCACAGTTCCACGTCAAGGACTAAAACCGCATTGCTCCTCCTGAACCCGAGGTTCGACTGTCCGGTGGACCCTCCTCTCCAGCACACCTGAATAGACCTTACCAGGGAGGCTGAGCAGTGTGATCCCCCTATAGTTGGAAAACACCCTCCGGTCCCCCTTCTTAAAAAGAGGGACCACCACCCCAGTCTGCCAGTCCAGAGGCACTGCCCCTGATGTCCGCGCAATGGTGCAGAGTCGTGTCAACCACAGCCCCACAACATCCAGGGCCCTAAGGAACTCCGGGCGGATCTTATCCACCCCCGGGGCCCCGCCAAAGGAGCTTTTTGACCACCTCAGCAACCTTAGCCCCATAGATGGAAGAGCCCACCCCTGAGTCCCCAGGCCCTGTTTCCTCACCGGAAGGGGTGTCGGTGGGATTGAGGAGGTCTTCGAAGTATTCCTTACACCGAGTCCTTATCATCAAGTTTCTTCTGTAATGGAATTAACATAACATTACGCATACTCTGATTGTGGTGGCCCATCAGCAGATGGAGATATGAAATACAATGCTTTCCCATGTATGTAATATTTATTTTTTGTGCAAAATACGAAAAAGCATGATGGCTGAGTCCTAAAGTTTATTTTCAAGCTGATATTGGCAGATACCGATGACATGCCAATATTATTGTGCATCCTTAAACTTAAAGTTATGCATAATTAGGGGCATAGCTATATTGGAGTGACAGGTGGATGCTGTCTGCTGAGAAGTCGCAAGCAGAGCAACAATGTTGCATGGGTAACATAACCATGGCATAACGCCAGATTAACAGAGTATAGATGTAGCTGTTGCTGTCTCTTGTTCGGTACTTGTTCGTGTTAACACTTGTTCACCATTTGGTTGCACCAATTTATGGTTTTAAGCCTTTTTTTCACTAATGAAAATTAGTGTTATCACAGTTAACCATAGCTGTAAGTGCACGGTGCTAACTAACCTGGCAACTAGAGTTATGGTTGTCTCCACCCTCTAGTCTCCACCCTTTAGTCCACAAACTAATGGGTGACATCACCATAGATACTTCCATTGTTTCAGTCTATGGTCATAAATAATTCACCAAAGTTTGAGCTGGTCAGAAAATTAGACTCCTTTTTATTCATTTGAGTCTTGCATTGGATTTATAAAGCCATTCAAACATCATCCTCACAAAAATGTACCGCACCATTGATTGTTTGATCTGTTTGACTTTGTTCCCATGTACAATATGAAAAAAAATTGCAGGTAAACGTTTCATTTCAACCTCCAATATGTTGTCAAGCGTTTATGCCTTTATTCCCTCATTTCACTGTCCACTATATTTAAAGTTCCATCACACAAGCAGCCTTGACGACAACAACAACAACAACAACAACACAGCCTTTTTCTTGTGTTTATAACCATTCTCTGACTACAATCCCAGAAATAAAATGGAATTTTGAAAGCATTGCTGACGATCAGTTGCACAAAACTAAAGACATCAAACACTGAATGAATTCAATTATTTGCAAAACAAAATTCCAATCGCCTCCCGTGAATTACCATAACCTTGATATAAACCATTTCCCCTGTCCCCTTATCTTATTTTCCCTTTCTTCCTCCTTTGTTTGTAAGTGTATCAACTTTAATTCTCTTTGGTATGGTGACTTTTGGCAGAAAATTAAACTTCATATTTTCTCTCTCTTCCTCTTTGTCTTTCTCTCTCCCTGTCCCTCTCCTTTTACACCCTCTTGCTGGTATCGAAATGCGCGCAGCGTGAAATTAAAGCCAATGCATTTCTGACTCCGAAATAAATTCCCCCCTCTGATGAGGTTGGAGTTGGTCCAAGGCGCTGCGATGAGACACTTTTTACACTTATTTTCCTTCATAGTGGAATTATCCACTGCTTAGTATTGTTCGGCATACATGACTCTTTCCTATGGGAATGTGGCTGCCATGCTGAAGAGAGCTCATTGATTTGTCTGACAACTTATTAACTGTTCTGTTCTAGTGAGCAGTTAGTGTCTTGGAGGATCCTTGTTTAGCTTTTGTTTTAAGGCCTTACCATAGCTGAACATGAGCATTCATGGGTCAGGTGACAAGGAAGCATACAGAACTGCAAGAGCGAGGCTAAAGGCTGACAACAAGGAGGTAAAGGGAGGGCATCAGGAGAGACCATGAGTGACCCCAACACCAACATGTGATCGGCAACCCAGACTATCACAAGCTACAAAAGTATGGGTGAGGCCTTCTCACCAGATGAGAATAACACCTTTTATGGCGACTTTGATCAACTCAACAAAAATTCAGTTGCCAAGTCCACCAACCTCCAGAGGATCGGCCACTATCAGTATCCACAGCAGATCTGAGAAGACCCCAGCTGACAGTGACTATAAGTAACGCTGCTGGGTTGGATAACATCCCTGGCCATGATCTAAGAATACGTCTGACATTTTTAACACTGTCACAGAAGAGTGTTCCAACCTGTTCCAAGACAGCCGCCATCGTCCCTGCACCTCAAAGGTCTGCAGTGTCTGGTCTAAAGCAATGGTACCCAACCAGGGGTCCTTAAGGAAGCTCCAGGAGGTCCCTAGAAAAATGGAGAAGTGTTTATTTTCACTAATCAATTCACTATAGAGAGTAGCTCAACATGAGTAAGAGTCAAAAGAGTGTCTGTGTCTGTTTCTGTTTTCTGTTCATGTTTTACTTTCCCCAAAGTAATCTTCTTAGCTGTGGTCAACGACAAAGATTCTGGTTTTGATGATATCTAATGACCAAAATCTTTTCAGATAGAGGTCTCTGAAACGAAATCTTAACAAATGAGGATCTATGACCTAATATGTATCAATTAAATGAGTCCTTGACATGAAAAACCTCCACTATTATAAAGTGCTTTGAGAAACAGATTTTCCAGTACATCTAAAACAACATCATAGTCAGCCTGGACCTTCACCAGCAGCTCAACAGAGGATACCATCTCTACTTAGCCTTCACAAAGCGCCAACCGCAAGGGCTATAAAATGAAGCAAACTGGATCAGCTATAGAATCCAGTCAATCCTCATATTATTCTCTCATGTTAAAATGCCAATTTTTTTGTTTTTTAGCAGAAGTGAACATGTTTACAGCAGTGGTGGAATGTAAATAAGTACAATTACCCAGGTTCTGTACTATGAATTTACAGTACTTGTACTTTACTTAAGCATTTTCTTTTTAGGCTATTTTATACTTTTACTCTTTTATATGGTGTTTTGGTAAAAACAAAATCAACACTTTATACAGCTACAACAATGAGTTGATTAACTAATCAGTCAATTCACAGAAAATGATATGCCAATTTTTGTTTGGATTATTTTTTAAAGAATTTTGAGTTTTTCTTTTTTTCCTTTTTGGGATTTGTTTTTTTTCTTGAAGATTTTCCTGCATTAGGTATTTTTACTTTAAATACTTTAAGTACATTTAGGAGATGCCTGTGCAGATCCCAAAGTATATTAAAGGACAACATGGATCCTAGAAACAGCCTGTGCTGTAAGAGTAATGTCAACCATAACTCATACAGATGTAAACTTCATTTTATTGCATTGTTGCATATTTGGAATTTTCAGTAAATACTGGACCTGGCGTTCCGTTACAGGTGCGACTGCCATTCCGACCCCTCCCAACCTCTTCCACTAAGCCAGTGAATGCAAACATTTAGGCCACATCATGTATCTGCTCCATCGTGTCTGCAGAGTGCAGCGTCTCCCCTCTGAAGCCACAGATACTGCAGCTGATTTTTTTAACCCTTTGAAACCTGAGCAAATTGGCTTGAAATCTTTGAAAAAAAAACATCAAAAGAAGGCAACAAGAAACTTAACAAGAAATGGCCCCCCAAAAAGCAAGAAATTAGTGAAAGGTTACAAGAAAATAACCTGAAAACAAGCACAAAAAAAGTTTAAAAACAAAAAAAAACAACCCAAAACTAGGAATGACCTTAAGAATGTGCTAAAAATAATAATTCTGTAATAAGATGAGATTTTAAATATAACTATAGTAAGAGTTTTTGCAATTCATGGGACAATTCTTGCCAAGTTTCTTTTCATGTTTTTCTCAGGTTTTCTCGAGAAATCAAATTAATTTTCTCAGATTTCAGGGGCTAAAATGCTTATGGAAGGCATCTAAACACATCACAGGAAAAACTGATGTCAATTTAGGTGATAAAGGGTTAATTTCTTTTGTTCTACTTTCACACAGTTTATTGCTTTTAGGGTACCAAGTAACTGATGCAGCTTGAAATGTAGCCAAGTACAATACTTGTAATAAAAAAAACAGTACGAGTAAAATTACTGATTTTTTTTTAAAAAAGTACATAAAAATACAACTTAATTACAGTAAGGATAGTAATTCTTATACAATAAGTAATTACCCCCCCCCCCCAGTAAATAAGTGACACCTCTCGTATACCTCAGCTCCAAATGTCATGCTTGCACTGCACCTAGGAATTCTAATTTACTTGAAACTAGTCTTGCCACCCCTATTTTATTGTTTTATTCTCGGATATAAAATATATTATTATGTGTTTAAGCTCTTTCTGTGGGTGTAGCGTGGAGGGGGCTATACTTGCATTTTATTGTGAAATCCTGTATTGCAGAATGACAATAAATCTGAACCTTGAACCATGGGTCCTTGTTTTATGAATAATTTAACTTGCATGCTTTTAATTTCAATAAATTTGCTCAGTAGATACATTGGAGAAAAAATAAGCATAAAAGAATAAAGGTACCAGAGTGGATTTACTTACAATATGAAAAAAGGAACCATTCTGTAGGAACCATCCATAGGCATAAAAAAATATAGAAAAAAAATCATCAGAGAAAAAAGGATCTCTCTCTTTGCTTCCAGCTGTTACAGTACTCCCTGTTTTCTTCTCTCTCTAAAGTCACAAAAATCCAACAGCTACCGCTCAGCCCCACAGGTGTTTTCCATTGCTCTGATTAGTCCTCTGCTCAGGCTGAAGGTGTAAATTGCCCCGCCTTCACAGGTGCTGCAGCAGAGTGAGGGAGATGTCAGTCAAACACAATCTGTGCACGCCCACGCAGTCCAGCTGTGTGGTGGATCATGGTTTGTTCTTATTTCATGTTTCATGATTTAATATGCATCCCTGCAGCACTCTTGACTATCAGAGAGCTAAAGACAAACACCAAACACTATATTATCCCAAAACAAATCTAATTAACTCTCCTGAATTTACATAAACTCAGCATAAACCATGAAGATGTAAAGCACAGATGTATAAAGTGACGAGCTAATTTGCAGCCTCCATCTTTGGTTGGGCTCTTAAATTTGAATAACAACAACAAATTCAACTAAAACAAAACAAACAATCAGATTAAATAGATTCATGATCAAATCAACAGAACAGATAAAACAGATTGTGTGCATGTGTTAATGCAAAACATCCCTGCCTCGAAACTCTACACGAATAGCTGTTATGAAAAGAGATGTTACCCTTGGACTTATATAAAGGGAGTTTTAGTTTTCTTACTATGACCGTTATTTTGGGAAGCTTAATTGAGAGTCTTTTGCAGGAACACTTACACTTTTTTTTTTTTTTACAGTTGTACACATTTACACCCTCAGTAGTGGTAAAGATGGAGGGGTGCTTCTGGTTTTTCACTTTCTCCACCCTGATTTATCATGCCAGTTCAAGGATCAACCTTTCAGTCACAAGATGGAAGTCATGGTTCTCTACTTTGAGGCTAAACAAAAATAAAATATAAGTTGATCAAATTTTCAATCAAATACTGCCTGAAAGAAAAGAGTGACCCCGAATTGCCTGCCCTGTGTGAGCTACTGTAACTACCTTACCAGCTCCTACAGAAAGAAAAAAAAAATGCTATGAAGGAAGAAATATGTATGTGCTGAGTAATAAAAATGCAATCCATACTTGTAAATGTCCTCTTTATTACGGCCATTTATAACTGGCAGTTAGGCTCTGATGCTGACGCCAAGTGACATAGATAGAAACATCATGATGCCGTTAAAGGTCGCAGATTTTAGAGGCTGAGAGTGAAACACGTCTGACAAAAGGAGCCTTAAAATGTTCTGCCTCCAACCCACCACTCATCCAGGCCTCTTGGATTAAAAAAATGATTTCAGTATTTTCAACATGCTTAATGAAGCACTTTTTGGGTTAGTCTATGAAACAACTGTAGTCACTTATATTTGGCCTCTTTCATGTTAACTTACTGTAAAACTTAAAATAAAAGCCTAATCCTAATTAGATGCCCAGTCACTTTTAGTAGTCTGGTGTGGTTACACATTTTGACAAATAAAGGCCTGTCTCAATAGGCCTGGACTACTTGCCATGCAGTTCCTTGGATAAAACCAGGTTGTGGGGCCCCCAGTAGCTCACCTGGTACAAACTCAGCCAGAAACCTGGGTGTCATGATTGATGACCAGCTGACCTTTAAGGTTCATGTGGCCTCAGTTTCTCGGTCTTGCCGTTATGCCCTCTACAACATCAGGAAGATCAGACCCTTCCTGACCCAACAGGCCACACAGCTTCTGGTTCAGGCTCTTGTGATCTCACGCATTGACTACTGCAACTCTCTTCTGGCAGGCCTCCCTGCATGCTCACTCAAACCTCTTCAGATGATCCAGCATGCAGCAGCACGTCTGGTCTTCAACCAGCCCAAAAGAGCACATGTCACCCCGCTGCTAATTTCTCTTCACTGGCTTCCAGTGGCAGCCAGAATCAAATTCAAAGCACTTCTCTTGGCTAACAAAACAATCACAAGAACTGCTCCAGCCTACCTGGAATCCCTGATCCAGGTCTACTCTCCTTCTTGCCCACTACGCTCTGCATGCGAAAGACGCCTGGTGCTTCCAGCCCAGCACGGCCCTAAATCTCTAGCCAGACTCTTCTCTTCTGTTGTTCCCAAATGGTGGAACAAACTTCCAAACTCTGTGCGTTCTGCTGAGTCCCTTTCTACTTTTAAGAGACAATTGAAAACTCATTTGTTCCGAGAACACCTAGGCACTCAACCCGACTCTTCTCCGCTTTGCCCTTTGGGGTAAATTAAGTCAGAAGGTCCAAAACCCAGCACCTAATGATTATCTAGCACTGACAAAGTTGTGTGATGTTGTATGTCAATTGTCATCGTAAGTAGTGATACTGAGATTGTTGACTCTCAGATGCTGAGATCGCTACTGGTTATTACTTTGGTTTCCAAAAAAAAAAGGGGGGGGGGGGGTGGGGGCTGTGCGGCACTTCTTCTGCCACTAGACGGCAATACCTGTGACCAATCACACCTGAAGCACTTTTTGCACTTACTAAGGGTTTTTTCCTTAAGTCTAAATTCTTGCTTGTGTTGTACGTCGCTTTGGATAAAAGCGTCTGCTAAATGAAATTGTAGAATTGTAGATAAAACCAGGTTGTGGGGCCCCCAGTAGCTCACCTGGTACAAATGGGCACCCCATGTATAATAGCTAATTCCTTGCCACAGCAGCCTTGGGTCCGATTCTAAAGGTTGCTGCATGTCATCCCTTCTTTTTTTCCCCTCTCACACTATCTGCCCAATCAAATAAACGGAAATTCCCCCCCAAAAAAATCTTTCACAGTCTTAGATAACGTTCGCATCCAAATACCAGTATATATGTTTAAACTTTGTCAATATGGTTATGTAACACATAAGGTTAGCTTGTTAAGATTTTCTACATCTCAGTCATTCAATTAATTTAACTGAAACCATGACAAGACAGTAAGACCGACGTAGTAAACAAGAGAGACGCAGAAAGGAGGATTAAATCAACAATTTGATTGTATTTCCCATCTCAGCAAAAGCTGAGCAACAATTTTGTGTGAAAGGAATTAAAAGCCCAAATATAAGCCTGTTAAGTTCAGTGGTTTAAGCAAATAGTGGCCCAGGCCATTAACTGAAGTTTTACGGTGCTTCATAGTTTGCTTGATGTACTGTGATCCTGTGTTGCTTCATCTCGCATGTGTAATCTGATGCAAGTGATACAGGGGGCGCCTTCTGTGAAACAGCAGTATAGTTTACAAAAAGGTAATTATATTTTATTTTTGTTGTTGCTGTTTTGTTTTTTTGGATTCACTTTTTGAGGACCCTGAGGAAGGTGTAAGAAGTAAGTGTGTTTTTCTCATTTTTATGTGTCAGAAAGAACCTTTACCATGTTGTGGTGTCTGTTGTGTGCCAAACAGATCAGGATGACTACAGAGACTCAATGGGATGGTTTGATGCTACTGATCCTTAAATAACAGACTCACACAGAGGAGCAATGCATGTAAGTTCAGCTCTATATGCAATAACGTATTGTTTGAAAGGCATGGAATTTGGGACCAAAGTTGCATTGTAGATATTGAATTTTCAGCATCGTTGCCTCGGTAGCATCTTCAGTGATCAATCAGCTTTGATAGTCTAATAGCACCAGCAGCAGCTCAATGATGATATATCCAGGTTCAAAGATGACCAAAAAAAGGTCTGAAAGGAAATGAGAACTCTGTGTGTCGTAAAATATTGATTTTTAAAAAACGGAACTCAGTTTTCTTGCATCTAACAGCTACTCAGCCTTTAGAGAGTGCAGTGGGAGAGAGTAAAGATTTATAGGCAGTATTTTTTTATTCATTACTGCGTATAGCCCCCAGAGGTGTTCTTATTGTTCGATTGGCAAATAACCGTCTTTGAACTTTTATCCTTATCCAGTCATTCAGAAAAATTGCCCATGGATCATCATACTCAGGAGCTGAGAGCCAGGACCATATTTAAAATCGGAGTTTATTTCCCCTTTAATCTTTGATGATTATAACTCACGCGGCAGCGCTCCAGCACTCCGGTGGTGATTATTCATTCACCGGCCCATTTCTCTCTTGGCTGAGGTTGCTCCCAGTCCAGTCATATTAATCAACCGCTGCTCTAATTGACTGATTAAGTCATGTCTCTAGAAGCCAAAATGGCTGACTGACTCATTAAAACATGACACATATTCTGGTTGCAAAATGGCTGACTGCAATCCAATTCCCTGACTTTTATGGGCACTATCTTTTATGGGTACCTTTTTTTTCCTTCAAATGTTGAGCACGTGTGACAGCCAGTAAGACCTCACACTCACACATTCCTGCAAGTCAGGAAACATGCTACATATTAAAGAAATACATGTTTTGCTACTCTCACAGACTGATATTATGAAAAGATTGTTAACATACAGTCTTTGTCAACTCGTTCTCATCCCAGATTGACAGATACTGATGCTCCCATGTTGTCAAATACCAATGCTATTTTGTGCCTTTGACGTAAATACATCATGTAATTGATGTCGATACGTGACCATAGTTAAGTAATGTTACATTAACCCTTTGAAACCTGGATCCACAAAAGTTTTCTTGTGCAGTTAAAGAAAATTACTTTGAATTCTTTTGAAAACATGGAGAATAAGGCAATGTGCATCTTGGCAAGAAATGACCATTGAAATTAGCAAGACATTAGTGAAAGTTCTGAGAAGAATGCCCTAAAAGAGAGAGAGAGGATAGACAGACAGATAGACACACCAAAAAATCACTTCTTCCATTACACATTTGCCCAAAAATTAAGCAATATTTTAAAATATCGATTAAACAAAATTGCGAGATGACTGCCTCTCCACTGAACGATGTTCTGCGACTTCTCTTGCGATAACATTCCATGCAGCATGGCGATGGATGTTCACAACATTAGCAGGTTTATATCTATTGTGTGTTATGCGAGCGATAATGGAAAGGCAAGCCCCTTACATGTGGGAGCAGCCACATATGAGAGATTTCTGGGAGGTGATATTGTGGATTCAAAAAACCCAGACGATCCGCTCACCTTCTTGTAGCGCTTGCTGCATCATGCCCAAGGAGCCTGTTCCTACTGACAAGCACATAGCTACAGCATCATGTGACCTATAAAATCCAAAACAAGTGTTTCCACTGTAGTTTTGCAAAATATGTCATTTTCGAATCGCCTGAAATACCACCTCATGTGTGAAAACTTTTTTTAGTTTTCCAGAAGTAAGTGCATGGTGTCTTTTGTCCCAGAGAAGGGAAAAGTGTTCATACTGTTCAGCATGCACAACAGGGAGCATGATGGGAGATTGGGAAAGCCTTAGATGATCACATCAAGACAAAGGACGCTGTGAACTGAGTGGACTCTCATCATAAAATTTTCTGTCAGGTCTATTCTGATTAATGTGTTAATGAATAAACAAATTGTGAATTACTGACACATGATTTGTTTTGACGTGTCAAGTCACCCCTAAATGAGAAGTAATACAAGGCTTAATAACACATACTGTACTCTAAACGCTCACTAAATCACAAATTTATATTTCCTGCAGGCATCCAGCAACAGCAGGTCTATGATTCATTTCAGGGCCAGAACCATAACTATAATACCTGGCAGGATTATGTAGATACATATATCGTCAACATTTTATTACATTTCACAACATTTTGTGGACCTCACTGTTTTCTGTTCACTATGTGTAAAATATGAGAAAACTCAAAATGACCTATGCTTCTATGGCAAAATTAGAGATATATTTTCATGAGCCTTGGTCCCAGAATTAGGATGAATTTGTCATATGGGTCCCAGGCTGAAAAATCAGGCCTGCATTAGAGAGAAAATGTGTTATCGGTGGGCTGCCAAGTGCCTGTGCAAGAACCTGCTGGGGCCAATTCATTTATATTAGGATGCCCCATAGGCAGCAGTAGCAAGAGTTTGTCTGCGGGAAAATGCAGTGACCGGGGACATCCATCTGCACCGAGCTAATGAGGCAGTGCTGGGTTACTGAGTATTGGTCATATTGGAACACACTCACACAGTCTTACTTACACACTCACAAACATACACACTTACAGACAGGATACAGAAACAGGCGGAAATTAGGGTGGCCCTGAAGAGTAAAATATAGCAGCATTTGTGTTTAATTCAGTGTTGTGGTTTCTAAAGCGCTGTGTTTTCTGAAATTTCCTATTAGACCATGTGAAATGCATCGTTTTGTATACATAAATATATGTATACATATATTTATGTTTCATAAATATATAAATATATTTATGAAACATGTTTTCTGAACTTTTGTTTGTTTTCTTTTTGATTTCATATACATGAAAACATGTTCTCTGAAATGTTGTGTTTCCTGAAACCTATTTTCTGAAATATGTTTTCTTAAATATCAGACATTATTATACATAGGGCTTCATGCAGTAGCAATATACAAACAAATTTTCTCTTATTTTTGCTCATATCCACCATTTGTTCTTATTTTGTTAGAACTCAGTGATTTGGGGGATTTGCCAGTGTTTTCTTATTTTTGCTCTTCACTCTGAGAAGAGAAAATTTTACAAGTGGTTAACAGCACTGTTCAGAGTTCACTAATTCATTTTCCAACGCAAAGAAACGACGCATTTTAAATTAAAGGAACATACAAAATGCATGAATATCATGTAATGAAATTTTAGATTATGTTTTAAAGTAATAATATATTATTGAATTATTAAATATCAGGGTTAAAGCCATATGATTGTTCCATTGATTTCAATGACTGTAGCTTAAGTCAGTCTCTCTGCTGACCAGCCATAGAATGTAACTAAATCTATTTACTCAAGTACTGAACAACTTTGGGGTACTTTTACTTAATCTGAGTATCTTAATCTCATGCCACTTTCAGCTTGTTCTCAGCTACACTTCAGAGGAAAATATTGTACTTTTACTTAAGCTATAGTTACATACATATTAGGATTTTTGCACACAAACCTGATGAAAAAAAGCATGTGCAGCTGAAATGCTCATTTGATTGATTAGGAAAAAAAATTGTTTAAGTCATTCTTCATGCAAACACTTTTCTCGATTCCAGCTTCTCAAATATGAGAACTTGCTGCTTTTCCTCTGAATTATTTGAACCATTTCAATTGGTTCAACTGATTTTAATTTTTCTTTACTGAGTACTTTTACTTTGACTTCAATACATTTTCATGGTCCATCTTGCATACTCTACTTAAACATTTTCAAATCAGTACTTTTACTTGTAACAGATTGTTTTTATTTATTTATTTATTTACCTACTTACTTACTTAATTAATTAAAGGATCTGAATACTCGCTCCACTATTGCTGCTGACACAGATTTACAGCACCACAAATGTTTTGCCATTTCTATTTTTTTCTATTTCACTCTGGAAAATCACATTTACTTTGTTAAGGTTTACTTAACTATACATCAATGTCACTATTGCAGAAGGTTTTTTCACTTACAACCTTTGTTTGGTTGCAAGGGGCATGTCCAGGAGTGGCTACCCCAGGTGCTACCCCATTGTGATTGACTATCTGCCCATTCAGTTTGATCCATTTGATGAGTAAACTGACTTTTATGATTAAACTGACTTTTAGTTTATAGATGTAATTTAGTCTAACACCAGAGAGGCAGTAATGTGCCAGTGTTTAACCCTGACTAATTTTATATACAAAGTGGCAATTCTAGAGTCTGTTGGTGCCCTACACAAAAATTCACAGGGGGTCCCTTCAACCAGTGTTCATCACCATTATGTTATAAATAATCTGACACAAACAAAAAAAAATGCAAAATGTACACAACAGCCAAAAGCCTCCAACAACATAATGACCAGACCCTCCCATGAGCCAACCTCCTGCTGGCCTGGTGTATACCCAGCTGTGGCGAGTTAGGCTTTCACATTTAACAGCATAGGCCTAGTGAAAATATACAACTTTCAGTATCATAAAAACCACCATAGATATGGACAACACAATAAAATACACACACCCCACTGCACATAGCACAATAACATACACCAATACACTTAAGTCATTTAGAATAACATTACACTTCTCCAGATTTCTGTGCATCTAAATTTCATAGCATTCATAGCTTGACAATTAGAGCGGTAAGACACCACTGTCATCAGTTAGCTAATATTAGAGAAAAAGCTAGCTTCGAAGTTAGCTTTTTTCCCCCCTCAAAATCACTCCATTACTGGTGTCCTATAAAACGACAGCTAAAATATTACTCTAGAAAAATGTTACTCTACAAATGGATGAGACCACATTTATTTTTTTTTAACATTGTCAAAGTTAACTTGTTATTAAGGGTAAATCCTGTAACTGCTAACATTAGCTTATTCACATACACACAGCGGGCTGCTCTGCTGGCTAAGTTAACAAGCTAATGTTAAACATCAAAGGACAAACGCCATAATGTACTGCTGCTACCAACACTTATGTTATTCAAGTGTCTCTAGACCATAGTTAAGGCTAGACTGCAGCATTCATTCATTTTCTGTTATATTTAATCATCATTAACTGCTCCACTTACTGCTGTCTTGCTTTCTCTTTTCCTCTTCTTTTTTCTGTTTATTTTTTCACTCCCAAGCGGATAACTCCTCTTCATTTTCCTTCAGTGACTTTCATTGACAAACTTAGGTTTTCAAATTAATCGCACGTGCGACGCTTGATAGGGTAATGGTAGTGAGTGCTGTCAGATGGGGCCCCCTTAGGGAGGATTTCTACTGTCGTTGCAAACTTTGCTCACTCTAAACAACTGCTGTGATTTTAAGTTTGTCAGACCTCGGGGGCCCCCTACTGGCCTGGGGATCCAAGCAGTGGCCCTGCCTGCTGTCAAACTGCGCCTCCCAGCATATAAACTGATAAAATTGTTAAAAAGGTTGTTCACACTGGTTTATTTATTTTAAATTAAGGCACTTTAATCTTGTTGGCACATTATACTTGCTATTATATTATTTACTTTTAGAGGAACAATTTCTTTATTAAAGTATGGAAGCATTGTTTTACATTTGTGTGGTGTCACTCTGTTGTGTTGTGATTGGTAGGTCTATTTATCTTTTAAATAGAATTATAATCAGGAATGTAAGACACTGCAGTATTAGCAATTAAAGTAGGTATGGTTAGTGGAGGCAAAAATGTTAAATTAAAGCTATGCCGGCGTGTGTCTGCAGCAGCGCTCTTACTTGGTTCCAACCCTACATAAAGCAGTGCTCTTCTTGGGCCACCCCAGTTAAAAAAAAAAAAAAGCCTGGCACTCCACTGTCAGTGGCAGCTCTCCAATTCTTGGGCATGTGCCAAAGTCTTTGCACATGGCACAAAACCTGCCCTTATTCAGTGCATAGGGGGGCGTTACCTGTGCTATTAAGTGATTTAGTTAGATTCATCATTGAGCGCACCTGGGTAAGAGCAGATGTGGGTGGTTAAGAATGTTAAGTGAATCTAGAGGATGACTTTTTTTCTCTTGACAGAAAATCAAGAGAAAAATAGGAAAATTTAAGACAATGTTGTGGCATCAAGTTGCTTTTTCTAAAATGTGTCTCCTGATATGTGTGCTGTTTTTTGAATATGGTGTAAAATTTTCTGAAACACACTGTTTTGTATGCTATTGTTCCACACACACACACACACACACACACACACACACACACACACACACACACACACGTTCTCTCTCGTGCACACATTGACATACACACCCATACACAGCATATAAAAACAGGCAAAGGAAAATCTCACTGCCCAATACACATGAATAGATACACAGACATCTGTGTGAATGTAAAATAAGCGGGAACTACACACAGGCTCTCATACATAGTCACGCAGCCACATTGCCCCTCAGTGGTAATGAAACCAGCACTGATCAATGGTGAAAGACGGGCCCGTCAAGCAGCTATTCAGCCACTACAGCAAACAAATAGCCCTGGCTGACCAATGCACCTCCGGCAATTGTGGTCTACATCACAGAGCAGCATTAGCCAGCGTTGCTAATGAGCTATTACAGCAGTGACCTTCGGGACAAACTCATTACCAGGTGACAATAGACGGCAGACAGAAGCTAGATTCATTATCATAATTATCAGCGCCGCCTTTATTGCAGCTCGCCGGGGTTGCTGGTCGAGGTGCATGCTTGTGTGTGTGTGTGTGTGTGTGTGTGTGTGTATGAAAGCACAAGACAGAGAGCGTAACAAGCACTTATAGACCATTACAATACTGTGAAAAATGATCTCCTTGCCTATGCAATAGCTCGAAACATTTTGACTAGAATTTCCTCATATTTTATCAGCTGTAATGAGGAGGCCAGCACTCTCAAATAACATTTGGACGGAGTCCATTTTGCCCTGTAGAATATTGAATGAATCCTCCGGGGTTTTATTTTAACCAACACGGGTTGAGGCCCGAGCTCTAAATCTGGTGAATAGGCCCATTACAAATCCTGTCTCGGTTCGCTCACACGAGTTTGAGGATGGACGGCCACTTCAGGGCTTTGCAGCTGTTCCATCTGTTGGGTGGAATCCATCAAACGGCTATCTATCAATCTGCTCCCTCACTGCTCCCTCTCTTGTCGACTTGCTGCGGGAAGTTTACAAACTTCTGCTTCTCGGGCTGCGAGACAGAAGGAGGAGTGGATTAGCAGCACTGAGCGCATCAAAAATGTAATATAATAATTTCCATGGCTATGATGTGACTTGATGAATTACTCCCCTGAAAGGAAGCAAAGATTGCTGATGTTCTCATTGTAAAGCTGTTGGTTGGTTACCTGGACCCACTCCAGGATCAGTTGCAGCTGCTGGGGTGGATCAAGCAACTATTAGGTGTCAACTTTTCAGCCATTTGTCATGTTAGCAACTGATCTGAGGGGAATAAATGAAGTGATGGATGTGTTTTGGACAGCTACATCTTCAGTCTGATAATCAGAAGGGGTGACACCAAAAGATTGTGACTCATCATCTTGTTGGCATTTAAAATGTTAAGGGAAATTAATGGAGATGAAGGAGGAACAAAAGGAAGGGCAGGGAGAGGACCAGACAAAAAGTGATCGATGCAAAAACAAGCAGAGCCCAACAATTTTCAGCAGCCTGACTAAGGCCAGTTTTCACTTCGGGCTTGCACAGAAATCTGTGTTGCATAGAAATCTTGTTCAGATTTTTTTCCCCTGCATAGTGCAGTGCTGTAGGCTTAAACATTTAAAACCTGAGCAAACTGGTTTGAGTTCTTTCAAAAATATGGGGAGAAAGCAATGAGCAACTTAACGAGACATGACCAAAAAAATTGCAAAGAGAAATGAGTAAAAATAAATAAATTACAAGAAAATAACCTGAAATAAAAAAAAGTCAAAAACTAAAACAAACATGAAAATGACCTAAAAAGTGCTGAAAAAAATATCTATTTGTTATATATTTTTTTCTAATATAATTTTAAATGTAAAATCTTTCTAATTCTGAATCTAGTTTTCCGTACTTTTTGGATAATTTTCTAATAAACCCCCTTCCATTTTAAAACTAATTTTTAGGTAATTTTCTTGTCACCTTTTTCTTATTTCTTGCAATTTGTGCGATTTCTTACCCAGCTGACCATTTCTATTTTTGCCCCATCTTTTTGAAATAAATCAAATTAATTTACTTAAGTTTCAAAGGGTCTTGTAAATAGCTTGTGAAAGGTGTCTGGACAGTGCAAGAAAACTGATATCAATCCATGTTTCAAGGGGCTAATATAAATTTGGGTAACTCAGCTAATAATGACTGTGAACTCATCACTCGGTTTATAGTACACAATTCAGGACCTTACATACCAGGATTCTATTTTTAGAACTGTGCTTTAGACAAGAGCTTACACAGAAAACAGTATCAATATTACAAAATGCAAAACCCCAGATTACCTCAGTGATAATGCTTTGTTTGTTTGTTACAAATGCCAACTTATAGGGATGATATAAAACCAAAAAAGAATATGAGGTCTCAGTCTGTCCGGGTTTTCAATCTTGTATCACCACATAGAAACCACCCTGCTCTGACTAGAAATAAAATCACAATAATAGTAAACAAACAAAGGCAAAAAGGAAAAAAAAAGCTTCTCCCTGCCCTGCAGAATTTCCTGGAACAGAGTTAAAGATAGGTGTCAAAATATAAAAGCGTAAACGAAAAGTAATGTAATGATTACTTGTAATACCCTTGCCAGACTGGAGGTTCCCATTATCATTCTGGCACAGGGGGAAAAATGCTCATCTAATCAGTGTCCT
Source organism: Plectropomus leopardus (assembly GCF_026936395.1). NCBI lineage: Eukaryota > Metazoa > Chordata > Actinopteri > Perciformes > Serranidae > Plectropomus > Plectropomus leopardus. The sequence goes on along the minus strand of NC_142184.1, from coordinate 31,706,200 downwards.
AGAGGTGAAGCCTGACTTGACTTTAGCTCTGGAGGAACTTGTTGGGCTCATTAAAACCACAAAGGATCTATGAGCTGTTTGTGACTCTTGCAGAACATCATTACACATGACAGAGGATTGTGTGAAGTGGAACAGATTGCTACATTGCTGAAGTCAATGTTTCTGGTGCATGCCGCTTCCAAGGTCAAAACATGTGGCAAATCAACTCATATACTTTTTCGGTCTGTGTTCACAAGTTGTTTTACAAATTGTAAATTGTAATTGTAAATTACAAACAATTCACCGACAGAGCAAAGCAGGCATACTTTGTTGCACAACCCAAATCTTAGTAAAAACTTAACATTTTCAAGGTTTAAGTTGTAAGGTCCGTGTTGTTGTTTCTCATGATGAAGAGGATTTCAACAAAAAGTGGCACGCAGATGTGGAAGGACTGTAGCATGGCGGCCAGTAATGGCAGGTTTATTGCCACAGTCTACATCCTTTGAGTCAGATTAACTAAAATTATACAGCAGATTCCCTACCTTTCTGACATCTGAGGCCTGTAACACAAAGCGAGATTTGTGCGTAAACCAGCTATTGTTGAGGTTTTAACTCAGGTTTCCTCTATCATGAGACACAATACAACCCTAAAGGCAAGCAAGCAGCAGAAAATAGCCAGGAACCCCACAGGTACAACTCTTTATATACCAAAAGACTGACTGTGATTGACTGCAGGGTCCCAGATTCACCAACCAAAACTAGGAGGGGGAAGGAGGACCTAAAGCTAGAGAGCAGGATGGCACATATTGCTGAAACACTTTTAAACAGTTACACTTTCACTTAGCAGAAATGCAACAACATTTAAAATTTCTTGCTTTCTATAATATATGCACATGGCAACTACAGTATGGTGAGGTAAGAAGATCATGACTATAGAACATAGAAATGTATTGCTGGAGAGTTTCAAGTCCACCTTTATATACAGTCTCTGGAGTACAGCCGCTGCTCCTTTGCGTCAAAAGGGGCCAGTTGAGGTGGTTCGGGCATCTGATTAGGATGCCTCCTGGGCACTTTCCTTTAGAGGTGTTCCAGGTACGTCCTACTGGTAAGAGACCCTGAGGCACACCCAGAACACGCTGGAAGGTTTACATATCTCGTCTGGCCTGGGAACACCTTGGGGTTCCCCAGCAGGAGCTGAAAGGCGTTGCTGGAGAGAGGGACATCTGGAGAGCTTATTTAAGCCTGCTGCCCTAGTGACCCGGCCTCAGATAAGCAGACAACAACGGATGGATGGATATCATCAAAACAAGCCAGAGGCAGAGAGACAGCTGCAGCGGAACCAAAGTAGCGCACTTTTTTATTAATTAATTTTAAAAAATGCCAAATACTGGCCCTGATAATCGTCCAGGCCAATAATCTGTCAACCCGTATTATCAACTGGCTTCTGCACATCACTCAGCTACAACAGCATAATGCCGTCCGCCCAACCAGTGGGGTATCACAACACTCCAAAAGGTTCCATCCAACTACATTACAGTCTGACACTATCCGGCGGCATATCATACTGCCGCGAAAGGTGGTTTTTGGTGTCGGTATCTTACACCGAAATCACTGTCAAAACAGCAATATTTGATGACATTGGAATGAGAATAGGGTATTTCCTTGGATGCTGGATCAAGATGGAGGATCTTTGCTTGTGGCAAACGTTTGGGTAGGATCTAAAATAAGCCTCCAGTAGCTCCAGCACAGTTCATGATCAGGTTTGCTACCTAAAGTAGCTTTTGTTCAGAATGGTTTTGCACAAGAAACAACAGAATAAGGGAGCCATGACAAAGAAAAGTAGAAAGGAAAATGAGGAAACAGGAAGACAAACAAAGCAAGAAATGAGAAAGAGAAAGAGGAAGGGAGGAAGAAAGGTAGGATGAGCTGCAAAATGATGTAAGGGAAGGAGGGGTATGCAAAAGAGGAAAAAGTGATCAAGATTAAGGAGGATAGAGGTAATAAAGAGCAGCTGGATGGGAGGGGTGACAATGAGTGAATTCAAAAAGAAGGCACAAAGGAGGGGAGAGAAAGTAGGGAGGGAAGACAGATATGGGCTGAAGACAAAAGTGGGAGGAAGGAGGGATGAAAATGAGGAGGTGATTGGCACAGAGAAAGACGAACAAAGTACGGAAGGAAGAAGTGCGATCAACACAGAGGAGGCAGGGATGGATGAAGAACAGGATGGTTGAAAAGAGCGAGGGATGAAGAGAGGGAGGCCGTGACAGGGAGCCATTAATAATTTATGATAGCCTCAGCTTTTCAAAGCAGCCCAGCGGTCCCGCTCCCTGCTTTCCCTTGACGTTTAATTTGTCTGAAAATCAGCAAGCGTGGAGTCTGATTATCGTCTCCGTCTGCCAACGCCTCTGCTTCAATCTCCCTGACACCGAGGTGAGATCACAAGCTGTTCGGTACACACATGTCAGCCTGGAATCCTTTAGGTCAAAACAATCCTCGTCTAGAAGCTGCAGACATAAAGTATCTCCCGTGTAAAGCATCTCTGAACCTCTCACAGCTACCTAGAATTAAATGCCCAAATACAGACCTGAGATCTTCTATATCATTCCATTTATAAGGCCATTATATTGACAGGGAAAAGTGCAGGGCGAGCAGTAAAGTGCCCTTGTCCAAGCTCACTCAGTTTACAGGCTATCTGATAGGCCTATTCTGAACAGGGGAAGAAAAGACTCAGTCTCCTACGGTAAAGTGGTCTCTTTTTCAATGTGTCTTTTGTGCCAAAATGGCTTTTCACCCGCTGTTGATGGTTTGTATGTCATGTAGGAGAAAAACAAGCTTCCATCATGTTAGAAAACATGCGTCTGCATCGGAAAACATTTTAGGGTGGTTCAAGTTTCCCTGCTGGCTTAACAGTGTGTTACCTCACTGAAGCCTAAGCAAATTGATTTGATTTCTTGCAAAAACAATGAGCATCGATTGGAAATTACTTAAAAATTGGCAAGAAATTGGAAAAAAATTCATGTAAAATGACCTGAAATTTAGTTTTAAAAAAACAACAAAAAACTAAGATAATAAAAAAGGTAAAAAAGACTTTTGGAAAAATGCCAAAAAATAAAATAAAAAAAATCCAATAATTCTGTAACATCATTGTAACATCATTTTATAATTATGGTTATTACAACATAGTTTTTTTTTTTCAAAGTTTTTTTCTTTTTTTACCTAGCTTTTTTAAAAATATAATTTTCTTAATTTACCAATTACTTACAATTTAACATAATTATGTATGCAATTTATGTTGTGCACTGATGTCACTCTTGTGACATATTTTCATCATGTCACGTAATGAAAGTTTTAACTCTCAGACAGTGCATGCTGGGACCTCTGCTAATATGTTGATCATCTTCTTAATTTGCTAAGTTTATTGTCTTCATCCCCTCCTTGTTATAAAAGATGGCTCAATGATATGATTTCCTGCCTACATCTAGAGGAGATAAGATATTCTTTGTCTAACTCTAATTCGAAATTTGTAAAGATTTGGGGGCCCTTCGTGGATCACATCAGGCAACTGGGCGCCTAAGTTGTACACCTACTTAATGATCGCTACATTTTTGTGGCTGGAGTACTATTAATGGTCCATGTTACGTGCTTTAACTGTCTAAATTTACAGGACATTAAGTGTGTTTCTGCTTATTTGTTGTTGGTCCTGGCGGTTGAATCTGGTTTCCTGTGGCTACCTGCCTTTGCTGGATTTTTTGTGGCATTAGCATTGGGTAATACCTGCACTGTCTATCTAAGTATGCATGTACAATATATGATGTATAATGTATTATATTCTGTACATACTGGCCTTTTGTTCGGGTTGGGGGCAGGGACTCTGTGTCTCATTCTCTTTTCTTTTTATTGTGTGTTGTTTTTGTATTTTGTATATATCTAAAAACCTAAATAAAATTATTTAAAAAAAAAAAAAAAAAATTAGCTAAGTTTACTGACTTATTTAGCTCATTATTTCAACTTCAAAATACTTCAAGTCAGAAGACCATGAATTGATACATTTAGAAATAGGTGTGAAAATAAAAACTAGAAATTTAAAGCTGGATTAACTTGAAATGAATAGAAGAAGAAACTGATCTTGGGTTGTTGGAGTTGATGGTAAATGTCTTTCTACTCACTTCTGAACTCAACAGCCTTGCTCATGTCTTGACATCAACAATACAGCCACTGGTGTGCAGGGAAACATTTGGGTGTTGCACTTTGTCATTTTAGAAGCCTGGTTTATCTGACATTAAATACAAACTTACATAAAAAGTAAAATTTTAAAAAAAATGTACATTTAATTCACCAATGCATGAGACGGAAAACATAACTTTTTTAATTGAGCCTGAGACTAAATATCTAATACCCAGATTATAAAAACACAGGCAGTGCCAATTTAAAAGTGATTTTTAAAAAATAGAACCAAAGAACCACAAAAGAAATATTAAGGTATAAAAACAAAGTCATTTTCCTGGTCTCAGTAATTTAACGGTCACAGAGAGATTTTCAGAGGGAGAACACCAAAACATTGGTAGATACCCCAATGCTGCCACCTAGTGGTGTAAACGAGTTCTAGCAATACTGGAGGGTCCATGCTGAGCTGTTAAGGGGCAGTCCACTAATTTTACATATAAAGTTCAATTTACAAATGATTGGCAGCCTGAGAAAAAATACTCTGACTTGGAGGCTACACATTTTGAACAGAATGTCTATGTTGCATACTGGAGGCACAGCATTTAAAAGACCAGTCATTTGCCAGACAGGGTGGGGCAAACAAAAGTTAAAGATGCTACGGCATATGCTACGGTTTACAAAGTAACTCGTGTCAGAAAGTAAAGTCAGGATTTCTCAGCCTTTTTGGCTTTAGTTTAATTTTCTTTTTTCCCTCAGAAGTCTACAAACTTATTTACAGTGCACCTGGTGTGCCCATCTAATATGTGGAGCACAAGCTATTTTGGCTTTATTCCTATGATTTTGACACCTCAGGCAGGATCACTGGTGTTGCCACTCCAACGACAATGGCAGGAAAAGCAACTGGACCTGTTTGAAGCTGTTGGCAAGACAGACAACTGCTTCTCATTTCTAATAAACTCCTCTTTGATTCGACTCTAAGTCAGTAAGTCTAATCATTGTGATGTTATTTTGACAATGCACCTGCAGCCTGCCTGCAAGGCCTTTTAGCTGGCAGTCGGTTGCCACCCAATTACCAGTCAACTGGCAGTCTGAGCCCTTCCTCGTTGTTCCTGAGAAAGCATGTCTGGACTCCACAGTCGACACACCCATTCATTCAGAATGAGATGACACTTCACAAAAACACATAAGCCAGTTAAATACAAAGAGGTTACACAAGGGCACTTGGGCACACCAATTATATTAATATATAAATCTCCACTATCCTGAGCTGCAGAATCCCACCATCCCCATCATTTTGCTTGCTAGGAGACTTAACACTCACCATTCCATTAACATAGAAACCCATTACTCATTTCTCCAGCTATTTCCAAGAAAATAATCTTTCAAAACTAGAAATCCAAACAATGATGCAGTATCACTCATTGGATCAACTTACTCACAGCATACACCTCAATAGGAAAAATGACAGCACAGTGACAAAACAATATATCTGCCTTTAATAATACCTGGAATATTTTATATTTATCACCCATCTTAATCTCAAACATAACTAAACAAAACCAAGCCAAGCCATGTACATATCCATGACCCCTCTCTGACTAACATGCATACTCCAAATCTGATCTGTCTAGATCTGTTTACCTTAGTTCTTATTATTATAATTATTATTGCTATCATTAATATTATTATGACTACTATTATCATTATAATTATCTTATTATTATTAATATTATAACCCTTTGATGATATTAATGTTTTTTCCATCATCTTACTCACCTCCTTTTTTCTTGATCCTTTTCTATTTCTCTTCTTATTATTCTTTCTCTACTTCTCCTTATTGTTGATATTATTATTATTATTATTATTATTTATCTTTTACCTACTTTATCTACTACTTCCTACTCCCCTATTATGATTAGGATTCTAATTATACTTATTATTATTATTATTATTATTATTATTATTATTATTATTATTATTATTATTATTATTATTATTATTACATGGTGTTTTCAGTTGTTTATTTATTTATTTATTTTCTCATGGCTATGGTTGTTCACTCCATTTCTACCTCCATTGCTGTCCATTCAATACTACTACTAACTACATTCGAAGTTTTTTTACACAAAAATACATATATTGTCTGCCTCTTCTCCTCGGTTTTCTCCTTCTCTTTCCAGTTTTTCTTTGTTGTTGCTGATATTTTTCTTCTTCTTTTCATGTATGTTATTGCACTTTATCACCAATAAAAAAGTTATATTAAATAAATATATGGATTTCAGGTGTTTTTCATTCTCAGTAAAGATAATGCTATGGGTTGGAAAATAGACAATGTGGATTCTTCATATATTCAGTTCAACTAAAACACAAGAAACTTGACTCCCACACTAGGTGGAGGTAAAGACTATAACAAGGATAGAAACATGGTGCCATTGATGTTTTTCAAAACAACTTGGTACACTGGGGCTTCAGGACCCTTGGATTTCTTTGGATGAGCAGAATGGAGACATTTTGTGGTTTTCTTATGTATTTTTAACATTTGAATCCTAATCACCATTTGCTGCAATTGTTTGTTTGTCTTTTTTCCTGTGAACATCCGGCAGTGTTTTGTGTACTGTAAAACTTTACCTGACTTTCCATCAACATGAGGGTGAGTAGATAATGACTGAATTTTCATTTTTGGGTGAAGTATCTCTACAAGGTAAAATCACATGCATTGACTCACTGACCACATTGACTGCTGAGAGTCAAAGGCAACTACTGTGATGCGGGCCACCAGAGGGTGAGAGTCCTCAGTGACAAGTATGTCAAGATAATACTCAATGATCATTGTGATTAACATTACATTAACATTTTATTCATACGTCACAAAAAGATGTTGAAAAAGAATCATATCTGTTGCAAAATATACTGTGTCTATTATTCTATATATGAACATTCAGAGCAAAGAGAAATACGCATTCATTTATGAGCCAAAATTGGCCATTTTTAGGTGACAATCTAGTCCAGCCCATCTGTGTGGTAACCAGACAGAAGTACATTGTACAGACTTCATCAGCGGAGGGAGTTTACCCAGTTGTCATGGAGATGTATGCTTGTATCTCCAAGAAAATTTGATTTAAAAGACAAAATAAACCAAAAAAAAAAAAAAATACAATATTACAACCCAGAAATACTACAATCATAAACTGTGTTTCTGGGTGTAGTATAATTCAGTGGTTCCTAACTGGTCCAGCTACGGGGTTCATATTTCTCCTTAGTCATTAGTTTAATGTTGAAATTACCACATATTTAAATTTTTTCATAAAATGTAAAGAGTTGACAGAAATGGCACTTCCAAATAAAAGCTCTGTGCTGGAAATTTACTGTACCTCAAAATAAAGCGCATTTTTCACAAACATGACACGTTCACTAGTCACTTGCGGTCCATTCAGAATGAATCCTTGACCCACTTTTGGACGGCAAAACACCTGTTGGGAACCACTTGTTTAGTACACGTATGCATTTATAAGCATAATCTTGTATTAAATCACTTTTAAAGCATGACATTATGTATAGTAAAATACCAAAATATTGTATGATCCCATATAAAAAGCATAAAATTATTTACTATGGATTACTGAATAGAGACTACCTGTATACCTTTAGCAGAAAAATACAAACATGTTGTTTTGGCCTGAGATGTGTTTGCAAAAACAAATACTAAAAGAATAAAAAAAGCTTGTTGATTGCCTAAGTGCAACGTATTGTTTTGCATTGTTTTGCATTGTTTTGTTTTGTTGAAGCTTGTGGGAGGATGGACTCTTCAGGGTCATGCACGCTTGACAGAGACTTTTTGGAAGCTCCTGCAAACGACTTTGGAGCTGTTGCTGTGTGAGAAAGAGGCCTTTAGGAGTTTAGTCCCGGGTGAAGTGGCCATAATGGACACCGTCTTCTCTATCTTCTCTCCTGGCTGCATGAGAGACAGTCTGGGAGAGAGGGAGAGAGAGAGAGAGAGAGAGAAGAGAAACTTAAACTTTTCATATTTCACCTCTCACAAGCACCCATGCAGAATGTTTCCAGAGCAGCCCTGAAATAGTCTGGAGATGTAATGTTTTGCACAAGAGTTGGTAATAATATTGGACAATGAATAAAAGGGGCAATTGGCATGATATTTGATGCTCCACAGCACAAACGATCATAATATATCTGTGTGTGTGTGTGTGTGTGTGTGTGTGTGTGTGTGTGTGTGTGTGTGTGTGTGTGTGTGTGTGTGTGTGTGTGTGTGGGCGATGTTGGCGCAGTGCTGATTAATATCTCCAATTATTCAATGAATGCTTTGCCAGGTACAGAGATTTTTCCGGATCCCGGAACTAACGTTCTGCTCTTTCGCAAGCCAAAAAAGCAAATGCCAAACCCGTTTTATTGTTCCAGTATTTAGCACCGTGATGTATTACCTCTTACAGTAACTAGATGCTTCTACTGAATCTTTTCTCTAATTAGTGAGCTTATTCCTCTCTGAGGTAAAACTTTTGCTTCATTGCATGTGCCAATAAAAAGCCACCATGGCTCCAGGGGACTGAAATTGGAGAGAAATAGGACAAAACTAGGAAAAAGATGAAATTTGAAAGTTTTCAAACTTTCACTGGAAAAGTTTCTCCACTTAAAGTTTAAATTTTTTCCCATTTAAACACACCTCAATGTCATTTAGCACTCAACCGACAATACAAAACAGCAACAGCAAAATGCATACACCACTGAGACTGAGCCTTTTCAACACAGAAAAACACACAATGTTTCATGTCTGCAAACAAGAGGTAAAGACAAAGAAACCAAGTCCTTTACCAAAATAAAAGTCCAATGCAAAGAACCTGACACACTCTCACACCAAAACAAAATTCAGCATTTGTTGAAAAAGTTTTTCAAAATTGAAAATGCACACATAGTGAGATACAGACAAGTGTGTTTCAATATGCAAAGCCAAACACATTGCACAACTAGATTTAAAGACATATTTGTTCCAGTGGGTTACATTTGTTGAACCGAAAAGTTAAACCATGTCACTGCATGCTAAAGCCTGAGTTAAGAAAAAAAAAATCTGAATAATACATGAATGTGAACTATGCTGTCTTTTTTATTATGTTTTTTAAATCTCTTGTCTTACATGGTTTTTCTATGGCTATCACCACTACATTCAATTATTAAATTATCGACACTTTTTCACATATATTTAAACAACATTGTGCTATAGCCTGCAAACCATTTGCTGTCTCCTTTTTTTAATCTGCACTCCCACATTTAAAATGTAATACTTGCACAACCAGCTTTGCCAATACAGAAAATAACTTTTCATTTAAAATAAGGATAGAAAAAAAGGAGGGGACCATTGCATTAATATGTTCTTAAGTTTAACCCTGAGCGTGATGGCGCCTTACTCTCCTCACAGAGCTACAAAACCACATTTGGCCAAACCAACATTATGTCCCTGCTGCTCCAAAAACACACCTGACAGCATTCCCAGACTGCATTCCCCAGACACCTTAACCACAAACAGTTGTATCCTCCCAGCTCAAACACGACAGAAGATTCATTTAAAATGTCTGTAATGTGACTTCAGTACTGATTTTTTTCTTTCTTGATTTACTTTTTTAAAATTTTTTTTTACAACAACTCTGTTGTCCAATGGAGCTGTGCAACCAGAAGCATCACTTGAGAATGGCGATTTATTGTGTTTTTTGAAGTATAACTGCAAACAGACTCACCTGGCTTCATGTTTGCCCTTTAACAATCCAGAGCCCTCCACAGTCAGCACAGCTCCACTCAGAGATTTGGTGAATTTGTTGATGAAGAACACCCGGGCTGTGTGCTCCTTCTTCATCTGGATGCTGTCCCCTCCTTCGATCTTTAGAAAAGTCACAGTAGCATTATAAAAGAAATGGCTAAATTAAGATTTTGTCCATGGTAATTCATGCTCAATGTCATTTTTCCCTGTCCCCTGTGTCCATCTACCACAGCTGTGTGTTACTATCTTGGTTAGTTCCTCGTGTATATATACCTGTGTTTTCCCTTTGTTTTTCCCTGTGATTCTATCCTATGTTCTCCTATAAAGAGGAGTGATTGGTGCTGAATTCTTCTTTGATATGAATTTCTGTCTTTGCTCTTTATTAAAATAGTTTCATCCTGTCAAGGATGGATCTCAACTCTCAGGAGACAGAAGATCAAAGTGAACAACAACATGTAAGACAGACAGGACCACATCATGCATTTGTCAGCTGAAGAGGAAGGAGGCTGGATGCTGCTGTACCTCGATGTTAATCTGTGGTGATTTTATGTTGAACTCCTGCATGTCCAGGACCCTTTCTTTGGTCGTCACATCCTTTATCACCACTGCCAAGTTCACAATGTCATCGCCTGTCACGACCGACTCGTAAGCAGAAGGAGGGATTTTGTGGGTGAGCTTCAGAACTGTGGAGCATGTAAAGGATGTGAAAAACTGAACATGAGAGAGGCAAATCAAATTGAAGTTTAAAACAAACCCACTAGTTTGTTTTACTGTCCGGTAGAGGTTGAATTTATCAAACAGAAAGAGAACGGTGACAAAACCAATGTGTGCTAAAAATTACACGGCATTAAAGGTATATAAACACAAAATGACCATTTATATATTAATTATTTATGTCGTGTTACCTTGAATTTGCAAAGACAAACTTTTTTCTTGTGCGCCTGTGGCGAACGCAGAATCAAATAACGGCAAACATAATTGAATAATTAAAATAATGGGGGGTCACATATAACAACAGCTAAACTTTATTAAACACCTTTTTAAAAAATCTCACACAACTCATCCAGCATAATCCAAGTCTCATTTATCCAGTCATGATTATTACTTCAATTAATTAACAAAGTTGGCCTTTTTTTGGATTCTTAGTTGTTTTTTTCTTCAAAAATTCAAGGTAACATGGCATAAATTACTGACACATAAATGGTACTTTTTGTTTATGAAGTATTCCTTTAAATGAGGTTGTCCAACTATAGTGACATTTACTGCACACGTTCATACCGTCCTGTCCTCACCTTTGCCCGGCTGTATGCGCACTTCTTTGTGTGTCTTCCAGAAGGTCTCCTGCGGGTTGCTGTTGTAATCCTTCAGCTGAGCATTCAGGAATTCCACGAGGACTCTGGGGCTGCCTGACTGGTTTGTGACCATCACACTCACTTCAATGCTCTCACCCAATGATGGCATCCCCTCTATCTTTAGGGACACATCCAAACTGGATGACGGTCCTCCTGGGGATAACAGGGAGAGATGTGTGTGTTGTTTTAAATAGCTACCAGATAAACCGATTTAAGAAAAGGTCGCTTTTGTTACAGGTGAAAGATAAACTACTGCTATTAGTGCAAGCTGTACATATTTATGACAGTTTTAGTCCATGAACACATTGCCTTTTGAGTTTGACTAAACACTATATGGCCAAAAGTGTAGACATTCCTTCAAAAGCGTGTTTAGATTTAAAAAATCAAAGCTGATCAAAAAATGAAAATTTTCCCACACTGTTACTGCTACTAAGCATATTAGTACTAATTAGCACATACACTGCCAGAGATTGTGCTTACCTTCTTCACCTGGAGGGGAGAGTGGACCAGATTGGCTACACAGAATCATTTCAGGGGACTGTGGACCAGCACTTCTAACGCACATCGCTGCAGGAAACTGTGGACCAGTATTTCCAAACTCAGGCATTTCAGGGGACTGTGGACCAGCACTTCTAACGCACATCGCTGCAGGAAACTGTGGACCAGTATTTCCAGTGCACTCCATTGCTGTAAAAGTGAGAGAAATTTTGCCATTAAAAAAAAGCATCAAAGCTTACTACTTACTAGCTTTTAGTAGTTATGGTGGCCTTGGAAACTGAACCTCGCTATGACAGTGTTAGTGCTTTCTCTGGCAAACACCTAAATTTACCCTCTTGCATTTGAAGGCAAAATAGTGAGTTCACATATATTTTGTGACAGAATTACCCCTTTTCCACCACAATTAGCAAGTATGTGCAGGTTTTTTAAATGCAGGAAAACCCGCTAAAATAGGCAACAAACTCCTTTTTCAAACTCCAATTTTCAGTAGACCAAAGCTGTGTATCTGGCTCTACAGAAGACAATTATGCCTTTGTGTTTGTTTGCTTTTTTCCCACTGATGTTTCATGTTCGGTGTCACAAACACAGTGGAAAACAGGTCAGTAAACATTGGAAAGCACCATGGAGGCCAGTGACTATATTACTGTGCTTACTTTGTTTTTTATCTGTTACATATTCAGTCTCTTTTTCAAACTTGGTGGAAACTAATTTGGAGAAAGACAGACAGATTTCATGGCGCGTTAATGCATTGCACCAGCAAAAAAGGGACCTATTGCAGCAAAATCCTGTTTGGACCCTACATAACATGCCCCTACAAACGGTGTCCATCACCAACACAAGACAAACGCAACATGGTTGCTTGAACCCTGCTACAATGCCACGTACTAAATAAATATAAGGCCAAATGCAACAATGATTCACTTATTGCATTCACTTTATTCATTATACATTGTGATGTCCCCTGCGGTTTCTCAGCCCTGCCTGCAGGATCTGCTAGTAACTTCTCTTATGAGTAGTTAATCAGTGTTTCTGGGAGCACCTGGTCCCAGTACTCCACTTTATAAGCTGAGTCAACGATTATCTCTGTCTCTTCTCCAGCAGGCACCCCTCCCTGATGATGTGGCCCTTCTGTTGCTTTTTAAATCTGTTCATATAATTTGCACACCATACAACATCCCACACATCGCATAACCACTCACACAACATATCTTACAATACTGATCTACTGATAATCACATCCCATTCAATTTATTTTGGATTATGTTATATTTCAACTTCATTTAAAATTTAAATTTAAATAAATCCCTTTGATTACTAAGTTGTTTTGGTGCGTCTCTCCGCTTTGTCATGGCCCAAGAGCCATGTTATGATCATGAGAAGTAAACCTTACCCTAACCTTAACCTTAGCCTAACGTGGTGAAACCATGGTACAAACTGAAGCCCGATACCATCGCTGCGGACGGGCATGTATTTTTTTGGTACTCCAATGATGTGATAAAGCATCAACTTATCAAATGTATTTGTATCTAACTGTGGTGTTGTGTTATTTATTTAAGTTAGCTGACATTAGGCCAGCTCTATTTACACTGTGGTGCACTTGAGTGGTGAAATGCGATGTTAAAAATGGGGCTCAGACATTGATCAGAGGCACAAATCATTTTTGACCAGCTACAAAACAAGATGACATCCAGTTGATGCACTTTGTGGCAAGTAGCAGACACACATGAGCCTGTGACGGCGTAACTACATTAACGAACGCTTGAGCAACTCTTCAATGGCAGCTATTGTCGCTTGTTGTGTGAACGCAGTATAACACCTCATAGCTAGCTAAACGCTAACTTAGCATTTTCCTCAGAGCTTCCACTTCCAGGCCGAGGGGTGAAGGTGGCTGACTGTGTAGCTATGGTCACACTGCTGCTCCATCAGCAGCTATACCTATTTAGGCAAATTGGGCAAACTTTGCACTTCCACACAGGTTTCACGTTTCTGTCAATGTCAAAATGACACAGCCAGTTACTACCTGACTACTGCAGAGTCGTTTCACCCTGGAATGAATGCTGATTGTTACCTTTCACACTAAAGACAAAAGCCAGATGTTAGTGGGTGTTGGTGTTTTTGTTTTTTTATCCAGTGGGAAAGGTACTTACTTGATCCCATTTTCGGTATTCTGGAATCATCATAAGAACCTCTAGTGGTCCTTCCACCTAAAGGGAGAGAGACTTTGTCATGAAAAAAGCGGTGGTATCACATTTATCCCCTTATCAGACCACAAGAGGCCAACAGAAAAGTGCGGGTTGGCTTTTCTGGCTAACCAAAAACACCAGTGACAATCTGCATCATAATATATATTGACTTTCCAGCCACGGGGCATAAGATGCACCAGCTGTAGATCAGGAGAACAGTGTAAAGCCATTGGCATTGAGTGTTGCATACAAAAAGGTGTGCAGGTGACAAACAGGGACCCACTTGTCAAAAAATGTCTCAATAGCACTACTAGAGGTCAAAAACTCCAGGGGTGACCTACAAGTTGCAAAACAGCATCCATTTTAAAGTATTTGTATGCAAAAAAATGCTTTGTTACACAGCCACTGGAAACCGCACATATTCACTGGCCCTTTGACTGCTAGCTGTCCCAGTGCAAAAGGACAGAAAATCGGGAGAAAAATGTTAAAATGTGGAGAACAAAGATGGGTGTCCTCAACAGGGTGGTGGGTAAAGATGCTTTATCTCAAAACCACTGACCTCTCATGACTGAGTTTCTGCCAGTGGTTGTTGGTTTCCTTTCTGGAAGGGAAAGAATATAAGGAAAAAAACTTTATCACACATGTGGAGAACAAAGACAGAAAACATTAGACAAATTGCCTTCTTTTTAAAGTAGAAATACTGTCTGGTCTTACTTTTCTTCATCTTATAAATCTGTGTCAGATTCTCTGGGGTGTCTGAGTTGATACTCTTGGTGTAGATCAGCTGTCCCACGCACTTGCTGTCCACCCTCCGCCCCACCACCAGTCCTTTGCGCACGATCAGCCTTATGACGTCAGCGTCAACAGAGGCATAGATGAATGGCGCATCATAGGGGGCACGGAGGCAACGTTGCTGGATGGCAACTACTGGGCAAGGGCCACAGCAAAATATCCCTGCAGAGAAAGACGTTTTTTATCGTTACATTGTAGCTTGTTATCATTCAAGCAATATCACACCAGAGGGAGTGCTGTTGTACTGTATATCATCACAGCTGTGATTCGGTCGTAGGCTTAAGGTTGCAGCAGTAATATGACAGTTGTACGGGCGCCATTTATTAGTTAACAGATATAAGTGACAACAGATTATGATTTGTTTTTTTATTTAATCTTTTTTTTGACTTTGCCAACATAAACAGTTCTGCACACTAGCTTGCTCCTTTCTGGTGTAAGCTAGGTCTACATGTTATGCGCAGACCAGCTGCTTAGTATAATGAGCCTGTCTGCGTGTTTCCAGTGAAATAAAAGACTGTTAAAAGTCACTTCAGCAGCCTGTGTGACTCAGATGAGTTAGTTTGATCAAACAGTACATCGATCCAGCATGTGTATACTCACTGCCGTGATCTCCGTCGCCTCAGACAGTGTGTATATGGCGGTTGTGGTTGGTGTAAGACCAGTGTGTCCCTGCCTCACTAGACATTCTGGTAACATTGTTGACAGCTGGTTTACTCCCAGTGAACGGCGGTTCACCAAAAGTTGGCTGTCACAGCTGTGACAAGTCAAAATGCTTGCTTACTAACTGTTGTATAATCACAAATAAATCACATTATCCAGTATTTTCCATTTTCTGTGCTGTTTACTTCAGAAAAAAATCTTCACCTTCAGTTTTGATCAGGTATTTCTAGCAAAGTATGTGATTTCTGTTTACATTTGAAAATGTTAAATTGAAAATTGAAAATCCAAACGCTGGTTACTAAAACCCACTTTGTGCTTGGACCCACCTGCACTCTTTTCCTGGGGGGTCGGGTCCACAACCTGCCAGCCATCAAATCCTGCACCGAGGTCTGGTCTCTTCATCCAGCACTCAGTCCACACATGGAAGTTCCTGCAGGAGGACGCACAGATATGGATGGATGCAAATACACATATACAGGCCCTTTTAACAAATGATTGTGCATACACAAATACACATGGACATGCATGTACAGACAAATAATATGCATGGATTCATTAGGTCAATGTTAAAAATGACAAAAATATACTGAAAAATGTGGGTTTGGTCAAATCACCCTAATGGCTAAACAAGTAAAAAAACAAACTGCCATCTTTGTTGTTGAGAAAAAGAGACACCAACCAAATGCTGTCCTTTGACATGTTGAGCTTTTCCCCTGTGCTGGAGTAATATTCTTCGATTGTCGTGTTGCCATTGCCATCATGGGCTGCGTTAAAGACTGTCACCACCCTGCAGGGAATCCCCAACACTCTCATCACTGGGGGAAAAAAGAGTTAGACAGGATACTGAAATCATCTCTGTTCACAAATTAAGGACTTAAATGTAAAATCTGTTTGGTAAAAAAATAGAAAAAAAATGAATGAAGTAGTGATGAAGATGGTATTTTAAACATCATCCACACAAAATGCAAAAACATTCAAACAAAAAACTCCAAAACATATTTCCTCTCCTCCCCCTAATGGCCATGCAGGTACAAAGTTTTGGTTCATTAATTTTTTTTTTTTTTACCACAGAGAACTGTTGAACTGGCAATATCATTATGTATCCAACAGACAGGATTAGCATTACACAGTGAGGTAGGGGATAAAATATCCACTGTGGTCCTTGGTAATTTAACTCATCGTTTCAGAGGCCAACTTTTAGGATGTGTGTGTACTATATGTATAAACTACTATATGTATAAAAACATTTGTGACATCCCGCAGAGGAAATAAATTAAAGTATGGCTCTAAAACTCTAAAATACAAGGCTGACATTCCACATGAGATTTAAATTAAAGGAAGGCCAGCCAGATCACAGAAGAGGCATCAATCAAGTCCCTGAAGGAAATTGTAGAAAATTGCTCAAGTAAAATTGGGCAGATGTGAGATGGCTCAGTATGGGAGGTAAGGGGGGCAGGAGAAACAGCTGATGCTCTTATGCTTTATTTTCTCAACAAAATAAAGGACAAAAGATTTTCACAATCATTCACCAAGAGTGAGGAAATGGTGGGGTGTGGTACATTTACAAGGTGGTCAATAGTATTAAAAAAGAAACATCGGATAATGTTTGTTTGTGGAAGTGAGATTACTAAAATAAGCAGCTCGAGCATCCTTAATTTTTGGATTCAACGCGGTCATTAAGTCTTTTATAACTCATATAAAAGGACAAGCAGTCCTGTGGTCTTCTCCCTCCACTCTGCTTGTCTACATTCTCTTCTCACAGAGCGGATGTCATCATTTATCCAGAGAGATTAAATGGTTTGAGACAAAGATTTGGATTTTGAGAGGACATATATCATTAGCACATATATCATTACACTGGTTAACAATGTCATCAAATGTGCAAAGATGATGACCAGCATCTTTGCACATTTGATGACCTTATCATGTTTGATAACTGCAGCAGCAAAGAAATCAGAGAACTCAGATAAACAACATATTCTACAACTATAGCTTATTTTTTTTTACTGCCCACTCCCACCCACTGCAAAGTTAAAGCCGTGCTGAAGCCATGTCCTTTAGTCCGCTATTCCTCCAGAAGAAAAAAATAAATATTTTAGACCAATGGAAGCATCACTGTTGCAGTCTAAAACAAGGTTTAGGTGGGTTTAGCTGATCCTGTTAGGTACTTTAAGAAACTGAAACCTTTCATAACTGTCTTACTCTTTTTCAATTCAAATACAATGAGGTGCAAAGAAAGTGCTTTACTCTGGAGAAAGCTCAGCAACACTTAAATGCAACTCATGATTTTAGCATAATGCACTCTTGTGTCCTAATTATTAAAGGTTGGCTGAAGCAAAATCAGAGATGTGAGCATTATTAACTTACAGTTGAGTGTTGTTAGTGTATGAAACCATGATATTTGTGTTGTTTTACTGTATCTGTTATTGTATTTACACTATTGTATGTAATCTTGATATCTTCTTTTTTTTCTTACTAAGTCTTACTAGAGACAGGAGATGGAAACTAGCAATGGCTATAATTTCTATATGTGAACCATCAGTTCCGACAGCTTGTTTGTAACAGGCTGAAGTTGCACTATGTTAATTTGCATCATCCCTATCAAATAAACTATATAAATAAATACATTATTCAAAGTACCTGTGCAGAGGACAGACGCAAAGACCCAGCACTGTCCAAAGCACACGGGCTTGCATTTGGATGAGACCCATTGCTGAAGGATGTCAGCGCTGCTGCTCCACTCTGTAGGAGAGACGCCACCTTCATAGCTGCCCTGCCACTTCCCCTGCAGAATTCCCAGGTCATCATTACAGTTCACCTTGGACAGGAGGAGACACATTACTGACTTTTCTTTCTTTCTTCACTGTGAAGCTGCAAAGAATTGCTCTTCAATAAAGCACAGTCATGTTATTGGCAATATTAATGAAGGATTGGCAGGAGAGAGAATGCATATTCATTGCACATACAGTATGTGTGAGTGTTTTCTCTCACCATAGCGCAGATCACTCTGCTGAGGTAAACGGGGTCTGATCGTAGGATGTAGTCATTGTTCTTGTCCTTGAGGTGCTGGGGGCTGACCTGCAGGAGCGTCAGACATGCCTCCAGGACTCCAGGCTCATACTGCACACACAGAAACACAACAGATTATCTCTGCTTCTGTCTATTGCTGTTCTTTGTTGCTAATGCTGCTCTGCATGTTCAGTTGTGTGTTGTAGCTTCATGCTGCATGCACGGCTGTGTTAAAATGCTAAATGTTATTTTGTACCGGTGTCCTGCTGTTTTTTTGTTGCTTCGCATGGCTTGTGTCCTGTTTTGGGAGCTGTTAGCTGTCTCTATGATCCTGCTGCTATTGTTATGTAATTATGTAATCATTTTATAGGTTTCAAAACATCTTGTCAAAGGACTACAGTTGAAAATTAGCCAGATGGCTAACGCTGACACATTTACAGACATATTGATTAATGTGTGTTGTCCTTACAAATAAAATGAATGTAGCTGTACTGTAATCTTAGTTGTGATTATAAATCATACATTCACAACAGCTGCATGTCGCAGAGTGTCACATACCTGACCAAAGGACCAGGGCCGGCTAGTCATGTTAAGATGGGTGCCCATGTACACCTGCCCGTAATCACTTTTGATGTACTCTTCTATTTGGGCATCCATTGGCATGTACACTGGATCATCTGAAAGGCAGTGGTGTGGAATGACTTCTACAACAACAAAACAGCAGAAATTGTAGACGAAAACAGGAAGAAGTACATGGACCCACCAGCCAGCCAAGGGTTGCAGAGCAGCACAAAGTTCCCTAATCTGTAGCTCCTTCTGCTCTGGTAGGTCATGATGTGGAGTAGGAGGTGGTACATTGCCACTGAGGACTGAACAGGGGAGCAGACGTAGATGGTGACAGAGTGATGATGCATGTCGCCTGGGTAGATTTTGGCTGACCAGTTTTCAGGGTCAGATGGCTCATCAGAGAACTGAACCGGGATAGTCTCCGACAGACCGCCTGTAAGGTGAAAGAAAACAGCTGCAGTTTATCTTAAGTGACTATGTATCTTTTTTTTTTAGTAAAAAATGGCATAATTTCCCTCTTATATATTATTATGATGTCACAGTGAAGTTGATCTTTGATCTTTTGGATAGAAACTTTCATTTTTCATCATTTTATCCTATTAGACATTTGTGTGAGGTTTTGTCGTAATTAGCGTTTGAATTATGGCTCAAAAGATGTTTTGCGAGATCATAGTGACCTTGACCTTTGACCTCTGACCACAAAATCATTTTCATTCTTTGGTCCAAGTTACATTTACATTTGAGTAAAATTCCTCTAGGAGTTCTTGAGATATCCAGTTTACGAAAATGAGGCGGACGCAAAGTCACAGTGACCTTTGACTGCCAACATCTAATAAGTTCACTGCTGAGTCCAAGTGGACGATTGTGCTGCTCAGCCGCAAAAAAAAAAAAATAAAGTCTTTCTTTGACATAAAGACCCATTGTTGCAAGTGCCAGTTCACTGCATTTTCACAATTGTGCCAAATTTGAAAAAATACCCTCAAGGTGTTTCTGAGACATCATATTCGTGAGAATGAGACAGACATCCTGACAAGATAATGTCTCCTGCTATGGCGATCATGGGTGCGGAGGCATAATGAAATACATAATTGCTCAGTTCAAAAACAATTGAAGTTACAGTCTCACTTTAAGCCTGTAGTAATGGTAAAAGTACTTGCATTTGTACAGGACACCACAAGGTGCTTTTTACACTACATTACACAATTATCCATTTACACACACACAAGTGTATTATTACGTATAATTTAAGAAGCACTTTGTTTTTTATTTTGGCCTTTATGCTTGTAACAAAAAGCAAAAAAAGCACATTGTAACACTGCTATATGTTATATACATTTTATTATTACTATTTTTAGTTGTACTATTTTTCTAATTATTCTGGCTCTACCGGCCAAGTAAGGCTGCAACACCCGAGTGTACTGGATCGAGCACAGGTGCTTTTTATATATATATATATATATCTATATATAATTTTTCATGTAAGAGTATAAATGTTGTTTTTTTCTTTCATAAATTAAACGTTCTTGCTTTAAATATTAGTGGACTCAATCCATCTTAGCTACCTAGCCAGACCTCCAGGATCAGGCACTCTCTGTGAGGGTTCCATGGCCGGCCACGAAAGTGCAGAGTCACTTTGAACGGTTTCCCTCGTCGCAGCACCAGGTGCTTTTCGCTGAGCCCCTCTGTCTCATGGGAACTGTGGTTTTCATTAAACTCGAAGTTGACAAACTTCAGTTGGCAGGTGCTGCTGTGAGTGCCTGGAAAAACAAATGATGCATTATAAAAAAAAAAAAACAACACAAAGGACAAACACTGCTCTCAGTGGAACGGGAGCTGGAGATAAAGGAGGAAGGAAGAGTGCAGTTTCAGAGATGAAGTTCAGAGAAGCCAGCCACATGTTTAAAACACGTTAATGTCACGTTTAAAAAGTGCACTCCTCACACTGGGCCGCATGCAGCAACATACTGACAACCCACTGATCATAAGTCACCTGTTAGCACAGGTAACGCCCCCTAACAGCAACATAAGTGCAGGTTTCGTGCCGTGTGCAAAGACTCTGACGCATGGTCAAGACTGCAGACAGGACACCAAAACAGCTGTAAGAGGAAGAACTTCTGTAGTAGTGAAAGTGACGTACGGCTGCTGTAAAATTAACTTAAAGTAAATGTGATTTCAAGGAAACGTTTTGACAAAAGTACACACACAAAAAGGTTTAAATAAATTAAAAATTAAAAATTACATTAAATATAAATTAAAATAATACCCCTTCATCGAGATTTTACCTGTGGAGCTCTCTGTTAGGATGAATGGTGCAGGGCATGTTGTGCTTGAGGCAAAGGAGGAGGCATTAAATTTAGCTAGAAATTTAATATGAATTCGTATTCATACTTTTTTTAAATTGATAAATGTAATCATTTATTTTAAATGCACGTGCAAGAATACATACATTTTCTATAGGAAGCTGGAACCATGACATGTCTTTTGCATGAAAAATGACTCACAAGATTATAAAAAATAGTTGCCAATTTATTCCCTAATTAATCAGCTAATTCTTTCAGCAGCACTTTTATACTTTTATATGTTTGTATGTAAAACGTAATTCATAAAGTAGTTTTCTAATAATAGTCGTGAATTATATTTATATTTTTCTCTCAAGTGTAGTGGAGTAGAAGTGGAAAGTGGCATGAGATTAAAATGCTCAAGTAATGTAAAAGTAACCTCAGATTTGTACTTAAGTACAGTACTTGAGTAAATATACTCAGCTAAATTACACCACTGGTCTGCAGAGGGACCCATAGTGACTGAAATTGCAGTAATATGGATCAATAGATCGAGTATAGTAGTATCTCTTTAGCCCTGAACTTCAATAATCCAGTCAATGAAAATTCTCTAAAACCTCAACTAAATTTGATTAAATTATATTCCTGCATTTTTAAATGTTCCTCACATATAAAACATATTTTTCCTTGTGTTGGACAACAATTTGTGGACTGTGAAAACGAGATGTTCTTCTCTTATCTTGGTACGATTACTCATAACATGTTCTCTTACCTAAGAGAAAAACAAAAATAAGAAAACTGTGAATCCCAAAGATTCTAATACGATAGGTAGGTATTAGGTACAAAGGTATTAACACGATAAGAACAAATACGAGCAAAAATAAGATAAAAAGTGTTCTCAGGTACCTTTTTGCATGAAGCCCACTGTGTCGTATTACTCATCTTTGCGCAAACACTCCTAACTTTACAGCCTGTCATTGTAAATTTATTAGCATCTCAGTAACAGAAATACTTCTGAGGTCAACCACTTGTTTAAGTTTAAGAAATATACAGACTCTTCAGGAGAATATAAGTCACTTACATTTTACTTATGTTGAAATAATATCCGCATGTGATAAATCTGATCTGGTACAGGTGAATATGTTTGTTTGAAAGCATCTTGCCCAACCAGAAATGCGATGAATGTTTCGATTATCATTCCTGAGGTGTTACATCAGTACTCCCAAACAAAACTTGTCTGTCGTTTGAAAGAAGTCAAAAGTATGCACATACATATTTATTCTAGCAAAGGAGCTTAAAGTGAGGCATGATTTCCAGAGCAAACTCACCTCTGCTGTTGTATGTCATGTCTTGCCTGTAGTCTGTGGTCTGACAGCAGGAGTGACGGGTGACTGAAGAAAAGACAGCAGGCTCCTCCTCCTCCACAGGGCGCTGATGAGAATCTCACTTGCCCTCTCTGTCGTTGGCATCCACAGTGGGTGTGGAACTTTCTCTGGAAACAAGACAACTATTCGGATTACATGAGTTCTTGTGAACTCATTAATGCAGGTGCTAAAATAACGGAAGAAATGTCAACATTCATATTTCGAAATACTCAGTGTTGTGCACTCAGATCGACATGATGACATGTAGAGATGAGTGAGGTACTGTTCCCTAATGAGGACAGACAGCTTCATGCCTGTTAATTAAGCAATAATACTACTACTAACACTAATAACACTTAATAATACTAAAATTATAATTATCTAGCACTTTTCATTCATGGAATGCAGCTCAAAGTGCTTCACAGAGATAAAAAAGAGATACATGAAGCCATAAAAAAGAACATAGCATTATAGTATGCAAATGATAATAATCAGAAGGTAAGAATAAACATACAAAAACACTACAATATTTATCAGAGACAACAGATCAATAAATGAACAAGTAATGTCTTGAAAATTAGCCATTGTGCTTCTAATCTGTCATTAAGAATTGTTCTATATCATAATGAGCTCATGTTTAGTCGTTGAATAACTCAAAATAAGCTCATTATAATGACATGTTAAGTTTATACATTATGAGTTAACTTTTTCAGATCAGTAGAGGAGCTTAAAAGGCAGGAAGTTTCATTTATTGTCTTTTTTTTTCCACACTCAACTGGCCAACTCATGTCAATCAGCAGCATACATGCTTAGTAAGCACATGCTTTTGTTCAAGAAATAAATTTTTTGATTTCCTTCCCAGACTAACTGACAATTTGTCTTTCTAGGCAAGTATGTGTGTGGGACGAAACCACCCCATGCACACATGCGTGCACATGACTCACCCACACACTGATACTCATCTCACTCTCCCTTTTTTCTTAGTCATCCAACATCGTAACAACATTTTTGTGCCATCATCTGCACACAGAGGTCCAAAAAAACCAATATAACTAATAAAAAGCATACAGACAATTGTGAATGTGGTTTCCCACTTAAGCGGTAGCAATCTGGGGGAAAAAACATAAAACAGGAAAACTATTTGATACCTTGAAATAAAATTAAAAAAAGCTTGATTGCAGAGCTCGATTAGAAAAAGTGCCAACCTGGAGCCGAGAGAAAGTTATCTCAGCTAATGGTAGCTGTGACATATTTGTTTAACATGCCAAATAACATAGGAGAACAAAACAAAATGTAATCAAGAAAAACAACACCAGGATGCACATCGGACAATTTAGTAAACAAACCAAAGTATTTCATGTCTGAAAAGGAGCAGGAGGAAGTGTATGCTATCCCTTTCTAATCAATTTTATAATTTAAAAAAAGAGCTCATTTTAAAAGTGAATATTCCCAATTTCTGCCCCAATATTCACCATACACACCTTGATCTCATCAAACAAGAATTAAGACAAAACAAGAAGAGATCACTCTGAGTAAACAAGTAAATACACACACACACACACACACATCACAGAACAAAGAAAACACATCAATACAGAAAACAAAGTCACACGATCAAAAGCAGCCTGTCTTGTATAATGTCTTTGTTTCCCTCTCTGCTCATATCCCTTCAATATGTTGTTCATGTTTAAATTGGTGAAATGTTCCATGTTTTCACTTCCACACTACAGCTGTTCCATTATCATAGAAAAAAGAGCGGAAAAGCGCCAACTTGTTGGGAAGGGAGGGAAAAACTGGATTTACTTCTTTAAATCCTTTAGGTTATGAAAAAGACCTCATTTTTCTTCCAAGCGTTTTATAGCCTCAATTCTTAATGTGCCGTGTGTTACCAAGAATTACTTCATAATACTAAAAAATTCAGACTGTTTGCTTTTTAATTCCCAGCATTTACTTGTTCGTTTTTTCCCGATACTACTATCTGATATCATAAAATTACTTTTGATACTTAAGTACATTAAATATCAGATACTTAAAGACTTTTACTGGTATGATGACTTTAACTTCTACTTACATATTCTGTTCAGAAGTCTGTACTTTTACTCAGGACTGGCTTTCAGGTATTCCGTCCAACACTGAGTCTTGCCCTGTATTTGCTTTCCAGGCAGGAACGCAACTTTTCACAGATAAGTTGTTGCAAAAAGCAAAATATGTTGGATTTGTGTAAATATGTTTTTAATTTTTTTTTTGGGGGGGGGGATGACCAAAAAATAATATGCCAGCCGTCCTGCAGTAACTCTGAGGATCCCCTAGGGGTGTTGGACCCCCTGTTGAAGACACTAGGCTCTATAATAGCCCCCAAAAATATATTGACTGGAAAAATAGAAACTCCTGTACAATGTAATTCAAACTAAAACAATAGTCTTATAATAAATGACCCTTTTTAGTTAAGTTTTATTTTACTAATATTTTTAACTAAACAAGAGTCATCATAAAAATCCCATTTCAGAGACACAGCTGACTGTATCTCTCTGCTGGCTTTCTGTGCTGTTTCGGGGTGAAGGGCTCCCTCTAGCTGCACAAGTGACACTGTGTTTACTTGTATGAGATGAATACTGCTGGAAAATAAGTTAGTGACTTGTAAAGATTTTTTTTGTTCTGGTTATTTCTGGTGATGATAATAAAGTTTCTCCCCAAATCGTAAGATCATGTGTACTATATGTCCTTGGGTATAAAACTTTTTTTATTTTTTATTTGTTGAGTACAGCTGTAATTAAGAGAATAACATAGTGAG
This sequence comes from Plectropomus leopardus, assembly GCF_026936395.1. Classification (NCBI taxonomy): domain Eukaryota; kingdom Metazoa; phylum Chordata; class Actinopteri; order Perciformes; family Serranidae; genus Plectropomus; species Plectropomus leopardus. Next base: position 31,680,801 of record NC_142184.1, on the reverse strand, counting down.
GTTCAATGTCAGTTTGACAAAAGAAATCATCGATGACTTCATAAGGAACCAGGCCAAGTGGTTTGGTTGCAGATGACAATGAACTTAAACCAGAACTGTGCAAATTTGCTATTGGTGATATTGGAACTATATTGAATCTATATTGATACATTACTGTAAAAATCCCTTTTTGCATTTAAAATGAAAACTTTTCTCGTAAGTGTGGTACACCGCTGTGAAAATGCCTTTAGCTGCTCAAGTATTCAAATACTATCAACATTCTCAGGTTTTGACATATTAATGCAAATTGATTAAATGGGATACTTTGGTTTTTGTGATTCACTTTTGTTAAACTGTCAAGAGTCAAGATGTGGTGGAAATAGTTAATTTTTTTTTATTTTTGTCAAAGAAAATTTGATACAAAAGGGCATATTGGGGCCCATTTATAATTCAAATGTACAAATCCATTTTTTATTTTTTTTCACCCAGTATGAAGCAACAAAAATAAAATTTGTAAAAAAAAAAACAAAACAAACAAAAAAAAAAAAACCAACAAAAAACTGATTGATTGTAAAGTTGCTGGATATGCTACAGTTTCCTTTGCAAGCACTCTGAACACGGCTGAATCAGGGTTGAAGTCAATTCACTTTCATATGTTAAACCACAACAAGTGTGTAACATTTGACTATTTTGACTTTGACACAGGAAAAGTCAGCTTTGCATATGAATAAACACTGGGTAGCTATTAATAGTTCTGCAGCCTTGATCAAATGGCATACATTTCATGATGACTTCAATACAGCGCTAGTCTTTTATTTACGATAATAATACATAATTCAATTCCTACAATAATCAGCTTTCTTAATGTTTTTTTTCCATTTTATTTTTTTTCATTTTAACTGACTGTGATTTGATTTCAACCCTGGTGCAAATCTTATCTTGAACTTTTTTTCAAACAAAAAACCACACAAAAACACCTGAAAACATTGCTTTCTTTCTCCACGGCCGCTCACAAAACCAAATCCTGATTTGAATTTTCATTAATTATTACGTGTTTTTTTTTTACCTCGAGAAGGCACTGCATTTGTCCTGCAGAGAACCAAAGCATGACGCGAAACGACAGGCTGACAGCATGAGCTGCTGACATTAAGCAAAACTGAATCAAAGAAAGACAAATATGATACATTCTATGGGTTACAAAGGTGCCTAACATTTTAGTGGCTTGTAACACTGCTGTCAGTTTAAATATGCACTGATTTTATGCTGTCCACAGACCTGAAGATAAAGGAAATTTTAAAAAAAATAACTGTAATAAAAAAAAAATAAAAAGAATCTGCACATTTACGACAGTTTGAGGCACCCAAAGGCTACACAATACATGCACAACCTTAGATTAGCTATGTTGCCTGCAACATGGCAATATGTGTTATTTAAACTAGGCTTGGGCAGTATCACAGTATTATGGTACACCAGCGTACTTAGAAATCCAGAAGTTATGTTTTTAAATACCATCATAAATACAGGTGCTCCTCTTTCTAATAAACTCATTGTATGTAGTGCACAGCACGCACCACCAGAGCTCAGTGAATTAAGGTAATGTAAGGAATTAAGGTAAGTTAATGAGGGAGTCTTTCTGACAGAGAAAGTTGAATTCAAAAGTTGTTTAGTTTTATTTCTCTGTTAAAAAAGGAAAATAGGTGTAAGAATATTACTTTTCTAGATGTTCTGTGGGTTTCTATTGTGTATTTACGAGTCTGAAAAGCTGAAAGTAAGTAACGCAATCGTCAGTGTAAGGGTGTTAGCGCCGCACATGTACTCCGTCATATATCGTATACTCTGGTGAAATTTCAGGAAGGTATAAAAAATTAGATACTGCCCAAGCCTAATATAAACTTCTGTGACAGAGGGGGCAGTGACTAAAGAATTATTTCAACATGAATCTGATCAAAATGGCAAATTAATTGTATTCCTGAAAATTTTTCTCTTGAAAAATAAATATTTTTTGCACCATTAGCCAATGCAAAGGTTGCACATGCACAATAGGTAAGACAGGGAAATATATTCTCTAAGAGGGAAAAACATGGCAAATTATATGTGTGCTGCTAATGAGAAGCTAATTTATAAACAAAACATTTCTTTTCACCACTACAGGACACATTTATCAAGGCTGGATTTACCACGTTAATGTATTGGTGCAGAGTCACTTCCTGCCAGAAAAAGCAATGACAAATTTTGTACCATTTTTTTGTCTATTAAACCCCCCCCTTTTCAAAAAATAAATATGAAATTCAACAAAACAAAATGTATTTTCAACACACATGAACCCACACACATTAAAACCCAATACTTCAGGAATGCAAAACAACATGTTAGCTTAGATAACTTAGAACAAGAAAAAGAAGTTTGACGCAGACATTTCTAACTACAACAACACATGACATGTAGCAGGACAGTTTTTCATCTCATATCGAGTGCATGATGTGAAAACGTCTTTGTTATTGCTGCTTTTTTTTTTTTACACTGAAAATCAAAGAACCAAGGCTTGTAGTAGTATGAGAATGGAGACTGTTGTGACTGTTGTAAAAAAAAACAAGAAGGAATCGATCCTTTTGGGGCTGAGATAAGATATCCCAGAAACCTCGCTTTACCCAGTAGAGGTCATTGATTTAAGGCATGAACATTAACTTTCTGAACTGATCTGAAGCACATACGCTGAACGATAACAGCAGGTCCCTGTTTTGGATTCCTGTCAAGAGTCCGTAACTTTAACTTAACCCTTCCTGAAGCCTGCTCTGCATCGATCGGACCGGTAAAAGCAAAGATGGAGCTTTAATTCACACATAATGATGAACCAACCACACTGAACGCTTTCAGAGAACAATGATATGATACGAGTGTGTGCTCTGTGGACTTCTTTAACCTGCTGGGAGCTTCCCTGCGTGACAATAACAGTCGGGTGGTTTTGGGAGAATTGGACTACAGGCATCTGGTGAACTCATGGCTGAAAAAGTCGAAAGAGAAATGAAAAAAAAAAACCCTGCACTGTCTTCACACATTTTCTAAACCTGTAAAAACCTTTTATCGACCTACACAACACCCAGCTAAAACATGTTTGCATCAAACACATTGATTTAAGACTCTGCTCCGAACACCTGAGACTACGGCTAAACGCCTAGCTAACTAATAGAGAACAACAAATTCAGTATTAGTTTTTAAATAACTGCAGCAGACTGTCATCACCTGGTTTCCTGCACACTGACAACACCTACCTGGATCTTTCAGATTTTAGCTGCTTATTTGCCTTCAAAAACACATTATTAGTTACTGTGGAGTCACTACCTTTGTCCTCAGTGCATTTTTTGGCAGATCCAGATTTATTTTAGGAAGTCTGGATTGCAAAAAAAACACATCTTGAGGTGGTTTCAAATGTGATTGCAACAAATGCACCTCAGTCCGGGTGCTCTGGCTGCTCATCGGATCCCAAAGTGTCTTTGAATACAACAGGGTTCCCACACATTTTCACGGACAAAATATAAGAACGTTTCCATAACTTTTCAAGGACCCATAATAATTTTTCTTATGCCTGAGTTGCTTAGCATTTTTTCCAAACATATCAGATTCAAACTCTTTTTGGTCATAATTTCAGGTTGCAGGAACACATGAAGGGAGAAACTACCGTCACACTACATGGAAGGTTATCCATGAAATATTACTGTAACAATTTCATTTCACTCTACAAAATGCAATTAACTTTTCCAAAACTTTCAGAGACTTCTACAAATTCCATTTTCCACAACTGTGGGAACCCTGCACGACACACAGCGATGTCAAATCCAGAGTAACGGCAGTGCTGAGCAGATCTATGCTGTTACTAGCAGAGAGCAGAGGACATCATGAGGAACGACAATACGTGGACAAACGCCAAAATAAACTGCTGGAGGGTGAAATGATGGGCCTCCGTTTTCCAAACTTCCGCATTGGAAAGCCATGTCACCAGCTTTGCTAGTTACAGACACCTACGTCCTTATCACAGCAACCTATGCAGACAGGTTGGTGATGTCTGGAGACACAAATCCAATCTGATTACTTTAAAATAAAAGTGCAGACAATCTCAAGATCATAATTGAGAAATTACATTTGCCTGCGGTCTGAACGCAGCTCTAGACCATCTAGAGTGGATTTTGAGCACCATTCGGTGAAACCAGACTGTCATCCAGAGGGCCAAAAGAAAATGTGTCTTTTGAAGAAAAATTTTGAATGATCAAAATGTCATTGTATTATTATTGATGTGAGGAAAGATTAGGGTGACTTAGCTATTGTTTGTGTTCATTTGTCATGTAAAGCCTGCTCCAGACATCCCATCTGTTGGTCAGTGGGTTTGGAGGGAAATTAAAATTCAGCTACTTATTCCAAACTTGTTAATTCACGGTAGGAGACAGTGAAACATTTGCAAATCTAGTCATTAAGTTGGGGCCATGATATCTTGAGTGTTACTGTCAGACAAGGAGACATGAGAGAAATCAGTCTGTCAAGATTCCAGTGTTTTAGATCAAACTAATTATTCATGGAAAAATCCTTTACTTTTGTGCTTATAATGACCTCCATCACTATGGAAAAAATATTTTGAGTGAAACTACACCATAGCTCTGAGATGCTTCTGACCAGCCCAGCACTGAATCTGCACGGCTGGTTTCACTGAAGCAGCTTCAGCTGTGACATGCAAACTTCTCCCTTTTGGAGAAAACACGTCAGACTGAAAAATCGAAAAACCAGCCTGATGAATCGCAGCATGTCAGATAACCAGGGGTTAAGGAAACCAGCCCTATGAGTCCACACTCCGCACACAAACACCTGCACAACCCACTTGGATAAAACATTATCAATAACAACAAGAACCACACTTGGTACAAAGTATCAAAATAACATTCATATAAATAATTTAAATAGCTATACTAAAGCTAAAGTCTTGGTCTAAAATTTAAATGGCCAAAAAGAAGTGCTAATAATGTGCTGTACAATTTATGGGGACTGAGATTTTTGTAGTCGGGCTGTATTCTGGGGATCACAGGAAATTACGACACAAACATTTTCCCACACCGCACAGTTGAAACATTAATTTTGGGTTCATGACGAACATTGGCCCATAAAATGTTGGTTTCCGGCCTTCTTTGCGAAGCCCCAGAGAACAGAGGAAAAGTCCTAAATCTAGGAGCTCACGTGCTCCTGCTCTCCTCCTCGTCATCCTCACCTAACTGTCCCCCCAAAACTTGTGATAGGTCACCGAAGTCACAGTCAAACAGTTCACTTATGCCTTCGTGGTCCTCCAGTCCAAAGTGGTAGTCGTGACTTTGAGGGGGGGACAGATTGATGAAACCGTCCAATGGGAGAGGAAAGCCGTCTCCGCTCAGGAAGTCCGAGGAGGAGAGGGGTGAGAGGTCAAAATCGGGCATGTCTCCGAGGCTGGGGAACGGGTCGCCTCCCAGGAGCGATTCTGTTATAGAAAGTGAAACGTGAGCAACAAAAAAAAACGTACTGACCCAGTTTGCTGTTGCTAACTAATTCGCTTTTGACACGCACAATTATGAAGAGGGAGTGCATCATCCATTCTGTGTTTGTGACTGTACATATAATAGAGCACCACATTTCGACGTGTCACAGCAGGAAAAGCACAGGTGTCATTTCTGACATCAGAAATAGCTGCATACCATTAAGGTGTGTCAGCTCCTGAGGTTGTCAGTTCCAGGAAATGTATTGTGCATGCTTACGTTTTAACCCTTAGGGACTACGCGATGCATTTCAAATGCCTTTCATTCTTTATGTTTTTATCATTTTGGCAGAGATTTGCCTTGGAACTTGTCATTTTTACTATTTTTCCACCTGATGACATCAATTTTTACCATATTTGGCATAAGGAGAAAACACGTTATTTCCACCAGGTGCACTGTCACAGTCAATGTTGCTGCAATAACCCAGGCTGTGATCATCAAAAAATGAAAATCTACTTTGCATGAAGTATTTTAAAATAATTCATGTTTTGTGTTGTTTTTTTTTTTATCTGAAAACATAGTGGCATCATGACAAAAACCTAGCATTTAAAGGGTTAAAATTCTGGAAATTAACATTTGTCATTTTGTTGCTGGTCAAAAAAACGAATTAAATGAAATACGGAAATCATATTAATGTATAATATTTGTTATAGCCTGATTTTGAAAAGCGCATTTTGAGTGCAGAGCGGTACGAGTGTCTGTGACACTGCACAAAAAATAATAATGGATAAAAATCAATGTTGCTGTTAATCATTTACAATTCCCTGTGATAAGGCTGTGATAATCAGAAAAATGTCTACTTAGAATGTAGTTAACTGAAAATAACTCATTTTTTGTGGGTTTTTTGTGGCATTATGACAAAAGCATTTAAAAATTAATGAATATTTGATATTTAAAATGAGGACTGATGTTGGTTAAAAAAAATCAATGAAAGTAGAAAATAATATTCATGTATAATATTTTTAAAACAATTTCAAAAGTGCATTTTGTGTGCAGAGTGATTCGAGCGTGAGTAATATTAAAGTAAGCTTTAAGGGTTAATTCAACAGTTTTACTGTTAGTATGAGTAACGCATGTGCTTTTCCTGCTATGACCCTGATTTCGACACTCCCTTCGACACATGAGTCACTGGGTACGGAGGTTGCAGGATAACCAGTTACTGAAATGACATTTGACAATCAGGTCATTTGCAACCACTGAAACTAAACCCAAAAAAACAGACAGCAAATGTGTCACAAACAGCACAGTGGGCAGGCAGGAGACGCCCGTAACTCAGCAGCTGTAATAACCATAACTCAGCAGCTGTAATAACCGTAACTCAGCAGCTGTAATAACCGTAACTCAGCAGGTGTAATAACCGTAACTCAGCAGGTGTAATAACCGTAACTCAGCAGGTGTAATAACCGTAACTCAGCAGGTGTAATAACTGTAACTCAGCAGCTGTAATAACTGTAACTCAGCAGCTGTAATAACCGTAACTCAGCAGGTGTAATAACCGTAACTCAGCAGGTGTAATAACCGTAACTCAGCAGCTGTAATAACCGTAACTCAGCAGCTGTAATAACCGTAACTCAGCAGGTGTAATAACCGTAACTCAGCAGGTGTAATAACCGTAACTCAGCAGGTGTAATAACCGTAACTCAGCAGGTGTAATAACTGTAACTCAGCAGCTGTAATAACTGTAACTCAGCAGCTGTAATAACCGTAACTCAGCAGGTGTAATAACCGTAACTCAGCAGGTGTAATAACCGTAACTCAGCAGCTGTAATAACCGTAACTCAGCAGCTGTAATAACCGTAACTCAGCAGGTGTAATAACCGTAACTCAGCAGATGTAATAACCTTAACTCAGCAGCTGTAATAACCGTAACTCAGCAGATGTAATAACCGTAACTCAGCAGCTGTAATAACCGTAACTCAGCAGATGTAATAACCTTAACTCAGCAGGTGTAATAACTGTAACTCAGCAGCTGTAATAACTGTAACTCAGCAGCTGTAATAACTGTAACTCAGCAGGTGTAATAACTGTAACTCAGCAGATGTAATAACTGTAACTCAGCAGCTGTAATAACCGTAACTCAGCAGCTGTAATAACCAGAACTCAGCAGCTGTAATAACCGGAACTCAGCAGCTGTAATAACCGTAACTCAGCAGGTGTAATAACCGTAACTCAGCAGGTGTAATAACCTTAACTCAGCAGGTGTAATAACTGTAACTCAGCAGCTGTAATAACTGTAACTCAGCAGCTGTAATAACTGTAACTCAGCAGCTGTAATAACTGTAACTCAGCAGGTGTAATAACTGTAACTCAGCAGGTGTAATAACCTTAACTCAGCAGGTGTAATAACTGTAACTCAGCAGCTGTAATAACTGTAACTCAGCAGCTGTAATAACTGTAACTCAGCAGCTGTAATAACTGTAACTCAGCAGGTGTAATAACTGTAACTCAGCAGCTGTAATAACTGTAACTCAGCAGCTGTAATAACTGTAACTCAGCAGCTGTAATAACTGTAACTCAACAGGTGTAATAACTGTAACTCAATTTTGCTCCAGTTAATGCAGTGTATGCTTCAAATGCTCAAAATATTTTTTTTCCCACATACATGCAGTGATTGTTAAAATGACATGCACCATTTTTATTCTTTTTTTTTTTTTACATGTACCATTTCTTTTTATTTATTTATTTTTTTTTACATGCAAAACATTTTTCTTTCTGTACCATTTGTACTCTTTATCTACAATTCTGTGAGTCGGATCAGACAAAGAGTACAGTGAAACTACTTCAAATTTGACAAGGTCATAAGAACATTTTGAGCAGCCTCTTTGAGCAAACCTGATGCGTAAAGTGTTTTTTGGTGTGTTTTTAAATCATATTAGGACTTCTCTATGGACTTCTTTTCCTCTACATTGACCTCTACACTTCAAATACAAACTCTGGATGATTGCAACAGTTTTCAGTGTGGTTTTTGAATGTGAAAGACACAAAATGTGATGTGAGAGCGTGTGAAAAGTCTCAATTCCGTTACAGTCATTGTGCTAGTTGGCAGCTACACCGAGTTCGTGCATGTAGAATGACATGCACAGCTCAAATTTTACTTGCAGTCGTGCACTGCTGTCCACAGGCATGTGGTATTTCAGGCCCTGGCTTCCAAACCCTGCGGTATCACTTGGCAGAGCTCGATATGCTCATAGTGACGCTGGCACGATCACATGCTACAGAGTCATACAGAAATACGTTTTTCTTTTCCACTATAAATCAGTTCTCACAGATGTGAATTAAAGTTGATCACAGCTGCTCCTTTCCAAAATGACAAGTTTTTACACCTACCAGGGTTGGAAATTAGCACCAGCCACCAGCTAAATGCTGGTAAAATATACAAGCAGCTGCTAAATCTGCCTCACTCACCAGCCAAAAAAAACTGGATTCTGGAAGCCACAGTGGCAAAAAAGAAACAAAACAAAAAAACAACAGTAATCTGTTGGGTGGCTGTAGATGTTGAAATCCATCAGCCACAGTGACAGGTGGACAAAAAAGTGAATATCAGGCCCTGACACCTTCAATTCTGAGACTTGTCATGTGAAATAACAGCCACACTACAGACTATTTTATGCACAATAATACTTGAATATTTATCCTTACATTTAGTAATTTGCACTGTTAAATTTGTATTGTTGTATCTTTGCTTAATTTAAGATTCTGTTGTTTTCTTTCATTGTATTTATTTGTTGCTTCTACTAGTTTTTAGATTCTAGTGTCCCGTTGTTTTGTTGCTTTTACCAGGACCCCGGTCATTACTTTCGTTCCTGTCATGTGCCTCATGTTTTGAGATAACAATAAACCTTCTTGAATTCTTCAATTCAATTTTTGGGAATTGTATCTCTTAAAAAACATTTTTATTTGTGTTCTGACAAGTGTGACCACTCACCTGCGTCAGCGCCCAACACCAGTGATGAGGGCTCCTGCTGGGAGGCTGCCGTCACCGTGGACGACGTGGACGCTGGCGATGATAAACCCACTTCCACAGAGGTTGTAGATGTTCTGGCTTGTGATTGGTCTGTGGGTTGTGTGGGGGGCGGGGCCAGGGAGGGGTCAGCATTAGGTTTGGAGGGACTACTTCCAGTCACAGGGCTGCAGACGCCGGAGCTGTCGTCTGGACAGAGGAAGACGTCGATTGGACCCCGCATGCTCTTCAGTGACACCTGGTAACCCTGAGAGACGCACGTGCACCATCGTATGAAAACCTCACAATCTTACAATAAAAATGTTTCAAAGCATGTGAAGCCGGTACCTTGCAGGGCTCGGACACTTGCATCTGGGTTTCTGGTGGAGCTCTGATCACCATGACCAGCTGATCCGGGGAATCGAATGACTTCCTTAAGTCCTGGCAGCGCACATAGCCCAACGTGAACACAGGGATTAAGGAATGTAAGACTAAGAGAGTCCAGAACCGCTATACTATATTAAAAAAGTTTTGCTGTCTATGCCAGCTGGCAAAACTACATAAGTTTTAAAAGTGGTCAAAAGGATATTTCTTGTTCTGTGGGTCCTCTGTGAGCAGCCGCAGCTGTAGGTTGCACTTAGAAATGAGCTCGTCCAGCTGCTCCTCAGCCTCTGTGAGGTCACACACCTCCCTCTGCAACTCCTTATGGCGGGACACCAACGTAGCATCAACTCGATTACCCCTGCACGAGAAAACGAAGAATAAATAAACTGAGGTTTGTGGACTCCAAATACAACACGCCAGCCACTTTTTATGTATTTTGCTGTTTTAATGAGGCACATCGTGTAAATTCGTGCTGTTAGATTTGTTTGTGCTTATCGGGGATTCTGAATAATTTCCCTGAAATTGAAACAGAAGTTTAAAATTAGAGCAGTCAACTACGATAAAAACAAGAGAACAGTCATCTAACAGTGGAAAAAGTTAAACACAGTTTAAACTTTAAGGTTTCACATTGTGTGAAAATTGACTTTGTTAATTCAAATTTTCAATAAGCCAAATGACATTTGAAATGTGTGGCGCTTTGCATCGTGCATTATGAACATCGCACATTTTAATAAAGAACGTGACAACTCACTACAGAAGAGATCGCAAATCATTTTCAACGAAAACAATATTCTTTAGGCACATTGTTCTTTATGAACCATGCCCGATATCAGACGCAAACCCATGAAATAATAATAAGAATTTCAATATTAAGCTGAGCCGACGAGCAGTCGAGTAATCGCACACATCCATAGTGCTTACAATGTTTTCATGTTGCAGTGGTTTACGTGTTTTAGACATTTGTTTTTATTCTGTATTGCTACTCACAGCCACTGGATGTTGTTCTTGGACTTCTTGGAGATGAGCTGGATTCCCTCCAGGACGTTGGTGATGTCGTAGATGCGTCTCTTCTGGACATCCAGGACCTGCGAGGCCCAGTTCAGATCCACCACGCCGTCCGCTGACTGCGACAACAGGTTCAGAAAGCGCTTGGTGGTCAGGTTCAAGGAAGTGTCATACCGTGACTTCTCTGTTGTGGTTCGAGGAACTGAAAAATAAAGGAAAAGGGAACACGGATGAGTTTATGAAGCACATTGGATAGTTATTTGTGTTCTTGTTGGCCTACAGCACAGAGTGAGAAAGAGCGTTACACCTGTTTTTACTGACGGATTGAAGATTTATTACGACTCAGGAGTGAAATCAAAACTATTTCATCTGTTTTAGCGTAAATCTTTGATAAGACGAAAGGATTAGGTTTGCTGGGCTTGTCGCCTGAATCTTAAATATTAGATTGGGCTTTTTAAAGTAAATGTGTGGCTTTGTCTGTGGTAAGTCAGTCATATTCTGTCTGTAGCTGGAGTCTTTCCGTAAAAAGTGTCGGGGAAAAGTCTGGGGGAAGGCGAGGATGAGTGTTGGTTATCACTTTCAGCAATCCATCGTGAGATGTCATCAAGTTTGGAGTTCCCTGCTTGTTTGGCTCTAGAGGCTTATTTGATTACTAGCCTTGAGGGTATCCCACAAAGTCGAGTTTTCAAAATTTCTGGAGAGGTGTTAGTTTCAAGAAAGAATGAAATTTGAGAGAAAAGGTGTTCATCTACAAAAATGTTCATCTACAAAAAGAAGTGGGTTAGGTCTCCAGCTGCGAGAGGGCTCGTGATAGTTTGGTAAATTGTATAGAGCATGGAAAAAAAAGCTGATATCAGAAGTTTCTCTTGACAATACAAGACAATGCTATATAATATTTATATATAATATGTAGAATTTTGAATAAAACAAACTCCTACACAAACTTTGTTTAAATGCCTTCAGCAAATGTTTAATGAAAACTGAAACTTTCAACATTATATACAGAAAGTCCCCTGCTCCTTTTTTATAAAGTGAAGTGAAAACTTAAATTTAATAAATGAATAAATAAAAATAGCTCCCTTAGGTTTTACAAAGTTAAAGATCATCTGATGCAGACACTTTCTTTGCACTTTTTAATTAATCTTATTGGTGATCGTTCAAATAAAATACAGATAATCGGCAAAATGCCAAATATTGGCCCCAATAATCAGCCGGGCTCAGACTTGTGCTTCCATGAGAAAACGTAATTTTCAGAACAAAGGCTGCATGATCAGCTACACTGACTGTCATGGAGCCGACATGAAAAGGAGCTTTTTTTAAACTTACTAAACTAACTAACTAAACTGTCATACTGCACAAGTCATCTCACACAATCATGTTTATAAGAAAATACGCACACGGGCAAAAAATACAATCGCAATTTTCCAGGACAACATAGATCATTTCCAGGATATCTGGTCATTTTAATCAATTTCCAGATCCAAGACTGGAAACTAGTCTCTACATTTCCAGGTTTTCCAGGCTGGTGGGAACCTGGATACTTCAAACCAGTTTATCAACATAATTAAAGGATCCCACCAACAAGAACAGTTCCCTTTCTGTTTTCAATCAGTGTCCTTAAACACCTGCGTGTCCCCTCCCTGAGTACCGTCCTGTGCTGACGTCCTGTTTTGTAGGAGGTCAGATTACTCAAGCTTGATGCTCATTTACTCAAGACCAATATCAAATGTACCAGTTTTGTATGTAATGTCACTTTTACTTTTTTTTTTTTTTTTTAAAGGTAGTTCTGAGACAAATTATTATTATTTCTGTGATGCCAGTTTAGTGCTGTTAACTTTGACATGTTATGTTTTCGCTTATTTATTAGTTTATAAAGCACTGACTGACCTTGAAATAGACTACATCTAAGAGATGCTTTTAGTTTATGAACTGAGGAGGCGCCTCAGATCCTCCAACTCTTTTTTTTTAGCTCTTCCACAGAGTAGAAGTAAAACTTTTGGGGACACTGCTTTTAGCCATTATGTACCAAAACAGCCTGCCAGAGGATCCGAGAGGATAGAAATATAAATACTTTTAAATGTTAACTGAAAGCCTGTCTTTTTCGTCAGGTTTTTATGTAGTGACTTACTATCTTAATTTTATGGTTTACACGTTTTCTGTTTATTTAGATCCATTTTTTAAGAATATTCCCTGTGCTTTTCTTCAAACTGTAAAGCACTTTGAATTGCATTTGATTTGCTTGAAAGGTGCCATATGAATATCATTTCACTGATTGATCGATTGATTTTGTCTTCTCAGATACACCTCTGAGTTTACTGGCTTCTCTGCTCTTATACTCTGTTATACTGGGAGAGTGCCGTGCTGCTGCAGGTGTGTCTTCAGTTTCAGTGGAGTCTTTTAAGCCTTTTCACAGAGCCGCTCTTACTTTACTCCAAATCTCAAACATTGTGGAATTTCCAAATATTTCAGAAGTGACACTATTACTAGTGAACTGAACACAGAGGCCCTTTAGTTTGTGTGCCAGTTAAACGGTGATGTAAGCCATGACTTATTTCTGGCAAGCGTGTAATTTTTCCTCAAGTCTTTTTCCCCCAGTGAAGTTTTTTCCTCCTCTCATGAACAACGGTGGAAAATACTGAAATCTATTAAAAATGTCAAAAATATTAAGCCTTGGTTTGGTAAACCAGAAAGCACACACACACACACACACACACACACACACAATCCTTGATCATACTGGAATCCAATGTAAAGCACAGGTGATTTCTGCTAAATAAAGGTCATAAACACGACACAACTTTTCAGTTTCATTACCGCTGTGTTCTCAAAGGAGAATTTGTGATATGGGATAAAATGATTGTGTGTCACTTATGGAGCGATTTCTGCATTATATTCACACTAAAGGCTCTGCTGCAGTGTCTACTGCATGTAAAATCTTTCATATGCTTTTGATATTTTTAAAATGCATATCCTTTAATAAGGCTAGTTTTTGCACTTTACACAAGCATTACACTTTGTATTTGCACTATTTTAAAAAGACATTTGACATGAATCTGTCGTTTGGTACACAGTGAACACGTAACAACTAAACCAAGAGTGTTTAGTCCGTTAAGAACTACAAAATATGTGACCCTGTAAATCTATTACACTCTTGAGTATATTTTGTTTTTTGTTGTGTATGTAGTAGAGGTGTATATCACTTGTTTCACTGTGATAGTGCATTGTATTGATTTGAATCACAAAGTCTACCATGACACAGTTTTGATTTGATTCAGTTCAGAGGCCTATGTCAATATAAGACTCAGTATTTGTCCTCATTGTCTTTGTTTCTTGGCTGCTTGCCATTATCTGCCTGGCGCTCGGCCACATGCACCATTTGAATTTTTCGGAAGGAGGTGCGCTTGGGTGGAAACGGTGACACAGACGCACCAAAAATAAATGTGTATGTTAAAGACGATATGCTTTGATGTTCTCGCTTTGCAGCAATGATATTTGATCGTTGATCATTGATAGATTGATCCAGACTGAGGCATCATTGCACCCCTTCATGTAGTGAAGCGTCACCCCAATAAACAATCATTTAAAGCTCCGCCCTTTAGGTTTTGAACCTGCAAACTATGATTGATCGAAGTCAACGGGATTGAGAACACCAACATCATTGAACCAATAAATGATAATGTTCATTACCGTGTAGAATTATTGTTTTAATTATTCCTGATACTAGTCAGCCTGGTGAAGACAAAAAGAGGCCGGCAGGCTGTTGTCTCGGCTGATAAAAGGACAGCTGTTTTCAGGACAATGGCAGCTGCAGCCGAGGTCAGAGTCTGCATGGATTGGGTGGCTGCAGTGCTCACGTGCAGCCGATTAGGCTGCTGCTGTGAGTTTTGGGTAACAATGACAGAAAATCAGCAGGATGATATGTGATTGTGTTTGTTTGTGTGTGTACCTCTGGGAGGGGCAGGTGTAGAGGGTGGTGCTTGACCAATGGACGGTCGAGTGGTGCTAACATACTGATGGTCACTATCCAGGTCCAACTTCCTCTTTACCTGAAATGGTTGTAGAAAAAAAAAAATCAGTAAACCGCTATCATTTTACAGTACATGTTGTTACAATTGTGTACTTACTAAGCACTGAGAGAGGAAAGGAAATTGAAAAGCAAAATGTGTGAAAGCAACAGGTGGATGGACTCATATAGCTTTGTTTCCCCCCTCCCCTCTCCTCACCGGAGGTCTTCCCAGAGTCGGTCTTCTCTTGTCCTGGATCCCCACATCGACGGGGCCCTGTGGCGTGGCAAACAGAAGGATTTCCCCCGTGCTGCTGGGTGCAGCGGCCGGGTGGAGTCCCTCATTGCTGGGGCTGGTGATGATCACTATCTGGTGGTCCTCGCCCAGCTCAATGCTCCCAGAGTTCAGCAAAGTCTCAAAGTCAGCCAACAGATCCTCCGATGTCTGCCCTGTTATCAGAGTCTCTGACATTGCAGTGTGTCACTGGGTACCCCCTGACTGAACTTTAGGGGCCGTTGAATCAGCTGTTGCAGTTTGGGTGTCAACACCCACTTGGACTGGATGCACTCGGTGAAATTAAGGAAGAATGAAAAGTTTGCTTGCAGGCATTTATAGGCAGCTTCAACATTTCTCTAAAAAAAAGTCCTCCTTTCTCATCTTATTGCTTACAAAACAAGCTACTACAGACGTATTATGGCTAACAATGTTACTTAAACATAAAGAAACTGTAAGCTAGCTGCTGAAATACAATATTGGGCTGGTGGTGAAACAGAAAGACAGGATGTTCTGCCAAACAGGAAATTTGGCAAATAAAATAATGTTGCTAAATGCATACCAATTGTGCTCTTTGAGGCTAAGCCGCTGATATGTTATCAAACAGAGTTTAATTAACCGTGGCAGCTAAATACGCTGGAGGTTAGCGAGCTAGCGAGCTAATCTTTTGTTTTCATCTGTGCTGTCAGTACAGTAGAGCCGCGAGGCCTGGCCACACTGCCCTGAACACTGCGACCGAGCTGCTAACGAGCTAGCTAATGTCCAACAACAAAGACTGACACAAGTTAGCAAACAACGCGGTGTAGCCGACACATGAGCTGTTTAAGTCGATAAAACAAGCTTATCTATCTTTACACCTAAAACAGGGCTTAGTTAAACGGCTGTTAAAACTTTATAGCAGCATTCCAGGAGTGAGCTATCGAAATAAAATATCGACATTGTAAAATACATCACCATGTCCCAAAAGCATTTTTGATACTGCGTGTATCAAAGCGACGGTTACTTCAAATGAGTACAAAGTGGTATCGTTGAATATGTGAATATAGGGCAAATTAGCATGCTAGCTGAGTTATTAGCCGCATTTCTTCAACCCCCTCGTTTTGTTGGGGCACGCAGGAAGCAGCCTGACAAAACTGGAAATGTGAGGAAATAAAGCGGTCAAAAGCGAGAGTATCCTTTAAAAGAGCAGCGGCTGGTCCCTCGGCGGGTCACATCGGGCGAAGTCCATTAATAAAAGCGCCGCTCCGACCCCGTTATCGGCTGTTATTGTTGTTATTGTCCCAGCTGATCTACATCTAAACAAGGCTCGGACGGTTTTCGCGCGAAATCTTTTTTGCCGCGAAACTGACACGTGCTTTAATCCGAGGGTTGCCATTGGTGGAAGAGCTGCACTTTCCGGGGGGCGGGATTATTAGCGTCTGATTGGTGTAAACAGTTGTCCTTCATTTTATGGAGCGCAGAATCGTCGATTTTATGATGCATTCAAGATTCACTGAAAAAAAAACGCACATAAGTGTTGTTACATTTAATTCATGTGCAAGTTGTTCCCTATCAAAACGTTTGCAACGTTGTTGTGCTCAGAACCCAAATTCACGTACTTTGATTAATTTTGTGTCAAATCGGAAAATGTATTATAATCTGTACAGTCTAAACGACACGTCACATGACAATATGAATGTTTAATACATTTTTACCATAACTGAACAAACTACAAGACGGACATAAATGTTTTCCTGCAGAAAGACTAACACAAATAATTTAAAATAAATAAACAAATCACAAAATCATGGGACTTCTCCAATTTACAGTATTTGACATAATTTTCGTACAGAATGATATTATTTGTAAACGGAGACAATATAGGGCTAGTAATAAGAGAACATTTAGGGGAAAAAACGAAATTAACTTTTGTTTGGTTGTTCTTTTCCCCCAAAACTATTGTTCTTCAATTTAATTGTTTCATAAATTTTAATCATGGCATTTTGATCATTTTAAGTCAACTAATATAGTAAAAAGCCTCTTGAAAGTTCCTAATCATATTACAGGACACAAAAGGGAAGATGTTCTAAGGTTTTATTGTCTGAGGTATCAAATGAGAAAATGTTGACAGAACAAAAAACCTTAACTGTAATGTTTGAGGTTTCGGACCAATAAACAAGATTTGGCTACATCTAGTCGGTGTGTGTGTGTGTGTATATATATATATATATATATATATATATATATATATATATATATATATACATATATATATTATTGCAATCCTCGTTACTTTTTTTCAGAAAACATTGATCAGGAAAATGTTTGAGTCCAAATTCTGGTTTGAGTGTTTCTCGTGCATTACCATGAGTTACCTGAACGGGCAGCCCCTGCTAATCGAGCGCCTATCGCTCAGCAGAGGAGCTACAAGATGGCGCAGGCAATATTTGAAGTGCTAGAAGGTAGGCACAATTTGTAAATAACCACGTAATTGCGATTATAATAAAATCTGAATGTTTATTTTAAAAACGCCAATATACCAGGGAGATTTATATATGCACAAGAGTCACTATAAAAGAATGTAAATGCGTCCATTTTTCTTATTACAATCAAAACAGCCCATAGAGGGAAGTGACTAAACAAACAAACAGATTGATTATTGATCAGACAGCTCACGGCTGTAAGTCGTTGTGCACATATTACAGTCAGGCAACATAATGATGTGCCACCCTTTTACTACACAGACAGCATATTACATCTGTGCAGCAGCCAGGCCCTGATGATGACAGCAGTGTTATAGTACTATAAGAGATAATAGTGTCAGTGTTAGTGAATTCACAGCGACCCTATGTTTGTGTTTTTTAGTCTTCTGAGATATAATTACGATCATTATAATTATTGTTATTATTAGATTTGTGTATATTATTCCCAGAATGTATGTTAAGATCAATATAGGGTCAGTAGAGCTGAAGTTGCTGGGGGAGAAAACGATATAAAGCTGCTGTTCTTGATTTTTTAAAAGGCACTTTTTTTTCCCATTCACATGTCAGATGGCAAAGACTTTTCCTGTTGAAATGTATTTTAAACTCGATTTTAAATCATTTTCAATAATCTTTTTATCATTGCAGCTCTTGTCTGCGCTTCTGCTATTTTTAATGGTGATTTTATTTTAGAATTTAGTTAATTGTACCTTTATTTCTTATCTCTTCACTCTTTTACTGTAAATCTGTATCCCTTAGTATGTTTTTTTAAAAAAATATTTTATTGCTCTGTAAAGCACTTTGAATTGCCCTGTTGTATGAAATGTGCTATACATATAAAGCTGCCTTGCCTATTACCTTGAAATCCTTTAACGACTTAAAAATACATTCATATATTCAGCTTGAACCTTTTGAAACCTGAGCAAATTAGCTTGATTTATCCTAAGAAACATGGAAATAAGTTACAAGTAAATAAGCTGAATTTAAGAAAAATTAAGAAGGTAAACAAAGGTAAAAAAAAAAAAAAAATAAAATAAAATAAAATAAATAATAATAATAACTACAAAGGTAAAATGAATAAAGAAATATACACAGACACAGAAAATACAATTAATAATTGCTATTATAAATATAGTTTTCTGAAAATGTTTACCTATTTTTTAGATTTTTATTATTATTAACTTCCAGAAAATTCTTTCTCTCTCTTTAAAAACTATTTTTCAGGTCATTTTCTTGTCACATCTTTTCCTAATTTCTTGCGATTTTTGGGACATCTCTTGCCAAGTTGCTGATTGCCTTGTAAGCCATGTTTTCAAAAGAAAACAAACCAATTTGCTCAGGTTTTAAAGCTTTAAATGCTCGCGAAAGGCATCTGAACACAGCACAAGAAAACAGACGTCCTTCCAGGTTTCAAAGGGTTAAAGGCCCAGAGTGGAGGATTTATTGGCATCTAGCAAGCTATTTGCAGAACTGAAACCGCACTACAGTGGCCAACATGAAAACATGCACGGCCCTATGTCGAGCCAGTGTTTGCTGTAGACGTAAAATGGCTCATTCTAATGTCACAAAAACATGGTAGTTCTTATTTTTGTTAATTATAAACTAATGAAAACATTGTCATGACTATTATATTCCAATTCTGCCAACAGATGCCACTAAATTTTACTCACTGAGTCTTTAAGTGAAACATACAACCACCGAGCGCCCAGAATACTCTGAAAATTTGCAGCATGTGACTAATGACATGTTTGTCCACTGTCCTCTTCAGGCATGGACAACCAGACCGTGCTGGCGGTCCAGTCTCTGCTGGATGGACAAGGTGGAGTTCCTGACCCAAACAACCAGAACGTCTCTGGGACGTCCACCATCCAGTCTATGGGTATGTACAGCTAATATAATAAATGACAGCGGAGTGATAATCCAACAAACTGCAGAATACAAAGTCTGAAGTCAGAAGCGTGCCCTAGCTCTTTGGAATAAATACGAAAAAAGAAAAATCAAAAAGGGTCAAATAAATAAATAAACAAATAAAGCTTTATGACGCTTTAATGATGCACCTTTAATCAGCTGAAATAGGTCAAATTTGCACTGATTTTGGCTATTGTCAGGACTGTCTCAGGGAAAGCCTTTTAAAGTGGGAGGAATTTTACAGTTTTGTTTGAAATTTGTCACACGAGAATAAATGCAGCATGTTTATATGTAACTAAGTTAACGTTACTTTCTTGTTTTGCCCAGTGAATGAGTACATTTAGAAAAGTATTGTATTTTAGGTCTGCATTTGCAGCTTGTGGACAATCGTAAGAATAGGCGTAATATTAAAATGCAGGAGTGACTTGATTTCTCTGCATTAGGTGGAAAATATGTGCGCATATATCGGTATCGGCATTTGCAATCGTCCAAAATGAGTTATATCGGCATATCAGCAAAACTCCAATATTATGCATCTCTGGTTGATGACTGCAGCATACAGCACCTCAACTCTGTGTCTGTCCGTCCTGCAGACGACGAGGACGTCTTCCTGTGTGGGAAGTGTAAGAAACAGTTCAATTCTCTGCCAGCCTTCATGACACACAAGAGGGAGCAGTGCCAGTCCAGCGTCCCCTCCCTGTCCACAGTGTCCTTGGCCTCCACTAATGCCTACACACCGGTGCCCTCCATCAGCTCTGGACCACAGACTCCTGCCAACAGACAGGTGGGATAGTTAGGGTGTTTTATGCGGATGATTGAATATGAATTTGATGGGGAATCAGTTTGTAGGTTAGGTCATATTTGGTTGGTTTATTTGTAATAATACAAAATGTAAACCTGTTATAAAAGAGAATACAAATGAACAAGGAAGCTTGTAAATCTGATAGCAGAAAGAAGAAAGCGACAGAAACTTCTGTACAGTGACGTTAATTTTGTACTCTGAAACTTCTATTTATGATTTCCAATTGTGAAAACAGTATTTATCGAAGTAGGTTAGAATTCTACATTTTCACAGTCGTGGATGCTTTTTCACTTGTGTGTGTTTGTGTAACTCACATGTTTGTGTATCACCACTTACACACCAGGTGTCCACCTACATCACAGTCCCTCCGTCCCCTCTGACGCACACTCTGGTCCAAGGCAACGTGCTGGTCAGTGACGATGTGCTCATGTCGGCTATCTCGGCCTTCACCTCCATCGACCAGCCTATGGCCACCATGCAGACGCCGATACAGGTAACGCAGCACGTCTTTGAAAGGCACTGGTTATCATGCTTTCTATTAAAAGTCACCTAAATCAACAAAATGACTCAGAGCAAATTTGGAACAGTTGAAATGGTCAATGACAGGAGGCCAGGCGTCAGTCGCAGAGGCCCAGTATACATTTCTAGAACTTTAGGATATCTGTAGAACTTTAGGACGTTTCTCAGATTTTTGGATATTAAAGGACTTTTGGACGTTTTTAATACTTTAGGACATTTCTATGATTTTTCTCGGATATGAGGACATTTCTAGGATTCTAGGACATTTCAAGGATCAAGGTAAACTTTATTATACGAGGGGCAATTCGTTTTTTACCCTCTGTCGGGGGTGAGGGGGATCCACCACTGGCACTTTTTGATAAACGAACACTCTATTTTTAGGCTCTTTTATGCACTGTGGCACCTTACGTATACTGAAAGTTCAAGAACAATTCCCAGTGTGAATCACTTTATTGTTATTGTGAATTGGGAAATAGTTAGGGGGCACTCAGCACCCTGTCTGGGCCAGATTTGGCCTGCGGGACGAAATTTGAATATCACTGTTCTATGCAAACGATGCATTTTTGCTGCACTATGATCAAATCTGCTTTCTTCTGTATTGCAGAGTAACCTGAGCATGCACACAGCTGGTGTTTCCTACCTGCAGCACCATCACCACCACCACCATCATCACCATCATCATCACCAGCAGCAGCAGCAGCAGCAGCAGCAGCAGCAGTCCTCCCACCCCTTGCCCTCAGGCCCGACACCGGCTCACCCGCTGCCGGCTGGACAGCCCGCCCAGCAGCCGCTCTCCTCACAGGTCCCAGCGAGTCACAGCAACTCAGTGGTCCAGGTGTACAGCACACTGCCGCACATGGCTGGGGGTGGTGGTGCAGAGATCCACACCTTGGGTCTGCAGCCTTTCCATCCTGTACAAGTGAGGGTTAACGTCTGCAACATTTTTACCCAGACTAGCTGCTGTTTTACAAAAAAAGTAAACTGTAATCATTTCTGGCTGCAGTGGCTGAAGGAACAATTTTGAAGAATTTAAATTAGTTCAAAAATACTAAATTAAATGATCAGACACAGAGTTTGGGTGTATGCACAGAGGACTGAAATTCAAAAGCACTCTGAGCCAAAGCAGCTGGTGTGTCTTCCTCAGGTGCCCAGTCAGTGTGTGGAGAGCCAGTCGTTCACCACCCCTCCCGTCTACAGCCCCGGGAAGCAGGGCACCAAAACCAAGACCTGCAGCATCACCACCAACCTGACAGAGCTGGGCGACTTCGAAAAGGTCATCATTCCCAAACGATCAAGGAGTAGCAAAAAAAGCTCTGACGGTGTCACAGGTACATGAGGGAAAAGATCAAAGAGCAGCAGAAGTTTTACTTTTTTTTTTTTAATTGTGTTTTGGACAAAAAACCAATTGTCATAATTAATAGGTTGAAATTAGAAAAACGTCAGGAAGGAAAAGTCTCTGAAACATAACTACTACTGCTACTGAAAGATTAAAATAAGATAAGATAAATACATTTAAAAAAATGCACAGAAAACATATTGGTCATTGTTTGTTTTTATAACATAATGGTCATGAATATAAAATGTATGATGATGACTGTTGGATAAACTCATTCACTGAATTTCCCTCCTCAGCAGAGCAGCTTAAAGGCAAGGTTCCAAAGCTGAAGTGTAATTTCTGTGACAAAATCTTCTCGAAAAACTTTGATCTTCAGCAGCACATTAGAAGGTGAGCTACTGGCCAGAATGCTGAACTGTATTCATCCTAAAATGGACTTTAACCCAGAAGAAAGGAATTCATGCCCTTCTAACTGTTTTCTCTCCACAGTCACACAGGAGAGAAACCGTTTCAGTGCATCGTCTGTGGCCGAGCATTTGCCCAAAAGTCCAATGTGAAGAAACACATGCAGACTCACAAGGTTCGAAATAGTTTGATATAGTTTTTTTTTTTAATGGCGAATAATCCCATTCATAATCTCTATAAAAAGATTCTGCATTTGTATGCAGAATAAGATTGTGGGATTGTTTGTTTTCTGTTTCTTTTGTTTGTGGTTGAGTTGTAATGACCAATTGCATTTAGACAGCAGATAAACAGTCTGTAAGGACAGGCGGAACACATTGGCCAAAATGCAACTTCGGAACCTATTGGCTATCGTCCATAGACGAGTTAACTTTATACTCGCTGTCATGTCTAGCTGTGGTTGCTAAATTGGGATTAGGCAGTCAGTTTGGTGGAAGGATTTGGTATAAAATAGTAAAGTAACCATACTGGTAACAGGTATTAGTAAGCATTTCCTTTGATCATTCATATATGATGTGATTGCAGCAGAGTGCCAACAACACAGTAAAAGTTACAGCTGTCTTTATCTTAAAGGTGTGGCCTATGGGTGTGGCCAGCACAGTGTCCAGATTACCAATCACAGTCAAGGTGGTACCTGTGTCCTCCAATGAGGAGGAGGGGGGCGGGGAGCAGCAGCAGCAAGGTGAACAAGACGAAGATGGGTCACAGCAGCAGACCTGTCAAACACAAACAGAAGAGGAAATCATTCAAACAGGTAAGTCTGTTTGCATACAACCGATAAATCCCAATATATTTATTAGTGTATGTAAATTATATTGCCGTCAATTCAATTTATGCTGTCTTAATGGCAAGTCAGTTCACAAAGTAATCAAATGCATACAAACAATCGCAAAAACAGTGACACAAGTTTTCCCTCTACACCGTTCCGCCCCAACTCCACCTTAAAACCACAATACAACAAAACAAACATCAACATCAACTCAGGATACTCTAAATACAATGCATATTTACACGTTTCATACATAAAAGAAACCACGTAGCAATTGAGCTGCAACGCAGAGCAACTTGTCAGCCCAACGCTCTCAACCTGCTTCACACCGGCACCGGCTATTTACAAGTAAAACAATACCAGTCCACATAACCTTCATCCCACCGAAGACATTCACATTTTAAATACGTTCCTACCTCTTCATTCAGCCTCAGTTCAGGCTGTAATGCTGCCTCTGGACGCTCCGCAGCCGGTGTCGACAACACGTGCTGCCACACTACTACATTACCCAAACCTGTATCCTCTGTGCCCTGTAGTGCAGCTCCAAAGCTGCCAGGCCTTGCATTAGGTACATTACACCTGGATATATCTATACTTTTCTCCTACATGAATACTTACACTTTTCTCCTACATAAATGCTTCCTGATACTTTTCTCCTACATGAATTCCTCCTAATACCTTTTTCCTACATGAATACTTCTACTTTCCTCCTACATGAATGCTTCCTGATACTTTTCTCCTATATAGATGCTACCTAGTAGTTTTCTCCTACATGAATTTTTACTTATACTTTTCTTCTACATGAATGCTTCCTAAGACTTTCATCCAACATGAATTCTTACTCATACTTTTCTCCTACGCGAATTCTTACTATACTTTTCTCCTACATGATTTCTTACTTATACTTTTCTCCTACATGATTTCTTACTTATACTTTTCTCCTACATGAATGCCGATCCCAAATGTAAAATTACCAATGATCCAGCATCCGATTTGATGCTCTGGCCCTCACTGTATACATAATTCTTGATTACAGTGGTTCCAGGGGAGCTGGAGGAGGGTGCTGCTGAGGCTGGGGCTGACCCGGAGGGCAGTCGAGGGGAAGCTGCACAGAACGGGCACCCTCAGGTACAGATGCAGGTGCAGTCCAACCAGGACCAACAGTGCCAAGCTCAGACCAAACAGATAGTTGTCATAGACAGCTCCTACCAGTGCCAGTTCTGCGCCAGCAAGTTTAAGACCTACTTCCAGCTCAAGTCTCACTTGACCCAGCACAAAGGGGAGCAGGTGAGTACAGACTTCATCTTTGCTTACTTTTTGTCTTGTGGAGATGATTATTTGACAGAAGGTGGCATCTGCTGCCATAATATTTTCAATTTTTCGAGCCACACAATGAGTAGTTTGACAAGAACCATCAAGTATGATGCTCACCAGAGGCGTTTTTGGGATTTGACTAAACTTGTAGGCTTAACCCTGACCTCTGAAGGAAAAAACATGCCAAAACCTCAGAGCCATGTTTTCTTTAGAAGTTTTGGGCTTTTTTTCCTTTAAAATTTTTGGTGATTTGTAAAATCAGCAATGTGTTTTGGTTTTTGGTTTTGTTTTTTTTTTCGCTGATATATTTTGTCTTTAAAAAAAATATCTGGTGATTTTTAAAGAAAACATGCCTTCCAAAACTACGAAACCCACTAAAATGAACATATCATGTGGGATGACCACTTTTGCATTTTCCCAGAGCCATGCACAGGTCTTATGACTCCATTGATGCTTACTATCATGTATTCCCTTTCACAAGCACATCTTACGGCTCTGCATATTTCTATTAATTTACACCTGTACGAAAAAGTTGTGGCTACCTGGAAGGCTGGAAGATTTGTCATGTATTTCTTAAAATGACAAAATTAGCAGAAATCTTGCTCTCATTCCTGCAGGTTTATAAGTGTGTGCTGAAGTCCTGCTCCCAGACCTTCCAGAAGTTGGATCAGTTCCTGGAGCACATCAGGACGCACCAGGAGCAGCTGACCTACCGCTGTCACCTCTGCAGCAAAGTCTTCCCCTCTCTGTTCGAACTGGGAGTCCACCAGTACTCCCACTGTTTCTGCCCACAACAGAGCACACGCAAGGAAACCACCATCTACAGGTCTGCTCCGTCACTCATCATTGTGTATTGATTACATATTGATTATAGCAAAACAGAGGGAAGAGCACGGGCTTCCCAAAGTCACATTTAATAGCCTCAGTGTTTTTGACGCAATATATACAGAAACAAGGAGTTAGGGCAGGTGAGAGAACGATTCTCATACACAGTAGATTATGCTTTTCAAGAAGAAGATGACATAAACTTTGTGTTCTGAGGTATCAATAGAATGAAAGAGTCTCGATCCCAACTTTTTTCCCCTAAAGGACCCCTTTTCTATCAATAAGTAAACTGATAACCCTGACTAAATCATGTTTTATGGATATTTCATTATGTAGTCAACGCGTACCAATAATACCATAGACCAACTAATAAAACTATGCAATTACCCATATAGTGAACGCAATAACTGCAGGGAGTTTGTGTCAAAACGGGTAATTTGGATGATTTTTGAGCAGATTTTTTGTTTGAATATTTCTTCAGAGATGACTTTTCCTTATATTTTTAGAAGCTTTTTATATAATTGTTTGTCTGCCTTATGTATGTATTATATTTATTTTTATATTTATATTTATTAACATACATACTTACGAATTCAGTGTTTTTTCTTCACTGATGCTTGCCATTTTTCTATTAGATTTTTGTTTTAACTGCCTACTGCGTTCCAAGGAGGCTGTTGAGCAAAGAATATAGCATGTGTTCAGTACCCCACTCTGCCCTTATCCTGTGAGATTTGAAGTTTATATCTTCAGTAGTAATCTAAACTTTAAAAATAACAGTTTCTTTTAGTTTTCTCATAGAAATGAATGAAATATTGAGATATGGGGTAAAGTGTATATATTTTTCCAAAAAGTTTTCTTACACCCCTAAATATCAAGAAGTCCTCACGACCCTTCACGACACTGTAGTGACCCCTAATGGGGGTCGGGGTGCCCAGGTTGGGAACCAGTGCGCAAGGGCACCAATTTATTTGCAACTCTTTCTACTCTTATTTGAGCCACAGGTGTTTTAGTAAATCATTTATTTATTTATTTTAATTTAACTATATATTTATTAGCCATGTGTAAAGCTTTACATTTTCAGTAAGAATAAATGGGCTTGGGAAAGTCACAAAAACGGTAAATTTAGATGAGCATGATGGAGTTTTTCCTCTTCTCTGCTGCTTATATCAGTCATCGACAAATGTGAAAGATCTGATCAGCTTCCCCTCATTTTAATATACTCGCTTGTCTGGTATAACTGGTATTTGACTGTTGTCGGTAGAAGTTTCTCCAGTAAAAAAAACAAACAAACAAACACTTGTTTTCTTGCTTTTCACATCAGGTGTGTGAAGTGTCAAAGCAGATATTCCACCCAGGAGGCGCTGGAACAACACCTGCAGACTGCCTCACACAACTTCCCCTGCCCACACTGTCAAAAGGTACCACACACACACACCTGTGCCTCTGTAAAGATAAGCTATTGTTGAAGTGATTTTTGGACTCAAAAAGACACATTTTCCCACACTAAAGCCTTAAAATGCACATTTCACAAGATGAGATGTTCAGAGCTTTTTTTTAATGTTACTTTTTCCAATATGGGTGCAGCGTCTGACCTGCTCTCTTGTCGGCCATCAGGTTTTCCCATGTGAGAGGTACTTCAGACGCCACCTGCCCACTCATGGCGTTGGAGGGAGGTTCAAGTGTCAGATCTGCAAGAAAGCCTTTAAGACAGAGCACTACCTCAAACTGCACACACGTATTCACTCAGGTCTGAAAGACTCTCTTAAAGCACCATTTTTATGTCTGCATAGTCAGTCTGTTCTTCATTTTTAATCACACTGGAATAATGTGCTGACTACATATAGATCCCCAAGTAAACTGATTGTGCAAGTTGGAATATCTGTGGCTAAAATATTAGCATTCAATGTTTCGAAAGGTGATGAAATTGCAAGAATTTTGCTGAAGCATACAGTCTGAGTTACGCTCGGCCCCACTTATATTGCCCCATGTATATCACATTATCTATAACTGCACAACTCATAAATGTAAATAAAGCAGTGACTCTGATGCTGATTCCATTTTCCAGGTGAAAAGCCATACAAATGCTCCCTCTGTGAGGCCACGTTCAACAGGAAGGACAAAGTGAAGCGGCACATGCTCATCCATGAACCCTTCAAGAAATACAAGTGTCCCTTTAGGTGAGACTCTCCAATGGCAATAGCTTATTTAACTCATTCTTCCTTCCTTCACTACCTGATTCATTATTTTTGTCACTCACCTTTTCAGCTTTTCATATTTTTTATTATTCTTTTTCCTCCTCACTTGCTTTTCTGTCCCTTTGTTGTTCTTTCAGATTCTCTTACTTTTTTGTTTTATGCATTAAGTTTTCGGGTTGTCCGTCCGCCCATTCTCGTCAACACGATATCTCAAGAACACCTTAGGGATTTTGTTTAAATTTAGCACAAACATCCACTTGGACTCAAGGATGAACTACTTAAATTTTGGCGGTCAAAGGTCAAGGTCACTGTAAACCTTGCATCCAACTCATTATTGTAAATGCATTATGCCATGAACACCTTCATGGATTTTGTTTTCTTTTCAAATTTGGCACAAACGTACACTTGGACTTAAGGATGAACTGATTCGATTTTGCAGATCAAAAGGTCAATGTCACTGTGACCTTGTCTTGTTATTGTGAATGCATATCTGAAGATGGCTTTAAGGGAGTTTTCTCAGATTTGGCACAAACATCCACTTAGACTCGAGAATGAAGTGATTAGACTCTGGTGGTCATGGTGACCTCATAAGACGTGGCTTTGGCTTTAACTCTAGAATTCATACCCTCAGATTTCACACAAATGTCTAACAGGATATAATCATGAAGTGCTTGAAATGTATATCCAAGAAGTCAAAGGTCAACTATGACATCATTAAAAAAAAAAGCAGTCAGGAACAGAAGGTGAGACATTTGGTCAGATACTGAATCGGTGGCACTAAATTTGGGTGTCTGCCTTGAAACTATGGTGATGTTTTAGATTTTCTGTGTATAAGGCGTCCATGTTTTCACAGACATGGATGTAAACTACAAGTGCACCTTGACTGGTGCACAGAGGCTGACAAGCGCGTGGTGGTATATCGAGTATTACTTCCATCATTCCTACCTTTTCCGTCTCACTAGTGCTTTTCTCTATCTTTGTTATGCTCTCAGACTGTCCTGCTTTTTTGTTTTATTATGTTATTAAGTTATTTAAATCAGTTTTAAGCTATTCTTTCCGTTGTTTTTTTTTCAACAGGACACATGTAGGCTGCACCAAAGAATTCAACAGACCAGACAAACTTAAGGCCCATATTTTGTCACATTCTGGTGAGTTAATGATTCCAATTATCAATTTTATTGAACAAAGATGGCAGAATATTGTTAATGATCTTTTGTAGCAATAATGAAATATCCTTTCCCATGTGAGTTATTTCTTTATTGCTTTTAGCATAATATCTGAACCTGAAATATCAGATTTATATGAAAATCAGACTAACTTCCTGAGATTTCTGTGGGATGAATGACTGTTTTTACTGAGACTTGACTGCAAATCCTAAGGGTATAATTGTAGGGCCAAGAGTTTAAAATAAATGATACAAAAAAACATTTTTAGTTATATAAGCCAGTCTCTACCGCCATAGCAGCTTAAAAAAATCTGTGATTGTATCACTGAAACCTCAGTTAGCAGTTATATACAGTACATCAGTGATACTCAACTTATGATAATGATATGACATGATAGATAAGTTGCCAGAGTGCACAAAACAGCATCAAAATAGAGCTTGTTTGTTTATCAAAAAAGTGCCAGTGGGATAAGCCCCTAATATCCTTAAATTCTAGGAACGTCCTTAAATCCACAAAATGTTTTAAAATCCTATAAACATTCTATAATCCCAGAAATTGCTGAAATCCTAGAAACATCCTTTAACACCTAGAAATGTCTTAATATCTTAGAAATGTACCAAAATGCTAAAAATGTTTTCAAATCCTAGAAATGTTCTAAAACCATAGCGTGTGCTGAAATCATAAAAATGTCCTGAATTCTTAAAAATGTCCTGAAATACGAGAAATGTCCTAAAATCCTACAATGTGATGAAATCCTAGAAATGTCCAAAAATCCAAGAAACATATTTGGGGCTGCTGCAGCTGGCCCCTGGCCCCCTGTCATTTTGCAGAAGTGGTGCCCAGGCACAGCCAGCTGAGTATCCCTGCTGTACATGTTCATAGAAGCCGTGAACTCAAACTTTGGAAAGCCTTGATTTGTATTTTTAAAAAGATTAATGGAAACATCGCATTAATTCTAGTCTAACCCCTCTTTCCTGCAGGTATCAAACCCTACAAGTGTCTTTTTTGTCAGAAGGCGTTCAGCCGCAGGGCCCACATGCTGGAGCATCAGCAGTCTCACACAGATAACTACCGCTTCAGATGCTCCACCTGCAACAAGGGATTCACCAGGCAGAGCTACTACAGAGATCACAAATGTCCCGCAGCAGGGAACGGGACAGGGACTGAAGGGGGGACCGGAGACGCGGAGGGAGACGAGATGCCGATGGCAGAGGAGAAGGATGGAGAGGATGATGGGAGAAGGAGCAGGTTCCTGACAGAAGAGAAGGGGACTGAGGGAGATGATGGAGAAAAGGATGACAGCTCAAAGGGCAGCCAAGAGCAGGTGGAAGCACACGAGGAGGAGGCGGGGGAGGAAGGAGAGGAGGAGGAAGGAGGAGATGGGAGGAGGACTGACGAGGTTTGTCAGGCTGCAATGACGATCAGCACCATTGAAGGGCAGGAGGACAGAGAGGAGGAGGAGCATGGCGGGATGCAGCATGGCAGCGTGGCACTGGAGCAGATTCAGAGCAACGACCAAAACTGTTTGCAGCAGCCATGTTTGTAGTTTAAAGCATCTTTTCCTGGACATGGACCAAACAAACTAAGCTATTCTTTATATTAAAAAAAAATCAGGGAAATTATTTATTATTTGTTTTAAATTAAAACGCTGTTTAAATTATGCACACTGCTTTTTCTTCTTTGACTGTAAAGTGAGTACAGTATGTCACCTGGTCGATCTGTATTGCCAAAATAACCAGTGGAGCATTTCCATGTTCTTGTGTGCAAATTTTGTGCAAGTTCAGCCACCGTGGTTCAAATAAAATGTTATAATGTGAAAATTAATGGCAACATTTTCTCCAATTTTATGTTGCAAAAACTACATTTTTTAAGTTTACTCATGTCTCAAAGAATATAGAATAAAATTCCACCCTCCAATTCTCTTAAGCTGTTACGTGCCCGACCAATTCTAACTTTTCGGGGTAGATGCTTATAACGATATTGGGGAGTAAAAAATTGTATTTAATTAATCAGCTGGGGTGTGTGTGTGTGTGTGTGTGTGTGTGTGTGTGTGTGTGTGTGTGTGTGTGTGTGTGTGTGTGTGTGTGTGTGTGTGCAATGCAGTGCAGATATGGTTATCAAATACTTGTGACAAAGATTTGTAATAGAGGCAAGACATTTTATAGCTTAACAATAAACTCTGTGATATTCCAAGAGCTCCCTTTTTGAGATATGTTCACCAGAATGGAACAGACGGATGGAGGGATGGAGGGATGGACGGACGATAACATAATGCCTCCAGCCAATGTTATTGTCGACAAAGAGGCCTAAAACTATATTCTGTAATTTACTCCTCTGACACTTATTCAAGGTAAGACATCTTTTAGGAACAGCTGAATGAGCATCATGTAAGTCTAATAAAGAAATACACATCCTTATACCCATAAATCCTTGTGCTATGAGGTTATTGTTGTAGCTGGTTGGGACTATAAACCCACATATAACAACCAACAACTAATCAAGCAAACAAACTAAACTAAAGCAGAAAACACTACAGCTTCCTTACAACAACCCTCCACAAACAAGATGGGTCGGACAAAAGCTGAGTGAAGTCACTGCAAAGGTCTGATCCACTCTGAGTCAATGTGCTGTAGGTTGCGTAGTTTGCATGAACTCACCATGCGTGATTTTTTGGATCCAGTTTCCTTTTCCCAACTTCTTGACTAAATACATAAATATGCAAAAAATGTAGAGTTCCTTCAATCTGCACTCCCAACACTCAGCACCCACACTGAATCCACTAACTAACATTTTGCATCTTCAGTCCTAAACTGCATGCTCCTAATGAGCAGATGGAGCTCAGGTGTGCTCAGTCACTGCAAGGTGAGGAGGAGGAGGAGAGGAGGGTGGCACCTGGAGAGGCACACAACAAAAAAAGAAACAGGAAACAGGCATGAAAAAGGGGCACAACCACCTTTCACCTGTAACAGTGACCTTTGACCACCAAAATAGAATTAATCAGTTCATCCTTGAGTTTAAATGGACATTGTGCCACACTTGAAAAAATTCCTCAAAAGAGTTACTGTCTTTAGCCAAGCTATTGCTGGTGCCGATGCACAAAAAACGTACAGTTTCATAACAAATGCTGGTGATACAAATGTTCAAAATGAGTCACATATTTACTTCAAACATGTATGCTGTAATTTGGTGTGATGTTTCACACATGCATAAAAGGCACAATACTTTTAGATAAACTTTTCCTCCAACAAAGAAAATACCTGTCCTTAGGAAGCAAAGCTCTACTCAATATATGTGAATATAGTTTACAGCATCTACTGGCTTCATGATATTCAATGCACGATATTCTTTTTCTTCTAGATTGCATTTTAAGATTTCATTATTTTTTTCTCCTGTTTTATTGATGCTTGATTCACTTTTTCACGCAACCACACAACTTTTGTATTTTATCGTGTCAGTGTGTATGTGTATGATGCAGATTTTTGTTTTTTTTACATCTTTCTTTTGATTTTTTTATTTTACTGAGGGTACTTATGTTTCCAAGAGTTGCTGTACCCTTTCATGTGACAGTTTTTTTTAAAGTTTGAACATGTCTGCCTTTGTTATTGTTAATTTTCAAAGTTGCCTTAAGATTTCTTATTTTCGCAGAAGTTTTCAAACTGTTTTCCATGCGTCAGTAAAGTTTCGGATTTTAGTGTATTTCAATGCATGGTTTGGAGTTGTTTTAAGTTTTTCAGGCTTGTATTAGCCTTGAGGGTTGGAATGTGGACCAACTAGTACTTAAAAAGCATTGCGTCCGGCTCAGCTCCCTCTTCACCACAACAGTCCTGCAAAGCCTGTCAATCCATTTGATCTTGACTCATGAACAACCCAAGAGACTGTAACTCCTTGGCCTGAGGCAGCAACTCAAAACCCAAAGAATCCATCACTTTCTGGCAGAGAACCTTGGCAGTGAAGTTGGATGTGCTGCCTCTGATCCAGACTGCCACGGTGCGAGCTGAAGTAGTCTGAAGAAGCCAACAGAATCACATCATCTATAAAAACCAGAGAAGCAGCTCTGAGCACCCTGTAATAAGCAGTGCATATGGAGGATTCGGTATGACTTACAACATTAAATTGATCAATAAATGAATGTGAAAATAAGTACATAATTAGGCTATTAAATTAATAAAATTGTCACATTAAGTCATACGAGAAGCTTACAATTTCAGTGAAATGTAATCCTGTCATTTTGAATGTGTGCATTTCTTGTAGACTTATTTTTATTAAAAAATAAAATAAAATAAAAAAACATTTAAGTCAATGCATAAATGTGTGTAATTCATCGCAAAATAAGTCGCAATCTAACCCATCAAAGATTATACATTTTAAGGAACAGGAAAAAGTTTATGTTTAATTCATCGAGGCACAAACCCACACACACACATTTTGGATTTAATTTATTAAGGTGACAATTTCTATATTACACATCTGTCATGTACATCAGCATTTTAACAGGGAAAAGAAAATATAGTGTTACCATAAACCTCTTATTAAAACCTTTCTTTTACAAAAGAAAATTTGTTATTGACACCATTTACAACTTGTTTTCATATACAGGAGTGTGACAGTGGTTTAGTTGTACATGATGGAAAAAAGCCATGATTTATTCACACATTTGCTTAACTGCTCTGTTCCTGGGATTATCAATAATCAACCCAGAACTAGATTCAAATGACACTCTGCATCAAGGGGAACAAAATGAGGCAAAGATGTATATAGGCAACTTTACCAAACAACTTTTCGTCATACATTCGTTATGTTACACTGACTTTATCTCGGTAGTTGTTATCCCGACTGAAGTCACAATTACACAGGCAGTGTGTCAGCAGCTCTGTAGCTCTGCCACACTGGTGCAGTTTCTTCAAAAGAATCAAAACTTCTCTTAGTCTGGTTTCCTCTCCACAGCAGGAAGAAGGACTGACCAGAGCCAGACCTTCAATTCCAACATAAAGTCTGTGAAATGAATCATCTCTGCAAGCATCAAGTTGCTAAAAGTAATACCTGATACTGAGGGTGAAAATAAGGCTACCTGAAAGCTAATGACAGACAAAATCTCACCACATGTGGAAACAAAGAGCCGAGAGTTACTAACAACCAGGACAGGATGCCCCCACATACTGAAGAAAGCGGAAGGATATTTGCAAAAAAGTGCTGTGCTTTGTCAGACCAACAACGCCTGAATCTTATGTTCCTCAGTAACCACACCTGTGTTTTCAGCTGTGAGCTCAAGCCTTTGAAACCTGGAGCGACAGCACATTCCTGCTGCTGCTTTCAGACGCCTTTTACAAGTATTAAAACC
Source organism: Plectropomus leopardus (assembly GCF_026936395.1). Classification (NCBI taxonomy): domain Eukaryota; kingdom Metazoa; phylum Chordata; class Actinopteri; order Perciformes; family Serranidae; genus Plectropomus; species Plectropomus leopardus. The sequence goes on along the minus strand of NC_142184.1, from coordinate 31,646,577 downwards.
TTTGAACCCTGTGCAAATCTGTGCAATTTCTTTCAAAAACATGGAAAAGGGCAATGCACAACTTGGTAAGAAATGTTCCACAAATTGCAAGATATTAGTAGATATATAAAATTATTATTATTATTTTAAACAGATAGAAGAAGAAAAAAGCTGGGGGACAAACTATATTTCTTGCATATTTAAAATTATGTTATCCATTGGTCAGTTCAGATCTCTGATCACCAAGAATTCTGTTACAGTCTATACTAAATGATGTTTTATTTATTTTCTAATCTCATTATAAAATGTTTGATTATTTTAATTTAGTTGTAACAGTATTGTTTTACTGTATTGCTGTACATTTTTACTTGTATTTTTGTGTAATATATTTTTTCCATTGTCATTGTAAAAGAGAGATTGCTCTAAATAATCCATTGGGACTAAATAAAGATTGAATTGGTTAATGTTACAAAATTATTATTATTATTAATGATTTTTTTTTCAGTTTAACTTTATTTTTGCTCCTTTTTAAAAAAAAGTTATTTTCAGTTGTTTTTTTGTTATACTTTTTGCTTATTTTTTGGTCATTTCTTTTGTTGCTCATTGCTTCTTTCCATGTTTTTGACAGTAATCAAGTCATATTGCTCATGTTTCAAAGGGTTAACTAATTCAAAAGGACACTTCAAAAAGAGCAACCGCACTACGTAGTGTTTTCTGTTTCTGTTTGATGAGTCATCCTTTTTTTTTTTGTTACCAATCAGATGTGTGACATCAACCAAACCAAACTAGTAATAACACAAAGACTGTTTCTGAACACACTTAGAGCTCCACAGCAAAGCATCTGGAGGTTTCTTTGTGCACACACATATGATCTTTGGGTCCACAGTCAACACCACAGTAAGAATCTTCGCCTGGAATCATAATTTCAGCATAATTTCACTATGTTTCAGACATTTTGAAGTTGTTTCTAAAAAAAAATTAATGACATCAGAGGACTGGTATGAAGTGAAAATACTCTGAGGTAAATGTTCCTTTCAGTGTAAAAAAGAAGACCACAGTTTCAAATACAACATTGCATCTTTTTGACAGTAATTTTTAAATTCCTAAGAACATTATTTTAATTTTGTGGTTGGATTTAGGGGCAAGAACAGTTAAAATAAGGTAATAACTCCCCTTTAAATGCTACATGTGTATGAAGAGAGCTACATGCCGTTTATTTTGGACTTTTGCAAAGTATGCATTCAAAATGTTTTAAAAAACTTTACCTAAACTGAAAAAAACAAAGATTTGGTTTGACTTGCATTTGGTGTTTTTCACTTATATTTTTGTTTTCTGTTTGTTTGTTTTTTAAGTTCTGACACATTAAGTCAAGTACAACTTGAGTACTGAATACATAAAAACCTAAAATACTATAATCTCCAATGGATTTTTTTCAGGATCTGATCAGTGAAACGTCTCCCAGGTTGATTTCAAGATGAATAACTTATAAAATACTCCCAGAAGACTCCAATTCAAGATGTCCCATTCCCCATCACAGCGAACAAACACCAGCCCTATAAAACTAGGGTCAGTTTAAGTTCTGTTGAAGTCTTCCACATCTCCCACCACTATAAATTATAGAGGCTACATCACTTTTTCACAATCATTAAGTGACCCACAGATCAAATACTACAAAACCAACCAGGAACACAAAACTGTTTGTCTCATTATTTGTATTAGGCATGTTGCCCAAATCTCTCTGCAGCACCAAGATTGTCTGTTATTTTAGCGTTAATTTGGAGCACTCAAAAAATCCACTATGGCATCGCTATCATCTTATATTGCCACGCATTACTGTTTTCTTTAAAGAAAAGATCCACTTTAGTCACTGGGAGTGATGCAGATGAGAGCGTGAGAGATTTGAGGATATAATTGGGAATAAAAATGATGTGGATGATGCTAAAAGTGCAACAAACAATCTTTAAGCAACACAATTTAATTTTTGGTGAAACTTAACCCTTTTTAAAAAAAAAACAAACAAAAAAAAAACACACCCTCTCAATCTTGCCTTAAAATGAACACTGACATTAATCCGACGCTGCACGCAGAGCAACTTTAAGAGATGAAATCTGTTAGTCAAAGACGCCTTGAAGAGACTGTTAGAAGCTTTCTGGTTAGGAGATTTGGACCATGCCACCCTGTCACCTGCCATTACATGACGACATGCAGGGAAAAAAAACTACTGCGGTCCCTTTAAACAGATGTCACTGAGGGTGAGTTTTCAGGATCCCATGCATAATCTGCCGCACATTCTGAGAGATGACGGCAGCTTCTGTTTTGGTTTAAAGGAATACAACATTTTGCAGGTTCCAATCAAGCACTGAGAGGCCTGCTGCGAGCACGGTGTACACGGTAGACGCGAATCCCAGCTCCTTTTGCAACAACATGCAGGCGCCAGTCTCACGCACTCACCCATAGACGTACCATACAGGTGTGTGCATGCATGCATGAGCAGAGACACATGAAAAACCCACTTTGTCTGAAGGGGCTCCCTGATTTGAACACTGGTGGTTTTTTTATTCCTTCAGACTCCTGCACACACTATTCAAACTTCTCCTGGTTTCCCTCATTCCTGTCCGAAGCCTTCTGTCTCCTCGATGGCGAACATCAGCTTCTCCTTCAGCTGCTCGTAGCTCTTGTAGGGCGGCAAGTCCAGTCTGTTGAAGCTGGGAATGTAAAATAAAACCAGTATTACAGCCTTGTGGTTGTACGCCTCCACGAACCGGTCAAGTTGCATTTACAGTTTACATCCATGTCTGTGAAAACATGGATGCTTCAGACACATCATCATCTCTTGACGGAAAAGAAAATCTCTACAATGACAGTTTTCAAGGTGAACACCTAAAAAAAAGTGCCAACAATTCAGTATCTGACCAAATGTCTCAATTTCTGTTTCTGAGTAATTATGATGTTGAATAATGGCCTGAAAAGTGTTCTTCCAGAACATTATGATGTTACAGTGAAGTTGATCTTTGACCTTGTAGATATAAAATGTCATCTTTACATCCTTTTATCCCATTAGACATTCGTGTGAAATGTTGTCATAATCAACGTATAAATTTTCCAGTAAGGGCCAAAAAAATAAAACTTGACCACCTACGTCGAATCAGCTCATTCTAGAGTCCAAGTGGCTGTTTGTGCCAAATTGAAGAAATTTCATCAAGGCTTTCTTGGGATATCACGTTTACGAGAATGCAACAGACGGAGTCCCAGTGACCTTTGACCACCAAATTCTAATCGTTCATCCTTGGCTAAAAGTGAACATTTGTGCTAAATTTGAATGAATTCCTCCAAGATGTTTTTGAGATATCGCCTTCACAATAATAAGACAGACCCTACAGTGACCGTGACCTTACACCTATGACCACCAAAATCTAATCAATTGATCGTTGTCATAAATTTGAAGAAATTCCCTCAAGGTGTTCATAAGATATGGTGTTAATAAGAATCGGACGGACGGGCAGACAGACGATCCGAAAACATAATGCCTCCAGGCACGGCTATTGTCGACACAGGCAGAAAAATTATACCGTGCTTTACTCCTGTGATGTTCATTCAAGGTAAAACCTTTTAGAAACAGCTGAATGAGCATCACACAAGACCCTTGGAGAGCTACATGCTCCTTATACCCATAAATCTGTGTGCTATGAGGTGTTTTTTGTAGCTGGTTGAGATTATATACCCACTTATAGCAACTAATTAAGCAAACAAACCAAAACAAAGCAAGAAACACTTGAGCTTCCTACAATGACCTGCTACAAACAGGCTTGGTCTGACCAACAACTTCGGTCTGATCCACACTGAGTCGACATGCTGTAGGTTGTAGCGTAGTTTGCATGAACTCACCATGTGTGACTTCTGGGAAGCCAGTTTTCTTTTCCCACCTTCTCAATACAGAACTTCTGGGGACCATTGCTTCCTGTAAAGCAAAGAAAGAGTAAGTAGAAGCAAGAATGTTCACGGTTAATTTAACAAACCATCATCAGTATGATAGTTACTACAAAATGGGTTGAAACTTATCAAATCCCACCGAAACCAAGCTTTGCAATCTCAGTTGGAAACAGCAGCAAAAACTTGCAGCGAGTAAAACAATCTGCATTTTTGAACCAAACAGTTCTGGGGACTCCCTGAGAAACACTGACCATCAGGGAGCTCCCCAAAAAATGACATACCTTCAGGGGCTTTTTTCTATTCACCACCATTACGAATGGTGAAGTGATGTACTATAACCTGGCCAGCGGTTGGTATAGCAACATCACATTTGCTTTGACAAGTCAAAACTGTGTTGGATTTACCCACTTCTATATATGCTCAGGAAAGCCTGGGCTTCGTAGTCAGTCAATTTGTCCGTGTTTTCTTTAATTTTTTTCATTACAAGCTATTTGGTGTTGACTCTTGTTAACACAGCTAATGGGTTTTTAAAAATGGCAGCTGCCGTTGTTGTATTGGCTGTGTTTGACCTATCGACTTACACTTAAGTTACTCATGGTTCCTCTTTTGCTGGGAGAGTATCTACTCTGAAACAGCATCTAATTCTTAGATCTTGTGGTGCAGACACAACATAAAGGAGTCTTACAATGACTAAGAAGTTGGTCCAAAATTGCCTAGGGTTAGTTTCAAGCTCACTGTCTGTTCTGTTTCACAGCTGCCCAATATCACTGTCCAACATACCAAGCAAAATTGTGTCTATTTTCAGAAACACTACTAAATAAACAGGACAAGCAAATGAATTCTGCATGTGTTTGAATGAGGCTTGGAACACTACACTGGTGTAGTTGTGTATTTCATCTGCATTTGGAATGAAATGTCAACCTAAATGGTACTATATTGAAGTAATAATTACCCATAAGGTCAGCAAAGCCTCCTACAGGCAGGCGACAGGTGCCAGTGACAAACTGCAGCAGCCTCATCCTCTTCTCATTGTCCATCTCCTTTATTAACTGCAGGACAAAGTGACACATTGCTTAAAACACTGAAATGTCACCAGAAAAATGATACGATTATGCATTATACATACACCAATTCCACCACCACTTCAAAAAAAGCTAAAGACAATCAAATCATGTGATCACTAAGTTAAACCTTTTTATGCAACCAACTGTTTTCTGAGACCATATAAAGTATATGTATTATTACATTTCATATGTGATGTAATATTTGCAAACAGATCTGCTTTTAATTGTCAGTATTATCTTGTCAGTTAGGCTGACATAGGGGTTCAGGGGTTTTTAGGGAGTTTTTCCTTGGGTGATGTGAGGGTCTAAGGGCAGAGGGATGTCGTACACTGTAAAGCCCTCTGAGGCAAACCATGTTTTGTGATAATGGGCTCTATAAATAAAACTGACTTGACTTGACTTGACTATTATCTTTTAATACTTTCCTGCACAGGCAAATGCATATTAGCTATTTAGCTAACTCTGGCTCAACAGTTGTGTTGTGCATGGCCCCTGTAAACTACTGACTGACTTACATTTTAATTGCAATGATTTTAAAGAGATTACCAATCAAAAATGACATTAAAACCATCAACATATAGAAACATGATAATAATAATAGTAACACAAAGCCAAAAACAGACAGTACTGACACTCACAACACAGTGCATTACTTACTTTTTAAGTCATTAGATATATATTTCTCATATTCTTAATGTTTCTATAAATCACAGTAAAAATCTTCAACTGCAGATGCACACAGACCTGCCAGAACCAGACGATCTGTTTGCTGCTTCGAGCGTAGTGTCTGTAGATGGTGTTTCTCTGCCAGTCTGCAAGGTCGATCTCCTGCATACCGCAAAGCATCACCTGTAACAGAACATGAGTTATTTATATTAAAATATTATTTTTTTTATATGGAAAATAAGCTGTTAAAGTGAAGTCAGCTCATCTTTGAAATTCTCTGAATTTCCAAATTCAGTTTACAATATGAGCATTCTGGATGTCACCCTCTTTAGTGGATCACACCACACATCACATAACTGAGCCGAGTTTTCAGTTCATCCATACCTCCAGCTCTTTAGCATCAAAGTACTGCAGGTACTGCTGAGGGAGGACCTCATTGAAGCCTTCAAAAAAAGCCTGTGTCTGCTCTTCCACTCCTCTGGACAGCCTCCACTCTGCCACCAGCCTGGAGACACAGGCAAACATACACAAACACATTATTATACTAAATATTACATTACATACTACTACATACTATCATGTAATGACTAAATTAAATTAAAAAAAAACTTAAAAACTAAAATAACAGTTAGGTCCACTACTATTATTATTTTAGTATCTAATTGATTAATTCAGTTAAATTCTAATCTATTACTATTGTTCATTTTATGTTCTTTGTCTGTGTGTTTGTGACTATATGACTATATTTGCACCTTGATGTACCCAACTTTTTAGCCAAATGAAGATGTGGCAATGAGTATTATTATATATTATCATGTATTGAATTATAGAGGCTGAATGAATTGATTCAATCATATCGGTACTCCACCTGATGTACTCCTCCTTGTTCTCCTCGGTGACTTGGATGTCTCCTCCTCCTGGTTTCAGCTCATGGGTGGAGATTTCACCCAGGATCTCTTTGTCCACAGAGAAGAACATCTCCAGTCCACACTCCTCAATGTTGTTATCCCTGAAGAGCAGAAAGACAAATCACGGCACAACTGTTACAACACTGCATGTCATCTATTTACACATCTTATAATAAAAATATTTAGGTGGTTCACAGACATGGCAGACTCACAGCTGCTTTTTAGCCACCAAACATGGGTGTTTTTTAGTGACCTGTCGCTATTTTGCCAGGAGGGGTAGTGCCACAAAAAGTGGTTGTTTTTTACAGAGATATCACTGCTTTTCCAGCAGAGATTGTGTCCCCAAAGCCAGGCATTTTAAGCCAAAACATGATCTTTTCCAAACCATAACTAGGTGATAATAAGTGATTTCTGTGACGAAACAAACTACATGTTAACCACAGCTGTAGTGAAACATAAATACATCCGCTACAAATAAAATGTGAATGTAATGTATCCAGGGTTTCCAGAGCTGTAAAATGCCAACATTTTTGCTGGTAACGGAGTTGTTTTTTGTTACTGCTGGATACATTTCTCCTGATGCAAATTCAGAAAAATCACCACAGGAAAGCCCTTTTTTTTGTTCTAGTGTAGAATAAAGTGTCTACAACTACAGCTGGTTGTGCAATCCTTTGTTTATACCATGACAATAAATCAACCTTCATCCTTGAATCAAAAAAGTCTATATTGTTAATATTGCTCTAAAAGTAGACTGCCAACATGGCTCTGTGTACTCACTTGATCCACATGAGAGAGTTGTAGAACTCAGGGTCTATTGACTCCAGGTCTTTGAGGGCCAGCGGCTTGTTCAGGATGCGCTTGTAAAATGGCAGTGAGAAACCAGTGTCGATGAACTTGCCATGGAAAAGAGCCTGTGGGACAGAAACACAAACTGTTTACTTGTTATTTTCTGTGGAGCAGAAAACTCTTAAACTAGTCCAGTTCTAGTCACACTAATTAATATAAAAACACAACTAAAACAAATGACCAACCATGGCGATGAAGCGTCCTATGAACTTGAAATACTTGAGGTGGTCGGGGTTGATGTAGGAGGCGGGGTTGATCTGGAGACAATAGTTATCTTTGCCGGCATATTCAAACAGGCAGTACATGGGGTTCAGCACCTCATGGGACAACAAGAAGAACCACTCCCTGAATGACAGGAGACCACAGAAATGAGAAAAGGACTGAATCACACGGCTAACTAGCCTACAGCTTCCTAACGTAGGCAAGATACGGGACACAAAAAGTCAATATAAATTAATACAAATAAATAGAACAAAACCAACAAAAGCAGTGAGAGCAAATACAAGGATATAAATGAAACAAAAATAAAATACCCAAAATTAATAAAAATAAGGTAAAAAAAATTAAAAGAAATAACAACGTCAATTAATTTAGCTACAAAAACTCAAAATTACTAGAAGGACAAAATAAGTTACAAAATATCCAAATAACTATTGAGAGGAGGACCAAAGAAACTAAAATAAACATAATTTAGAAAATACCACATCACATTATCCCTTATCCCTTATCCCATTATCCCTGTGAGGGGTAATATTTACAACCATCGATGCTGAATAATGTTCTGACTTACCTGGCGACGCCTCCGTAATCGAGGCCTTCTTCTCCAGGGAAGATGATCCATAGTCTCCTTCGTAGATCTTGAGCATTGAAACTCATTATCTAAAACAGAGACAAAGTATTGACATATAGACTTGTTGTGTGGTCACTGTTATTACGCAACAGTAACTTTGTGCACTTGGCACTTAACAGTTTGTCTTTTCGTGTTTCAAACCAGTGGCAGACGACACTGATATCCAAAGTATGAGAGATATCTGTTCATATATCACAGTATCATTATAATAAACCTCACAGAAACATGGAGGCTTTATCAGAAAACTTCAACATCTTTCCTTCTATCAGGGCTGTTTTCCCTCTCTGAGGTATGTCTTCATATCCAGTAAGTGTGTGCCTACGTAAATCTCAGTTTCAGCCCCCAGGTGTAAGTGTGTTTCACATGAGATGCTGCACCTGTAAACTAAGTATGTGAGAAATGTACAGAGTTTTGAAAATCACGATTTTCCATCCAAGAAATGTGCCTCAAAGCAGCTAATAAAACTGTAGTGGTGCATGCAAAAGGTTTGGTTCATGAAAAACTGCGATCAGACTAATTCAATTTAATTGTTAATCCTTCGAAACCTGGATAGAATTCGGTTTTCCTGCGCTGTGTTCCAGCATCTTTTACAGGCTATTTAACCCTTTGAAACCTTAACAATTTGCTTGATTTCTATGGAGAACATTTAGAATAACAGTAATGACTTCCCTTAAAAAACATTTTTGAAAAAGGAAAGATTACCAAAAAACAACATCTCCCTAGGTTTTAAGTTCCCTAAGTACAAACAAATTTACTCAGGTTTTTATTCAGTTATGTTAAAGTTCATTCTTTTAAAATAACTTACCTCTGCTACATGGAATGTTTCAGTATAAAAGACAATAAGAGACCTTCCCTACATATGTGGTTGTGTTGTAAACCCATCCCCGTGGCACTTGGAATTTACAACTCTAAAATAGTCTTATTAATTAAGATTAAAACATAGATATGATTTAACTTAAATTTATATAATTTAATTTTTAGAAGGTAATTACACAGATTTTTCAGTTCTACGATGTGCTGCAAGCAGGTGTGGTGTAAGGTGTAACACCAAAGACAACATCACTTTAGCTAGAGGTAAACTGGGCAAGGTAAGTCTTCCAAAAACTCAACAAGGCAATGACCTTAAAAAAAAAAAAAAAAAAAGTAAATCGTCCAGGAATTCAGTGAGCTCGGTGAGCTCTGTGACTGTGTGGCCGCTGTAGTTGCAGGTCACTTTACCTGCTGAAAGGAGTCCTCAAACAGGGTTTTTCTGGTTACAGTGATCTTGATGTGTTGAGGCATTGACAGTTGCTGGAGAGAAGGGAAAACATCAGAAACATGTAGTAGTCAAATATGCTTTCAGCTCTGACACAACAACACATATTATCACACAGCGTGTAGAGACCCTAATGAGACCTGTTTGGTTCAGGTGTGCTGAACACACCTGAAGTCAAAATTACTGTTAACCCTTTGACACCTGATCCATCAGTTTTCTTGTGCTGCATTCAGACATTTTTCCACCAGTATTTAAACCTCTGAAAATTGAGAAAAATGGTTTGATTTCTTTCCAAAAAAGGGGGGAAAAACATAATGAGTAACTTGATAAGAAATCTCCCCCAAAACTGCAAAATTAGTACAAGGTGATGGGTAAACTACTTAAAAATTAGCAAGGAAGGACTAGATACTATCAAAAAAAGGAGGGAAAATGTCCAGATAATGATATTTATAAGTTTCTTAATTACATATTTGAAATTATTAAAGGAAAAAATATTTACTGTCACACTTCCTTGAGGTAATGTTTGTTTGTTTGTTTGTCTTGGGTTTGGTTTATACACTTCTTTTTTTCCATAAAAATAATATTTTTCCATTTTCATGTACATTTTTACTTATTTCTTACTAATTTTTGGGCGTTTCTTGTTAAGTTGCTTGCCGCCCTCCCATTTTTTCTTTTTTTCCTTTTTAAAGAAATCAAGCTAATTTTCTCAGGTTCAAAGGGTTAAAATGATAACATAAAATAGTTCTGTCTCAATGGAGGTATAAATTGAAGCAATCTACTGTTGCTTATGGTCATCTTTCTGATTGATACAGTGGCAAAAGAATATGCAGTCAAGGGGAACTTTACTTAAGTATAACTAACCAGTATTTCTGTGTACTATTACAACTCTTACCTGGCACCAGAATCTGAAGTACTGTACTTTGGCTTTGAAGTCTCGAACGTAGGTGATCTGAGGTCCGTTTTCACTATGAAGGGAAAGAAGCACAGACTTTAAATATATATCAAAATCTTAAGCATAATAAACTCTGGCTTAACTTGCTTTTATCCCACACTTATATAGAGTATGTGTAACTATGATTATTACACTTATAATACACAAGACATGGATGTAAATATAAAGTTATGTAACCGCTCCTGTAATTTCAAATTGTCACATTCTCACTCCCATTCACCAAACTGGTTTCTCCACCGCTGGAACCAAAGCAAAGTCATTACTCTAAACTCATGTTATGCTCACACGTTATTGTCATGACTCAGGTGAGGTGTTACATCTGTGAGAACCACAGAACAAAAGCAAAGAGACTCGGTGACCCATTAGTCATATCGGGATAGTGCGTCACAAGTTCTAAAAATAGAGATGGATTTCAGAGGCAGGGAATCACATAGCTATAGATCTGCATAAACACAACTACGAGGTAGGATAGAGCTGTGCTGTTCAATAACGTAAGACTCAAACAGAAGCTGATATAAGCAACAAACTTTGGGCTGATTGAAATTTGAAAGAATTATATCTCTTTTAGCATCAAGTTAATCTTTTGTCTACCAGCTTTATGAGTTCATTCATAACATTATGGCAGAAACAAATATACAAGACTCATTCATTTCTGGCATGCAGCAGTGCTGGAAAGACTAAAGCCAGAATGTTACAGACAGTCAGTCCTGCTACAAGTATACGTGTTTTAATAGTTTTCCAATTGCCTAACCTTTTTTTAAACCTTTTTTTAAATGTATGTATGAACTCACTTCCTCTAACGCTTCTTTCTCTGTTTCAACCTATTCTTGATTACCGCCCACAGAATGCTTCAGAAAACAAGAAACATGTTTATAAAAACAATACTGTGCCATGAGAAGTCCTTTACAGTACAGTACAGTACAGTATACTTTACGAGACGGAAACTACCACCTTCCGACATCACATGAACGCAGCATTAATCGAGAACCAATATACTGCTTCTTCATTTTTAGTTAATTTGGTTAAGTTTTGTTGGTTTTCTGGCCTATAGTCATCAAAGACCACAGATTACTCGATGCCTCTTAAAGTAACAGAATAACACTGCTGTATGATTCTCGAGTCTCGAGTAGAAAACAAAATGGTACAAGACATACAGTGAGGATTTTCCAGTGCGAGGGTCGATGTAGGTGGTTGTTCTCCTGTTGTGGTCTACGAAGTAGGGAATACCGTCTACAGTGAACCTCATCTCCCAGCCCTCTGGAAGTGGTTTCTCATTCAGCAACCTAAAAAATGAGATAAGACGAACATTTAGTGATGGATTGTTTGAGGAGGACCTAAAATGCTAAAGCAAACAAATACATGCCATATGAAAATGCTATGCTAAATGCACTATGCTATAATTTTCATCTGATGTGCAGATTATCTGACGGGACAGCAGAGGAATATGCAAACTAACCCCTGTGTTCGTGGGTCCTCCCACTGTGTTGACCGTGTTGGGTGATGAACAAAATAAACTCTGCCATTCGTGTCTGTTCTCTTCTCTGAAAAGGCACAGTAAGAAAACAACAACAAACATGCAATAATTAGATGATTATTCAAATTGTATGTACTCATAAAAAAGTGGGAATCTAGGTTTTTCTGAGCACTGGTGTCTTCATTCAATTGTTCCCAAAGAGAAGAGAATGTATGCGTATATTTTTCTCCCTATTGCCAGCAAAAACTTGTTCCTTTTTTTAAAAGTGTTTTTAAAAAGTGTTGGAATGAAGCACTCCCCAGTGACCTGCCACTGCTTTTACACTGAAAAAAAAATGCTATGTGGATACAGGCCCTTAGGGTGGCCACTTGCCAACTTTAAACCTTCTTTTGACTTCTTAATTTGTGTAACTTTGGAGGTTTGGAGAAATTCTATAATTTTCCCTAGGCCACCTGCAGTAGCATTATTTATGTAGTTAGGCCTCTATACAAAATCATCCCCATTCTGTTAGGGCTGGGCAATATATCGCTATTAAACTAATATTGTGAATTGAGATTGAATAACATCTTAGAATTTAGATACTGGAACGTGGTATGTATTATTTATTCCCTGGTTTTAAAGGCTTTCTTACAGTAAAATGACGTAATTTTCTGAACTTATCAGACTTTTCTAGCTCTTTTATTAAATGCCTTTTTCCCCACTTAGACATTATATCCACGTTACTGATGATGATTTATCAAAAATATCATTGTGTAAATATTTTGTGAAGCACAAATAGTCAACCCTACAATATCACACCATGTTGATATCAAGGTATTTGGTCAAAAATATAGTGATATTTGATTTTCTCCATATCCTCCAGGCCTATGTTCTGTATGAAAATACAAAGTTTCTACATGGGCCTTTAACATCTTTAGGCAAAAACAAGATAGGAAAAGTGAAGGTACCCTTACAATCACACAGTAGAAATGGGAAGAGATATTTAAACAATGGAAAACAACGAGCTCGCTGTAGTTGGTTGAGAAAAGTAAAAACTACAAAGTGTTTTGATTGTTTCCATGGAAATGTGTTGGATCCCAGGTCAAAGCGTTTGCTTAAATGGGCTAACATGTCTAAAACACTTTAGCGACAATTCTGACTAAATTAGGCATTTAAACTTAATAAATCTAAATCTACTTATCTTAAAACAACATTTCTGATTAAGTTCTCAAAAGAAAGGGTAATGTGGAGCACTTTGGCACACATTGGTACACTGGCATAAAATCAAAGTCTCAGCTGTGAAATAAACAGTGTTGATTGTCATTGTTTAAATGATGTCTGAAGCCTGTGAATTTAAATTGAAAAGCCTTAAAGAGCTTACCCCATCCATGTGGCAGAGGCCCAAGAGGATCAAACTCCTTATTCTGAGTGGCTGAGACCTGGTCCTGTAGCTACACAGCAGAGAATCAGAATCACTTATAAGAATCAAAAAGCCACTTAAGGACAACTGCAGTGTTTTGTGGGAAAAAAAAACAACAGGAGTTCACTCAGTAGTCAGTAGTGTTTGTCATTAACAGAAATGCCACAAACATTTACACGTTGTTGCAGACTGCATAAATAGGTAAACTGAACAATAAACTTGAATAAACCATTACTGGGTTACAGTGAGCAGTGATAACACTAAATGTATCTAAGTATCAGCATTAGTTGAATATTTCAAACTTGCAAACTCATTCTCTGCAAAATACTTTTTAAAACACTCAATCTCCTGAACTCATGGACCTGACACACCTCTTTTACATCGCAGCACAACCACAAGGTGCTTTTCAATAATAGTCATCATATTCCAGTGAGCTAAAGCCCACATCACCACAGAAGTAAGAGGAGGTCTCACCCCGAATATGAACCTCTGGTTGAACTGCTGCATGGCGCCCTGCAGCTGGTTGCGCTGGTGTTGCCACTGCTCGTAGTTACGCACCGTCTCCACTGTGGGGCGTTGCCAGGTGGTGGTTCTCGTGATGTGATCGACGAAGTAGACCCGCCCCATCTGGTCGACACGACGCTCCCAGCTGATGACGAATGAAACAAGGGAAGACAGTCGGAAAAGAGAGAAAGTGATTACAAGCACTTTTAAAGCATGAATGGGTCTTGCCCCAAATTACATTTCTGAATTGCTGACTTGTGAGCAATCAGGGCCCATCGAATTTGGAACGACCTGCTGGAGTCGATTAGGCTTGAAGAATCAGTGACATCTTAAAATTGCTAGTTAAAACACACTTTTACATAATTGCTTTTATGAGACGTCACCTTTATTTATTTATTTTTTCATTTTTTATCCGTGTTCCCTCTGTTCATTTTGCTGCTCTTACTCTATTTACCCTTCCCTTATCCTTCTAATGTCCTGTTCTTACCATCTTTTCATGTTTTAATTTATTTACTTGTTAATCTCTTCTTCATCTGTTTTTAACTTCCTATCTTTGCTTTGACCCCAGTGATGTGATGTCCTCTTCTTATATTATTTGTATTGTCTTTTATTCTTACATTTTGCAAAACTTTATTCATTTGGTACTTCACCTGCCGTTTGAGATCTGCTTGTTTCATCACTTTTACTCCTTTTATTTGTTTTATTCTTGTTGACCTTTTGTATTTGCATTTTGTTTCTGGCTTTTTGTTTGACTTTTCTAGACCTTTCTCTGTTTGGCATGTTGGTTGATGTTTATTTTAATGTTTCCTAAATTGCTGCCTTTACTTTGTTTGTTAAAGCACTTTGTATTGTAAAAATCAGTTTTTAAAAGCGCTGGAAACAAAAGTAGACTGCCTAAAAAAAAATCAGTCTTAATGCAGTATTTAATTTCAGTGATCATACATACATACATCTTTTTTACAAATTAATCTTTTAACTAAGCATGCCAATACGGTCTAAAAAAGAGGAAGAATATATGAGCTAAAATGTTAAGGGAGACAATGTCAAAGTTGGTGGACATGGGAAAAGTGGACAACAGCTTCTGTAATTAATACATGTAAATTACATAATCAGGATTTTAAAACAGGGCATGAGCCAGTATCTAGTAACCATATCCTTAAAGATGAAGAAACCCATCTACAAATAGATCCTATCCTATAAATAGAAACTGATGAACTTTAAACGAAAACACTCTCTGTGTTGAAGAAAGGAAAGATCAAAAGGGAAGGACTTTTTACCCAGGGGGCAGTGGTTCAGGGCGTTCCCACGTTGTTCTCTTTTCCACGTGATCGACATAATACAACCTGCCGCTCTGATCCACCCTCTGCTCCCACCTAGATAGAAAAAAAAAGAAAAAAAAGTGAGGACATTAGATAACGGTGCACGGCTGCAGCCATCCTATTACAAAAGCAGCAAATAGCCTGTAAATGTCACGATGTCACAATGACAACAATAAAACATCTCAAATGCGTATTTAAGGAATTTGTGCAAATGAAACCTAAAAAGAGACAACAAAAAACAATTATAACAAGAATGGGTTAATCACAACCACAGTAATGTTTAATGTTCAGACACATCTGTGTTGTTTTCTACAGAAAAAAAGTGTTATTCTTCAATTTTAATAATGATCTGCTCTAAGTGTGAAAAGATTTCTCTACTCTCATATTAGTCACTTGTTCCCTGCTCCCAAAGATGGTTTGTGGGTTGTTTTTTTTTAAAGATATATTCTAATGGGTTTCATTGAAAGTTTGATGTGATATCAAAACCAAACCCACCATCCTTGTGCTCTCAACGTGCACACACTCGCATTAACAATACATAGCTGTAGGAATTAAAGGGGACCTTTTATGCTCATTTTCAGGTTCATACTTGTATTTGAGGTTTCAACTAGAACATGTTTACCTGCTTTAATGGTAAAAAAAAACTTAATTTTCCTTGATTTTTGTCTGTGCTGAACACCTGTATTCACCTACTATCTAAACACTCTGTTTTGGTGCCTTCCTCTTTAAGTCCCCGTTCTGATCTACTCTGATTGATCAGCAGTTTTGGGGTCTTCCACATCTCCAGGTCTCTGCACTGTCATTGCAGCAGGGGAATGACGGTAACTAAAATCATCAATAAAAACTTCTACACAAATGGACATGTTTCTGCAGGAATATGATCCCAAAATGGGGAGTAATTTACAACTCTCTCAACCAAATTTACATGTTTCCCTGATGTAAGCAAGTAGCAACTGTAACAGAGAATAGAGGTATTTTCTACCATGGAAAATCACCACTAAAAGCTTTTTAACCCAATCAGACATGTTCCCGCACAAATATGATCCCAAATTGGAGAGAAATGTACAAATTTGTCAACAAAGTAAACATTTTTCCCTGACACTAGCGCACCTGACACCTTATACAGAAATCCGACACACTATGATGTCATACTGTAATCAGAGTAGATAAAAATGTTAAAGATGGAGTGTTCAGAGTGGTCTGAAGCTGGAGGTTTTTTGTTACATATGTTACCTCATTATTTGAAACTTTGGCAAGATTTAATACGAACATTTTTAGTTGTAACACCACATATAAGTTACAAAATACACAGGTCTCCCTTAGTATATGTAAAAAGGCAAAAAAAAAATGTCTTGCACACAGTAGGGATCCAGTTATCACCTACTTTATGCACCAAAGTGACCAAAATGACATTTCGAGCTTGAAATGCCATTTTGGTGCATTATGTAGGATCCCTAATGTGTGTGAGCTATTTTTTCCCTTTTTACTTTTCACACATTTGGTCCAGCACCTGCTTCAAGTTTGGATTGGAAGTGCATACATACTTTTGCTTCTGTACCCCTTTAATAAGGGGGTGGGGGGGTTGGTACACTCTGCTTTCTGCTAAAAGATGACCCAGTTTCTTTGTAACTCACTAATCCTCTTCTGCGTAATTAATCAATTTTTTTCTTATTCAGCTTTCTGTTGATGAAGTTTGTGTTTTTGCAGTTTGCACTACTGTCTTTGTTCTGTTTCTTTGTCTCAATTCATTAGATGATGCAGCAAAATATATAATTAGCTGTCTAGCTACGGCACTATTATAGTGATCCTGCTTAGCATGACATTGGGGGATTTGATAATACCGGTCACAATTTCATGTTAATGACACAATAAACTGGCACAAGTGACGTTCGTTTTGAAAAGATATATACATATTGTGTGATTATACTTTAATGAATAACCTCTCTGGGTTCTTCTGTAAGAATTACAAAAAAAGCGAGCTCACCCAGGAGGTAACGGCCCAGTGCTGACAGCAGGGACCCTTGGAGTGACCACAGGTGTGATGCTGCTGGTTGGCTGTCTGGTTGCTGGAGCTCCAGAGCCTGGGGTTGGCGTGGAGTTCCTTTCCGAGCCTGCTGATGGACTTGATTCTCGGGCTGATGAAGGTCCTGAGGCTGGTGTTCGTACCGGTGTATCAGAGCCTGATTGACCATCACTGCCATCCGCTGGTGCAGATCCATTGCTGGAAGATGCTGAGGAAGGTATCAGGGAAATAAATTACAGAACCTCAGACTAAGACAGCAATTATAGATAAAAAAAACCCCATAAGTACGACATACAAAAACATTTCTGTTGACAAGGCTGACTGGCTTTGCAGCTTTAATTGGTGAAGGAACACTAGTGGATGTAATCAAATACAGATTTTTGACCTTTTCAGACAAAATAAAACATTTCGACCCTAATATTTTGTGTTGCTCCTCAGCATTACCTTGTGTAAATATGGCTCAAAGTGAACTGGTTGTACAAAAAATGCTTTTCAGAGTGTGTCCAGTGTTAGTATGACACACTTTCGCCTTAGGGTAAATGTTTGATTTGTGTTTGCAATGTGACAGTCAGAGTGCACAGTCAGTGTAGAAAGAGGAGAACATGACCTCAGTTTCCACCCCATTCTTAGTTAATAAGTGTCTGAAGTAGATCAGAGTGGGAGCTTCCTTCAGTAAATGTCTGACCTGGTGAAGAGGTGGGTCTGCGCGGAGTTGGAGGAGGAGGTCTGGAGGGCCTGGGAGGTCGGAGAGGCCTTGAGATCCCTGATGACACTGAGGGAGACCCTGTGCTGTTCACTGACCTCCGGCCACTGGGAGAAGACTTGTGATCTACACTGTCCAAAGCTGGCGAGCTGTCTCGACTCCGCCTGCGAGGATGGAGGGCACACAGAGATAAATAAAGCAGAAAAAAAAAGAATTACCACCTTACAGTTGTATCACTCAACAACAGCACAGCAGACCTCTACAATCAGCACAGTTTCAGGGTGTGCACCCAAGATTAGTGCCACGAGTTCAGTATCTGATCAAATGTCTCCCTTCTGTTCCTGAGATATGACATTGAAAAACAGCCTGAAAAGTGTTTTTCAAGAACACTCCAATGTGATGTCACATTGGAATTGACCTTTGACCTTTTGGATATAAAATGTCATCACTTGCTCATTATATCCTCAAAGAAATTTGTGTGAAATTTGGTCTTTATTAGCATATGAATTCTTAAGTTGTGGCCAAAAACATTTTTTGTGAGGATACACAGTGACATTTCACAGCCAAATTTGAATCAGTTCGTTGTTGAATCCAAGTAGATGTATGTGTTTGAGGAAACTCCCTCAAAGGCCTTCTTGAGATATCGCATTCACAAGAATGAGGTCACAGCGACTTTGACCTATTACCACTAAAATCTAATCCGTTCATCATAGAGCCAAGTGGACAACTTTGCCAAATGCTGAATAAATTCCTTCAAAGCGTTCTTGAGATATGCGTACACAAGAATGGGACAGACAACCCGAAAACATAATTCCTCCATCAACAGCTACTAAAAAAAAATGTGACATTAGTTTATCTGGTCTGAAGATGGGAATAGTTACTGTACCTTATGACATGATCCTCATTAGGTTGTGTTTCTCCATTTGATGTACCTGAAGAAAAAACAAAAATAAAGCAAAATTAGGAGTTCCTTTTCACACACAACAAAACTGGTCAAACAAACAAAGAAAATTTGCATTTAACGTAACAGTACTAAACCCTGTTGATATTAAGACGAATGTTTTGCTTAATTATTCCACCTGATTGAAATTCAAGCGACTAAGACTGGACACTGCTTACTACATGTTTTCTTGGCCTTTGTTAACTTGACAAATGCAGTGGAATAACTATATTTCTTACATGAAAAATATGTCTACACCTAAAAGTATCTGTACAGGCTTTTGATGAAAACTTGTGGCACTTGTGTGACTCACTGTGATGGTCGGCCTCTGCCTTAGCAAACATCTCGGGGTCGACAGTCATGCCGTCCAGGCAGACGGACAGGTCTCCCACCACATCTGACTGGTCTCTGTCTGCACACAGCTGTAAGGTCTGCACCACCTCAGAGACTGCATTGAGACCACAAAAGTATTAGATGGTCAGAGTACGACAACGACAAATGAAATATATTACCTGCTATTAATGCAGGCATACATACATTGAGCCAATCTGTGACAAAATGCATTATGCCCTCAAACGTAATTAAAGTCAAACTAGCTATGTACAGTGGTAGTTCAAAAAAAGATGGGGAACAGATTTTATTTATTTCTTTAGTTTTTTATTGCTCTTTTTGGTTTGTTTGTTTGTTGTTTTTTGCTTTTTTCTATCTTTAGTTTTTTGTTTGTTTCATATCCTCAGAAAAAAATATTACTGGTGTAAATGTTGCCTGTATGAATGATTTTGCAACATATGCTTCTAATTTTTTTATATCATTATTTCTCTTTCCCACTTTGATGTTAAAAACAGAAAAAAATGATGGCTTGCTGTATGATGTGCACCAATTTTGATTCCAATAAAAATGTAAATTAGAAAAATAGATGTGGAATTACTTCAAAAGATACCAGGTACCTTTAAACATCACACCATGGCAACTTGGGGATCAAAGATAACACCAAATTTATTGTATGTTTTCAATGACAGCACAGAGAATAACTGGACATTTTAACTTGGCTAAGTGTAGTTTAAATTTGCAATCAATTTTGTAAATAAAATAGAGTAACGTGACAAGACTGTTCAGGCTGAATGTTCTTCTTTCTCAGATAATTAAGGGCTCATTTGTTTAAAAAAATGTTTAAATCTACAAATGATTTAAAATGACCCTTATATGGATCAGTGTATATTTTCTTGCTCTGACATTAATCATCAATCAGCTATTTGACATGTGATTTGTGTCCACAGTTCACTGCTGGACAGACTCCATGCATAAAAAATGACCAGGCAGGGGACTGAATGGAGCCTTTATGAGAAAAAAAACAAAGAAATAACAGCCCAAAAATCTACCAGGGCAAAGGGGGATGACAAAGAACAGCAGCCTCTTAGAAATGTGAAGTAGAGTGCCCGATTGATTTATTTTTTACTCTGAAAAAGTTAGATAAGTGACATCTGTAAAAGCTTTGAAACAATTTCTGTATTTGACAGCTGGAAACAGTTTCCTTAAAACAAATCATTTTAATTTCTACATTTTGTCACCAATCTTTACCACACCAGATGAATCTCTGCCAAAACCTCTGGTGTGCTGCGAAAGATTGATGTATTTGACATTTCTGGCAGCTGTAACAGCAGTGTGAAATAAATGGAAAAAGAACCAGGTAGCTGGCAGTAATTGTCACAAGTACTGAACAGACAAAAGCTCTACCTTCACACACTCAAATATCATCAATAGCCATAGAAACATCACTACACTATGAGACACACCAAAACATGTACTGTTTGCCATCCAAGATGTGAAATGGCGACATACATTAAAAAATGTATGTCGCCATTTCTCAGACTCCATATACAAAATAAAGCTCATATTAGACAAAGAATTTCCCAAAAAAATATGGGAAAAAAAACAACGTTTAGATTAGCATTGTACAGTTTCACATGGCCCTCCAGCTCTGAGCACTGATCTACCCGTATCATTTCATGATGGCATTTTTACGACCTGGCATGAATCCATGGGTCTTATATTTAAACAACCTGTAATACACAGTCTGAAGTGCATGGCGCATTGCCACTTTGCTATTTAAACAGAGCATAATCTGGAGACAAAGTCAGATGCAAGGGACTAAGGGGTTGTATTTGGTCCCTTAATTAATCATAGGTGTGTTTTGAGTGTAACAAGATTTCAAACAATCACAGTGTCATCTCACATTGCCCTTAAAAGCCAAATGCACCTTTATCCGGCGTATTGCTATACACATGTTAGACTGGAGAATTAAGTCGTTTCCTGTTGAGAGTAAATTATTAGGAGCGGTAATGTCACAGCTATGTTCACATTTTAAAAAATGTAATTATGTTCCTCATTAACAATGTATTATTTCATCCACCCACAATCCATCTGTGCAGACCTGTGTGTGTATACAAGCATACAGGCACATCTTACTATCGAAATAATGTGCCCTTTAATTTTCAGGAAAAAAAACTGCACTCTTATGGTGCAATCCCTTTCTGCTGCCTTAAAATAGCAGTCGACCAAAATGTGCCTGACTACACCTCATATAAAATCTACACGCCCATGGGCGCATGTGCGACACAACATGAGCGCTGGCCGTGAAAATGACAACTGCATTAGCCTTAAAGTAGCAATTACTGTCAATCGTCTGAAGTGGAGAAGAGTCAATATGGGTTGGTTAGTCTTTCTTAACTATCCCACCATCATCCAGGAGGATTTAAAATAATATACAAATGTATTTCTGAAAAAAAAAACAAAAAAAAAAACGCTTTTTTATAGATAACGCACATTAAAAATGTATCTTAAAGGGATACACAATGATACAAGGGAAGCCTTATGATGGCCTTTAGCCATAAAATATGTATTTTGGACACTGAAAATAAATCTCATCTCCCTACATTGCAGACTGCAAGTAATAAAATAGTTTTTAAAGAATGTCATCTTGGACCAATATAACCCTCATTACACATCTCTAAACATAACCCAGAGTGTGTATATGTCAGTGTAATCAAGGTATTTTGAAGCACACATGCTCACACATGACGAGGAGTTTGCTCATACTGTTGTGACCCCTCACCAGTGAAATCAATATTGTAGAGAGGGGGCTGGATAGGAAAAAGAATATGTACAACAGCTGTGTTTGTGTGTATTGTCCACTCATACACTCACTTTTCATGTCGTTCGACTTGAGCGTGTCGCTGACGTCCAGCGTGGCCATGCCTAGCAACACGTCTGACTTCAGGGTCTGGTGGCTCCACACATGAAATACCAGTTTGCTGAATGGAGTCACAATCCTGTTGAGACACACACGTCAGTTGACACATGCAACGCATGAACAAAGTCACAGCTTGATATCACACCTCCAACCACCTGATGTCTGCTTCCAATTTTACAACCATTTAGTTTATATTAGCGGTTCCCAACAGGTGGGTTGTGGTCCAAAAGTGGGCTGCGGGTCCAATCTGAAAAGGACCACAAGTAGGGGTGGACGATATATCCAATATACTCAATGTATGGTGGCTTGTTCCACGTGCGATATATTAAATGACTATATTGTGAACATTGAGTTTAAATTGTCCCGTCATTTTTATAAGCCAACTCTCTCTCTCTCTCTCTCTCTCTCTCTCACACTCTCACTCTCACACACTCACACACACACACACACACACACACACAGGGACTTTTGCAGGGCTTTTGCATGACTGGTCACATTTTGTGACCACAGAGCACTACTGTAGCTTGGAAATACTATTAATAAATGAACTGGAGAGCTGTTAGTTTGTTTCCAGCTTACAGTGACTGAGTCCTCACGGTCAAAGGCGCCTCGGTATCTGTTTAACTGTCCGACACCAACAACCAACTGTTGACCAGAAGACACCTCCGGTCCGAGACCAATCAGATCCTTCAAAATACAAGCACCATGGGTCCTGCTTTGATTTCTTCAAGTATAACAATACTTTAAAAATTAACTTCATTTGTTATAACTGTATTTTATTAAATGTTATTATACCAGTAGTGTATTCAACTCTAGTATATGACTACTTTAACTTTATTGTAACTGCAGTTCATTTAATAATTTTGTATTTTAGTAATTAACATTAGTTTTAAGGACATTTAAAAATACTGAGATATATATTGTGTAATGTGATATAGTCTTATCGCGATATTATTTTAAAGCCATATCGCCCAGACCTAACCAAGTGATTTGTGCCAAGTTTGTAAATAACCCTTTATTTTGAAGTACAGTGAATTATTTGGCAAAGAGTTTTTATTTTGATGTGCAAATTTTTTGCTTTGGATTGAGAGAATAATGGACAGCTGCTTAACAGAGACAGCAAACAAGACAAAGTATAACACTGAATATATCAAGATTTCTGGACCTTGAACTAATGACTAAGAATAAATCTGGACCCCTTGGCTGGACCACTTGGGAATCTGGTTTAAATGATATTGTTAAACAAAGAGGTACTACTAATAGCAACAAGGGAAATAATATATACTCAGCAGGATTTTCTAGTGTATTGATCCTTTTTGTAGGTGACGCACCACTGTTTATAGGTTCTTTTCACAGGTTTAAAAAAGAAAAAAGAAAAAAAAGGTGAAAGCAGCTGGTAGTTTGCAATGCATCAGCTGCTGTGGTTGTGAGAGCAGCAAAAGTCTTTGTCTTGTCGTGAAAGCAACTCTAACACAATGAAGTTCAGAATCTATTCACGGAAAACGAGTCTATAACCACCACTGTGACAGTTGTTTAGCTAGCAGCAGCACCCTCAGGAAAAAAAACATTTGAGGGCACACAAGCTCAGGTCCGATTGCATCCCATAGTAAACACTTGTTACATAATAACCAGACCTCCCCATGGGTGCAAGAGAAACTGTAGGAGAACTCTATATTAAGAAGGTCACTGTGGCCAGCAGAAGCTCTAGGACGGGCTAAGATTAAGAGGACATCTGATGTGTGAAAATGCTGGACTGCAGGAAGTCACATGGTGTGGTGTGAGTGCACTTAATGCACGGTGTCGAAACAGGATTCCTGTAAATGAACCGGACACGTTCTCTCACCAGCGTGTTGCATTTTCCTTGCAGGTGCAAACAGCTTAGAGATAGCATATCTTTTCTTTAAACTGTAAAAGCACCACTACTCTGAACTCAAGAGTTAGACTACAGAGAAAACCCTTCCCGTAAACCGAGTCCTGGTGACTCATTCAGAACACAAAACTGCTGCAGTAAAAACATCTTGATCAAGATCATAAACCACACCAGCAATTCAAACAATTCAAAGGATGTCTATTTTTGTACGCACTGAAGAAACTCCTCCAGGTCTGGACAGTCTTCTTCGGAAATTATGATGTGCAATGCCAAATACTGCAGTCAGCAAGATATGCTTGTTCCAAAAAGCCAAACCGCAGATAACTACGCTGGTTTCGTTAATCACTTCACTAAAACTCAGGGATATTAGCGATCTCAGGAACTGACACTGCAGTTTAATAAACCAAGAAATTGCATCATTGTTTCCTTCAAAAGCTTCTCATCAAATCTGAAAACATTCTTGATGAGTGTCATAGAAAGTTATTCATATGAAAGTACGTAAACGTAACCATGAATGAACTAAACGTACAATTCAGGCATGTGAGACACCCTGGAGCCTCTTCACATGCCTGCATGCAGACAGTGAAGGACTCGAAGGCCTCCAGCACTACCTAAAAATTACCATGGATGCATCATACAATTATTCATGATTACATACTTTCATATGTAATAGTTTTTTTACAACAATGAGCAACTTAAAGCTGCTAATACTCTTCCTTATGGAACATTTCAAAGGCTGTAAGGTTCTGGTCAGTTGGTTGATATGCTCTTGTCCGACCAAATTCTCACTGGTCCAACGATCGCTGGTGCTACTTTTAGAAAGCCTTCAGGCCACCAAAGCATTTCTTTTTCAGCTGAAAAACACCAGTTGTTATTAAGCACTTGTATTTGTCCTCTGTGGGGATGTAAATCGTAAGCACTTTCCTTCATCGATCTTTTGTCAAATTAATGATTGATAAATCATTATTTGAAGAAGAACATCAAAACATGTCTTATTTCAAACAATACAAATGCGTTTTTTCCTCAATAAAAGTTCACAGCAATATGTTGCATATACTTTGATGGCATTACATAGCCTATCGACTGATCAATTACAGTTCTAATGTTTCATTTAATAAAAGGCAGATTAATCAATCATCGATCAATTGTTATCATCTATTGTCCTCTGTGACGTTTGGCATTTGTCCTGCTCCACTGTGATTGGCAAAGCTGGATTTCTAGAACATTAGGACATTTCTAGGATTTTAGCACATTTCTTGGGT
Source organism: Plectropomus leopardus (assembly GCF_026936395.1). Lineage (NCBI taxonomy): Eukaryota > Metazoa > Chordata > Actinopteri > Perciformes > Serranidae > Plectropomus > Plectropomus leopardus. The sequence goes on along the minus strand of NC_142184.1, from coordinate 31,621,383 downwards.
TTTAGGAAATTTCTAGGATTTTAGAATTAGAAAATGTAAATGTGAATCAGAAAATGGTTGGGGTGGCCACCTGGTACCCTATCAGGGGCCAGATTTGGCCTGCGGGCCACAAGTTGAGTATCACTGTTTTGTAGTGTCCAGTATATCAGATTTTTCATATCAGTCCCATTCAACTCTTAGTGGTGAGACGGCCTCTATTCCACTTGCTCAAAGACAGAGTTTACTTGTCCTGGGCAAGTTTTAATGTCAAGCCCTGTGAAAGAAAAACATTTTGTTGGACAGACAACGCTACCAGGTAGAGTGCACTCTATGCACTGTGGAGATTTAGTTAATTTAGAGATAATGTGCACATTTTTTGCCCCATTGAACCATCGACTGGTTGAAGAGGGAGTGGAATTTCAGTGGAATGCGATTTTCTTTGTTTCATTAAAGCCCTAAATATTTTTTGTACTGTATCAAATATAGCTAATCGCCATCTAAACCAAGTCTATGTTCTAAAAGTATGATACCAATTGCATTGCAAAATGCTGATAGTTCCTTTCAAACTTAACAGTGTGCTCACGTATAATCTGTGCTGGAGTCAAGCCAGAGAAAATGAGCTTCTGTAAATAACAGGCTTGTTTTGTGCTACCTGGAATACCAGACCGGTAACGCTTAACACACTGGGACAAATATGATTAAGGTAACATGTCTGTGAGCAGCCTGCCTCCAGGGTATTTACAATTAAACATCAGAATTCACTCAGTGTCCTGCTTGACAAATCCTAGCATGCAGGCAGCACAGCAGACCAAGCATATGCTTGTTAGATACCATTAGAAACAGTTGTGTCTAGAGGAGTAGCAACAGAGTTATAATGTTTTGATTATCATAAAAGTGATCACATGTCATGCAGAGCTGGTAATACTGGCAAGACTTTGACTCACACAGTGAGCGGCTGCTTCCACTTGGGGCTGTGAGTGTTGTTGCATTTCTCTGTTTTCTTGGACTGGCCGTCAACTGTCACTTCCACATAAGGACTGGGACCAAACCAGTTTTTCTTGTTCTCTTTTAGTTTTGCTGATAGCACTGAAAAAGGGAGACAGGGAGAAGGAACCGTGCAGAGGACAGTCAGTCATTTTGGTGCAGAAAGAAAGAGGAATAAAGGGAAACAAGAACTCATGAACAGCACACACTTTTATATGAAAAACAGAGCAGGGGAACATGACTGCAATAGAATCTGGATACCAGTGCAAAATGGATTTAGCTCATGAGGCATCGCCACTGATTAACATGTGTCCTTGGTGATCAAAAGTACATTGCTCTGAGTACAGGTGTGAATGCAAGAAATGCATTCACAATGCAGCCTGAGATACAATCACTCAGGCCACGTTCAGATGGGGTCAAGACCACATGTGGCCACATTCTATCAGCAGTGTGAATGCTAACATGTCCTTGCCAACACAGAGATGACACTTCCTACTCAGCTGACGTACTTGCTTTTTTGACGCTTCAGCAGATACGAAAAAAAACTTTTGTTGCTGCAGCTGCACAAACGCAAAGCTGGAGGAACGTATCTGGAGCCAATCAATTCCAGGTGAACTGTCAGTTCAATCTCTGCCTGGTTAGCAGGCGCTAACACAGCAGCAGCAGCTGTTAAACAGGTCCAACACACTCACACTGACAGCGAAACGGCTCGACTTTATTATTAAACCTGTTAATAACCATTAGGTATCTTTAACCCTTAAATGCTATCAGTTAGCCCTGATACTGTGTATATGTGCAGCCAGACAGACTCTTACCAACTGTCCTCAGCATGAAGCTGACACCCCCGCAGCAGTAGTCTCCGAGCGGCGCTTGTCTCATGATAAACAGCATGCTAATCAATACACTGCATGCAGATTTTACTCATCTTAAATAGTAAAGACTGTGCAAAAAGCACAGCAAACCTCTCACCGGTTAAAAAAAACAAAAAAAAAAAACAGCACATTTGTACTTTGCTAACGGAAAAAATTCACAAGTTTATTAGAGTACTGAGCAGATAAGTTGTTTACAAGTGGTCACTTGAGACACGTGGAGACGCATTCTCTATTGCGAGGTCTGAACAAATAGATAAAGAGCTGTTCACTTGTGATCTGATCACCCAAGATGCATTATCATACCAGGTGTAAATTTGCACATAAGCAGTGCAATGATGGACATTTATCACCATACAAATTAAACACACAAAGCAAAGAAGACAGGCAAAGTTTAAGTTCTCACTTATAGGCTGTTATCACAGCAGACATTCCTTTAACAGTAGGAAGAGCGCCTGTTACTGATAACATTAACAATGACTCCGTCCTGTTCAAGGTTCCCAGTTAGCCGTGGCAGCGTGAAAGTGAGCCAGCATGCGCAATAGCAGGACCCTGAAATTAAATCAGCTGAATACAGCTCAGCAATCATCACTAGTATTTTTTTACATCTGGAAAAGGGAAAGGCCTATCATTGGTAATATATTTTAATAGAAACTGCCTATTGTTGAATTTAAAAATGAGATAAAAATTTAAATGCTTGGGAAGCAAAATCTGTAAACTTTTCTTTTAACATGAACCTCGGTTTATTTTAAGACTCACCAATTATTTGTAGCTGTGCCTTCATGGGGTAACCGTTGGTGGTTCCCGACTTGGTGACTCCACTTGCCATGACATAGGGCAGGGATGAAGGCCTGCAGCACAGACAACACATCATTAGGGTGATGACAAATGACTTTCCCACTGCTAAAAATGAGCAGCAAACAGATGAAATCATTTAGATCAAGGTATACTTAGCCCAAAACATGGACTATGGCAATACTCTATTAACAAGTCAAAAACTCATAGCACATCCCTACCTTGAACTTTTTTTCATATAAACAGAATGTATTTTTATGCAGTTTTATACAAACCTTATTTACATACAAAGTTCTACAAAAAATATTTCCATTGTGATTTATTTTTATTAGTTATTAGTTTATTAGTTAGTGAATTAGTCAATAGTCAGTCAGCCACTTGGCACCCTACTATGTGCCAGATTTGGTCCACAAGCCATATATTGTAAGGATCACTGGAGTGTTTTACCAACTTCTGAGTCATAAAATAAAGTCAAACTGTGCCCCCATAATGCTCTATTTCGTTACATACTACAGTAACAACATTGTATTTTTAATGTCAGCTAGCTCATATCCCATGCAGGTCAATTGCACTTACTGTAACTTGCTTTGGACAAAAGCGTCTGCCAAATGAATGTAATGTAATGTAATGTAATGTAATGTAATAACACTCATCCTGAGCCTCAGACTTAATAGATGGGGAGGCTGCATTTATAAATGGTCTTCCTGGAATCAATCCTCAACACTAAAACAGTATTATCAACTGCTTTTGCATTAAATATAGCATTAGGAACAGACTACCTTTAAACTCATAACATATAACAAGTAACATTTAGTCAAACAAGCTTGCAGCTCTGTTAGTTACCTGTCAGATCATCATGTAAAAACACTCAGACATTGCACCGTCATGGAAGGTAATAAAAGGAGACAAAGGTCAAGCCTGCAGTCTCAGCCATATAAACCAGTCTGCACTGCATCTTCACCTCTATGCATCACACTCTCTTCTTTATGCTATCATTTACTTTACTTTACTTTGTGCTGTAAATTTTACTACACATCAATTCCTCATTAAACCCGAGGTTACCACAGGGGGCCAGATCCTATTCAATTTTCTCTCAAAAACTGTCACCGACTTCTGCTTCAATAAGTGAGTTCCTAAATTTTTCTGTCCCTTAGTAACACCCAGTAACAAGGGCCACAAACTAGCTGCTATGGTGTTCTAAGTAAATAATCTCTTAACATTAAAAAGCACTCATTTGTGGCTGCTTTGCTCATTCACTGCTCAATACTGAAGATGAAACTTATGTGGAAGTTTTTGTCTTGTCTGAGACGGACTGTTCCTGGTACTAGTCTAGAAACATTCTTGTAACTGGCAGCTCTGTAAAAGAATCCTTTAGTGGCTGATTTCAGCAACTTATGTTTATGCTTTCATTTTGGATCGCTGAAACGTTTTCACAAAATCCGCTGCAGCTGTAGTGATACCATCAATACAAGAAACACTGACATAGGTAATTGGTTTTGGGAATACTTTTTCCCCAAAAGTAAACACTCTGAAACACCAGCACTAAGTTGCATCACTGACAAACGTGTCCGTCAAAGAGAGAAAGTGGGGAAAGGGATACACCGGCACAGGAGTCAGGTCCTGTGATCTTTACGAGACCCTGGTCCGTGCGTCACTGAATAATAAATGTTCCTCTGTCTATCTCGTCCAGTGTGCACATGGCAGAGCAGAATAAAGTGAGGAGCTCCTGGGTAAACTTTCACATTGGCTCCTGCTTTAGGCTCTGTCAATAATTCATTGCAACTGCTGACTTTGCAGCCTCGCGAGCAGGCCAACTGCGTTTTGTAGATGAGGGTATTCACTGAATATTAAACTCTACAATGGCCTGCCAGTGCCTTGACTTGGATTTTTCTAACCAGCATCATCCATTATGTTTGGTGATTGTGTGAGACATTTTAAATGGAATTTGAGCTCAAATTGTCTTGGCTGTAGAGCTCCGAGTATGCTTTCTTGTAGGATGTTGTGCACTTGAACAGCCCAGTTAATAAAGATCAGCCAAATTTCTAAAAAACATCAAAGCTAAAACTGTGTTCTCATGACAGTTAGCTCATTGGACTGGTTAACTCATAGATAATCTGTTTACACCATGAGTAAGCATACAAAACAATGGTTTGTATCACCAAAACACAACTTCCTGATGACCAGCATTATTATAAGATAAAGAGACAAACAGGTTCTTCTATTATGATGCTTCAAGGAGACAGCTCTAAAGAATTCCATGTCTATTTGATTTTAATCACTATCCATACTTAGAGTGCTAATGAGCTCTGTCATCTTTATTGTTTTTGTCATTTACCACAATAGAATGTCATGAATTACTGAAAACCTAATGCAATAAAAAACTAAGTCTCAGATGAAAAACAACTATTAATTTCCAATAACAGGAGGGCCACAAAGGAAAACAGCAGCCATCCCCCCTTTACAGTCACCAGATGTCGAAACATTTGATACCGCCTGTAAAGAACAACTGTCAGAGGCAGACGAGGACACAAACTTAACCAACCTTGCCAAGCTGCTGACGCCTAATAACTGTGACAATAAAATCTTTGTCTCTTTCCTTCTTCGCCCGTATCTCCCACATAACTACAATTATTCAAGCAGACACAAATGTGCAGTCAGAGCTGCTGCTGTTAAATTTCAATAATTAAGTTGAACAGCTGATTGCTGGACATTTAACTATTGTGCTTAAAATCAGCACAAATATTCTTTAACTGGTTTGCTCAGCTTTATTTTAAAACTAGTTTCAGTTCGCCCCTTAGCAACTTAATACAAAAAATGTAATAACTGCCGAATTAATGAGTGGCTCGTAATAGCAGTATTGGTATCTCCTATTTTGTTTACTATCTAAATATGTTTTTATTAAAGAGTGGAGTAACACAAAACTACCAGATTTTAAATGGAGTTTGGCGTAGTTGCTGTTCTCCATATGAAAACAAGTAGCTAAGGGAAAAAAGCTTCAGACACTTTAATTCCAACTAAATTAGCCACCATTTGCGTTAATTATGACCAGCAGTCACATATTTGTAATAATTTTCCTCTTAATTACCATTTTGGCATGCTACGATAACAACACTTATTATATATTACATAATTTAATCCAACTAGGAGTGGATAACGAGCTAAAGCTAATTCAGTTAGCCGCACAGTGAGGAACACTATGTCCTGGTTAGCGAACTAAACAAAGTACACTGACTGTAAACAGTGGGTATATATACAGTTGCCGTGTGGTCGCAGGAGTTGCTAAGTACATGTTGAATGTCAACTGGTCACCAGATATGACAACCTGCAGCCATCCCAGTCTGGCTAACTGCTAGCCCATTAGCTCGTCTCATCATGGCTGGCTGAAAATCCCAAAGTCCAACGGCTATGAAAAAAACAAATACAGCCAGTGAGAGATGTAGTGTAAGGAATCACCTACCCGGATCCAAAGGGAGGCTTAGAGAGCAAAGTGGCGACGCTGAAGTGAACTCCGAGCCCTCAGTGTGCAGGATGTTTGGGTTTCAGTCGGGGCTTCACTTCAAGGAAGAAGAAACTTCCACCATCTTCGTAGGCACACGTCACGTGACCGAAACAAGGTGGGGCGCACGCTTCCACGACTCTGCGCTGTGATTGGACAAGAGTTGGAGCGGAATGGACCAATGGACGCTCAGTAAACACCATGATGCATTTAGGGGCCTTGTTACAACAATCAAACACAGACCAGGAAAAGAAACATACACAAGGATAAGGCATAGATGATCTAACAAGCAATGTTGTATCAATTACGGAAGCCCTAAGCGGACGTGTTATCTCGAGAAAACGAACTTTGTTTTTTTGTTTTTTGGTTTTTTTTTTACTTTATTGAATGAACGTCAGAAGAAGAAGTGGCGGGTGGATGATGTGAAAGCAGGTGCCGTGCGGTGTTCAGCGCGGACAAATGCGCAAGGTAAGATGATTATTACAGGGACACATCACCCAAATTCATCAGTAATCATAACTAGATTATTATACTGTTGCTCCGGTGCTTTTTGGTACGTGCAGGGGCGAGAACCTGCACGCATTTGTCCGCGCTGAACACCGCACAGCACCTGCTGTCACATCATCCACCCGCCACTTCTTCTTCTGACGTTCATTCAATAAAGTTTAAAAAAACAAACCAAAAAACAAAGTTCGTTTTCTCCAGATAACGACTTAATATCTCGGGAAAATAAAGTTCGTTTTCTCGAGATAACGAGATAATATCTCAGGAAAACAAACTCCGTTTTCTCGAGATAACGAGATAATATCTCGTTATATTGAGAAAACGGCTTGTAAAAAAAAAAAAAAAAGAAACACGTCCGCTTAGGGCTTCCGTAATACATGTCAACTTTAAGATATAATATCTGTGTTGCATATGTCATTTATCCTCCCATTCAAAAAAAGGGGTGTTGTTTGTTTCAAGAACTTTCCTAACCCAGAGTTACATGCATAACAAAAGGACATCCTTTATTAAAAAAAAAAAACTGCATCTACATCTGTGCAAAACAAAGACTGTGGAGGGTCAAAGTAAGAAAAAAAAAGAAATACATACACAAAAAAAGTATAAACAATCTTGCATTAAGGTTTTTCTTAGATGTCGTGGATGTATTTTTGGTTATGTTCAAGTGAACAAAATGCAGCAGTAGCTGGAGCATTTGATATCTAAAGTTTTATAAAATCTAAATAAAAGTGCTCTAATCAGTGAATGTAGAATTTATAATTTATATATAAAATGTACTTTTGCTTATAGATAGATAGATAGATAGATATACTTTATTGATCTCAAAACTGAGAAATTGGGATGTAGCAGTGCCATGCAGTAAGAACAGAGAATAAAGAGCACACATTATTAATAGAATATAAAGGAATATGCTTAAAAAAACCTAAAAAAACCAAGAGACTGTACATATATACATAAATACATGTGTAAAGTGCGGAACAGTATCTGAATAAATAAAAATAAAGTCAGCAGTGTAGAGTGACATGGAGCTAAGACCAGAGTTTAAAGAGCAGACAGAGGTGAGTTATTGTACAGGTGGATGGCTTGTGGCAGGAAAGATTTCCTGTATCTGTCCTTTCGACAGCAAAGCTGAATCAGTCTGTTGGAGAAGGTGCTCCGCTGTCGGTCCACTGCGCGGTGGGGGGGGGTGCTCAGCATTGTTCATGATGGCGAGCAGTTTTTTAAGTGTCCTCCTCTCCACCACAGTCTCCACGGTCTCCAGCCTGAAACCCACCACAGAGCCAGCTTTCTTAATGATTTTATTAAGTCTGTTGGTGTCACTGGCTCTGATGCTGCTTCCCAACAAACAGCAGCGAAGAAGACGGCACTGGAGACAACAGACTGGTAGAAGATCTCCAACATCCTGCTGCACACGTTGAAGGAACGTAGCTTCCTCTGGAAGTAGAGTCTGCTCATCCCCTTCTTATACACAGCGTCAGTGTTAGATTTCCAGTCCAGTCTGTTATTGATCACTACACCCAGATATTTGTAGGCCTCCACCTCCTCCACAGTCTCTCCCCGGATCTGTAAAGGCTGTGAAGACGTCCTCTTCTTCCTGAAGTCGATCACCATCTCTCTGGTCTTGTTAACATTCAGCCTCAGGTGATTATGTTCAGACCACTCCACAAAGTTGTCCACCAGAGACCTGTACTCCCCCTCCTCTCCATCTCTTATACACCCAACAACCACCGAGTCATCAGAAAATTTCTGCAAGTGGCATGACTCGGAGTCATACTAGAAATCAGTGGTGTATAACGTGAAGAGGAAAGGCGAGAGCACAGTCCCCTGCGGAGCTCCTGTATCACTGACCACCACATCAGACACGACACTGCCCAAGCGGACAAACTGTGGCCTGCCTGTCAATTAGTCAGTAATCCAGGAGATCACAGAGCCACTAACACCCATCCCCCGCAGCTTCTCACCCAGCAGCACTGGCTGGATGGTGTTGAAAGCCCTGGAGAACTCAAAGAATGTGATCCTCACAGCGCTTCCTCCACCGTCCAGATGCAAATGAGCTCGTTGCAGCAGGTAGATGATGGCGTCATCGACTCCAACATGGGGCTGATAGGAAAATTGCAGAGGGTCCAACAAAGTCCTCACCTGTGGCCTCAGCTGGGCTAGGACCAGTCTCTCCAGTACCTTCATCATGTGAGACGTGAGAGCCACCGGTCGATGGTCCAACAGGTCTGGTGAAGTCGACTTCTTGGGGACAGGAACAAGGCATGACGTCTTCCACAGCAGCGGGACTCTCTGCTGACTCAGGCTCAGGTTGTAGATGTAGGTCAGCACAGGTGACAGTTGGCTGGCGCAGGTCCTCAGGATCCTGGGGGTGATGCCATCAGGGCCTGGAGCCTTCCACAGGCGGAGTCTTTCCAGCTGTCTCTGAACCTGGCCTGTAGTCACGGTCATGCAGGAGCTGTCATCTATGGTCATATATCAGAATCAGAACCACTTAGCTAATGTATTACTAATGTATTACTATTTGAACATTCACTCTGATGCTGAGCAAAGAGAATAATAGAAGTAGAAATAAGCATTTCAATAATAATTAAGTTAAGCTAATGAAATAATATTATGTTACACATTAAAAAACATAAGATAAAAAAGTGTGCACACGCAAAAATATGAAATAAAAAGATGTATTATGCTTCAGTTTTACACCAATTTGTAAAAAATGTAAAATGTATAATATGTATAATATGCTAAGTACGTAAAGTGTGTAAAAATACATAATTACAAATATATAGGCGGGACATTAAAATGTCCAAACTAGTATATAAAGGTTTAAAAATATAAATGTAATTTATGTAATTCTTGGAACAGCACCCTGCAAAGAGTGAATGATAGCTCCTTTTGTGCAAAACTTAGCATAATACAATTCAAAGTCTTACATCGCACTCATTTTTCCAAGGCAAGACTGGCTGAAATATATCCTACAGATGCAAGTTGTGATAGGTGTCATAACACTGTCTGATTTGTACACTTGACTTATAGGTGAAATAAAATACTTTTTAAACGTTAATGAGTATATGGTTTAGATTTATGGGAGCTGCTGCTGAATACTTCACAAATGAAAACTTTGCAATGTTCTTTAAAGTGTTGAAGAGCAGGAATTTGTGGGGGAGAGGGGCCAGTCACATTTCTACATTTCCACTGAGTTTATCTTTAGGTGCCTGTAGTTTGCTGCTTTGCTCAGCAGAGGGAAGTGTTGGCGTAAATGTTAATGTTGAGCTGGCAGAACTAAGTCTAGCTGGGGAGAGAGAAGTGGCAAGGTACTTTAACTGCATGAAGTGTAGTGTGCCTGCTTCGGATAAATTATTTTTATTCTGGCCATATTAGGATAAAAAATAACACATTATGGAGTATTATTATACAAGCATGCATACACTAAATAAGAATTAATATTATAATTATTATTTTTGTTGAATAATACAATAACAATTTAGTTGGTTAGCGTATTGTACAGGCTACCTGTAATATTGTTGAAACTATATGGGGTGTATTCATTATCAGCATAGGGGGGGCATTCTGGTGCAGTTACTGAGAAAAAATAGAATTAATTTAGAGTTACAGATCAAAATGGGGATTAAAAAGGGATTATGCCCAAGTGTATTTTGGGGTTGAAAACTTTATATGTAAAATTTTACATTATACATTATTCACAGTATTAAATAACTTTTAATAGAAGTTTAACAATAGTCAGTGTTTATGTTAGTGCCTCTAGTTAAAAGTTATGTTGACAGGATCTTGCACTTTTTAAAACATTTGTTAGAAAGATAAGCCTAATTTAAAGGTAATCTGTAACTAATTCATTTGTAGAGTAACCTTGCAGCACTGTTTGCATCAGCTAATATTACATTATGGACCCAATCAGATAGCTAAAATTTATATTGCTAATATTTAAGTAAAGAGGGCTAATTATCGGTTCTAAGTTATATTTTGCAATACATATTAAGTATGTCTCGGGAAAAAAAAACTTCGTTTAGCCGATCTTAAATTCATTTGTAATTATTTAGACAAGGGTGCAGCTATGATGTGCATGTACTTCATGATATAATCACATCTTCCTCACTGCGCCATCTCCTGGTGTTATGCCTGTACAACAACAATGCAACCACCTCATAAGCTGTTTTAAAATACGAAACAAAACAAAAAACGCTTACCACGATTTCAAAGCTGATTAAAAAATATCAGATTTATAAATATCATACTTCAAATTATTCTTGTTTATGTATGGTGAATGTTTTTACTTTATGAGATACGATATACATATAACAGGGGAAAAAATGTTCTGACAAGAAAAAAATACGACGAATTCTGTTTATTATGCCCAGACGAGTAATAAATGGCTCTTTTCGGTCGAGCAACTAAAGTAAGACCGCTAGAGCCATCTCTTTTGCCTTGCTCCGTTAACATGTTGTCAAATTTAATGGAGCCACTTCTCACGGTAATTATCTCCCCTCTTTAGAAGATGATGTATGATTTATTTTAACTCCTAATCAAACACAAACTCATTCGGCGAATATTTTACATAATTCGGTATTGTCCCCATTTTACATAATTCGACATTGTCCCCATTTGGAGTACACAAACAGGATGTTTCAAAGCTGTTTCTCGTCGGCATTAACGTTTACACATTTTATAACGGCTAATTTATTAATTTGGAGTTTTACCGAGTGAAATTTAACAAAAAACTGCAGCGATATCAGGTATATAAAGTACCAGTGTATAATTATGTTAAGGCATTTATTTTGATATAAGACAGATGAATGCAGATGTAGAGACGGTTGTTTTAGCCCAACTTCCCTTCTTCCCTTTCAAAACAAAAGCACAGACAGTGTTATTTAATTTATCCCATTAGTTGCTTACACAACTGCATTTTATTTTGAAACATTTCGGTGAGGTTGAATTCGGCACTTCTGACGTCAGTTTGACGCGTGCCTTACTCCAGGGCGCTACTTTAGAGCGTGTCTCAGTGATGTCACAAAGGACAACACACAAACGTTCTATTTGGTCATGGCCTTGTATTACATCATAAAGGCACATTCTTGGAAGAAGGTAGGAATAGCCTGTCTCAGATTTATTTCTGTAAAGGATTTGTCAGAGCTGCAGCTTTCAAAAGGCAGGCAAGTTTAACTTAACTGTTAGTTAAGTTAGTTTAGTTAGTTATACAGTTAAATAATAATAACACACAGATATAGCAGAAGACCCACCACAGAAATCTATCATGAGTGATATTCAGAAAGATAAACTCTTTAGTGCCGCTAATATCGTAGATATTAAGAGGGCATTTAAGGAGGCTGATGAGGATGGAAGTGGTGGCTTAGATGAGGAAGAATTTTGTGACCTGATGGTCAATTTATGCGGGTCTGTCAGTAAGGCAGAATTAATTTGCCTTCACTGGAAGATTGACGCAAATGGTGATGGAACTGTGGACCTTGGTGAGCTAATGGACTTCCTGCTGTCTAAAAATAAGGCATCAGATAAAATGGACTCGAAGCATATAGCTTTTCCCAAGTCCATCAAAGTAATCCCTTCAGGTCACTATAAAAAAATCATCCGTATTCTATGGCGGCCTTTTGAGGATGACAGTGATCCTGATGAGAATCCTGATGATGAAGTCAGGACTTACCAGAAAGGTCAGTACTTAACTATTAGTTCGGATGGCGTACTTAACTACTGGAGTGACAGCTTTGACTCCAGTGACACAATAACATTTAGAAAAAAAGAAACAACACTTCCTTTCGAACATAATAAGAAGTCAAAAGTAACTGACATGGTTTACATAAAAGAACTCCAACAGCTGGCTGTTTCAACTACTGACAGAGAACTAAAATTTTATAACTCAAATGAAATAAGTCAATTGTTCTCTGTCAGTCACTCTTTGATTGTTGAGGACAACATTGTCACGACCTTAAACTACTGGTCAGATGACACGAAAGGAATGTTTTCCTTTGGTGATGACAAAGGATTCCTCTATGTATTCGTTTGTCACAACATAAGAAACACTGAACGGATAAGTCTCTTCTGCAGTGATGCATTTGAGAAAATCTCTCTTAAGAATTATCCAGTTTTGTATGCTTCAAAACTTTTAAAAAGACCGCCTAGGCCCGACTTTTGGTGTGCAAAAGTCCACATCTTTGGTGATACATGCAGTCAGATCCAATACTTTCCAAAACTTAACCTTTATGCTGTCTGCAGTGGTTCATCTAAGACCATGGTCCTTGCTGCTTTGCCCGATCCACACACAGCTAAACTGAATGTATTTGAGAGTGAGAAAGGTAAAGATTTCTTCACTTGCGTTGAATACTGCCAGGCGGAAGATAAACTGGTGACAGGTGGTACAGATGGCCTACTGCGAGTATGGTTTCCTCACAAAACCAAGCCTTGCAATGTATTGAAAGGACATGAGAAACCTGTCACCAACATCATGTTCAATCATGACAAAAAAATCTTGATCTCTTTATCTGAGGACAACAACGTTCGTGTGTGGACTCAGAATGGTTGGCTGTGTAGGCAAAGCTTCTATGTTGAAGGTATGGGACGGGGCCGTATTTCTAGTGTGTGTTACAATTCACACAACAATGAGTTAATTCTGGCAAACACAAATATAGGAAAATATCTTGGAAGAGGAACGGATGTTTTTAGAGATTCGTTAACGTCCCATGATGCGCCCTTGTGCTCTGTTCTCTATCACAGCATTTTCAAGCAGGTCGTTTCAGTTTGCCAAAATGGTGTCGTGACAGTTTCAGATATCTTAACAGGACAGGCTGTCATGCAGTTCAAAGTCACTCCTGCTAAGAGTGTGGGGCACACTGCCATTGCATTTGATGAACTGCAGCGTAAACTTATCACAGTTTCCCAGGATGGAATACTGAGAATGTGGAACTTTAATAATGGTACAGAGCTTGATGTGATTCCTGTTACCCTGCCAAGGGAGGTAACAGGAATTGTCTGTGTAAAAGATAGGGTGTTTGTGTCAGGTAGGAACTCCAGGTACATTTTTAACCTGGATATAAAGGATTATGACCACAAGATTTGGCAACATGATAATTTGGAGGACATTTCTTCAATGGATTTCCATGAGAACCTCCTTTTTACTGTTTCAAGCAGTGGGAACACTGTAATTTGGAATATTGAGACAGCTGATGTTTGCTACTCTTTCAAAGAGAGCCAAAGTCCAAGAATATTCTGGGCAGACAAAAAACATCAAGGCTTAACAATGAGGCTGTCCAAAAATAATTTAAACAGAGAGATGAGAGATAGTGAGAGACATTCTCAAAAATGTCTGACTGGGGACATGATTGCTATAAATAGACCTTGTATGCTAGCCCTGAAGACCAGGGAGGTCACTCCCAGCACAGCCACACTGCTAACTTCTGCAGATGGCTACATAAGTGCCTGGTCTGTTAAAAGTAAGGGAGGTTTGATAGCAAAGTTCCGGGCAGTGACTGATGAAGGTTCAGTCATTACCGCCATGTCCACCGATGTAAATGAAAAGATATTACTGACCGGTGATAGTACCGGAAGGATTTGTCTTTGGGACATTAAGGGATTTGGGTTTAAAGAGACGAGCCAAGGGCCATTTAATAATATAAATGGGTGGTTCATGTCATTGTGTCCACCTCCTCTGCTGGCCTCCTGGCAATCCCACCTGACAAGGGTGGTGAGTATTCAGTGTGATCCCACTTGTGAAAACATTATTACTGCAGGGTTGGACTGCAATGTCCAGCTGTGGACAAACAGAGGCCGCTGCATAGGTGTTTTTGGTAAAGACGAGTGGGATGCTACACAACTCTGCTCTGGGGAGAATGCTGACCAGGAGGAGGCAGGAATCACAGGCACAAAAGAGACAAGACATTTTAAAGGCAATAAGACAATTAAGCACCACAGTCTAAAGGGAAATGCTGACTCAAAACCTCTAATGGCTATACTAAATTCCTCAATAACACACTATAAAGACCTCTGTACTGAAATTCAAGAGTTTACAGCACCTGAGGTCTCTTCTGATAAGGTCCACCTGAGGTCTAAAAATGCACCAATCATCTCTGATGAGAAGCAGCAATCTGCTGGTGCATTCAAGAAAGGGCCCAAAGAACCTTCAGTCAGGAGCAAAATCCTGAAGACTTTATCAAAGCGCATACAATTCCCAACCCCAGTCAATACAGTGCAGCTCAATGCCAGTGAGAGGCAATTTGAGCCACACCCACCTCAGACCCCGCTGATCAGAGGTGGCATTGATACCCCTCCAGGCAATCTGGGGTCTGAGCAAACACCAGGGCATGTACGCTTTCCCTCCATCCGTGATAGGGTTATGCGAACACATGGTGAGAGTAAATTTAAGCCACACCCGCCTCAGACCTCATTCATTGGAGATGGCACAGACCGTACACAAGGCTTGCCAATGACAGCATCTTCAAACTCGAGTCTGAGTAGGCCCACATATGGTCATGAGGTCAAGATTCAGCAAAAAGAACCTTTAAAAGACTTTGTCCTGACACCATGTCCACCAAACACTTTAGGCAATCAGCGGTCTGCGCAAACACCAAAGCATGTGAACTTGCCCCCTGTCAATACTTGGGATCGGCTAACACATACTGAAAGTCAGTTGAAGCCACAACCGCCTCAAACCTTGCTCGCTGGAAGTGGCATAGACTGTACACAAAGCTCACCAATATCGTCATTTTTAAAGTTGAACCAGACTAGGTCCAAATATGAACGTGAGCTCAAGATTCAGAAAAGAGCAGCGTTAAAAGACTTTGTCCTCACACCATGTCAGTCAAACGCTTTAGGTAGTCTGGGGTCTGGGCAACCACCAGAGCATGTACGCTTGCCCCCTATCCATGATAAGGTGCAGCTGATACATAGTGAAAGTAAGTTTAAGCCACAACCGCCTCAGACCCCACTCATTAGAGGGGGCACAGACCGTAGACAAAGCTCACCGACAAGAGCATCTTTAAAGCTGAACCAGATTAGGTCCAAATACGGTCGTGAGCTCAAGCTTCAACAGAGTGAAGCATTGAAAGACTTCGTCCTCACACCATGTCCACCAAATGCAAAGTCAGCTTTAAAGACGTCGTCACACATGCGCCAACAAGCTAGTACAGTCAAGTGTGAGTCTGAACGCACGATAAAACAAGTACGCTTTCCACCCATCTCTGAAAAGGTCCAGCTCACCACAGCCCACACTAATGCTTTAAAAAGCTCACCACGATTCAGCAGCAGAAGATGAAAATGTTGCTAATTTGTTTGGGGTTTACTGCAGGTGTCTGCACTAATGCTGCAAAGAGCTCATCATAATTTAGCAGTTGAAGATTTTGTCAATTTTTGACAAAAACAATTTTTGTCTGGGTTTTCTCCGGGTGCTCCGGTTTCCTCCCAGAAATATTTAAAAACAAAAAAAAATACGCCCTAAATACTAACAATTTGTAATTTCTGTGCCCCCCACCTCCCCACCCCCACCCCCCAAAATAAATAAATAATAAAATAAAAATAAATAAATAAATTTATAAATAAATAAATAATACTTATATATTTGTTGTGTTGTAATAAATTATATGGCTTTATTACTAGCTTGTAATCCAGATATAAGGAACATCATTCAAAACAATAAGAAAAAGTCAGCGTTTATCTTTTTTTGGTATCTTGCTATACTTCCACAAGTATTTGAATTGTCTGTGTAAAAAAAGAATGAGCGATATTGAGGGTTGGAATGTCATTGATCTTCAGTGGTAACCAACTTCTTATATCAGGCTAAAATCTTTTAAAAAACACAGGGCATAAAAAAATAAAAAGTGTTTTATTCTCATTACAGATGGTACAGGGGTCGTCTTCAATCCAAAACCTTTTCTTAAGGAACACAGCAGTTGGATAAATCTAGATAGACCTTAAAATGAGTTTCTCTTTTTGGGGAACAGGGCTCTTGATAAATTTGGAATGTACTTTATCCATAATAGATAAGGTTATTGACTGAGTCTGTGTGAACCCCTCTGAAATAATCATGAAACACCCTAGATTTCTGCATTAGCATCTCATGTGCACTGCTGCTAGGCTGTGATGCGCTCTTTTATATGACTGTGTTGGAGAGCATGCACAACCCATCAGTTGTTCAGGCAGCCATCTATCAATGAAAGAAAATAACTGAGATTTGCGTCCTTAGGAAAAAATGAAGACCGTTTAAAATGAACGCAAACGGATTCCAATTTTCCAGTGGTTACTTTCCCCCAAAATATTTAACATCTAATTTTAAGGCATAAATCTGTATATATATTAAAGATGTGAAACTTGACTAATGTTAGTGGTGTCCTCTCATGTGCAAACAAAACATGAAGTTAAACACTGATGTGTATCCCGGAAACAGCTTGTTTTGTAAATCAGCTGAAAGATTCGTTTATTGTTATTTTGGACTGATTGGCTGAGTGCACATGCTCTACTATTGTTTTCAGCTATATTTTCAGCTATTATTCATATGTAAAATGTAACTTACATTTCCACCTTATGAACTGGACATCCATGTTGACACATGTGGACTGAAAATAAAAATAAATTGCATGTTTAGTTAAAAGACAACGTGTTAAAAAAAACAGCACCCAAATATATATATATATATATATATACTGTATACATAACATAAATCAACTTCCGACGCGGACAGAGGCACTTGTCCTCCTCCTCCAACAACATTTTTTTAAAAATTAATATAAAAATAAAATAATGTCTTTGCTTTAGTGTCCCCTCTGTCTCTCTCTCTCTCGCGAGCCTTGACAGCAGTAATCCACTGATGTGGGGGTAAGGGCGGGAACATCTGGTGACGCAACCAGGAAATCTTCTGAAGGCTAGACTGCAGCTAATAGGAGACCATCCTCCTATATATGAGTTTGAACGATTTAGATTCATGGCAAACTAAGCTAAACTGAAAAATGATAAACAGACAGCTTTCTTCAAGCTTGTTTGTAACAATTAGCTGCTGAGCTAGTGCGCTGTGCTTGTGTCTGTGGACAGGCAGAGCAGATTAAAATATCGCATTCACATTTATGCAGATTCAACAGGTGTATCGGTGAAGTTTTGGCTTTTTACTTGCTAAAGATTTATTGCACTTATTTACGGTAACTGCAAGTGTAAAGTTCGTTCACATTAACTCAAGTATCTTGCTGCTCTGCCCAGCATGTGTGTAATGTTGTCCCCATACTGATGGTAACACACACACACACACACACACACACACACACACACACAGAGCGGGACAGAGATGCATGTCTGGGGGCAATATGCGTTAAAAAAAAAATCAGCAGAGATATTCACTCTAAAATAAACAGACCTAAAATTAAGGATGCAGTCAAAGATGTCACATCTTGTTTGAAAAATGCATCACACTCACAGAAAGTGGGGCAAAGGCGATGAGAAAATGTCCACTGACAAATCTTTACAGCAGAGGTGCCCAACCTTTTTTGACCCAAGATCTACTTTTCAAGTAGCCAACCTCCCGAGATCTACCAGTCCAGCGTCAACATCGCAAACTCACACACATCGTTTCCAGCCTGCAGTAACTAATCTCACAACACTTTTTCTTGTTGTCACACAACCACTAGACATCACATCACAAACTCTCAAACACACACACACAGACAAATTCCCTTCACACAGTTGCCAGTTTGCATAGTGTGCTGTAGCACAAACCCGCTCTCTCTGCTCCTCTCTCTCTCTCTCTCTCTCTCTCTCACACACACACACACGCCAATCTGCATGATGAGCAATAGCCATAACTGACCTTAATATGAACCAAACAGAAAAATAAACCAGGTACAAAACAGGTATATCTCTGCGTTTGAAAAAAGGAAATCACTTCCTACCTTAATGGGAGACCTGGCACTGGGAGGAGGAGGCTAGCTTCTCGTAGTCAGGACTGTAGGAGCTGGTTGCAAGGCGTAGGCAGGCTGCAAGGTGGTCATCAGTCATTGTTGATCTGTACTTGGACTTGATGATTTTCATGTGCGAGAAAGCAGACTCGCAAAAATAAGTTGATCCAAAAAGAGCTGTCAGGTTCAAGGCACATCTTCTAAGATTGGGATACTTCTCCACCACCAGTAGTTTCCAGAACACCACATGCTCTCCAGGTTGAGCGGATGTTGATCTGGCTTTGATCTCAATGTCATTTTGCAATGTCAAAATCTCATCCTCAAGAGCGGAGCTTTCCAAGTCGAAAAGTGATTTGACTTTGGTGGCAGATTCCAGATTCCCTTTCTTTGCCAACGCCACCGTTGCATTGCAGATCAGACAAACAGGCTTTGAATGAGAATAAACATTCACTAGCAAGGACCACACATCAATCGGAATTAATTTTAACAATTTATTGACGTGAATGTAGATTTGGTATAAACATTGATGTTGGATTATTGGAATGGATGGTTGAGTGCGGTGTGGGGAAGCTTCGGTGGGAATCCGCCGTGGCTCCCGGGCACGACAGATCCCCTAGGACCCTACGGACAGAAGGAGGAAAAGGAAAGAGATTGAGGGAGGGAGGGAGGGGTGCAGAATAACGAGAACGAAAGGGGGAGATCGGGTTAGGAGGGTATTTAAGCCGGAAGAGGCGCGGTTGAGGTGCGGTTGAGGTGCGGTAGAGGTGTGGTCCTGCTCCTGAAACTCTGCTATAAGCTTCACTTCACTAGCAAGGACCACACATCAATCGGAATTAATTTTAACAATTTATTGACGTGAATGTAGATTTGGTATAAACATTGATGTTGGATTATTGGAATGGATGGTTGAGTGCGGTGTGGGGAAGCTTCGGTGGGAATCCGCCGTGGCTCCCGGGCACGACAGATCCCCAAAAGCGTGCATTATATGAGAGAGGAAAAAGCCGATTTGAGATCTCTTAGGTCGGAACGGACGTAACGGTGATAAGCTTGGGAGGACCATCTGCCCATGATCTGAATAAAGTGTTCCGGTATACCGCTGCGGGAAGCCGAGGTGGCAGCTCCGATTCTGAAAGAATGTCTGGAGTAATTCATGGGAGAGATGCCTGACAATGACGGGACCTGACGGAAGTGTTGGTGGAACCAGAAGCCGGTAACCACTTGGCCGGATTCAGATGCAAACAGAGGGTCATCTTGGGATTTGCTTTGTGATGTCCGGAAATGTAAATAATTGGAGAGAATAAGGAAGGCGTTTAGAACTGATTGAATGTAGTAGAAGTAGAAGACGGGAGTGGGTTGGCTAGATTAGTTGGTTTTGGTTCTTTTTAAAAATAACTATGGTGTCGTTAGAGAAAAAAAGGTCTGAGAGGCAGGCGTGCCGACGTGGATCGTATTGAAGGGTCAAAGCAGTGAATTCTGAGCATCTGAGGAAACGGAAGAAGGCGAGCATGAACATTGCCTCTTGAGTTTGGTTGACGTGAGGTATGCTATATCGGTGTGGATACAGCGTGACAGCAGATCCGTGGTTAATGGGAGTCTACGAGGATTTTGGGCTGGTTCTTAGTGTGAGAGGCCTCTGAGTAGTGAGGTGATCTGGGGATGACCATGAGCTGGCCATGACTACCGGTTAGGAGTTTAGAGATGAACGAAATGCTGCTGAGGTAGACTTTGATTGTCTGGGTTTTAATTTCCCAAGACAGAATGGCCGTGGGTGATGAAGCAGGTTAAGGTGATGAGATCAAATGAAGGAAAAGTGATGTTATGCATGTCGTGAAAGTTGTGGAAACAATTCCAAGCCGACCGATATGGAGAGAGAGTTGCATGGGGACAGGCTATTGATGATGGTGTTCTGAGATTCCAGATCAGGGGCATGAAAGCTGGGTTTAGATGTTGAAAGACAAGGTCGAATATGGAGGAACCGGAGTCGGGTGTGCGTCTACATGAGGAGCCAAGCTTCTGAACTTCTTTATTTATGATGTCAAACTACTGCGAGATTGTCTGAGTAGATGAGGACAGATAAGCGACTCCATTCATGGCCCCATAACGTGGTGGCGACGATGACGGGGTAGATCTCAAAGAGAGCAGATAAAGTGACCTGGCAGTCTCCTTCCAACTCTTGGGGCCATTTGCCTACGAACCAACTTTCATCGTAAAAAACCCCCAAAACCGGCAGACGGAGTCGCGTCATCGAAAAAGTTGACGTCCTGAGGATGAGACAGGTGATCGTCATAAAGAAGGAGAATCATTCCAATCACCGAGCAGACGGAGCCAGAACCACAGCTCGGCGCGGCTGGGCGCAACGAGAGAGACGGAGGCCATGAGCGAGGGGACGGAAGAAGCGACAGGCAACGGATGAGAAAGGAAGCGCCCCCCGGGGAACAATGCGGATGCAGGCTTCGAGGGTAAGCAGTAGAGGGCACTGGCAGCCCGGTGCCAAAAGCCCCAAGGAGAGTGAACCGTTGCAGTAGCCGATGTCGTACGTCTGGGGGCCCCCGACATCTCGGCGCCAGATGCCCCAAGGAGAGCGAACTGTTGAAGTCACTGGACGTAGAACTGGGGGCAGCAGCACCCCGGTGCCAGATGCCCCAGCGAGAGTTAAGTGGTACGGTTGCCGGGCGTGCACAGCCGGGGGCGATGGCATCCCAATGCCAGACTCCCCAGCAAAAGCGAACCGCTGCAGACGTCGATGTTAAGCAGTAGAGGGCACCGGCAGCCCGGTGCCAGATGCCTCAAGAAGAGTGAAACGGCGCAGTAGGAGAGGTCATACGGCCGGGGGCACAGCATCTCGGTGCCAGAAGCTCCAACGAGAGCGAACTGTCGAAGTCACTGTGAACATACGACTGGGGGCAGCGGCACCTCGGCGCCAGATGCCCCAGTGAGAGCGAAGTGGTTTGGTTGCCGAGCGTGCGCAGCCGGGGGCAATAGTATCCCAATGCCAGACTCCCCAGCAAAAGCGAACCGCTGCAGGCATCAATGTTAAGCAATGGAGGGCACTGGCAGCCTGGTGCCAGACGGCTGGCAATCGGGAGACCTCGCTGGAGCGTGGTGACGCCGTGCTCCACATGGCGCTCCAGCGCTCGTCGCTCGACATCGGGCCGCCGAGCCGGCAGAGTCGAGACAACGGCGGGAAGCCGCCACCACCTCCGCTGCGATGGAGTAGGAGAACCGCAGCGGCGCAGGGCTGCACGGGGGCGACCACGTCCTCATCTTTCCGCTGAGGGTGGCGGACCAGGAGATGCAGAGGAACCATCGGCCGAGCCGTACATCTGGATGGTGAGCAGAGAGGAGCCGGGTGGAACATGGACCATGGAGGCAACCGAGGGGCCGGCGGCCGGTTGCGCTGCCGAAGTCGGTGTCTCCGGCACGGATGCGGCAGAGAAGTTGTCGGCGTCGGACCCTGAGGACGCCTGCACGGCCAGATGGAGACGGCGAGGGCCATCGTCACGGCTTCGACCGAAGGTTATCATCCGATGGGGACAGAGAGACAGAATCCATAACATGGGCGAGTGAGCGAACCGCAGCCGACTGAGAGCGAAACGCTACGTGGTGTGTCGGTACGCGCTCGTGCAGAATAACGAGAACGAAAGGGGGAGATCGGGTTAGGAGGGTATTTAAGCTGGAAGAGGCGCGGTTGAGGTGCGGTAGAGGTGTGGTCCTGCTCCTGAAACTCTGCTATAAGCTTCACAAAAAATAATCTTACTCCCATTCAGGGTGAAAATGGTAGGTCTTGGCTCGTTTCCCCTCAGCCATGTTAACATTTAGGAGTGTGTAACCGCTCTGCTCGCTAGCTGCTAGCTACTGTTGACAGCTGTCAACTTCCTGTCACGCGTGTCACACGCTACCGTAGGTTAAAGGTGACTTACTTTTTAAAATTTTTTTTTTTTTTTAAATATTTAAAAAAAGAGAAAAAAAACGTGTTTAAGAGACTGATGCATAGGCAATGACTCATGAGAGGCTGCAGTGTACATTTAATACAAAATATAACACACACACACACACCCCCCAAAAAACTTTTTTTTTTTTTTTCATTTTTTCCTACACCCCTCGCGGTCGACTTGGGATCAGATCGGCTGGTTGGGCACTCTTGCTCTACAGCATGCTCAGAATGATTAATGTTTACTACCAAGATATAATTAATCATGGAATGGGCACGCCTGGTGGATCAGTGGATAGAGTGGTGCCCAATATACAGAGGCTGTATCCTCACCACAGGTTCGATTCCGGCCTCTACCCTTAACTGAATGTTACCCACTTTCACATTTAAACTGTCCTGTCCATTAAAGGCAATAAAAGCCCAAAAAAATTTCAAACATTTTTCAAAAATAATTTTAAAATGAATAAATAAATAAATAAATAAATAATCATGAAACGAAATTCTTGAGTTAACTTTCCGATTTACTGGTCAGTATAAATGCAAGAAGCAAGCCAAGTCATTCGATGTCAGTCTTCCATCTTTACTCTGCCCTCAATTTAGCTGGTTTACAAACTAGCTTAACTAAGCATAGTTAACTCTATTGACGCTAAAACTTCCAAACTGAGCAAGACAATTTAACATTTTAATATAATGTTAATTTAAACTCACCTCCTGGTGTTGCTATATAATGCTTCCCCATTCCTCCTAGCAGACAGACAGTCGGTTAACCTATATTGTTCCGCCTCAAGTGTAAGACTATTGTAGGTACACAGAGGGCCTCCGCCGGTAGAAGTAGTCCTTTCTCATTCATCTCAAAGTGCCCTTTTTTTCAGTATGAATTCAAATATGTGACTAATCCTCGGGGTATAAAAATGGTTATGTCCTCGCTTCAAGCTTAAAATCAGTTTAAAGGGGAGTTTATTTCAAACTCAAATATGGCGACAGCATTTCTTTTTTTCTCTAGCTCCAAGCCCTCTTCTCCTGCCCTTTTCCATGTCTGTCCTCTTTCTACAGATAACTTGCAAAGTCATGTTAAATTAACTTGAACATAGTCTCAAATAGACAAGACAATGAATTAATGTTAGTTTAATTTTAGAAAACTATAACAGGCAAGTTCAAATTCCAAAACTTGTCAGAGCTCTTTAAGTTGAAGAGAAACAGTAAGTGGACATAACTAAATGAGTGTGGCATTGTTGTACTAACATTGTTGTAGCAAAATAACTATGGGTTGCTGCTGTACTCCATGATGTAAATCAATTTTTTAAAATCAAAATAGCTATCATTATTGTAATCATAATGATGATGATAATAATAATAATAAAAATGATCACTATTATTATTAAACTTTAAACTTTAAACCATGATAACCAAAGCCTGATGGTATTTACCAGATGGTTTTTAAAACCACAACTAAGCTCAGGTGTCAAAATGTTTAAAAAAAGCTTTTTTTCTATTATTTCAATTGAAGAGTTTGAAAGGTCAAATTAACCCTGAAGAACAGAATACTGAAAGTTACCATTTATTGCCAAAATGAAGGCTTAAAATTTGTCTGAATAACTGGTCATAAAATACTAGCTATACTACTAATGTCAATTGAAGTATGCAATTTAAAGCAATGGAAAATATCTGTAAACATAACTGTAAACTAGTGCTTAAAACCCGCTGAGCCCGGCATAGTCGCCGGTGACTAAAATGTGTTCCACTTTATGTAAAGTGTCCTAACTCTGCGACCGTATGTCGGATCGTCTTACTTTCTTCGGCAGTGTAAAGCTCCCGGCTGTGCCTTTCGTGAGGATGACGGCGATCCAATGCATTGTAACTCTTTTAGAAGCCTCTCTATTCAGCCCTGGGAAGTGAGTGTTTTTATGGGACATTTTTCAAAAAATTTGTGATGATAGATCCGATATTGGGGGTCTTCTGTCCATATTTTAATCATATTTCTGTGATAAAAGTATATTAGCATTGATGCTAAATGCCATATTGGTTTCCCATAGTTCCTTTGGAGAGAGGTCAGAGGTTTGTTTTGGTCTTGCCGTCCAATCCATCCATGGTCCAATCGGAAGATCGACCGACTCTTTGTATCGGCATTAACTGCCACACGTCATCTGAAGCAAACTGCACTGTGATTGGTTTAATCCTACTGTATCTATCACTCTGTGTTATTGGCAGCGACTCTTGCATTAGAATAAACGCCGGTCTCATAACTATTTGTACATTCAAGTGACATAACTGCAGTGTAAATATTTTGATAGCCAAGGCTGTCCTGAAAAAAAAAGATGTATATAACTTCATTGTGCCTTGAGAGACTGAGGTTTTAAGTGCATTATTACACAAAAACAAAAAGTCCAGGCAAACCAAAACTAGGTAAAAATGGCTTAGGGCTCAGAGGGTTAAACTTCACTTTGGTTTTCCTGTGACCCAGAAAATAGTTTTAGTGTTATTTATTTAATTAAGTAACTGTGATGAAAGAATATGCCTTTCACAAAGATTTGCTTCTCAGAAATGTTATTTTAAAAAAAATGTTTTAGTCCCTTGTAGTGGACATTGGGTCAATCTTTTCCCCAAAAAGTACATTACGGTAAATCACATTTACATTACATGACTATATTACATGATTTTAAGAAATGTAGTCTAATATTAATATTAATATTGTGCCTGCCTTTTTACATCATATTTTCTAAATATGAAAAATTAGAAGAAGCAATTCCCATTCCCCCCCACAAAGGACATGGTTTAACATAAATATGAAAAATTTAAATTCACTTAGGGCCACACTTCTAAAATTGTAAAAACCTAAGCTACATATCATCTGGTTAACACTCGCAATGCATTATGTTTCCAAGTGAGTGTTTTATTTTGAAAGTGACAACAGGAAGCTGTTTATTTGCTGTTGATCCTGACTTGACCGCTGCAGCTGAGTGGCTGAGTGGTCGAGGTTGATCGCTGTTGTGAGAAGGGCAGCATGAAAGCCTTCTCTGCTCGGATCATGCAAGCATGGGAATATTTGGAGGAAAAGACAGTTTGACAGCTCACACAAAGAAAAGGTAAACATCGACTCTCTGCTTTTCACTCAACAGACAGGCTGTGAGGTCCTCGGGATAGTCCTGGGGTTACTTATTGCAGCGGTTTTACGAGGCTTCATTTGAATGTGGCCGTGTGAACTGTGTCTGTACAAGTCCAATGTGATTTTGTATACTCATGAAGAAAACTATGGCTATATACTAATAATGTGGAAGGGAAAAAAGCCTGAGGCTACTAATGTAAAACTAAACTTTTATATCACGAGAAAAGTGAAGTGACTTTAAGACCAATATTGGGATTTGTAATGTGTCAGGAAACGATATTCGACCGATTTTGGTTTTTCAGGACCGATACCAATGCCAATTATTAGTAGTTAATGAGACAGATGTGCATTTACATCAAAATGAAAATCTTTGTCAATGTTTTGAAATTAAAAAAATATAGGTTAACACCAATACAAAACTTTGTTTAAATGTGCAAAATGTGTCAATTTGTCTGAGAAGTGTGATCTTTTCTGCATTCAGCTGGATGTAATTGTGAATTTGTCTTATGTTTTATGTTCTTTGTGATACCTGCCTTAGGAGTATGGATAAAATTTAGCTATTGTGCTAATTCTGGCATGTTTACATTGTTGCGCTGATATGTTGCTGATATGTTGATTAATGTGCATTGTTCTAATTCAATAAATTTAAAAAATAATATAAGTAAATACCTTTAGCAAATGTTTAATTAAAACTAAACTTTCAACATCATATACAGCAAGCTCACAGCAACTTTTTTATAAAGTCAAATAAAACTTTAAATAAGAAAAAATAAATAAATAAAAATAGGTCCTGAGGTTTTACAAAGTAAAAGTTCCTCCCATGCTGACACTTTCTTTACACTTTTTAATTGATACATTGAATTGGCAATCATTAAAATAAAATGGCCGATATTGTCCCTAATAGTCAGCCTTGCTGATAATCTGTCGAACCTTACAACAAAGTACAACACACCAGAAGGAGAGCAATTCATTTACAATACAGCAACATAGGCAGGATGTAAGTTTCCATAAGAAGTGTATAGATTATTATAGGACTCTTTTTTATTGTCAAAAACCACATTAAGGTCACTATAAAGTAATCATTTACTGCTACAGACACACTAAAAGTTCTTAAAGTAATACTAAAACAATATAACAGTATTTTTATTGCACAGGGTGGTTAAGTATATCAGTGAGGATGAATGCAGGTTGAGGGAAGGTCACACCCTCAATTGGCTTGCGGCCTTCTTCTACAGTTGCAATTCTAAGTACCATATGAATAGAAATAGAATAGAGTTGAACGGAGTGTCGCTGTGATTATCTCCACTAACATCAAACACAACAGATGGTCCATGAGTCCTTGGTCAACATACCTCGGAGTCTTCTGTGAGTCAACACAGAGTTAAAAGTGAATAGTGTGATGGTGATGATGGGCAATATTGCAGCACTTACAGTGCAATTGTTTTGTATATTTTAGCATTTGTGTGACTTAGGGCACAGTAGTTTAGTCTGTACATAATAAATAGCTTGAAATTGGCTTGATATCTATCCCAAACAAGTCAATGAGCAACCTGGGAAGAAATGAGTGAAAAATTAGCAAGAAATTAGTAAAAATGTTACAAGAAAATTATCTGAAAATAAGCATTTTTTGTTGTTGTTGAAAAAAGTACCAAAATATTTTAGTTATTCTGGAGCATATTTTTCTATATGTAATTATGACAATTTTGAATATAGTTTTCTGCATTTTTTCCTTATTTGTAATAGTTTTCTTAATGTGCTGATTTATTTATTTATTTATTTTGCAATTTGCAGGACATTTCTAAACAAGATGCTCATTGCCTTTTTTCCTGTGGTTTCAAAAGAAATCAAATCAGTCTGCTCAGTTTAAATACTTGTGAAAGGCATCTGAGGGCAGCACAAGAAAAGTGATGTTGATCTAGGTTTTAAAGGCTTAAACAACCAGGCTTGAAATCACCGTCTGAGAATCTTTTCCATTTGACATTAACTTAGCTTCCCAAGCACCATAGAAAAGAGTAAAACAATGTAGGTTACACTGCAGTACAGATAGACAAGGCTACTGGATGGGCTTACTAGTGCTTTGTTATTGTCACTCAGAATTTGCATTTCTCCTGGGTGATTTTCATACACATACATGCACATTAGCAATTACCAGTGGACTCTACAGACTTGCAGGAGCTGCTCTCTTTATAGAAGTCAATTCATGCTGCTTGCTGTGCCTCATCCAAATGGGACCTGTATGCTGTATATACCAGAGGCTGAACCAACTCAGTGTTTTGCAAATCACAAGAAATTTTCATGTCTTTGCACTCAAGTCCTTAGTCGAGACTAACATCCAAAGTTAAGCCAAAAGCTTTGAGTTTAGAGTCCTAAATAAGTCAATCTGCACTCTTGACATAATTTAATGCTATTTAAACAGCAGAAAATATTAAGTTTACAGAAATCAGGAATGCTTTTAAAAATTTTGTATTTATTTGTCTCATCCTGTGATTTTCGATCTTCATATTTTGTATGCTGCAACTTATTTTTTGTTTTGTTTTTTCCTCCAATTTAACTGGTTGCTGTCAGATTGGTTTAAACAAAGTGGATTATCTGGTGAATGAACAGACTGTATAAAATAACGGCTGTAGTTACTATGACATCACCTATTGTGGACTGACGTTTTGTATCCTCAAGTTCGGCATTTCAGCCATTGGCATCTTGGGTTTTTGGAATCAGAAGTGGCCATATTCGAATGAGAGTTTGACACTGGAGGTGCGAGGGGTGGATCTGACTCATAGACTGTGGTGATGACTCGCAGACAACCTGTTCTTGTGGTCCCACTCTTGAATATGTGTAACTTTGGGCCTTAATAAAATGTAAACAGGTAAGTTATAAAAGTTATAATGTTGAAATTAGCTATAGAGACCAAAAAATATTTTTTGTACTAGGCTGTAACATGCTTATTTCTGCTGTAAATTTGGCCATTTTAACATGAAGGTATATGGGGAGTGATTCTGTTTTAGAGCCTGCCTCAAGTGGCCATTAGTGGAGCTGCAGTGTTTGCTACTTCTGCAATGGTTTCATTTGGTTTGTTTTATGGTTGCTGCTTTGACATGAACTGTGGAATTGCTGAGAATAAATAGCATTTTTGTAAGTTGATTCAGGAAATGAAAAGAAATTCATTGATTTGTGGCACACTTTTTTAAATAACATACATTTTGATTTTTTGGGGGGGGGGTACATACCTCTGGCATATACTGTATGCAACCTATTCCTTCCCTGTCACTCTCTGTAATAGAATGACACTCACTAATATTATTTTATTGCCGCCCTCCTCGTACTCGCCTGCAAAATTTGCATTGCAGCTCGTCTTTCACCAGCAGAGGCTATTTCCATATTCGCTTTGTGTGCTTCGATCTAAAATTGGCTCCATTTCAGTGGAGTGTCTTCAGGAATACCCTTTAGCTCCTCTGCCAAATGTTGCCAAGCTGTAATCCTCACACCCACGACATAGATCTCAGACCAGCTCCTTGTTTGACTTTTCGGTGCTTCAGAATGATTCGCAGACTCTACAGTCTGGCTCTGTATCTGTCTGTGGGAAACTTTCCCCCCACCCGTGCCTCAGTGTGTCTTTGACTGGAACAGCCTGCACTTGGCCAGGCAGCTATCAGTGTATTAATAAGTGCTTTGGCAGCTACTCTGGTCCCAACCCCCAACTCTACAGTCATCCCCCTTTCATAACACAAACAAGCCAACAACCCTCTCCAAGTACCTGAAAAAACGTGCTTATTTTAGGCTCAGGGGGAAGATAACTGACACGACAGGGTTGCATACTAATAGTGGCAGGGGTTGTAGTTAGGGTAATATTGGTAAAAATTTCCCATCATTTAGAAAATGATCTCATCACATGCTTGACTTATTAGTATTAATGACCAACTCCTTCTAATATGTCTAATTTATGCTGGGAAGCCATAAAAATCATACTTGTTGCTCTTTTAAGGGATTCAAGACTGCTTTAGGAATGAGAGACATCTTGCTGATGAAAAATTCAAATTTCAACCTAATATTTTTTACTGATACCCCTTTTACATTAACATGGAACCGGTTCCGTTTGTTCCTGCACCTAATTTTGAACAATTTGGAGTATTTCTTTTCTTTTTTTTTTTTTATTTAGAAAGAGCACTTTCAAATTGCAATGTCATAAACACGTAAGATACTCAGCATAAAACATATGTATACAATGACATTATCAAATAAATAGTCACAGATCATCTGAGTATATCTCAATATTGCTCTTTCAGATGTTTTTGAGCATTTATGTAAACATTAAATGTGAATTATTTACATGAACATGGGAGGCCTTCACATTGGAGAGGTATAGAAACAAAATATCAGTACATCCATATAACAAAATAAAAAGGTTCAGGTTAAAGGTCACAAAAAATTACCTAGGTCAATACAACACTGTTTGCCTGACCTTTTCCAATAATTTAAGAGAAGTCTGGTCTTATAGGTTTAATATACTCAGTCCATTTGCTCCAAATTTTGTAAAATCTATCTTTCTGGACTTGAAGGGAATATGATAGCCGCTCCATTATGTAAATTTCATAAAAAATGTCTATCCATTCATCTATAGTGGGTAAGTGGGGTTTGAGCCAATTTCTTGTAATAACTTTTTTGCTTCCGGCCAGGAGAATTTGAACCAACTTTTTATCGTTATTTCTCCATCCGTCAAATTGAATATCTCCCATATAAACTGTATTCATAATAAAAGGAATATTGACTCCAAATATATTGTTAATGTGTTTGTGGATTTCCTGCCTATAAGGAACAATGACTGGGCAGTTCCAGAAAACATGATAATGATTGGCGTCGTCCATCCCACATTGTCTCCAGCAGCTGGAACCCCCTCCCCCATGTCTCTTTTGTAAAGGTGTAAATTTGGAGTATTTCAACCAAAAAAAAATTGGTTCAGAAGCCGAAAAGTTGGTTCTCAGCTGGAATGAAAAATTAGCAGGTTATCTTTGACCTTATGTATGGACCGTAATGACATCAGCGGGCATGTAATCCTCAATGGAGAAGGCAACAAAGGATCAGTGAAAATTCATCAGACAAAATAGGAGCTTGCAGTGGTCTCATCAGTAGTTGGTTCATGCTTGTCTTTTGGCTGAAACACAAATATCTGCAAGAAAAGAACAAAAGTTTGTAGACAATCAGAGCTATCAACACTTTTGCTACTACGGTTATGTAACGCCAACCACTGACGGCCATGCTCAATCACAAGTGTTCCAATCTAGTTTGCTGGATTGCACCAAGGTTTCAGGAATCCTGACTCGAACTGGTTCAAGAACCAGAGCTGACTTAGTGGGAAAAGGTTGCTTTTGTTCTTGAACTGGTTCCCTTTTCCCCCCCAAAAAAACAAGCATGGACCAACTATTAATGAGACCAATGCACATTCTTTAACAATTTCTTTCTCTCTTTTCAATCTGTGGAATATGACGCACCTACTGATGTTGTCGTGGTTCATACTTCAGGGCGTGGAAAAACTGCTGTTTTTGCTTCAGCTTGAGAATGAACTTTTTTGAGTTCTGATTTAAGTTATATTTGGTTGAAATGCTCTGAACGGTTCAAAATTACATGTGTCAATGGAATAGAACAATGGAAAAGGGGTAAGAGGGTGGATTTCTTTGTAAGCAACATAAATTCGGAGCAAGACAAGGTTTGATAATCCTTGGGTAAACTTGGGAAAGAGTGGATGCTTTGGCGCTGAATGTGGTGTCAGGCTGACCATATCTGAGAACTGTCAGGACGTGCTGACTCCCACATGAATTGATAGGTGGGGGAGCCTCTTGTCTTGGTGCTGATCTTGTTCTCTCTCAGTCAATGGCAGTCAGCTGCCTAGTGGGAGAGCTTTCTTTTAGTTGGATAGAGGAGTTAGGGAGATGTTGTTGTGATCATATCATGGTTTGGCCATCGTGTCATGGGAGCAATGTCTCTATTCTCTGCACTGCCTGTGCTGCTTTTATAGCCCCGGGGACAAAAAATACAGACACCACATGGCAGAGCTCCAAGCTGGAGAGGCTATTTTTGGGGTCCAGCTATGGGAAAATAACCAAGTCAGTAATCACTCTTACATGGACAGCTCGGTTTCTGTAAATCCTGGTGCTGCCGGTGTGCTGACTCTCGTAAGTGATTCACTGAATCGCAATATTAAGAGCCCATTTTCCACAGAACTCAAGGTCCTTGAGTTCTGTGGAAAGTGGGTTAAAACAGAAGATGCATGCTCATTCATAGTGGAAAACTAATACAGTACCCTAGAACTGAAAGAGGAATGTGCAAAAAATGTAACATTATATCATGAGCGGATCAGCTCATGTTCCAGTTATGTAAATCTGTTAAATGTTTAACTGGGAGGCTGCATCCAAAACATTTGCTCTTTGAAGGTGCAGTGCATCCTTTCTTATTCACTCATCCCCTGCCTGCAGGTTTAAGTACCCTGTTTGACCTGTAATTGAACCTCCTTGTGGTCATTGCATAACGGGATCTTGTGTGTTGAATGTTTTTTGACTCTCACTGTGCTACATACTTGGTTAGCACAACATTTTTCATGTGTCTTGCATGTCACAGTAGCTGCCTCTTAGGGCCCAGACACTCCAAATTGACATATCAGAAGTGGTGGCAATGAAGGTTGACTTTTGCATCACTTCATGTCGCCTGTGACTCAGCCAAAGAGTATGCTGCAAAGCCAGCACGTAAGTTCTGTGCCTGCATGAGAGGAAATAACTCTACATACCAGCAGGCAGCAGTAGTCCGTATTTGGCATTCAAAATGGGAAATGGGACAGATTCATGTGCTGGTGGGCCAGGTAGCCCATAATCGGATGGTGATACAAACAACATAATTAAACACTGCATAAAATCCAGATGAATAAAAAATTAAAAATGTGTCAGGCAAGGTCAAGAAGTCAGAGGCTATAACACTATAAACTTCTAACACTGTAAAATTTCAAACCGTTTCTGCTGACGAGCTCAATTGCAAATTAAAAAACTTGATTAATATCACAAGGTTGTTTTTTAATCTAATGCCCTCTTGTCCATGTAATTTTATTTGCTTTACTCACTTAAGTTTCTTTTGTCATGCACTGAGCTGAGCTGCCTTCAGATTGATTTCTCTCTCTAAGGGGCTCTGCCAGCTATGACGCCGATTCAACATGCTGAAACGGCTGAAAAACAGCTGACAAATGGCAGACTAGTGCGATTGGTGTGGGACACGCCACAAAAACTAGACAAATGTTCACAGATGGCCGACACTGACTGATGGCTGACCGTCAGCTTGGTGTTTCAGGGCCCTTAAACATGCATCTGTATTGTCAATAAAAACATTAAATCACTTGCGAACATGTATAACGTCAAACACTAAACACTAAATGTTTTTAAAGGGATGTAGTTAGGCTGACATGAATATGAGCTGACTGTCATCGGTACGAGGAGTTGATGGTGGTATATGTATGTGAGACGGCTGCCAAGCAGCAGATCACTGCGGACTACTGTTGATTTTTTGTGAAACATCTGCAGCATTTTCAGTTGCGTTTGTGCAACCAAATGCGTTTTTCTAAACCTAAACATGATATTTTCTTAACCATGACCAAGTTGTTTTTGCGCTTAAACATAAGCACACATTAACCACAGCATTTTATATCTGTTACATAATAACATAAGCATCGGTATGCAGAAACATACTATGCCTACAAATACCCTGACTCAAATCAGTCTGGCAAGTAATCAAGTCTTTATTTGTCAACAGTAGGGTGGAGCAGTGGTTGGCAATTTATGTTCTCAGACTCCCTCCAAAAATGCTACTACATGATGCATAGTATGGAAAGTACACAGACTTAACAAAAAAGTAAATTAAAAAAATATAATACTGAGATAAACTGGTGTACAGTGGTGATAAACTGAATAATTGTTAACGCAGACAGGATAAAATAATTCCTATACAGTATATGCAGATATGAACAGGCTCTATAGTAGTGGTGAGCTGGAGCGCTCCAGCAGTCTCATGACCTGAGGAATGAAGCTGTCCCATGAGCCTGGTGGTGTGGGAACGGATGCTGTGGTACCATCTGTCAGACCAGTTTGTGAATGGGGGTGTTTAGAGTCTCTGATGATCCTTTGACCTTCCTCCTGTGCCTCTGGGTGGTGAAGTCCTGTGGCAGCAGGTAGCTGATTTTAGTAAAAAGCTCGATGTTGAAGAAAGCCAAACATCTGTCTCAGCATGCTGTAGACCCAATTATTTTTGTAAGGGTTTTTTTGAGCGATAACCACACATAAAAAAGATATTAAACTGAATAATTTAGGGTTTGTGGTTGTTGGTTAGACAAAATAAATGTTTGAAGAAGTCACCTTTGGAATTTGGGATGGACATTTATGTACGTGTTGACATTGTACAGACCAAACACTTAATTGTTCTATTCAGAAAATAATCATCCGTGCAGCCCTAACTCAGATGTTAGATTTTTGATGTAATTCTTTAAATACAAACCTCCTTACCATTTCATATTAAAAGACTACAAGGATGTTAGCCGGGTCCCCTATTAAAGTCCCCTTCATGTCCCTTTGTGTCTGTGCAACAATGGCTTATTTTTAACCTGTTGGGTTGTTTACAATTGTGGAGGGGAGAGAAGAGAGGAAGTGGTTGCAGCATGACAGAGGAAGGTTAAAGCATCCTCCTCAACCTCCGTCCTTCCTCCGCCTCCTATCACATACATACATGCATACACACACACGAGAGGTTTGTGGTTTTCTGGATCCCTGTGTGAATACAGATGAATAGGAATAATGATGAACATCCAGACCAGCACGCTTCTCCCCCTGGATAGCTCTGACAGTTTGAACTATAACAGTGAGCTAGAGCAGCTTATCAGAGGAAACTTAAGAAAGCTGTATGAATTTGTTGTCAATGCTGAATCTTAAATTAAATTATTTGGTCTGTTGTCTGGTTTACACATTTCAATTACACGTAAAATTTACATCCAACTGATTCAAATAATTCTAATATACGCCCCCCCCCCAAAAAAAAATATTTACATTTATATAATAGGCTTATATCAAATACAAGTGATATGAACAGACTGTGAGACTATTTATGTCTCTGAAACTCACAGGATTCACTTTATTCACTTCAATAAAGTTTATGTAATTACTGTCAGCAAATTCTATACATTTAAGAGATGTTGATGTCAAAATATTTGAAATATATAGAATTCATTAACAGCAAATTAAATTGAATATATTCAAAATAAATCCATGAGAGTAATTATATTAAGTTTATTAAAGTAAATTGGGTGAATTCTACGAGCTAAAGTTACATAAACCCTAATTGTGTATAATCTTAATTGTATTTGATTTAATTACATAAATGATACTTTTGGTAAATGTTTGAATTTGAGTCCACTGGATGGAATAATAGACCAAAATAATTTCTTTGAGAAAAAGAGCTACAATCCATTTTTATTTTAGCTATTTTCCTAATCTGAAATGTAAGGTGAAATGAACACTGAGGAACTGGAGTAAAGCTTCTACTCATCAACCAATGACTAATAGTTTGATTTTTAAGGGGAAAAAAAAGCAAAATGATGTGCTATATAAAAAGTCTTTCCTTTTGTTCTGACACTTCATTGACTGAATGAGCTTTAGCACCGCATTTCAAAGCAAGAGGTGGTTAATAAGACTGGAAGATGGCCATAATGTTGCTATTGTAAGCAAAATGAACTGAAACTGACATCCCTGTCCACCACCGACACAGTTGTACATCATTATTTAAAGAGCTTAGTTGATAAAGTAGTGAATAGACAGACATTTTATTAATCTTAATATTGATTAATCACCAGTTCAAGGTGTCGATATTTTCAAATTTAACAACTCTGGTTCTTTCCATATGTGATAATTTGCTGGTTTTATTGAAGGCATCCCCTTGGAAGGAACATCAATAAATTAATTGATAGTGAAAGCACTTGTTAGTTGCCATCCTTGTTTGTGGTACTGGGTCTGCCGATGTTTGTAATCTAAGGTTTAGCCCATTGTTTCTGAGTTTTGTTCAGCTCTGAGGTCATGAGCTGTGTGTTTCTGCTCTCTTGTGTTCTCCCTGGTGTTTTGTTTCTGGTATTTTATCATATCTCCGCCAAACACTCCCATCTGCAGCACAGTGCTCAGTTGTTCTTTTGAGTCTGACTTGCTTCAGTTATCTTAAAAAGTAGATCATGTGATATAAAAATGTTATTTTCTCTTTTGTTGAGGTCAAAAACGACCTTTTGTGTCGGGACTAAATCCCATTTTACGTCATAGCAGCATCTGCAATCCATTTCGCTGGGTGCAATGGCCAGTAAAGCTAAATCTGGTGTAGTAAAAAAGCAATGTTTGGATTTCCCATCATCCCATGTGATGACCCATGACCCCGTGAGAGCAATATGTCTCTCACAGGGAGGTTTAAGATTGTGGATTGCCGGCCATTCTCTAAAACAATTGGGATCAAGAAGATGCACATTAAAAGAGGACAGAAATGTACACTCAGAGTCTTTATATAGAAAATTAACAGTGGGACCCTTTTTCAAACGTATATGAGCGCTGGACTTTTCAGAATGAGTACCCACCTATGTTAGGAAGATTAAATTGTGATGTGACAGTCAGTTGCCAAACTGACAACCATTATATTATGTCTTAATATCGTTTGTTACTTTTGTCATTATACACATATATTTATATATTTGTCTTCTTTCTATTTCATTACTAAGTTTTTGTTTTTGTCTTGATCAGAGTAATGATTTGATTTGTAATACTGTCTTGTATTAGTCCTGTCTTTGTTTTTTTTCTTTTTTCACTTGCTTCTGAGACTTTATTTAATCATTACTGGATTTACCAATTACTTTTGTCTTTTTAAAACTGTTCTTAATTGTCCTATTTGAAAAAAAAATTAATAAACAGATTATGGGAAAAAAACAATTGCTCTGCACCCCCTTAAAACGTTTGAGTTTTTCTATATTGGTGGCTACAAACTGAATATAGATAGCATGAGATATGTTTAGAAGATACAATGGAGTTTTAAAGAAGATATTTCTGTGGTTTAAAACAGGTTTTTGTGTCAACACCTCAGGGTTTAAGGAAACTCATTTAGTCTGTGTAGAAATTCAACAATTTCATATTGTAAGAAATCACTGAAAAAGATGCAGAGATACCATGTGCTGTTAAAATCACTACTCCCTCAAAATGGAAAACTACTGTATATTACTATTCCTTGGATGGTTTCCAAAGGCATTCTGGGAAACGTAGGACGTCACTAATTGATTTAGAGGGGGCCGCAGGTTAGAGGAAGTCGGCGTACAAAATGAAATTACAGCAGTCCATCAGTAGATAACAGCAAGAATGGATAAAACATTACAGAGAGGGAGTGATATTTAAACAGTGAAAGGGAAAAGTTGGTAAAAACAACTTTGTTGTTTTTGTGAGATATCTCCATGCCAGTAAAGCTTTTTCTAAATTATTGATGTTCTACCACTTTATTGTCTTTTGCCATGAGTGGCTAGTCCATGTGCAGCCTTGTGGGCCTCAGAATGAGTCGCTGAGTGCAATTTCCATTTAATCACATCAAACTTAATTTGTTATGGTTACAAACTAATGATCTACTTCCCAGTAAGAACATATTGCACACGGGGAGAAATTGTGGGAGCAACTCTTTCTTTATGTTGAACATCTGGTTTGTTGACACATCCTTAGAAATAGATTTGTTTCAGCAGTAAATTAAAGCTCACGGACAAAGCCCTGCCATAATACCGCTGACATTGACTTGTCCTTTGATTGTAAGGCATGTTATGAATTTTTGGCTCAGGAGATATGGATTTAATTTCCTTAGTTTGGGTTGTCTCCTGTGGAATGCTTTTAAATATAACGTAAGGGAAGTCTTTGTTTTTGTTATCAGGGCCCTCCTTAATGCAATCAAAACTAGCCAA
The DNA here is from genome assembly GCF_026936395.1 of Plectropomus leopardus. Lineage (NCBI taxonomy): Eukaryota > Metazoa > Chordata > Actinopteri > Perciformes > Serranidae > Plectropomus > Plectropomus leopardus. The sequence continues at coordinate 31,583,851 of NC_142184.1, read as the reverse complement.
GATGCTCTGAGCCTCCCTCTGTCTTCCAAGACAGACATTTCATTACTTTTTAATGATGTGGATTTCAGAAGGCTGATGACTCATGATAATAATCTGCCAATATCGTGTGACTTTATTTTGTATTATGGTGTATTGTGAGATTTGTGGTGTAATCGTGGCTCGTGTTGTTTCTACAGCTGTTACCAGACAAAACATCATGGTGGAGAAAGAGACCAGGAGCCTTTTAAAGGAATGTGCTGAGCTATTGGGAGATTTATTGAAGCTTTATAAAATAACAGACACCAACAATTACCAGTGACTTAGTTGTAGATCATGAGCGGCGGGGCTGTTTATAGTCGAGCAGACACTGTGTTAACTTGAGAAAGTTACACCTGGAACACAATGCGTGCGTGAGCACACTGCCAGTGTTTGTGCACTCATTTATGATGTCGTGCAAGCTCCTGCATTGTCAACAACACAGTCCTGCAAATATTTCCCAATAAAGTGCCCCGTGTCAGCGACTGATGGGATTCTGTCGACAGAGACGTTGTCAGAGGACTTCTATTTTGAAACTGAAGCAGTACAGCTTTGATTAAAACATATATGTTTGTATTTCCTCATCTCTGTGACAGATTTAGACATTGAAATTGTAAACAAAAGGTGGTATAGAGTCAATATAATTATCAAATTGCCATTTTCATTGTCTTTTTAAATGCTGACAACTGCATGCAGAATAAAATGGCGGGCCATCGTTTCTCTAGATGTGCCACGGCTGACAAGCAACTGAGGTGTGCCTGACAAGCGCTGCTCAGGTCTTTGGCATGTGGGAGATTTTGGTGTTTATGTTCTCATCACTTTCCAAAATTGAGTTAAGCAACAGGACGTGAAATGAAAACCAGAGGGGCTGGGCAGAGTTAGGGTCACACACACAGAGACTGGACGTGAGACAGAGTGACGGAGATAAATGTTGACAGATGACAGTGTCGGAGAGAAAAAACAGAGAAGACGGGCAGACTGAGAGGAAAGACAGTCAAAGAACAGCAGAGAGACAACAGGAGAGAGGAGAAACAGGACAGAGAAGACAGACAGAAGAGACAGAAAGAGGGAATGCTGGATAGATACTAAGTAAGGGTGTGCGCGTTTGTTTGACCTGAGTGAGATTAAACTCCTTATTCCTCGTTTCCCCTTACAGGAGAGAATGTCTGAACACAAAAAAAGCAGTTTATTCAGACAATGAAGACACAGACACTCATATGTCAACGTGGTGTAGAGTTTAAACATTACTCAAACTCACTTTGTATATATACACAGATTAGTACAAATCAACTCGCACAAATATGTGAATAGATTTAGTAATATTAAGTTGACCTCTTTTCGAGTCGTACTTCTATTTTGCTGTGATATCTGTGAGTGTCTGTACTTTAGTTGCTATTGTCTGTGCACTTTTGTTCATTACTTAGTATTTCATGTAGATCTCAATAACCTTGGTTTTTGACTCGAGGCGATGGCCCTGGACAAAATAAGGGACGGAGGAAGTGACAAATGCAGCAACCTTTTAGTTTATATTGTTACCAGAAAACAAAGACAAACCAAACTACTTGGCATCAGTTCACAGATAAATTGTGGGCAGTGTTCGTTGGTGAGAATGGCACACAGTGACCACTGCCAAGGTATTCTAATATGTGAGTGTGTGTGTCCTTGGATTTATAATGCCCTGATGGGAAACAATACATTGCTAGAGGCAACTGTGTACATAACAGAGAGAACAGCATTCATTGGTTGGTTCTTGTTGAATATAATTATAAAGTAGAAATAAAGTAGAAGGCTGCCATAGCATGTATCTGGTTTCTTTCGCTGGAGAAAAAGTAATTTAAAAAGTGGATGGAAGGCTTTGAGAATTATTAATGTGCTGTTGTGCCTTGCTGTCATATAGAGTTCAGATGAGAGATATGACAAATTGCCCAGTGTAGGCAAAATGACATGTGAGGTCTGTTTAAGGCCGGAGATATACTTGCTGTTTAACCTTGTGTTCGTGTGTGTGCCTGGCTGCATTCGGCTGTGTCATGAGGGTTTTTGTATACTTGCCTATGTGCAACAGCTGTTAGTGGAGGATACCTGTAGAGTGCACACGATGGAGCTCAGGCTGTATACTACCGGATGTGTGGGCTGTAAACAACAGACATGGCAAAACTCAAGGAGGTTACTATCATATTAATGCTGACATCAAGGCAGAAAAGGTGTCAGGGGCGACAACATTGGTGGTACATAAGGCCTCTAAATCCATGGGGACAATGGGGAGTACGTGTCTCTCATGCTGCCAATAAAAGACATTGATGATGAAAAGCACCACCACTATTTTCACGTCTGCTGCGGTTCTACACCGCTCCTGCTGTTTATATACATACTGCATCTCGTGTCTGTGTTGCATTTTTTGAGGACGCACACAGCCAAGGCACCAAACCGACGCAGGGGATGCCTAGCAGCCATCATGTGTATGTGTAATTAACAGCAAGTACATATCCGGCCTCAGAGTAGGAATACCCCAGGCACCTTTTTTGATCAATAAGCTCTATTTTGATGCATTTTTATACACTCTTGCACATCATTTACATAAACAGTATGAAAAATATTCCCTGTGTAAATAGAGTCATTTTAATTGACATGTAGAAAATGATTGGAGGGCCACACTATCATGAAATGGGTCAGATCAGGCCATAAGCTGAGTGCTGAGTGTGGTACATTACATTAGCATTGTTTTCTTTGTGTGAGTGTGAGAGAGGAAGCAGGAGAGAGAAAGAGGGAGAGATACAAAGACAAAATCTATAGTGTTTATACTCTTGATTCTTCCTCTAGTAAAGGTTCTAATGTAACACATACCAACCAGGAAGAGACTCAAAACGACCAGAAAAACATGCAAAGGAACTGCAGAGAGATACAATATAACTACAAAAAAGGGCAAAACAACCACAAAGACACACAAAACCACAAAAAGATGCATACGACCATATAGAGACGCAAAATGACAATAAAAAAAAGGCAAAACCACCACAAACTCTATGTGTCTAGACAGGCAGTTGGGTCTTTGGCATAGCCTATATGTGCCCAGGGGCCGATCTTCTTTAGTACTTCTGTCAGTTACAGAGTTAGGCAGAGTTCCCCCTCCACCATGATTAATTATACAGTTCGATTTGGCAGAAACGGTTATGCTCTTCAGGGGAGCTCTGAAAGAATCCAAACTAATCCCCAGCATAAACACTCAAGCTATGTTTTACAGAAATAGCTACACTGGAGCATTAGATCCGAGCAAAGTCAACAACACTGAAACATTTTTTGGGGTGGCAGAGGAAGCCGCAGCACCAAGCAATGTTTTTGGCTCATTTACTTTTTGGCAGAGAGTTAGATTCAATATCATTCTCATGTCTGACCTTTAAATATGAAGCTGCAGCCAGCAGCCGGTTAGCTTAGCTTTGCACACAAAGACTGGAAATAGGAGGAAACAGCTGTTCTGGCTCTGACCAAAGATAACAAAACCACCTAAAAGCACCTCTAGAGCTCACAATGAATATCTTATTTTGTTACATACAACCAATGTGGAAAATAATTTCAGTTTTACACTAGGTTATACATTGGTGTAAAATACTAATAGTACATCCATTTCATCAAGTACCACTACACAGCTGAGGTTTCATTGTTTTTGTATAGAGTGCTGCAGTAATGAGTCCTAAAATCCAGAAATCAGTTGTAGCACTCCTGTTTCCCTCGTCTCAAAAGTCACTGGGTTTTTTGAAAGGGTTACTGGTTAGATGCCTGAAGTAAGGTCTATGGTTAATACAAGCTTAAGATACTTTTGAGATTTGTTCCAAAACGTAAAGTACATACATAAATACTCTACACGTGAATTTTAAAGGCTTTATGTGTCTTAAAACAGATATATGCTAACAGGTGGCTAAATAAACGTCATTGCAACACACATGGCTTACAGCCCATAGACTGCTTATTTGATGGACAACATGACAGCTCCCGAAAACCTCGCTGTAGTGGCAACCTTTAAGTCATGTGATCATGTAGCTAATTTGTAGCCAAATGTTAGCTTCTTACTTGTAGCAATTGTATTTATGCATAAAAGTGGTGTTATTTTGTGGAGATTACTTTGCTGAACAAAACGTGCAAGTGACAAACTTCTGTTTGACACAGTTTATTTTTGGCAAAAATCCATGGAAAAATGTATTAAGAGAGGCAGGATGATGTTAAATTCAATGTTAGCCAGTTAACAGTCATCTCAGCAGCACTCTATAGACTTCACAAAAAAGATGCTAACTAGAAAACATTTGAGGCGCTGTTAGCAGATTTTTTTGTCTTCAGACTGAGGCAAACTGTTTTACATCCATAAGCAACTAACTGTGACCAAAATAAGACAGGGGTAGAGTTTTTTCTAAGTATTTTTGGTGGAGCTAGGCTAGCAGTTCCTCCTGCTTCCAGTCCTGCTGCTAAGCTAACGTTAAGCTAAACAGGTCAGGAGCTACAGCCTTCAACACAGAGAAATGAAACGGCCTGCTGATGTTCTGATGAAATGTAAGAGATTTCTTTTAAACGTATTTGACTTCATGGAAATATTTGGTAAAAATTTACATAGTCCTGTTAATTACAGGAAACATTATCACCAGCTAGCACAGTTAGCATCAGATTTTGCTCTGTGGAGTCACACCTATTTTCTCTGTATTTTGTGCAACTTTCTGTACCTTCCCTACCCATCGAAAAATGTGTCACTGCATACCATTACTGAAAGGTTAGCGACATAAATATTACATTTTTGAACACTGAGAAGTTATTTACTGCAAATGTTTTAATAATTACCTTTGTGTCTAGGGGTGAGGCAAAACAATTTTGCTCTTGTACAACCTTTGCACATTATTCCCTTTGGGTATAGGCCGTTTCACAAAATCACTGATTATGTATATTAAATGATGCTTTAAATGTTCTCTGCAACATCAATTGTTAAAATGTTATGTTTCAGTCAAATCTGGGTTACGTTGCTTTCCCCTTGCTCATCCACAATCATGACTCGTATGTGTCTCTTGTTCTGTGTGAGTAGATAGGAGGAAAAAATCCAAATAAAGACTAAAGAGTGAGAGTTGTTTTGTAATGGTAATAATGGGGATGATGGAGGTTCGCAGTAGTGCTCATCATTTGCCGAATTTCTTAGATACTGCTACTTACTACACATGCAGCACAATTCTGCAGTTAAGCTGAAATGAGCATCTGACATTGTGATTGACAACAAAATGACCACTTTTTGTTGCATTTTCTTTTTTTTCCAATTTTCTTTATCATTATTATTCTCACATATTACATTACACTGCTCGTATTGAATTCTTGTTTTGCAATTATTGTCAAGAAGAAAGGAAAACATCAGCATATCAGAACAAAGCTGTTGCCATATAGTTGTGTAATGTTGAAAGAAACAAAACCTGCGTACTTTTATATTTTTAAGGAAAAAACAAACAAACAAAACTAACTACAGACAAACATAAGAAAGGAACAGTGATGAATCAAAGCGGGATGTATGGGCTTGTAACAGCGGCTACATTCGGTTGTAGGGAGACCAAACACCAATATTATAAGAGTTTTGATATACGTACACATACAGATATGTACGTATAAAACGCATAAGACCTGGCAGTCCATCAAACCAACAGGGGAATGACCAAGAAAATAAGTGGGTGGAGACAAATAATTTAGTTTCTAGAATGTGACTGTAACATTTGTACATAGGAGACCCATTTTGACCATGACCTTGTGAATTTATCCATATGTAATCGAAGTGAGAAAGTAATCTTTTCCATTTTATATATTTCATTAACAATATCAATCCATTCCTCTATTGAGGGGGAGTCAGGTTGCAGCCAGTGACGTGTGATGATTTTCTTGCCAGCAGAAATCAGAGCGCCAAATAGGTATTTGTTGAGATGCCCTGTGAGAAAATTAATTTCTCCCAGAATAAAGGTTTTGAAATGATATGGTATTTTCATATGAAACACGTTTTCTAATATTTTGTGCATCTCTGACCAGAAATTTACAATTACTGGACATTCCCAAAATATATGCCAATGGTTTGCATCCCGGCTCCCACACTTCCTCCAGCATTGTGGATCCTCTCCTGCAAAGTGAGCTTTCTGTTTAGGGGTTACAAAAAATCTGATTAAACATTTCCATGCAAATTCTCTCCATGTATTCGAGTTGGTACATTTCCACTGAAACTCACAACTGTACCATTCCTCCTTGGGAATTTCAAAATTACCTTCCTTCTCCCAGTTATCTTTAATGTAGTCTGTGGAGTAGGTTTTTTTAATCATGAAGCCCTTATATATTCTAGATATAGTACCCTTGATTCGCTCTGATGAATAAGCCCGTAATATCTCTTTCAGTATTGGGTCTTCTGGATCCACTGTATGGTTTCTAATTACTTTATTGAAGTAATTACGTAGTTGTAAATACCTATAAAAATCTTGCTTTTCTAAAGAATGATCTCAAGGTTTGAAAACTTTTAAGTTGTCCCTTATCTATTATTGAGTAAAATGTTGTTATTCCCTTAGTTATCCAGCTTTTAAATCTAGGGTCCAGTTGATTCGGTTTAAAGTCAGGGTCGTAGGCGCACCATCTAATTATTCCCAATTTATCATGTAATTTATATGTGTCTTTAGTTGAGTTCCAGGTTTTAATTTGGAATTTTGTCCATGGATTCTGCAACTTGTTTACAAAGTTTTCCAAATCCTTATTACCCAGTACTGCCCAGAGTGGAGGGTCCTTAATGAGTGATATCTCGATGTCTTTCCACCTGGCATGGTAGTCATGGTTACACAGATTTATCAATGGTCTAACTTGAGCTGAGAAAAAGTAGTCCTTTAAATTTGGTACAGCCATACCTCCTCTCTCTTTCGATAATTGTAATGTTTTAAACCTTACTCTAGGTTTTTTTCCCTGCCATATGAACCTAGAAATAATGTTGTCCCATTCTGAGAATTGTTTTGTGGGTATCTCCACCGGAAGATCCTGAAACAAAAAAAGAAGTCTTGGGAGTATGTTCATTTTTATGGTCTCCACCCTTTGAGTAAAGCTCATATAAGGGTTGGAATTCCATCTTTGTATATCCAATTTTATTCTGGTAAAGAGGGGGTCATAGTTAATCTTTGCTAATGTAGAAATGTCTTTAGGAAACAGTACACCTAGATATTTCATTGCATCCTGATCCCAATTCAGATGATATCTATCCCGAAGTTGTTTAGATGGAGTATAATTTTGTGTTAAGATTTGGGTTTTCTGAATATTTAGTTTGTATCCCGCATATTTACCAAAACTATCCATAAGTTTAAACAATTCAGAAAGTGAATAGGCGGGGTCTTTGAGGTATATTAGTATGTCGTCTGCATACAATGCTATTTTATGTTGTTCCCCATTTATAGTAATACCTTTAATATTGTCAGATTGCCTAATCCATTGGGCGAGCGGTTCTATATAAATTGCGAAAAGGAGTGGTGATAATCCACAACCTTGTCTAGTGCCCCGTTCTAATTTAATAGTTTCTGAGAGGTACCCGGGCAGTTGGATTATTATATAGAGTACCAATTCCCTTAATAAATTCTTTATGAAACCCAAATCTCTCAAGGGTCTTATATAAAAACTTCCAACTCACAGAATTGAAGGCCTTCTCTGCGTCTAGGCTCACCAATAAGGCCTGTAACTTATGTTTTTGTATATGGCTTAAAATGTGTAATGAGCGTCTAATATTATCATGTGTTTGTCTCTGGGAAATGAAGCCTGTTTGGTCTGTGTGGATAAGGTGAGGAAGGACTTCCTCAACTCTCTTAACAAGAATTGATGTATACAGTTTATAGTCTGTGCTCAAGACAGAGATTGGTCTATATGATCCACAATCCAGTCTATCTTTTCCCTCCTTTGGTATAACCGAGATTGTAGCTTCTCTCCAAGTTGGTGGAGTTTTCCCTTCTTTTAAGGCTGTATTAAATATGTCAAGAAGAATTGGTGTTAACTCGGTCCTAAAGGTCTTGTACCATTCAGGAGAAAACCCGTCGGGCCCTGGCGATTTATTTGTTTTTAACCTTGAAATTGCATTGTTCAGCTCTTCCTTTGTTATTTCAGCTTTTAATTTTCTGTTTTCATCTTCTGATAGGGTGGGTAAATTAAGAGATGATAAGAATTGTTCAATCTGTTGTTCGTCTGATAATTGTGGTTGGGAGTATAGTTGTTTATAGTAATTTTGAAACGCCATTTGAATTTCATGTCGCTTATGTAGCAAAGCTTTGGAGAGTGGGTCCCTAATTTTGTAGATTGTGTTATCCGACTGTTGTTTTTGCAATTTCCTTGCCAACAGTTTAGTAAATTTCGGGCCAGATTCGTAATACTTTTGTTTTGTATAAATCGTCTTCTTTTGTATTTCTTGTGAGTATAGAACATTAATTTCATTCCTAATTTCTTTTAATTTTGAGATGAGGTTTGGGTTTGATCCCTTCTTGTGTTTTGTCTCAAGTTCTTTTAATTCTTTATTTAGTTCTGATAATCTTAATTGTCTTTGTTTCTTTTGGTAAGCACAAAAGGATATAACTTTCCCTCTCATAACGGCTTTTAGTGCATCCCATACAATTTCTGGGCCAACTTCCCCATTATTGTTTTCTTCCATATATTGTTTGATTTCTTCTTTAATTTTTGTTTTGAATTGTTCATTATTAAGAACGTTTGAGTTTAACCTCCATATTGTATTTCCAGGATTATTATTAATTTGCAGCATCAATGAGAGAGGTGCGTGATCTGACAAGTCAATATTACCTATCTCACAATGATGTATTCTATGGCGATCTCTTTTGAAGATAAAGAAATAATCAATTCTGGAATAGACAGCGTGTGGATGAGAATAATGTGTGTAATCTCGGCCTGTTGGGTGGAAGTCTCTCCAAAGATCCAACACTCCCAACTCCGACATAAGAATCTTAAGTTTCTTGTGTATGGGGGTTTGGGTAGAATCTTTGGAGCCATCTAGTCTGGGGTTGAGGCATATGTTCCAGTCTCCTCCACATATAAATATACCTATTGCCTCTGTCATTAAGTCAAAGATTTTTCTATAGAAATTGAAATCGCTACCGGGGGGCGCATAGACATTAAGTAGGGTTATTTGGACCCCTTCTATCTTACCTGAGATAAGTAAATATCTTCCCTCGTTGTCCTTTATCTCTGAATTTTTTTCAAATTTAACTCTATGAGAAAGTAGAATAGCTACCCCTCTCTTATGGCCTAATTTGCAAGATGAATGATAAACCTGAGAAAACCCCATTCTTTTCAGCTTTTCATGTTCTACAGGATTAAGGTGTGTTTCCTGTAAGAACACAACATGTGCATTCTCCTTTTTCATTTTAGTCAGTATCTTGCTTCTCTTGATTGGGTTCAAGACTCCATTTATATTAAATGAAACAATTTTAATATCATGATTAGCCATGGTCTTCTACTTGTGTTGCATATGGCCGAATTTTCCCTACACCATGACTAGTTCTTGGACCATCATACATCCCAAAAACTCTCGTGAACTTCGAGAGATGAACATAACACAGTAAGAACAATAACACAAATCTTATCCAAACGTCCTTATATTCCTTAGAGTTTTTTGCTTCCAATGTTGAGGCTCTTTCTGCATGAGCCTCTGAGGGGCTCCTGATGTCTGAGCGTCCATAAAGGGATGTCCAGCTCTTTTTTAAGAGTAGGGCCCTTTGAGATGACTGCATAGCTCTTACAGTCATAACTGAAGAATTTCTGTGTCCCGACCATTTACTTTTGTTTTTTTTTTTTTTTAAGTAGGAATGTTCAAGTTTCAAATTAAATAAGAGAGAGCCTTATAAGGCTTCAGTCATAAAGGGAATTAAAATCAGCCTAATCCTTAGAGTCTTTAGATCTCAAATGAAATAAAATTAGACCAGCCGGTCCATAAACATAATAAAATAAAGTGTAAACCGGGACAGACTTATCTGCAGCTTTTTCTTGGTCAGGTGGTTGATTGTCCCTCACTCTGGAGGAGGATTCCGTCTGAACTCCTGGAGTTTCTCTTTGAACTGCGTCTGGGGGGCTTTTTTCTTTTGAGGTGCACTATCAGGGGTGTTCGTGGCTCCAACCCGAAGGCGCCCTGCCACTTGCCATGTAGATAAGAGTTCAGTCTCTCGTTGATCCGGGTTGTCTGGAGCTGGTATGATGGTGACGGGAAGTCCGCGTGAGGCCATATCCTCCGTCGCCTCGGTTGCGCTCTGATACAGGCGGGTGCCGTCGTTGTAAAAGACCCGTAGTCTCGCTGGGTATGGAGTCTGGAACTTAATCTTCCTTTCTTTTAGTATTTTCTTTGCTTCCGCGTATTCCACACGTCTCTTAAGGATCGCTGATGGATAATCGTGGTCTACGTAAAAGCGGGTGTTGTTGTAAAAAACCTCTCTTTTTTGCCAGGCTCTCCGGATCACCTCTTCGTTTTTGTTGCATTTTCAAACAAATTAAGGAACACCGTACAGCTGACCTCAAGTTGGCCTTGAGGTCAAAGCGCAATGTTTATTGTCTTATAATAAAGCCTTGTTTTGCATCCAAAGAGACACTTTGCACAGCATTTTTAGATACTCTGCCACTGTTTTCTTTTTAGTCCTGACACTGGATTATTTACTTCACTCTTGTTTTGCTCATTACAGAGGAAACACCAAGGGGAACTTGCTGACCTTTTGCCCAAAAATAATAACAAACACATATCTGTTTCTGTGACCCTGAGGGGACAGTGGAGAGCATGGACTTCCTGTCCTGATACAAGAGAAACACAAACACATAGGCTACTGTAATTACATATAAATAAGCATGCTTGTGAGACCACACACGGTTTTGAATTAAATCACATGATTTCTTCATCTCAGGGACTATACTAGATTAGGTCATAAACTTTCACTCTAAAAAAATCAAGTTGTTTTTTTTCATTGTAAAGACAGAATTGCACACAGAATTGTCATACATGTGACCTGTCTACTGTCTACTAGAAATTAAGTTCAAATACAACTAATCTGAGACAGCAAATTATTTTTAAGGGAAATGATGAAAAAATTTTCTGTTAACATAATAAGGAGATGTTTCTGAGTAATGTACCTGGCAAGTTGCAAAAATTGTTAATACTGAACGTATCAGCAACATGTTCACTTAAAACGTATTTCATTGATTTTCCACCATAAAAGTCAATCCTGCAATACATGACATACATGTGGTGACTACTGCATCATTTATTTATTATTACTTTTCTTTTAAATTAACATTTATCTGAGATCAAAAACTTTCCCACACCTTAAGTAGGGTGCTTTTGATGCGGAAACCTAAGACAGGAGTGTAGACATGAACCCGGGATTTTGGTGTCATAGTCCTGCACTCTGTATATCCATCATCCACCCCAACAACCTTCTTGCTTTTTCAGCATGGTACATAAATGTAGTGTTTTATTAATTCAAATAAACACTGGGCCTCATGTAGCCGCATTCTGTTAATTCACTCTTATATATTTTTTAAAAATTTCCTCAAAAGAGTAAAAATAAGAGAAGTGAACTCCAGATGTACCAAACGTTCTCAAACATCTAAATCTGCTCTTACTCTGGTGTGTTCCACTTGATCACAAGTCATCTATTAGCATAGGTAACGGCAAAGACTCAAGGCCGACACTGGAGGGATGCCTCCAAAACGTATAGGGCCTAAATAAATTGAATAAATCAAAAATAATTCAAATAATTAAAAGTTAAAGCATCAAGTCCTCATACATACAGCATATGAGAAGCTGCAACCACAAAATGTTTTTTGCATGAAAAATGACTCACAAGATTAGAGAAATGATTACCAATTAATTTTCTAATTAATCAACTAACTGTTTTAGTTGCACCTTAGTTACATCTCAGTGCTGGTCATCAGAGGGATGCACACGACGCTATAGTAATTGGAATTCACCAAGTGTAGTAGTATTTCGTTATCCCTTAAATTTAATAATTCAGTCATTTTAATTGCTCTAAAACATTATCTAAATTTGATTCAATGATATTCATGTGTTTTTATATGTTCCTCAAAAATAAAATGTATTTTTCATTGTACAGGGCAACAGTTTGTGGACTGTGAAAACAAGATGTTTTTCTCCTGTTTTGTTACGAGTGCTCTTGACCACTCATAGAGAGGAGCAAAAATAAGAAAACATTGTCGCATCCCAAAAATCATCGGGTACTAACAAAATAAGAAGAAATCGTGGATACAAGGAAAAATAAGAGAAAATGTCTTCATATATCATTTCTTGCATGAGGCCCATTGTATTTGAACATAATCCAGGCAGCATTTATCTTGTCACCACAATGTAATCATGATCTCAATTTGCAAACGTAACCTAATTTCGAGGAGACTGGGTTAAATGTAGGTACAGAGTAATCTTGCTCTTTTGGCCCATGGATGTGCAAAAGCTTGGTAATTTTAAACCCAGAGGTTGAACTTTTGTTTTTGACTTAATGCATCACTGAGCAACGTTCATGGGAATGAACGGGGCCCCATCTCCAACACTGTATCCAGTTCTCTTTATACATCTATGCTGTGGTTTCTTAGTCTTGTTTTTTTTACTGTAGCCTGTATTAAAAGTATTTTTTATTGTAAGAACCACAGGTTGTCATAAATAACTTCTCATATGTAGTGATATTTGTTTTCTTGGTGATTGGGTGTAAACATGTCTAAAAACTGCTGTGTCCTTGTTCTTGTCTCGTTCTTTTAGAAACATGTGGTGGACCCTGACGCTCTCACTGGTAGTTGCACTGGTATTGGGCCCTGAGGTGAATGTGATCATGTTTTTAGCCCCTTCCTTTTTTTTTTTAAATGTAAAATTTTTAAATAAATTTTAAAATTTTGACACTACATCTCTCAACACTCCATACTTCTCTTTAAATTTTTAACATTTTTTAAAATGTATATATATTTATCACAGTGTTTATTTAATTTAATTTGATGTTTATTTAAAAGCATATTAATGAACATCAGTTTAAAATATGAATGTAAATATGCTGGAGTTAGTAGGACTGCTAAATTACATCTGTAGTCCCTTGGCAGATAACAGTAGAAAGAAAGAAAAGAAAACATAAAACAACAGTTCACCCCAGTTATCAGTTCATTATCAGTTACATGTGTTTATAAAATCCCATTTGCTCTGACCTTAGTATATCTTGTGCTTTCTTTTCATTTTCCAGTTCAAACTTGCATTGCTAATGGCTCAGTTTTCCTCACTGTGAACTATGGGTAGTATTTCTGAAAGTGAAATGTGAAGTGATATCAGTGATAAAGAAAGCTTAAATCAGTAGGAGACATCTATCATTACAACATCTCTAATATACAGCGTGTGAATTTCCCCCCCAGGTGTCCCAGTGTGAGGATGTGGTGGCAGTCGATGAGGAGGAGGTGGAGGAGGAGCAGCAGGAGAACTTCAGCGACATATCCACCGTACTCGGAAAGACGCGGCACCAGATCCTGGCTGCTCAGTTTGAGTGCTACCTGAAGATAATCCATGATCCGCCATGTACAGAAGAAGGTAAAGAGACTTTAACTGTCGTTGTTTTTATTTGCAGATCAGCTGATGATAGCTGTCTGACTGGAGTGTCTATGTCTTATATGGCATTGGCATTTTCTGTTTCTGGCAGATACATTTAAAGCTAAATTTACACTTACTTGTTTTAAAACACATAATTATTGCTGCATTTTTGCTTAGCGTCCACACTCCTCCAGCATTCTGGAACTCTAAAATGTAGACCGTTTGAAAATGCTGCTCTCACCTCATCATCTGTCAAAACAAACAAACCAAAAAAATCTGTTCTTACTTTTCACTATCTTTGTAGTGCTTCCTGTAACCAAGCAACCAATCACAGAGCAGACAATCTGTTTCCTGTTAACGTCGGCATTCACACGTCCAGTGTTTATAAATGTGATATGCGTTTTCAGATTTGGTAGAATGGATGAAGACATTTTTTTTGTAATGGTGCTGAAACACTTATGATCTGTTGATCTGGCTTTCATCACGTTTTACATCTGTGCTGCAGTACTGAAGTAGTTTTAATGAAATCACTCCCTCTGCAAGTTTTATCACTTGCAGGCAATGCAAATCATTTTAAAATAACCCATTTTCATTGAGCTTAGATCGACTTGCCATTAATTTCATGGACTCCAAGAAAGCTTATTACAGTAATTAATTCCTCTCATTAACGGTGTGTGTCAACCTAATAACTGGATTGCCTTTCAATTTTGTACAGACATTCATGGTCCCCAGATGATGAACCCTAGATGTTAACAAGCTAAACTAAGACGCTGAACAATATATCTGCCAAACATCAGCGTATTTGCTACATGATTTCATCATTTTGCATTTCTGGTTGTTCCACCTACTGTATTAACATTTTCCAGTGTGTGCACACAGGGAAAGAGAGAGAGAGGAAGTGAGTCTGAAAGAAAGGAAACTTGCCCTTTGTCTCTTTCCCAGTATACCTCAGTATTTCACTGCCTTTGAAATGTTATTTTGTGCTCTGTTTCCCAGCATGCCGCAGTACAACCTGGTACCGTCAGGTTTCCGTCTATTGTTGGCAAGCTTCGCGCGGGCCACTGCACTTAGACACAAAGTTTATATACTAAGTGTAATGCACCATTTATGTTGAATAGATAATTTATATGATTCACCTTGCCAGGGAGGTGATTAAAAATTGAAGTTCCCTACCTTTATGATTTTCTGGTGACATGTGAGCCACTGACTGGATAGAGTCAGTACACAGCTCTTATAGTCTGTGTGTACAGTGATAATTCATTCAGCATTTCTGCTAAATTGCTTTACAAATGTGTTGAAAATGTAATTAAACCTATTGTTTCTTACATATATGAGTGATGTTCTTATTGTCGATAGCTAGGGTTCATACAGAGTTTGGCAGAAGAGCCTGTCTGTATGCAGCTCCACATGTGTGGAATCCCCTGCAGACAGGCTTAAAGCTGCACTCACTGATTCTCTACATGCCAGTTTTATGGTGTATCTTAGCTTGTCTTTTAATTTTTCTTATTTTTATGGTTGACTTACAGCATATACAAATGTACTTTACAGTCTGTCCTCGTAGTAACTTCATTTTGTGTTCTTTTTGTGTTTTATATTGTTTGTTTTGAAGTTGCATATATTGATTTTGTATTTTTGTTCTATGTTGTCTGTCTGTGACTAATGTTGCTGCCTGTCTTGGCCAGGACACTCTTGAAAAGGAGTTTTTTTTATCTAGGGCTTTTTGTGGTTAAAAAATGGTTAAATAGAAATGAATGAATAAATGACTAAATAAATACCATTATAATCTTGTACTTTAGTGTTTTGAAAGGTTTACTAAGTCAAGCATTTCTACAACATTTATCACCTGTTTGGGATTGGAAGTGACTTAACGTTATATCTAAGGGCTGCACTAGTAGCAAGCAGTATTACAAAGTGTCTCTCATAAAAAAGTAATACACACACACACGCACACGCACACACGCACACACACACACACACACACACACACACACACTGTCCAGTGTCTGCAAGCTCTGCAGGTTTACTGTCCTGTCCGTACTGCCCTCTGTAGGTACTTACTGTAACCGTACGTGGGATGGCTGGCTGTGCTGGGGCGATTCAGCTCCAGGGACTGTCATGCAGATGTGTCCTGAATACTTTTTCGACTTTGACCCTGCTGGTGAGGACTTAAGATATGCAAAAATAACTGTTTACACTACAAGGTATTTTATTTGTTTTTTTATTCGCCAATTAGGGGATTGTCCTCTGTATTAGCATACAGTGTCTCGCATTAAGAACTAATGGCCTTTAATGTCAAATTGAGCTAGTCATGGTCTATTTGGCACCTGAAGTCACTTAAACCAAACCATAAGCAATCTTTCCATTTGAGTGAATTCTAATGTTTTCTTCAACAGAAAAGGTAACCAAAGTGTGTAATCCTGATGGCCAGTGGTTCCACCATCCAGAGAGCAACAGAGTCTGGACTAACTACACCCAGTGTCAGGCCTACACCAAAGACAGACGTAAGGTAAGACAGAATCAGAATGAGAAATACTTTATTGATCACAGGGGGAAGCTGTGGTTCGTTACAGTTGCTCTGATGTCAGCATAGAGAATTATAGCAAGTAGGAATAAGTACAAGCACAAGTGTATAGAGTATCAACATAAAAATAGAAAATACAGTAATAATAAACAATTAGCACCAGTATGTATGTGCATATTTAAAAGTGGAGTTTGTCTAATATGTTGAGTATGTGATTGTGTAAAAATAGAAATGTAAAGAAATGCAGTAATACACAATAAGCACACCTATGCAAATTAAAAAAATACAATGCAGTGAAACTGCTGTGTATGAGAGGATATCAGAGGTCTAAAAGGATAGTCTAGGTACTACACAGTCAGTGTATTACATACAGTGGATGTTGACTGGCACGCACCCAGTTAGGAGAAACAGGCTGCAGTGCCGACAGAAGCTAAACAATGTACTGCTGTCAGCAACAAAATGTATTTCAGCCACTTCAAAATAGTCCCACCAAAAAAAAAAAAAATCAGTAACAATCTAAGTGTTCACTATTTATCATGTATTTAGGTTAAGTGTAGATGAGTGCATCGTCATTTGAATAATGTTCCTGGACGAGAGACTACTTTTACCACATAGGTTGATTTGCACTAAACCTTATTGAGTGAAGGATGAAATGCAAAGTGCAACCTTGCACTTTTTTTTTGGCACGATGTAGAAATGTAATCTGAACCTACTGCGGGGAACAACACCAGAAATGTTTATGACAGACGTTGATATCCGATAGTCAGAAGTTATTTGTGCATGGACAGCTGAGCATAACAACATGAACTCAGGGCAAACTGCACTCTTGACTCACTGACTTGTGTGTTGTGAACTGAACACTGGAGCCTGTAAACTGCAGCTAACAAGTCAAAGAAATGCCATCCTCACTACATGCTGCACCTTTTTAAATTGTTTATGTGAAAGTGCTTATCTTTTTTACCTCTTTTTTTTAATCTTTTGTACAAGGTAGTTTTTACATATGATCAAATTTTGAATGCAAAATAACTGTTCTCTGATCTTCCCCCTACTTCACATCCTTCGAGTCAAACTAAATATCTCTATAGAGTTATGTCCCTGTGGAGTTATTTAAATGTTAATGTACTGTAAATTGTCTCACTCTCGTTTTTGATCTAGGATTAATAATTTTTAATCCGCCTTATGTCTCCACATACAGTCTATACCGACTTAAAAATGCAAGTCATTTAGGATTTGTTCCACATGGACGACGACAAAGCTCACAGTGCTGCGCACAGATATTTCTGCTGAACAACGTCTCCAATATTGTTCCACGAATCTCATTTATTTGCTGTTACATTTTGCCAGCAGTGGGACTTTTTTGTCTTGAATGCATCTCAATTCATGTCCATTCAGGAAGCATTTTCTTTTCTGAATTTCCCCAAAAGGCTCATATTCTTCCTACAGATCTTTCCATTGCTTTCTCCCATGCTTCAAAGAGGCCCCTGTGCTTTTTATTAATATATTGCAAACTATGAATACACTTTACTGCTTTATTGTGATGATCTCACTCTTGAATTTAACATATATAAGCTTATTTTATATAAGGTAAATGTATTTATATTTATCACACATAATGATTTTAAGTTTTGTCCCTGTAGTTTGCCATCAGTCTCTACTACCTTGCCATGGTGGGTCACGGCCTGTCGATTGTCTCCCTGATTATTTGTCTGATCATCTTCTCCTACTTCAAGTGAGTCATGCCTTTCCTCTCTTACTTACTATTTCAGTGCTAATGTGTGTATGATAGTTTGGAAATATGGTGAAATATATACAGAGACAAGATTTAGAGCTTAATGACAACAGGCATGGTCATGGATGCATTCTTGCAGACTTTTATCACACTCAGTACATTTACATGTACAGTTAATTTGAACTACGGTTAAAGCTCGATTAGGTCATTTAATTGGACTAATGTCTTTGTTCCAGTATACAAGCACTAGAGGAGAAACTACTTATTGACAAATGTATGTCTGACTCTACCACAGCAGGTGGATATGTCCCCCCTTTCAGCTAATTGTGCTGAACCTATGTTATTAATACAGCCTATGATATGGACCACATCACAATCACAGCTGTTTATTTACAACAACTTCTAGATATAAAACCGCCACATCACATATACATAACCAAATGGCGCTACGCAAACTCTGCCTTAATTGATTAGTTTTAAGTCGCCTAAAAAGAGTCAATATCCTTTTAATTTTATGTTATATTTAGAATATTGGCCATAAAACAGCCTTTACGGATGGAGATTTGAAGCCAATATATCAAAAACACCAGACTCCAATGAGAAAAACATTTTACTCCACTGATCGGCAGAGTTGTTGGTGTACCGCTGCCTCCATCAGCTTTTGTGGAAGATAAAGAGGAACAGACATTTACATAAAGTGTACACTTAAAGTGATAGGCCTATTGATTTTTTAGGTGACTAAAGTATGTTTTGCTGCAGCTCCGTCCATAGCAGGACATGACTTAGCTCTGTGTCAGTGTTGTGGGACTGTACTTAATGCATCAAAGGAGGGGGGTGGCTGGGGTGTGACTTTTTTTTTAAATAAACATAATTCATAAAAATAAATCTAAAATACTACCATTTAAAGTTTTATGTCACTCACCTATGCAAAACTTAGTCCCTCCTCAGTGTTTAATGTTTTTAAAAAATACCTGACCTATTTTGCAGCATGCCCCCCTCCCTTAGGCTGTTTCCCAGTGTGCTTTGTGCAGGGACATGGGCATGTTATGATGTTAAAAAAAAAGAAGTTAAATAACATTTAAAAGATTTTTCTAAGCGTTTAGTATTTTTCAGAGCATTTAAACGTTTTGAAGTTATACCCCTATCAGGTACAAACATTTGGACATGATGGATTTAACATGAATTGGTATTATGTACTAACGACATAACCTTAAAATTACAGAATTGGTAACTCAACCATAGCGCTCATTCTGCTGCGGTTATCCATGTTGAGAGCTATATGCAGGCAATCCCAGCCCAAACTCTGAATCATGTTCTGAAAGTCAAAGTATGTAGCTACTTTAAATTTGAAGGGGCTTTGAGGGACTTTTTGGCAAGAATATTGTATATATCAGCTGTCGTGAATATCAGCTGTGGCAATATCAATCCAAACATGTTTGTAAAAGCCTTTAAAATGATAAATAAACCATAACTAATAAATCTTCCCTCTGTGTATCTGTTTCTCTCTTTCAGGAGTCTTAGCTGCCAGAGAATTTCCCTCCACAAGAACATGTTTCTCTCCTTCCTCTTCAACTCTATTGTTACTATAATGTGGCTCTCGCTCACGATGGCCAATAACCAAGCCATAAGCACCAGCAACCCTGTGAGCCACCGAATTTATCTCTCATCTTTATTTCATCCCATTAAACTAATGAATTTCAGTTCAAGCACCTCATTTCCCCTGTTAAAAATGTTCCACACTTAACTAAATGGTGTCCTCATTACGCATTATAGTCCTTATCTTATATTTTCTAATTATTTAATTTATGGAGGAAAATTTTCCCTTTTATTCATCATATTTTGCCATTTCCTGTCTGTCAGGTGAGCTGTAAGATCCTGGTTGTGCTGATTCAGTACACGTCTACTTCCAGCTACTTCTGGATGCTGTGTGAAGGCATCTACCTCCACACGCTCATCATAGTGGCAGTCTTTGTCGGAGAACAGCAGCTCTTCTGGTATTACGTTCTGGGATGGGGTGAGTCAGAAGGATGTGATATTTCACTACCATTTCCAAACCATGTCCTTTAGTGTTTCAGTGCGAGCTTCTTCCATCTTGTGCTTGTATCCATGTCAGATAACAAATGTATATATTTACAGTTAGTTTATGAGCTACAGGTAGCTCATAAGATTCAAACAATGTTGACAGAGGCACATTAAAGTATCATAGTGCATGACAATACGTTATGATATATACGGAACTGCATTAACTCGTTCAGAACCCAACATTTTCCAACAAAAAAGTATTGTAAATGGATTTCTATTCTAAATTCACTCATAGCATATATCAGCATTTTTTAAAAATAGGATACTTCACTATGTGTTTTTTTTTTCATTCCATTCCAATGGACAAAGGCTCTTAACACAAAAATTGCTGAATAGTAAAAATGACAACAGTTTTAACACTTTTTTTTTAACAAAAAATGCAAAATTATTTATTTTTTATAATAATTGATGTTATAAACCACATTACGTGTATTTTTCTTTTAATCATTTTGTCATTATGATTTGATATATCTTCCTGAAAATAGTATGTGAAAAACCTTCAGAGATGGATATTCTGTGAACATAATAAGATGCATTTAAAGCTGATTTTATCATTTAAAAAATCAAATCAGTACAGGACTTCCCCATTTAAATTATATTTCACTATTCATTTTCTGGTGTCACTCAGATCTGCCGTCCATTCCAACATATGGGTTTTGGAAAAAATCCTGAGTAAAAGCTATACATTTTTAATATGATTTTGTGACATGTATAAGCAATATAACATCTCATGTCTATTTTAAAAGATGTTTAAATACAAATGATGTTCTTTAACAATGCACTTTCTCCTGTCCTTGTGCCTTGTTAAATTGGGGAGTGACTCTACTGCAGTCCACTTAAGATGCGGTGGAACACTGATTTGCTTACAGACATCCCATCAAACAAGTCTGTGTATTTGGGTGGAGTCAGATGACACTAGTCATAGATCTAGACTTCCTAGAAAAGTCATGTCAATTGGAATGGACAGGGGGGATCTGAACAGGTTAATAAAATCCATTACATTGCCTTCTGTTGGTGATTAACGAGATGCTTATAATGCACTTGCAGTACGTCATAATACATTATGAGCAACGCTTCAAGAAGAGTTACTGCATTATCCTCGACAGATGCCGTTTTCAAGGTTAACAGCGCTGAACTCTTCCAGATTCAAGTGCCAAAACATTCATTCACACATAAGTGCACCTGACAATATGAGAGCATCAGCAGTTTTCCACCATAATTCAGCACAAGGATGTAACCTTGAAGCCTGCATGTATCTGTACTCAGACGAGTCGGCTGTTCATTTCAGCTCTCATCCAGGCACCCAGCTCTTGTGTATTATTTTTTTAGATTTTAGATTTAGATTTAGATTTTTTCTCAGATTTTTTTTTATATCTGTATGTATAGCATGCATGTAATAAGTATGACGCATGTCCTGTACATGCCACCTTCACTTTGAACTTGCTTCTGTTGCTGTTGGTACAGCACCTGAAAACTGTGTAAGCTTAACTGAAAATATGTCTCGCATGTTGAGTTGCTTCAGGGAATAATTTGACATTTGGGAAATATGCTTATTTGAGACCATCCACTGCCCCAAAAAACACTTCAATAGGTTCCTTGTACGAGCAGCTTATTTCATCTTGTATTTGTGTTTAATCTAGGTTGCTTCCTCTTGTGGCAGAAGTATTTATGACAGGAAAATTGAGGAAGTAGTAAGGGCGAGTTCAGAATTGCATATTTTTTCTTTTTACTTTTAGTAGGTACTATGGCTGCCCTTGCAAAGTACATATTGTTGCGTGCAGTATGTACACAATCGGGACATATTGCTTCCTAATAACACTGCACTCTGAACTTTGACCCTCTTTTTCTTATAGGCTGTCTGTTACCATGGAGATAAAACAAATCACCATTCGCCAAACTCAGCAGAGACGGAGGTTAACAGAGCTCTGCTGTTGTTACTTTACAGTGTTAAACTTTTAAGTTACAACTGCGTACATTCTGGATTCTAACATTTTATATTCATTTAATTAGCCTACATATGAATTTCTCTATAGTTGTTCAACTGGCTCCTTTTCGACTTTGAAGGAGCAGCGACTCTACTCTGAGCTTTCTCCAGATGTCTCAGTGTAACACCTTTTAAAACGCAAATTGTTTTTACACTTGGGCTTTGTATCGAATAAATACTGCTATCTCTGTCGGGCCCTCTTCACATAGAACAGGCCGATTTTCTCATCTAATTTTCAGCAAAAAAAAGAGCATACGAATATTTCCCAAAATGCAAAAATATTTCTTTAAAGTAAATTCAAATCGTGCAACTAACAGGTCTTTTCTTTGTGTAAAACTCTCTTATAACTCATCTATTATGAAAACATTGTATTACTTTTCACATATTATGATTTAATATTATGATGCAGCTGCAGAAGCCTCTGCAGAGATTCAGGATATTTCTGTCTGTTTCTTTCTCCGTCCTCAAAGGTTTTCCCGTTGTCCCTGCCATCACCTATGCTGTGGCTCGCGGGCTCTTCTTTAACGACAAGTAAGATGAAGTGTGTTTGCTGTTCCTCTGTTGTCACGACTGTGGGGATTTCTCCCTCTCTCTCCTTTCTTTCACCTTCTTCTACTCTGTTTGATCACACTGAGAGGATTTGTGAGATATTGATTTGCCTCATTAAGTGGTATTTGTGTGAGCCCTTTGTTTGCTGAGTTCAGCACCATGGGTGATTGATTAAGGCTTTTATTTAAGAGGACCTGTTATGCTAATTTCAGGTCAACAGCCTGCTTCCACTTTGGGTTTCTTCTAGAACGTGTTTACATGCTTAAATATATATATAAAAAAAGCACTTTATTTTCCCCAAACTGTCTGAGAAATGAACAGGTTCAGCAACCAACATTACACATTTTTCCTGATGTTAGCATGTCGCTACATATAGCAGTGTTCTTAAAGCCAGAAAATGACTACCAGAGTATAGCAGTACTTTCTACTCACCAGTAAAAGCTTCTTTACCAAAATCTTCACAACCAGGCATATTAAACCAGGTATACCTGTATGAAATGACATTGAGGAGACATTAACATGGAAAACATGTTTCTCTGATGTTAGCATGTAGCTACATGTAGCAATGTTAACACTTGCAGTCACTGGCCTGGCTCAAATGACCATATTAATGATTCTATCATGAGCTGACATCAGTTTGTCTCAAAAGTAGAAGAACGTCTGAACCAGAGTAGTCAGAATGGTCTGAAGCCTGAGGTTTTTGCTCACAGGGATTACTTTTACAAACATTTACCTCATTATTAGAAACTTTGGCCACATTTAATATGAACAGCTGACACTGTCACTGTGCGTGTGATGATGCGGGACGGCCACCCCGCTCTACCCAGCTTAGTTTTGGTATGGTGCTGGAAAGTTGTAGAAAAGATTTCCACACTCCTACATCTGTGCAGTGTTTTACTTTACTCTTCGCTTTCGGTCTTCATCAGAGCATACATGAATCAACAATCAACAACAGCCAATCCCAGTCTGATCACGGGTATGCAACACACCCGTGCAAGCTCCAAATAAAGTGAAATACTGGAGAGATGAAAGTGTGCGGAAATCTCTCCTACAAGTTTGTCACTGTGCATGTCAAAGCTCACTCTTGGTGGAATAATGTCCACTATTTCAGTTTGTCTTGTACACTGCGTTTATTTCAGGTGTTGGATCAGCTCAAACACACACCTGGTCTACATCATTCATGGGCCCATTCAAGCCGCACTGCTTGTGAGTAATTGATAAAGGTGTATATGTTCATACACATACATATCAGGCTGCTATTAGGCTACTATGAACAGATTTGATCTTGTTTGTTCAAAAATGACCATCAAAACGAAATTTAAAACACTTAGTGACAACAAAAGGAGGAGTGGAGTACTTCGTCCCGAACCTCATAGTGCAAATACGCAGTTGATGCAAATACACTACAATGATCAGTCAGTTTCTAATTTCTAATTTATTAACAGGACTATTTATCAGACACAAAATAACCAAACAGTACTGATATTAAAATGCAACTATGATGTGTTAAACATGTTTCATTATAGTTTGTGGTACTTTTATTTGATTTATTAACGCAAGAGTAGAAAACTGGGGCAACATACTGTACATACAAGTAGATACATACATCACAAAGTTATATGTCATGAATTTGTTGAGGTTTTTTTTGCCTTTAATTAGTTTAACACCAATATTTTTAAGAAACTGAAACAGAACTCATCAAAATGGCATTGTGTTTTCTCCATTTGAATGACACCAGAGTAGCATGAAAGGAGGTTTTTGGAGAGAAGGCTGCATGAGCTTGTTAAAGATGTTGTTATACTGCCACCATCAGGCCAGTCATCGCCATTCTTTAGATAGTCTGCAAAAATACCAGTAATATCATAACAGATTTCTCTCTGTCTTTCTCTTCTCCTCCTGTCATTTTGTTAACCATCAATCCATCCAGGTGAACTTCTTCTTCCTCCTGAACATCGTCCGGGTTCTGATAACCAAATTGAAAGAGACCCACTGTGCTGAGTCCACAGCCTACATGAAGGCGGTGAGAGCCACCCTCATCCTCATCCCTCTGCTGGGAGTCCAGTTCATCCTTTTCCCCTGGAGGCCAGAGGGGCGCATCAGCCGGGCCATCTTTGACTTCTTTGTTAATATCTTCTGCCACTTCCAGGTACAGTCAACAAATAACCACGCAATAAAGTATGAATAAAAGCACTAAATGCTGCTACTCACTACAGAATCTGTCGAATAATGGCCATTCTACACAAACTATGACTGATTTTACATTAATAATGGTAGCTGGTATTAGGCATGAAGACTTTTCATGTTGTTAAATACAAATAAACTCCTTCCATTTTCATTAAGCTTAAGCACACATTCAAAGGTTTCCACTGTGGTAGAGCCACTCTCTCCTCATATATTTGAATAAACAATTTCTGCAGAATAAACTATTAATTCTGCCACTTGCTTTTGGAAATTGGACTTTCACCTGCACTGTGTGTTCACACGTTAAAATTCCTTCAAAATAATGTGGAAAAATGAGTTGCAATAACATGATTTTATGAGGAACTAGCTGTGTTCATAAATATCTAAATTAAGCATGTAACACTTTAAAATTCCTTTTAAATAATGTGGAAAAATTTGATGGACCAACTTAATTTTTAACTAGTAATCAACTAAAAAATGTATATTCATAATTATGATAACAGTACATATCACTTTGAAATTCCTTTTAAAAAATTTGAAAAATGTATTATTTTTTTCTAAAAATGTTGTAATGTACTTACGATATTTATGATCACACATTTTTTGAATTTATTAATTAATCATATTTTTTTTTTCTCCACATTATTTAAAAGGAATTTTAAAGTGTTAATATAAGTAAAATGGGGCTTCTGATAGCCAGTTTCAAAATTATAGCGACAAGAGAAAATGAAAGTATACCTCATTTGGTTCATGTTTTTCAAATAAAAAATAATGATTAATTTACATTTATTATTTAAAGGACAATCTCACTGACATCTGTTCCTGTATCAATATTTAATCAATGTAGTATTCCTTTGCAGGGACTCCTGGTGGCAATTATATTCTGTTTCTGCAATGCCGAGGTACGTTAAAACAAATATTTCATTTATTAAAGATGCTTTTAACAGCTGGGACTCAGTTGTTATGACCCTGATGATGAACTGAAATCCCAGGCTAGCTAAATTTAATTCTGAATTTCTATAATAATTCTATATAATTACATTTATTTGTAAAATAAAAAGAACACAATAATCGGAATTTCCTCACTTGATTATCATTGTTGACGTTCAGGCGCAGACAGCGCTGAAGAGGAAGAAGGCTCAGTGGATGTCTGCCTGGGGTAAAACGGGCTGGGGAGACACACCCATCTCCAACAACTTCAACTACCACAACAACTCGTCCATTACCGAAACCAGCCGCGCCACCATCAGCCTGGAGCACCCTGCTGCTGCACCTTCTGAACGACACGAAGACGCTCACCTTCTGTCCGAGCTGAAGCAGAAAGCCAACGGGAAGCAGAACACATGCAGCAACGGAGAGGTGGACATTCTCAGCAAGTTGGAGAGCACCTGAATCTGACAGGAGAAAGTGCAGAGGTGATGGTTGTTGTGCCAAACACATATGCTCACTGATATGTAAACACAGAGGGACAGAAGACTGAAAAACTGAGAGGTCGCAGATGATTTTTCAAAATAAGGGTCAACTGTTTGGGCAGTATATGCACAATATGTAGCTACAAAATATCTGAAAAGCACTTAAAACACATGTGATGTTCACACACACACTCCCATTTCTGTCAGTAACAGCTCCAGTTTTTGGACTCATATGAACTGATGAGAAAAAAAAATGATTTATATCATGTAGTCATCCTGTTATCTTATTTCTAGTAATGGTTTTTGCATACACGTGCTCTATCGCTGGAAAAAGTTGACTTATGTATTTCAGTTATATAATAATGTAGCCTATTTCTTTTTAAAATGGAGAGAAACCTACCGTTTTCATATCACAAATTCAGAGCTGTATGTTTGTGTGATCCATTGCCTTATGTAGCCTCTGAATCCTTTACCGGTGCACCACTGTGACCTATGAATGTCGTGGCCCGTGGATTGGGCGTGTATGGTGGCTAGGAGATTCAAAGTTTTGAACATTACACCTTCATTTTATAGAACAATTTTGGATTAATTTACCCTAAAAATGTATAACACTGTAGTATTCAAAAAATGTGAGTTTCTGTTCGAACAGGGTGCAACAAAAAACCTGAGCTAAAACCCAAAACTGTGCTGACTGCTTAAAGCTAGCTGGTGAAATAGCCCCAGCTAGCCTAGTTAATGCTAAAAGTGAATTTATGTACAGATTTTTCCCAGCTGTTATCTGTTACTGAAAAATATATATTTTGGTGAGTTTGGTAATCCAGTTTGGTAAGTCAGTTAGGTAAAATTGATGCTAATATGACCCAGCTAAGGTCATGTTTAAAAAATTAAACTAAAACGCTTTCATTGACCAAGCTTAAGTCATGCTAATGCTACCCGGTTTAGCCGAGTAGAAATAGCTGTCTTCCGAGTTTTTGAATCTGGTGGGAATAATGTGATTTGTTGAGGTTCGGTTACTTAAAAATATTATTATTTTGTATAAATGTATGAAATTCAAAATCAATTCATTTATTTTAATTTAAAATTCATTATATTGGTTTCAATAAACATTAATAGTTGGTGGACAGACAGGCTCCTTGTAAAACAGAGATAGGCAACTGCAGATTCACAATAAAGATAATGGCTTTAAAATGAAATACCAGAATTGGCCTGATATGAAAGATCAAAAAGATGACACTTAAATTATGCAGCTTTTATTGGTTGAAATAGGTTAAATTTCCCTTCTTGTCAGGATTGTCTGAGAGAAAAGATCATCTAAGCCTTTTATAGTAAGATGGAATATACAGTTTGTTACACAAGAATAAATATGGCATGTTTTACATGTAATCTAGATTAAAGTAGTGTTATTGCTTAGCCCAGTGAATGTGTACATTTTAAAAAACATTGTATTTTATATTTGCATCTGCTACCAGTGGGCCATCATGATAAGAATAGATGTAACATGTTAATTCCACTACAGGACAGACTTGATGTTTCTGCAACTAGGTGGAAAAACACATATGTGTATGTGCATATATATTGATATAGGCAATCAGCCAGAATAAGTTAGGAAATATCAACACATTCAATATTGTGCATCCCTATAGGCAACATATACTGACTATTTAGTGAAGATTATCCAAAAGCAGTGTTCTATGATAATGACTTAGGGGGTAAAATATGACCTAAAACAGCAAAAAATGGAGGCATTACATTCTTTCTAATTTATCAGAAACAGTGTTTGTCAGCCAACTTGATCATTTTAAACCTTTTTTCTCAACATTAGTGTTTCTATAATACAACAAAGGATTAGGGGAATTAGATGACATTAGATTTTGAGAATTAATTGATTAGAATTAACAGTACAAGAACAAAGTTGTAATATTATGAGAAAAAGAGTTGTAATATAATGACAAAGAAGTTGTAGTTTTATGAGAAAAAAGTTTTAGTACAAAAAAAAAGTTGGACTTTTCAGATAATTAAGTCATATTTCTACAACTTTTTTCTCAGAAAATTATGCCTTTTTTATGTAAAATTACAAATGTATTCTCATAATATTAGGAGTTTATTCTCATCAAATTCCTCAATGTGTCCCTAAAGCTCTTTTGTATTTATAGTATCTGTTATTTGCCTTTGCAGAGCAGCAATGTTGAAAACTGAAGTCGTTTTTCAATTTTGGTTGGTTAAGCAAAGCTAGTTATTAGCAGGAAAATAAGTAAACAGAAGAAGCTATTTAAAAAAATGCACAGTTAAGTATGGTTAAATCTAGTTTTTTTAATAGATGATGGTCACTGTGTAGGTTATGCTTACACAAATTTTCAGTTTATTAAAGCTGAAAGGGCTTCTGACTTTAATGGTTCATATACACAGCTTATGTTGAGCTAAATCTAAAACAGTGGCAATCTGTATGTAACTATGAAATCTCCATAGTATAACATTATGGCTACAAACTTTGAGCCTCATTTAATTATACCTGAATAACTTCCTGGAACTAAATGATGTGCTGAACATTATGGGCTACAACTCACCTAATTTACACAGGGAGCAATGCTTTGAGTGCAGGAAAATTACTGGTGCAGAGATAATTGAGCTGTGGAGTGCTGCAATAATTTCAGTCCAACTGAATCTCAGTCATTCTCTTCACTCACTCCATTAAAATTACACACACTGTTTGAAGGATTTTGCCCAAAAAGAAGCACACACACACACACACACACACACACACACACACACACACACACACACACACACACACACACACACACACACACACACACACAATAGATTTAGAAACACTATGGTGTATGAAATAATTGGATGAAAGGAGAATGTTCACAGGTGTATTTCGGATGAGACAGAGCTACACATTTAGGATTTCTTTTAAAAATGTTTCTGTCTCAAATATAGATTTTGCAGGCAGAACATGACTGTGCCAATTTTTTATATTGTGAGTGTTTCATATTTTTCCATCTCCTATTGACTCCACATAGTCCACATTGTAAAGAGACAATTTCAAAGATATTTCATGTTGTTATTAGTGTTCTTATCGCTTTGTAATGTTCTGTACTTATTGTTGTGGCTTTTAAAATGTCAGTTTTACTGTTTCTTTGGTTTGTTATATTGTTGCAATTTCCTTTTTTGCAAGTTCACTGCCACTTCACAGAGATATAATTTAATCGTTTTTCCATTGCATTTATACCGTGGCTGTAAGTGCACTGACAGCACCAGCACCTTTTCAGTTTCCACTGGAACACTGAGCAAGTCTTATGTTTGAAAGAGAGCTTGTAGCAAATGTGTTCTGGTGTCCTTCCAGGATGCACGCACACACACACACACACACACACACACACACACACACACACACACACACACACACACACAAAACATACTGGGAACACAAATGTTCCAGTGTGGATATTGCAGGCTACACTGATGCATGAGAAATAAAACACAATTGTGGTAAGAAAACAGCTGAGTATGAGAAGGCTCTTGTTCAAGAGTTCTGAAAATATCCTGCACAAGGATGTCACCCTGTACACTTTTGCCAAAGCTGCCCAGTAGAGAAACAGCTGTCTTGGACATATTTGTAAAGAAATTTGAAAAACATTCCAATAAAATATCAAAAGAAATGTTCAATTCAAGCATATTACTGTATATATATTTTTAACACTGCCATTTATGAGTGGGAATAAAGTTGTTTGAACATAAACGTAGTATTCAGCATGAGTGGTGTTTCTTAGTGTAATTATTTTATTCATATAAACTTCTAAAATGTGATGGCTTGATATGGATTACACTAAACGTATATTTAGTAGTTATTAATGAGCTCCACAGTGTCCTTCTGGTAATGGAGATTTTATATTGCCCTAGTAAAGTAAAGGGTCTGAGGGCTGTGGACATGGTGTGGGGGCAGAGGGTGGGGCAATGCCTACAGTAGAAGGGTCTCTTGGGTACTGTGCTGCTTAGTCGTTTATAGTGACAAAATGAAAGCCATTAGCCAACCTTTTAAGACTTCTTTTCCTTCCCCAAGCACTCTGTAGATAGGAGTTGAGCCTAACCATCCCCACCCTGCTTGCTGTGTAGTTAGTGATAAGCTGGTTACAGGTTTGGCTGCAATGTTAATTATCTTTTGCTCAACATAGCATTATAAATAACTGTACTGTGTGTTATTAATATAATGCTCCAAACATTGCAAAAGGATGAGGTCCCACCGAGATTTGAACTCGGATCGCTGGATTCAAAGTCCAGAGTGCTAACCATTACACCATGGGACCAGATGGTACCGTCCGCAGAGCTTCTCACATTATAAACTATGATAACTTTTCAGTAAACCTCATGTTAGCGGTTTTTAGTGGCACATGATATATTACTTACACCATAACTGTTGTTATCCTGGTACCGCTCTTTCGTCGAGCTGGAGTACAACGAATTAGCGGAAAATTTGACAGTGAAATTAGCCAGCTGACGTTGTCTAGTAAGAGGTTAGCCTGATTTAGCTTGTTAGCTAGCGTGCGTAAGGTTAGCCCCGGCGCGGTTGTTTTTTAAGTTAAGCGAAAACCCTCTTGTCTGCCACTCACTGTGACCTCCGAGCAAACTCAAAGCTACCTACGTGTAACGTTAAAATAATGTTTACGTGCACGTTCATATTAATGTAACCACAACTTTTGAGAGAAGTAGAGAGTTTGACAGTATGACAAGATGCTAAACTCCCCCTTAGCTTCTGTTTTGGTAGTAAACGCCGCTAACGTTGAGCAAGGTTACTGCAAATTTACTTGCTCGAAGTTACAGGCAACTATAAAGGTAAGGGAACAATTTCTTTTAAGTAAACATTTGTAACTTGTCTTCAATATAGGATGCAAATGTCACAGTTCTTCGGACTAGTTATTATTTCCGTCTTGAAGTAATGTCTGCCTTACTTGGTGCCAGTAAGGGACTGTCCGGTATTTATGAGAGGGAGTTGTGGTGCTAAATGGGGAAGGCACTTCAGATAATTTTGTTAACACAAGGGGACGGATTCACGTTTTTTGATTTGGCTTGAAAGAAGGACATTCAACTTTCAATAGGTGTATTTAGTATTTATTTTACAGTAATATGTGGGTTTTAAAGGGATCTTTTCTTTAAAAATGCACAAAATCCTCACCATTTATCATGGCCAGAAACTGTGAAATATGGTTATTTATGGTGAAGTGAGGGTTGTGCACCCCTCAAAAATTGTAGCATAGCTCTGTGTAGGATCATGATACAAAAAAAAAGAAATAAGAAAGAATAAAAAGTCATACGCATATAAAGTACAGTCCCCAACCATTTCATAATTTTTATGAATAGCTTAACAAACGCAATACAGGCTTGTAGGTTACTCATATGGAGATTAAAATGTTGTCAGGATTCTTTGTTGTAATGGATGGGGGTTTGACTTATCTTGATACTTATGTATCTTTTGTTGTAGCTAGTGCAGTTAATGTAATTGCCACGTGGGGGCAGTAGAAGATCTTTGTACACCTATCTATCTGTCTATCTATCTATCTATCTATTTGTCTATCTGTCTATCTATCTATCTATTTGTCTATCTGTCTATCTGTCTATCGATCCATCCTGAGGATTCTGTCATTATTTGATGGCAGATACCATAAAACCACTATTGAGGATGTATAATGATTAAGTCTGACGTGATGATGTTTTCTGGCCTGCTGTGATAGATGTATAGATGTGAATTCACTGCATTACTGCTCAGCCTTTCTCTCTCTCTGTTTCTCTGCCTTGCCCTCAGAGCTCCATCCACTGTATAGCTCAGCTGTGAGGTGGTGTGAAGATACATTGACCTGATGTCTCATGCAGAGCTTAGGCTATACTAACAGCTTAACACACACACACACAGCTCTGCCCTCACAATCCCTAACACGTGAGCAGAATACTCCCACTTGACCCATCGCTTCTTTAGTCCCAGTAAAGACCAGCATATACAGTGTACACACACACACACACACACACACACACACACACGACAGAGATGATTAGGCTTTCACATACACACAGATCCACACACACACCACACACAGACATACATATGACCAGATAAAAAGGATTGTTGGTTAATCAATGCGCTTCTGGACTTTGGATGCAGGAATTTGACCGAAATCAATCCCGTTGGGAGTAAAGCTGTCTGATTACACAGAATGTCATCAGCTCAACCTACACCTCATATAACTCACTGGAAGTAGGTCAACCACACAGAAAGATATTAATATTGTATGACTATTCATTTTTAACCCCTTGCAATAGGATTTATAATTTCATTTAACGATCCCAAACAATCAATTCTGCATAAGAACACGTTAAAAGCAAATCATTTTACCTGAGATGAAAAGAAAAAAATCTAATCATTGGGGTTCACTGGAAAATGAAAGACAACAAAAAAATAAAATGAATAACGCTGACTCACTTTAACAACCAAGTCCTTGTTTTCGTGACAGATGGTATGAAGCATCTAAGAGTAAAAGTGTGAATATAGCTAGCACATAGATACTCATAATAAAGAACATGCTGTACAGGCAGTCACACAGAAGCACGCACAGGAGTAGATGTGTTTCGGTTTTCCTCTCCCCCCTGTAATCCCACTCTGTCTAATTTGAGCTAAATCCTGTTTTAGAGATCATCTTAACTTTTGCATAATGACACTGTCAACAAAAGCACCCCAGCAACAGGGAGTGTGGGGTTGGTGTTTAGTACAGTATGAGTAATCTTTGTTTCTTTCATGCATCATTCTGTATATGGCCATGACTTAAGTCAGACTCAAATCGCAATTTTCAGGACTTGAGACTTGCTTGACTACCGTTGATAAAAGACCCAACTTCACTCTGGCTCAGTATTCATGACTTAAGACTTGACTTAGACTTGATACTAATGACTGGAAAAAAAAAAAAATTTGTTTTGCATTTTTCTAGATAGATTTCTAGATTTGTTTTTGAAACATGATTTTGTGATTGCTAGTGCAGTGTGAGCAAAACCTGGCAACCTAGGCTACAAGGACTCTGCAGACCAGCAGAGGCCAACGCACAAGGCAGCTATCCTAGAGGGGTTCTAGTCCAAAATTAATAAAATTATGGTTCAAGGATTATATTGTTGACGCAATAAGAAAAGAACAGCAGTACAACTTCAACCGTCACTACAAATCCCAAGAGACACCAACAGGAATTTGTGTTTTTGCAAACTTATTGGCTTAAAAGCTTGTCACAGTTAGCTTGAAAGCTACATTTGATCATTCCTTTAGTTGTGATATGACTTGAGACTCGCTTGACTTATGGTTGGGACTCGACTTGCTTGATTTTCACTACTAAAACTCAGGACTAGCTTGAGACTTGAAGATAAAGACTTGTTTGTGACTTGCACGTGTTACTCTGTAGATCATCATAACGTATGCAGTGTTCTAGTTTTCATCCATTTTTTCAAATCATTGATCTGTCCTGCATCTCTTGTACGTCTGCTGCTGTGACACTTCAATTTCCCAATGTGGGATCAATAAAGTTGATATTTTGTTATCTTTTCCTTGATCAGATGGTGTGGCGTTTCTGTATCGGCTCAGGGTCACGGCTTCAAAAGCTTTCAGAAGCTGTCCTGGGAGCAGTCCAAACAAACCACTGGTCAGAGGGTCTGTGGGAGTCAGCAGAACTACTCTGGTAAGGATTTTGATTTTGTTGACCTCTAAATCAGTTAACAGGACAAATGTAAGATAAAAAAAACTCTGGTCATCCAAAACAGTTCAAATTAAGCCAGCTTAACATTTTGAAGCTTTATTAAAAAGCAAAAAAACAAAACACATAATTGACATCTGTAAATTTGGCCACCAGATTAATGTCAGTTAGATGATGGCGCATTTCTGTGGTGTTACATAGAACTTCAGATGAAAATGACATCTGAACATATGCAGTTAACATATACAAGTGGGGGAAAAAGTCAAAGTTTAAATGTAGAACATACTCTACATTCAGAGTGTGGAAATACGGCAATGCAACATAAAGACACAAAGAAAATTGAATGTAAAAAATCTTGATCACAACTTTATCAGATATTGCCATACTACCAGCAATACAATACAAACAAAATTGCAATCCAAGGGGGTATATATATATATATATATATGTATGTATTTTATTTCTTTGGTTGAAGACATAACGAGTAAAAACGACAAGCATGCGCATGTTAGGAATATGTATGACAAAGTCATCAAGTGCATGCTTAAAAAACACAAGACAGTCTTTTTAAAGTCCTTTTCAGACTACAGCATTTAGATAATAGAGTCGGCCTGACAAGTATTGCTTGAATCGATTACAGTGAAACGGGAAGCGGAGAAAGCAAACAAAGGAACGGTGATTTTATATTGTAAGATGTGTCAGCCGTAAATGGTTTTCGAGGCTTATGAAAAACATTTGAATCATTTCAGGACATTCTCGTCTTGCTGTAACACAATTAGATTCCTGAGGTCAATTTGAATTTCTATGTAAGGCTCCTTGAGATTTTTCAGCGACTCAGTTGCCTAAATTGTAGCTGATTTCTACCAGTGTTACAATAAACTTAGTGCAAAAAGCTATGCTTAAAGGTCAGCGG
Organism: Plectropomus leopardus; assembly: GCF_026936395.1. Classification (NCBI taxonomy): domain Eukaryota; kingdom Metazoa; phylum Chordata; class Actinopteri; order Perciformes; family Serranidae; genus Plectropomus; species Plectropomus leopardus. The sequence continues at coordinate 31,549,162 of NC_142184.1, read as the reverse complement.
TGTGATGTCCCTCCTACTGCTCACTTGGGCCTTTCAGACTATATGTTTTAACCTGCTCTCGCTCCTCTTGCAGCAGACAATCACCTTGCATTCTCTGCAGTCTCTTCTTGGTTTTGCAACTTAAACATCTTCACAGCACATTTGACACAATGCACGGCTTTAATCGCTCACTTTGCTGATCCACTTCCTTGTTCATTTGATTTAGCCCTAGTTTACATTTTTTTTTTTCAATTGCTTTGGATCATTTCTTGAAACAAAAATAACATTCTTAAGACTCCTGGTCCATTTGTCAAAATAGCCTATTCAGCACAACACCATAGATCACCTGCAAAAGGTCATATCTCACCCAAAAAATTCATTGACACTGAATGGCTATTGTACCAGAGTGTTTTTTGTCTAGTTGACTGAACACCATTGTGTATCAAACTGGAATTACAATTTCAACAGTAAAAGTTTTCACATCACATATTGCACACTCACTGCCATGGAAATTGTTCTTTTATTTTCATTCATGTAAAGTTACAACTACATGGTACATGACAGTAAACAGAAAACATTCACAGCACAATATACTGTTATACAAAAATACATCAATACAAAAGCAAGGAAAACAATGTATAGCCTGCAAAGTAAAGATACCTGGCCAGGTTCCTACATGTTCAGAAAGGATTTATTCCACAGTGGTTAAGCTCTGTACTTACATGTTTGGCAACATTTACCAATTTGGCAAATGGCATTCATATTACAGTGATATTTTTCATAATACCTGACAGATTTGACAGTTGAATGGACTGTGATGCGCATGTGATGAAACACACAATGAAATTATGTCAACATGTTTTGAGGATGCAACTATTTGACTGAAAAGCAACATGATCAGTTTTGTTAAGGAAAATCTAGTCACTTGGTAATTGTGCAAACTGTTGACAATTGTACTTACTCTTTGCAAAGATGTGCTAAGGCATTTGCAATTTGTTGGAAGGAAGGAGAAATTCAAATCTGTTGTGAACTGTTTTGGCGGTTTGCACATGTTGTTTTGATAATAATTATTCCCATTGGAGAAATGAGCCAAAGCAATAGAGAAAACTGTAATACATTGTTTGTTGTAAGTAAATCTCTTGTGTGGCCATATTCCCTGAGCCTGTTTGTGACAAATAGTAAAATGTAATAGAGATAGTCACCTTGACATCACCCACTGGTTTGTGGACATCTTTTTTAAAAACTTGAGTTTGGCATTTTGACTGTTGGCTTCTTGGATTTTACGGGCTAAAGTGGGCATATTTGAACAAGTAGGTGCTAGGAACAATTGAGGGATGGAGAGGCCGAGGCTATCTGCAGACAGCCTGTTACTCAAAAAAACATTAAACAGGCGAGTTGGTCACAAAACCTGCAGTTCCTCTAATGGCCACTAGAGGCTGGCTCCAGCGGCCAGACAAGTCTGTAGTCTCATTTAACCACGTGTTAGCAACCACCTTTTAAAGAGCACATAATTGATTTCATTTTTTTTTCTTTTACCGTGTTTGCCATTACATTTATCATGATGCTATAGAAAGGCACAACATCCTTTTTCTAACATTAGTAAAAGTAAGGGTTAAATCTTCATAGAGAATTTGTGCACCTGAAACCTGCCTGTGATCATTTATTTACTCATTTTCTGTTTTTTCCACATTATTTTAAGAAATATATAGAGATATAGATTTATGTCCTCATTTCTTTTGTTTTTCATCAGTTAACAAGACAACAGCAGTTTTACCTTCCATTTAACTTTCAGCTATAACCGACAGAAGCGGCTTGCAGTGGTTTGCGTGTTTGGTTTGAAACGGATTAGACTAACAGGAAGTGGTTCCCGACTTAACCGCTGAGAAGATTTGTTGTTGGTTGAAAGATTTATTTTGTACATGAAAGTGGCAACAGAGAGTAAATTGGAAACATTAGTCTGTTTTATTTACCCCTTCACTCTTTAATCAGCTTACAGTGTTCCCAAAAGTTGGCTCCAATCTCAATTTTTTAATGAAGCTTTTTAGAAAATGTCTGTTTACTCCAGATATTAGCATCAGTGTCATGTACAAGCTATCTTAAGTCTCCTACAGACTGTGAGATTTTAGCTATCTCATAAGATTACTGCAAGCTACTACGTGCTACGTGGATCCTTATAAACCTGGATACAACATCAAGTATTACTGTACAGTGACAGTGCCTACTTAATCGCAGGCTACGAGTATGTCCATTGACGTCAATACGCAAGAACAAAACTTCATCAGCATGCGTCATCCATCCATGCCGCTGTAGTGGTAAGAGAAAAATTAAAATGAACATGAGTCGAGCCCTTGCTAAAGTGGCCTTTTTGGTGTGTCAAATAAAGACTGAAGAAGAGGAGGAGGAGGATGCCGTTGTTGGTGAGGAAAAGTGGCCAACTTGGCATGCCAATTTTGCAACAAGAGCTCGGAGTTTATTAGCATCCACTAGGATACTAGGAGGATAGGACTCAGCGTCTACTGTGTTGGTCTGATCAATCTGTCATTTCATGTAACAGCAGTCACACAGTGATTATGAACATCCCAAATTTCTTAAACTGTAAGAATTTTATCACAAGACAGGGAAAGACCATCCCTGAACCTCGTAGGACTGCTCGGCCACAACCAAGATATCGCTATGTTTTTTTCACATTGGTCATCTTTCCTCTGGGACAGCCCAAAGTCTTGCAGTGTATACCAGTCTTTATAGCTGGGGGACAAAAAAGGGACAGCTATGGTGTACACAGTTTTTGGAACAGGTTTAGATTAAGGTTTTATTTTGTGTGCACGTCGCTACTGGGTGGCACTTCAGCTGACCTGGACGCGGGCCTCTCAAATATCAAACTGGACAAACATGAAGAGTGGAAGTATCCCATTGCGGCTGTGACTTATTTTTGGTTAATATAAGGTTTCAAAAATGTCAATAAGAACAAAAAGGACAGAGGCACTGAACAAGATGATATCTCACATGTGTGGAGAAAACAACAGGAATGAGAAGGACAGCATTAAAAAATGTAGCCCTCATCCAAACTTAAACTGTGTCGGAAAGCACCCCTGATAACCCACATTTATGTGTGCAGGTGCGCTTTAAGGTGTCCTTTGAGGTTTCCTTCCAAAAGCCTCTCTCCCGACACGACAACACATTCACTCCCTTTGCGGCATTATAGGTGAGGTGTGTCCAAATATCAGCCCTCCGATCATGCATTTTATCTGTCAGCCTCTGATGTTCGCCAGGCTTTGAACATGTATATTGTGTAGCTCCAGCACTGCTGGTATCGCAGGTGTACAGGAAACAGACAATTCTGGCAGGGTTGAATGACAACGAGAAACACATGAACAAGATAGAATGCAAAAAATGTTTCATGGGTCAGTCAGCTGTCATCAACTGTTTTCATGTCTTTCCATGACAACACAGTTTGTCAGTTGTTTTCAGCCACACTCTAGGATGGCAATGTCAGTCGGTTAGCTCACCACTTTGATCCAGATTGAAACAACATCAGTGCATCGAGATGCACTGAAATTTTGCACAGGCATTTGTAGTCACTAAAAGATAAGGCATGTTCACTCTGGAGACAGCCCAGTCTCCATGGCATTTTCATCTCTGCAAACCGCAGATGCGTTACATTTGCATGTTATTATGTAGCGGAGAAGCTGCAACGGGTCGCTAGAAAACACCCACGTTTAGCAGCACACAAGCTGCTAGATATCGGGTTGCCAACAAACATCCAAATTTTAAACATCCACATTTTTTTATGGAGACTTGGCTTTTTGTCTATATGCCACCATGAGGTTGACATCTGAGGTTTAAGTGAAGTGTGCAATAAATATTGGATGGATTGGAACAAAATTTGGTGCTCACATATGTTTGCTCCTCAGGAGGAATTGTAATAACTTTGGTGATGCCTTAACTTTGTATCATCATCATGTTAACATTTTAATGTGTCCAATACTTTGGTTTGTGTCCAGATGCTTGAGTTGTTTGTGATCCAGTTGCCTGCAACAAGTCGGTAAATCAAGATGTTGTTAGCATACCAGTTCAAACCAGGCTAGCCATTGTTAACAATGACAATTGATAACAACACATTATGCTGTATTTTTGCACATACAAAAAGTGCAGCAACATGTCCACAATTAGAGGTCAGACATACTGTGTGTATGACTTTTTCAGTGCAATAAATAAGACAGAATGCTTAAAAACAGTATTTTACTGCAGCCTTCACTAGCCAACTGATGATGCACAGAGCAGCCATATTGGATTTTGAGTTTGGGGTTGTTGAGGTTCCTTCGACTTCCCAAGTTAGAAATCTGACTTCAGCGGGTGTTGCAGTTGATATTTCCATTTTTCCAGTACAAAGGAATGCATCACAAGTACAGCCTCCATTTTTGTCTCCTTGTTATTTCCAACAGTATCAGATTTTGTCATAGCCTAATTTTTTTATTGCTGATATCTATTTCATATTCTCAGTGCCTCTTTGTCTTGGCAAAAGGCTCCTTGACTAACACTACATTTTGTCACAGTTTTAGTCAAGGAAATTACCAAAATATGGACAGTTTATTTACAATGGCCAAAACCTTGTTGAGAAACCTGATAACCTAGTGCAGTTTTCAAAAGACCAGCTACTAATCCTGTTGATCTGAATCACCTCGTACAACCTTGAATGCCTCACCACACTGTGGAGTCTGCATAAACTCATGTAAACACTGCACCACAAAGGGATTCTGCTATGAGGCAAAAAGCCATAAGGAATCGATTTCCCAGCTGTTTGGTGAACCCCTGTTGTTAAGATGACCCCAATGTGTTATTTATGTTATTGGTGTCTCCTCCCGCTGTGTCTCTTCTTGGCTGTACATAGTGGCCTGGCTGTCACCATGACCCTGCATGCTCTGACTGGATCTTGCTGCCACCTCACTTCAACCTGGCAGAAAAGCAGGGATAGTGTTTATGTAACACACACAGCCTCAGATTAGCACCTTTGGACCCCCTGCTCCCGACTCAGTCTCGCTCTTATAATCTCTCTTGATCTCATTTTGACACTTCTCTCTCTCGCCCTCATTCTAGTGGGCAGGAAGTGGTCTCATGGCAACCAACACCTAATGATTTTTTTTTGTTCACACTGACTCACTACCTGATAGTAGCCGACTAGGTTTGTATGTCCTTATATTACCATTCTTTCAGTGTGGTAAAAATCCTTTATGTGTATCTTATGATATACAATATATATGAGCACCCCCTCCATCCCCCTGGGCATGACTAGCCTTTTCCCTCAGTGTCTCTAGATCTCTTTCCCCTCATCTTTGTTCCCCCCATCCTCTCACTCTCCTGCCTCCCTCTACTTTCACACGCAAAGCTCCTTTACTGCAGTTCTGCCACATGTGATCTTGTCACTCAGTGTCCTTGCTTCACGCCTGCCTGGCTGTGGTGAGAGTCACCCTGTTCGACCTCCACAGAGGAGACAAGTAATGTAAAAGAGACAAAAACAGGCATCCTTGGCTCTGGTTGGCAAGTCACTGCAACAACACATTGTTGACCATCTTTAGGAGATTTATCCTGATAGCCAAAAGAGAATTTGAGATATTGTGTTGGTCATAGTTGTTTTTAAAGAAATGCCTCACCCACAGTATTGATAATGAATATCAGTTAAAGTATTTTCTACATTGGTTCATATGATATCCTACGAAAATCCACACCAAATGGTTCATCTGAAATCCTATGAATCTGTGCCCATAAATGACATTTTGTATTTTTGCAAATATGTAAAGTTATGTCACATAAAATTACCAAGGTCAGGTTAAGATAAATAAGAATTACTGTATTTAGGTTTAGGGGAAAAAAACATGGTGACACAGTACCTTAAAATATCCTACGAATTTGTACTTTCACGTGATGTTTCATACTTTCACAAAAAGCTACGTATTTAATGTAAAGTTACCAAGGTTAGGTTTAGGCAAGTAAAGTTACTGTGGTTAGGTTTAGGAAAAAAAACATGGTACCTTAAAATGACTCAGAGTTCACACATAATAATAAAAATTTATTTATATAGCGCCTTTTCGAACATGGAACTCAGCTCAAAGTACTTCACAGAGAGAGCAAAAGAAATACAGAACTACTATAATATTAACATATCCAATATCAGAGACAACAGATCAATATATGACCAGTGAATCAGCATCATGTCACAACTGAAAAGAACAGTAGTGTAAGGGGGTAAACCAGTCTAAATGCATGTCTATGGCATGGCTACTTATATGTGGAAGTGTTTTAAATCGTAGGGATTGGTGAATATCAGTGTGTTTGGAAAGAATTGTGCATACATCTGGATAAACATGAGTCAACTTTAAACAAAGTCAACTTTATTTGTATAGCAGATTTAACACAATGCAGGCTCAGTGTGCTTCACACACAACAAATATGCACAAACTAGAATTAATTAAGAGTGTAAATGTATATATACATACAAATACAGAGAGGGAGAGAAAAGACAAAGGTAGAAGTACAGTAGTGTAAGAGCTTGTTCATGGATGTTTTGTTGTTGTTGTTAAATTTGCCCCCCATTGACTTCAATTCATCAAGAATTTCCTCAATTTTTTGATTTTTCTTTCCATTGAGAGATGCTGGAAAAAAATACTCTCCCTCCAAAATTCAGTGTAAAGCGGCGAGAGTAATTGTTATACAAGTTATCATTTTGTGGGTGAAGTATTCCTTTAAGCCTGTTTTGCTGTGAATGTTTCATTACTGTTATCAAATCAAACATGTTAGTGTGTTTTTTTCTGATTGCTGCATTGTTGCTCAAGAGTTATCTTCAGCTTAGTCCAACAGAACTGACTGAACTTCAGTCACTGTCAGACTCAGGCACTGTGTCAACAATATTCAAAATGTTACTGACAATGATGAAGAAAATAGCCAGAATAGCAATACATACATGATATGTGACAGTAAGGACAAAAGTTAGCACAAATAGTGACTATGAGTGCCACAAAATGATGATTTGTTACCTTGAAACTGCTCCAGAAGACATGTTCTCTCACCTCTCTTTAGTGTGCTGGTATGTTTTGAGGCTACTGTTTTGTTATTCATGTGAAGACATGAAACAGTTTTTATGGTCAATTGAAAGTGCTCAGCAAGTTATTTTATCACCCCCATTTTCCCACCCTTTCTCCATAATACTAGAATTTTGCTGAGCAGACCACATGAGAGTTGTCTCTGATAATCTAATAAAAACACAATATTGGACACAATTCACAAGATTTCCCAATAACAACTCATTTCACCGCTGTGTTTAATTTGTCCCAGGACTGTCCTTGGTTCCTGTCCGAATGCTTGCTGTCACACAGCTGTCCTGCATCTGTCCTCTCTTTTGTTCTGACTGTCTGATCCATTCACTTGCTGTGTTGTAATCGATGTGTAGAATAAAGGGCTGCGGCGCTACTTTAAAAGGATCATTATTAACCTACACTGACACTCTGATGTGTGTGTGGTGGTCAGAGCCTGAAATTAACACCTATACCAACCAGCCCAGTAACATCAGCAAACATAGCAACTTCTGAATCAAATTTTAACACCCCCTATAATTTAAGTTTATGGTGATAATGACAATTTGGTCAACTACAGATGTAATTATATCTGCAGTTACTCACCATGGAGCAAATAAATTCAAGTAAAACCAGCGAATATGTTTGCTTATTTTGCAGGTTTATCTAAAGCAAGCATATGTAATTTTTCTGTGAAGCTGCCACTGTGCTCATAGGTGTTTATTTCATACAATGATTCTCTGCAGTCAGTGGCTTTGATACTTTGGTGACAAACACCATGTACAACAACCTACTAACAGCCCAGTAGCAAACTTAAAGGGACAATTCGCCTCCAAAATACATGTTTTTCCCCTTACCTCTGGTGCTATTTATCAATTTAAATTGTTTAGCTGTGAGTTGGAGAGTGTTGGAGATACTGGCCGTAGAGATGTGCGATGTCTATCTTCTCTCCAGTATATTGGGACTAGATGGCACTCGGATTGTGGTGCTCAAGTTGCAGCTCAGTCAAGGAGGACACCATGAATGTTTAGATCGTGTGCTGTGTGGAGCACAAGCCTCTTATCCATAGGTAGACGCACACTTCCTTCTGTGTGGTGATATAATTGGTGCAGTGTATTTTGGTCGAATTAAAATAGTTCCGACATGAAACTAGTAACAACAAGATCTGTGGAATATCTTGAATAACCAGGTCTATATCTATCTATCTATCTATCTATATGTATATTTATCTTTATTTACCATACATCATTAATTTTATACAACTATGCATAAATTTAAAAGTCATTAAAACAGAAATATACAATAAACAGCCAAAGAACCGCCATAACTTGAGCCATCAATCAGTTTGCTTACCCTAAGAGGTTAACATTGCAACATTGGTTGCAAATGTCTTTATAAAACACTGAAGATAAAGTTATAATTTCCCAGTTGTGCTTGAACCTTTGTGTTTTTGTATGGCTTTTTTGCAGATTGGATTTTATTTCCCTCCATAAAAATACTGTTCACATGAGTATCAGTGATGTTTGTATACATGCAAGAAAAGTGATATACTGATAAACTGAAATTATAGATTTTTTTCTCTCGTAATTAATATGTTACAATGTGCAATGAACTCATTTAAGACAAATTAAAGTAAACTGATAGGGTGTTTTGCGACAAAGGTAGAGACCATAGTTTCACTTGATGCTTTTAAACATTATGCCACAAATCACTCACAATACGACTGCTAAAAAATATTGTAGGGAATTTTCGAAACTTTTTTTTTTTTTATTTGATAGACAGACAGGACAAAGATGACAGGAAGTGACTGGAGACAGGGGGGTTGACATGCAGCAAAGGTCCCTGACTGGATTAAATGGTCAGCATCTCTTTAACCCCTTTAGCCAGCAGAACTGCCCTACCCCGTGATTTTTCCTTGTGGGGGAGGGTAATTTCCAACACAGTTTTAGGATCATAAGTTATCTTAATGCATGTTTACATATATAGTGACTTGATAAGATAGCAGTTCATGTATGTGCTTAATGCATTGCGTTATCACAAATGCACTGTATCCATTTAGTGTCAGTGTTTGAAGATAAAAGAGGATAACGTGTCATTACTCTGTAAAATTAGGCAAACGCTTACAATCTGAGTCATATTTCATGTTTTACAAAGCTTACACATGTTAGATTGGAACCATATGTGATATTAGCAAATAATTAAAAGAGCGTAATACACATGCTATACATAAATGTATTCTATTTTAACCATATGTTGAAAAAAGAAACACTTTTTATGAGCAACCTGCTTTTAATTTCAATCTTAGTTAGCCTGACTTAATTTAATCACAGTCACACGCTGCACCAGACCCAGAGACAGGCCTGTGACTTATTTTGGGTCCCTGACTATATTTTAAGAAGACACACAGTTCTAACAGACAGCTGCTGCACACATGGCCGGTTCATCCATCTAGAGGATATATATATATGTGTGTGTATATATGCCTGGAGCTCCAATTTATAGTGTTTTCATTTTGACTCTTAACCTGACATATTTATGTGGCCCTCATTCCTTAAGTGCCCTCTTTCCGAGCATCGAATGAGGTGCTAAAATCCCAGGAAACAAGCGATATGAAAAAAAAGAGCTCATGTGGGAAGAGAAATGACTCACAGGCCAAGAACATACTTGAATCCGACCGTGTTTTTTCTGTAAATATGCTCCGATTGGGCTTTTGTCATTTCTCTCACTCCGTCAAAAGCTGCTGCGAAGAACATATTGTTGTTTATGGGTGAGGATACGTTCGCTGACGAGGGCAACAAACTATTTTAACACCAGCTTTTGACTGAATATCATTAAAAGAACACACACAAATCACTGTCTATCCTGCTCATTTTTTTTTTTTAGGTCAATTCTGTGTGTTGACATTTTACAGATGCAAGCGTTTTCCCCAACAGCATCATTATGCATCCTCACACTCCGGGAGCCACTTACCAATGGGAGGCTCACTCCAAAAAGAGCACTATTCAAACACCACGCAACACAAACACTGCTCATTCATTCCTGCGGAGCAGAAAGAGCTCTAAATCTGTCTGAAGCTGTGTTTTTGCTCCCAGACTCCCTCCAGGTGGGACACCTCTGATAAAACCCACAGACTGCATACTGTACCGAGGAGAACTCCCACAGACAGGCTTATACTGTAAGCGAAGACTGTGTGTGTGTGTGTGTGTGTGTGTGTGTGTGTGTGTGTGTGTGTGTAAAGACGGAATAGCGAGACTGTCAAACAAATAAAACTGAGACATAAGGAAAAGCATCTAAGGCAAGAAAATAAATGTATATGCACCTTAAATTATTCAGTGTAATCAAGTGGTGTAAAATATGACAAACATATATTTATTACCATATAAACCTGTGAATAGACATTTCTTGACTCAGATGCTATGTGTTATGTGTAGAGATGAAGGGATATGCTATATCTACGCTTTCAGTTGTTGTAAGAAAATTCTCAGACCAGCAGAAAATGATTGGGATTGATTAAATGTGGAGAGCAGGGTTTGGTCACATGGGAGAGTGTTGTGAAGGGTTCCTGCGCAGAGCAGCTGAGATAATAACAGAAATCACAGAGGCGTACAGATGATAACTCAGAATGTGTTATTGCCTTTTGGTGTTCTGGGAAAGGGAAGCCAATTAATGTTGCTCTTCTCTTCCATGTAACCACGCCATCATCATGTGTACTACAGCGTGCTTATTGCAAAAGTGAGGGTCGTGGGGAGTGTTTAAATAATAAACTGGACTTGGAGACTCATCTGGAGACTCAGGAAGGCTGCAGACCACTGAGCTTGAGGGCTCATTTTTTATCACAGTTAACAGAAAAGTTTAAATGCTGTGGTGGATATGATTTTGTTGTTGTAATTTTATAGATTTATTTAACATTAGCAGTTTTTATACTGCAACTATTTTTTAACTATAAGTACACCATTAAATAATAGAAAATGTCCTGTATTGTATTATAAATACACTATGAAATGAAAACAAGTTTTAAATTAAAAAAAAAAAATCATTAATATACTATGACATGCAACATAGTAAAAATAGAGGACATTTTATTATTTAATGGTGTATCTACGGTAAAAATACGAGACTTGGTATATCTATGGTAAAAATACAGGACATTTTAAAATGATTTAATGGTGTTTTTTATGATAAAAAATATACATGATTTAAAAATGTTTTTAATGGTGTAGCTATGATAAAAATACAGAACTTTCCAACAATATTTAATGTTGTATCTATGGCAAAAATACAGGACATTCAAAAATTATTTAATTGTGTCTCTATGTTAAAAATACAGGACTTAAAAAATATTATTCAATGGTGTATCAATTCAATTTGCTTTATTGGCATGAATGTTTGTAAAACAATATTGTCAAAGGCTCAGATACAATTAAATGATGATATGAATAAATACAAGAAAAAAAATCAATAATGATATTCAAATCAACAACAATCCATAGGATAAAAAAATAGATGCATATATAAAAAGAGCAAGAACATTTTGTACAGGACTTTGAAAAATGATTTAATGATGTATCTATGGTAAAAATAGAGGACATTAAAACATATTAAAAGTGTATCTGTAGTAAAAATAAAGGACTTTACTATTTAATGATGGATCTGTTGTTTAAAAAAACAGGAGGAACTATTATTATATACTGGTGTATCTATAGTAAAAAATATCAGTTAATTAATAAGGGAAAAAGTCCTCTTAAGAAACAATCATTGTTTTTTTCATTAAATAATAGGGACAAAGTCAGGGTAGAGGTGCCAGAACCTTTTCTTTCATTTTACAGATTTAACTCTAAAGAATGCAGATTTTCAGTTTTATCCCCATTTTTTCCCAACCTTAATAATCACATCTGGACTTAATATATATCACATTTTAGGTTAAACTATGAGTAAGGAAAAATATCCATAGCATTTCAACGTAGTTTGTAATAAAACATGTATTTGGTTACTGGCAGCATGAAAGTAATTTTGGCTTATCTTAACAGACAAAACAAACGAACAAACAAAAGTGACTCGCCTGCTTGCTCTGGCTTCATATTTAGGGAGAAAGTTGTTTTTATAATCTGATCCAAGAAAGTCAGTAAGCATGCTTATCAAAAAACAAAACCATGCCTTTAACTTGTGATTGTTACATCAATTAAGTTTCACCAGCAAATAATTATTTTTGGCCAACAGAGGTTTCCTCCTCGACTCAGATATGCAGAACCATGTAGATCCTTACCAAACTGTGAAAGTGCAGTCTTGACCTTGGGAATATTATTTGAATAGCATAAAATGAACCTTGAGAAAATCAGATTTTGTCAAAGTTTTTGCCAAAGTTTCAGATGATTCAGACTTTTTTAGTTAGTTAATTTAGATCACAGAAAGCAGCAGTTTCACAGGGTTTCCAGCCCGGGTGAAAAGCTGGCCTAACAGTTCACCCTCTTGTCTGATTGGCTTAGAAAGTCTTGTTCTGTAATCCATCTCAGGCAGGTTAAGTGGCCTCCTAACAGAGGAACAGTGTTAATGGTCTCAATTTAGCACTTTAAGAGATGTGTGACCACACACTAAACTTCATGCTATTTATTTGTAAGAGGTCCACGTAAACGTCTGTGGTGACTGAAAGCCTGTAATGTCAGAATTTTAACCAAGATTAAAGATTTTCTATTTTTATGCCTCCAAATTACAAGAAGTCAGTGTTTCCTGCCAGGCATGGAAAAGCCTCTGGAGCAGCATGTGGACCATCATGAGACATTAACTTTCCACTGAAAGCCAGACTAATGAGGTTTCTTTGAGGTTGGCAGCTTCTTAAGACAGGGTGGGTGACCCCCTGCAACCATTCAAAGAAAGGAAAACCCGGGATATTAGATTAAGAACCAATTACTGACAAGACTCTAAATCTCTTTCCCCATTTAGAATCAAAATCACCAGTGGTGGTTGCCAAATGAGATACACTCGTACACACAAGTATATGTGTGTCGGACGATTGGGACTGTTTTTGCTTGTGATCCTTTGTCTCAAGTTGAGAGTCTCTGAGTTTGAAGCAGAGACATCAAAGAAGGTTTCTTATAATAATTCTTTTTTTTTTTTTTTTTTTTTTACAGCATTTCCCATTAAAAAAGCAAAAATTAAACCTACAGTACTCTAAAATATACTTCTGGAAATATTCAAGGAGAGAACTAGGCAATGCGTTAACAGAATCTTGATTCATATTTGATCAGTGCTGCCTAGTTTGACAATTCACCACAGACCACAGTTTACTAGCAGTGACTGACAGCTACGTTAGAGACTGCTCAGCTCTGATTGATTATTTTTCTTCAGCTGCAGTGATGCCGTTAGAAACACTATCAGGATGTGGAGGAAAACTATTATTTTTCACAGATTAGCGGGCTCATGTACATGTCATGATAGTGACAGTTTCAGTAGATATGCAAAAAAAAAGTATTTTTTTTAATCAAATTAACTAAATGCAGCATTAAAAAAGGAAGAAAAAAATAATTAACCCGCAGTTTTTTGCGTTGATGACACAACTTAAATTCAAAATCAAACAGGAAACGTTTGATTTCTCAGAATCATGATTAATTACTGTGCATACGTCCAACTGTATGTGTCTGTGTCTGTCTTTCACGTTTGTGGCTTTAAATAAATACATAAAGGAGTAAGTGTGTAGTGAGGTGGCGGGTAAGTACATACGGGAGTGATTAAGTAAATAAAAACCCACATAAGTACATACTCCAGCCCCAGTAAATAGAAGTGTATGCGCAGTGCGAACAGCTAAAGCTGAAATAATTACACGGGAAGCTGTGAAAAGTTCAGTTTAGGTTAACTCCATGCGTGCTTATCCCACTGTCTGATTTCTCGGCGGCGGCAGCGTCTCCTCCCCCTCTCAGGCCTCCTCTGCACACTAGCGTGCAACAGACACAGCAAGCAGGGACACTCTTTGTCAAACATTTACCCAAAGGCAGGTCAGGGAGCTAACAGCGCGGTCTGGGGAGCCCTCGCAGGCCCTGTTTCTATTCTCTCTCCCGAGTCAAATTGTCCGACCACACATTTAAAACGTAAGCTAAATTAGTCTGCATCAAACATTCACACACCAGAGCTTATAGCTTTATTCCTCCACTACCTAAACGTGAAGATTTACAGATGGTCTTAAAAATGTATTCACAGATTGACCGAGCGTCATCTGCCGTCACTGTCACTCATGCACGCACGCACACACACACACACACACACACACACACACACACACACACACACACACACACACACACACACACACACAAACACAAACATACAACTCTCTTTTCCCCTCTCACATAAAAGATTTACCCTAGGCATGTCAGGGAGCTTATTTCTTTGCCTGGAGAACTCCAACAATACTACTTTCCCTTTTTTTAACCTCACGGCTTTTTAAAACTCCACGTTTAAAAAATTAAAAAGCGAGTCGGCTTGCATTGCATAACAGCCGGGTGGTTGTGTAGAAGCAGCAGAACTTCATCTGCGGTGTAAATGTGAAGCCAGCATGTAAAAAATGCTCATGCTGATTGGTTTTCGAAAAAACAAAGGTCAAGGACACTGCATCAGTGAGCATCATGATTCTGGGGGGTGTGTGTGTGTGTGTGTGTGTGTGTGTGTGTGTGTGTGTGTGAGGACGCACCATATGGTTGCCTCATTTAATGCATTTGCTGATATGCATCTGTGCGGAGCATTTAAATGTTTGTGTGTGTCTCTTTGTATCCCGGTGTTGCAGGCTGGAGTCAGGAGGGGTTGGCACACCAGTGTGTAATTTTCTATGTATAACTCTGGCTCCGAGGCATTACGGTCAGGGCTGCCAGAATATGTTTTTCTCCCTTTTTTTTTTCTTTGAAAACGAGATCTAAACACACGCCACACACAAAGCAGAGAAAATACACAAATTTTTGCAAACTGTCAACATATGGATACAAACAAATATGCTAACGTAACTTTTGGGAACATAAATCTTCCTATTTGTCTCTGCAGCTGGAGAAAAAAAAACAACCCAACAGCACCTTATGAAAACTCCCTACCTTCTCTTAGTCCTCCACCTCTTCTGTTTCCCTCTGGGGAAATTATACAGGATAATGTACAGCAGAAAGCAGTTGAGCTTATAGATACACCTGTTGTCATGGAGGAGAACGAAACATGTGAGACAGTTTGTACTTTGCAGAGGAAATAAGCTCAGCGGCTGCTCACAGTTATCCTTATACAAAACCAAAGACATGTAAACATGCACTCATGCATCCACCCATCCAAGAGACATGCAATGGCCATCTGTCTGCACTGATTCAGAGGTCAAAGTGTTTCAGAAGTCCCAAACAAGGCGGAAGGCACAGTACAAGTAGTAGTATAGCATCTAGCAATTTTTAAAAAAATAAATTATTGATTCTTTTTGGATTATTTACTTTTAATGATATAACTAATTCTGTAAATAAACAAAACACAACCCAAAGGCCAAAAAGAAAATTATGTTTAATACTTTAGTTATAAAAAAATTGTAAAAATATGACCAAATTCTTGCAATAATGTACCATTTTTCCAAACTACAGGAAAAAAACATGATTCTGCATGCTTTGTCAAAATTAACGCTTAACATAAAGAGTAGGCTGTTGTATGATTTATGGCGTGCAGTATTTTTCATTTTACCAAAAGTATGCTTAACTGAGGGACAGACGCCACATGCAACCATTAACAATCCAGGGTCGTGTCTAGGGAGTGGCCTGGGGTGGCACGGGCCACCCCTTAAATAATTGGCCCATAAATTGTTCAGAAAGATGGATGATGTTTCCTGACTTACCCCCACTATGCCTAAGTGGGTACAGCTGCTGCCATCTTGCGCTGGTGAGTTCATTTGGAGCCAGAGTCTGTGAAGTAATAGGTTTGTTCGAGCTGAGCCGTGCCTCGCCTGGACATGAGAACAGGTGGCCGCAACAGGAGGCGGTGACAAAAAGCTGCGATCAGTTTTCTGACTTTTCCAGCAGCCTTCAGTCTGTGCAGGAAGTCACCGGAGCAGCCACATCCTGTTAGATTTGATTCCTATTCAGTCAAATCTTATAAGATCCTGTTATCACTCTGTTTACAGTCTCCAATTATTGTATTGATGACAGTGTAAACTTTAAAATATTATACAAGCGATATGTGATTTCTGTTCATGGTTCAGCCTTAATTTACATGAATTCTCATGTAAATTAGCATCATATCAGTTTGCTGCTGTATTTACATTCGCTGAGCGCACCTGTCGCCCTTAAATCAATAAATCACAAACATCATAACAGCTTTCAGTGCAGATCAGTCAGACATCTGACAGCCAGCTTCACATCTGTACAGATGTTATTTCAAGAATCCTCACATATCACTAAAGCTACTGACCACAAGTCTCTGTGCTTAAAATAATTTAAAAAACTATACAATAGACTCTATGTAGTTTATGATGAAATTCAACAAAAATAAAAAGTTTATCTGACACATCATATTGGTGAGTCAACATCTAAACCAATAAGCTGTTCGATCAGCCGAGAACCAGACGTTAGCAGTTGGTGGAGAACAACTGCGTCGCCTGGCTCTAAAATCTGGGGCCGCCTCAAAATCGCTAAATTATTGGCATCCACTTTTGCATGACATCAGAGCAAGTCGGGTTAGGCTTGGACACAACACTAACCAGCATGCATTGCTTGTCGATTGCCGGTGATTGGTTCTGCGCAGAACTGGGCAGGCTGGAACAAACCTATCGATATGGTGGAGGAGTTCCCGCCCAAAACACCTGTCCGACCAATCATTAGCAGCAGCATTGAATGCAAACACACGGATTAGCTGACACAGCTGTCAGTTGTAACGGAAAATCCCCTTTTTATAGAATTAATTAACTTATTGAAATCAAACTTATGAGAAAAATGAATACGTGAACGAACATCAGGGTGATGAGAACTTCCTTGAGAACTTTCACTGACATGGAGGGGGCGGGGTTTATGGGCACCAAGGTGTCAAGATGTTTTAGCCTCACTTTGGGGGAGCTGTTATGTTGTCCATCTTTATGTTCAGTCTATGGAAGGGCCCCTTCCTTATATAAAGTTCAGTCTTTCAACAGATTTATTCAGCAAATTCAGATATGACTCTAATTATTGGTGAAAAAAAATTCCAAACAAAACCAAAACTTTTTATTCAAGACTTTTTGAGGGCCCGTCCTCCCACTGGAGGCCTGGGTGATCAGTCCCGTTTTTCCTCCCACTACAACATCCCTGATGTCACAGCACACTGTCTCTATTGGCTGTCAGCTGTGGTGGGTGGGGCTTATCTAGGCATAGAGCCTGTGTTAGTTTTAAAGAGGGGCGTGCTGAAGCAATTAAGAGAGGCGATTCAGACCAGGTGTGAACCAGTTGATGAGAGTTGATTGTGAGTCCTGTGAGGAGGATGGCCGTGGAGTTTTGCTTAAGTTTTTGTGTTAAATGTATACACAGGGAGAAAAAGCTGACCGAGTGACAGCTGATGGATCAGTGCAGGGACAGCAAGGCCACAGGTAGGCCGACATCCCTTACCTTTAGCTTGGCAGATAAACGCTCACTCTCTTGTAATATACGTACAGGCGGCAAAGTCCTGGAAGCCTTAGATGAGTGTATGCCCTAAGTGATAATATCAAGTGCCTCGAGTTGTGTTTGCTGGAATAATAACATATAATAATATGAGAAACTCTGTGACCCAGTGCACTTAAACAGTGGTTTCCAACTGGCAGGTTGCGGGTCCATTCTGAATGCGCCACAAGTGACTTGTGAAACTTTGGAAAAAACTTTATTTGGAAAGATACAGAAGTATCCACTGCTGTACCACTAGACTACGGAGCAGCATTATTTCCCAGGGGGTGAGACTCCTAAACTTCTCCAACTCTAAAAGATGTAGCAGGATCAAGGGCAATTTTTTTATTTTATTTTTTAAACTATGTATAAAAAAAGACTAATAAATCTACCTTGTACCTTACCCTGTGGCTAGACCAGTTGGGAACCACTGCACTAAATAATGTTTCTGAAAACATTTGAGGTTAGATGTAGGCAATGGAGTAATAGAAACTTGATTCATATTAGATCAGTGCTGCCTAGTTTGACTGAAGTCTATGAGCAGTACTTGATATGATTGACAGCTGCATTAGAGAATCCTCTGCTCTGATTGGTTCTTTCCCTTCAGCTGCGGTGGATTCTAGCAAATGCCGTTAGAAGCACTATGAACATGTTTTTTTCAGTCTCATGCACAACTGTTTGGATGTAATGACTGTTTCAGCAAATATGCCAAAAAACTTTAATAAATGTCAACTCTACCTTTAACCCAGGGGTCACTACCAGTTATTAAATGTATTGTTGTGCCAGCTAAACTAGTGACAATTTCATATTATATAAGTGCCTATATTACTGCTGTGCATAATGCAGTTAAAGCATTTTAAAGTCACATGTGTGCACAATGTGATGGATATTGTCCATTTGTTAAAATTACAGTGAAAAGCAGCTCTGTTTAGTGCAGTTAAACTCAATTCAGGTCAGTTCAGATAAATTCAAATCAGCTCAATTCAATTCAACCTTAATGCTATAGAGCAAAAACATCCATATGTTGTCTGTGCAGTACTGCCACAGTTACACTTAAAATATTAACAGTTGCTAGTAACCAATACATATCAGCAATATATCACATATACATGTTCAATAACAATCCATCTCATCACCTTTGCTTTGTTTTCCTCGTGAATGATCCTGCAGTCACATGCTCTGTGCTCTCTTTAACCTCTACATAGAGCTTAGCATGTGCTTCAGGATGTTGTGATCTGTGTCACATGCGTCTGCTCATGAATGGACTAATGTTCATGCTACAGCTATGCATGACGAACTGGGGAAGGTTGTGAACTGAGACGTTCATATGGCTGCATTGAAACTGTCTCTTGTTGACATCAAGGAAAAGTTGTTTGTGCTCTCGTCTGAACAGTGGACTGTTCTCAGTAAAACTCAGAGTAATTTTACAATTCTGCAGAAATCGTTAAAGGCATTAAGAC
Organism: Plectropomus leopardus; assembly: GCF_026936395.1. Taxonomy (NCBI): domain Eukaryota; kingdom Metazoa; phylum Chordata; class Actinopteri; order Perciformes; family Serranidae; genus Plectropomus; species Plectropomus leopardus. The sequence goes on along the minus strand of NC_142184.1, from coordinate 31,530,055 downwards.
ATAGCTTTGCACAGCAGTAGATCTTAGCAAATAGGGATCTGTGGTATAGTGAGCATGCTTTGGGGTCCTCTTAAAAAAGCAAAAATGTGGAATTAAAAAGTCAAGATGAGAAAAAAAAACCCACTTAAATTGCATAAAATACCTCAAACAACTAAAGAGAAATCTAAAATCAAGGGATAAATATGCCTTAAAGGAACAGTTTGGATATTTTTTTTAAAAGTGGGTACTTATCTACGCCCCCAGTTTAAAGAAACAGGCTGGAGTGTGACATAGAAACTATGAAATCTACTGCTGTGGAAAGATGAGCAACAAAACATATTTTAGCCAGCTAAAAATGTCCCATTCAAAAAAATAAGCATCAGTTTAAGTGTACACTATGTTGAGAGTATTTTTACTGCTTCTCCTTAATTTCCAATTGGAAAATTAAGCTTTTATGCTGCTTTTTTTCACAGCCAGACTTATTGAGAAAAAAACAGTGATTTAACATCGCTGAACACAGTAGCTGTTTTTTTGTTTGTGTTATTATGTGACTTTGGTGAATTGGAACCACGCCTTTTAAATGCAATGACACAAATGACCTAACTAATCGAGACAGCCCTAGACCAGCAGCGCCCGTTCTCAGTTAAAGCTAAAATTACTGTTTTTTGATGGAGTCTGGTGGTTTTGTTGAGAACATGGGGAACTGAAGCCGTTAGCAGCCCTCATTGGAATGGGCTGTCTGCCTGGAAGGTAAAAGGTAAATACTCTCAATAAAGTGTACACTTAAAGGGATACTTTGCCACTTTTTAACCAGCTTTTTATCAAAACAAAATGGGTGGTATGTGTAGATTAACTGCGGTGAACTTTCCTCTATCAGACCAGTGCAAAAATAATTTTAGTGCCGTGTTTAGCTGTAATAGCGAGAGTTTGCAAACACGAAGTGGGTGCCAACTTGCTACCTGCACAGTGTAAACATAGAGTGCAAAACGAATCGAACGGTAAAACTAAGCAGCACTAATCAAATAGAAACCAAGATTTTGTCACTGTGTTGCCGATTTCTAGCCTCAATTGTTTTCAGGAACATGTTTTTGCTGAGATCGCTGACTGCCATTGTTTCACACGGGCCACCAGCAGGAGTGTTAATTGGTCTGCTTGGCGCAGTGCATTCTGGTAGTTGTAGGTTTTCTACCTACTAAGCAAAATCATCCTTTTTCTCTGATTTATTTTGTCATGTAGCACCAATTTCAAAAGTATTTGCATCTTTTTACTTCAGAGACGGCCTAGTTTTATGTGAGGAATCTCTCTTACAGTGGTGGAATATTTCTTTAAACTTATATTGATTTTTTTTAGGTGGCTAAATATGTTTTGTTTTTGGCCCCCATCCACGGCGGTAAAATGCTTAGCTCCTGTGTCAGACTAGACCCTGCTTCTCCAAACTGGGACATACTGACAGACATCTACTATATGTAACACACAGACTATGGATAAGTACTCCATACAAACCCTATTTAAGAAATCCAAACTACCCCTTTAATGTTACAACTGGGAATAATATGTGCATTCTGGGCAAGAAAATAACCATAAAAAAGATAAAAAAAGAAATACAGTGAATAAAGACAAATCAAGAAAACGTCGACACCACACAGCCGGCAGTGAAAGAAAATGCTGACCAACCCAAGCCACTATGTCAACAAAAAATAAAATAACCAACAATGGTAGGTTGAGGACGGACTTGTTGAAGGGAGAATGACACTGCTCTGTTCTTTGAAGCCCGCTGTCAGTTTCCAGCTGTGGGGAACTAGTGTGGGATATGTGGCTGTGGCGTACTACATAAAAACAGACATCCTAGCGGTAGGAAATTGCCAGTGTAGAGTCAAAGTGTATGATTTCATAGTTCACTGAAATCAAAAAGGGACAAAAATGCCACGAAAAGTCTAAAATAGGGGGCAAGAAATGCACTCAGGAGAAAAAAAAGTCTTACCCTGCTGGCGGCTCTGCATGCACTGTGTTATAAAAAGACAATCCTCATCTTTTATGCATGGAGTTTATATTATAGCAGCAGTTGTTAAGCTTGTTCCGGCTGGGGATCCTCATGAGAAACTGTTTGTCTGTGGACCTGTGTTTCTAACTAATGCTGGCACTCCTGTCATGTGAGGATCCATTTTTGGAGTCTGACGCAATGCCAGGGGGAGGCGTTATATTACACCGTTATATGAAACATGGAATCATCCCAGTGATGTTTGCACAGGATCACATGTGGTAAATAAAGAGAGCGCGACGGATCGCACCAATTACACTGGAATTTCAACTGTGTTTCAAAAGTCAAATACCTCCTTTCTGTTTGTTGTGGGAAGGGATCGTCACTGTTTCCAAACACAGGCAGATTTATTTGAAGCTGTGATTTCGGGCCTCCGCTTCGCCACTCATGACAAATCCCACTAGGGCAGAGGTCACAGGGGACCAGATGGAGAGGGAGGGGTTGAAACAGCGAGCTAAGAAAGGAGGCAAAAACCCGCATTGTCATTTTTACTCAAATATTTACCCAAATGAGAAAATATTCTGTCTCAGGATCAGACACAATTGGAAAACTAGCGACTATTTGATTATATTTAATATAATTAAATAATGTTCTCCTCACTGCAACCACATTTATTCCATGTGTCTTCTGTTTTTGTGAATTCTTGTTGCTGTGCAGACTGAGCAGAACAAGGAAGACTGAGAGCTTGCGGGGCAGCAAGAAATGTAGCAACAAGGGAAGACAAAAGGAGAGGAGGGGGGTGTTGGTGTTGTGCAACAGCTTGACATTGATCAGTGTTGTCGAATGATGACGCGGCAGGCCATTGTCTCATCTGTCTGCAGCGTGCAGCCTCTCCCTCTCGTTTCTGTCTTTTCTCTCTCATCTAAGGCAACTCTCAGCTGACGGAAACTTTTCTTTAACATTGGTCGACATGTTTCAGACACAATACTCAAATAGTCTGCGTTATGTTTGTTACAGCTGAGAATAAATATAAAGGAACTGTGCACCATTTCCTTTGAAAATATGCTTTTAAAACTGAGAAAACTGCAAATTGGCTTGGTTTATATTATTATTATTCAAAATTTGATTTCATTTTTATATATTAAACCAGGCATTGCCAATTTGTTTGGCTTGTGACGCTTTGTACAAGAGTGACATCTTCTTTTGGCTCCTTGTCACATGTTTGACAAACCCATCCTTGTTAACTACATCCCCTTAAACTTCTCACACAGCTGCTGCAAAGAAGTGACATTTCAAAAGTCTCACAGAAAAATCAAATAATGTTTTATATAATAATATATCAGTAACCGGGACATACTTTTACTTCTGATACTTCAAGAACATTTTGCTTATAATACCTCTGCACGTAGATATCATGTTGAATCAAGGACCTTCAGTTGTAGTGGAGTATTTTTAAATGGTTGTATTTAACTAAACATCATTCTCTTTCTGACAAAAAAAAAATCCTCTTATCAATGCTGGGGATGCTGACGGAAGCTGTTTTTGCTGACACTTGCTCTTCACAGGTGGCATGTTATGATAGAGCTGATTAATGCTTTCCCAGCTAGCTTTGTGCAGCGGGCTGCAGTCAGTCTGGCTGGAAGTGTCAGTGCTGGGTGTGTATCCTCACTCCCGCTCAAAGCCACTCCACATTAAAAGCTTCCTGAAGAGCTGAAATGAGTGGAAATAATCCATCAAATATGTTTCCCCCGCAGCCGAGTGGATGTAACACAACATGTATTGGATTTTATTTTGGATCGGCAGCAAAGGAGAAGTGGAAATGCAAAACAAGCATGTTTAATTGCTCAAAGGGCGCACCAATGAAAATGAGCTTTAGAGGCTCGGAAAACAAACATGGCATTAATACACAGTCGGCACAGGTGACGCATTTTAGGCTGCACCATTTCCTCAGGAAATATCACACATGTATGTGTCCCTCGAAACAGGAAAGACATACGAATGACACCAGCAGAATTAAATAAAAACTTGTTACAGGCAGCCAAACAAAATAAGTCTCTTAAGAGGTGCAAGAAAATAATATCATATCTAAAGAAAAGTCTAATTATATTATAGAAATAACATGTGACAAACTGAAAAAAGAACTATTTAAAGAACAAAAACTAACATAAAAAATGAAATAAAAGCATGATGACGTGAAACAGACCGACCTCAGATATTTGGCAAAACAATCAAATCTTTGGTTTTGTGTTTATGTTCCCTAAAGTGGACTGCAGAGTCAGTGGGATCTTGGTGGTCAAAGGTTTTACTGTTATTGTACCATTTTGTCTCAGCATTTAAAGCTTCCTCTTTGTGGTTTGTGAGGATCCTAAGTGAGTGATGTCTGCATGGGGGCAGACTGTTGAAGGTGGTTTGTGTTGAACAGGTGATGTCTGCTGTGTAGGGCTGAATACTTCTGTAGGTTTGTGGTATGCTCAAGTGCAATGATGGTTCACACAGCTGCATGCCAGTGTTTGACCTAAGGAATGACAGGTTATAGTAGGGAGCCTCTGTCTGTGTGTGGGTTGCTCTCTTATATACTGCATATGTTACATTCCTATAATGTCCACATTCTTGAAACCAGTCCAACACATGTTCCGTCTTTTTTTAATGTATTCCCTCCTACAGGAGCACATATGAGACAGAAGAACTGAATAAGTAGAAGAATGTGTACAAGGAATTTGGGATGGTATGACGTAGATATGCAGTGGTACTGTATGTCCTGCTCATTTTTTGTTACAGAGCAACATAAATGTGATCCTGACTCCATCAACTACAAGAAAAACATGTATCATCACCTGGAATTATTGATCTGTATTGTCATTATTGTGTGAGGTCACACCTTGTTCACAAATCACAATCTAGTTTTTATGACTCTGTTACCCATTTGGATGGATTTCTGAACAGGCCTATTGGGCACAGGCTCAAAGTGTCAGGGGGACCCAAGGCCATCACTTGCATGAAGCCACTGAAATGAACATGTACCAACTGGAAAGAGACTCAAAATGACCACAAATAGATTCAAAAGAACTGTAAAGAGTCACAAAATGGATAAAACAACCACAAAGACACACAAAATGACTGAAAGGAGACACAAAACTACAAAAAGATGCATAATGGCTACAAAGAAATGCAAAATCACCACAATGTGTCTATGTTTTGCTCATATGTAAGAAAGTGGGTGGGGCCTTTTGCATATCTGTGCCCAGGGGCCCATTGTCTCATAATATGCCCATGGTGTGTCCTGATAAAATCAATTCGCAACATGTTATTTCATTCAGTTTTGTATCAATGTAATTGATTACAAAAGGTAGCTGTAACTGATACTTTTTATATGAAATCTTTTGGAAATGAATCAAATGGAACTCTGTCAGCTGAATTCAGGGCTGTAGGTGCAGCGAACAGTATTTTCTGACTTACTGACCCCACGTTCCAGTTTTGCTCGGCTATCAAATTCCTTAATTTTGATTGGAAAGAATGCAGCAGATTTGTAGTGAATATGGGCCGGGTTTATTGATATTGGAGGCTGATGATGACATTGTTGAGGAGTTGGAGGTCGAGGCAGAGCTCAGGGGCATGAAATTTTAAATGGGGACAGCGGAAAAGGGCCTGGAGACAGCTCCTTCCCTGGACTGTGTGATCCTCTGTGTGGCCTTAGCTGCCAAAATATCCCTGAAAAACTTGTGGCACACGAGGGGGTGACACTGCTACCAATCTTCTCGCCGCACACTGCAAAGTTGATCAAAGCGTGTTTGCCAACTGCTGCAGCATTCCTTTAGGTTTGTGCAATTGCAACTGCTCCTTGTGCTTTTTGACTGCAGCTGAAAAATCAGTGTGAGGACTGCATTCATCCAAGTAAAGGTCCAGTCATGTGTGAGAGCCAGTGGGCCGGGGCTCGGCCTGCCTGCGACTATTTGCTTTTCCAGCTGTTTCCTAGACTCACCCTGTGAGTGGGAGAGAAAGTGGTGTGTACGTGCATGTGCGTGTTGGTGTGGAGGTGGGGAGTGGGGCCGTTGAAGTGAGATGGAGAGATTCCGAGTTCAAGGAAGGAAGATAGAGCGGAAGAAAGAGCTACAGAGAAAGTGTGTGTTCAGTTGTACATTTGAAAGTGATAGTGTCTCCTGTTCCTATTATGCTGTTGTGTATTTGCTCAGTGGAAACACCCCGAGACAACCCAGGTACCTCATACAGTATAAACTCTCTCTCTCCCCCTCTTTCACACACACACACAAACACAGAGGAGGATGAAGTCCTGTGTGCGCATGCCCCTACGCAAACACGCCCATATGCCTGGCTGCCCCTCATATAGACTGATCCGCCTCTCAGACACAAAGCCACAAGAGGTGGCCTAGATTCCAGCACATGCACACACAGGCAAGCTGTAAGGAAAAATATCATGCACACATACAGGTTTGAATGTCAAGTAATATAGGTTGTATAATGTACACACACAGTTACAGTTACATTTTTTTAATGCAGTCTATAACAGTTAAGAAAGTCAACACGGATCTATGCTCGATAAGTAAAATCCTCTTGTTTGATGGTCAAATCACTGGAGGCTTTGAACACAGAGAAATAAGATGTACAAACCCACGCTGTTTTTAAATAGGATTTATGCTTTTTTTTGGAGCTGCAAAGTTTTTTTTGAAGCTACAGCGGCTCTTGGTCAAACCATTGTATGACTGCAACATACTTGCCCATAAACATTTAGCTGTGACATTTATATTTAGGCTCTTGACCAACAGCAGTACAAGATTAGCATCATAATGATTGCAGCAGTTGAATTAGCCTGAAGGAAGTTAACATGAGAACCAGAGCCCTGCCAACATTTCTGTAATGGATGAAATGTATACTTTACATTATAGGCTATGATAATGTATATTACAGTACAGTGCAGTACAGTAAAGCACAAAGTATAGCACTAAATTACAGTAATGTATAATATAGACATAGTAAAATTCACTATAGTAATATATAACAGAATGATGTATAGTATGGATAATGTAGCACCTGATAGTAATGTATGGAAGTATAATGTAAAATATGGATTTAGTAAAGCACACTATTGTAAGTATAATAGTATCATAAATAGTTTAGATAGCATAAAACCCCAATGGTATTGTATAACAGTAGGCTGTATCGATATAGTGACGCACACTGTAGTAATGTATAAAGATATAAGGTATAGTATAGTGAGTCTAGCACACTTTAATAATGTATAACAGTATAATTTATAGTATTGTTAGTATAGCACACTATAGTAATTTAAGACAGTTTATTTATAGTATAGATAGTATAGCACACCACAGTAATGTAATACAGTATAATGTGTAGTATAGATAGTATAGCACACTATAGAAATTTGTAACAGTGTAATGTGTAGTATAGATAGTATAGCACACTATTGTAATTAATAACAGTTTAATTTATAGTATAGATAGTATAGCACACTTTAGACAGTATAATTTATCGTATGGTTAGTAGAGCACACTCTTGTAATGTGAAACAGTATAAGGTATAGTATAGATACAGCAAAACATGCTAGATTAATTTATAATTATTAGTATTATGTATAGTATAAATAGTATAGCATACTATAGTAATGATAACAGTATGATGTATAATATTGATAATATAGACAGTTATGGTAATATAAAACCATATAATGTATCGTATTGTATAGATAGTATAGAAAACCTTAGTAATGTATAGAAGTATAAAATATATAGTATAGATAGTATAGCACACTGGTAATGTATAACAGTAGAATGTATACTATAGAAAGTATAGCACACTATAGTTCTGTATCAAGACAGAACGTATGCACGTCCCAAACCTCTCCTCGAGTACCACTTGTCAAGCATGTTTCAGATCTCTCCCTGCTCCAACACAGCTGATTCAAATTAACAACTCGTTATGAACTCCTGAAGCTGCTTGATGACAAGCTGATCATTTAATTCAGCTGTGTTGCAGCAAAGATCTTAAACATGCAGGACGAGTGGTACTTGAGGAGAGATTTGGGGAAATGCTGGTAACGATGGTTTGTAGAAATGTACAACAGTGTAATGTGGGTTGTACAGAATACGATAGCAGTGTATTCTAGTCTAGTAATGAATGCCATTTGAAGATAATTAGATCACAGTACCATTACAACTGTTTGCTAGTATAGATGTTCCATGCAGCCGACTGTGATAATCTTGTTGATGTAACTGTAACAACATCAAACTCTATCCACGATGAATACATTTCCACGGCCTTACGACAGCCCCGTATACGGCTCGCAAAATGATGTTCTTCAACAGTAGCTCTCGACTCATACATAGTGCCTTTACAATATCAGAAGCCTGACTTCCATGATGACAGTTTTTTTAACATCACATGTATCACATGATGAAAAAGAGGGATGTCTTTCTAAAAGCCTCCTTTCACAAAGCACGTAGAGCAAGCTTTGAAATACCCTAATCTGTTCACAGAGGACCCAAAGCCACCAATAAGCAGGCTTCAAGTTGCCTTTTTTTTCCATCTGTCAGGAGGGGGCTAATACTGCTTTTCTCATCTATACCACTGCATGCAGTTATGGATTACTCGCTGGAATGTTGCCAACATGAACCTTCTTATACTGAAAGGTCATAGGTTGGATCCCTGCAACAGCCAAATAGCCTTAAATCCAGTTGCACTCGATAAAAAAAGAAACCATAGTCCAACTTCTCCAGGCTGGAACTGTGCATCGCATAGCCCATCTAGAGAAATGACACGAGGTGGATACCAGAGGAGAATCACTCCTAATTACAGAGTAGGTAATGTGGTGATTGAAGTTCTATAATAAAAACCTCCCAGGGGTGACATCGTATACCACCACAGGGCCCTATCATTCCCTCTGAATTCTTCCACCAAGTAGGCAAATTACCCCTTCTCCATATATACACTGTGGACACACACTGGTTAGTTAGTGGGTTAGTGAAAACATTATTCACTGTTGTCTGAATGTGTACACTATCAGTTACAGACAGTTTCCAGGACAGAGACATCAGAAAGAGAGAGAAGAGGATGCTGGAACTTTCATATATTATGTATAGGTAAATCATAAATAATTAATCAGGAGAAATGTGGAGTTACTAAGTACATGCGGCACTGAAAATTAAACATTGTCAAAACACAAATTTGTACATACAAATTTATATAAGAACAAAAATTGTGTGTCACCATCTCTCCTGTCTCCATAAATATAAGGAAAAAGCTCTGGCAATCATAAGCTCTGGGATGTGGTTCTTGTCGTTGAATTACATGATGTATTTTTATTTGTTTTATTTATTATTATTTTTTGATAAAATCATTTACTACCTATAAGGCTGTCCGCAACGTCACGACACACCCCTATATGGTAAGGAGACAGCTGGGGACTCGGCTCGAGACTGATAACCCTCTAGACCAATGAGAGCAGACGCTACTCCGGAGTGGAGAGCTGTGATTGGACACCGGGGGGATTATATATATGTATAGATATGCCTGAGTGTTAAACTGCGGGGGCGGGACTATAGAGAAGTGCTGCCCGTCTATGTTGATACAGATCTAGTGTCTGCTTACGTTGCGCTTCGCATGGACTAATGTAAGTTATTTTCCACTTTCCTGTACCTTTACGAGTGCGTCGTGTTGTGAGCGGTGATGTGACGATATAGTAGCGTTGTAGTTTCGCTCTGTCTCGTTTGGTTTTTGCTGAGAAGTGCTTTCAGGCCGAGTGGCACACGCGCTTTCCAGGCCAGTGAAGTGTGCTGCTGTTAACGTCGCGTTAGCTGTTGTTATTGCTCTCTAGCGGGCTGCAATATTTTGACATGCGGCTGACACAAACAATATAACCTTCTCTGTGAGCCTAGGTTTACTGTCATATTAGAGAGGCCATTTCACACAACACATACTGGCTGGAAGTGCATTCACTCAAATGCTGTACTTAAGTACAATTTGTGCTTAACATGAGTATCTGCTACTTTATTCCTCTACTCCACTAAATCTCATAGACTGATATTGTAACGTTAGCCGCTACGTTTATTTGCTAACTCAAGTTAGATACTTTGCAGATTTAGTCTAATAATACGAAATATTATCAATAAACAGGCAAATGGTGGTGGAATATTATAGGTTAAGATAAAACTTGATTGTTGCCTTGTGGGATTTATAAGATACCTATAAGATCACGTTTAGATCTATTATGTAGGTAAAGTCAGCCCCATCTTTAGCAGCTTCAGCATTAATGCAATTTACACATTTATACATCAACAGTCAATAATATAACATATGTGATTCTAATGTGGATCACTGTGTATTTTTTTTTTTTTTTTTACGTTTAAGTGTATTTTTAAGTTAATATTTTTGTACTTTTACTTTGGTAAAACATTTGAATGCAGCACTTGTAAAAGTATTTCTACATTTTGATTTTGCTCCATTTACCCAATTTAAACGTCTGACTTTCCCCCTTCCACACACAACGCAAGAACAGAAAATGTTTATGGACATTTTCATGTTGTAGCTGCCGTTTTTTTGTTAGTGTCCGAGCCCCGCGAAACCCCCCTTTTAATAATGTGGCAATTGAACATGGCCGCGCGTGCTGGCAAATGTACAGAAGTAGTAACATGATTTCACAGGTTAGGACACACTCTTCAATTCGATACACACACACACACACATGCTGCCTCTGCTTTTAGCCCCACGCTTTCCTAACAAACTTGCAAAGTGGAGGAGGGTGGCAAGAAGCGGTGTGAATGAGAACACTTTAAAGTTTTGTTTGGATGAAGTGCCGCATTGTGTGTAACTTGGGTGCCGAATATCCCAGAAATCCCGAAATGTCTCGCGAAAAGTCTAAAGTCCTGTTCTCAGAAGTGTTTACCCCCGCGCGAGCGAGGCAACTATTGAATTGCCAGATTTATTGAATGACGTTTAGCGTAACAGTATGTCCATGCAAGAAATAACGGGACGTCATCGGGGCTGTACCCAACCCCCAGCCCCCCGACTGACCGTTAGATAGCCCTGCCTAATCACTCCTCCTTTCTTCTCTGTTGACAGTTTTGTTTTATACGGAGGAAAAGTTTTTTCGTTTCGGCGTGGGGGGAATTGTTAAAAAGCCGCCTTCAAGTCCACCAGCTCGGAAAATTTGGCGACCTGGCTCCAACATTTGGGTCCCCCTCTGCTACTGCACAGAGTGAAGGTTGATATGCCACATCAGGTAAGAGAGCTTTCTGGTTTTGTGACAGAAATGTAAAGACTCCGGTTAGCATGTAGTGTTATGAGCTAGTCGCTGCACATTAGCAAAAAAAAAAAAAAAAAATCCTGCAGTTTTTCTCTTTGTTTCCTCGCCTATACCGCTTTTACATGCACTCGGCCCACATGGCATTTCACATTTCACATGCATTTCACATTCCAGCACAACTTCTGGACGAGCAATGTCCCGGTTATGTTGTGTGTGTGTGTGTGTGTGGTGTTATTGTTATAGGCGGGTGCTTCCCTCCACGTTCCACATGTGCATGCCTGCCTGGCTGCCTGCAGCAGGGCCAGTGCGCAAATCCTAAAAACGCCCAGAGGAAAATAAACCGAATTGGAGGTTATTCCACTGCATTAAATGCACATGGTATTTCCGGTATTTGTGTGTAAAGTGACAGGCAGATGGATGTTGTGTTGTGGTTTTTAGAAGTGTTCCTTCCTGGAGGTTGTCAGCCTCTGATGTGGAGGAGGCTGCTCCTGTTTGCAAGGCGGGGAAGACAAAGGGACAGATCAGCATGGAGCTGAGTGGAGTAGAATGGACCCCAGAGACTTAAGCCAGTCACTGCAGTTTGGCCAAATGTTGTTGTGTGTCTCAGGAACAATAGATGTTGCTGGATGAGTATTTTACTCTATTCTATATTGCATCTTATATGTGTGTTATCAGATAATAACAACTATTAAGCCGTCAGAGTAAAACATCCAGTGTTAAGAAAAAGTATTTGACTGTTGGCTTAATTGCCTTGCTTAGAGCTCCTGTGGATCCCTAAAAAGTCTTAAAAGGCTTTGAATGAATTCATATGTAAAAACTAAGGCCTTTGTTGGTATTAAAATGTCTTAAATCAGTTTTTCAAAAGTCTTAAAATGCTTAGATGTGGGAGGTAGGATTGTATGAATTATTTTTTGTTTTGATATGGCATCTGGGGCTGAAAGTGAAAATCACTGATGCAAATAATGTCCATCAAAGCTTCATTTAATCCACAGAACTGTATACAGCATGCTGTGTTTTGCACGGATGATTATCACCATGGCACACTGTGCTTATGCTGATGGCACCTCAAAATCATACATCCATGTTCAAAATAAAAGATGTTATTTGAGAGCAAGAAACACAAAACTGCAAAAAAAAAAACCTTGTCAACAGACGCCAGGTATTTCCCACTTCTGTTCTTCCCTTATCTCCACCACCAGATTAAAAAAAAAAGAAAGTCATGTTTATGTTTCAATAAACATTTGGGCAGAATTGTACATCTGACAATTTTCTGCCTGCTAGCCCCTAATGTACCTCCCAAAATTGTTCCTAACCCTACATAAATGTCAATTGAGATTATTTTATTTGTTCAATTTTGGTTAGTGTAAAGTTGCTATTAAATTTTATACACAGTGGCATTAAAAGTCTTTAAAAGCCTTGAAATGATCTTGTCTTAAGCTGTAGGAACCCTGCTTGTTGCTGTGCATAATTTGTATGTATGTGCTGTTTGTGATCTGAAATCATTTCTGCACAGTGGTCATCATTAAGTGTTCTTTGTGTTGTGAATTTTCATTTTTCTGCATTTCACTTTGAGGCTGAAGTTTTAAGCAAAACCACCATAATTATTTTGATTCAATTGAAAGTTGAGCATTATCTTTTAGTATGTGCATAATGGAAATATATGAGAGTTTCCACTGTGGCTGAGAGTGGTTCCCTCAGCTTTAGAGGGATGAAACTGCATTTTAATCATACTTAAGGGAAATAATATGTGTGATTTCTTTTTTTCCACAATCTCTTTGATTTTCTGTGTGGACTTTTCTAAAAACACAAGCCGCGCTGCCATGTTTGTAGTGCTGAGCTGGAATTACAGGGATTGTTCCAGTCTCTTTTTTCTTGGAGTGGTGACTGTTGAATATGATGAAAGACAAGGAGCTTCAGTGAATTTGATGCAGCGATAGCTATGGAATTGGAAAGTTAACTTTTCTTGTGGTTATGTTGCATTTTGTGTGTTTGCTTGTTTTGGCACATTTCTCCGGGGTTGCTGCTCTCCTACATTGTGAGTAAACACACCATGCTACACCCTATGATAACATGATTCACTCAGCACTCACCCCCCACTGCTGCTGGACCATAACCTTGTATCTCTGCTTGTATAAAACAGCCTTGTGTTACTCAGTGTCACCCGCTCCATGTTGCCAGCGCAGGTGACACACACGATGCTCTGAGTCAACGAACAGTTTATCACAGGTTTCTAAATCTGGAGAAAAAGATGCGAGTTGAAGGGGTTTTGTCATGAAAAGGATAATCGCTGTGTCACTTTGCTGTGTTTACCCCTTCATCTAAAGGTTCCTCCCACCCACCTATTACCTCAGTGGGGGACAAAGGGTCTTTTTCTGTAATGAGGTGCTTAGTGGAGCACATTGTGCTCAGGAGGTTTGTACTCTGCTGAGTTACGGGCAGGTTGTAAAATGATAACAGATGCATGGGGGCCTCAAGGTGCAGCACACTTTTTTGAAACATAAGCTAATTCCAGGGAATATGGAATGCATGTGTGCATATGCGCGCATACAAACACACACAGGCACACGTACGTTCACACATTTGCACAAATATTTACAGGTCTGCACACTCGCAAACTTAGTTGCTGTGAGTTCAATTTTTCCAGTGACTTTATTCAGCTCATGGAGTTTAAAGTCGGTGCTGCTTCTTATCCGCTTTTAAAGACATCAGTACTGGGACGTCTCCTCACAATACACGGATACAGCCAGACTGTTAAGACCGATTCTATCATCTTATGTTGAAAGTGATCTCAGAACATTTAAAATAAATAGTGTTGTTATATGCAAACTGAGTCTTTGCCCTGATACGGATGGACAATTTAGGTTTTTGTAGTTTTATCAAAACATGGCTGAGCAAAAAGGGGTGGGAGGATGTTTTTATAATTTCCCATAGGAGAGAAGTAGGGCTGCAGCTAACAGTTACATCAACTACGGATCAATCTGGTTTTTATTTTCTCATTACTTGATCATACGTTTGGTCTATAAAAGAAATTGTGTGTGCTGTCAGACTAAAGGCCCCAAAAGACCTTTTACACCTGAAAAAAATCAGCATTCTTACACACAAAAAAAATCATATCAATCCAGTATAACAATAAAGCAGTGCTGCTTATTGATTTGCAAACATTTTCTGAACGATATTAAAGGGAGAGCCGTATGGCAGAATTTTTTTGATGGTAGACTAATTTAGTTTTCCTCGCTGGCCTTTCCTACTGCTTAGCCTTCTTTTCAGCACCAGAATTTCACAATTAGAGCATCCTATTTCCTTCTAATCACTTCTGATGGACACATTTCTGCCATTACAAGGTATTATACCGTTATATTGACCAGAGACTCCAGTCGGCCATGTTCAACAACAGTTGGTGATGGTTTGAGGGCATATTGGTGTCAGTCAGTAATTTATTTATATTTGGCAAGCTGTGATGCTGGCTGTGATGCTGCTCTTGTCCTGAATCAACACTGTAGAAAGGGGTTTTTCAAAGTTCAGACAAATATTTGGATACTGATTCCAGTTTAATCTGCCCTGCTCGCAGATTTAGATGATCCTGCCTCACAATCCCCTTTAACAGACTGAGGCTCAGGCTTAGCTGAAGGATGTTTTAAAACAACTGATAATGTGTCGGGATGTCCCGATTAAGTTTTGTCCTTGATCCCAATCCAAGTTCTTTTTCATATAATAATGAGTCAGATGCGTCTATTGACTGAAACATCAATGAAACGTGTCTGACTTACTGAACTGTGGCTACTTAATCTTACACTCCTGACTTTATCCTACAGTAAATATAACTACAAATCTTAACTTATGTTTACTATATATCTATATGAGAAGTTTACTTGAAGTTTAGCTGTATAAACTAAATTTTGTGAAATTGTTGCAACTTAAAAATGACTGTTAGCAATTTCAGTAAACCAAGTTAGTCTGACTTAACTTGATAATGTCAAAGAGGATTTTGCAGATGAAGTTAGGAGAGCTGCAAGTTCTGAGACTATAACTTGCTGGTTGCTGGTGACATGTATGCAACCAGCAGAATACAGATAAATAGCACAGTAAACTTGGTTTACTGAAGTTGCTAAAACTTTGACAGATTGATTAAATTAAACTTATCATTTCTAAGTAGCGACAGCTTGACAAAAATAAGTAAATATAACTTTTAAGTAATCTTAATTAGATATAAGGCAAACATAAATTAAGATTAATTATGACATTTACTTAAATTTTTCAAAGCAGTCGGTTTCCTAGATTAAAAACAATAAAATCAACTTGTCAGATTTAATAGTGCATTAACTTTGCAAGCTTCATTTATTGATATGATGTGAATAAAAGTTTAATTTTGAGAATGCGTGTTTTGAAATTGCCTTGAAGCGATCCACAAGAGTACAATTACAGATGAAACTGAAGTAGAGCGCCAAAAGCAATAATCTCTTGATTACATTTTTTTTTTTTTGTTTTGGCCTCCATCTTTTGTTGTAAGTGCTGATTGCTGCAGTATTTCTGCCCTGCACTTCTGAGTTCTCCTGTCATTCAAACAGCTCAGTACTCTGTTGTCTTTTCTCTTGAATTTTCCCATTGTCCGTTAAACCATAGTGCTCGTACTAACCAGTTGCTCTTCTGCTTATTTCAAACAAACTACATCACTGGCTTATAGGAAAGACCTGCAGACACTAGGTGTTTGCAACGGCAAAATGTGTAAGCTTTCATAAGCTGGCCAGAGTCATTTTTGTGAAGAATGAATTGGCAACAGAGAGGAAAAAAACACACTTCTGTCATTCACATGCAGCAGATTACTCCTTTTTTATTGTTGCGCTATTCTACAGTCACAGTTTCCTCCTCCCTCCTTAATGTGAACGTGTTAAACAGGGGCTAATGGATTCCTTATGAGAGGTAATTGTGTAGCTACAACATAAATATAGTAGAGGCTCTGGTGTTGTGGCTGGTGTGATTAGGTCTTGTTTGAAGCGCCTAAGGGGCTCCTTGAGATAGATGTCAGTAACGGCTCACCTCACAGTCTAAGGTCACACTGGTGCATACAGAATTTCGAGTTCTCAGGGTTCGACATATGAATGATTCAGTGGTGGTAAACAATCATAAGATCACAGGGTTCGTGCTGCATATTGTGGTCGGGGTTAGCCTAGCACAAAAGTAGCACTGCGAGGGTAAACGGTTCAATTCCCACGAGGCAAAAATGTACTGCGCACGTGTGCTGCGTACATGTCTAATGAAAATGAATATGCCGCTAACATTCCTTTTTGCATGCAGCTGTGTCTCGTCTGATTAACGTGCCCCGTTATGCTGCCTATCACATTAAAATATGGAGAGAAAGCCGCATGTCATTTCGCTTTTTTGTATCAAAAGAGGATTTTTTTCACACTTTCCTACCGGTGGCGGACTCGTTGGACTCTTTCCTTCCGTCAACTTCTTGAAAAGGTCGGTGCTGCGGTATTTGCGCATATCCAAAAACCTGTTGATATCCAACTCTTTCATAAAGTTTGAAAGTAGGAGTAGTTCACCTTTTGACCGGAATTGTGGGATTTTCTTTCGCATGCATCTCTACCCCAGCCTTGCAAACTGTTGATTAGTTGGTTTGTGTACAGCGTGTCCATGACAACACACTGAGCTGCCCGTAAATAAATGAGAGGTGGTGTGTTGCAGTAAAAACCCCAGTTGAGGCTTTGAGTTGGCAGTATACATGCCCAAATAATAATCCTAAAACCCAAATCAAACCAGCATATCCCGAATGTCTTCATCAGAAAATGCAAAATTTGTAAAACAGCCTATATCAGAATATTTAAACTAAATATGCTGTTTACATGACCTGCATCAAATTCCAAATATTGTCCTATTCAGAATAACAGGGGAATCCTGGTGTGCATGAAGCTGTAGCCACTGACTTCTCACTCCTTTAAGAGGCTTGTAGGGGCTGCAAGTTATAGCCTCAGCTATAAACAACAAGCCTTATCTGTTGCAGGCAACATTTTATTTTTTGTCTTGGCTCACACACTGACATCCAAAGAAAGTTTGGTCTCATTTGGAACAGGAGCATCTGAAAATTAATTCCATACCCAATATGTTATGATCCACTTATGTTAGGCACGATACGAGATGAATAAATTTCCATTTTATCTTCGCCGACATCACATATCTGCTGCAACCCAGTTTTGTTTTCTTCGCTGTACTGCATTGGCAGAGTGTGTTGCCTGTTTAATTTGTAGATTTGCATATTTTGTTGCTTTGGCCATTTTTCCTTTCTTTGAGCTTCCACTATAAGTAAGCAAGCATGCAAAAAAGGCTAAACTGTCTCTTTTTTATCTGTTTTGATTGTGTTTATTGTCATTTCCTAATGTGTTGTGCTGTAGCCTGCAGACAAAGTTAATACTGTAAGAAGTCCAGTTAGGACTTACAAGATTTGTGGCTGTGTTTTACTTATTGTGTTTCATGATTACATTGTATTTCCTGAAAAGCACTTGGTCGGGTCTGCTGGAATTACAAGAATTGTCTAGAAAGGCCGCAAACGGCTCGAGCGGCCGGAACGCGGCCTCCTGTTAGAGATCCCAACTCTGAGTGCCCTTTTCTAGTTATTTTAGTTTTCAAGAATGCTGGATGGGATGAGTTAAATATGGGATAAGCCTACGTGTAGTATTTATGTACTAAAGCTTTGAACAATAGGTTTGAGACACACATTAATACTAGGATTACATCTCTCCATGCAATGTACCTAGGGACAGCAAAATATTAAAATACACTGCCAATGAACAGCACAGCCAAATCTATAGAAGCTGAATTAGCTTTAAGTTGGCTACAAATTTGCAAGAAGGACCAAGCTATTTCTTCAGGTGCAGACCTGAGACCAGTCAGCTCTTCATGTCATGTTCATCAGCATCTACTTTACCTGTCAGGCTGATTTAAGATAAAGCACAGGCCCACTTCTCCTTTAGCAGGGCCACACAGGGCTTAACATGACTAGAGAGCGGCTTAAATGCTTAACAAGAGGCTAAAATCACCGTCAGTATGTCTTTGCAGAGGTATCTTTGACAGCAGATCTGGATGCAGGTGACGGTAACATATGCCAAGTCTCTAAAATAATACATTTAACAGCAAAGACTTGATACTTCTTGATCTCTGTAAATACAGATAAGATGCCTGATCATGAAACTGTAGATAACAAGTGACAAAGCAAAAAAGAATAATGTGTTTCTACCCCTTACAGTTTTTTTTTTAAAGATACAGTGGTTTGCAGAAAGTATTCTTTTTGTGAAGCATAGGACTTTGTGCTGGCACAGGTTGTTAAAGAATTGCCAGTTCCCTCGCGACTCCTGATCTCACACAAATTACGCATTTAGAGGCCCATTATTTGCTTCACATTTTACAGTTTTCATGGTGAGGAGGCTGAAATATAAAGGAATGTATTTTGGCTATTTAAATTGGCAGAAAAACAGCTCACCAGCCGTGAATTCAGCCTGCCCGTGATATATTGTCGCCCAACTCTATTCTTAAAGGTTCTGGAAACATCGTTTACAGAGACAAGTTTTTTTTTGTCGCCTTTGTCTCCCAGCGTGAGAAGTGTAATGAGATATTTGGCCACAGGTTGGCAAAAACAACCTGGTCCAATTTTATTATGTAGTTTATGCTTTGTGATGGTATAGACAGAAAGAAAACTGCTCCCCATGTCACACACACAGGCCTTTAACAAGAAGTAATCAAAGTCTGCCCTTGTTTCTGAAAATGCACAGTTCATTCATTGACTCTGATTCAGTTTAACTGGAATCAGACTAACACGCTAAAGAAATTAACTTAAACAGCTAAACGTCTGTTGTAACCATCAGTGCCTTCTGTGTTTCCATTGATTTAAACTGAGGCTTTTTAATTAGACTGATGTGAGAGTTAACTTGGACGTGTTTTTACTGCCACACTAAAAGCACGACTGGCTCATTAGTGCAGCCACTCATTAAACCTGGTAGAAAGAGAGAGAGAGTGTACGTATGTCTGTCTGAAGTTGTCATCCGTGGACGTGCAGCGGTGCAGGCATTTAAATGTCTCTCCTCTGAGACTTTCCGCAATTCCTGCTTTCAATCCAGTGTGAGAGATGAGGTCTGACTGATTTTGAGTTGCACAAAATCAACATTTTTGCAATATAATTATACCTTAAAACTGCATCAATACTTCATACTTACAATGTGTCAAATGACTATTAGGAGTCTCCGACTGGAGGATGTTTGTACATCTTTCAGCTCATTGTTTTGGGTTTGCCAAAACAATAAGGTTTTGGCTCTATCTTGGGCCATGTTTCTACAGATATTTTTGTCTGTGTAGGTCAGCAAACTTCTTTTTCAATCTTGTGTGTCTCTCTTTTTTTTTATCATTCTCTGTCCCCTCTCTACATTGGGATGTTTTGCAGATCCATGAATGCAGCGCAGCATAACTCTTTGTGAGTTCTTTTATTCCCCAGTAGCAGTTTTAAGAATTTTAATTTGCCTTTTAGACCCAGCACAATTAATCACTAAGTTTCACTTTGACTGCCCCTGGTTTTCTGCTGCTCCATCTGTGCCCAGAGTATGCTCTGTGCCCCAAGAGTGTGATGCAACGAATAACTGAACATCACATATATTCCAATAGAACTAATGAACGGTTTAGCTCCAAAAAAAATTGATGCATGGCTGCAGATGTTTTGACCGCAGCAGGCCACCACAAATAAATAAAACCCTGCAACCAGTAATCTGCCAT
Source organism: Plectropomus leopardus (assembly GCF_026936395.1). Classification (NCBI taxonomy): domain Eukaryota; kingdom Metazoa; phylum Chordata; class Actinopteri; order Perciformes; family Serranidae; genus Plectropomus; species Plectropomus leopardus. Next base: position 31,510,070 of record NC_142184.1, on the reverse strand, counting down.
TGTTGTTATCCTTTCTGGTACATGTTCATTACACAAAGCAACCAGGGGCATGTGCAAAATAAGGGAGATGACATCATCCCTTCCCCAAACGCTCTGTTTTACATGTTCACACAGATATACAGTAACTGGAGTTGAAAAATTCTGCTCCTTAGAAGGCATTCTAAAAAAAGGCCAAAAAGGAAAAAATATCAATTTTCAGAACAGTCTGTGTCAGGGCCTCAGTGCTCTCATGGACCTTGTTTCCAGCAGCAGGCTGCTGTTTTCAGCAGAAACGCTCTGATAAACCTATGTTAACTGACCAGCACCAAACTGCAGTGAGACAACATAAGTGACTATCCAGGGGAGGCTTGGCAAGTGTTTGTAGTCCATGCTTTTTCTTCACTTGCAATGTTTTTATTCAGCACACCTTATCTACAATTGTGAGAAATATTTTTTTCACTCCTTCACCCGGGCACAGTGCAGTCTAATACACCTGCAGCGCAGCCACCCCTGCACTGAACTCCTTTAACAGCTGACACAAGGATGATGTTTTTCCTGTAACACTCCTAGTCATTATCTATGTTGTGAAAATAGTTCAGTTACGAAATCGTAGCACACGACAGAGCGTCTCTGCTGCGTGGCTGCTGACAACGCTGTCACTCCCACTGGGCGGCACATGAGGAAGTTGTACTTTTTGTCTGTTTAAAAAGTAGTTAAGCCGACTTAACTTCATTTTGTTAGTAAGACAGCTTTAGAGGTGCATATCTTCGAACTGTGTAGCGAGGCAGGCGAGCTGTTTCCCCCCTGCTTCCACCAATGGGAAGGAAATGATGTCATTTTGTGACCGTCATCATTTAATTACATTCTCCAGAAAGGGGGTGTTAACATCTCTGGATATTTCAGGGAATTGCGCGAGTGAGAAGGAAACATAAAACGCCAGCAAATGAGATTCAGCTTTGTGTCTTCTCGTTTGCTCTTTCTGCGTCTGTGTGTTGAGGCCCAGTGGAAGGGGCTCTCACTGAGCTACTAACCCTTCTCAACCTTTTTTTCCCTCCCTCCATTCCTCATTTTCTCTCACCGATGCTACTGCAGCACAGAGAGGGAAAGACAGGCCCACAGAGGGGGATTGGTTGTAGCTCAACAGGCCCCCCACAGAAGGCTCCACCCATCTCATCCTGTTTGTGGGACAATTAGTCATCCTAAAGTGTTGTGGCTGACCGGGCGGCCCCGTGCATGCACGCACACACACGTGCTCTGAATGCAGTTAAAGTCCATATCCTTTATTGCCATTGGTGTAAATATTTTCTCGCCTCAGAGTCTTTCTCTCACGTCTTCCTTTTCTGCTTCCGGCCTGCATCTTTTTGACACGTGTACATCCAGACCATGGCTCCAGTGTAAATGCAGAACAGCAGGCCGAAGCCGACAGAACGAAGCATGTTCTGGCTCACAACTATAACCCTCTCACTCTCGCTCTCCCCGTGTTTCGCACAACGCCAGTGCTTGGACTTCAGAATTGAAAACAAGAAAATTATATTTGACATGTACTGATTGAGCAAATGTCTCTTTTTATCTCCTTTTTAAAGGCTGTCTTTAAAATGGATAGAGATGTGACTAAAGGGCTGGAGAACTGTTAACAGCGTTCTGCCTTTGTTCTTATCCTGTTGGTTTATAGTTACATCATGTACTGAAGGCAAGTTAGCTCTGACAGCTTTATGTCTGGTTTTGGATTTATAATTGGTCTTAAAGTTGGCTCCTGCTAGGATTGCAAATGTCTTGGAAAGTCTTTAAATTGGCTTCCTAGAACTTGATTTCTTTATCCTATTTGTCAATCTATTAAACTAGAAAAAAGCTTTACTCTGTCTTTATGTCTCTCTTTGTGCTTTTATTTATATTAGCGCTCAAATACAAAACTCATTCATAAATCATGTAAACTATCAGTCACATCTTTTAAGTTTCCAGAGAATATGCACCGTGTGAATTAGATAATGCATCTGATATCAAATATTTGATGTTCTTGATGCGTACCATCGATCTAACATAAACCTGAAGATAAAATCATGAAAAAGGATTTTAACTAATACTCAATATATGCAATAAATGAAGAGGAGGAACAAGTATGTGATAATGTCAGATGATTGTTGTGACTGTGAAGCTACTTCCCAGAATTACACAGCCATATAGTATTCAGGAAGTCCAAACGCATTCATCAAACTTGATGCTCTTTCCTCTGCCTCTCATCTTTTTGATCTTTTATCACTTGATAAAAATCCATTTGCACCTCTTGTCTTTTTCTCTTGTGTCCTTCCTTACGGTTTTCTACCTACATTTTGTCTATTCAGTCTAGTACACAAATCCCAGCTATGCGTGTGTGGGCTGTATGATTATTAAAACAGAGTCCAACCTCCTGCTCCTCTTTCTGGTTAGTATGTCATGCCCCCCTCCACTTTGCATTATCAGTGAATGCAGGAGCAGTGTCTGAAAAATGCAGGAAAATAAGTCTCGACTGATTCGATGGTCCTGCTTAGATTCATCCGAATCCGAATCATATCTGAGTTTGCTTCTGTGCAGAATACAGTCTGTACATACTGTACACACTGTGGCGTGTACAGTATGTACAGCAGTGTTACATAAAGGCTGAGCTCAATAATCTGTCCCATGTACATTTAAACCCACCGTCAAGGTGATGGTGAAGTGGGTAACATTGATTACAGATAAAGTCCATAATATTGATGATAGTGTTACTATATGTCTTGTCAAAACAATCATTATAGATATTTATAGAGATAAGAGATAAGATATTAATGACATATTTTAATGAATTTTCAGTTTCATCTTGATCTAAATATAACATATTTAAACATTTATTAAAACATATTAACACTGGAAAAAGTTCTCCAGGGAGCCATGGAGTCAACACTGAGGGGCACCAGATATGACCCCCCCACCACCACCACCCCCAAATAAATTCCACTTCTTTCACATTATAATGAATTATTTCTAATTAACACCTTTACAAATATGCAGCAAATAAAAGCTTCTACTGTCTTCATAACTTGAATAAATGATTAAACACTCAGATAACATTCTATTTTGTCCACTTTTTAATATGTTTAGAATTTAAATTGAATAAGTTTGAAAGTAAGGAGACAGAACAGCATTTGAAATTGATAATAATTATGTACAGTAATTGAGCAACAGCTTCTGCCGGGTTACGGCAACACCAACACCACTTGAATAAAACACACTCAGAACTGCAGTACACCATAATACTAGAACCGGTGGTAATAATAAGGGCACTTTGTTAAGTTAATTTATGATTAATGTTACATTTAGTTGGCAGTGCTTGATTGCCTCTTGTAGCATAGCAATTTTAATCTTTTTATTTTTATCAATATATTGGCAGTGACATTTTGAGCATAGTTAAATATTGATGCCCCCAACCCCCAAATATAGTATATATACATTTTTACACACACACACACACACACACACACACACACACATATATATATATATAACATACATTTTTTACAGTTTTGATACAATTGATTCTGCACAAAATGATTGCATGCAAAAACAAAAAAAATCAGATTCATAATTCAAAATTATATTAGTTTGACAAATATTGGGATTGTAATATAAGTCACAATTTTAGCAGTAATTTTTTTCTGTATTTCATTTTCACTGAAAGGAATTTAAAATGACGATGATGTGAATTTTGCTGGGTTCTCTACCAAACAAGCATGTTACTGCGCCGTGTCTGCAGTATGATATGTAGGCCGGGGTATTTCTGTAGCACCGCAAAGCTTTATTTTTAATGGTATGTTGTGACACATTTGACCTTTCTTTAAAAAACTGAAGCCTTTGGATATTACCTTTTGGAATATTGCAACAATATTTAAATTAATTGTACAGCCCTACTATTTTCTAGGTCTCTCTTTTCTCCAACAACAAGTTGACACACACGCTGTTGCAGCCCCCCATTGCCTGGCCTCCTCTCCCACATTCCCAGTCCTCTCTTGTCACTCGTCTCTTTCCCTCTGGTTGCAAATAGGCTTTTGTGACGTGGCTTTGTTTTGTTTTGGGTTTCTTTCCTTTGAAAGTATGACAATCATAGAGTAACATTTGCACTACTGTAGGTAGATTATTATCTCTCTAATGTAAAAAACTTTTATTAGCGTCAATGTTTAGCACATTCATTCTGCTGTTCTCTGCTACTAAACAAGAAAAGATGTTGTCTTCATATTATATCTTTGTTATATTTATCTTTCTTATAAAAGTCTTTTATTGTATGCTCTCAATATCAGTTGGTATTGCAAATGATAGCGAATTTTGATATTTTCAAGCAATTGATAGTTAGTTAGAAAGTTAGAAATTCCAGTATTATGACAACACCACCATGGATATTTATTTGGTATTACATGCAGTTGAAATAAGACTAAATTTTCATAAATAAATTAGAAATGGACATGCAGCAATTTTCAATGTTATTAGCTACTTCATCTGTGGTGGTTTTATTTTTCACAGTTAAATACCGTTATACAGAACAGATTTAATGCAACACAGCTTTTTTCCTGTTTTTCTGTTTAGTTTTGTTTTGGTCACTAAATTGGTCTGAAATCAAATTCCTGGTAATCGTAAAGTCTTAATTTGCCTTTATATGTGTCTCCGTCGCGTTCTTCTTACAGTCTGCCTCTGCCTCATTTCCTTCTGTTGTCGTTTGCCCTTTTTCCTCCCCTCCACAGCCAGCATTTTACGCTTGTTATTCTCTTTCTCCGTCCCACTCTCCCCCTCCCCGTCCTTCTCTTTGCATACTGCATTTTTTTCCCTTGTTATGGCTTTTCTGTGTTGCTCCAACACATTCCCATTTTTACTCCTGCTGTGTGCTGTATTATGTAGCGTTTAGGACTCTATTTGCTTTTGGCAGGAGCTGGAACCTGCTTGGGTCAGATTTGTTTTAGTGCTACACTGATCACGGCTTGTAGTGTATGCCCCAGAGAAGGAAAAACACTGCCGCACACACACTCATATGTAGTCGCTCTCTCTTTAACATATTCACATTGCAAGCTGCCTTGCCCGTCATCATTTGGGAAAATGACGCAACTTCAAGACATTAAAGAGATTAAATAGGTCTAGGTGGTCTATAATTGTGTGTGTGTGTGTGTGTGTGTGTGTGTGTGTGTGTGTCTGTGAGTGTGTGAGAGTGAGCGAGAGCTGATGTGTATGCTTCCCTGTCTTAAGACCACACATGCCATCTTTCGCCAAAGACTGCATACATATGTGGTCTATATTTCAACACAATATTCTCTAAATATTTGCAGTAATTGAAAGGGTTGTGCATTTTGCTCACACAATAGTTAGACGTGAAAAGTGTTTCGATAGTAAACTAAAAATTTTGGATATCAGCAGCCAGATTCTTTCAACGGGTTGGGGTCAGGTGTGGCTTGTTGCTTGCTTTTTGATTCTTGAGACAGTTTGTAGGCCTCCAACTCGTGGTTATTTTCATTTATTAATTACTGTACCGATTATTTTCATGAATAATTGATTAATCAGTATATCAAAAAATTGTGAAAATTGTTACTCAATTGCTCTACAATTTTTCAGAGCCCAAAGTGACAACCTCAATTTGCCTGTTTTGTCCGGTCAGTCTTCCAATACCCAAAGACACTTTATTTAGGATAATAAATGAAAAAGAAAAGCGGCATATTATCACATTTTAAAGGCTGGAACCAGCAAAAGTTTGACTTCTTTGCTAGAAAAATAACAAGAATGATTATTTTGGTTATTAAAATCAACCAATGAATTGATTAATTTACTAATCGTTGCCTCTCTAATAGTCATAATTGGCTGACTGCTCTGCTCCTTAGCTCAGAGTTGATAACCTTATGGAATTTTGATATTTTAGTACAACATTACAATCATTCACATTTAAAAGAAAGCCTCCATAAACCAGAAGATTGAAAATATTTTAATGTTACACAGCAAATATGTCGGCTGTTTTTTGTACCTCTGTTTTTCAGAAATCTAATGTAGTTAAAAAATAGAATAAATAATAAAACATACTATTCAAAGAGAAGGCTAAACCCTGCGCTCAGGTCATGTAATTCAATATTTTCTTATTATTTCAAGCACAGAATAAATGTGGCTATTTTGACCTCCTTTTTGTCTTTTTTCTTCCTGGATTTCAAAGAGCAGATATTTTTATTCCAGGGGCTATGCAACAATACAAACAACAACTGGACAATATTTTTAAAAAAATGCCAGAGGTTTGGAAAATACAAATATTGTTTTATACAGGGGGTTCCAAAGTTTTTATAAATAAGTGCTGATTTAGGGAGCCAGCATATGATTGAGGGTCGCACAGAAAAAGTCCACACATAAAACAAAATATCTTTCCCACCTAACTTCCACATTAAACTGCTGAGTTGAGCTAAAAATAGTAGCATTGATGACAGAATGTAGTACCTCATGAAACCAGCAGCCTTTAACAAGTTATCATCCTTAGGCCTGTAATGATACTTTATCAACTTAGTGTTCCATATATGGACATGACCTTGATCATTTTGCTGGCCTCGATATTGCCTGTTTTTACATGCCTGTTTGTTCAGATAGGAATGTCATCAACATTCAAACCAACATGATGCTAGAATAAACAACAGGGTTTTCCCAACCAAGAAGACTTTTTTTCTGTCCACCCCACCCACTTTTGCAAGTTTGAACAATACTTCATCGATGTCACAGTGTAGCTTACAGGTAGCCTGCAGCTGCACTTTTGGAGTGGAACAGGCACAGTCCTTGTAGTCGTTAGCTTACCAACCCCTGGCGGTGAGTCAAAAAGTTGGTAAACAACTTTATCCTCTTCTCTGTACACCCAAGTGCAATCCGTCTGCCTCCCAGGCCGTCTGTTCATGTTAGCCTACTACAGCGCATCGGCTTCATTATGGAGGTAACTGTGGTGTTCCTGGAGCTTCGTTAAGATTGTCTTTTAGTCACAAGAAACATCAGTTTTTTTTCTTTTTGGCTAAATTTTGTATCAAGTCTCAAACTGAGTAATTTCGGGCTACTCCTATTAAGGCACTAACCTTTTATACGTACTTTCTTGAATAATTACTTTAAAAATATGCTAAATATATTTTTTTTACCTATTCCAATTCCTGTGTCTGTATATTCTTGAAAATTAGACGTTCTTTGCTCTTTGAAAGGGTTATATTATCATTATATATCAGTGGAATAATATGGTGTCAAAATGACAATAATATAGTTTATTACAATTATTTCTTGGACAATATATTGTCAAAAAAGTCATCCCTACCCTGACAGATGCTTTTACAGGGGGTACAGTTTGACGCAGTAGCTGAGTAGTGCATTAAATATGAAGTGTTGAAAGTGACAGTTTGGAAATGGCGTGCAGATGATACAAATACAATGTAAGCTATCACTTTCAGAGGTTGCACAAAATATTTCTGAGAGCCATCTTCGGCCCGCAGACTGCACTTTCAGAAGCTATGGTCCAAATTGTGTTAGTTGCATTCGTTGTGCGCGCAAGGGAATGAAAAGTAATTGGCACAGCTCATCACACATCCGAAACAAGTGGAGTTTTTTTGTTCATTAAGTGGTTTGGCCCAGGTAACAAGGTCGGATAGAGAACACAGACACAGAAGTCCACAATTGGGTTTGCAGAGAGCGATGCACACCGGTGTCAATAACACAAAGAGGAAAAGAAAGCTCAGCCACCAAGGCTAATCATGAAATAAATCTCATGCTGACCATTATCTTAAAAGTCTATGATATTCGCTTTTCGTGGACAAGGTGGTGTGTGCAGTTGATCTTGTGCCTCTGGCCACACTGAAAGGAAATAAACTGTCATTGTTCCTAATGTCTTATTACTTGCAGCTGAGACAGAGTACCATCATAAGCACTGATCCTCTCCAGGCCCACACTAACATGGACAAAAATGAACAAGAAAAAAAGCCACCACAGAGAAATTCATCTTAATTAACCTGGCTTCCATTCCACAGGCAAGATTATGTTTTATGTTGTACCTGTGCCCAGGGGCCCAGCAGGTAAAACCACAGGCGCTGCTATCATTGAATTAACCCACACGTCTTTGGTTAGAACAGTGCCGTTACTGGTTTACCCTTGACACCACAAGGCAATGAAATAGGAATCTTGAATGGGTGTGCACACAGTTGTGTTAATATTGCAGTCTGTTAATAATATTTTGTGCCTGTAAAGTATAGCTGATAGCTATTTAATAATGCCACTTGTTTTATCATGGTGCTTTGTCCTTATTTGTGTGAGGTCACATCTTTAGTGGACAGACTGGTTTTGACACCGGTCGTTTTATCCCATTCCCGCGTTTCCAAAATTAGATCCGAGCCGTGCAGTTGGCCTATTTACTGGGCTACCCCTCACAACACTCACTTTCACTCATCCACCCATTCATCCTTTGTTTATATGGCACATTTTGAGTAGTAAGTCATATTTGGATGAATGGATGATTATATTTAGCTGTTTTTCAAGTCTTTGTCTTGATGTCATGGATGAATGACTGCCTACTGGACACAGATGCAGGTGCCTTGCAAGTGTCAGGGCCCCACCAACCCCTGGCCTTCACCTTCAAAATGCCACATATATTAACATGTACCAACCAGGAAGAGACGCAAAAAGTTAAACAGAGATGCATGGGAAAGACATAGAGACACAAAATAAATAGAAAGGGGGCAAAATACACACAAAGACACATAAAATGACTACAAAAGGACACCAACAGACCAAGTGGAGACACAAAAAAACTCATAGAGATACGAAATAATTACTAGAGACATATAAGAAAGAGACACAAAATGATGAAATGAAAAACCCTTTAAAATGACGTCAAAAACAATAACATAATACATACAAACATAATAATAAACATTATGATTACAGACAATCAAAATGACCAAAGAGATACAAAGTAACCAAAAAGTGACATAAAATAACTACAAAAGGGACAAAGCAACCAAAAACAGTCACAAAATGACTATCAAGACACACAAAATGACCAAAACCCTGCAAATTACCTCAAAGAGACACAAAATGACTACAAAAAGTGAAAACAACCAGAGACACAAAATTACCTTTAAGAAGAAAACACAAAATAAGTCACAAAATTACTAAAAAAGAAAGACAAAACAACCAACATTACCTTGAAAAAAACCCCAAACACAATTGACATGAAACAACGACAGAGACATGAAATAACCTCAAAGTGACACAAAATAATTTAAAAATTGGGCAAAACAACCAAAAAGAGACACAAAGGGACTACATAGACACAAAACGACAAAAAAAACTACAAAATTAACTTAAAGTGACACAAAAAGATGCAAAATGACCAAAGACACATTATATCCTCAAAGAGACAGATAATAACTACAACCAAAAAGGAACAAACAATGACAAAAATGACACAAAATGACCATGGAAAACACATATGATGACTACAACAAAAAAAGAAGCAAAATCCCCACAGAGCCAGAGTGTGTGTTTTTAGTTCTGTGTAGGGGAGGTGGTTGGGCCTTCTACATGTCTGTGCCCAGAGGCCTGATGGTCTAAAACTCCACCCGTGCTTGACGTGATGTTTCCTCTGCCTGTGTGTTTGTGTCACGTTCGAAGCTGTCATCAAACAAGGCTGCAGCAGTATGATGTGAAGTGTGTCTGGATGTCACTTATGTCAGTGTTGGTGGCTGTAGGAGCGCTCAAGATGTCGCACGCTCAGATCTGGCGGCCTCTCTGCAGTGCGATAAGATGTGTGCATCGGTCACTCTGTGTCTAACGTTTATCACAGGGGATGCATACGTGTTTGACTCACTCTATGCCGCATGTGTGATGGTGTCCAGTGTGTATGCTGAAAGCTGACACAGCTGTTTCACAGTAACCACACTGTTTTCTCCACACTATCTACAGTTTCACTTCGTGGCTGTCCTCCAGTCAACTCTTGCCACTTCCCTCTATCATTGTTTTTCTCCGTCTCACTTTCTCAGATTTTCTCTTTCCGTCTGTCCTCCCACTCGGCTCCACACAATTACCCTTTGAGTGTGTTTGTAGCGTGTTTTGGTGTGTTTGCACATGGCCATTATTGTGTCCTTTTGGTCAGCCTGTGTGTAATGTGGTCACAGTACTGGATGTTTCCTTTTGTTTTTAACTCTGTTCTATGGACACACTGTAACCTAGCTACTTCAAATTGTAACCTGGCTGTTGATCACTGCATTTTAAAAAAACTGGATCACTTGCATCTTTCATTGTTTCTTTACTGATGAATTCACGTCAATGTGATTCACTCAAATAAGCTGTGCATTAGAGCCTCGGGGTTAAATGTCACTTATGTCAAACACCGTCTTGTCAGGTGGGCCACTAGAAATAGTAACCTATGCCAATGCAAATACATGAGACCTGGTGACCCAAATGAACGAGTCACTGTCAGGAGACAGTGAGAATGACAATGAGATGGAAGAATAAAGGAAGATTGAGATATCGTGTACACAAGACACAGTGATGCAAGGTCACAGTAATGTTGACCTTTGGCCAACATGTAATTAGTTCATTGTTTAGTCCAACTGGATGTTTGTGCCTAATTTTAAGAAATTCCAAAGGGCATTTTTGAGATTTTGCGTTCACGAGATTGGCATGGACAACCTGAAAACAAAATGCCTCCAGCAATGCTATTAAGGGTGCTGAGGAATGAGTAAGACAGGTATTTGGGAAAAAATGAATGACAAAGTGTCATCTCCTCATAAATTGGAATGTCCAGTGACTTCATTCTGCATGATAAATAACCATGCCATGCTCTTTGAGAGTGCGTTGTGGATTTTCAAAAAAAAAAAATAGCCAGAGCAATGGGTGTTTGTTTTCAGGATAACTAGCTGTCTTACCAAAGGGCTTTCAGTCCAGTCGCTCTGTTAGCAGCATCTACTGGTAGTTGTGTTGACAGAGAGGCGCTGGAAGGAGTCGGGGGGGGGGCTGCGATGTGGAGGTTTTCACCAAGGAACAGATCACCCAAACCCGAGGATGTCCAGTGCTACATTTCAATATCTTGCTGTCACAGCATGTAGGCAAGTTGTCCTTGGCAGAAAGCGCCTGGCAGTCGGGCTCTACTGGCTGGCGACTGTGGCAGCCTACCACAGCAGCGGGATGGCTTCGGGAGCCCTCTGCAGTTTAAACGGGCTGCTGCGACGCTGTATGGTGATTGATTAGTGCCTGCACAGTGAAGTATGATGTGGAAAAACAATGTATCTATGTGAAAAGCACACATGAATTTTGATATGACCGTTCTCACAGGGGCTCCATTGCCAGTGATCTGATATGTAACCGATGTGGGACATCAAATGAAAGTGGCACAAATGTGACTGTAAAAAATCTGATTTCTGTGTCCACACTACACTGAAAAAATTGGATCTCTATCACATTAGAGCAAAAAATTTGATCTGGGACATATTTGCTGTTGTGAAGCTAGCCTTTAAAATGTTACGGAAACTAATTAATTTATTTCTGGCAGCTGGAAACAAGGAACAAATGCAGATTCAGTGGATTAATTAATAAGACAATGAAGAGGGTTTGATTGTTTTGTCATTTTGCTCTGGTGTGTGAGTATTGACTTGATAATAACTATGAAGCTTCAGCTTTAACAGTGTTTGAGGTAGCACATCCACATTTTTGGTGAACATTGTAGGACTTGTGTCCCTTTAATTATGCATAGTTTTGAATTTTATGACAAAGCTTTAGGACAATAATGCTCAACACATGGGAAAAAAAAACAGCCAGTGACATTTTTACCATTGTGGCCAAACAGTGGAATGTTTTTGACTGGTCGAGTTAGGATGCCTGACCCCAGTCTAAGGGGACATGTTTTTCACTCACTGAGATCCAGACTGAAAACTAAGTCCAAAACAAACAGGGTGTTAAGATACCTGGCAGGACGTCACTTGGAAGGATTAACACATTTCTGAGAGGATATATTATATGGACTACTTGTACAAATTTAAAAAGTGGTTCTTTTTAGGGGTTGGTTGATATGATGTAAATCAAATATCTCATTTACATTGATATTGATATCATGATGATGGTAAAGGGTTGACTATTGGGGCTTTTACAAAATATTTACACAATGAAATTTTTGATAAATAATCATCAGTAACATGGATATAAAGACCAAGTGGGTAAAGACAAATAAGAGAACAGCTAGAACACTGGTAAGTTTGGAAAATTACATCACTTTATTGTAATGCAGCCTTTGAAACCAGGAAAATAGAACACTTATATTATTAGTATATCCAAATCCATCTAATACAATTTTTAGTCTTATATCACAATAATAGTATGTGGCCCGGACCTTTTTTTAAATCAACAAAAACCTTTTAGTAGCAATAGTTATGCAAGCAAAACACTTTTGTCAAAGTTTGTCAAAAATTCCATTTCCATGTTCTTTCTTTATTGCTTACTTTTCTTATGCAATACACCAGAAACTGCACACAATCCTTGGAATGAGACCCGCGGATACTCAGTCAGGGTGAGATAGAGGCTTTCAGTCCCCGTCGTCCAGCCTGAGAGGCCCCTCAGCTGGCTGGGAGGCAGGGGCAGCGGGGAAGAGAGGTATTTTAATTCACCTTAGCCTGGAAAGGAAATTGTTTGCACCGGAGTGAGACAAACAATGGAAACAACTTTTGGTACAGTGCATATGCCATCAAACAGAGAGAAACTTGCCTCACAACACCTGTGTGGTCTGAGAAGTTGTAAAGAACACAAAGAAACGGAGTTGCAAAGTAATGCACCAATACAGTACTAAACATTTTGGATAAATTTCATTACTGTGATTGAACACAGATGAAATTGTGAAGTTATGGCAGATGAATCACTCTAACCTGTCCCACTGGGTGCAGAGCAGTGGCGTACCATTTGATATTGACGAGTTTAACAGCATACTTCTTTAATATGATGAAATACGATCATAAATGATTTTTAAAATGTCTGTGTGTACCTTTGTATCAGTGTGTAACTGCTCTCTAAATTCAGAGGTATTTCGAGTCTGTGAATGCAGTGTAGGTGGAGCTCTCCATGAGTTCTTTTTTCCCTCAGCAGCAGTTTGCGACTCCAGGGGCGGATAATTGATCTGTTGTTTGTTCACAGCAGCTCACACCAGATTGATAAATGAGAGGAGCATCAGCTGCAAGTGAAAGCAAACTTTTAGACCCAGCAGAATTAACAGTTAAGTTTCACAATGCGTGACCGTTCTGCTCTTCCATCTCTGCCCCTAGAGCGCTCTCTACTCAGACTCTGTGGTGCTATAAATAACCAGACAGTGGAGGCCGACCGATATTGGTTTTTCAGGGCCAATATGATACTGTTTAATGGTAGTTGATGAGACAGATAACTGATATTTGGAGCCGGTATGCATTTACAATAAAAATGACAATCTTTCTTTCAATATTTGGAAATTGGAATATAACAAACTCTTACACAAAACTCTGTTTAAATGCCTTTAGCAAATGTTAAATCTATGCTGAAACGTTCAACATCAAATACAGCAATTTCCCAGTAACTTTTTTTTATAAGGTCAAGTGAAACTTTAAATAAAAAATGGATAAATAAAAAAAAAAGAAGCTCCCTGAGGTTTTACAAAGTAAAAGTTCCTTCAATGTCGACATTTTCTTTGCACTTTTTAACTGATTCATTTTACTGGCCATCATTAAAATAAATGAAGTTACAGCTAATATCAAATAAACCGATAATCTGTCAACCCGTACCAAACAGTGTATATATAATGCAACAGTGCTATTCATGAAAGGTACAGCTCCAGAAAAAGAAATTCTATTTGTGGCGGTGGATATTTTAGTCGTGGTGGGCTGCCACAAATAAATGAAAGTGGGGGTAACACCAGAGTTACTGTAGTTGTTTATAAATTACAGTTATTGGCAGTCACAATTCTGTTCCTATTTTTTGTTTTGTTTTAATGAAAGTGTTTGTTCAAATCAATCATGAAAAACTTTGAGTGTTACAGAACTTATGTCAGTAATGTGGTTAGAATCTTGATGGATGTCTTGTTGTCTGTGCAGTAAAATTCAAATCAGGTTGTGTTTTTGTTAATCTCAAAATAACCACTTAAATAACCGTGCAAAGATAAGTAAGTTTTCTCTGTAATGCTTTTTTGCAACATGTTGAGATTCTGCTCCTAATATTTTTCTGACATCATAGCCAGTGCGGTAAAGAGGAATCTGACCGAAAACCAGTATTTCCTGAGTTCCTTAAAATCCGGAGTCTCTTGAAGTGAGGTCACACATGTGAGTCATTATTTAAGGGAAATATATATATATCAACAATGTTGCAGCACATATGCTCACAAGTGCTGAGCAGATGTGAAGGTCTGGCTGTTTAGGGCTTTCTATTAGTACGCTTAAGGTATAAAAAGAGGAGTATGCATAAACATACAGAATATTGTCAAAGGCTGCACACAACAAACCACTCTCCTGTTGTGAGTTGTGTTAATCCAGACCATACTGTACTGTAGAGGATTGGAGACTACGATGCAGACAGTCTTTTCAATGGCAGTTCTTTTATTGTGACCACATGTATGTATGTTTTTTTATGTAGGTGTAATATGTGTTGTGTACGATTGGAATTTCACTTTTTTCATATGGACCAGTGATCCGAAATAAAGCAAACAGAAGTGAAAAATGAAAACCTTTTGAAGAACCTAAATCTCACTCAGCCTCACATTTGTTTTCTATCCAGCCTCCATGCTGGCAGCTTCGGCTGGACTCAAAATCAGTTACATAACACTGTCATTCCACAAATACCACAAATACGAGTTACTTGATTTTTTTTCCGCTACACATTTATCTTTGAATCAAACATTAAGATGTTTAGTTTGAGGAGTCACTCGGCATTAAATGTATTAAAGTTTGCTGTCTCTGTTGGCTAGTAAGAGTTCTTTTTCTTCCTAATCAGAAAACATAAAATACTTTTTCTTGTACAGCGCCTAGATCTGTCAAGATTCCAGGCCACTGAAAATCCACTCTTAATATTCACAGAGGGTGCGAGTCATTAACACCAGAACTCATGACAGCGATACACTTTTGTGGATCCAGTCCAATGCAATTAGCAGACACCTGGTGATGCATATTGGGTTCTCCTGCTGTGCTTTTCTGTGCCTGTCACCATGGAGCTAAAAGTTTCCAGCTAGTGTGAATTATAAACAGCTTCCTAATTCACTCTATCTACTTTAGTTGAAACTGGTAACTTTGGCTAAATGACAAAGATTGTCATACTGAGTAGGCGGCAGAATAAATCAAATATTTATCTCGATCATGCATTTGGCTTCATGCAGTTAAATGAACATGATTGACTACGATATCAATGCTTAATATGTGTGCGATGCCATAGAAAATTCGGCTGCATATCAAATCAAGCGCTTCCTAAACTAACACCCATGGCAGCTGTCATGCTGCTGCACACATAAGCTGCATTGCCAGCATGTGAAAAACTTCCTCTGAATGCTGCGGCTCTAGTAGGAGAGGATATAACAGAGAACAGACGAGCAAACGAAAATTTAATAACTGTCGGGAATTATTTTGGATTCAGGGCAAGCGATGTTAAGCAAGAACAAATCATGTGCAAAGACCGCATTAGACGTGTGTCTGTGCTGCCAATTAAAACAAGACAACTATCTTGTTCAGCCTGAATAATCACCACAAAGTGCAGTATGATAAATGCATGAAGGCCTATTAATGTCACTTAACTTTACCTCACTGAACCCCTGCTCTTGTCCAGCGTCAACTCAGACATCTGTGACACTGACAATGTGCAGCGTGTCATCACGTCAATTCAGCCCCCAGACTGAAATAACCACTGCAGTTGCATTCTGTTTGGCCAAAGAAGTGTGTCCAATAAGCAATTGAATCTATATTTTGCTTCTAGAAGATGCACTGTATTAAAGTGAAGAAGACCCCAATTTTAAGTCTAATCTTTATGTGAAGATTTGTGCAAAAGCAGTAATGTAGCACGTTTGTCTAAATGTGACGATATTTTGTCCCTGAAATCAATGAATACTGATCAAAATAATAGTGATATTCATTTAGCAAATGAACAAGGGGTATGATTGATGGTATGGTATGGTTATTAATACAATTTGACTATCTCGATATTATATTTTATGACACTGTATAGATTCTCACATACGCTGTTTTGATCTCAAATGAATAGTTATGCAAAATTTGTGGAAGTGGTTCATTTTGTGTTGTGGTCTAATCCCCTGACTTCTAGATAGTAGGGTTGTCATCTTTCTCCAAACATTTGATTCTTCCACTCCAACGTAAAAATTAGAAGTCAACCGATTTGGCAGATAATGGCGCAAATAGGACGCTTTTAAAAATGATCAGCATTGGCGGAACTTGCCTCCAACAGTGGCCAGTGGCTGCGCAGGCCGCTGTCACTGTTATTTCCCAACACTGTAAAAGTGTTCATTTTTAGGGAGGTTGGGGTCAGGCTTGGGCGGTATCTCATTATTGCGGTATACCAGGGTATTTAGATCCTGAAGGTATGTTTTTTAATACCATCATAAATACAGGTGCTCCTATTTCTGTTGAACCCATCGTATGTAGTGCACAGCACGCACCACACAAGGTTGAACAGGCAGCTGTGCTGAAAGACACCACAACACCCAGTGATGTGGGGATAATTTACAGGCCTGTAAACAGCCGGTGGCCAGGCAAATTATTATTTCGATCAAATTTTGAGTTGATGATTATTGGAACCGTGGACTCACTGACTAGATTACTAAAAAAGTAACCAAGGTGGTTTAGATGAGTTTATTTTTGTTTCTGTTGAGTTTGAATTAAATGAAAAATTAGACACTGCCAAAGCCTAGTGGGGGTATTTGGCTTTTTCTTGTTCCAAACTATCTCTATTATATTGGCCTAGATCGGTCAATCTCTAGAGACAACATAAACAAAAAGAACATATGCCTGTGGAATGACGGCTCAATTTCTACCGGTTGTCGTCTGCTTATCTGAGGCTGGGTCGCGGGGGCAGCAGGCTGAGCAAAGCACTCCAGACGTCCCTTTCCCCAGCAGTTAGATTTTTTAAAAATGGCAATATATTGCCTTGCTTTTAATGTTGTAATAAATTACAATATATTGATTCTTAACCTCTGTATCATGATACGTATCATATTGCCAGATAATACACAACCCTACCATGTCCTGGATCAGTCAGGAACAGTGTTATGTTTGTTTGCTTAAGAAAACATGCAGTTCCTTTCCAGTGAACGTACTACTATGTGTCTGTGTGTACATGTTTGTGTAAATGTGTGTATGTATACACAGCCGCTAAAACCAGGAGAGAGTGGTTATGTTTTCCGAGGACGTATGCTAGTTTACCCAGAGAGGAAAAACCAAGCAACAAACAACAGCCACAACAAGTCTAAACAGAGGTAATGATTTGTACTCCTTGGGCTCCCCCCCTGTTCTCTGCCCGCTCTCTCGCTCTGCTCCCCATATGGTGTCGGTCGGTTGTGGTTTTTGTACTCTGCAGCTCTGTGTGTACGTAGTGATTTGGTGAAGACCTCGAGCTTGGCTGGGGAATGCAGAGCGCTCAGCTTCTTTGGTACACAAATCCATTAATTTAGGCACATTCGCAGAAGGAAAACCGACTAAATGTCTGCACACTTTGCTCTGCCTGATCCCTCCCTCATCCCACTTGTTTACAGTTGTGCCGGTCACCGCAGAGTTGAAACTGTCACTCAGAATCAGATTCTGCTTTCACATGTGGTGATTCAAACCGCCTGTTTGAAAAAACAGCCTTCATGTCTGACAGTCATGTACTTTATGGCTTCACCAGAGACTTGATTCACAAATCCTATTTTGACAGTGGCTTGTACTCGTGATTGTGTGTTTGTGTTCTAATTGTGAAAATGTGAACATTTTGGTCGGCAAGGCTCTTGTACGGCTTTAAGGGTGTGTCATTGTCAGTAATCCTACAATTTTTCCTCTCTGCTTTTGTTTTTCTCTCCTCTGTCTGCTTCCAAGTATAACAGAAATGTTAAGGAAATAATCCACAAAAGCAGTGGCAGACGGGGGAACTTCAATGGCTTTTTCAATCAAAGGAAAGTCATGTGAAGAAGAAATTCCAGTTATCAGTAATGCCCAATGCTTCTTATATAAAGAAAATCATTACTTGAAACTAGACAAAGGATTTGTTTAAAACACAGTCAAAATAAATTAGGAATTAATGGAAGCTAGACTAAAAAAAAAGAGGCCACGATACCACATTTTAAGACATTTTCTGTGGAATTTTATTTATTCATTCATTTTGTTCTTCTACTAAATTAAATGTATATGCCTCATCTGTAAAACCCTCAATAAAAAGAGATTTAAAAAAAAAAGGAAAATGTTATTTGTTTTTTGGCCTGGTTTGCAAAGCATGGTTGGTTTATTGAATTCACATTGAAGAATTTCTGGGCATTGACGTTTTTAAAATTCAGATACTTGTGTGTCACTGCCATTTTGGGAGAACATTATGATCAGTTTTCATTTTTTAAGAACAAATATTCATAGAACAAGTTTAAATTTAAAGTTTTAAAGTGATAGTAGGGATTATTTGAAGTGGGGTCCCCAATTTGGAGAAGCAGAGCATTGTTTGCATAAAAGCTAAGCAATGTACTGCTGTGGACAGGTCAGCAGCAAAATCTATTTTAGCCATGTTACGCTGTACAGTTAAACTGATAGTGACTTTTTTAGATGGGACTTTTTTAAGTTGCTTAAAATATATTTTGTTGCTGCCCCCTCCTCAGCAGTACATGGACAAGCTTCAGTGTCTGAATTAAGCCTGCTTCTCCAAACTGGTGGTGTGCTGACAAGGGCTGCTCCTAATGATTATTTTTTATTGATTAATCTATCGATTATTTTTTCGATTAATCTATCGATTATTTTTTCGATTAATCTATCGATTATTTTTTTTGTTGATCTATTATTTTTTTATTATAAAATTAATATAACAACGAATTTACCGAAATTAACATTCTAAAACTTGTCATACACTGCAGGGCATTATTCCCCAATAAAAAACAGCCCAATCTTAACTGGTAATCTGTGTTTTACAGTCTGATATAAAGTCTCTACAAATAAAATGAATGCAAGAGCTTGTTCCACTCAAGTAAAAGGAATGCAGTGCAATCTACATTTAACAATACAACAGCAAAATAAATAAAACAATGTAAAATTCAAGTCACTTAACAAAACAGTTACTGTTTGTTACAGTAACAAACCTCAAATCTAGCAGTCCAACAAAACATCTTACAGTAAAATTAGTGCAATTTGAATAACACTGTAACTTTTCTCTAACAGAAATAATTAGAACAAGTCCAGAACAAGTCTTTCTGCATTAAAATAGTCCAGTCTTAACTGGGCCTTAAGGCATACCGCTGCCTGCTGATATGAGTGCTGCATTTTCATATTTATAAGCACATATTCCATTCATTTATGAAGTTATACAAGCTCCTGCACAGCTGACAAACCCGTCCTGTACACGTTTCAAAATAAAATGCATTGTATCAGCAACTGGTGGCATTCTGTCCAGAGACAGAGTCAGATAGCTTTTGTTTTGAAAGGGAAGCAAGGAAGTTGAGGTAAAACAAACATCTTTGTATTTCCTCATCTCTGTGACAGTCAAGCAAACGCGAACGTCACGCTTAAAAAAAACAGAGCCACCGTTTCTCTAGATGTTCTGCAGGTGACATGTAGCTCAGACGCGCTTGACAAGCGCTGCTCAGGCGAGCAGTCTTCACGCTCTAATGATGACTTTGGTTCAACAAAGTTGAAAGTTGCTGTATGATGGTATGGTAAAGTAGAGAAAATATTTTAAAAACAGAGGATATTTTTTCAGGTGGGACTTCTTTTTAAGTCTTGTTGCTGATGTCGTAACACCAGTACACTGCGTAGCTTCAGTGAACTCCTGTTTGCTTCTCCAGACTGGGAGCGCGCAGACATCTACTGTATGTAATACACTGACTATAGATAAGTACCTCGTACAAACCCACTTCAAAAGATCCTATTATCCATATAAGTACTTAAAGACTCAAAGATGTCTTGCCTGTTTCCTGTCATGATTGTTAACATTTTGCCCTTCTCACAAAAAAGTTCCAGTGAAAGAAAAACCTCTGACTAGAAAATCGTGCAACACTGCACGCTGTGGAGAAAATTCTGTTTCTTCCCTACTTTTACAGCATTTTTCCATCTCCATAAAATGAAGACAATTTTGTCTTTTTTTTTTTTTGTTTAGCAAAAAAAACATGTTGGGCAACAAGCAAAGGTGCTGACAAGGGCAAAGTAGGAGTTATCAAACCAGCCAAGGCGCTGGAGCCGTATTGCTGAGCAGCTTTCTCTACAGGGGCCTCTCACACATACATGCGCTCGTAAACACACACACACACACACACACACACACACACACACACACACACACACACACACACACAGACTTATTCAGCAATGTCCCGCTGTGTGTAATCTGCAGGAACTCTCTAATCTAAGTGGTCTATCAAGATAAACAAGCGCCTTGCAAGTGTTCTTTACATGCACACTTGCACACTTGCACACTTGCACACACGGACTCAGACATACATTTTTCTGTCTGTAGGCTCTCCTACGCTATCATATTTTAATTTGAAAATACCGAAAATGAGTTAGAATGGCGTATTTGCTCCATCCAAGGCCTGTTTTCTGAGACAGAAAAGGAGATTTTGTTTAGTGGGAAAATAAAAATTGGAGAGGGATATTTTTTCTAATTAATGTAATATAATACTGTTTATAGCATTCCTCACAGAAAAGTTGGTACAACATTTGCTAAATAAGTCATATTAGTATTTAGCAATGTTAATATGATAAACATTTCTCTGATTTATTATGTATTGCTCAGTGCCACTTGATTGTGAAAACAGCAAAGACCAAGCTTAATTTAAAGTTGCGCGTGATGTACTGATGTCCAGTCTGCTGGTGGTCTTTAGATATTAAACCTCTTTGGTTCTGTTCACATGTAAAGAGATAAATGTTTGTCTTACACAGTTTAGATTCCTGCTTCACAATCTCCCACCGTGACTACACATACCAGCATGCATTATGCAAGCCCAGCATGTTTACCTGTTAGCCTGAGATCTTATCTTATGTACGTTCCAAAAAGCAGGCATTTCTGGTTATATACAACATGGGGGAACACATATGGCTACTGCACCGACATCGGCGTACACATCGAACAAAACTTCCACTGGGAGATTCACTGTAGCTTTGTGCTAGAATTGAAGCTCAAGCTAGGTCAGCCTGGCTTTGCTGGCCCGAACACTCTTTGTCTCCCTTTGCATTAATTCCTTACCGATGACAACTGACAAACATGCTGCACAAAAGTGGATGCAGCAACGGTGATGTCACGGTCACCAATCGTTTTGTGGGTTTTGGATTTGGCTTTTTGACTGTTGTCATGTTTAATTTTTGGAGCCAGAATTGACCTGATTTGGACACGAGGCTGAAGCTGTAGAGGAGCGATGAGTGGATTTGACGGAAAGCACAGGGACGATATCAGTCACATAAAGCAGCCACGCCCTTAATCATGCATATCTTTAAGCCTGACTAAAATCAAAATACAGGTGTCATATATAGGGAAATTAGCTATAAACGATTTGTGTTGGGCTGTAAACGTATTTCTGCTGTAAAGTTTGGCATTTTAACAGTCTGAGGGGATTGACCTGATTTGAAGCTAGCCTGTAGTAGCTGTTAAATGAATTGCAGGCGTTGGCCATCAGTATTGGCTTCACTTTTCAGCCCCATAAGATGCTGTTTGCTGATAACATGCTGTAAGATTAATGTATAGTCTTTGCATATATCCTTTTTTTTAGCCTGAGCCTAACTGTCCTTGTAGTTCTTTTAACATCCATTGTTGAAATTACAATAGCAAACTAGGATGCTACAGCTATCTACGTAATCAACCTTGGCAAGTATATATGGCATTATAAACATCCTACTCATATGACTAATACATGGAAATAGTTTAAAATCGCCATTCTTTCATTTCCTATTTGTGCTCCTCTTGTTATTTTTCCTTGTCTAATTTTAAAATAACTAGTTCATGGATATTATATATCATTTGGACGCTGTGTTTATTTCCTTAACTTTTTGTCACCCCGCCCCCTTCAGTTCCTGGAAGCGAGAGGTAAACGTGTTGTGGACAGCGCTGATGTCTATGTTCTCATTCAAGCTCAGCTATGTTTTTATGTACAGGATGTGCTGGTAACTAGAAAAGAGAAGGGAGAGAACGGGAGATGGAGCGAGAGATGAGTCATTTTCTCTGTCAGACACTGTTGTTTTCCACTAAGCCCTGTTATTTTCGCTCATAAATGGATGCCAGGTAGTGGGTGGAAAGAGTCTCTTTTTTTTGTTTTCACATTTGGTGTAATTTTATAATGGAAGCAGACTGTGGTTAAACTTGAAACATTTGCATGGACTTGTCCCTACGTAACCCTCTTCTCTCATTTTTTTTATATTGACCAAAACATGCATTGTGAATTACTTGGAATTAGATGAAAATTCAGGGTTGGTCACGTTGAAATGTTAATTGTTTTTATAATGCCTCAGTATGTTGAGATCTACCAAAGTTTGCATTCGTGTCTCTCCTCTGCAATAACAGATTTTTTTTGCTGCTGGGGGTAGCTGAAAAACAATGCTGACATATTATCACCTTAGAGGTTGATATTGCCTATGCATTTGAAGAAAAGTAAAAACAAATGAAAGGGGGTTGCCTGTTTAAATAACAGATACGGAGCTTTGCTTTGGTCTCCACAAAGTCCTGAGGGAAATATGTGGACATTTAGCTGCTAAATGCTCATCTGTGTTCACCAGCTGGTTGCTGCCTTAATCTTTTTGCTGTTTGATGCTGGAAAGGTAGTGTACATGGGGTTTATCAGAGCTTTTTCTTGGGAAACAGCTGTATGCTTAGCCCAAAAAAGACCCTATGTGAGTGGTGAATGAACCAAAAACAGTACAACTGCAGGCTGCAAAGACTAAACAATTAGCTGAAAGTAGCTACAGTGGTCCACCGGGCGGAGGATAACTACAGAGCTGGGTGATAATTCTCCGTGGGTTCATTACTACAAGCAGCCCCTTGCTCCAATTGGACCATTTGTTGCTCTGGATAGAGGCATTGGTTGGTCTGTTTGACATTTGAAGTATACAAATGTACAGGCTCAAGTCAATGTCATACATGGTAGGGTACCTTTAAGGGTACAAGCTGAATTACATGCTATTATGTACTATCGTGTCCCAATCCATGATAACGAACTGGTGCCAAATTTTGGTACTTGAGAGCATACCTGAGTGTGAACATCGGGTTCAGACAGGAAGTAGAAGCATCAGGAAAAGCCCCAAAGTCTGTTGGCTTCCCAGCAAGCCAAAACCATTGCTGTCACTCTGACAGTTTGGAATATTTTCTCTCTGAAAATAGCCTAGTTTCGTCGCTGTTTTTAATTGTTTTTTAAATTATGCACTTATTCCATATATTTGTAAGTTGTGTCTAAACAGTGAGCGAGAGAGCTGATGAGGCAAATGCAAACACACAAAGGCAAGCAGAGACAGACAGAGACTTGGCTCTGTGTGTGATTAGAAAACAGCAGAGGTGCAAAATTTCTTGTTTACTGTACCTTGTTCAGAAATTTCAGTTTTGTTATTAGCCAAAAGAAAGAGTGAAGTGCAGAGGCACCAGCACTGGTATCAGGTCTTTATGTGAATGGTATCCAGCTCTTGTCATGTCTTCTCATGTCATGTAAAGCTCAGAAAGAAAATGTTCTAGTGTAAATGCCATACAAATACACACAGGTGTTTTCAGTTATTTGGTGAATTCCACCTCAGCTCGTGTTGAAGTTGGGTGTAGCTATGTGCTTGGAGTTATGTGAGGCTAAGCTCCATTTTTTCATGTTGGCGTCTTGTGTAGGGGCGGGGAAACCTGCTGAAATGGTCTGCAGGCAGAATGTGAGGTGGCAGGCATGACGCTGAATGTCTACCAGCTGGTAATTAGTGGAAGCAGGCAGTGGAGATGTTACAGTAAGTTTTTACGTGTTGGAGACAATATAGTACATTTTTCCATTTTAATTCATTCATGCCAAGCTATGTGACATTAGTTTTTTTTTTTAATCCATAATGTAAAATACTGTTGATAAGCCTACACGTGGTGATGCACAGAGCCATTAATTCAAGTCACCATAAGCAGCATGCGCTATATTGTGTGCCAAATTGAAATAAAGTGGAAACCACGCCCACCCGGTTCAAACCAGCACTGTGCTGCTTGGGTTTAGGAGTGCACCCTAAGGTCATCAACATCCATGTACTGACAAGGTGCAAGTTGCTCTGCCTCAACAAACGCAACATGATCAACAGCAGAGTGGCAGCAGACATCAGTCAAGCACAGAATGTACTGTACACACCCAGACAGTCGAGGGGGAGGGATAGGCTATAGATTATGATTTGCACCTCATTTAGAAGTCAGCTTCGAAAGTTAAAACTAGCACCAATGGTTGTTTGTGAATATACACTAGCACAGATGAAAGTTTTGTCAAGAGAACAATATTATCAGGTCATAATTGTACATAAAACCCATTCATCAGGTATGACTTTCGTGGAAAGGAATGCTCATCAATCTATAGAAAAGACTTAATCTTCTGCTGAACTGGTTGCAGACGTGTAGTTACATGTCTCCCTAAAGGATGCTGTGAGATTGTTTTTCACAGTAATCAGGTAAAACTGAACTCTGGGCAAACACCTAAAAAGCTAGCTTTATGATCTCATGAAAGAAATGAATATTTAATTTGTAAAAGCCCTGCTGGGCTTTGCTTGAGTGACAGACTCTGGCATTAAAGATGTCAGCCTTGAAACCTCTTTTTAATACTTCTCTATGACACTGAATAGGAAAGAATCGAGTAGTGTTAGAATAGCAGCAGAATGTATTAGACTGAATCAAAAGACAGATGGGATGGAATTGAATTGGATAATGGGCGTTTGAATGGAAGCTTATGTCTGTGTTTGGATCTGAAGGATCTCTTTCAAGAGGCCATTTGCACTCTGTTAATCTGCCTGTGAGAGTTTCTCCTTTTTATCACGGTAGCTAATCTCTGCCCTGGCCGCTGCACTGTAACCACTTCTTCCCCGCCATGACTCGTCTAAGATTATGTGCCGGCCTTTTCACAGTGGAAGCCATTGTAGGGAATGGCATTCATTGGCATTCGTCCTTTATCTGTAGTGCTACATGTCTGTTAGCAGTGTACTACTACTCTCAGTTATTCTGGATTTACAAGGTGAACACACACATTTAAAGACGTATTTCACTGCTGGAGAGATGCTCTTTTCATAAAAGTAGGATGTCTGTGCAGTAGAAAGATGCAAATATTTTTGAAATTGATGCTGACCAGAGAAAATAGAGGAAAAGGACTGCTTTTACGTTTTCTCAAGAGGCAAAAACCTACAACTCCCAGAATGCACTGCACCACACCGGTCCAATTAACAGTTCCATCTCTTATGTGTTTACATCGCATATATGAATATGACTCTACTACTCTACACACACTGTATATCTTCAGCCTAACCTCGTGGAGTCATCTGTATTCTGAGTAGCAAGCTTGGAAAGTTACCCACCAGGTGATCCTTCTTTAATGCTCATCCATCACACACACACACACACACACACACACACCTAAATTTGTCAAGACCTCTACGAAGAAACATAAACACATTTATGTCAAACCACTTGTATTATATAACTTTGTTTAATGTCACTGCTCTTACCTGTTAGCTGAGGATACAGATGATGATAAAAAAAAAAAGTTTTTGCAAATTTAAACAAGCTTCCATCTCGTTGAGGACTTGACACATTCGTTTGCAATCTTAAATCACATATGAACTATTCTCATTTGTCTTCTCCTGGCCAACTAAGTAGTCCCATTAGTCTCACTGTTACCTTCACATTGGTCTCCAGGGAAACAACATTGTCTTGTTTTCTTTTAATCAGTTTATAGACTTCACATTCCTTTAATGAAGGCAGATGTCTGCACCGCAGTTTTTAACTTTTGCCATTTTAACTCATAATTGGCTCTGTGTTGCATTTTCTATGCCCTCTATTCTGACTCACCACCTTGCACTGAGACAATTATATTATAAAACAAGAAAAAAGGCAAACTAATGAGAAATAATATGAAATACAGAGTTTTATTTGAGATGTTTGAAAACTACAAGCAAAAGGGGGATACAGTTCAAACGTTTCTAACACAATTTGCAGGTTCAAAAGCTAAACAATGAAAATTCCTACACAAACCACATCAGTTTCGCCGTATATTTAGATGATCCATCTTTATTATATTTAAACTGTCTTTGTGAAAACCCTGTGCAGAAACTTTAGTGGTGGGTGCAGAGGTGCATAGTGTTTGCATTGATTTACATTGGTTGTGTTAGCTGACAAGTCATTCATTTCATCTATGTTAGACATCTTTTATCTAAGTCAACACTCCTGTCTCTCTTTGTCTGCCTCTTTCTACATCAATGCACATGCTTAGCTGTGATCCCTCACTTGGATTAGAGGCATTAAAAATTGAGGCCTTTGTGGTTACACATCAAGGTTGTTGTGGAAAATGTGAAAGTGTCACTTGGCTCCACTTCTGCAAACACGCAGCTGCTGTCCTTTATTTTTGCAATGTAGTGAAGTGCTTCCATGTAATACATATAATTAGTACATGCCATAGAATCCACCCAGTGCTGTGTATCCCTGTCTGAACTACATCATAAAGTCTTTATTCTGTGTCCCACATTCCTGTATCCCATTTAAAGCATCCATTGTCCATGCCCTACTTTCTGTTTTTAAGCTTTATGTCTTTCACTCTTCAGTATGTGCTACAATACTGTTGATTTTGATATTAACCTTTTCTGCACATTATTTATCTTGGTCCCCTAAATCAAATCAAAATGGTATCAAGGCAGACTTTTTGACATTGGCAAATATGGCATCATTGTCTAAAGAATTGCTATAATATTGTATCGTGATGAAACTAGTGATTTACAACCTTAGCCAAAGGTCAAGGTCACTGTGAACTTGCATCTCTCTAATTTACGAGAACACAATAGCTCACAAACACCTTTAGAGAATTTTGACAAAATTTGGCACAAATTCACTTGGACTCAATGATGAACTGATTAGATTTTGGTGATCAAAGGTCAAGGTCACTGTGAGCTCATCATGTTCTGTTAAAGCACTTTTCTAGCCATTATTTAAGGCCATATCTCAGGATAGGAAGGGGAGACATTTGGACAGATACTAAATTGGTGACACTTATCTCGAGAGTACACTGTCAAACTGTGCTGTTTGTACAGATCTGTGCTGTTGAGGAAAAGATGCGTGTGTGCATCCACATTTTCACAGACATGGATGTAAAGTGTAAATGCTACTTAACTGTTTCAGAGGCATAAAACTACGAGGTGGTAATTCTGGTTTATTATTTCATCACAACACTTCCGACAGTTGACATCTTGGACCTCAAAGGTTCTTTGGAGCCTTTTCATATGGAATATTATTTATCTGTCCTCTATTAGCCACTACATCAGCATTTTATCAGCAAGGAATAAAACTGGAATCAAAATGCGGCCATTACTGGCCCAAAAAAAAAAAAAAAATTAAATCTGCAGTTTCATCTGAAATTATGAGGACGAACAGTTCGATTTTTTTTTTCGTACAGGATGCTCCCTATTACCTTGACAGAGTCGGGCTCTTCTCCCTCGGTAAGAGGCCCTTCTGCTTCACTGAGTGCCAGGCCCTTCTCCTTCAGAGCTCCTCTTCTTTTAACAGCCTGCCAAGCCACATCAGGGAATGTAAAAAAAAAAATGTTTTCAAGCACAGACTCAAGATCTGTCACTTCAGTTTATTATATCCTAACCAACGTCCTGACCCTTAACCAGGTCCCTTATCCCATTCACCTGGTTTTTATGAGCTGGTGCTCTTTCATTTAATAGGTTTCTGTCTCTCTTCTGTTATCTATTTGTTTATTTTCTTGTTGAACTAAATGTTTGTTTTACTGTTGTAAATCTTGCTGAGAGCATGCTGTTAAGTACACTTCAGATTTCAGTGAAGTCTAAATGCATGTGTTGTTGTTGGTGGATCGGGGGGGAGTGTATTGACTTACACCTGCATACTTGGCAGTCTAGACAGGCTGGGAGGAGTCCCCCACATAATACAGCAGTGGAAGATAAACTGATACTTGGCTTAATGTTGCTATTATAACTATTATTACCTGCTCAACAAAGGCGCTGGCAGATACACACAGGGGCATCACCGTGCCCAGTGTGTCAAGTCCCAGAATGACAGGAAACTGGAATCAGAGGAGGAAAACATGGGAAGTGTGTTTTGGTTTAGCTTGTGTGTGTGTGTGTGTGTGTGTGTGTGTGTGTGTGTGTGTGTGTGTTTGTGTGTGTGTGTGTGGTTTTCATTAGTTTCCTATCAATGGTTATGATGTACTACTGAGTTTGACACTATTTGTGTATATCTCTGTCCTCAATTCACTGCCTGCTCCCATTAACACATGGAAATGATACATTAAGGAATTCACCTTTCTGCCTTCAGAGAGGATAAAAGCCGCTATGCACTAGAGTTGCATACCAGGCGGGCTTATCCAGTTCTTTTGGCTGTTAGTGGTTTCTATACAAATGGCCTCCCCACACACAAAGCACAGCACTCTAAGCTTTCAATTTAGGAAAGAACAGCGTTGGATTTCCCTCCACAGTCCAAGTTAAAAATGGAAAATTAAGGATCCTTCTACTAAGTCCTGATGCAATGTAATCCAACACTTACAAATAATGCCCAGTAGAGATTGTATCGTAGCGTGATCTTTTTTAAAGATTAGGGCGACTGTGTCCTTGCTGTGGTTCGTAAAGGTTATTTTAACCATTTAATCCAAGCAAAGAAGTTTTAAGTAAATCATCACATCGGAGTGTCATCAGTTTTTATTAACATCAGGAATGTAAAATGCAACCTCAGGCAGTTTTTCAGTGCTTTTTAAAATCACAGTTATTATTTTTAGCCACTGTAGCCATGACGAAACATCAACATGTTCAGTAGTTACTGGGAATATGCCTGCATGCTGCTGTTTGCATTTTTTGAAAATTGTGGTGCTATCAAGCAAGTACAATCATGTTAAATAAAACAAGCCTGCATAACATTTGTCTTTTACTTGCCAAAGGGAAAACTCTCTAGAATAACAGTAGGCATAGGATGCTCATGCTTTGTTATTATAGTTTATCAAGATAAACTGGTTCTTACCGATACACTGCTGCCACATTTCTGTCTACAGAAAAAATAATTGTAATCCATTAAATTGTCAAAGGCAAGTAAAAACATTTTTTAAAGGACAGTAACAGCATGATATGCATTTTTAAACACCTAATTTGGAAGTTATCGGCCCATTACTGTTATCAGTTGTCATCATTAGCATAGATTTGAGGTAGTATGGCCCTACTCTACCTCCTGGGCAGTGGCCTCTAGTAGTGGTTGCTAACATGACGGCAGCAGACAAGGACGTCAGTTAATGTAGTATAAAAGCAATAAGGTCCACAGATGGAGGAGGTTGGAATAAGTGGATGGGTCAAACAAACACAGGACTTTCAAGACCCAAAGTCAGCTTCGATGTAATGCACACAAGTTACATCACGTTCAGTAACAATCGTATTTATTTCTTCCTTAACACTCATTACATACTTATTTTAACCCAAGCAGAGATCTTTTCCCAAACCCAACTGTATAATTTTGTGACCCAAAGCCTAACAAAAGTGAAACTGAGAACTAAAGAAACTGTGACTATTTAACAACATTGATATGCACCTTATTGCCTTCTGGTAGGAGCAGTTTGCCCTTTCTGAATCATTATAATGGCTGTGATAACAACTGATAATGGCCATTTAATGGGCTGATAACATTCAAAATGGGTGTTTTTATGTAATAAGCACAGTTGGCTTTAGTTTTAGCAGACCAACAGACTACAATTTCAGATATTTTAGGGATGCCTCAAAACCTCATCTAATGGAGCAATAATCATTTATTATTATTGCAGAAAGGAAACTATTTTCCAAAGGAGTTTGTTTTGAATGCTAAAAACATTGTTGCTCTGCTGGTAAATGGAGAGAAAGTTCCTTTCTGAGTGCTGCCTGACCACATTAAGCACCTTACATTTCAATGAGCTAATATGTTAGATTTGGCCCGTTGCCTTTTTTTTCCCTCCTCTGTGACATGGTGATTTTGGCAGCAGGCAAAGAAGGCCTTACTTTTCTTTCTTTCTTTTTTTTTTTTTTTTAAACTTTTTTGGGACTGATACAATGTGATGAAATCACAGTAACTCTCCTTTGTAGACTGTGCTGCAAGTTTGGTCAGCAAATGAAGTTTGATTTTACAGCACCACAACGGTATATTCATGTAGGAAAAACAGTTACTGTAAGTTCATGATTCAGTATTTTGAAAAATGCAGATGTTTCAGCTCTCAACAGGGGCACCTTGAAAGTAAGTGCGTTCAAATACAAGTCAATAAATGAGAAGCCATTTAATGTAGATAGAGATTTTTAAGGGTCATCTTTTTTAATTTATTTTTTTTTATCTTGCATGCTGTCTTACTCTCTCTGTAAGAAAGTCACTTTAATGTACAATGTATTGTACATTAGGTTTCCTTAAAAAGCAACACACTTAGGTTTCTACTGACTTTCCTGTCATGTCAGTTGTCATCATGTCAGGCTTAGAATCCTTAACTCTTTCGAATCACTAGTTTTGTAAAAACTCTGCATACTGATTAAAAATACACTATTCAGTTCACTATAATGCCGAATTTTATGAATCCATTTCTCCAGAGTCTGTTCCCATGAATGATCCACAGGAAACATCAGACTGACCACCAGCTCACTGCATCACTGCGTCAGGCATGAATTCATACTATAATTCACTGTGGCAGGTCTTGTGTGAGCTGTCAAAACATTAACATTATATGGGGAAAGACTGCTAATTGACTGCTAACTCCCTGCCAAATGGGATGGTTGGACTTCGAGGACCACACATTACTGGAATATTTGAATTTAAATGAGTAAATAAGGGAATTGTTGAATTAATCAAATTCTTCTACTTTTAAAGTAAAGGAGAGTGTTGTGATGAAGTTTGTCCATTGCCATCAGTTGTACATCACATTCAGAGACATAACAATCAACAACAACGTCCTCGCTTTTGTCTTCAGTATATCTTAATTTAAAATGATCTTGGCATGGACTTCCTCAGGCCATTTGAGGCATATGAAATTTACCTCATTGCATCATAGGATTCCTGTGTCATGTGGTTTGCATTCTTAGCTTAGGTCTATTTTACTAACCTAAAGGAGACACCAAATGTGTTATCCACCTAATCATTTAGGTCATATGGCTGCAAAGGGGATCTAAGGAAACTTGAACTTGTGAGAGGTGGTCTCATTTTTCGTCTCATGTTGCCATGCTATCGGCACGGCTGTTGTTTGCAGGTTATTTCTTTGGGTCAGGTTGATCTGCGGTTAGCTTGGTATTAGTGTTCCAAAGCAAAAGACTTGAACTGGGTTGGTTCGGCTAAACTACACTGTTTTTCAGCTTCAGCATTTTATTTGTGCTTCCATTCGTGTATCTGACTCGCTGTTCCTTGTACCTATCATTTACTTTTAGTAGTAGCATTTATTAGCTGTAGCAAGCAAGCAAACTTTTAACTTTAAAGCATGCTAGACAATACTAACATAGATAACATTATTTTATACCACGAGTTGCCGACTTGAAGCCATAAATGCATAAACATGGCGGGCAAAAGTCAATGTTCAATTGTAAGAAACCTTTTTATTAGTTCACGTAATAACTATCTATTTTTGATCACATGTAAAGTGTAGTATGGTATTAATGTCAACTGCTGTCCATGTAGAGTGACCCAGACTAAATATAAAGAATATAAAACAATAGTATATAAAAAATAAAATGATATATAAAAATAAACTGGAAACACCTAACAACCTCTTGCCAAAACGCTCTTAGCATTAAAATAACCCCCATGGTCTTTGCAGCTTCAATGCTGTTCCCACTTTACGACCTCAGAGCACATGAACACAACCAAGGCGGAAGAACGGCTTCCCAACTCGGAGACTGCGACCTTCTGACATCACATAACTGCAGCATGACTTCAGCACATGGTGCTAACGGCGTTGTGGATCTTGTGCTTGTGAACTTTGGTTCCACATTACGCACATCAATCTGCGTTCCATGTATTGCGCTTTAATGCATGCACCTCACCACGACCCCATAGCTCGTGTCAAAAATCCACTTACCACTAACAGCCCTGTAGTCTGCTAACATGACATCCTGTCCGCTGTGTTTTATTTACTTGTGACTTGTGAAAATGGCCTTGATCAACACAGATGGGACTGTGGTAACCAAAATAAACTCTTAAACTTTCATTTGGATTTATAACAATGCATAATATCTTACGTCGGACCAAGCAATGTTGGTATTTCAAAGCGTAAGATCAAAACAAAAGATGAGTGCTGTTTTATTATCAGTCATCATAAACTGGCGTTTACTCCTGGCTTCAGTAAATTGGGTGTGGTGGTGTTGCCTAGTTGCAGCAGTTGTTAGCGTATTTATCGCAAAGAAAAATCAAAATAGCTGTAATAAATGCTACATCAAAGCCCTCCATCTGCATCAGAGCAAAAAATCAAACCACTGTGTCGATGTCTCACACATTTTTCTAATTTTACGTCCTTGGAAAATTAAGTGAATTATGGGTTGTAAAACAGAGTTGCCAAGAGTCTCCTTGAACTTTTATAACCTTTTATCACGCTCCTCTGATTTAATGGCATCATACAGCGTGGTCGTACATTTACTGAGATTGTTGTGTGGGACTGTTTGCCCAGAGGTTATTTGTTTAGTAAGGTTCCCTTTGAGTTCAGGGAATCCTTCTGTCTTTGTTTTTGTTTTTCTTTGACTTATTTCAATCTCTCTGTTCCTTTCACTATCCTCCTTTCCTTCCTGTCTGCTTTTTTTACTTTTATAGATGTATTTTATTATATTTTTATTCATTTTATTTTTAGTACATCCCTATCTTTTGGATTCCCCCTCATTTTTGTTTCTTTGCATTTTCATCTATAACTTTTCTGTTTTCTTGCTCTTAACCTTCCACTCGCGTTAACCCTTTTATCCGCTCCCCCCGTTTTCAGTCCTGTTTGTAAACTCTGTCCTCGTGTCAGTGGTGGCTTGTGCTATATTTGTGGAGTTTGCCCTCACCCCGCTGACCCCAATTATCAGGTTAACCATTAACCTACAGGTTTTACCTTTTTGGCCCTTTGCCCTCGACTCCTCGTCAACACCGACAGCCGCAGACTGCACGAGTTGTTGCTGCATCAGATTTGCAAGCTCCTGGCAGAAGACAGAGGAAGAGAAATAAAAGGCAGCTATTGGTGTGCTGGGAGTAGTGGGAGGAAATAGTCTAGGTGTAAAGGAAGACGCAAGGCGTGGGAGTGTAGGGAGTATCAATGAATATGCGAATCATTGGAGCAGCTGGAGCGTTAAGCCAGAGGAAGGAAGGCAGAAGAAGAGCCTGACGGAGGAGTTAAAGCTCTGGATCCAGGGAGGTTTTGTTTGGAGGAGTGTCGACTGTGCGCTGCTGCGTTTGGCTGCTGGGAGGAAAATGGAGGGAGCTCTCTCATAGTAGTAGAAGGTTAGCAGTAGCTGCCAGTGCTTCTGGTGTGATATTCCTTTTATATGATATTATTTGTTATTTATCCCAGTCAAATTTCCACTGAAAAGCAGCAGAATTTTTGATGCAGTCAATGTCAATATTATTTTGCATTAGGCCAATTTAATGATCATAGTCTGGTGATGTTGCATAGTTTTTTTTATCCTACGGAGGGTACTGGGATGTCACCTGTGAGATAAAAATATACAGCTCAGTCACAGTAAAGAGATTATACATGAAGATATTTTTTTGTTGTTTTGTTTTTAATAATAGAGCCGTAAACCTGAGCTTCATGAGTAATGTGTCACTCATGACAGGGTATGCCAACCAATGAATTTTGTCTACTTTAATGGCCATTTCTTATTATGATTACTTGGTTTTGCAATGAAATCAGTATGCAGTTTTGGTGAAACAAACATAATTCACCAAAACCAAAGCAGACGAGAAACCAGACAATCAAAGCAAAGAAAACAGAGGTGGGTAGAAAACTAACAAACAGAAAACACTTCCCTTACTTGGTACTTTTTGGACATGTTGGAAGCATCAGTAAGGACTACACTCAGTACTCTATTCTTAATCTCAGTTTTTTTATGGAATAATATGTAAAAATATTTACTTTCGGTAAATCTAAGTAAGCAGTTAAATGGACCCCTTTTTGCCAATTTGATTGACATTTGCCTTCTTTTGTCAACGTAATGTTACAGTCTTTGGTACTTTTGAATGAAGTCACCTATAAATGAATTAATTGAGCAATCAATATCCTTACAAGTCAAGCATGTACAATACCTTAAACCCCTTGAAACATGTGCAAACTGGCTTTATTTGGCAATGAGCAACTTAATAAGAAATGACCCAAAAACAGTAAGAAATTTGTTAAAAGCACAAGAAAATTACCAGAAAATTCATTTTAAAAAGTAAAAAAAAAAAAGTTTTTGAAAAGAAAAAAACACACCAATTTTCTCACATTTCCCAGGTTTCGAAAAGGTTACTATCTGTAATACTGTAGCAGCGAGAGAAAATACACGCTGGCTCCCTTCCAAGTATGCTTTCAAGAACAGCGTGAAATTATCTTTGTAAACTGCATCCATACTCCTCATAGCAGCCATTACCAGAGACTAGAGGGTCTCATGAGGTCCATGGCCTTCTTTATATTTGGTGTGCTGGTCAGGATTTCCTTGAGTCACCATCTAACTAGTCCACAGGTCTGGTCTGTGGAAGACTTCTCCCGAATCATAACCTGCGTGCACTTTGTCATTCTGTGAACAGCGATGGAAATGAAAGCAATAAATCATTAAAACTTCAGATGGTAACGGTTGGCAGTGACAGCGGTTATTGGAATTAATATAAAACCTCATTAGAAGGTGTCGTTAAAATTCAAGCTAACACTTAAAAACAATGCAAAAAACTATGAAACAGATGACCTGCGACCGATTTGTTGTATCAGACCCAGATCAGATGGTGATAGCACGTTTACTGTGCAGTGTAGTGTGTTTATCCTGAGACTAGCTTTTCTCTTTTCCTCACTTGATTATCCTGTCGTGTAAATAGAGTAGTAGAGTGTAGTTGCTTTGTCTGGTTTGTTTTTTTGGTTTTCCCTCATGAAAGGATGAATACGCACATCCAGCTGCTTTTGCAGAGTTGCTCATTGCAAGCTGCTGTTTAGACACACACACACACACACACACACACACACACACACACACACACACACACACACACACACACACACACACACACACACACACACACACACACACGGACCACACAGACACTCTCTGTCCTGACAGCTTCACTGGATGAATGCTCTTACAGCTTCTTCTCTTGCCTGAATGAGGCGGCCACGACCGTCGCCTTTCCTTTCAGTTGTTAACGAGTCGGAGCAGGAAAAGGGGAAATCTTTAGCGAAAAAACTAATGATTTATATTAATGTTGTCAGTAGGGTTTTGCCTGGGAGTAGAGTGTGTGCTTAGGCCATATTTCGTGTGATGGGAATGTTTCTCTGTGAAAGTAGTGGGTGGCCTTCTTAGGAAGGAAACGTTCATATTTGATTTTGTTTTTGTTGTGTATTGATTTATGAATTGTATGTGGAGAATTTGGCTTATATGGAGTAACTCAGAAACTTGTTTTACCTATGTGGACATATACAAACCTGACATTAGAGTTACCAGTATAGAATTACAGCCTGGGTTAATGTGGTGTATGTTTTACTTGGGCCACCTCTGAGTAAATATTTAGCATAGCTTTGTGAGCTAACAAATCATCAATGCCGGATACTTTTATTAACCTTACAATTATGGCTGCATGATTTGCAAAAAAAAAGACAAAAAACAAAATCATAGGGCTGTAGCTGCCTAAGAATTATGTCGAATCAGATTCAGCCGTTGAATACAAACATTTGACGATTTATTTATTTTTCTATATAAAGTTTTAAACAAACAAAAAAAAAATAACTGTTGGACTTGAAAGAATTTCAGTCCACTCAGAAATCTCATATTGTGATCATTTTGACAGGTTGCAAATTTAGTGGGAATAGTATTTTTTTACATTTACATTTTTGACAACAACAACAAAAAAAAAGGTGGTTTTTTTTGTTGGGGTTTTCACTAAACAAACATGTTTCCTTACATGTAGAATATTATTTGTAGGTCAGGACATCTCTTTAGCACCACAATGATTTATTTATAATATGTTGAGGCACATTTGAACCTTCTCAAAAAAATTGCAGCTTTTGGGATTTGGATATTGCACAAGGCCACATTGTGTCTGTTTAAAAATACATATATATATATATATATATATATATATATATATATATATATATATATATATATATATATATATATATATATTTCAATTAATTGTGCAACCGTTCCTGCAGGAATAGGATAGGCATCATGACATTAATACAGTGTTGAGGTCTGATCTGAAAGAATAGAGCTTTGGTAAGGTAGTAAGAGCATTTGAAAAAAGTTTGACTTTAACTGTAATCAGAAAAATGACATTTTTTCTAGCCACTATTTATCAGCATTGTGTCGTCAGTAACAGGAAAAACATCCGTGGTGCAATGGTGAAATGGCCCTTTAAGTTTATTGAAGTGAACGTATTTTATCTAATGCTGGTCTCCTTGCTTGCATCATTAGTCTGTCTGTTTGTGGCTCAGTTGTACGTGCTGTGTCTGTATTTTCATGTTTTGTCTGCATGACACGCTGTCCAGTCAATCAGCTGGTGTCCTTTTGCCCTTATTCACATATTCTAGGTCAGCCATCGACAAGAATGTATCGATCACCCACGACTGAGCTCCGGCTCATCTGTGCACGCATGTGAGGAAAGAGAGATTTGTCTCTCAGATGTGTCAAGCTATTGATTTGCTTTGGAAATGTAACATTTAGCATAAATAGCAGCGTTGTAAACATGTATAATGTGTGCAGGTGGGGCTGTCAGCTGTATATCCCGCTGTATTATAGTACGTAAACTCTCCTGGGGTTGGATTTCTGCCCAGAACACTTCAGGTTACACCTCACGCGCCTCTATCTTCTATTAACACTGACAAAACAAAACAAAATGAAGCGCCCTTAGAGGATGAATGGTCGCTGTGCTTGGAAAACGACATCTTTCTCCCAGTGTGTATACATGTACTTTCTACTACAGCCTCGGTTCACAATTAAGCTGTCAGGAGCAGTGCTGGGCAGATCACGTGACTCCCCCCGGGCCCAGAAAGACTCTCCGCCATACACCCCCATGACAAAGAAACAGCTGTAATCAATGATGATTTCCTGACTGAGCATTTGAAAAACTTGCTTGCAAAAGTTGACGAGGGTGGCACTGGAAGATGTGTTGTGTAATGGAAAGACTTAATCCTGTGCACTTTCCTCCCATAATTATCCCTTGCCTTTTTCTTTACTGAAACCTACATTTCTGTTGTTTTTATTTCTATATTTCGTGTTTTCTTTCACCTGTTTTTGCCTCTTTTTCTTTCCCCCTTTACCCCGTCAGTTTCTCTCTCTTTCACTTTCCCCTTTCATTCCTCAGTTCCCGCCTTATTTTTTTTCATTACTTCATTCCTTTCTTTACAAGCTCCTCTCTGTCTCTCCCTCTCTTGCTCTCGCTCCTCCCTCTCCCCCGTCTCCCTGTCAGGCTGCCAACAGCCCGACGGCCTGTTCGTTTTCATCCTCTGCCTAGAAAACAAGGTCTAAAGTTCAAAGCTGCTGTTGTGGATTGGCGGCAGGAGAGGGAACACAGAAGGAGGCCAGGCTTGGGTCAAAACAGATTTGAATATCATCTTAAATAGATGGAATTTTAATCTAATCGGACACCACATTTCAGTTTCAGGACACGTAGCACATGCGAATCAGATGGATAGCGTGGGGATTGATTACTCATAGTTTTGCAGTTTTAGGACACAAACGGTTAAAACAAACACCGCACATGTGGGTATTGTTTGTAGAAATGTACTGTAAATTTGTTTAGACCATCATGGGACGCTGAGGATTTACACAGATTATTTGCCAGTTATATTCTCCGACAGTGTATTGATCCAATTATCAGCCCCAAAGTGGGTACTTGTGAGATAAGGGAATTAAAACGAAAATCTTCTTTGATGTTTGCACATGTACATGAGTGTGTATGTTTATGTCAGATACATTGTCCTGTGACTGTAATGCATTCAGCTGTTGAAATGCGACACTCATTAGGCTGGGAGAAACAGGAGCTGGAAGAGGAGTAAGTGAAGGTGATGTTCAAGGGGGCAGGGAACACAAATCAAGTGTGTTTGACATGTTGTTTTGGCCTATAGCCTCAAAAGGGGACACTTGTTAGACGCCATAAATTTACCACTTTGTGTGTGTGTGTGTGTGTGTGTGTGTGTGTGTGTGTGTGTGTGTGTGTGTGTGTGTGTGTAAAACTGTTTTTCTTGGTGCTTTTAATCTGATGGGTAACTATTTTGATCGGTGAGTCGTTTACCCCAGTCGCCAGAACAGAATGTTGGCATTGTAGATTTTTGCAAACCACAAACGTATTACACTTGTATGTTTCATAACTATGACGTAGTTCAGATTACACGTTTATGAGCCGTGACAACTAGACAAGACGGGAGCCAAGCAGCAGAGAGCAGCAGACCACTGTTCGAGAGCAACAGAATGGGTGTTTTTTAACAACAGTTTGAGATATTTCCAACCATGTTTGCAGCGACCTTACGGGGGATTTTAAGTCTAACCAAGTGGTTAGACGGTGATGGAAAACCTGGAAGAGTCTTGAAATACATGACAATACACATATTTTCCAGGCCTGGAAAAGTCATGGAATTAGTAAAAATTTTTTGGATTTTCATATTCCAGTGTCCAGTGCTCACTGTGCTCCCACAGAGCGTGTGTGTGTGTGAGTGATGTGTGTGTGATATAGTTTCATTAACATATTTGTTTACCCAGCTGGGTCTTTCTGGGCCGTTCTCATGTTGGAATCTGTGTGTGTGTGTGTTTGAGACAGAGGTGTGTGTTTGTTTGTGTGTGTGTCTCCACCTGCACCATTAATAGAGAGAAAGAGTCCGGACAGACACCTGTATTTATCCCAGCTCAGCTTTCCTCAACTCCTGTTATTACAGCCCCCCCCCCCAACACACACACACACACACACACACACACACACACACACACACACACACACACACACACACACAAACACACACTTGTAAATACACAACACGACATACAGACAATTAGCACCATCTTCAATCTTCAGCACTTTTCCTGCAGGTACAGTGGTGTGGTGTGAAGGAGATAAAAACCAGTTTTTATTGTGTTGTGCGTGTGTGTGTGTGTGTGTGTGGCAAGTGTCGTTGGAGAAAAATGAAAGATCAGCACTTTACAGTAAAGCCTGTATTTAGAGTTAATGCACTTTATGTTACATGTGCATTACAGTACGTCAGATGTTAATAATTTAATGATGATCCATTATTCACTGTTCAGAATTAGATTGAAAGTTTATTACTGTAACTAATAAAAGTTGCCTGTTGTATCCCTGGGATATCAGTTTTAAACACGCGGCAGTATGGAGTATATCTGAACGTTCACATGCGTCCTCTAGGGCCGCAGTGACATTCTTGTAGAACATATGAGAATTTTGCAGTAGCGCTGTCAGTGTGTATAACAGCAGCTGTATCAGTGAAAGTATGTGTGTATGTTGCTGCTGCTACAATTAATGCCTGGAGTTGTTTCTTTACTGATGCGAAGGTTTCCTGTATTAGATATGTCTCTAAATTAGTCGTTCAACACCCAGATAAAATGGCTGTTTTACCAGAATTATTTTTCTTCTTTGCTGCTCTCGAACAGAAGTCACACAGCAAGTAGTGCTGTGCAGAAACTGGCAGCTACTGTTTTCGAGGGATGAAGAATAAATGATTTCCCGATAATAGTGGATCACAGCAAACTGTCAGCAATTTGGAAATATTTCACACTTGAGAGTCCCACTAGTAAAAAGGCAACATGTACAGTAGACTTCAGTCCTGTTACCAATATTGACACCAGCAAAACAAAGCAAAACATGAAAAGAAATAATATTTTGATATTTTTAGGCTATATGGCAATACACAAGATATATGCCATCTCAGTATTTTGAAATCTCCTCTAAACTATCAAAATACACAATTCTAAAATTAACTACATTTGCAACAAAGTAGAATAAAATACTGTCAAAATAAAGTTAAATAAAGTATTGTAACAATGAAATAAATCACAATGGAAGCACTGTTTCTTTTATTTTGAACCCCTGGTCATCTCAGCACCTGGGTGAGGCTTTTTTTTTTCTATTTTGTGAGCTTGAAATTTTATTCACAGTGAGCAGAAAACAAACTGACAACTCTCAAGGTGATGTATTAAAAATATTTGCAAGTCACACTGATGCTCAGTGGTTGTAAAACGTGACTAAATAGTCGCCATCTGGAGCTCTGATGATACAAAAACCAGACACCTCACCTCTGCTCACACTGCAAGCTCAGGCAGATTTGACATCAGGAAGGAAAAAATGGTATTGGAACATTTCTATGGGTGAGTGTAGTCACAAAATTCACAAATAGATGATAAATTAAAGACATTTCGTGAAACACCTTTCTATTATTTTTAACTATTAAGACATTTTGTGGACCACAGACTGAATCTGAAAGCTGTACATGCTTCTACAATTCAGTATATGACTTTCCAAATAAGAGGTATATTTTTAAATAATAGATTGGAATATATATATATATATATATATATATATATATATATATATATATATATATATATACATATATATATAAAACCATCTCAGATTTCAAACAGAGATCTCATTAAAGTATGAAATCGTTTAATTGAATGTGGAAAATTGTGCAAGTGTGTTTAAAATTCAATTTGTCATGAAGACTCATTCAAATCGGCTGAAGCGAGTGTCGCTTAATTGTGAGTCTTTGTGTGTGTGTATTTGTGCATGTGTCAGGGGGTGCGCCACAAACCAGCCAATCGCATCAGTCCCTCTGTGGAGCATACCTCATCAGCCAATTGGAACTCTTCATCAGTATCTTTTAAACAGACTTGGGACACACACGCACACACACACACACACACACACACACACACACACACACACACACACACAAATGCACATGCATGCTCAGACCCCCCCCCCTTCCTTTTGATGCCCTCAGGCTCAGTCTTTGGATGAGAAGAACTCTGATTTTATCTGTCTGGATAAGAGATTCTCTTCTCCTTCCTCCATGTTTTCTGTCTTGTGACCCTGCTGTCTTGTATGGTACCAAAGCACGGTGCTGCTGTTGATACTGACACTCATATCATATTTTGCTGCCTCCTGAATTTTAGTCACTTTACATTTTGCAGTTACTATGTGTCTGTATTATAGTTTCAAACCAATTTTTTGCATGTGCACTAGTTAACTCAAATATTGTAAATATTTTTAATTCAACGATTATTCTTTTTTTGCATAAATATTTGCTCCCCTCCATACATTCCATACATTTTTACATATTTTTCCAGTTCATAAAATGTTGCTTGCATTATGTAAAAATGTCTTCCACTTTATATTGTTTTTACCATGTTGTTTGCAGTGGCTACACTCAGTTGCCAGTTTATGAGGTACACCTAGTTCAAACTAATGTGGTTTAATACAACAGTCCTGCCCTAAATTCTACCTTTATGAAAGTTGTAATGTTCAGTTTTTGTTGACATTGTGTCCAAGAGGTGTTGGAGGATGTGGGTTTGTGGTGCTGTTGAACCTACTGTGTTACACAGAAGTTGCTGTTGCTGTGTTGCTATTTAGCTTTCTTTATTTGCTGTAAATGGGGTGAACAAAATAACACAGACTGATAGATTAGAGTGTTATGTTCAGCCTATATGAGATGAGAGGTCTTTTTGATCTTTGTGTGCCACATTGAGGGTTGGACCCAAAGTAGGTTGTTGGGGTTCACATGTTCCTCACTGCTCCTCTGTGATTTCTTAACTTACCTTTGATGAGGATTTATGGAGCCAAACAGGAATCGAACACCAGTGGACGGACCCTTTTTTAAAAAAGAAACAAAAAGTGAAAGTCTGCGTGACCAGGGACCCACCCTGGTCACGCAGACTTTCACTGATTTCACTGTTCACATCAGTAAACAAGTCCACCCCGAAGATAAGAGAGCCAGAAGTCTCTGTGTAACATCATCGCAAGGAAACATAAGGAGCGGCCCGTTTGGTTTTTTGGAGCGCGCTGGGATTTTCTGTGTGTGAGCGCGTTAAACTCTGGCCCGTCTGCCGCTTTGTCCGGGACTGAAGTTTATGGTGGTTTAGTGAGGCCCACTGTGAGGCAGCTGGTGGTAAAAGTAGGCCATGCGCCCTGTTGTGCCTCCTATAGAGTGAACCCCTCTATACGCAACAAATTCCATTTCCTATGGTACCCTCCTATACTGAGCCGTATACAGGACGGGGCTGTGCTGCTGGGTTACTGCTGAGCTTTGAAGAGAAACTGTGTGGAAGGAGAGAGTGGGGGTACATAACTCATTCTGGGGAACGTTGGTGTAAAATATTGTGTTGAACCACTCAGCTTGATATTCTCATGAAGCCCACCTCAGGGAGCAGAGAGAAAAAGGAGGCTTGTCTTCTTCCTCTTCCTCTTGGCATTTGAATGTCAACAGTAAAATCCAGTTTTGGTTGAAAAAAAAAAACTACATTGCTTGGTAATTTTAACAGGCATACAGTAAGTAACTGTATTATGTAGGAGAATATAAATGAATTAACGGGAATCGTATTAGATTTAATTACTACACCACTCACCGACTCACATCAGGACACCCCTTCACAATAGCAGTGGGGGGTCTTTTAACTTCTTCTCTGATTCATCAGCATGTTGCCTCGCAGCAGGTCTGGCTTTCATCCATCTCATGGTGGGATGTGATTCATTCTGTTGCCACAGTGTTTGCCTTTGAATTAGGGATGTCAGTGGCCAAAAGTTAAAAAGTAGACTAGCAAGATTTTTTTTTTTTTTTTTTTGCCAGTTACACATGTCAGTCTATACGTTAAATTTGCAAATCTTTGGTTTACTTCACTGCACACCACCTAGGTCTGGTGGGAGCTAGGTAGCAGTGCTGCTCAATTGGCAATTACCAGTAGTAACACCATCTGGACCCAACAGCCAACTAAACTAAATTTTGAGCTGAAAACCCCCCTTAAGCATTGTTTACCTTGCTATTACTGTTAGCACTGTCAGCACTGTTAGCAGTGTCAGCATGGTTAGTGATGCTAACATGACTGCAGGATGGCGGCCATGTTTCAGCAACAATGTTAAACTAATTGCAGAATGAGTGGCGCTGCTAGCTAGCTCCCACACAACCCATTTGATGTGTAGTCCAGAGCAACGAAAGCTAACTATAGCTAAGACTGGAGGGTTGCATTTTCCCGGCAAAATTCCAAAATGCCAAATTTCCATATTCATCATAGATGAAAAGTCAACTTCTGTTCTGTAAGCAGATGGTGATTTCAACAAAGAGGATCCTCTTTCAGACAATGCTGTGATACTTTATTGATCCCTGTGGGGAAATTGTCTTTTCTCTTGCCACCAATGGGAGGTCATAGGTCAGGCGCAGCCCTGCAGCTGCTCAGGGTCTGGGTGCAGCACTTCAGGGACACCTCTGCAGTGTTGCTGTTTGCTGGTATGGTGATGTGAACTCAGCTCTTTAGTTTAGGTACAATCTCTTTAACCTTTATGGCTCCCTCCTCCCAAGTTCAAAGCACTTCAGCAGCACGTGGCCTCTCTGTAAACATTTGATATGAAGGTGGCAGCAGTCAAACAACAATGCATAACCTAGAATTTCATCATTTTTGCTTTTCACAGTAGGAATCCAATTCAGTACTACATCCTAGGGCTTGGCGATGTGGAAAAAAGTCTTATCAAGATAATTTTTTCATATCGGTCGATATCGATATCGATATATGTCACGATATACATCAAATCACGATTTTTGTCAAGCTTAAAGTTTCCCTTTTACTCCTAAGTGAGATATGAAGATATCATACGGTTAATTTTGGTTTAAATATTGATTTTCTGTCAAACATTGAACACGAAAAATATACTGCAGAACAGGCATCACCAACTAGTGGACCTGTTCTGCTTAAATAGAAAACTAAAACTAAAAGAGCTCCAGTTACTAAAATTTCCTCCCAACAAAGGTCCGAACCTCATACCTAAATCAGTATCACAATTAACTGATCATTTTACTTTGTTTTATTGCCCAGCCCTACTACATAAACAACAAGAATTTCCCACATCGGGTAGATTATATTATAAAAAGGGCGATGTGGCACTAAATATGTCTTTACACAAACCTTCCTTCTACAACCAAGGCCAGTCTTTCTTCTATTAGAGCTGTTATTGAGACAAAGTGGAAATGGTCAAAACCATTTCATCCACTGAAAGATAACCCGCGCCATGCTGATTTTATCCAATTTGTTGTTCAGCTACTTCAGTGCTTTCCTTCTCAACGAAATCCA
Organism: Plectropomus leopardus; assembly: GCF_026936395.1. Taxonomy (NCBI): domain Eukaryota; kingdom Metazoa; phylum Chordata; class Actinopteri; order Perciformes; family Serranidae; genus Plectropomus; species Plectropomus leopardus. Next base: position 31,465,266 of record NC_142184.1, on the reverse strand, counting down.
TCATAATCAGTTTTGTCGGCCTGCTGCCTCTGAAAGCATTTCTCAGGTTGTGTAAACAGCACATTCTGGTAAAAGCCACCAGATGCTCATTAATTATTGGCTTGGTCGCAGTGTTGTAGTGACAGAATGCTCAATCATGGTGATGATATTTGATGGTACCTGTGCGGGTTAATCAATACATTGATAAGTTCAATGCATGCACCATTTAACCGAGAGCCTCACACATTAACACACACACAAGCTGGCATACCAACCCCACCTAAAGTTATTGTGTAGTATTTAAAGTACATATTAACCATTTGAACTCATTATACATTAGAAATGGTCTGTATTTTTGCTTATTGTCATGCCATTTCTGGTATCCTTAAGTGCTTTATACCCCTTAAATATGCACAACCTAATCTCAAAGGTTATGTAAGTCAATAAAACATAGTAATTGATAAAAATATTCAATTGTTGTTGTTTTTTTTAAATTGGAAATGTTTTTTCATCAGATTTTATAAATAAAACATTATTTTCCTTTTGAATCAAAAACATTTTGAATGTAGAAAAATAAATAAAATATTCCATAACACTCTATGAGTTATTTGAACTTTGTAAACTATTTAGTTTTTAGTAGGGCTGTCAAACAATTAACTTTTTAATTCTGATTAATAACAGACTTTCAATAGTAAATCACAATTAATCGCATTTTAATCACATTTTCAATTCCAATATTTTCAGGTTCAGAACAGTTTTGAAGTCCGTATTAACAAGGTAAAGCAATTCTTACCAGATTGTCTTGATTATGCAGGAAGCATAAAGTGGGCAAGTCTGTAAAGGTGAGACTCATGGGTACCCGTAAAACCCATTTTTATTCAGATATTTTGAAGTCCGAGGTTAAGGGACCGCTGTCAAATGGCCATGCTGTTTTTCCAGAATTTAGCCTAACTTTGGAGCACTTTTTAGCCTCCTTCTTGAAAACCATGAAATGGTTGGAATCACTGGATCTCAGGTCTTCTACTTTCATGTTATATCAGTATAATCACTTTAGCTCTAACACTCGATTTAAAAACAAGAAAAAAGAAAAAAAAGTTATGTACCGTCCTTAATCGTTTGGCAACTAACTTGTTAATGCTGACAGCCCTAGTTTTTAAACATGCTCATTTTTTATGAACAGCGTGCAAAGGCTTTGCAATGGATTCACCAGCCATTCCTCTGGCACCACTGCGCATTTTTTGCATCCCAGGTACCGTACAATATCACAAAACAGAAGATGAAAAACTAAGCTTTTTACAGCGTGAATGTTCTAGCTATTGTAGTTTTTATTTTAGATCAATATATACAGGATTATGCATACAACAATCTCTTACGGCCAGTACAGTGGAAGAAAAGTTACACAATGATATTTTTGATTGACAAATTGCATATTAGGCTGATCTGTATTGGATATTTAAATGCTGATTTAATAACCATTGTTTAAAACATAGCCGATTAAGTCCTCAAACCTTCAAAGTCAACTGAAGATTGCGTGTGATAGATAGTGGCTGCACAGCCATTGACCACTCTCAGGCACAAGTTTAATAATAATAGTTTATTAAACATCCCATTGTTGCTGATTTATTGGCCAAACTGATAAACTGATCAATCTTGAGTGGATATAATACCAAGTGGGTAAAAACAAATAAAATACAGGCTAGAACACACTGGTAAGTTCGGGAAAATTACATCACTTAACTGTAATGCAGCCTTTAAATCCAGGAAAAACACTTTAGATATTAAGATTAAGACAATATTCACTGTCATATCACAATATCAGTATGGTATCAGTGTATTACCCAGCTCTGCGTGGTACATGTTTTACTCTCCTCCTCCCCAGTCGGGTGGTCTTGTTGCTTTAGCAGCTCATGGGCTGTATAGTTTTTTTTTTCAAACTTGAACATCAAATTTATGATAGGAGGGGAGCCAAACAAACGCAGCACAGTAGTTTGACTGCAGGCCTCCGAGGGGCACTGAAGGGGTTGCAGCGAAAGAGAAAAGAAAAGAAGACAGAAAGTCACAAGAGAGCTACAAGAAACTTTCAAAGGAGATACAACAGTGTCGATGCTGGTGTAAACTGGCCTGGGTGGGCTTTGTCCGAGTTGGTAAAGCACTTCTCAGTGTAGCGGCAGGTTTATTATCAATATTGCAATTATTGGTCTAAATATGGATGGATATTTAGCTTTGTAGAAAACAGATGAGTTTTAAATTTTTTAATATCTTCACTTAAGAACTTTATCATGCGCAAACGTTACAGATGTGGTGTTTTTTCCTCTTTTTTGTTTGTGACTGGAAAAATAATAGGCAGTCAAATTTGTTTTGCCAGTTTTCAAGTAAGGTGTTGCACAATTCACTAAAATACCTAAAAACTGAAAGTTTGTTTTTTTTTTTAACCATGGGCAACAAGCGCATTGTTGGTAACCTTTACATGTGTAGTACAGGCCGGTCCTATAATGGCTGTAATTGTTTTTGAGAGCTTAAATGTCTTAACTGCTTTTCAACAGGCTTGGCTGTATTTTGATGTATTTTCTGAATTAAATTCTTAGGTAATTTGTTTTGAAAAAAATAAACAAACTAACTCCGTAAAGCCAAATATCCTTCAGTGAATGCTTCTTTTGCATGCAGCGTGATGATGGGACATGGGAAGTGTTTACATGCTATGAGGTGTTTAAGGAATTTTAGCACAGCGAGATGGCACTCAGCTGCTGCAGCACTCGCTGCTTCAGAGAGGAAAAATAATATCAGCATCAGCAAAAACAGACAGAGTGGCTCAGCGGTAATCCGGCCTGATCATCACTCTCACTAAATGTTTCATCTGTTGACATTAGATGGCACTTGTGGCCGACTCTGCATGGCTCTCAGAGGCAACATAGAATGATGTGTTTACAGCTGAGGATGGAGGGGGCGGGGGTTAGTGGAAATGGAGCGAGGGATAAACCACACAGTGAAACATAAAGGGAAGAAAGAAACAGATGAAACTGAGATATTATAGGTGCGATGGCAGGCCTGTTCTTGCTATGACCACAGAAATCTGACGCGATGCTCCTGGACTCTTTGCTCTGTTGAAAATTTACGAGTATTGGATGTTTTATGTGTTATGCTTTCTGTTATTTGATTCCAAATGTTGTAGTATCCAAACTTTGTGTATTTAAGCCTGTTTTGTTTTGCTAACTTGTACTGGTCTGCACATCCAAACCTTAAGGACACGACTTTGAAGTGAGAATCAATCTCATGGATTTAATTCAGTCAAAGTTGGCAAAACTAGTTTGCAAAAGTCTGTTTTCAGTGTTCAGCCTTGCGCAACACTATTGACGTAGCATTGAATTTAGTTATTGTGTCAACACCAACAAGGACGGTAGGTGCAACAAGTGATAATAGACACAAGGCTCTAACAGGGGATACGAGGACAATAGCAGAGGGCTTGCTACACAACAGCACATTTCTACTTCTTTTGTAAACAAGCCATCCTGATGCAGTCAGCTGGCTAACCATGAACCCTAAAGAGTTCTTCTCTTGGTGAGATACTACATAATAATGCAATATATAGCACATTTGTATTGGTATTTGTATGACCAAAGTGCGTAGTTATGTTAACATATCATTTTTCTCTTATCTGCCAAATATCAAAATAAAAATTCCTTTAAAATTATAATATAAATAGATGTGTGTGTAGCCCTATTGCACAATATGGCTATTTACTTAATGTTTATCTGAGACCACCTAAATACACAACTAATGTATAGGGTCACAGTTACAGTAAATTTCTATAACTTCTTCTTTCCTACACCGACCAGACAGCATTTCCCACACATTAAATTATTCATGGTGGCCTGCCATGATTAAAACACCTGCGGCCACATACTGATTTTATATTTTTGGAGCTGGACTGTTCATTAGGTGCGCTGTTGGAATATATCCGTTGTTGATTATTGATTGTACCATGCTCTTGAAGTGCAGAGCACACTCTGGGCACAGACAGAGCAGCATAACGCCAGGCGCAGTAAGTGAAAATGAATTGTTGATTGCACCAGGTCTAAAGGTTGTCTTTCATCTGCTCTGCAGCAGCTGCTCCTCTCGTCCATCGATCTTATCAGCTCTGACCAAATCAACAGATCATTTTTCCGTTCCATGACTCAAATTCCTCAAACTGCTGAGGAATAAAAAATATGACAAGTTCTGCCTGCGCTGTGATCACAGACTCATGAAAACAAAGGAAGTTAGAGAGGGGACACAGAATGATTTTTTAAAATAGGGACACATACACATAGATTCTAATGATATGGGCAGCACTGCTCAGTATTAGAACTGCTTAAGGACATACATGAGTTTTTGCATAAACAAGCAAAGAATGCCATGTATTATAAATTATAGATTACTGTTAACTCTAAATTATTATGTTTTTTATTATGCCAAAGGGAGAAAAAACTGTACAAGTAATACTATGATCATAATCGGCTCTTGATCTGAGTATGTGCTTACAGTATATCTTGTCTTCCTCATACACAGAGTTGACCTGAGTTTAGCTGTGCAACATGTTTAATAAATCAGTTCTCCAGTGTCAACACATTCACTTTTAATGAAAATGGATCCATGAAGAATCCATTATACACGGTTCAGGGCTGTTTTGTCCAGCAACATTCCTTTCTTGTGTCCTCCAATTCAGTTCAATTTGTTTGTCGGCATGGGTGTCATAGTAACTGGAACCTGTATATCAAAATAAACAAGAAAAATGAATAATAGAAATACTCAGCCCAAAATTGATTTAGTGAAATCAACTCCAATGCTGATCTTTAGAATTGGCTAGTTTTAAGGCTTGGTAAATCTAATCTCCTTATCTACCATAACAGCTGTAACATGTTTACGGTTGACAGTTGTACTACAATATTACCAAATAATGGCAAAAAAGGTGCGGTGATCGGTCAGGTCCCCAAGGAGTTGGTGTTTGCAGTTACTGGCTTTGTGACCGCTGGCTTGGAGTCCATCTGTGGTCCATCTCACGGCAGATAGTCTGTAGCAATGGGGAATGACGCAGGGGCCACATCGTTATTCAGGGCTCTAATGTTAGCTACTAGGCTTGGGCAGTATCTATTTTTTCATACCTTCCTGGGGTTTCATCAGGGTTATACAGTATATGATGATATCTGTTTGTGGCACTAACGCTCTGCATCTCTGAAACACTTTGCCAGCATTGACTACTGTTTTGTTTACTTTATTGTCAGACTCTCTTTTAGACTTTGGATAAGTCCATCTGCTTTTTTTGGTTTGCTTTTAGGGCTGTCCCTTGAAAGTTGGAGGCTCATTTTGAGATCCTCAGTCATCATTGTTTTTTTTTTTTTGTTTTTTTTTCTGTGCATTTTACTTCTGGGGATGTTTTGGTCCCCAGATTTTGCTGCGGAGTGAGTGCTCTTGACTTTCACACCACTCTTTGCACCTGCATACATGCAGTCAGCAGCACAGAGGGAGAAAGAGATGCCAAGTGGTGAATTTATAGTTTGCAGCAAGTCAATACGACTGGCTTTTGTTTGATATCTGATGTTGGCAAAAAATCTTGTTGCGCATTTGTGATCAGTTGTTAGCACCGTTAGCTTGTTTACTATATGACATGGATACCATTGTCACACTGAACAATGGTTCATGGAGCCCATTCAGATTTTAAAACTCTGTATGGAAAACAAAACAACTCATCGTTCAGTGGACATAATTCAGTTGAATTTGAGTACAGCCCTGGTTGCTTTGCACTTTTGGAAGTTGTCCCCAATACGGGAATAACAACTTTCTCTGCAGAAATCTCTGCCATTAAATAAGAATTTAAAATGAGAGTCTTACAGAAGGGACATAAAAACACATCTGCATTTGTATCACAGCCTTTCTCTGAATTAACCTGTGATTGGCCAACATCTTCCAACATGAGCTAGATTTTCTAAATCCCGAAAACACAGGCGAATGGAGGTGCAGAGGTCTAGCGTTCTCTCCGTCCACTTGAATTTCTATATGCTCTAAGATTACAATGGGATTTTTGTCCAATACCACCAAAATAAAACTGCCTACCCCAGCTTTAACCATGACACTCCCTGTAATGATCACATACACCATATTTCCATACCTGACTGCTACCTCCTGAAGAGAAAAAAAAGTGATTATAGTGATGATAAAGGTGTAGATATAGGTGAACATATAGAAAACAAGTGTATAAATTAGAGAAAAAAAAGAACTTTTTATAATGAACGAATGGAATTACCAGTTAGACCGACGACTAAAAACTCTACCCCCTTTTCGCTACCAACTAATCATGCTGACTATAAATAAATAAAATAGCTAATTACAAGAGCAGTTACAAATGAGAAACAAGTGAAAGAAAGAACATGAGGGAAAAAAGAGTGACAAAGAAGTGATTAAAGGAGAAATAACACCAGCACTGTTAATTACAGAGCTGTAGCTCACTCGCACTGCTGTTAATCAGCACCAGTAATGAAACTGCAGCTTGTTTTGCCATTGTTTTTGCAGATGCGTTTAGATGTTTGACATGCTGTTTTGCCATTTGGCACTCACCATCCTTTTCATTATTCACCTGATGCTGCGTTTGAAAAAAAAAAGCTGTTTTTATGACAGGATGACTAATGGTGTGTGTCTTGTTTTTGTGTCTGTCAGTGGGCTCCTCACCCACACCAACACACACTGTCACCTGAAATCAGTCATATGTTTGTGAATCAGCATGTAAACCACACACACAGACACACACACACACACACACACACACACACACACACACACACACACACACACACACTCAGGGTTCCACACAAACCCGGCAAAGATGGTCAACATGCATTAAAATGAAAGTGTGTTCTGGGTAATGGGACTTATGCTTCACAGCCAGCAGCTCGCTGCGTGTGTGTATGTGTGTTCGTATTTTTCCTGGGAACGGGCACTGAAGCTCCAACTAGCCAAGATGTAATGAGAGTAAATGGAGTCCGACTATGTTTGTCTCCATCCTTCACTTGGGCTCTCACCTGCCTCCCGTCTCCCCTCTTTCATTATTTCTCTCCCTCGCCATCCGTCGCTCCGCCACGCCAATTCCTCCTATCTCTTTGTCCTCGTTTGACACAATCCGAGTCCTACTTCTATGCACATCAACTCCCCACAGGCTATACTCTGCAGCCACGTGACTGTTCTTCCACGCTGGGTCTATGTTCGTTCCATGCACCCCCTCCCCTCTTTGTCCTCATTTCGTTGTCTTCTCCTCAGATGACCTCTGCCTCTCTCACACATAGGACCTCTCCGTACTTTGTCTGCAGGCCCAGATGTCTCTTTTGCGATCTCTTTGTTACATTTTGAGTGTCTGAGTCTTTTCTTTCTTTTTTTTTTCTGCCATTTTTTTGGTTTTGACTTTTCCTTTTTCTGTCATCTTCCTTGAATTCAACAAAGCATATTTTGGTATAATAAAATGATAAATTTGAACTTGAATTTGTCTAAAAGTCCCAATAAAATGAACATATTAACTTCTTGGTCAAATTTTGGAAAACAGTGAATCTGTAATTCAAACATCATCCTTTACGAGTAGATGTGAGTGTAGAATCAAACCTGTAAAGCCATCTGTTATTTTTAAGTAATCCCACTGCCCCTCAAATCAAAACAACCAGTGCTACTCTCACACGTTTTTTTATGCAATATTATTATTTTGCAGAAATCACATCTGGCTGAAGCTACATAACTGTGCCTTTTAATGAATATTAAAGGTGTTGAAATACAAAAAGTGTTTTTAACAGCCATAGACAATAGTATCATCATTGTTGCCCGTCCACAGAGCATCATTGGCTGCCTGTGCTGAGCTCCAAAGATATTTTAAGACAGTACCCTTGCCAGCAGCAGCCTGCTCATCCTGCTGCCGTCTGGCGGATGATACAGAATATCCACTGTAGCATCGTCACACTACAGAGCAGCTTCAATCCCTCAGGCTGCGAGACTCCTCATCCTCACTACTCCACCAGTAAAAATAGTTTTATTTCTTATGTAACATAAAAGGATTACAATTTGCATTTCATTGATCCGCCCTGTGTTGTAGAATGACAATAAATAAACCTTAAGTAGTACAGTAAGTATTTGGGGACTCATTAAAGAAAGTTACTAAGTCTGAAATCAAATCTGATGCCTATTTAGTATGATTTTTAGGATTTTTGATAGTACAGAAATGTTTCTAAACCGCATTTAAAAATAGGAAGAAATCTTATTTACTTGTATAGGAATTTGGCTATTAGAGAATCGTCCTAACTCAGTAATTTATCAAGTTTATTTATCAAGTTCATGTTTTTAACCTGTTTTAAAAAAATTTACTCAACCTTTATTTAACCAGAAAAACCCTCTTGAGTTTAAAAGTATCTTTTTCAAGTGTCCTGGCCAATACGTGCAGCAAAAAAGTTACAGATGGACAACACTGAAAAAAAATCAAAAAATCAAAATATGCAACTCCAAAAGAAGCAACATAAAACACAAAAAGAACACAACATTTATTAACAACAAGGAAGGACAAAAGCGTGTTAATATATGCTATAAATGAACTTTAAAAACTACAAAATTAAGACCAGCTAAGATAAACCTTGACACTGACATGCAATCGATGACAAACAACTTGCAACTGTTCGTTGAAATGGTCTTGAGGAACCAATGAGTGCAGCGTTACGTCCTTCTGCAGAACATTCCACATATATATATATATATATATATATATATATATATATATATATATATATATATATATATATATATATATATATGGAGCTGCATGTACCCTAGGTATAGAAAATAAGAAGTTTTATGAACAGAAAGCAAGGATGTTGTTATGACCTAAACCCTGTGCTAAATTCACAGTAACAGACAAAAACAGCAGCAGAATTGTGTAATTCTGCAGAATTACAAGATAGGAGTTTTACTAAATTTCTAACTATGAAACAGGAAAAGCAGTTAGGATGTTTTTCTGTAAAGAGGCTTCTGGTCACCTTTTTCTTACCTCATTAGCTTAATTCAGTCAACAATGATTAAAAGTAATAATTAACAAAAAGAGGGCAGTCTGGTGGTCGAATGGTGCATATCATACCACTCTCCCTCTTCCCTTGTTTCCTTTCTGTATCTTTGCTATCAATTATCTAATAATATTTAGTAGATAAGTAAAAGCTGCACATTAAAAAACAAACTCCTGCAGACGGTCAGTTCAGCTGAAACACATTTATGAGGTCACATCAGCATATGCATCAAGATTGAAGGCCCGGCCAGAGTGCGTTTGTCAGTCCTGTTTGACCATAAAACACACACTCTGCACACTTGAACCCACTAATCAAACCTGCAATACAGTGTTGCTTTCATCTTGCAGGATTTCTCTCCTCTGTTTTTTGACCTCTTTAAAGTATCCCCATCACTTCGATCAGACTTGAGTCAGAGGATCTTTCCGCACAGATTGACACGGATTAGTTTGCTCACAGTCGGCTCGTCGGTTTGTGTTACGCCGCTGCTGTTTATTTCATAGGCAGGGGGACGGCCAGATGGTGAGAGCGTGGAAAAATGAGCGCTTTCATCTCGACAGTATTATATGTATCAGTCATTTTTTAGCCTACGGCAAATAACCTTCTCTCTGTCATTAATTCTCCTTCCCATTAGCATTGTAATTTCACAATTCTGAGTGCTTTGTGTATGTATTTGCGTGTGTGTGTGTTTTTGTGTGTGTGTGTGTGTGTGTGTGTGTGTGTGTGTGTGTGTCTGCTGAGTCATTCAGCCAATAGCTGTGAGTGTGGCTGTCAATGCCTTTTGCTAAATATGCTAATAGCCTGACACCTGTTTGTATAAGAAGAGGAAAACACATACCTCACTCAAACACTCCCACACAACACACGAGCAGAGGAAGCAAACTGATTTGGGAGCTTTGAGTGAGACCGGTGAAATTCCTACATGCATATAGACGCAGTCCTCACCTTCTATTATGTCTTTGTGTAAACGTTTCTCTCATATACAAGGAGCAGTGTCAAGAGGGGCTCTAATCCCTTTTGTTTTGTTTTCTCGGCAGTGATGGAGCCCATGACGGTGACGACGTCTGTGGTCGGACCGGACGAATTTGACCGCAATGCCCCACGGATCTGCGGAGTGTGCGGCGACAAGGCCACCGGCTTCCACTTCAACGCCATGACGTGCGAGGGCTGCAAGGGATTCTTCAGGTGGGTGTCATACTTGAGTTGAGAGCTGTGTGAATATGTTGTCTATTTTTCTTTCTGAGTTTTTAAGTGTGTCCGACGATTGGGGTTTATGGGGAGTGTGTGTGTGTGTTTCTGTTGCGAAGTGTTACCAACAGCCTTTCAGTGCGGAGGAGGTATTGCCTGCTTGCTTTTTTTTGGTCATTATTTACTTTAAAAGTGATATTTCTTCTAAACTTCAACTGAATCTGTACATTTCAAATTCCAAAATTATCCTCAGTTATTTTAAGTTTCAAATAACTAGGTTTTCCCCTTAATATTCTACACGAATCCTTTGAAACCTGGAGCAACATCACTTTTTTGTGCTGCTTTCAGATGCCATTCACAGATATTTAAACCTTTGAGCCCTGAGCAAACTGATGTGATTTATTTCAAAAACATGGAAAGAACAAGCAACTTGGTAAGAAAAGTTCCAGAAATTGTGAGAAATTAGTAGATTTTGAAAATTATTTTCTAAAAAAAGAAAAGGATAAAAAAGGGAAGGAAGGAAAAAATGCTCAGGAAAAACTATTTTATATTTATAGTAATTACATATTTACAATTGTTACAGAATTAAATATTTTTAAGGACTTTTTGCCAAGTCTTGTTTGCCTCATTTGTTGTGTTTTAAATTTCTATTTTTTTTTTTTTTTTTGTATTTGTTACTGATTTATTGCTAATTTTTAGGTAATTTCTTCTTTTATTAATTGTGTTCTTGCCATGTTTTTGAAAGAAATCAAGCCAATTTGCTCAGGTTTCTTAAAGGGATAATTTAGATACTTTGAAGTAGGGTATTAGGGGATACTTATACATGAAAGTGTATTACATACAGCAGATGTCAGTCGCCCCCAGTTTGGATAAACAAGCAGGAGTGCAGACACAGAAGGCAAGCATTGTCCAGCAGTGGAGGTGTCAGGAACAAAACACATTTTAGCCACCTGAAAAAATGTCCCACCTAAAAAAAATCTGAATCAGTTCAAATGTATGCTCTATTGAGAGTACTCTCACTGCTTTACCTAAATGTCCAACTTAAAAAAGGAAGCTATTATATCACTCTTTTTACAGCCTGACTCCATTGAGAGGAACAGTGATTAAGTATTGCTGAACATAGGAGCCTTTGGTCTAATTTGTGTCATTGTGTGACTTTGGTGTTTAAAAATGTTGGTTCAGATTCACTGTAGATGCAATAACACAAGCAGATCAAAGCAGTGGCAGACCAGCATCTCTTGTGTTCAGCGAGCTAAAATGACTGTTTATGTCAAAGAGTGTGGTCTGTTTGATGAGAGCATGGATGGAGTTCTCTGCCAGAATGGGCTGACTGACATGAAGGCAAAGCAGTGAAAGGACTATCAGTATAGCGTACACATAAAATGATATTGATTTTTTTTTGAGGTGGGCTTCTTTTAGGTGCCTGAAAATTGCGATTTGTTGCTTAACCCATCCACAGTGGTACATTGCATAGCTTCCGCGTCGGACTCCAGCCTGCTTTCTTTTTACAACAGGGTGCCTGCTGTCTGACATTTACTATATGTAATACACTGACTATGGATAAGTACCTCATTTAACCCCATTTCAAAAACTCTTTGCTAACCATTAAGGTTCAGAAATAAGGCTTATTTTTACTTTTGGGCAGCTCTGGCAGGTATCGAACTTGTCTTTCAGAAACACTTTAGGTACTTTTTGTTGGCTGTTCGAGCAATCAGTTTTATATAACTTGTGAAACAAATGGCCACCAAGTATATTTATCCTTCCTAAAGTATTTCTATATTAATGACGTAAATGTCTTAGTTGTCAGCAAAATGAATATATGCTACTGCTTTCATGTCCAGGGTGCTTTGCTCCTACTTAAATTGTTTCCATTGTCTGACCATAAGATGTTAAGATGTTATTGTACAGTATGTGTTTTGATGTCTGCTCACACAATGTACATTAAATATATTACACATTATGACGTGGAGTCCACATGCTCTCTCACATTCACTCCAACACACAAACAGACATGCGTAACACGTGATTTTTTTTCATATATCAAGGACTCTTCGAAAAAGATTCACTAATGAAGTACTTTAATTAATTTAAATCTTCCAGCCGAAGGCAAAAGAGGCCTTCACTTCAAATAGACCTTCATTTTTATTAAGAATGGAATGAGCTGGTTCAGGTAGAATTAATTAGTAATCATTCAGATGAAAAATATTAATTAGGTAGTGCATTATTTAGGCTGTGATGCTCCTAAATCTTATGTTACTGTACATAAAATAATTAAAGGGGCATTCATTTTGCCTCAAATGCAGATTTCAGTGATTTTTGCAGCTAATTCCTGGTTCTGAAATGGTTAAACATCTGGAAGAGTTAAAAAAAAATGTGCATTAAGAAGTCATTTCACTGACAGTTTTATTATCATCAGTATACAATGGAATGTTTAAAGCACCACAGGAAATAAGCAATGCTAAGTGAGTCATTGATTTTCTCTTCTATAGGCGCAGTATGAAGCGTAAAGCCTCCTTCACCTGCCCGTTCAACGGTAGCTGTACCATCACCAAGGACAACCGGCGTCACTGCCAGGCCTGTCGCCTCAAACGCTGCATCGACATCGGCATGATGAAAGAGTGTGAGTAGACTGTTTCTGAAGGCTGACATTCTTGCAGCGCTGCTCATTTCATAAAGACCTGCAGGTTGAGGTGGACGTGTGAAGTTAAGCTGCAAATACTTTATTTCCAACCATTTCTTTGCAGTTTCACTCTGACAGTTTTCTTGAAGCAATTACAGTACTTGAGAGATCCAGTACTATCTAGGTCACATCAAATGTTTTAAGAAAATGATAGAATCAGAAAAACAATTCTATAAATTCACATCTTACCCTATAGACAGATAAAAATGGAAACGAGTCGATAAAACATACTAATGTCATTCAGCTGCCACATACAGTAGGTAGGATTTCTGCTGATTTGAGACTGAGGTCATATGAAGGCAGTGTGTAAGATCTTTGACAGTCCTTTGATGTAATATTAATTCAGGCATCTGAAGCTGCTCCCGATGCTGCTTCAGGATCACTGCTTAGCTTGAAACCTGCAGTCACTGCTGCATGAAATACAGTTCACTTTTTTGTTTTTCTATTTCTTCATTAGACCAGATGGTATTTTAGTCTGAGGCATATTTCAGCTAAGGTTGTCAAACGCATCAGTACTTCTTCAATGTTTATAACATAACAGTCTCTCCTTATTATACATTCAGTAGTACAGAAAAAAAAGACCTAAAATCTGATTTTCCACCCAAGGCTGCACAGATAAAACAACTGGGAAGAAAAGTGATTGGTCTTCAACGTGTGGCTGTTACAATATTCTCCCCAGCAACGAATCCACCATGCGACCAGAGGCGGGTTTTTAGTGACTTTGTGTCAGCACTATGTGCAGCTTTTTAAAGAGACATCGAGCATGTCTCACTTCTGAGAAGCCTATGAACACAACAAAAGACCAATTGATATATTGTGAGCAGCTTTATTTTCCTCTGGGTTGGGCTGTTGCTTAAACTACAGATTGTTCCTCATTTGTTTATGCCTGTGCAAGGACACAAAAGATTGTAGAAGCGTATTGAGAAAAAAGAGTCCTGCCACTCTTTCTCGTTTTTTCTCTCTCTTTCTTTGTCTCTCTCTCAACTCAGACCAAACTTCAATCAAACGTTAAAACTAAACAGCGCAGATCAAATATAAACCAAGATTCTATAGCTGCCTTGACTTTTTTCACCTAAAATGTTTCCAGAAACATATTTAAGTGCCATATTTGGCTGTAATACGAAAGTTTGTGAACAGGAAGTGGATCCCGAACTTTTTCCTGAATAGTGAAAACAGAGGCTGAAAAAACACAGAAAAACTAAGCAGTGCTGCTCAAATATGAACCAAGAGTCTGTTAGTGCTGTGCATATTTATTCATGTTTCAGAAGTATTTTTTACTGTACTGTTTAGCTAGAATTTGAGCTACTGGCTGGCTGCCATATTCTTCTTGGATGTGCACCTTGCAGCAGTGTTTAATGGTCTGGTGCAATGCAGTGCATTCTTGTAGTTGTAGGTTTTCTAACTCTTGAGCAAAAGCGAATGCCACAGCCCTTTTTCTATTTCTTTTGTGGTCATGTAGCACCAATTTTTAAAAAATAAATTGCATCTTTCTACCCCATTGAAAACCCAGTTTTGTGAAAAAACCATCTTTCCATAAATGAAATACTTCTTTGTGCCTTGGAGTGTTTTTACTTTTTACTGTGGTATCAAAAGATGTTTGAAATTGAATTGTTATAATGCTAGTGTTGTGTCAAAGTTAAAAATTGTAGTGTCATGGCAACATTCATTTCAACAGATTCCCATTCTTATTACACATAAAACCAGGTAGATGAGGGCAGCCTAAAGTCCTGTTCAATGAGTTGTTGTGCTCATTGAACATTCTTTGTTCAGTGTTGTTGTTCTTTTTGTCCATTTTTTAACATGTCGGGTTCCAACTGGGAAAGTAAAGTGGAAAAAAAAATCTGCAATCCACAATTTAAATCAGTGCAAAACTCAAAATCAACCCAACCAAGCTTGTAATTTGGAAGCCATAGAATCTTTTTTTTTTACTGTAATTGTTTAATTATTGCTCTTTATTATGCTATCATCATCATTAATACTATCTAATACTCACTGATCGTATTATCTTCATCAGCTCTCTAAAGCTTTATGAGGGAACATAAAAGCTCAAAACATTCAAGCTCACTCAGTTTTACATGTACCAACTCCCTGGAGACATTAGTGTCAGGTTGACCGGTGCGAGCAGCAAATTGGTTTCCCACTCGTGTTACATTTAATTTAATATTTAAAGACATTGGGTAAGAACAGCAGCCAATAGAATCAGTGAGTCAGGTGTAAATTGATCTGATTTGAAACATGGAGACCCGCAATAATGAATATACATAAAGCAGGCTGAACCATACGGCAAACTCAGACTTGGTTTAAATAGATGCTGCGAATAATAGTTAATGTATTTAATCCTGCTTTTATCCTATCAGTGTGGTTCAGATAGCGTGAATAAAAGTGCAAAAATGTATCTTAAATGCATGGAAATTGCATTGTCTCATATGTTTGACACAGTTCTGCTCTGAACCATGTTGGTTATGCATACAGCACCAGGATGTAACACGAGGAGAAGGGAGACATCACCTCACCCCACGTTAACACACCTTGTCACAACTGATTCATAATTACAGACTCTTTATTCTACATGTTGACTAATTATCACATTATACAGACATCATTAGAGTCATTAGAGTTCAGAGGAATTGTCACTTTTCTCCATAACGTGGTTGCAAGTCAAGGTGCGCTTTGATTGCAAGACTAATAGGAAGCAGCACCAACAGCAGTGCAGCAGCACCACCACTACAAGTAGTAGATGACAAGGGGAGAATGAGAGAGAAGGGAAGGAAGGAAGGAAGCCAGGGGGCTTTAAGTCCTCTTCAACAATGGCTCTCTTTCTTCAAAGAGACGCACAATGGTCTGGCCCACATTTCCATTCACAAACAGACTGTGTGTATGTTTGTGTGAAACAGAGATGATGCGGGGCAGGGTTCAGACTGCCGATAACCACCGTGTTGACCACAAATAGCCACATGACACTGAAGTGTCTGTGTTTCATTGACAAAAGATGAGAGGCGAGCGAGCGGGCAGAGCGAGACCTATCAGTATAAAATGGCCTCTTTGTTTCTAGCAGCTAGTGTTCAGGTTCGTTTGGGTGAAGGAAGTCCACTGTACTCGCTGTTGAGTGTGACAGCTGCTCTGCTTGTCTCCACAGCATCTATGGACACTATGCGGCCATTTTTTGTTCCAAGTAGAGAGCTTCAAGGCAGCAGCTTTGTTCATACTCTACTCCGCCTGTTCAAGACCTGACCTTCTGCAGTAATAAACCTGTTTCAAGAATGTGGCATTCATGCCAGCAGCAAAGGCAGAGTCACTCCAGGGTGGCATTGAAAAGAAAACAGGATAATACTCCAGCAGTTAGTGCTTGACATTTAAAGCGTAATGCACATTAAAAACTAAATTGATACCCATCTCCGTCATCTGAAGGCTGCAGGTACAGTATGTGTCGACTTGCAGTGACGTGCACTGGCAAAATATTGATATTTTCACTGTTGCACAGTCATGTTGTGTTATGTTGTGCAACAGGCAGCTTCAAAATGACCACAAATATGTCTGTGCTCTGGTGCAAGTGTAACTAATCGTTTCTATTCTGGTGTTGCACTACTGCATGCAGTGCAAATTCATTTTACTTAAAAAGAAACTGAATTGGTCTATATCAGAATTGTGCTGGTGTGACTATGTTGAAGTCGGCACATTCATTAATTTAATGGCTTTGCCCTGATGTAAAATTGACTTACTTTCGTTCGTGATAGATGCACAGATCCCCCTTTGTCCAGAAGTATGTATTTGGAAAACTGATTGAAAATGTAAAGCAAAAGCAGTCACATTGCATCTGCATTCCTACCCTTAAAATGGGCAATTTTTATTTACTGTGAAACACAGAAACACTGTGGATAACTGTCGTAAAGACAGTATGGACTGTGGCGTGCGCCTCCAGTCACAGAAATATAAAAAGTGCTCTTAAATTCCTCCCATGTAGATGTGGTCTTGTGCATGTGCTCATGAATAACTTCAGCAAGTCACTGTCAATGTACCATCTTTGCTTGATTTTGAGCCTGTGTCGCTGTGTCTACTTTGTGCGCATCTTTGTTATGTTTGTCTTTAAAAAGTGGAGTAATGTAGTAATACTTTGCTGCAGTATTTGAGCTTCAGTACATTCACCCTAAGTATTTTAGGTACTTGTGACAAAGCAGAGAAGGAACAAGGAAGGGACAGATGGACTTATGAAGGTATGGGTGGGAAGTAAAACCTGGATTTTGCTTTTTAAATCATTCAAGTTATTAGAAAGACCTTGTTTTTTTCTAGTGTAATGTACGCTCCATTTTTAAGTTGGTGTATGTTACAAGGAAATACATTTAGTCATTCAAATTCTGACTACATGCTTTTCAATTACTAGCTGTTACTTACACTTTTACTTTCAATACTTAAGTACATTTAATATCATAAAATTAATGTTGATACTTAAGTACAAAAAATATGTAATACTTCAAATATGTCATTTTCTGGTAAGATATATGTACTTTTACTCAAGTGTTGGTTTCGGGTACTTCATCCAACACTGGTTTTTGGCTACATTTACATGAACAAAATATTTGTGCCCTTATTCGAAAAAAAAAGAAAGTACTCCTACTTAGCCATTTACATGGCTAATGTAAATGAATATTCCACTGATAATCCTTGTTACTTGCAGCTCTGCATACTACAAAGTTTTCCATCTGTGGTCAGCTTGTGCGAACAAAGCCTCCATCTTTCATTCCTTCGACCACCTTCTTGAAAAGGTCATTATTAGGATATTTGCATTTATCCAAAAACCTTCGGCTTGAATTTTTGCTGTTAGTGTACACGGCATCTGTGATAACACACAAAGCTGACCATAAACAGACAAAATGCCAAACTTTGGTAAAATGCCCATCAGAGACATATATTCTGAATGTGGATAATGCTACATGTGGAATAAGGCCTAATTCAGAAAACCCAAATGGAATATGTGGTTCACATATATTACATACATTCAGAATATAGGGGCTTTTTTAAAAAAAATCTTGTGTGCGTTAATTCTTTTTCATTTCGTGTCCCCTCTCCACATTTGGACACTTTGGTTGTTCTGTCAATGCAGCGTAGCCAGAGTTCTTTTTCTCCACAGCAGTAGTTTTAGTCCCAGGGTGGATAATTGATCTGTCAATCTGGTCAGAGCCGGTCAGATCAATGGATGAGAGGAACAGCTGCTGCAGAGGCAAGTGAAAGCAAACTTTAAGACCCAGTTCAATGAACAGTGAAGTTTCACTTTTGCTGTGGCTAGTATTCTGCTGCTCCATCTGTGCAAAGAGTAGGCCGTGTGCTCTGATAGTGTCGTGCAATGTATAACCGAATGATATATAGTATATATATAAAACTGGGTGTATATATTATGTTATAATGTGGGTATAATTATACAGCCACTATGAGCCTTAAAAAATATCTTTGATGAGATAATTTACTTTTGATTAAGATTCTATTTTTGCATTTTATTAGATAGGACAGGTCAATAGTGTAAAAGGGAGAGAAGGTGGGGATGACATGCAGCAAAGGGCCTCGAGCAGGAATTGAACCCAAGGCCGCTGCGGCAAGGACACTGCCTTTATTCATGGGGCACTTGCTTTATCCACTCAGCCGCTGATGCCCTGAGATAATTAACTTTTAAACAACATGTTTGTGACTTATTGATAGATATTTTGTCGAATATTTGCAAATGTAAAGCTGACAAAACAGAAAAAACAATCACCCATTTCCATTTTAGGTGTAAGGATGTATAACACTTGTTATGTTTAAGAATGCATCTTTGAGGATAAATTACAATTCAGTTACCCTTTGTTTTTTTGCTATGTGTTTTGTCTGCCTTTATGCTGCCCTCTCTTTATATTGGCAGCTTCATCTAAGCTTCCCCATCATTCAGTTTGAACTGTGTGTCGCTGTGTGTGTGTGTTTTCATGTGCCCTCTGTAAGCGGTGCCAGCTGAGTTGGTAGTAAACACCCCTGTGCTGTCGTTGTTTGACAGAGGTTAGAGAGATGCCAGGAAAAGACCTCCCCGTTTGTGTGTGTGAGCGTACGTATTTGCATGCTTTGCTGTGTTTGTCTGTTTGTGCGGGGGTGTGTATTCCTAACAGGATTAGAGTCACAGGAGAGTTTCTGAAATGTTGTAGCCTTTCCATGATTGGATCCCCGCCCTCGCTGTCTTTCAGTAGCAAAGCTTCTCCCGTGGTGCTGCCCTCCATTCGCCCCCCTAATTTATATTCTTCATCCTCCCTCTGAGTCTTTTGTATTCTGCCTTTGTGACAACCATAACACCTGCATTACCATAAGTGCCAGATGCTTAATTTATAGTTGGATAGACATGCCAAACGGAGGTGTAAATGCATCCACAAACAATGGCTTGGTCTCCAAAACTATTCCGCTTATCTTTCAAAGCATTTCCATCCATGTAGACGTGCATGACTTTGAGAATCAAACATCGTGTGCTTCTTAAGCGGGGTTTATACGTCTGCGTTAAGTCGACACCCTAACTATGGCATACGCTCCTGAAGACAATAAATCCCCTCCACAATACCATTTCAAGTCTCTCTCTATTACTCATCCTTCATATGAGTAGAGGAAAAAGTCCGCTAGCTGTTCAGCTAATGTATGCAAAGGGAAATGTCCAAGGCTTATGCTAATTACCTTAGCATGAACTATGCATGGTGAAAACACGTCTACTGTCAGACAGGTGTTTTATCTGTGAAACGTGTGAGGTTTAATGGACCCAAATTTTGTAAAGTTTCCTTTGATAAATGTAGCTTTTCTTCCTGGCTTCATATGAGTAGAGGAAAAGTCCAGTAGCTGCGAGGCTAATTTTATACAATGTAAAAAGTCATGGGATTATGCTATTTACATTAGCATGTTGTATTTGTGGGGAAACCATGTCTATACAATCCAAAACGTCATAGGCTTATGCTCATATCGCTACAGGCAGATATTGGTTTAGAATGAAAAAAAAAAAAAACAGATCAGCCAACATGCTGATATCACAAACCAATACATTTAATTTTTTTAATAACATAGTGAACATGTACAAAACATAAGTCCAATATGAGGTATTTTCTTATTTTGCTCAAAATATGAACATTACGTACTTTGAAAAGCATTGTATTTCATGTCTACATCTGCTGGTGGGCCTTCACAATAAGAGTATGCATAATATTACATTAATTCCACTACAGAGGAGACTTGGTGATCTTTAAAATTAGGTGGTTAAAGAAAAGTGGATAAATCGATATTAATATTGGTAATTTGCCAAATGATATGTTATATATCAGCATATCAGATATTGGCAAAAATCCAACGTTGTGCAGTGTCTGGTGTGAGACAAGTGTTGGTGAACCCTGTGAGTAATAATGGTCCTAAATCTTGTAGTGTTACTTTTGTTAAATGTTCTTTTGTTCCAGGCTTAATATGAATAGAAGACAAGTCTGCTAGCTGGAAGACGAATGTATACAATGTAAAATATTCATGCTAATAACATTAGCATGTTGTATGTCTTGGTAAAAGTGTATTTCTGGGAAAAACATGTGTAGTATAAGACAAGTTATTTTCCAGTGAACATTTTTGGTTAAAATGTTGTAAAGTTACCTTTGTAGCATGTTGTTTTTGTTCTCATCTTCATATGAGTAGGGGAGAAGTCCTCTAGCTGCTCGGATGATTTATAAAATAAAACATTTCATAGGCTTTATGCTAGTAATATTACTGTGATGCATTTGTGGAGAAACTTCTCTATCATTTTTTCTCTGTGAACCTTGTGAGTTATAATGGAGCTGCATTTTATACTTTTGTTAAATGTTTTTGCTGTTTAGCCATGTTTCGTGTGTGCTTTAGCTTTGTCACTTGAATCAATCAACACAAAGGCATAGAAACCCTACACTACAGCCAAACAGTGTTTTTTGTGGAATAATCGCATAGTGACGAAGAAATGCCAGCGCACAAGTATAAACACTCACGACAGCATTGGCCACTTATGTAAAGCCTGCAACTCTAACACCCTTTATTTTTCTCCTCTGTAGGAAACCAGAAGGTTACAGTTGAAATTAAGATCTCAGCACTTTTTGTTGATGCGTTTGGTTTCATTGCGCATAAAGCACAATTGTTTTAATGGTAACTCAACCGGCAAATAAACTGCAAATAAAGGAGAGAGGAGCATGTGTGAAAAGACTAAAGCCCACATAATGCCATGTCATTAAAATTGCTAAGTAGGCACAGTCAAGTGTTGCCTAATGTGTTTATATCCCACATCTTCCTGCCACCATGCACACTTGTGTTTTGAGCTGATGCTAAGACACTCAGCGTGTGTGGGTGCCCTGGTGCCTGGCTGACCTGAATTTACCTCTCGAAACATCACACTCCCAGGGTGGGTAGCAGTGGAAAAATATTGGCTTCACACCAAATCCAGCTTGACATATATCACACCAAATCTGAGTGTTAGTGGCCTCCTTTGTGTTTAACTGGTCGCTTGGCTGGTTAATGAGTAAGCCTGCTGCGAACCTCAGACCTCCACAACAAGGAGACCCTGCCTCTCCCTCCTTGTCGGTGTCTCTGGCATTACTGGTGTTGACCAAGCCACCCCCCTCCCTCTCTGTTTTCTGTCTTTCTTTCTTCGCTTGTCTCTGCCGTGCAGAGCACCACATCACCACATCCAATCAGTCACTTTCCAAACAGCAAACTTTCTCTTGGTAAACTGCTGCGCGTCTGCCAAGCGCTGTGGGGTGGTCAAGATGTTCCTTTGATGGTCTGTTGTTTTTGTGGACTCCTGCCTTAATGATGCCATCCAGGGCTCAAACTTGGCTGGAGGCTGACTGGTTCAATCATGTTCCCCGGCCTCAGAATAGCTGCTTTGACGGCCGGTGCCAAACTTTGACCAAACTGTGCCTATTCATGATCGGGCTCCGTGCTGCATACTTGGACGTCCTCACCACAAGGAGTGGTTCTCGGCAGTCCGCTCCTGGCTCGGGACTGGATGGACATTGGAGCGCGTCCAAAGCCTAATTAATGGCGGTGGGTTAAAAGAAATGAAAGCCAAGTAAATCCTTTGGTGAGCTAAGCAGTCAGATTCATTCAGTTGCCTTTTTAAGCCCTGTGTAGCCAAACTGTTGTTGTTGTTGTCGCTGTCACCACATTACGCGGTTATGTAACGCTTCTTCTGTGGTTGCAATCCAGGGTGCAATCACTGAAAATCCACTTCAAATATAGTTGTTTACAGCTTCCAGGAAAGCAACCCGTGTTTAGTATGAGGTGCATGATCCAAGCACTATTTAATTTAGACTCATCCGTGCCATCTCGTTGGTCGGTTAAATTAGCAGTTACTGTAAAGTGTGTATTTATTTGGTGCATTTATTCCTTTGATCCAAATATGTACTTACCATTGTCAAGCTGAAATTTTTTGGCAGCAGATTTAGAAATTGCTGTATTAACAGACGTTGAGTTAAAAGCAGATTTAGAGGAGGCTTCTACAGCAGACCAATAAAACAGTGTATGGAGCTTTTATCCTGCATTCAGCCCACATGAACAAGGTCTCTATCTCTTAAAAGCAGCACACGGCATGCCTAAAAACCTAAACAAATAGCATCATTTGATGGAGCTAAATTTAATGTCAGTTAAGTATGAATAGTGAGACAGCGTCTCTGTTGCTGCCAGACGGTCAGATTGTATGTGCGCATATCGTGACCTCATGGCTCGGGGCCTGTCTCTCTTTGGCAGTCGTGGTTTTTCAGGCAGTCATGCTGTCTGTCTGTCTGTCTGCACAGTTGAGTGCTTCACGGGCAATCGGTCACCGTGGCAGCGAGTCAAAGGGGATAATATGGGCGGAGGCATTCAGGGGTCAGTGCAATGCTCCAGCACTGAGAGACAGAGCCAGGCTTCAGCTCTTAAACTTAAATACTACAATAGTAGTGCATTTTCTGTTATGTTTTTGAGCAGTATTTCTATATTCTGTTTACTTGATCCCTTAGTGCTATTTTAAGGTTGTCACAATGTACTGAGGAAGAAAATCTGTGTGCTATTTACTTGCTAGATTTTGCGATTGAGATATGAAATGTGGTTTAGCAAATACATCCTTTTTTTTGGGTTGAGTGGTAAATATTTGCTCTGAATATATTACTGCGCAGTTCTTCTTGTGTTATATTAGCTCTTCATTTTCTGCTCAGTGTCCTGTGTGTGCTGGGAAACTTGCAATGTGTTCTTATCATCAGACACTGATGACATAACACTCTTCGTGCTTCTTTCTCTGGTCTCAACAGATACATCGTGTTCTGAAACAAGTATGTTTAATATATAGGTATGCATGGGTGGATAATGAGACAGTGGGCCCCTGGGCACAGATATGCACAAGGAACAAGACAAAGACTTTGTGGTGATTTTGCCTCCTTTTTGTGTTGTTGTGTTGATGATGTGTCTTCGTAGTAGTTACGCAGTTTTTTCTGTCATTTCATGTCCTTTTGAGTCATTTTGTGTGTCCTTATGGTCGTTTTGTGTCTCTTGTTGCTCTGTGTCTCTTTGAAGCCATTTTGTGCCTGTGTGGCTTTTGTGTCTCTTTCTAGTCATTTTTTGGCTGTTTTGCCTGTTTTTGTTTTTGTTATGTGTCGTTTTGCTGTTCCGTTTTGCGGCCTTTTGTGGTAGTTTTGTTTTTCATTTTGCCTCTTTGATGTCATCTTGTTTCTCTCTGAGGTCATTGTGTGTGTTTTTTGGTCATTTTGTCTTTGTCTTTGTCTTTGTCTTTGTAGTCATTTGGTCTCTTTGATTACATTTAGTGTCTTTGAGGTAATTTTGTGGGTTTTTTTGTCATTTTCTGTCTCTTTGTGGTGGTTTTATCCTTGTGATTGTTTTGTGTTTCCTTGTAGTCGTTTTGTGTCTCTTTGAAGTAATAGTTTGTGTTTTCTGGTCAGTTTTGTGTCTTTTTGAAGTTATTTTATCTCCTTCATGTCATTTTGTGACTGTTATGCTGATTTTGTTGCTGTTTTGTGTCTCTCTGCAGTTCCTTTGCATCCCTTTGTCTTGTTTTTGTGTCTCTGTGGTCATTTTGTGTCTCCTCCTAGTCGCTGTGTGCTTACTTGAGTGACATTGTGCAGGTGAAGGCCAGAGAGCCCCTGGCACTCTGGGACCCTGGGCCTGTGCCCGGTAGACCCATTTTTAATCTATCCATGTACTCATGTACTTTAATATAGTGCATGTGGGTGTGTATTTGTTTAGTTTGGTTCTCTATAATAAGCAGTTACAGGCACATATTTTGCATGGTTTGTGTTTTATGACATCTATAACCTTAAAACGCAACTTAAAACAATGACAGAGATATAATGTTTGAATATGTTTCAATTTAAGTAATTAACTCACTCTTTTTCTTTTTACAATGTAGTCTAACAAGAAATGTAACACAGGAGATATTTATTTTAAACCACCTCATTAGAGATTTCACATCCACATATGGAACATTGGAGCCGCCTGTTTTTCATCTTTATAAAACCTCTTCAGGCACCGCTTTTATTCCAAGGTTTCCTGTTTCACACCACGAGTGGCCACTAAGCAACACACATCCAGATGTTGGTCATTCACTCTGTTGCTGACTGAGAGGTGTCTTTAAAAGAAAAAATATTGCACTGTGGGAATTGTGTGTTGGGTTAGGTATAGGCCATTCTCCCTTGAGCGCTGAAAGAAGCCTTTCTATCACAACAATTTTAACTGGAGCAACCAGACTAACAGCAGCTGTTTGGTTTGGGTAGATCTCAGAGGGCTCTGAGATACCAGCCATAGAACGACCTCCAGAGACTCGCTCTGCACTATGACTTAAAATTGAAATTTTACAAAGCCAGTAGAGAGAGGTGATGTTGCTAATGTGACTAACTTAGTCTTTCCGCTATATTTATCTTCTAATGGGCCATCACAGTTGTATTTCCAGCACTCAGTGCATAGCACTGCCTTATCTGTCACTGCTTGGCAGCAGCCATTCTGTCATTTATACCTTATTTTCACAGCAGAGGTGCCAGAGTTTTCATTTCTGCCCTTTTCTGTTCATTTTCTGCAGTAAAGTGATCTCAAAGGGTAAAGCCATAGGACAAGCTGCCACTAATTCCTCACCTCCTGCTTTCCTCCCAGTCACAGTATTTTAGTGTGAAGGCCATGCTTGGCCTATACCTGGATGCCACTTCAGTAAATGTTGACAATTTCAGTGAGGTTAGCTAAAATTGCCTAATTGACTTTCTCTGATGGCAATAGCAGTGACTGGAGACATGATGTTTTTGGGATGTCCGTTTCATTCTCGTGAATGTGATATTTCAAGAATGCCGTTAGGGAATTTTTTCAGATTTGGCACAAAAGTCTGGTTAGATTCAAGGATGAACTGATTAGATTTTTATTTTCAAAGGTGAAAAGTCAAAGTCACTGTGACCTTGTTTCATATATATGTCTATTTCATATAAATGTCTAATAGAATAAATTGATGAAGTGATGACATTTTATTTCCAAAAGGTCAAGGTTAACTTCACTGTGACATCATAATGTATATTGCAAAAACAAATCAGCATGTTGGATGATTTTTTTCGGGCCATTAGTTAACAGCATAACTCAGGGACAGAAGGGGGGACATTAAGTCAGATACTCAATTTGTGACACTAGTCAACTTGAAACGGTGCTGATCATAAAGATCCTCAATGCTGCTGGATTGAAGATGTGTGTGAAGCATCCACTTTTTAGAATTTGTAGCTTCTTTGCAGCAACACCCATACTTGAAGCAGTGTCTGCTATCATGGCTACAAAAGAGTTTGGCCAGACATGGATGTAAATTGTGATGCCAGTTCAATGGGTTTGCACGGGCATACTCAATAACTCTGGTACACTGTGAAAGAAAGCTTTCCCTGGCTGCCATAGGCATAATCAGCAATGTGTGAGCTGGTTTGGCAATGACTAGAATGAAAGGGACATTCATTTACATGTAAAAGTCCCTCAGTCATAAAAATGAAATCACTTAAAGTCCCAATATACTTTCTTAATGTCACGGATTGCATTTTATTTAAAATCCAGTAGAGATAGATGTAAATCTGTTGTGATCTGCAGTAAATAATGTTGTGAATATAAGATTCCAAAGTAATGTGATGCTTTGAGACATGTGGAAGTGGCATGCAAACCCAGGAGTTTCCAAAAGGTCCTCTCATCTAGTCAAACTGAAGAGTCACTATAAACAGTGTGTCTAATCCTTTCTGCACCACTGTTCCACTCTGCCTGAAGTCTCTCCTTCTGCAGCATGAATAAGGCAAAAGGCACTTAAACATCCAACACCCGCCGCATCAGCCATATAAAAAGGCAGCGGACATGACAGGCCTTTTCTGCGTGCGAAGCTCAGGAGATGTATGGTTCATGTAACGGGGGATGGAAATATTTGGAGCTAACATTGCGGCTCCCTCACTTAGTTTTGAAAGCTAACTTTTATTTTCTTAGAGCTACAATGCATCCCAAAACTGAAATATTCCTGTTGTTGTAGCCAGCTCAGGAAAAATATATGGGAAGATATGGATTTTGAAATTGTCATCAAGTCATCCAAACTGTTGTTAAGGTAAAGCTTATTAACAGTTAAGAACTGCTTTTCTTTCATTGTGGATCATAACTTAACTTTTTAATTTCCCTTTTTTTCTCTTCAATCTTGTCATATAACACATAAATGGGGGGAAAAAGCACTACTAAACCTATTAAACCCAACCCCTTTAAATAAGAAGCTGTTCAAATACTTTCACTAGATAAGACACAATGAGAGGAGCTCAGATCAGTTACAACCTAATGATACGTGGAGTGTTAGTGGAGTTGCCTCTTGATTAAATTCAAGACATGTTAGCAGCGATGGATTCAAACGAATTTTGCAATCACATTGGTATGAATGCAAGCCCTTAAATATGAGGAGTTTGTGAATGTGTGTGTGCTTGTGACTTTTTTTTATCACTTCATTGCAAGATATTTTAATATGTCCTCCATTTCATTCCTTATTGCAGTCATCCTGACAGATGAGGAGGTCCAAAGAAAGAAGGACATGATAATGAAGAGGAAAGAGGAAGAGGCAGCCCGGGAGGCGATGAGGCCACGTCTGAATGAAGAGCAGGCCCGGATCATCTCCAGTCTGGTGGAAGCTCACCACAAGACCTACGATGCCTCCTATTCCGACTTCTCCCGCTTCAGGGTGAGCCCAGTACAAAGTTTCTTTTCTTCACCAAAACCACGTTCACATTATCGTCTGTGCAGCCAAAATTGCTGTTAACCACCAGAAATATGGGTGGAGCAGGTCATGATGTCATGCAACAGATGAGGAGGGCTCTGTGAATCACGGCATCAGGCTGCAATGCTACAATTTCCAGTAAAAAGCTCACTGATATAGAAGCCTAATGCTTTTCGACACAAGTTCAGCACAGTGGACTGGTGGTGGACATTGTGCATTTTCACGTTAGCAGCCTGCCACCACAGAAACTAAATTCCTCGGATGTTAAAGGCTAATAACAGATCAAACAAACAAAAATGTAATAATAGGATATGGATATCACTTGCTCTGGTTTACCACAACACTAGAGACCTTGGCATGCTCTCTTATGTTTGTACCCATGACTGTAATTGGCTGAAGTAGGCTATAATTATAGCTAAAACTGCAGGACAAGCGGCCACTTCTTCCTGTTTGATTCTCAGCAGGGGGGCAATGTATGTCACTGTATGTGAAACAACTCCTCTCTACCATGGCCACTGCGAATTCTCAGTGTTGTTTGGCTGGGTTCACATAAGTAATCAGACAGTATAACCGAACACCAGTGATGTGGGTGTTTTTAGCTCTATATGAGTGCACCGGGATTAAATTGTGGGAAACACATCATCAGTGAGGCTTAAACATCACGGAGCTAGCCTTATTTTTGCGTTTGGTGTTCCAAATAATCTGGACAACCAAACCAGCAAACTGTTGGAGACTTAAATGAATATTTTGACTACAAAAATGATCATGTGTGCAGTATATCAATGACTCATCCTGTGTTACTTTTAATTCTTTAAGAGAACCTCTCGCCTACTTTCACGGTACATAACGAATCCAAATGAGGAGAAAATTCATATCGCATCATCCATTACGTCCATTTACAAACCCTCACAGAACTTGTGCAATGTGCAGTATAATCCAAGTCTCATTTATCCTGTGGTATGCCCAATGCTTGTCAAACACATGCATTTTCACTCATATCAGACCTTTCTATTTAAAACAATTCTGATTATACAGTCTTAGGCATGAATAAGCAACATGCCTGGTGAAGAACTTGCGTATAGTCTCTGCTCAGTGGAGTGCATAAACGGAGTTCAAATACATACGCTTGCTAAGGTTGAGGCTGAGATGATAGCTCACTTCTTTTTTTAAATTTAATTAAATTCACTGGTAAAATTATATAAATATCACAGGTTCTGGCTGCATTTTGAGTGAGGTACTACTAATGCTATAGCCAACAGATACATCCCATGTAATAGTCCACCTTACACCTTCTCTCCCCTCTTCTCGGTGTCTCTGTCTTGCACTCTTAGCTTAGTGGACATATTTTTAATAAAGGAGGTCAAAGAAAAAAAAGTCTCTCTCTCTCTCTCTCTCTCTCTCTCTCTCTCACTCTCTCTGTCTCTCTCTCTGTCAAACAAAAAATGCACGGTTCGGGTAGTTGATTAACACATATTTTTGCGTCATCACCCCACCCTTCACTGGCCCAAACAACAGTCATTGTCCATTGGGATGTTTCCCCTTGGACATTGCCAATTTGGTAGACAGCACCCAACCCTAGTTCAAACATGCAACAGTATCCTGGTTTCTTTTGGATTACTTCAGCTAGCGTAACAGGATACTCCAAAAACCTGATCATAAACAGGTTAAGTCTATTCAATTTTTATAAATATTAGGCCTTAAACGTAATTTAATAGTCTTAAATTTGAATTTGTGAGGTCTCAGTTGCCACAAACATTTTATCTAAATAAAGTTATCAATCTATTAAATTCTATTGGGTGACTTATTGAATGAAAATCCACATTTCTGATGTTAGAAATCTTTAAACCTACCTCTGAACCTAATTCTGTATTTTTACTTCATACTTTCACTAACCTGTTGGCAACTCACTCTAATAACCATATTCCTACTTAAAATATCTGCACATGGCTACATATACTACTCACCTTTGTATTTACCTGCAATGCTTTAATAAGAAAAAGGAAAAAGAGGATTATCCAAAAAATCTGTCATAAATTTGGTTGAAACTGAAACTTTTGAAAAGATCTCAAAACGAGTTAAATGGTATGATAATAAGCACGTAATAATATATACATATATACTAAACTATACTAAAGGATGCAATCACATCCATGCTGTGCTTTCTTTGGTCAAAGCCATTAAATACACTTAACTTTTGTTGCATCTTTGTGTACTTGACTGTACTCCTCTTAATTCATTTTCTCTGATCTTTGCACCAGTTAAGATCACACGAGGCACACACATACATGTAGTGACAGCCAGATTTACTAATGTGTGGTGTTAAGTTATTGTGCTGTGTATTGGTTTCAAGCCACACTCCTTTGATTTGGAGATATCTGTGCATAATGTCTGTAACCAAAGTCATATTTACTTCTGAGCAACACATCAGCCACCGTTGCCTGTGAGTGTTTTCAATTTACTCGACACCCGTAACACGAGTCACTGAAGGTGTTTATCCGCCCGACAGCCGCATCGTTTTTCTTCCTCTACGTCATGAATCTGATACTTTGAGATGACTTCCTCTCTGCGGGACACAACAAGTGGGTCGTCCAGAGTGAATGAGATGGAGGATGCAGATTGGATGGAACATCTGAGAAAGTCTCAGCACATTTTGTTCTTTGTTTGTGATTTATTAGTGTCAAGCGTGATTCTGGAACACACTGTACAGATGGCACATCCACCCAAATGTTGAAGCATTTCATCTTAAAAACTAGGTTGTGCTTTTGTAATGATTACCAGTTGTTTCCTTTGGGATCATATAAAGAGGATGCACACTTAATAAGAACATGACAATGCAAACAAACTGGTATTTTTATGAAAAACACACATTGTTTTTTAGAGAACTACATTTGGTTTTATGACGCTCCCTTAAAATCTAACCTAACTTCCTAACCTTAGATGCTGGTTCACAAAGCAGAATCTACTGAGTTACTGAGCTTGATGATAGCGCTGAATAAAACCCAGAATGCTTTTTAAGATGAAACATAGGCAAAACTAAACGAAACAACCCCAGATTTTACTCAGCAGATTTACCCAGCTAACAAAGTGTTGGTGATTATTTCTACTTGATTTTAAACTATGGTGTGGAGTTATGATTTACAAATAATATTGCAATATTGTGATACACAATGTGTATCTCAATATTTTGAAATCTTCTCAATATTACTGTAGACTGTTAACATGTAAAATTGTTAAACTACAGGTACAGTGAAGTATCATGGAGGAAGTATAAAGTAGGTAGAATAGCTGCTATTATATAATAAAATAAATCAAGTGCTGTTGTATTATAAATAAAAAATACATAAAATAAAAAATAAAATAAGATTAAAATCTGAAAACTATTACACAAAGACTTATAGCATTTAACTGATGAATTTGTAGTAAATTTGACTGTTTCAATTGTTTTTACATTTTTTTCTGCCTTTTCTATACATGTGTATGTGCAAATAAAACTAAACTAAACTAAATACAAATAATTGAAGTACTGTGATAATAGAAATAAATTGCATACTGTTATAATAAAGTTAAACAAAATACTATTATAATTAAATAAATCAAAGTGGAACTAGTGGTTCATTTATTTGAAGCACTCGGCTTGTCTCAGGCAAGTGTTGTTGTTAGATGTTAGTTATCAGAAAGTTAAATCATTAACAGAGCGCCTTTTAAGCATTTTTTCACTGTGAGCTGAAAACAAACTAACAGCTCTTTAGTTCATATATTAATAACATTTGCAAGTTGCACTTTCGCTCCAGCGTGTCTCATGTGGTTGGCTTAAAAAAATGACATGACAGATTATACTAGATGTCTGCGATGTAGTTGTTTTTATAAACCCCATGTGGAAGAAGTCATGATAGATCAACGATATTCACTGCTTCACCAACCTCTATTTGAAACCCTCGCAGCAGCAGGAGCCCCAGCAGTGTGTTGTGAATGTTTTACAGTAAGATATCAGTTGTGATATTAATATTTGGGTATTTCTGTGTATTTGCAGCCTCCAGTGCGTGAAGGCCCAGTAACACGCAGTGCCAGCAGAGCCGCCTCCCTCCACTCTTTGTCTGATGCCTCCTCTGACTCATTCAACCATTCACCTGGTGAGATGCACAGAGTCCTTCTCCTCCCGTCCTTGTTCTCTTTCATGCTTCAAGGTTGACTTCAAGAAGGACGCAGTCGTCAGGAGATCTACTGATTTAAAAACATGTATAAGCATAAACCATTTGCCTCTGCTTTCATACTGAGTTTCAGTATGCCAATGAAAGCCCCAACCAAGGAGTGTGGGAAAACAAATCGATAATGTGCATCACGATTTTCTCTTGAATGACAATGTGCCCTATTTTAACTATCTACAGTGCATAGTTTAAAGTGCAATAGCAGGAATGTCACTGCAGCAAATATTGAAGGATATTATGCAGCAAAACTACACACTGTTGTTATAAACCTGACAGGAAACAGAAATTTTGCCTTTTGAAATAATGAATGAACTCCTCATGCTTAAATGTGCACAGCGTCTCTTAATGGGGAGTCAGCCAGCAGCTCTTTTCACATTTAAAAAAAATAATACTTTCCTCATTAGTGATATATTATATCACCTGCCTGCAACTCGTCTGTGCATCCATTGTGTGTGTAACACGCAGAGTGTACTTGCCTTGTGAACCCGCCTCATCTTCATCTATCTGAGCAATGTGCCTTTTAAATAGCAGGAAAATACTGAGCAATGCTGGCTTTAGACCAGGTTTTCACTGGTTAATGATGCTATTGCTTTCTGCTGCTGCAAAATTGAAATATGCCAACAATGCTCCCAACCACACCTCCTTTTAAGACCTACACGCCCATGGGTACACAGGTGGGTACAAGTACATTTGCTACTAACACAATGTGGGCGCTGGCTGTGGAAATGACAACTGCACCAAAAAGTATGACACTTCAGGGTGAAAATGTGTGCTGAATGGCTGGGTCAATTAGGACTCGGGCTGTGCATTTTAAATGTAAATCCAACAAATATTAATCTATAGATATTAGATATTTATTTATTCACATGATTGATATCATCTTCTGTTTCAGCACAGGGTCAACTAGTGCTTTGGGGTTTAGGGCTTGATCGGGCTCAGGCTCAGTATTTTATGTAATGGGGTTTCAGCTCACATGGGTCGGTTCAGTTCGGGTTGTAATTTTTTCGACCCGTTGAGAACTCTACTAGTCAGTTTAAGATAGGGCCCTTAGTCTTGTTGCAGAAAATTCAATAATCAGAAATATAAAATCCTATTCTGGACTTTATGATCCCCTGTGCCGGTTGTGTAAGACAAACCAGTTGAACCAATTGAAAGGTGAGGTATAAAAGACATAAATATCTGTGTCGTGTTTATTTTCTAAGCTAGTTTACTTGGTGTTGGTGAGGCTGGCAGAGCGTGACAAACCGTATATAAATGCAGTCTATATCACAGCCTTCTGGCTTAAAAGCTGGGTATGGATGCATCCTGTCTCCTGTGGAGTTGAAGGGAAAAGAAACCTGTAAAGGAGCCACAATATATCCAAGGAAATTCATGTTGGGTTTTTTTTTTTTCAAGTTATGGCTCATTGCAAATATGCTGTGTTTTAAATGTAGCAAGTAGTCACACTCAAAACTGATCACATATAAAAATCAAGCATATTTTATTTTTATTGTTTTTATTATTGTATCATAGTCCTTTGAATAAAAGTCCAATCAAATCATGAGGGGCCCAGAGATTCCCATTTATAGTTGTATAACCACTACTGTTTTACTCAGCAAGGCTCCTCACTGGAGAAACAAGCACATACTGTTTTTATTCCAATTGCTAAATTCATGGCATAAAATCAATTTTGTTGAATGTTATATTCATTTACGAAGGCAGTTGTGTATTTATCTATTGACAGTCTTTACAGTGTTGTCCTTGGTGTCCTTTTTCCTGCTGTAATTTACTAATAAGTGGTTTGCAGTCAGATATCTGTCATAGTGTGTTATTTTGCACTAAAAATTCAATGCAGTATGTTTTTTCCCCCATATTGTATGTTGTTTTATGTCAATATAAGAGGTCTTTGAAAGTCTGTAAAGGCTTGAGGTTAAAAAAACGGAGGCTTGTCCTGTTTTCTATATATGTAATAGTGCTCATATAAGTTTTGTTTTATGATAGAAGCTAATGGGAATGGTAAATAATAGAAATAAACTAGTTTAAAAGTTTGAGTTTAAAAGACATTCTTTGCCAGTATTTTGTTTCCGTTTTTACTTATTTGCTAATTTCATATATGATCAAAATCCAGGTAGAACACATTTACAAGGCACAAGGTAGATTTTTCATCATTTTTTAAACAGACTCGTAGTTTAAAAAATGAAATAACAATTTGTCCTTGACCCTGCTACATCGTGTGGAGTTAAAACAGTTAATACTCAATGCTGTGATTTCCCATCTTGAGATCTTTAACGCCACCATCAGCTCACCTGCTCTGTCATCTTGTTTAACCTTTCACTGGCTCTTTGCTATTTCTGTGATCCAAAAGCCTCCTATAAATTGCTTCACTGCTCAGCCCCTCCCCCCTCCTTGCCTTCTTTCTCTGACCTCATCTTGTCTCCTAATCCCCTCTTCAGAGTCTGTGGACACCAAGATGAACTTCAGCAACCTGTTAATGATGTACCAGGACGGCGCGAGCAGTCCGGACTCCAGTGAAGAGGACACAAAGCTCTCCATGCTGCCTCACCTGGCTGACCTGGTCTCTTACAGCATCCAGAAGGTCATTGGCTTCGCCAAGATGATCCCGGGCTTCAGGTACAAATTAAGGACATCTGCAATTGCTGGTAGATATTGAGTTATCATTACAAGGAAGCAGAGAGCAGCTGGCAGTGGCCTTATGCCTTTGGCTAACATGAAATTTTAAGAACCACTTAAGCGAATTTCTTCATATTTGGCCCAAACGTTCGCTTGGACTGGGTGATTAATCGGTTAGATTTTGGCGGTCAAAGGTCAAAGTCACTGTGACCTCATCTGTCTCAAACTCGTGAATGCAATAACTCAAGAACTCGTTGAGGTAATTTCTTCAAATTTGGCACAAACGCCCTCTTTGTCAAGGTCACTGTGACATCATAACATTCTGCGAAATCATTTTTTGGGCCATTGCTTAACATCATAACTCAGGAATAGAGGGGGAGACATTTGGTCTGATACTGAATTGGTAACATTAATCTTGAAACTGTGCTGATTGTACAGATCTTGTGTGCTCCAGGTTGAAGATGTTTGTGAAGTATCTGTGTTTTCAGACATGGATGTAAACTGTTAGTGAAGCATGACTGGTTCCTGGAGGCATGCAACTGCAAGGCTGTAATTGTAGTTTATATCATAGTACTCAACAAGGTTAAAAATGTTCCTGATTTGGAACAGTGGAACTTTAAAAATGTGATGGTAATTTCTAAACCCAACTGTTGCTATTCTGAATTTGAACAGCTGTTAATCACTTGTCACAGAGTCAAGTCAGCTTTACTCCTGTTTGTTTTGTTCTTACTGCATCTAAAATGACTCATTTGATATAATTGTATTTAAAAAATTAAAACGGCAACTATTGTAATAATATATTCATCATGTGAGTCATTAATCAAGCAAAAATGCCAAACATTTGCTGGTTCCAGCTCCAGAAATGTGAGGATTTGCTGCTTTTGTTCATCTTAAAGATAATAATAATATTTTCTAATAATATGATGTATCACCATGGCTCTGGAAAATCTTGATAAACATTTTTCCTCATTTTATTACATTTTCAGACAAAAAGATTAATTGATAAAAAAAAAAAAAACAACAACAAAAAAAAGCAAGTTAAGCTGACCTGTACCGCTTATTGGCTCAGAAGGACTCTGATATCGGTATGTTATTATCCTGTGGTGCCCTAAATCATACTCTGGTTATGTTGAAAATTAAACTTTATTACCCCTGCAGCTATCTGCTGCTTTACTGAGTTCTGGTAATGATTTGTTGACTAGTAAAATTCAGTTGAATCCCACCAGTAGCACGTACAAACATCGAGGCTAGCAGCCTAAATGAGCTCCCCACCCACACGCAGAGCACATTGATCTGCTGCCTACATGTATGCGGGACGTTTTTGGGTGAGGTGAGATGCTATTATCACTCCCAAAACAAGCTCTTCCAGGAATACGCTGGAACAGGCTGTAGCTTTATAAACACACGCTGAGCTGACAGATAAGTTAGTAAATGTATGCACGTACAGAGAGCATGTAATAAAAGAATACAGATGACCCACATGGGCATAAATAATGCATACATGTGTGTGTGTTCGCATGTTATGAAACAAAAATGAAACAATAATTGTTGATATGCAGCTTGCTTTACATTTATTCATACCACTCGCCAGAGCGGAGTATCAGCTTTATGTAGTTAGGGGGATTTCCTATGGGAGTATGAAAGAGTCAGGGGTTTCTCTGTTTACCTCAAAGATCCTGCAGTTTTTCATTGGGATGGCAAGGGCGAGCCACTGAAAATCTTGGGGTGGCACACCAAAACCAAAAGCCATGACTGAATTTTAGGGATTCTATGAGGCCCCAGTTAGACAGTGTGTTTAAGCAGCCTTGATGGTCTTTTTATTATTGTTTTCAGGGATGCATTTAGCTTGCTGTTTTTGTGCTGCTCATGTTTTCAGAGTGAAAAAAAGAGGTGGGCCTTCTATTGTGTTGACGAAAACAAGTGCAGCGAACAGTTCATGATTTTATCGTCACCCTTGATATATCTGAACAAATCTTTGCCTCAGCTGCTTACCAACCACAATTAGGCCCCAAGATTGACAGCAGATTGTCAGACTGTCCCCCTGCTCATCCTAATATTAGCCTTGTAATGACGATCATCCAGGTGAGGCTTCTTGTAATTTCTCTTATCCCATGTATCCACATGGACCTCCGTTTCCCTGAGACCAACGTAATAACTGAGAACAGCCTCTCACCCTCACCCAATGGTTGTGATACTTTCTTAGATTCTGAGCTTATTATGTTGAGCATTCAGTTTTTCCCTTAGAATCTATTCATGAATGTAAGTGGGATGGATGGGACAGAGGCCAGCTGCTGCTAATCAGCTCTGAAGGACTGACTCTCTGTGAGCCACTCTACTCCCACTCTCTGACAGACTGGCACAAGCCAACATTACAGCAGCATCGAGCAATGGACACTATGCCATTAAAAGGCCTTAAACAATCTCACATCAACAGCAAAACAGCTCGACTGTCATTAAAGCTGCTGATAAACATTGGGTAACATTAGCTGTGTGATTATTCCTGTTGGTGCTTGTGTAACTCTGTCACAGGCACAGTAGTAGTCTCATGATAAACAGAGAGAAACAGTGGAAGAGAGGCTGAGCGCATCAATACGTTGCATGCAGCTCAACAGTGAAATGGGATTTTACCTGTTTTAAATGGTCAAATTTTGGGTAAATTTGCAGCGATTGGACAAAATCGCAAGGTCCTGCAGGGCCAACATCACAAAATCCTGGAAGGATATATGTAGAGTTAGTATGAGAGAATGTTTTTTTTATTCTTGAGGAGTTAATGCAGTACAAAGAAATCTGTTGTTCCTGAAATTGAAATTAAAAGAAGATGAAAAGTAAAATAATTTGGTTAAATTAGATGTGTGCACATGCTTTAATTTAAACATTTATACAGTAACATCTATGACTGTGTGTTCCAGGGATCTGACAGCAGAGGACCAGATTGCTCTGCTGAAGTCGAGTGCCATTGAGATCATCATGCTCCGTTCAAACCAGTCCTTCAGTCTGGAAGACATGTCCTGGAGCTGTGGGGGACCTGACTTCAAATACTGCATCAATGACGTTACAAAGGGTTGGTTACATCTCACTGTTAGAGCACCACAGTGAAACTAATAAAACATGATTAAAGGCTGCACGCTGTAAGTTTTACCTGCAATCAGTACATGAACACATATGCAGCGTGTTTGGACCACACACAAAGCATGCCAGAGACCTCGCTTATTGATTACACATCCTCTGAATGCACACACTCCTCTTCTCCCCTGTGTACCCGATGCTCCGGAAGTTTCCATCAAGGCCGCAACACTGGTAAAACGTGCCTGCGCACACAATTACGCACTCTCAAGGAGAGAAAAGTGTTCATTGTCAGCGCTGATGACACAGCTGGGATTTTTTTTCTCCCACTTTATATAACGGAGCCTTACAAGGATCACCCACACACTCCTTTTCTATGCACACTTGCACATTACTATGAGGTTTAGACTCCAGGTATTTTGATGGACGCAATAAAGCGGCCACAAACACACACTCTCACACATACAGGGCAAGAAGTAATGCTCTCTCTGCAATGTATGAATATACATAGTAAGTTAATGATTCTCCCCAACTGCCCACTGCTGGATAAAGTGTGTTTCCCTCATAAATGTAACTGACTCTGCAGTACTGACCGTGTGTTTGTGTCGTCCTCCACAGCGGGTCACACTCTGGAGCTGCTGGAGCCGCTGGTGAAATTCCAGGTTGGTCTGAAGAAACTCAACCTGCACGAGGAGGAACACGTGCTGCTCATGGCCATCTGCCTGCTCTCCCCAGGTACTGCTTGTATTAGTGTGCTAATTTGTGTGTTCTCGGTAGAGGTGAGTATCCAGCTGAGGCATTTTTTAAGAGTGAGAGTTTTGGTGGATTGACTGAATACTAACAACACATGTCAGGAGAAGTAAAAAACAGTGTAGCGTAGGGTCTGTGAATAATATTCATTCAAGAATTAGACCCAGTCCCAATTTTTATTTTTACCAGTCAGAACAGGAGCGTTACAAGGGGTGGTTGAAGTGGTTGAAATCTTCTCCTGTGACATGGACCAACTCTTTAAAACTCTGACAAATCATCAGCAGTGATAGAAGCCGCTTACAGAAACAGACACGACTTTGGCAATAATGGACCTCAATGACATCTGATGGAGATAGAAAAGCACAGACACTCCTGATTTGTTCAGAATTAAGTTATCAATGCTATCAAACAAATTCTAAAATAAAAATGCACTGCTTCATTACCAGGCCATTAGCAGTTCTCTATAAGCTAATGTTAGCAACTCATGCTCCTACCCTGCCATTCTGAACTTATATTAGAGGAGTAGTAACAAGTGCAGCAGCTTTGCT
Source organism: Plectropomus leopardus (assembly GCF_026936395.1). Taxonomy (NCBI): domain Eukaryota; kingdom Metazoa; phylum Chordata; class Actinopteri; order Perciformes; family Serranidae; genus Plectropomus; species Plectropomus leopardus. Next base: position 31,426,957 of record NC_142184.1, on the reverse strand, counting down.
GCTGGACTCAAGTTAAATTTCAGGTGTCATATGTCATCAAAGGTGGGAAATGCTACATTGAAACATGTCAAAATTTGGGACTGTTATGCATATATCAGCAGAAACAATGGGAGGTTTGCTAGTTACTAAGTTAGCCACTGAGACACCAGTATTTTTGTGATGCTTAATACATTGAAACAACATTAAACTATGATAGCATGGATGAGAGTATCTGTATCGGTATTTGTTGTACCTGACACAACTTATTTGACAGTTCAATATGAATATTCGATGATCTGTTTTGTTTTCCATATCAAGTTTTAAAGCTTGAATGGGGTTCAGCAAGATGCTCAGTGTCATGTAAAATAGTAAACAAGCCAATGGCGCTAACGATTATTTTCAACAATTATCAAAAGAAAAGCCAGAGTCTGTGTTGTATTAACTTGCTGTGAGCTGTAATCTCACCACTTCTAAACAGAAGTACAGCCGCGTCCTCCCTGTCTGCTAGATATGTCCTCCGTGTCACTCACTGCCTCCATGTCTGCAGCTTTTATCAAGGGGTAGCATGGAAGTCAAGAGCGCTCTCTCTGCAGCAAAATCCACCAAACCAAAATATCCCCAGAAGTACACTGCATACACACTTACTAGCAAAACAAAAAAACCAAAAAAAACAAAATTGCTCTATGGGTCTCTAAATGATGATTCGAATCATTGATTTTTAGGGGGTAGCCCTAGTATCTGTTCAACCAGCTAAATTATCTGTATGCGTATCTATGTTCAGAGTGGGTGAGGTTTTAACTGGAAGTGGGTGGGAACTAACTAGAAGTTGTTGTTTTTTGTTTTTTTTTTAAGATTATTTTTTTGGAGCATTTTCCCTTCATTTTAGAGGACAGTTTGAGAGAGACAGGAAAGGTGGGACAGAGAAGGAGGAACAACACGCAGCATAGGGCCACAGGAATCGAAGCCAGGCCACTGCAAGAGCCTGAGGCATATGGGGCGCACACTCTACCCAGTGAGCTAGAGGTTGCCCCAAAGTTATTTTTAACCTGATATTGATATAGGTTGATCAGAAATTACTATATTTATTATTTATTAGACAATTATTTGCAGAAGAACCTCAGGATTGAGCTTCAGACCATTTTTGATCACAAGAGGAACAGAAAGGAGCTTCCCAAATAAGAATTTTTCCTTCATCACAAGTACAAATATTGACACAATTTACTTGGTTGATACTTGTACTCATAAAAAGAACATTGTCTGTACAGGATACTCATTTCATCTGCAACTCTGCTCAACCCTATATGGTGGTTATCATATTTTTATAACTGTTAACAGTGAAAATACAGGGACCCTACTGCTACATGTGAATGTGCAAATCTGAGGGGTAAGGGCTGAGTGGAGGGCAAAGGGGTGTATTGGGATTGAGTGTTTTTTTTTTTTGTTTTTGTTTAATGATTGCAGTATCATGTGTTAAAACATGAAGGTACCACACAAGGTCAGAAATGAATGTTTGTGAGCTTCTGTTGACAAGTTGAAAACAGTGAATGAACGTAATCACTGAGTGAGGTGAACAAGCAGCAAGGCCACTGCAAGAATAGATGACGCAGTCTCATTCACCATCTAAAACATCTCTGCTTTCCCTGTTCAGCACTATTGTAAGTTTATGAGCCAAATAGCTTAAACAAATGTGATATTTAAACTTCTGTTTATGACCTTCTTTCAGAATGTGAACAAATTCCAGCAAGAATTCTTCAGGTGTATCCATCCCACAAGAAAAAAGAAAAACAGTAGCAGTGATGGAATCCATAAAATGTGCATTTAGTTTTATACAATCTGTACATTTTTTTGTAGTTAGGCTCAGAATGTCCCAGGAGTAGACGAGGGGACAAATATTTCCAAATTAGGCTCCTCATCCACACCCACTTCACCCCCACCACCAACCCACCCTTAACTCTAATGGCAACATGGGCAATTTCAAACGGTGTCACTACAATAAAATGACTATTATGGGGATTAACATCATCACCCATAAATACAGTGGGGTCATTGGGTCCACAAGTTTTCCAGTAACACCTTTTTAAAACATTTCAAAGACTTTTAGGGACTGCAGTGTGCAGAAATATTCAAATACACAATTTTGAAAAGTGGCAATTCCACTTTTTTCCCTCGCCAATATTTGGCATGACTTTGCAACCTTAATGTGCCCCTTTGCCACAAGATAGGAGGACATGTTGTGTGCCAGTGTGCCTTAGGTTGTCTAGTCATAGAGTCATATAAAACCAGTATCTTCACTCTAGCTTTAAAACGGAGCCTGCTACAGCAGGTTTTCTTTGCTAATGTGCTCCTCACCTTTGCTTTGATTTGATGTTATTGGACATTTTACTTTTGTGAAAACAGCGACTCAGCCAAGGCTGTGGAGGCTTAAGTAACAGTAAAAGTCAGGATAACACAATAAAGCCCCAAGGCTTCAATTTGCCATGTTCAGCTCAGCCTGTAATATCTGGTGCTTACTCACACTTTATTTTGGCCAGAAATTTGGCCATTGCCTCTCTGATCTATTTTTCCTCGTTCTCTCTCCCTGACATTTGCTGTGGCTTTTTGACTTAGCTCGTCAGGTGGCAGTTCTCTGTACATCTTTATTTTAGTGGTACGTGTGTGTTCTGCCCATCTGACCCCGGCTGTGTGGGGGTCGGGGCATCAGATATAAAGTTAAAATGTGCTTTAATGATGATGCACTTATTAATCATTTAAATACATATAACCTGTACTGTCAGGATGTATGTTTGTGAGTAAATGGTTGTTTAAGGGTCAACCATAGACCTTTGCATGGGCCCACCTGGGCCTCGGGCCAGGGTACCCTCTGGTGCTCCCCCTGATGGCGGGACTCTCTCATTAACACTGATACTTTCCTCTGTCCAATCCTTTCTTTCTTTAAGAGCATGTACCATTCACATATGCCTTCTGAAGAAATGTCTGAGTAACCTAACTTATCTTGAAAATAACTTTTTGTCTGTGTAAGTATGCATGTGATGTCTATTTGCAATTATAAATAAAAATAGTAAAAACCAGGCAAAATATAGGGATTCAAAACATGGACTGTGTCTAACTGAAAATAGTTTTGGCCACAGCCATCTTTTCCCTGGTAATGGCATTTGGAGCCAGATTTCGCGCAGTGACAATCTTTGTGTTGTTGAGGTCTTGCCCATACATCCGTCCAACAAATTGTTAGCGGTGCCATTGATTGCAAGCACACTGATTGGCACACATAGCTGTCAATCACAAGATCATACAACCTTTTTATAGCACAAATAACCAATTAGAAAACAAAGGTATCAGAAAAATGAACACTCATCAAACATAAGTGTGGTGAGAGACCTAAAATGACAGAAAAGAGCTTGGCATCATGTCCCATTCACTAACATGGAAGCGGTGGGGTTTTTGACCAGTACTGCAGCCAGCCACCAGGGGAGTGACTTAGATGTTTTGACTTCACTGCCATGTGTCTGTCTTTATATACAATCTGTGGTTCAAAAGATGAAGCCAGAACATGTTGTGAGCATGATACTAACCACATGAGAAAGTGGAGAGTAGGTGTGGTGTGTTTATATTTTGTTGTGGCAGTGTACTTCACTACTGTTAACTGTAATCAGCCAGCATGATAATAAAGTGCATGTTGTGAGATCTGTTTTCATTGAAAATGTAGCTAAGAAGTAACCACAATTTGTAATACAATAAACATATCCAACAATCCATTACAACAAAACAACAAAAAATTCTGACTGATGTTCTCTCTATCCATCCACCTCCCCACCTGATTCTTCCTCTCCTCTGCTCTCTCCCTGTGCCCTTCCCTCTCTCTTTGTTCACCTCCCCACTTGCCTCCCTCCTCTGCTCTGTGACCTCTCCTCATGATGGACATACACACTCCCTCCACGCTGCACCCTCTTCATTCCACGACGGCAGATCGTCCCGGTGTCCAAGACCACGGCCGCATCGAGCAGCTCCAGGATCACCTGTCGGACGCACTGCAGGCCTACATCCGAGTCAACCACCCTGGCGGGCGCCTCCTCTACGCCAAGATGATCCAGAAGCTGGCCGACCTGCGCAGCCTGAACGAGGAGCACTCCAAGCAGTACCGCTCGCTCTCCTTCCAGCCCGAGCACAGCCTGCAGCTCACCCCGCTGGTGCTGGAAGTGTTCGGCAGCGAGGTGTCATAGCGGTGGTGTTAACTTTGACCTTTGACTCAATATGTTTGACAACGACCTTTTATTTTTCCGTGACTAAGACGAGACTATGACGAGACAGCGCCGACAAACTCTAAACAACACTAATTGTGAGTACATCAGCACGCAGTGTCGCTGAAGAAAAGTGACTAAAATGCAGTTTAAAAATTTACTAAAATCTTTCTTTATTTTCATTGACAAAAAAAGTTGAAAGATTTAAGACAGTTTTAACAGTCCATATTAACCCATATTAAGACTACTCCAGCAGCACACAATGAGCACAGTTAGGAAGAGCAGAGTAACTTAACTTAACAATGACAACAACAGTGCTTGAGAGAAAGAAACACAGTGATATTTGGGCCTTTTTTTGTTACAGTGAGGCTAAGAAACAAACAAAAGGAAGGGAGGGGAAGCAATGTGGCCATAAAACAGCTGATAAGAAAACCACAAATATGACGAGACACATTAAGGCTCAGAACATGTTCCTCATTTGGATGATACCATCAGACCACAAGACCAGAGAATCAGCAAAGCTGCATTTTTAATCATCAGATAATACAATAACATCTCATGTGGATTAAGTTTTACTCACATAAATAAAATGTTTGTTTTGGCAGATTCCAGATTCCATTGATAAAAGGGGAATAAAACAGTTTTCTTTGACTAAAGACTAAAATGTAGACTTTTAGTCACTAGAATGTGATTAAAAAAAGGATGAGGTTGACTAAATAAGGACTAACGAGGACATTTGACGCAAGACTAAGACTACATTACAAATACCGGACAAGATGAACACTACATAGCAGAGGAGGAGGCACGCTCGCATACGTCACACATCACAGGATGATTATTCAACCTTTACCGCCTTCTCCCCCACGAGAACCCCAGCCCTGTTATACCTGGACATGAAGGGAAAAGATGGCTAATCATACGAGTAAACAGCAACCTCTTCATCATCTGCCCATCGTCCTCCTCCTCCTGACCTCATGCTGCAACTCTCAAACGCCTGGACCTCTGGATTTATGGACACCTAAATATGCTGTGCATTTTCACAGCACTCGAATAACCAGATTATATTTTAACCTCTGGATTTCGCAAACACAGCGTGATGTCCTGACTCACAGACTTCTGGAACAGACAGACATCCTCTCCAAATCCACAAACTCCAAATGCCTTTTTTCCTCATCATCACCTTTCGCCCGGACATCAGCTCTCGATTCCTGCCATTTTCTTCACGGCGAAGACAGCTTGATGGCCATCATCCTACATTGTTTCATATTCACATCATGGCGATGGCAGACAGGAGTAGATACACAGATCTTTTAACCGTGCTGGCACTTGTGAGGTACATTTAACCTGCTTGCAATGTTGCGTCACTTGTGTTAGCTTAAAAACTATCGTTGTTTACAGTTTATTGACAGCAAAGACATCCAAATATATTAAACATCAACATGGCCAGCAAGCTCACAGCAATGTAAAGGTTACTATTTTAAAATCCTTGGTTAGGATGGGCTGCTCAGCCCTGTGTATCTGTGTATGTGCAAAGAGAGGTGTTAGATGGTCAGACAGGAAGTTCAAGTGGGAATGTGTCTGTTTGGGAACAGCGAGAAGAAAGGGGAGATTCGGAGAAATTAGTAAAGGAGGTTGGGTTGATGGAGGGATTTGCTTCGGTTGGAATTCCCTGTTCACAAGACAAAAGGGAACTTCACAAAACCAGAATGTATGTATAATGCTATATAAATATATATAATACGTATAAGCTGATATATATGAATATATATATATATTTAAGAGAACGAAATGGTTGCTTCAGTGGAAGCAAAGAGTGTTGTATAATGTAGAGGATCTGAAGGAACCTCCTCGGTTGTGTGTGTCAGTCGTCTTTCAAAAGACATGCACACACACATAAGTAAGCACTGACAAGTGTGCGAGGAGTCCTTCTATTTTTGTGATGTGTGTACAGTATATGAGAATACTGATGGACCACAAGGGGGTGCATGTACAGGCTCTGAGCGAGGGTTCAGTGCAGGGAAGTACTTCTCTGTTGGATTTTTGGACCTGTGAAGTTCGTAGACTGACACAACACAACGTCATGTTTCATGGATAGTCGATTATCCAAAAAAAAAAATTGTTCGGCTGGTTAGATTGCTGCTAAGACAGTTCAGAGCTAGATAGTTGGACAGAACCCAGCTATACCGGCTGTTGCCTCAGGGAAAAAGTTTGTCTGATGATATTGTGTTCTTGGTGTTTCTGGTGTGTGTGGCGTAAGCTTACAATCATAAGACAGAGATTGTTTTTGAAGCTCAAGGCATCACTGTGATTTCTAAACATACTAAATAACAGCGCAAGTAAGCTAAAAAAAAAGTGAAACTTTTTTCAAATAATAATAATAACAAGATTTTCATTCCTGAACTTAACTATTAAAAACTCTTAAGAAATGGTCTGCATGATCATACAATCCTTTAGAGATCATTGTTAAAAGTCTCTCATTGAACGGCTACATTTGAACGTGCAGAGTCACCTCGTGTGATTAATTATGTGATCGATATCAGCCTTAAGTTCATTTTTCAGGGCAAAGTGAATATTCAGAAGGTAGCAATGTACAGTAGTTAAAACGATGTAGTGTGATTAGAATGATCAGATGCTTTTAATCAGCTGGACAGAGTGGTAAAACACACTTTTTTATATTAAATCAAGCCTCATACCTCTTTTTTCACATTTATATCGTTTCAACACCAGCCACATAAGCGAGGTTTTAGGATGTTAAGTTTTTCGACATCACTACATATCATATCACGTTTTTTCAGTCGACACGGTGCACGCTCACCTCTCATGCAGGCCTGGATCACCCCCTTGTGGACGAACTTTGTAAATACCACTTGCTAAGTCTGTACATAGTTAGAGATTAATGTAGGCAAAATACTAAGAGAAGTCAATTGTCGATGGCAAGATGCTCTGGAGATACAGCACTATATGCAATTAGGAGATGGACTCTCATGTTGTATTCAATTTGAATTGGCAGAGGTGGCAATCCTGGTCGAGGCACTGAGTTGTTTTAGGGTGCGCTGAAGAGGACTGTTTGATTTGGTTTTGACCATGACTTTTGGCAGCCAAAAATCAGCAAATCAAACAATTTCATAACATCATAACACTGATTTTAGGTGTTTCGAGAGCAGGTTTGAGAAGCTGCCCAATCTAGCCGCTGACAAGTGGCCAGGTCCAACCTTGTTTTGGTCGGCGCTCTCACTAGTGCAATGACTCAGAAATCTGATGTGTTATTGCAAAGGCTTCATGTGACTGAACATTCCCAGTGGTGGTTGTGTTGATCATTCCAACTGGCTGAGTCTCATGCACAATCAGAACATCAGTGTGAGCATCCTTAACTCTCCGACAGCCTCTTAAAGGCACCCAACAACTCAGTCCCAGCGAGTGTCCTCTCTGTCCATTCCAAGCTTATGGATGTACATCTTTTCTCTCTCTCTCTTTCTAAAGTCTATCGATAAGCTTTTGAAAGTTATACAGTATATCCATAATATTTTCACTTTGGTGAAAAATCTGTTTTTATTTTATTTTTTTTCTTCTCTATTGTTTTTGTTCTTTTTCGAGATTGTCAATTTTAATATGTGTCAGAGTTTGCTGTCTCGCTAGTGCTTGGCTTGCTGCGCCGGGGGGTCGTTTTCACGAGGCAGAGATGAAACCTGGTGGACTCCTGGAGCCTTTTCCAAGTGCAAATGAAAGACCTCTCGATTTCAACAGAGTGAACACGAAATAGCCCTTTATAACTAAAGATGCGGCTTCAACTTTCTTGTTTGGACAAAGATGGGACATAGGCGCTCATTCGAATTTCCCTTTTCTGATGGAATTTAGAAAAAAAAAAAAGACTTGTCAGTGCAGCTGCTTTACACCTGGAGCTGCACGCAGTGGAGTAAAATCTTTTCGATGTCGATTAAAAAGGCAGTCCCAAGCTAAGTAGAAAAAGCTGAATCTGCTTTTCCAGAAGCAGGATGTCAAACACAATCATGAACTAACACTGCCTCAAGTGACTGACACAGGATTTAGCCAACAGCAAACTGTCGCAGCAGCAGCCACCCAGCCATCTAACCGCCTCTTCTTCTGCAATAGCCAGTTACAGCAGGATTACTCTTCATAGCTTTAACTCAGCAGCCAGTCAGGCTCTGCTTTTTTGAAAAAACTGTGGTGCACCAAGGGCTGACGGGAGATTTAGCGGGACAGCTGCTGTGGAATCGGACGTGTCACTTTACTGTGAAAAAAAGACGATTCAGGAATTGGCTCCTTTCGTCCTGTTTGACCCAGAAAGAAACCTTTGGATTGGACCTCCAGAAGACTGTACAGAATATGTATAGAAGATTTTAGGAGATAAAAAGTATTTTTAAAAATGAGAATTGCCGCAGGCAAGGTGTCGTGACGTGCTCTACAGGCAGAGTGTGCAGTGACTGACAAGATGTCGCCTCCTAAACCCAAAGTGTGACATTACCTTTCTCACTATGTCTCGCATCGCAGCTCTTGGAATTTTAGATTTTTAAAAAAAATCATTGTTTGTTAAAGAAAAATTGTTGAAATACAGAAAAAAGTGGACTTTTTACATACAGCATCAACATCATCTACATCATCTGTCTCAAAAGGAATGCAGGGCGGGGTGATGGGGGGAGAGGGCACTCAGTTTAAAGGGTCCCGAGTATGAAACATTGACTATTTCGACATGACGTTGGATAATGACATTTCCCAAATTAATGTTAACATTTTGGGTTGTATTTATACAGAAAGACAGATCTGACTCACAATTATTTTTTTCTTCACTAATGGCCGAGTATTGCAGCTGAAAAGAGAGGCCATTAGCGCTCAAATGATCCCGAAAAAGGTTGCTCTCTCTCCCCTCTGAAACCCTCCTCCCCTCAAACCCAGGTCAGCAGTTCCACCTCAGTAGCCTTACTTACAGAAACCTCTCTCAGCTGGAAACATCTAACAGATACCTCAATATTTTACAGGATGACTTTTCACAATAGCCTTTAAGGGAACCAAACATGAACAACACACATACACTCACACAGACACACCACAACTCCTCTTGCAGTGTTTTTACGTCAAACGTACGGTAAAACCAGTTGCCAGTTGTACAAAGACAAAAGGTTGTCCAGTAGAGTCCTCTTGCCAGTAGACCAGTCAGTATATGAGTGGATCCCAATGTTTCTACATGTTAACTGTCACTTATTTTTCTCCTGCTTTACTCACTTGATCCTCATCTCTGCCTCATTATTCTGTGTTATTATTCTGTCGTCTCGGTCTCTACAAACAGCTGACGTGCCGCTTAGCTTTGGCGCTGCGTTTAACCAAACATACTACCTCTCCCTTCCGCACACACATATATATGTATCTATATATACGTATATAGATATATATATATTTGTTGCAGCATGATTGTGTTTATGATACAGCATCCATTTTTATTTTAACACTAATTTAGAAGTTGGATTTATTTTTGTGTTTATGTACAGTAAATCCCTCTTTATCTCTTTTCAAATGCTGGATGATTTTTTTTACCTCAAATCTCAATATAAGCCTACAAATCTTAAAGGTGCAGGTATGTAATTTTGAAGAGAGATTTTTGAGTCTCATGTCCAGGTTATCAAATACCCTCACAGTCTCATTTCCAGGTTGCCAAAAAGAAGTTTTGGGTTTGTGGTTCAGTCCAACTATCAGCCCAAAGCATCTGCATTTGACCACCTGGGAATGGGATCCAACAATCAATTCTTTTTCTTCAGATTTGCATACTGATCCTTTAAATTCAGTAAATCGGAGGCCTCTCTAGCATCACTTCGCCTCTGAAGTGTATAAGTGCATGTTAAAATCTTTGCATGAAAGTAAGGTTACGTTCAGACAGCGGCTATAAGTGTCAACTTCTTTTTATTCTTTCATATCTGACACAGATTTGACACTTTCTAATTCTTTTAAGCAGCGAAAAACATTAATCATTGTCTGTTTTTTACAAAATACTTCTGTACTGATTACACAGCATATTGTATGTTAAAAAATGAGCTTTAGAGGCAGTCATAGGCAGATTTTTTAACTTCGGACAGAGCTAGGCTGGCTGTTTTTCGGTCTTTATGGCAAGCTAACAGTATCCTGGCTATAGCATTATATATAGAGTAAAAATATCAGCGGTATCAATTTTCTCAGCTAACTCTCAGCAGGAAAACAAATAAGCATATTTAAAACATATTATAACTATTTTATTTTTAAACAGCAAAGCAGTTACAACACTGAAATATAATGAAAGCAGTAGTACCAGTCTGAATGACAAAGCAAAATCTGAGTCATTGCAAACTTGAAAAAGAAAATATATTTGTTTGTTTTTTTAATTAACGGAAAATAAGAGACTTAGCTAGCTTGAGTTTACCAAGTAAATTTGAATTGACCCCTCTCAAGTCCTGTCCTTCTTAGTTACTGTTGCTAGGTTGGACAAGCTTGACATGCATTTGCTATATTTGTTAGTGAACACAGACCACGGTGCTTACTTAACTTTAGAAAGGTACGCTAGCTACTTCAGGGTGGCACCTAGCTGATGAAGATAATATGAACTTGTGGACGTTAGCCTTAATCTTTTCTGGCTAACAATAATTATTGTCATCTTAAAAATACATGCCAACTAACTTATACATCATTTTTTTCCAAATCTCTTAAGTAATAGCTCAGAAATGAGGAGGAAGTAAGCCCGGCTGATGTTAGTCTAACTTCTGTTGATGCCGCTTCACGTTAGCTAGCATTTTGCCAACATTAGCTTATTTAAGATGTGACTTATATAAAATGTAATATGGCTCTGAAGATTGTGACAGTACCCCTGCCACATCTGTAAACCATCCTCAAAGTTTGGTTTCCTTTTCAACATTGACTAGCCTAGCATATAGCTTAGCCTGTACAAGTACGATGAGAGTTGACCAATGTTCTGCCAGGTTCAAAGCTTGCTCGTCTGTTATTGGAGCACAGAGCGAACAGGGGCGGGACTTAAGAAGGGTCAGTTGATCCTGAAAGATTTTAGCGACACCTTTAAAAGACTGATGCTACTAAGCTAACAGGTGTTGTGCCACCTGCTTTGGCCAGAAGACTTGTTTGTCTGATGGGTCTCCACAGAGCTGCCATTGTACTCTGGACTTTTTTTTATAGGGTTTAAAGTGCTAGAAAGTGCTAGAGATCTCTTCATCAGGCTTGTGCGAAACCCTCGCAGCTTTATCCAAGTATTCAGAGACAAAGGACAGAGTTCTCTGAGATGACTCAAACCGACTCGGATGAGGGGAACGGTAGCTAGTCTTGATAGCCGTTCTGTCCTAACAGCTAAAATGTAAAAACTTGTGGCTGCTGCTTGGACTTGACACCCTTCATATCGGTGTCTCTCTCAGTCTGCTGTGCTTTCGTACCGCAGGTGTGTTTGTCTCCAGCTGTGGCTTTAACGTCTGATAAGGGTTTGTAACATTGGGATCCCATATTAGATATTCTAGATTACAAACAGCTTGTATTGTTACGTTTCTTTTTTTTTTTTTCTACTCGGCAACCAGCCAAGTCTCACACACTGGCTGCAGCCCAACCTCAGCACTCTGCCTTCCTCTGACTCCCTCCAGCTCCGGTTCTGAATCCTTCGTTTATTCGCTGCATTCACTCAGCTTTCAGGAAACCAGGCCTTCAAAATATATGCTGTGAACGACACGCCACGCCTTTAGTGATCACTCTTGTACTATAATCGACTGATGAGTCACATTTCAGCTCACAGCATGTGGAAGTTAGCGCTCCTCTAGGTTTCTCACCATTGTGGATGGAAAGCTTTGGGCAGATATGGAAATTGAGTTCAGTTCGTATTAGTGTTTGATGTTTATTGATGTAATTCTTTTATTGCATCAACATGTTACCTCTGACATAACCTTTTTTGGAAAGGATAACATTGTAATGGATTTGACTTGGAAAAAGTGGCAAAAAGCCCTTCAAAACAGATATTTGGAAGCTTCTTTGTGATTCAGTGTTTACACTTACATCAGCTATACCCTGGAAACAAAATGGAAATCAACATACTGAATATTTTTCGACAGATTCTGGAGTAGACCTTAGTTTGCTCTGCGGCTCGTACTGAAATATTGTCGCCCGTGTTCGAACCTGAGGAGAGCAGGTAGATAGAAAGTCGGCTTTTCTACTGTCATAACGGACGGATGGTCGTCATCTGTTGCTCTGATCGCATTTCTCCGCTACCTCTTTAAATATGCGCTTGCTCATACACACACATGCACTTAAACAACTGTACTCACAGGCGAACATACACTCACGCTGACTGAAAATAACAGACACTGAACACAGCGCACACACTCAGATAGACACACACACACATACACAATGCACACTTGTGTGTACTTCTCTCTCCCTCACCAGCAGTTTTTGCCAATGATGCACTTGTGTTTTTTTAAAAGCTCTGCAAAATGTGTGATGTCTAAAAATGATTTATTGTCATCATCTTTGTTTTTCTTCTTTTTTTTTTTTTTTTTTAAAAAACAGCGTCTCTAATCTCTATAGTAAATCCTGGGCTAGCCAGGTTGGTTAGAAATAAATTGAGCATTAATTCATCCAGTATACCTACAGAAAGTTTCATGTCTTTATAAAAAACAAACATAAATGCACATATTGCTCAGCTCAGTTGTACCTTGGTGTGCCTAGAACCCACAGCCTTATTTTGGGACAATATCAGGGGTTATAAACCAGAATACAGGACTATCTGTCTTTGTATTGCTGACAGTTTTCATTTAGTTTCAGTAGCTTTTTCCTCTCTTCATATCCACACATTTGTTAGTTTCTGAAATTGTATCAGTTTTATGAGTCATAAGTAGCTCGCTTGTGGGAGGTGCACGTCCTGACTAGGGTGTCCTGAGTTTTACTGCTGGTTGTTCTTTTGTTGTATTCAGTAGTTTAATTTATTCCCCTTGGATGATTTTTTCAGTGAAAGCTGGTTCTCATGAAGCCTACATGGTAAGAATGAATAAATATCAAGTACTTGTGACAATGCAAGATCTCCTTGTTTTTTTAAAACGATTTGACTTAATTTCAGCTTCATAAAGAATGTCCAGCAGACTGTGACCTCCCACAGCATCAACTTTTAGGAGAACAGAAGAAAAAAAAACAACTTTAAATTTGTAGTTGTTCTCAGCAGAGTCCCAAGATAAGTACCTTAACCTTCACACATGCACATCACCATGCAGTAAAACTCACCAGACCTCAGTGCTTCTGGCAGGAACTTGTCTTTTCAACATATGCTGTTGCCATTGCGCTGCTGTCGGTGGCACCATCAATAGCTCTACATATATAAAAAAAAGAAATAGTGTTATACATACAGTACCTTAACCAATGTCTCTCTTTGTGGTCAAAATCACCGCCTGTTTTTGTGTTGCTATTTTCTTTTATTTTTGCTCTTCTTGTCTTTGAAGTTGATCCATTGTACTTTGATTACATGCATTGTATGTAGTAAATTACTGATAATGTTTTGGGGAAATCACAAATAAAACAGCTGTACATAATGATGCAAAACATCCCCGGTGTTCCTGTTTCTGTTTTCTTTTCAGAGTTGTCACGTTTCTGCGATAGAGACACGTAGATTTCCGAGAATAAAGTTTAAAAGGTTAGTTCAGAAAACAAAGAAATTTGGAAAAACTGCAACTCCTCTAAAGGCCACTTGAGGCTGGCTCCAGAAGTGAGTCAGTCCCCATGTTAACTTTAGTAGCAGAAATTACGACGGAGGATTAGAGGCAAAGATTTCGGGAATAAAGTCATAATGTTACGAGAATAGAATAGAATAGAATATATCTTATTGTCCACCAGGATGGAAAGTAATACTTTTGAGAATAAGCTTATAATATTACAAGAATAAAGCTGTAGCTTTACGAGAAAAAAGTTGTAATTTTATGGGAATAAACTCATAATATTACGAGAGAGAAGTTGCAATTTTACGAGAAAATAATTTGCAATTTTACGAGGAAAAAGTTGTAATTTTATGAGAATGAAGTTGTTACTTTATGAGAAAGCGGATATTATATTACGAAAATAAACATATTGCCAGCATTATTGAGTTTTTTCTCATAATATTATGGCTTTATTCTTTGCCCTAAAACACTGATGTAAGAAATTAACATGTTTACAGCCTCGTACAGAAATAGTTTTAGCCTTTATAGCTGATTCCCTGATTCATCATAATTGTACAGGGTTAATTTTGATATGACTCACCCTTTATTAAGGTTTAAAATTATGCATCAGTGGTGTTTGAGAAAGTGTGTTGCATTTAGTGAGAAGGAACCTTTTTTTTCATTATTTTATTGAACTTTTTTCACTTTCACTCACTAAAAAGAATGATAATAATAATAATAATAATAATAATAACAACAACAACAATAGTAAAATACATCAATTCAAAAATGTAATTCTAAAAAAAAAAAAAAAACAAGCAAACAAAGGCAATGTGGAACTTATTACTTTGACATGTAAGATATTTGATGCATGAATTGAACACATTATCACCTAATGGATAATTATCACCTCTTTACTTCATAAAGAGTTGAAAATGATTCCATGTTAGGTCAGGCCCTATTCTTTTTTTTTGTTTTTTTTTTGTTTTTTTTATTACAAATATGAATATTGAAATTATAATGAATCTAGAGTTTTGGTTTGATCTCTTTGCTGTATTAATGTGCGCTGTTATACCTAAATTTAACCACATGATGGTGCTGTTGTCTTTGAATCAGACGCAGGTGGCGCTGCAGCTGATGCAAATGACGTGATTATCCTGAAGGATGCCGAAGGTTTGCAACCCAGCACTCTTGCTCTGTCGCTGATAAAAGGTCAGTTTGCCCAATTAATAAAAATGCATTTTATTTATGTGTCTTAAAACCTTTTTGTTTGTTCTTTAAAAAAAAAGGGCTAAGATATCCCTCTAAAAACAGACACTTATAAAATTCTATTGTGATGTTTACAGCACAGAAGAAATACAAGTTCCCAGTCTGTGGGTTTAATTATTCTAAGAAAGACCGGTTGTTTGAATATTTAAGTGTCATTTTTCTATGCTGTGACCAACACAACTGAAATCTCTAACACTGTTAAAATGTTTAAAAGGCCAAAATTTTAAAATAGGGATTTAAAAAAAAAAAAATAATATGAAGGAAAAGACACAAAGCATACACTTTTAATTTTAATACTTTTGCTTTCAGTAAAGTAGAACACTAGTTGCAGTTACAAAGGTACATTTTGCACAGATTTTAGTGAAGATAAATACAATTGGTCAACCAAGTATGGTAGGGCTTTACATTTCTTTTTAATCATACAAATAATTATCCTGAATATATTATTATATATATATAGTGAAGCAAGTCATTTTTAACCTTGTGCAGGTACATGTGTTTGTTCAGCAGAGGGCACTCAGATGCTTTTGTTGTCATGAGCAGCTATTTGACTCACAAAAAGGCACTGTGTGTACTCCTTTTCCTACTTTATTGTTTGTTTACAAACACAAAAAAACCCGATTTTTTTTTTATTTCTAAAGGTATTTTAGTTGTACTTTAATAAAAAAAATTTCTGTATAACATATATCAGTAGTTTTAATTAGTTTTAGCTTTTTAAATCTCAAATACTCAAAAAACTGGATAAATGCAGTTTAGTGTTACACTAAATATATGCACAATGCATCTAGGCACTTCACAGCAAGAATATAAAAAGACAGGGGACTCTGGACTACAATGCATTTAACTCTTTAAACCCTGGATCAACGTCCGTTTTCTTGTGCTGCGTTCAGATGCATTTCATTAACTTCTTTAAACCTCTCAAACTTGATAAAATTGTTAGATTTCTTTTGAAAACAAAGAGAAAAACATTGCTTAGAAACTGCAACTTGCTGAGAAATGCCTGATACATTGCAAAATGAAAAAAAAAAAAGAAAGAAAACTAAAAGGTAACAAAGAAATTACCTGACAATTAGCTTGAGGTAATTAGTAGATATTATAATAAATAAATAAATAAATAAATAAAAACCTGGCGAAAAATCTAGCAAACTACATTTATATTTGTTATATTAATATTAGCATTTTCTTGTTTTTTGTTTTGTTTTATTTTCCCCTTATTTAAAGGCAGCTTACTTTTTACTAATCTCTTGATCAGTTTTGGCCCTATTTTGTCAAATTGCTTGTTGTTTTCTTTCCATGTTTTTGAAGGAAATCAAGCCAATGTGCTTGGGGGGTTAAGGGGTTAAGGCTTGGCACTTTCCCTCAAACAGAAGACTGGTGCTAAAGTGCTCACTTTTCTTATTATTCTCTTCATTTTTGTGGAGATTGAACAATGAAAACTATCATTTGTTTATTTTTATAGAAACATTCCATTTCTTCTGGTAAACGTATTATTTAGCAGTATTATTGTGCAATTCTGTTCTCATGAAATCTACATCTGTCTTGAAATTTAAAATTTTATTGCAACAAAGTTTTTGTGATGGATGGCCAAACTGATGCCATCTGAATTGTAAATCTAATCCAAAACTCAAAAAATACCCATCTACCACTTATTGCAGAGCCAGTAGTTCTGTACAAATCGCTGTTTTTTTTTCCAACAGCAGACAAAATTGCATTGTTTGTTTGTGAAAGATGTTACATCTACTTTCCCCCTGATTTATGATTTTCTTTCTCCCCCTTGCAATGAAAAGATAGCAGCTGCATCATGATGAAAGGAAAAAGAAGACAGCCTGTTTGACATGATGCACTGAACCAGACAGACAAACAGAGAATAACTCATCAAGAGTGGGAAAGCTCAGACGTGTGAAAGTGTGAAAATCATTTCAGACCTCTCTTTGATTGCAGACAAATCTGACACTTTCCTAATTTGCCCGTGTTATGACAAACCCCACCCGGCTGGCCCCTTTGAGCAGGATCAAACAAACGCTTGAGTTATTCGTATAAACCCCTTCATGACCCAGGTCCGCAGAGCACGAGGATGACAGAGTGCTTTGGCCTGTCTGTGGTGAGAGTCATCCAAACATCATTAGGACGATTTCCTCCATGTTACCCCGTAGAAGACGCCTCGCATGCACATGTGTGGACTTCCTGGAAACAGAGACAAAGAGAGATAGCTATGACAAAAAGGTTACGACTGCTATCAGTTTATTTCTTTTTTCCTTTGTTCATGCTGATGACAGCTCCTCATGGTCAGATGACTGTGTTCTCAGGCTTGAAATAAACTACAGCAAAGCAGCCGTCAACACTTCCGCAATAATGCACTCATTGCGGTTTTCATTATAACTGCTTTTCCCATATTAAGTTATCCTCCGACCGCCAACCAGATGCAAATGGCTCACGCTGCACTGTGTTTGATTGACTATTATCTCACTGGCTTTCATGGCTCATATAAAGAGGTTTACAGTTCTGGATGAGGCAGAGGAACCCGGAGTCTCAAGTGTTGCTGCAGTCACATTCCTGCGTAATTAGTGCAGGCAGCAGTGTCGGGAAACAGCTCTGACTGTGATGTTACAGTATGTCGTAACACTGCAACAAATCAGGACTTGATGAGCACTATGGTAAACTGTCTATATGCCTGAATTCATTTTAAAAGACACATGAGAGACATGATTTTTATGTTTTGTTTTTTTTTAGTTTTTCTTTTTTAGAAATGACCCTTTATATATTTTCCCCATTAAAGGGTTTTTTGGGGGAGGTTTCCTTACCTGAGGGGTGTCGTATGTTGTAAAGCTCTCGGAGGAAAAATGTGATCTGTGATAACGGACTTAAGAAACCTCAGAGCAGACTTATATGGAGTTTACGGACAGAGCCATAATGTGTTCGGGGACCACAAAAATGAATATGCACATTGGGATTCAAAAAGTCAGTCAACATCACATAATGACGGTTCTTTTGTGTGTGTGTGTGTGTGTGTGTGTGTGTGTGTGTGTGTGTGTGTGTGTGTGTGTGTGTGTGTGATTTTTCAGTCAAAAGTGAAACAAGATATGATGGGTAATAGTGTGATTTTCCCGCCCCACTGACTTCTATAGAACCAAAGTCATTCGAAGTCAAAATTCGAATGCTGTCATTGACACTATGACCCTTCCTTCTTTTATAGTTTCCCTGGCCTCCTGACCTCACATCTTAAGGCCCTGACACACCAACCCGACAGTCAGCCATCAGGCAGTGTTGGCCGTGTGTCCTGGGTTAAAATCAAGAGGGAGTGACATCAAAACATACTTGTCATTTAAGGTAAGATGTTTTTTCTTTTCCCATTTAGCTCTTTGGCAGATACTGTACATTTCCTGATGGTTTGTGTTGTTGTTTACTGCCGCACTGTTTATATGTTTTGTGTTTTCAACATTGGATTGTGTTGTTAATGTGCTAAAAGCTAACTAGCGCTAAAACGGTCTTCCGGTTTAGACTGTTGCCATCTGCTAGTATGGAGGGATATTTTATCTAACGCAGGTGCAGAACATTCGTGCTGACTAGCTGTTGGTTGTAGTCTTTGTGGGTGTGTTATTGTGCATCTTTTGATTCGATGCAGCAGGTGAATTTCATCACTGCTAGTTCACAGATGTTGCTTTGTGTTTCGGGGCCTTCAGTCCCACCCACGGGAGATGCAAGCTTTAATATCGTATTGTACCGCATCGCATTGTATCGCATTGTACCTCCTTACACTATATGTAACACTAAGCATCAATCACATTAGTTCCTAATACTGACATCCGTTTTTCAAAACAAGCCCCAAATGTATGTATAGTTATCTATTTTTTAAAAAAAAAAAGATGCAATAATTGCCTAATAGAGCTGGTCACTATAGCTTTTGGCAAACGTCACCCAAACAGGAGTAGATATTTGTTGGGGACTATTTTCAGCAGTGGATGAATACACATTGTCTGCAGAGTTATTTCTGGCCCCAGAACGGTGCAATATTGTCCAGCCCCAGAGGGGAGTCACCTCCAGTGTTTCTTACTTGTATCATCCTCACAGCAGCATTTCCCAGTGCTGTGCAGCGTTTCCCAGTGGAGGAGGAGTGTTTCGTGAATAAGGTTCTTGTTTCTCAAGCCAAGCGTCCCGACATCCACAGCTGTTGCGGCAGACAAATGGAGGAGTTGAGTCTTCAATATTACGTTCAAATTTATGCCTCCTGTTTCTCACAGTTAATCAGACTCGCACTCAAATAGACTGCCATCTTTACACAATAAATGTGACACAGATACACATGCACGCATTCACGCAGGTGCGTGCACGCACACACATACACACGCTTGCCTGCTCTCATGCGTCACTGAAACTGTGAAACAAAGAGAGTACTGTAGGTATTCAAAATGATCAAAATCTCTTTAGATGTTTATAAAAAGAAGATAACCTCGTGTATGTCTGTCCAATTATAATCACAAGTAGAACCAGCTGTGCAGATACAGTTGGTTTTTGATTTTAATTGTATAAATTTAGTAAATGTGTTCATTTCTATCCACAGCAGTAAAATTGTGGTGCAATGCGCGTCTATGATTTCAAAGTCTTCTGAACTTTCATTTCAAATCAGTTGTTTTAATTTCAAATTTTGACTAATTATCACCTTAAAAAATCAGGTAACTAAAGTAAAGTACTAAGACTGTGCTGTGCGGGATGTGAGGGTCTAAGGACAGAGGGATAGTGTATGCTGTAAAGTCCTCTGAGACAAATTGTGATTTGTGATAATGGAATTTATAAATATAACTGAATTGAATTGGTTTCCGCACATGATGTAGAAGAAATATGTTGTGTATTTGTACCCTAACGCTTCTTTTTTGTTTTGTTGTTTTGGCAGGATATTAGCTCGATAAGTGACCCTAAAAGTATGGTATTAGTTTGTAGTTGGTGGAGCTGTACCCAAAGTACCTTTGTGTTACACAAAAGAGTTTGAGCAGTTGTTATCTGTACAAAATGTGCTGCTTTTGATGGAACGACCAGGGGGTTTATGATTATTTTAGACATCTGAATTGATATTTACGTGCTTGTTGAGGATCACTCCACTACTGAACTCAGTGGAGGGCAGTCTGAAGAAGAGCTGCAGCTAAATATTATGAATATGAAACTGAACATTGGGGGGACAGGGAGGAAAAAAGAAATAGAGGGGGACTGTGAAGAGAAGGAAGAATGAGACTGAGGGAGAGGAGGTGTCGGCTGAAAACATGAGGGTGGAGTGTTTAAAACAAGGAGATCATGGGGTTACAGAGAGAGAGAAGGCTGCGGTAACACTGCTGACGCACATGAGAAACATGGAGGGGAGGGAGGGATGGAAAGGAATCTCTGGCAGGGATCGCCAAACCTCGAGACGAGGTCAGAAAGCCACTGGCGACATGACGAACACACACACACATACGCACACACACACACACACACACACACAAAAGTCAGGGTAATAATAACAGTAAATAGTAGTTTAATAGGTGATAATCATCGATGGGGTTATGATCGTGAAAACCACGAGGAGCGAGGGAACGGTACAGTGAACCCAAAACTTCTCTCTCTCTCTCTCTCTCTCTCACACACACACACACACACACACACCTTCGGTCTTCGAGGACATAATTTCAAAAAGTATCTCTGTCATCACTCTGCTGTCCCTGTTCCTTTCCTCTCTGGGTGTGTACTTGTGTGTGTGTGTGTGTGTGTGTGCGCGTGTGTGTGTGTATGCATTTTGAAATTAGCCAGTGTGTTGAGTGGTTTATGTTTTGCTTTTTTGTGTAGCTGTGTTTGACAGTTTCGCTGAGCATCTTTGTTGTGTACCTTTTTACTACACACACACACAGAGTTTTATGTTGGATATGTTTTTGTCCGACAGCATGTGCACACCCATGCATGTGAGTGGTGGGTGTGCCTCTCAGCAAATGCTTGCGTGACCCTACAAGTGTTTTTATTTTAGCATGGCTGTGTGAGTCCATGCATCTGTGTGTTTGTGTGTTCAGTATTCGTGCAAGTGAGACATATAGAAAGTCTTATCGGTATGTATACAGGGCACGTATGTGTGTGTGGTTGCACGCTCATGTGAACATGTGTGTGTGTATTCTGGCCTGTCGGAGCGTGGGAATGTGGTAAAGGATTTCTGTGGTATTTTTAATGTTTGTTATTAAATATTACCACAAGGGACCACGACCAAACCCCAGACACTCCTCCTCCTCCTCCTGCTTTCTCTCCTCCTCCTGCTCCTCCTCCTCCTCCTCCTCAAGTAACAATGAAACCAAAAACACTCACCACTTGTTTTAAATAAATCTGACACTTAAGAAAAAGGCCAAACAAACAAAGTCAGAAGCAAACTGTGGCAGGGGTAAAAAGTCCAAATAACCGGGGTAACATGAGAGGTAAAGCAAAACTAAGGAAAATAGAGTGACACACGGCAGCAGCAGGTGGAGACGCTGGCATGAGAAAGGGAATTCACCCACAAGTTGTAAAGGATTAATGGAGAGAGCTATGTCATGACAGGTGTCCTAAATGCACTAATTGTGACTGATGGTGAGGACCCTCTGGTAGCTAACAAATCATGCAACTTAAGTTCAGAAGTTGGATTTTAATTAGTTTTTCCGTAAATAGTGTGCAGCAACTCACAGTGGAGGCACCACTATGGCTTGGATGGACATGAACCTCTGCTGGTTGAATCATACAGCCAAAAAGTCCTCAAATACAGCTGCTTTGTCAAGGATTTTGGCATAAGGTGCCATCTTTAGTAGCTTATGGTGATGTGCAGGCAGCGTCAGTTTGTATTGCATCCAGACTGAACCCTTGCGGTGTTATGGTACACCCCCGGTTGGCTGGACAGCACCTGGAATGGCCATATAATATGCAGATGGGAAGAGTCAGTTTATACCGAAGCTGGATGTGACCTGTTGCGACCATACGATGCGCCACTAGACAGTGTCAGGTTGAAACATTGCCAGAAACTATGTATCCGTTACATTAATAATGTAATGTAAGGGGGGGGGGTTATTGGGTCCAACAAACCCTGGACTCTCACCCAGGAGACTGATGTTTGCTTCCTGTTTGAATATACAGCCAAACCATGTTTTTTTTTTTTCTAAACTTAACCATTTCTATCTCTTACCTTAAACTAACCATGTGCTTTTAATGACATCACTGTGTTGGTTGCTATGTACTTTTATTGCGTAAACATCGTCACAAGCTATTGTTGCCTAATCCCACCACGCATATCCTGGAACATTAACAGTACTTGCAAAAGGATACCTAGAGTGTAATATGTCATATGTTTTTTAATGACTGGTACTTTGTTCCTGAGTGACAAACGAGTATGTTGCTGTGACTGTCCTCTTTAGACTGTGGCTGAAGCACACTGAATAAATTGCACAGTAATATTAAACTGACCCAATGTTCCCTGTCAGAGGTCATGTTGCATAACATTATGGTGTGGTCCCAAAAGGAACTAAAATGGTAAATGATTCATTCATTTTTACTGCAGATGCGTGAACACACTTTCTGAAAGTCCCAGTGGTCAGAGAGACACTTGGCATTGTGGTTTGAATTCTTTCCTGCCCTGATTTTGGCCTCTGATTGTATTCATTTACATATCAAGGGTGGCTAACTCTCATGGGTATTGTAATATTTATAGCCGTCTGCAATGTCAAACCAGTGGACAAAATGTGATTTGGGCTTGTGATTTTGCAAAGAACAGATTCCCTGCAACCCTATAAAATTTTTTCAATGAACCAGGGGTATAAAAAAAGAAATATTTGTGACACAGTTAGCAGGACACCTTGGACTGAAAACCAGGTCTATTATTCGTCTTTTTAATCCATGGACATTTTATATCTCTGTAACTTCCCTAGTGCCTAGAAAAGCCTAGAATTTATATACATGTGACGTATTGCAGTGCTTTCCGATAAGGCTATATTAGGGGTCGACCAATATTGAATTTTCAGGGCAGATACAGATACCAATTAATATACTTAATGACACTGATAACCAATATTTGGAACCGATATGCATTTACAATAAACATGAAAATATTTCTGTCAAAATTTAGAATTTGGTATATAAAAACCTTCAACACAAAACTTTGTTTAAATGCCTTTAGCAAATGTTTAATCAAAACAGAATCTTTCAACCTCTTATACAACAAGTTCTCTGCAACTTTTTTAAAGATAAAGTTAAGCGAAAATTTAAATAATAAATTAATGAATAAAAATAGCTTCCTGAGGTTTTAGTGTAATGTGTCCACTTTTTCATTAATTCATTTTATCAGCAATCATTAAAATAAAACACTGATACAGATAATTGCCAAACATCAGCCCTGATAATTGGCCAGGCTGATAATCTGTCCATTCAGTTTGCCGTGACTTGCCGTTAAACCATGAAGTTATGTAAGGTTACCATTTAGCTACCTAGCTATGCAAAAAAATAAATATCTTTTTATTTATTTTATTTATTTTTACATATGTTAACATAATATGTTAGGGATCTTATCAATGATTTATTAGGTAACTTTTATCCAACATTTCATCATTTTGGACCTCTACCTTTTGTCCTGTGAATCATAAAGGGAGTTTTGGTCCGTTGAGAAACCTGATGATGTGTCGGTCCGGTCGTAGTCATTAAAAAAGGAAACGGGAGTGCTGAGAACAGTCAGAGACGTTTTTACAGCAATGAGCAGAGTAAACACAGCGAGTGTTTATCTGATCCTCCCTGTCTACACACCATGTGTCGACAAGATACCATAGTGTAAAATAAGGAAGTTGAGTCACTCTAGCTGAGCAGATCATCATGTTCTCGCCTTTGTCTTGTCTATCAATCCGAAACGTGAACTCATGGGGGCCTTTAATAGTTTCCCAGAGGTTCAACAAAAAATACTGGCGATTTGAGATATTGTTTGACTGAAAATGACAGTGACTACCCCCATTGATTCTTACGGTATGTCCCACCTACTTTGGAGTCAAAAACAATGAAATCTTCCTCATGAGGGTCAACATTTCATCAACTTTGGCTCATTTATTTCAGCAATATTAGAAAGCTTGCCATAGATCATGCTCAGCTTTTCTTTCAACTGCTGCCTCTGTTACAGTGCTTTCTTCCTCTGCCTGCTCTCTGCTCGTCAGGGTAAAGAAGTTCAAGTTTTGGGTGGAGCTGACAGATGGAGGGACTCATACCATACAGTAAACATCTTTTTTTACTTACCAAATGTCGTTATTTTCTCTTTTCCTCCAAGGAACACTTCCATCCTTCAGCTCTCACACCATCAATATTCAGTTTCCAAAAAACGTTGTATGTTTTTTTTTTTTTTAAATCTAAATTTTGAATCACAAATTTAACCCAGCTCTTCTTCTTCTCCTGACCCGTTTATATGTGTGTCACTGTGGTGAAGCACGAGGTTGATTTCCGGACAAGACAGATATACAGCAGATCAGAGGTCATATAAACAGGAATTCAGCCATACACTGCAGGAGGGCTTATTTTTACTTTTTTTTAAGAAGTATGACATTTTTCTTATCGTTTTAAAAAATGGATGATGTAACTCTTCCAATGACATGAAGTAACCTCTCTTGTTTTGGCACATTTAATCTTGTTGAAATATATATTTTTAGCTTTGGCAGGGGGCTTTCTGTGTCGTGACACATCCAGTTTCTTTTCCGTCCAATGTCACATTTTTTTCCAAACTTAGTCCTGCCAAGACACTTAAAGGTCCCATGTGATGCTCATTATCAGGCTCATTCTTCTATTTTGGGTTCCCATTAGAACATGTTTACATGCTTTAATGTAAAAAAAACCCCAACAACTTAACCCCCGTTATTTTTCTCACAAGGTCTGCATGAATACACCCGTATTCACCCTCTGCCTCTGCACTGTCAATGCATTTATACATATATATATATATATAAATGGTAATCTGATTTTTTACAACATGGGACCTTTAACCCTTTAAAACCAAAAGTAAAAACAAACAAACATAAAAAAGAAAGAAACTTAACTTAAAAATTAGCTTATAAGGAACGTTAAAATAAATAATTTAGATTTTTTAAAATATATACTTTTTAAAAATATATTATTATTATTATTATTATTATTATCATCATCATCATCATCATCATCATCATCATCATCATTCTTCTTCTTCTTCTTCTTCTTATTATTATTATTGTTACTATTAATACTTTTATTATTATTATTTTTTATAAATATACCTTTCTGGACATTTGTTTCTCTTTTTTGATAATTTTCTAATATTCCTCCTCTCTTGTTTTTCGGTAATTTTTGGCACCTTTTACTAATTTCTTGTAATCTGTGTGCAATTTTTTTGCCAAGTTGGTCATTGGCATTTCCCCCCATGTTTATGAAAGAAATCTAAGCAGTTTGCTCGGGTTTAAAAGGGTCAAATGGCTTGTGAAAGGCATCTTGTACAGAACAGCACAAGAAAACTGATGTTGAGCCTGTTTTCAAAGGGTTAAAGAAAGTTTCATGTGATGTTCAACCTCAGAGTAGTTTCAAAAACACTCTTTATTACTGATATTTTTCATATCGCAGGCCTGAGTGTTCTCTTTCAGCGCTCATCCCATATGTGTTTACAGTGTTGACTTGTGTTGCAAACTTTTGACAGGAGTCCTCACATTCCCCCAGCAGCCCCTGTTTTCCTTTTTATGTCATCCATCTGTTCCCAACTTTCTCCATTCCTGTGTTTGTTCCCCTCATCTCCGACTCGCTGCCTCTCAGCTATCTTTCTTCTATTTTTTTTTAAAAAACAAGTATGTGAGAGCGCAATCACGGAGACTCCAAGCTTTTCCGCACAAGCAGCCAAATTTATCCTTGTGGTTTTCTGCATGTTTATTTTGGGTTTTCTTGAGGGACGACATATCTGCGGGAATACCAAACGGCCCGGAGCGGGTGCTTTCCCTCTGGGGATCATCGCGGCGCAGGGGTAAAAATAGGAAAGTCTTTTTTGGGATATGGAATTAAGGATTGGTGAGCGCCTCCCGAGGGTCCCGCTCTCTCAAAGCTGGGACAGGACGGGAGAGATCATCACTCATTTACTTCTTTGTTTGTTTGTTTTCCTCTCTTTTCATTCTGCGGTGCATGTGAAAACAACAATTTGGTTCTTCTTTTAGACACAATAGAAAAGCGCAACAGCAGCTGTTCACTGGTTTAATATCACTGTAATTTCTGAGAGCAATTAGCACCAAAACATCCTACAAAACCCTTTTTTTGTAAGAACGTTAACCCTTTGAAATCCAAGCAAATTGACTTGACTTCTTTAAAAAAAAACAGCAAAAAAGGCAATTAGCAACTTAACATGAAATGGCAAAAAAGCAACACAACAAAAAACAAAAACAAACAAAATATGACCTTGAAGTGCTATATATATATATATATATATATATAAAGCATCATCTTAAATATCTAATTATAAGACTTATAAACATAGTTTTCTAGATATTTTCCCTAATATTTATTTATTTTAACTTCTTTTTTTTCTTTTTTTTTTTTTTAATAATATCTGATAATCCCCCTAGCATTTCCTTGTGACCTTTTACTAATTTTTAGCAGTTTGCGGGACATTTCTTGCCATGTCACTGATTTTTGGGAAAGGCGTTTGATTGCAGCACAAGAAAACTGATGTCAATTCAGGCTTTAAAGGGTTAAACAAATCCCTTTGTCTCCTCTTCTATTTATCTTTTTTCCTCTCTCTGCCTCTGTATGTAAATCTGCTCAGAGGGGAGGATTAATCTCTGTCATCCCTTTCAAACCCTCTTCTTGACTTTCCCTCCTGCTTTTTTTGCTGTCAGCTGAACTCGATGGCTGTCACTGTAGGATGTGTGTGTGGGTTGGGAGGAATTCTGGGATAGGAAAAATCCTCCTCCGCTCTGACTTCTCGGTTTGACCTGTGTTTAACATGCTGTCTGCTTCGGCAATCTACTACTACTACTACTGCCGCTGCTGCTGCATTCATGGAAAGTGTTCCTCTGCGGGGTGGGCGACCTGCTCAGGTTGCACCGAGAGGGATGGTGGGCGAGTAAATTGTTTTGTTCACCCGGATTTTTACTGCAGCTAACCTCCTGCGGAAGTCTTTATAATATCTCCCTTTGCTGATTTTGGCCTTCATCCAGCAAATGTCCGACTGTAGATACGATGGAGGTTCTCCCACTTCAAAACCTTTGACCTTTCATTCTTTCTTTACTGAAAGGCAGTGAAAGGGAAGCTCACCTTGCAATGAGCCATCAGCACACCAGAAAAGATTTGTATCAATCTGGCTTTTCGAGGAAAGTTTTAGCATCCCACGTGGTTCTAAATCCTTGCAGCTAAAATTATTCAACATAAAAATCATCAAATTACATCCTTAGCTCGACTATCTTATCCGCCTATCCTTCATGTCTTTACATTATTATTTGTTTAACAGGAATAAACATACATCTTTATATCCATTGAGCTTTTTGCAGAATTATAGAAATATTATCTACTATTAATTCTGGCATTACATTAACAGGCAGCTCAAAGATTAAAGAGGGCCACACTTATTTATTGAGATTTTATTTTTTGTACAAACTGTACAAAAATCCTGATATGTGTCTTATATCTTTTGTTTATATTTTAAAGGAATAACTCACCCACAAAATGATCATTTGCAAATCAATAACTCATCACATGTTACATTGAATTCATGTGGAGAACTTTGTTTGTCTCAAAAGGAGAACAGAGAATCCAAAACTTAGGAAAAATCCTGATGAATTGAATAGAAGCCATGTTTTACAACAGCAAAACAAAATCAGAACATCTAATTACAAACACTCAAACAATTCATCCAGTATAGTCCAAGTGTCATTTGTCTAGTTGTTTGCTCAGCACTTTCCAAACACATGCATTCTTGCTAAAACCTTACTGTTTAAAACACTGCACAAGCAAAGAGGCGAGTGCTTGCCCAGGCCGGCTAGTAATAGGCATAAGTGTTTCAAATGGTAAAGTTTTAGTGAGTTTAACAAGTTTGGGAAGCACTGAGCATACAACTAGATAAATGAGACTCGGATCACACTGCAAAAGTTGTGTGAGAGTTTGTTTTGATATAGTTTTGCTGTTTTTCGACATGGACACCATTTACTTTAATACGTCATGAATTTTCTTTGTTTTTGGATTCTTTGTTCACCTTGGAAGCATATGAGAAAACCAAAGTTGTCTATCACAAATTGAAGCTAACACAGACTGAGTAACTGATACACAAATGATCCTTTTTTTTGGTGACATATGCTTCTAAGGGGCACTCCACAAAATTTACACATTAAGGTCAGTTTCATAGGATAAGTTGTGGTTCTGGAGGAAATTTCCAAAGAACAGACGAAAAAAAAAACCCTAATAATGTCATGCTGATGTCATCAGGTTGTCTCAACAGAAAGCCTGGCATTTTCCAGGCAGGAAGTAGGTCCAAGTGTTAAGCTGCTATCAAGATGCATTGTGGGCGGTGTAGGATGCAGCATTTATTGAGTTTGATCCACATTAGGAGCTAAAAGTCAGGATATCACGGCCTGCTGCTTTGATTTGGACAATGTATTGTTCTCAACTTTAAATAAAAAAAAAATAGATTGATGAAATACTCGAGTAAAATAGGTTACCTTGTCCCTTGTAGTGTAGATCTTGTGTATATACACTGTAGAAATGAACAATTAATTTTAACTCAAAAAGTTAACTTACCCCAAAATTTAATGTCTGGGGCTGCCTTAATTATGTCAGTTGGATAAATTTGAGGAAACAATTTGAATTATGACAAAATGACTTATAAAGCAGCCTGAACACTAACTTTTTTCAAATGAAAACAAATAGTTTATTTTTACATTGTACAGAACCTAACATGCTAGGGGTCAGTCAGTCAGTCTATTGCAGACTGTTAGCTTTTACTTTTCGAGAAACATTTTGACTCTTAATGAACAGCTGTCTTTGAAGTGTGAAAGTGAAACAGTCATATCCAGTAATACTTGTACTGATGTGTTCATTTCCGTTTTAACCTGCCTTGTCCTGTGAGTGCTGCTCCTAATTGCGTGGGCAGACGGGTAAGAACTGTGAGCAGAGAATTAGCTGGAAGCAAAAAGGGAATGTCTGTGGTTGGCAGCTGTTGTGCTGTTGGCATCAGCAGACATTAGTGTGATGCAGAGCGGAGATATGTGGTGATCGGAGGAAGAGCTCTGATGCACTGAATACTGTGAGAAAACTGCACTTTGAATGTACAAACTCCAGGAACATAACTTAACTTTTGGAGCAAACAAGACGCAAGTTTTTACAGAAGCCAAGTAGGCCTACTGTCTAACTCTAAATGATTGAAATATTGTATCAAGTGTGATGTGACGACCTCTCTGAAGTCAGCAGCCTGTATCAGCGTTATGTCCACGTCAGCACTGACCACAGCTTTCATCACTCAGCCTGTCACTTGGGTGTGGTTGGGACTTTGGAGGCCGCTGCCACTGTGACTAATTAAACCAATGTGCACATACATAAAAATATAAACAATTACATACTGCGCAGGAACACTCCCGCTAGCATTCACATATACAGAGAACTCTTTAAAGAGGAGGCTGCACAGTGCATAAACAAGTGTTTGCTGGAGAAATTCATATTCAAAACATGGTTTGGGTTCTGTTTGATATACAAAGTGGTTGTGTGAAGGCTGCAGCGGTGATTGGAACCAGAAACCACAGGAGCATAGACTCAAAACATCTAGAAGATGCAGAGTTAACAGAGTGCAATAAAAATTTAAAGGTCTGCTCATAAAGCTTTGTGTGGTATTATAAGAACATAATTTCCGGCATCCATCAACAGAAGTCCGAGCTAAGCCCCTAATGCCCTAAAAAAAAAAGAAATGTCCTAAAATCCTAGAAACATCTAAAAATCCAAGAAATGGCTCAAAATTCCAGAAATAACCTGAAATCATATAAATGTCCTGAAATCCTAGAGACATCTTTTATGAAATACTAAAAGGAATGACATGTGACACCAAATGTGTATTTTTATCCACATATATATGAAAGAAAACTAAAAACTGAAAAATATGGGGCGGCGAAGCTATGAAGTTGAATGAAACCAAAAGAGGGGAGAAAACAAAGAAGGACACTGTCTGACATGTCTGCAGGTATTCAGTCCAGGTGAATCAAATCTCCCTGACGACCCCACTCTGCACTCCATAAAGCAAGTAAACCTCACCACCCAAAAACAACACGAAAGCAAGAACATTTTCACTGGAGATGTTTTGACATGTCACTTTAAAGCACAGGTGTAAATGATCGTGGCTGGAACGTAACACTAGATTTGCAAAACACCCACGAGCCACTTCAGAATAGTCTTGCCTTGTAGCTTAACATGAACCACAATGCAGTGGTTAACGCATGGCTTCAGGGTAAGGTTTATAACCCTGCTTGTTGCTTTAGCATGCTCTTGACAGCACTTCAATTGTGGGTTGTTTTTTTTTTTGCAGTTTCATTTGGTTGGAAATTATTTTATTACAGTGCTTGTGTGGAAGGTTTTTTTTTTTTATAACAAAGGAAGGAAAATCCTGTTTTCAAAAATACCAATGTTTATGTGCCAAGACGTCAATTTGTGCACCGACTCATTGTTACACTGTAATGCTGACATGGTCTCGTCGTCTTTAGTCACAATTATACTTTTTCTATTATGGTGAGTGAAAATGTCTGCCGTGAAAAGGAACAAAGAAGAACTGACAAAACAGCTCCATCGCAACATTTCATCAGGAATTGGGCCCTATCACTGTTAAGAGAAAAACAATAATACATGAGATAAATGTGTGTTTGACATTTGTGAATGAAGAAAAGAAATGATGCAGGAATCAAAAGCTTTAGAAGAAGATGTAAGATCGGGGTGTCTGCAGGTCCTAAAGTCTTAAAATGTCCTCAATTTTTATGAAAATAAGACCTTAAAAGTCATTAAATAGTCTTGAGTTTGTGGGTTCATTTTTGTTTAACTCAGTTTATACATATTTTAATTTCTTTTTGTCAAAATGAGTCAAGCTCTTTGGCATGAATTTACAAATTTCTGATGTAACAAATCTTTAAATCTGCCTAATACTGTATTTTTACTTCATATTTGTTGGCAAATGATAGATAGACCCTTGTATTTATAGACATAATATTTAATAATCCACCTCAGCTAATTGTCAGATAATTTCTTTTTACTTTTTTTTTTCCCCGCAATTTACAGCATTTCTTGCCAGGTTGTTCATTGTGTTATTTCCCATGTTATTTAAAGAAATCTTCTCATGTTGTGGAGGTTT